>NC_064920.1:68318708-69571208 GCF_023897955.1 Schistocerca gregaria | reverse complement strand
GAATGCGAAATGGGCTATGGTTACTGGAATGAAGCTCGTTAGTGATTTGGCACTTAAGAGTCCACAAGGGCTGGAGAGCAGAGAGATCGACAGCTGAAATCACGCAGTAACAGCACAGAAATGAGTGTGGAATTTAGCATTCTCAGCACTGGCACAGAGATCAAATCTTCAATACATGATGGGCACTGAAGTCTCCCAGTAGGAGAAATGATCAGGGGAGTTGCTCCAAAAATACTTGAGATCCTCACAGTCAGCTTCACTGCTCAGAGATAAGTATAGCATACCTTCTGACAAATGTGAAATTCAGCTGCAACCGTTTGCAGGTCAGTATCTGAGGAGGCAGAGGGTTGAAAATTCTCGACAAAGGAAGTGAACCCCCTCCTTCGGTATTTTCCACAGTCAGGTCATACTTGAAATTGTCTAGCCTCCTAGTACAGGGGCTCTGTCACTTTAAAATGCGTTTCCTGCAAACAAGCTTAGGGGTTCCAGTGCTATGACTTTTACTTCATGTGTGTAGAGAACCAATTTATGTTAGTGCAACCCCAACGAAAGATGACTTCCTTTTTGCAACCTGTTGTTCCACCATGGAGGGGAGTCCGTAGCAGGTTGATACTCTGTTGGGCGTCAATCATGTGTCAACATTGTCAGTGTGCTGTTGTATGCTGGTGCCGGCACACCGTACGGCATAGTGGTCGCGAGACAAAGGCCGACAACAGACTAGCAGGAAACGCACCTCCAAACACCCTCGCGGCAGCCAGTATTTAGGACTGCCACCACAGACTGGAGGGGGAGTCACGCACCGAGTGAGTTACAGTGTTATCAGTCACAGCTATGCAGGAGTAGCAGTTAGCTCCGCCACTAGCACAGACCCAGGCAGCACAGAGCAACTGTAATTCTGAACATAGCAGACACTGTACATCAGCAGTGGGGCTGAGGACTATACAGAAGCGCTTGTACCACAACGAATACCTATTGAGTTAAGTAAACTTCCCATTCTTATGAATGAAGAACCCACTTAATCTGTGTGTGTAGTTTGTGTTATTGGAAGAGTATACTAGCCGCCAAACATCCTCTCCTTGCTGCTCATTAGTCTAGACGACATGAAATGCAGACTATTTCCTTCCTGTCTCCATTAGCAGCCAGTTCTTTGACGTCTGTTTTGTTTCTCTTGGGTACGTTTCGGAGCCACAACCACTAAGGTGGTAGAGGCAGTGCTGGATGGTGGGCCAGTTCAAACCTTTGGAGGTTCAGGGAGCTCTGCATCATTGGCAACTGCTGCCTTGACTAGCGTTCTGGGAGGAGGTATGGGCTACGAAGTAACTCCAGCACTAAAGTGCATTGAAGACCGCAGCTGGTAGTAGTAGGATTATCCATAGGGATCTTCATTCATGTAGCAGCATCGGCTTTCCGGATTGGATGTTGAGAACTGAAGTAAAGGAGGCAACTGCATACCCTTATAGATCTTTTTGGCTTCACCATATGGGAGACACTTCGATGTTTTTATCTTCTGAATCTTCCTTTCTTCAAGTAAGGCACTGTAAATTGCTCCAGGGATCTCCTGGTCTGGAGTATGGATTGCAAACTTCCAAAGAGATAAACAACCGACTGCTTCAAGGGCAGTCTTACAGCATTTGCCCCAAGTGGCGTCTCCCTTTCAGGAACAGTAGTTAGTCCCAAGTGCTGGTATTTAAAACGGCACATTGTGTTCATGGGAAAAAAATTCATACATCCAGACTAAGGAATACTGCCTTAACATGCTGTGGAAGTTACGTGTTGTTGATAGCCCGTGTGTGTGTGTGTGTCTGGTTGCACTGTATCACCGCCCACCCATTCAATTATGTTTATCACACCAACAATACCTTCCTGGCTCTCACTAACTGTGCAGTTCATTTTCTACTGTATACTCTACGGGGCATTGTGCTGGATGTCGTTCACTTGTTGGGAACTACACGTTTCTACCAATAGCGTCCCATTTGGCTAGCGTTTGAAAGATTTTAAGTTCCAGCGAAACCCTCTAAACTTCCTTATACGCAGAATAGTGGAACTTTATCAAAGCTGCCCTTTGCATTTAACAATTACAAACACATTCAGACAACCAGCACGCATTCTGTTACTGTTAATAGAGCCTGTTGGACTGGCTGGCTGAGCCCTGTTGTTTGACTGGGTGTTGGTACCTACCGGTGGTTGGTTGGTTGCTTGGTTTGTGGGATTAAAGGGGCCAGACTGCTACAGTCATCGGCCCCTTTTTCCAAAACCTGAAGACACACCCAGAACCAAAACGAATAATGGAGATCACAGACGACACATCACAAGAGACAGAGACCAGACAAAAGAAAAAAGATCACACAGTGTGTGATAGTGGTTGGCCGACCATAGAGACAAAAAGGAGAAGCCAACCACCGAGACACATTAAAAGCTCACTTCAAAATCGTAGGCCAACACAAAATACATACACTCAGATCAATTGATAAAAACCCCTTGTCCAAATAAAACGCAAAACTAAGCCTGCCATGGCACCGTCATCAGTTAAAAGGGCAGGGAGCGTATCAGGCAGAGCAAAAGTCTGCCTGAGAACACTTAAAAGTAGACAGCGGTCCACATTTTGTTGGCCTGTCAAAGCTGACCCACATCAACATGGAGGCGGGTCCTCACGCTGCAGTAAACGGCTGTTGGCTATACACACTTGATACACAAAGAACTACTGAGTCCCTGAGAGTGGCTCGCAGGGATGACCGCCACACATCCGTCGTCTCCTTGTTTGGGACACTGGTGTGGTCAGGTTGCGCCATTCGAAGTCCGAAAACTTTGAGGCGTAATAGCGCTCGCAAATCAGGCGCCAGGTGGCCAATGTCCAGAGATGGTTAGCTGTGGCCTGTTTCGCCAGGAGTAAACACTTTCATTGCTGGGTATCCCAATATGGCCTAGAGTCCACACAAGGACCTTAGAGCGGCCACAACGGGCAAGAGTATGCAGGGAGTCCTGGATAGCTATCACCAGACAAGAATGAGGCAAACACAGGTCGATACCTCGTAAACCACTCAGGGAGTCGCTACAGAAAACAAAGGACCCTTCTGAGCAAGAGTGGATGTACTCTAGGGCACGAAAGATGGCGACCAGTTCATCAGTGAAAATGCTGCAGCCAGCTGGCAATGAATGTTGTTTGTAATGGTCCCCTATAGTCAGAGCGTAGCCGACACGACCAGCAACCATCCAAAAGTCAGCGTAAACAACGCCAGAGCCCTGATGCGTGGCATTCATGGATAGAAAACGGCAGTGAAAGGCCTCTGATGGGACCGAGTCCTTCAGGCCCTGTGCCAACTAGAGCCGAAGTCAAGGGCGGGGCACACACAACGGGGGTGTACACAGAGGGGCCCGGAAAGGAGGTGGAAGAGGAAAACCCCCTAAGCCCGGAATGAACCTCTCTGACGTGGCCCGCGATCGTACAACTCGACCGGGGCCGACGTTCTGGGAGATGGACGACCGACTGCGGGAACAGAAGACGATAATTTGGATGCCCGGGCAAGCTACAAACACCCGTAGTATAAGTGGTCAGTAAGCGTGGGCGCCGTTACTGCAGTGGAGGGACACCTGCCTCCACAAGTATGCTGCACACAGGGCTGGTCCGGAAAGCACCAGTGGCGGGTCGGATTCCGCTGTGTAGGATTGGGTCCAGCACCTGCAACGCAGATGGGGATGCTGAACCATAAGCCAGGCTCCTATAATCCAGACTAGACAGGATTAACGTCTGGTAGAGCCATAAGAGGTTAGATCGGTCGGCGCCCCAGCTGGTGTGGCTCAAGCATCGGAGAGCATGAAGATGCCGCCACGATCTGTTTAAGCTGCCGATTATGTGGGAGCCAAGTCAACGGGGCATCAAAAACCACACCCAAAAAAACGATATGTCTCCACTACAGCAAGAAGTTCGCTGGCAAGATAAAGCCGCGGCTCAGGATGAACTGTTCATCGGCGGCTGAAATGCACAACGCATGTCTTGGCAGCCGAAAACTGGAAGCCACACGCTATAGCCCAAGACTGCGCCTTGTGGATAGCGCCCTGCAGCTGATGTTCAGCAGCTGCAATGTCAGTGGAGCTTTAGTAAAGTCAGAAGTCGTCAGCACTTAAGGAAGCTGAGACAGACGTTCCCACCGCCGCAGCGAGTCCGTTAATTGCGAATTAAAAACAGGCAGACACTTAAAACAGGCCCCTGCGGAACCTCTTTCTCCTGCACTCGGGAGGAACTATGGGATGCCGCGACTTGTACGCGGAAGGTACGATGTGATAGAAAATTGCGTATGAAAATCGGCAGCGGACCCCGAATACCGCAACCATGAAGCGTAGAGAGGATGTGATGGCGCCATATTGTATCGTACGCCTTCCACGTGTCGAAAAAGACAGCGACGAGGTGCTGACGGCGGGCGAAGACCGTACAGATGGCTGACTCCAGGCTCACCAGATTGTCGGCGGCAGAGCGGCCTTTACGGAACCCACCCGGAGACGGAGCCAGAAGGTCAGTGGGTAATTTGTAGAAGCTAAACTCAGAGCAAAATGATCTGCCAAGGGGTTGACAATTACGTCGGGGTCAGTACAAACTGCTCCATTCAGTGAGCGCAGGGACGCTAACAGTGTTCCGATAGCCGTAGAGGCATATAATCTTGGCCCAGACCTGCGATGGAGAGATATGGAGGCCAGTGTTGGAAACATAACGTTCCCAACACTCCTGCTTGCGTTGGCCGATAAGGCAGCGGGCGCATGCAGCGGTTTGAAGGCGATGAGGTGTTCTATGAAGGGATGTCGCTTGTGACGCTGGAGCGCCCGCCTGCGAAATTTAATTGCCTCAGCGATCTCAGGCGACCACTGAGGCACAGTCCTCCGCCGAGGGGACCCAGAAGAACGGGGAATGGCAGATTCTGCGGCAGTTGCGATGCCAGTGGTGACCGACTGAACCACCATATCAATGGCTTCATTAGAAAGAAAGGCTATGAATAAGGCTGACTGGGACATGTTCTCACCCATGGGTGTTATTGCACATCTACTAGGGCGCCCAGTAGAGTGACGCTGTGGCAGTGACAGGAAGATCGGGAAGTGGACACTGTCCAATCTAGTGTGCATGAGGATCTGAGTGGTAGACAGTAAGAGGCAAGGGCTGCCGATCGAAAGGTCGATGGCAGAGTACGTGCCATGTGCCACTCTGAAATGTGTGAAGGCACCACCATCATTTAAAATGGAAAGGTCGAGCTGTGCCATTGCATGCTCAATGGTGGCGCCTCGACCTGTTGCCACTAACCCATCCCACAGAGGGTTACGGGCGTTGAAGTCGCCCAGTAGAAAAGTGGCGGCAATTGGGCAATCAGCGCAGCCAGGACATGCTGTGCGACATCATCATCCAGTGGAAGGTAAAGACTGCAGATGGTAACAGCTGTGGCGTCCAAACCCGAACAGCGAACACCTCTAAAGGTGTTTGTAGAGCGACAGACTCGCTGTGAAGAGAGTGAAGGACATAGATGTAGACGCCACCAGATACCCTTTCATAAGCTGCCCGGTTCTTATAATAACCCTGATAGCCATGGAGGGCGAGGGTACGCATCGCTGGAAACAGCTTCCTAAAGAGTAACGCAGAAGAAAGGGTGAAGACTGATAAATTGTCGGAGCTCAGCTACATGGTGGAAGAAACTGCTGCAGTTCCACTGGAGGATATTATTCATGGCTCAGGAAGGCGTGAAGGGACTGGGAAGGCAGCTTACACTGCTTGTTCACTCACTGCCACCGGTTCAGTACCCATGTGAGTGACATCCATGGCGTCTGAGGACGAGGTCGATATTCTGGCGTCTGCTGAAGACCTGGATGTCCTCGGTCCCTCAGACGCTGAGCTTGTAGGAAGCGGTGGGACAGGTGACACTGCAATGTTGGGATTCTTTTTCTGCTTCTCTCGCGACCGTTGGTGGCTTCAGCCACTTGTGGGTATCCGCGTTTCTGCAGGTCTGAACTTGCTCCCTTTCTGGCGAGAGGAGCCAAAGAAGTCTTTCACTTCTCTGGCTGGGAAGGGGGAACTGATTGCCCCAACGTTTGGGGGGGGGGGGGGGTGGTAGCTCCTGAAGTAGATGGAGCAGGAGTAACAGGGAGTGAAGTGCCCCCCAACATCAAGGGGGCAGGTGTGGTCCAATGGTTCTGAGGGCTGACAGTGTGTGGTGCAGCTATGGGAACTGTAGCAGGAGTGACAGTGGCTGCATAAGAGGACGTCATGCGTACTGGATGAAGGCGTTCAAATTTCCACTTATCCTTGGTGTAGGTCAGTCTATCCAGGGATATATGGCTTGACATCACAGCGGTACACCATCACCTTGACTATCTCAGGGAATGTCACTCTCGAAGCCCAAGATGAAGGCACTGGTGGCAACTTGGTGTTCCCTCGGACCCTGGAGGATGCGCCGGACGAAATGGACACCTCATCGCTCTAAGTTGGTGCACAGCTCACCATCAGACTGTAAAAGATCATCTCTGTGTAAAATAATGCCTTGGACCATATTTAAGCTTTCATGCGGGGCAATGGTAACAGAAACATCCCCCAGCTTTGTACAAGCGAGCAACGTTCATGCTTGGGCAGAGGATGCTGTTTTTACTGACTGACCCTGACTGCATTTTGGACAAGCCCTCCACCTCTCCAAACTTGCACTCTAAATGTTCTGCAAAGAAGTGAGGCTTCACGGACTCAAAGGATTCCCTGTCATTCATAGCCTTTCGTTCCTCCTACGGTGGTGCCAGGGAGGGGAAAGATTTGGGGTCATAAAAGTTAGCTTTAAAATGAGCCCTAGAACGCTTCGACTTGCTGCTGGCCAGCCACCAGCAGAGATGATGTGCTACACTTCTTTTGGGTGTCATCCAACCTGATGACACCTACTCTGACCAAGGGCCCTGCCCATGGGCGCCACGCAGCCACAGCAAAGGCCACCTGGCAGGATGGCCATTGCCGGGAGTCCTGATGCCCCAGGGAGATGGGCATCTACTCCTTGGCATACGTGGGGAGTTAACGGCGCAGGCATCAGTAGAGTGATCGCTGTGTTGTCAGGGAGCTACAACCAACAGGGTACATGGCGGCCCCACCACTCCTTTTAGTCGCTTCTTACGACAGGCAGGAATACCCCAGAATCCGGAGGGGGGGTCCTGCCAGTGGCCCATCCATTCCACTGGAGGATGAAGAGAAAAATTGGAAGGATCCATCTCGCTCCCATAAACAACTAGTTAAATAAGTCTCTAGATAGAGCCATGTGTTCCTAGGTAGACTTTATACAACTGATGCCCACCAGGTCCCTCAGAGGTAGCCCACTAACAACTATTCCATCTCCACAGCCTTGCATCTCTTGCCACACAGCCGACCTCAAGGCTGAGGTGCTATTTATAGAGCGTTTCACCATCCTCACAATGTGTGTGGTCAAGCAAAGATCCCATTACCTGTCATACACCACATTCCACCATCATGCTGTGAAATGAGATTGACTAGTGCTGCTTGATTAAACAGTGCATGCAACAGAACGTTAGGGTGTGTTGATGCAAGGATGCTGAGAATGTCACAATGTGTAATTTACACCTCAGAAAATCTCGGATGGGACAACAATATGAAATAAGATAGATTACAACTCGCCACATGGAAGAGATGTTGAGCATCAACCAAGCACATTGTAAGAACACAGGGTTTTGTTAAGCTACAGAACTTATCCTCCATAAAATGATGAAAAAGAAAAACCATGCACACACAGCTGTTCTCCACATTTAGGTCTTACTACCCTTGTCTATCTCAGCTGATGTGGCTGTACACAAGAAATGTCATGGGGATGGAGGGCAGTATGAGGAAAGTGTGGGGTAGGATGCTGTAGTGCTGCCTATGGGAGGAAGCACATACGTTATTGTGACAGGACGGTTGGATGGGGAAGGGGGGGAAGGGTTGGGGAGAGTAGCAGAAAAGGTGAAAAAAGTGTACAGGTGCACTGGGGGCGACAGAAGGCGTGCGTAGAGCTGAGGTGGGAACAGGAGTTGGGACAGACGCAGATGTAGATGAGGCCCGAACAGTGACAGCGCAGACCACAAAGCAGTCTATCACATCAGGTCAGGCAGCCAACTCAAACAAGACGGTCCAGCTGCCTCTCAGCCACAGTCTAGCAGCGACCATTCACAGTAACAAACTGCCCGTCAGAGGAGATGCTCACATAGAATGAAGTACAGTTTGTCTTGTTTTTGAGCGCAAAAACAACCGGGGTCATATGCGCACACGTCAAAGCTATAGAACACGATGAGGGAGAGGTGTTAAAAAATGACTAAACGTCAATCCGTATTGACATAATAGAAGAGAGTGAAAAACAGGGGCGTGGAGAAAGAGCTACTAAAGACACCATACAGAAACGGAGGTCCAAAACTAAAAATTGCCCTTCGCCATATTGCTTTCACGGACAGAAAGTAAATCGCGGTCGACAGCCCACACGTCAATTGCTAAAACGGTCGATAAATCAGACGGCAAGTGGGAACGTAAACGGTTAAGAAATGGACTTTCAGCAGGGAAGCCGGGAAGAAGCGGACAGTTAAAATTTGGGCTCAGTGTAAAAAGTAGTGGGGAAGCGCCACTTACCAATGACGATGGCTAAAAAGACAGTGCCCAATACGCAGCTGAGTTAAAATGACTTCCTCCAGGCGTGAGAGCCGAGAGGTCTCCCAAGCCACTGGGAGAAGCTTAATAATCTTGAGCTTATTCCCTTAAGGAAGGACCAATGGCGATGCCGAAGGGACACCACCTCCTGATGGACAGCAACACAGTGATAACTGAAGGGAATATAGAAACTAGCGCCGGCCGCGGTGATCTCGCGGTTCTAGGCGCGCAGTCCGGAACCGTGCGACTGCTACGGTCGCAGGTTCGAATCCTGCCTCGGGCATGGATGTGTGTGATGTCCTTAGGTTAGTTAGATTTAAGTAGTTCTAAGTTCTAGGGGACTGATGACCACGGCAGTTGAGTCCCATAGTGCTCAGAGCCATTTGAACCAATATAGAAACTAGCAGGCTGAGATAAAAAGACTGCAGCCTTGACACCAGCGTCAGCAGCCTCGTTTCCTGGCAGACAGACATGACCAGGAATCCACAAACTTCACAGTTGCTCCACCAGGAGTGATCAAGTAACAAATCTGCTGAACCCGTTGCACAAAGGGATGGGCGGTGTAAGACGCACAGAGACTGTGAAGGGCGCCGAGTGTGTCTGAGCACGACAATTTAATAGTCTGTGACGCCAGATGTGCTGTGTGGCCTGATTAAAGGCGAAGAACTCTGCTGTAAGTACTGAGCAGTGTGTCGGAAACAGACAACTAAAGACGTGAGTGCCAATGACGAAGGCACATCTGACCCTAGTCAGTCTGAGAGCCATCAGTGTACACAAATGTACTATCGTGATATTCCGTGCGAAACTAACGAAACTGAAGGCTATATAGTGAGGCTATAGTAGTGTCCTTACGAAGTCAATGAAGGCCAAGGTTAACAAGGGCCACTTCACGAAGCGAAATTGGCGAAGCATTCATACCCACTGGGGAAGTTGCACGTAGTTCGAAATCAAGCTGCCGAAGCAAGCGCCGGAAACGGACTCTAGGAGGTAACAGAAGAGGGATGTGCCCCGTACTGGCGATAGAAGTAAGCATCGAACGAGGAGCCATAGGATGGGTGGCTACGCATGACGGACAAACAGAATGCCTTTCCTGAACAGAATGCCTTTCCTGAAGAACGCGACGACACTTTCAATTCATTACAAGCTGATGCATGCAGTTCGTCATTATAAGATAGCAGTAAAAGCGCGAATTGCGTCGTGGCATGCCTCAGTCCACTAAGGGACTGGGACACGACGTGGTAAAGAGGAACTGCGAGGAATGGAATGTTCTGCAGCTGTAAGGATAACATTTGTGAGATATTACACCTGGTCATCACAGCTGGGGAAATACTGTTCTTTGCAGGTCGCCAGGGAGCAGTAAAGCCGCCAGTCAGTCTTAGTAAGGTGCCATTTGGTGTGCACACAGGTCAGGTAGGAGTCAGCAAAGTGATAGCACATGAGAAATGGACGCTCGAGTAGGTGTCGCAAATAATGGACCACACAAGACGATGGAAGAGCTGAGAAGTGGAGAAGTATAGGTCCACATGGGAATAGGTGTGGGAGGAGTCAGAAAGAAATGTGGGTGTTCCACTGTTAAGGCAGTAGAAGTCGAGTTGGTTAAGGAGGTCAGTCAAGAGGGAACTACTCAGACAGGTTCTGGGAGAACCACAAAGGGGATGGTGTTCATTAAAGCCACCGAGTAGCGGAAATGTAGGAGGTAATTGCCCAATAAGATGAACGAAATCTGCCCTGGTGACATCAAATGACTAAGGGATATAAACAGTACAGCGGAAAAAAGTCAGGTGAGGAAGATAAAGGGGAATTGCAACAGCTTGAAGATGGGTAGACTATGAATGTCATCCCCTATGAGGTGCTTGACACCCCAATGAGATGGAATGCCGTCCCTAGGGGGAAGGTCAAAATGACCCAGGAAGAAATATCAAAGCTTCTAGTGGTCGGGAGAGTGCGATTTCGTTTGCTGAAGGCAGCGTACAAGGGGATGCTGGGATGCTAAAATCTGCCGTAAATCCTCTTTGTGGGACCGAAGGCCACAAACGTTCGAGTGGAGGAGAGTCATGATGTGGACGAGATGGAGTGTCACCTACGTGGCTGCCGAGTGTCTGCCGGTGAAGTCACTGTTTCAGGGCACAAATGCAGGAGGATCCTGCTCCATGGGGTGCACAGAAGCATTGGCTTGCTTGTGCTGTCGGTCTACGGAGTCCAACGCAGAAAAACGGTTGGTGGTGTGCACTGGCGACACCCAGACCAGCTGGGCTAAGGTGTCACATAGAAATACTGTCGAAGAGGATCGCCGAGTTGGCTGAGGAGGAGATCGTTTGCCTTTGGTGGACTACTTCGAGCCATTCTGTTTAGCAGACGAACAGTTGGGTGTTGTTTGGCTGGAGGGATGTAGGAAGTCTCCATGGGAGTACTATTCCTGCCCTTTCTGGCCTACCGGTTGTGTAAATGGTGGCTTCACCCCTTGAGGTGAGAGTTTGTCTTATTGCACACCTGGACGGGGGGATGGCAATTCTACGGTGACGCTGGGCTATTTCACAACCTCAGAGCTGAATTTGATGTCGCATGTCTGTGTGGGCATGTCCTTCCTGAATCAGAACAGAACTATAGGTACCAGACGGGGGAGAACACAGTATTTGCGATTCGCCAATAACTTGCGAGTGACTGGGTAAGGTACTTTTCCCTTACCCATATGTCTCGGGCAGCCCACGCATCAAGAAACACAGGAAAATAGAGAGAGGCGGCGGCAATGCCCCCCCCCCCCCCCCCCCCATTGCACTTGATACCGCGGAGAGGAGGAGGAGGAAGAAGACAATTGCCCACGTGCACATCACTACAACAGATAACACATTTGGCTGGGTGTCGACATTACGTTCTAGTGTGGTTGAAACGATGACACTGTACATTTCGAACCTGATGTGCTGCTACCAGTCTGACTGATATAGTTGTGCTTCTGTCCAAGATCAAAGCAGGCTATGAAATTATAACAAAGGTGAGAAAAATAGTGCGGGTCTGCATGCCGAACATTCCCAGTACTACCCCAGACATGTTCCCTTAGGGAGGGGAAAAACAAAAGCGAGAGGATATACATGCAGCACAGAAGGGAAAAGATGCTGCATAGGCTGGGGCCCCATGGTAGCAGAGCACGAACCCGCCAAAAAGTGGCGAGCCCCACTGGGGACTGCGGCATAGTGGTTGGAGCCGAATCAGTAGACTGTGTGGCCACGTACACAGGTGGCCCTGCCTCTGACAGTGTAGGAGATATCTACGATGAGACAAAAATAGGTGACAGTGGTAGGACACACGAGACAGGTCTCACATCTACGTACGTTCTACTGATACGTGATCTGCAGCAAGGAGTAGGGAGTTGTGTTCAAATAAGGAAGGATGCCGATACTGCTTAGGTCGGGTGTGAAGTGGAATGCTGCTGCTGAAGACATGGGAAATATTTCACATTTTCAGGCACTATGAGAAGTAGTCGAAACTTCAGCAGAATACCTCACCATGTTGCTTCCATCTCAAGTGGTACATAGTTGTGAGGGAGACACTCCTCTGTGGCAGGACATTGTGCACTGGGAAATGGCAGATGACTTGAGAGAAGTGGCGGGAGATACATTTCTGCACGATGTGGGGAGGAGGATTTCGATCTGTTGAGGCCTCAGTAAGGCCATTGGCAAAGTCACAAGTGAGTCGCTGGTCTGCAAGGTGGTGCAACCGCCGGTCAGTAGGCTGTACAGAAGCGACTTCAGCGCAGAACAGGTGACCGCTGTCAAACTGAGGTACAGTGAACTGTATGTTCACTGCATCTGTCATCTGGATATTTCCAATCACGCAGTAACATAAGCAGCAGACAGTCTACACTGATCAACAGCTAGCTGCTGAGAAATTCACTGACGTAACATAAAATGATCATTTTGAACAAATGAGTAGAAAACCGCATTTTTTAATTTTAAAGGATCACGAAATTTAATACGGTCTTAACAGCAGTTTCATTTTTGTCGGGCCGTCAAACACTCGTCAGGCCGTGAGTGCCCGTTTGTTCTGGGCTCAGTGGAGTTGAAAGTAAAAGTTTGAGTAAGTTAACATGAGAACTTTACTGCTAGTGAATACAGTAGTTTCATGGGTATCTTTAGTACTGTGGAAATTAAAGTGTGTCCATATAGAGGCTAGAGTCTAAACTACTATCCAGTGTTGAATAGCATTCCAGTTCATTACCAGTCCAAGGAAACTTCAGGAGCTGAAATAGGTTGGCGTGTATGTGAGGAACGTTAACCAGTATACTGGATGCTAGCAGATCACTTGCCATTTTATGGTTTCTGTTGGAGAATTACATTGAACCAGCTTATGTTCCGATGAGAAGTAGTTTCCATACAGAAAAATCTTACCAAAGAGCGGTTGCCAGTTCAGTTTTGTGTACTGGACGTAGAATTGCTTTACGTTAATGGATATGGCTCAAATGTCTAATATTGTTCTGCCACTTGGAGATACCACGGGAAACGCATAATTTAGAAATCTTTCAGCTTTTCAAGGGCTGAACTGAAGTTTTTTGGTGCAACGGCAGCCTTCTGACATATCCAGGAGGCACGCTAAAGCCTGCTGTCGCTGACTTGCATCTGTGAGCACACACATCCCACGCAGAGCTGCTCCAGTTCCCTCAGGCAGACACCCTTCCATGTCCACCAGAGCGCCCTAGTAAAATGCAGTAAGAGCAACCACCGACTGTCCTGCACAGGGATGCATTGCTACACAAGCAGCGGCAATGGAGACAATGACTTCCATTACCTGTTGAGGAGGACAAGTCACTGCTTTCTACGACTGATGCCCAATCCAGTGTTCTCAACGCAGCTGCAAAAGAGGTGATTCGATTGCAATACTTAAATCTAATAAATCTGACTTCGTTGTTCCTCTGTGCACTAATCAAATAGCTTTACGAACCCTAAACTCTGTACTTCACATTTTACAATCCCCAACTGTGTGTCAACCTAGGTCCTTAAGATATAATATTGTGTTAACAGGTACATATAGATTTTAACTGTTAATTTTTTTAGCAAGCCCTGTTTGCCAGGAATGTGACAATTGACTGAAATTTTTGGACTTCACTATTTGTTGTCATGCACCATTAATTTCAATGGCGCTCAGTACCACTGTGTTACAGCATTTCTTCGTACTGGGCACAGCTTCGTCATCCGTGGACGTAACAGCATTTCTTCGTACTGGGCACAGCTTCGTCATCCGTGGACGTAACAGCAATGGTGTACATGAAAGGAACCTCCACGAAGATTGCAATGATTTCCGACCAAGAGAAAACTTGCCATCGGTCGTACCCTGGGCGTCAGGTTTCTCTGGCGGCTGATCGTTTCACACCAGGAACATCATCTTGGTCCTTTTCAGGACCATAGTTGACCATCATATCGATGAATATGGAAGGTATATCACCACCAAAAGAGGAACTGTTACAAGAGCTGTGCACACAAGAGACCCACAGAAGCTGTGAAACGTGCAGACCAAAGATAAATGGAATGCGACTGGCTATGGGAAGACCCCACCCAAAATACGGAAGTGCTCTATTTGTCCAACCAGATGCACAGATAATATCATCAGCCTTTACTGAAGCAAATGATACTGAAGTCTCAATTTTGGAAATCAAAGGCTGTACAGTTACATCTGTATACAAAACACCGGACGCTGATCTCAAAATCAGTCTACCTGATGGCTTTTATAGTCGACACACGCAAATAGTGACTGGTGACTTCAGCTGTCACAGCACCACATGGGGCTATGAGCATGATGTTGACAATGGTACAGCATTGCCTTCCGCCCATTCTTGTAACCATCTGAGCTTTATACATACCTGCTTTTTTCATCAGTGGTTGATGGAAAAGAGGATACGACCCCGATCTGATACTTTGCAGCGAGAACATCTCTCAACAGTGCATTAAAACTTTCTGCAACCCTATTCCAAATACACAGCACAGATCGATCATGTGCGAAATCTACGCAGCAGTTAACCACCTTCTGATCGGAACTGTCTGTGGTCTAACTTCAGGAAAGCCAACTGACCGAAGTTTACAGAAAAGCTGAACGCTGCAGTTCCCAATATTGAACCTTCACCCAAGACACTTTTGTGAGGGCTGTAAAGAGGTGCTCCAGAATTGCAATTCCTCGGGGTTTTCGATCATCATACATTCCTGGTCTAACTTCAGAACTCAGTGCTCAATTTACAGAGTATAAGGTACTAATCGAAGGAGATCCATTCGACGAGACAACGCTATCGACTGGGAATACTTATTGCATCTCTGAAAGAATCCTAAAGGAATTCTTGGGTTAAAATGATGAAAGAATTTGATCTCCTCAGAAACAGTCATAACGCGTCGATATTATTGAGACGACTCAATAAAGACCCAACCAGGTCCACAGCACACTGTGTGCTATCTGATATGCAGTAATGTTGCAAACTGATTCTATGGCTTCCTTTCCCGTTCATGAGCAAAGTTCCGAAAGTACAGCAAGAGGCCCAAGGACAAACGAGGGATCTGACTCACCCATTCGAGATATCTGAATTAAACAAGGCTATTAAGGACAGCAAAACTGGTAAAGCATCTGGTCTAGATGACATCCGTATGGAGAAAATCAAGAAATTCGGCCCAGAAACAAAAAAGTGGCATTTGGCACTGGCTCATGCGCTTGTTGAAAAGCTGCCGGATCCAAAGATCTGGCAAAAGAGCAGGATGATAGCTCTTCTGAAACCTGGGAAGGAAGCAAATCGTCCCAAGAATTTCAGACCAGTTAGCCTTTCGAGTCACCTTTATAAACTGTTGGAACGTATCATTCTGAATATAATCCTACCAGTAATAGACCCTCTCCTCTTACCCGAACAAGGAAGATTTCGACCAAACAGAAGCTGCACAGGGCAACTTTTAAATCTCTGTTTATAGAGGATGGCTTTGAAACCCATAGAGTAACGGGCGTGGTGTTCGTGGAACTCACAGCAGTGTATGATACTGTTCATCATCGGTTACTCTATGCAAAATTATATATGATCAAGAACGCCCACCTCGTTAGACTAATCAGCACCCTCCTCCAAAACTGCAGGTTTTTTTTGTTAAATTTCAAGGACAACACAGTCGCTTGAGAGCGCAGAAAAGTGGTCTACCTCAGCGAAGAGTCTTGGCTCCACTTCTCTTCAACATTTATACCAACGACCAGCCATTGACTACAAGCACAAGGGGATTCTTATATGCAGATTACCTAGCCCTTGCTACGCAGAGCTCATGCTTCGAAAGAGTGGAAAGAAACATGACAACAGCACTTAGAACACTGTGAAGCTACTACAGCCGGAACCGACTCTGACCAAACCCTTCGAAGACACAAGTGTGTGTCTTTCATTTAGGGAACAGGTAAGCTAATCGTGAGATACATATTGCATTGTCAGGCATCCAACTCCAGCATCATCACGCACCTACATACTTGGGAGTCACTCTCGATAGAACTCTGACATTGAAAACTCACTGCAAGAACACCAAATTGAAAATCTCCGCTCAGAATAACCGTATTTGCAAACTAGCGGGGACACAGCGAATAGTTTGTGGATGTGATGCCCCACTGTTTTGCAATGGAACTGTGCTTTTCTACTGCTGAATATGCTTCTCCAGTCTGGTACAGGTCATCTCATGCCAGACAATTAGACATTGAACGCAGGTTGCTTGAGAGCAATCTGCAGGTTTCGTTAAGACCTACCCCAACTGATACGCTATACTGCCTGGCTGGAAAAACGCCACCATGGGTACGCAGAACAGTGGCCGCCAACAAGGAGAGACAAAGTGGAACAGGACAGTGCTCATCCACTGCACGGACATAATCCACCACAGCAACGGCTGAGATCGCGAAAGAGCTTCCTGAGAACATCCGAGAAGTTCACCATTTCACCAGAGAAGGCAAGGCTGGAGTTATGGAAGAATTCGACGCCTCACCTGCAGACGCCTGAAGCTGAAGAACTACCACCAGGACACAACGAGAGCTGGCTGGTGTGGAAATCTTTAAACAGATTACGATCAGGAGTTGGACGATCCAGAGACAACCTGAAGAGATGGGGCGTCGTAACAGAAAATACGTCCTGTGATTGTGGACAAGAACAAAATACAAGCCACATGCTCCAGGGGCCTTTTGTGCCCTACATCCTCCACCAAGATTGCAACCTCCAAGGTGCTTGGAGTGGCTTGCAGGAAATCAAAGTACTGGGCACTTGTAATATAAATAGTGTTTATTGATGCGTATTGTTGTTGCTGTGGTTGGTGTTGTTGTCTTCAGTCCTGAGACTGGTTTGATGCAGCTCTCCATGCTATTCTATCCTATGCAAGCTTCATCATCTCCCAGTACCTACTGCAACCTACATCCTTCTGAATCTGCTTAGTGTACCCATCTCTCGGTCTCCCTCTACGATTTTTACCCTCCACGCTGCCCTCCAATACTAAATTGGTGATCCCTTGATGCCTCAAAACATGTCCTACCAACCGATCCCTTCTTCTAGTCAAGTTGTGCCACAAACTTCTCTTCTCCCCAATCCTATTCAATACCTCCTCATTAGTTACGTGATCTATCCACCTTATCTTCAGTATTCTTGTAAATTTTTATGTTTCTGACTCTAGAATAAAATAGCAGCATTCTAGGCGCGCAGTCCGGAACCGTGCGACTGCTACGGTCGCAGGTTCGAATCCTGCCTCGGGCATGGATGCGTATGATGTCCTTAGGTTAGTTAGGTTTAAGTAGTTCTAAGTGCTAGGGGATTAATGACCACAGCAGGTAAGTCCCATAGTGCTCAGAGCCATTTGAACCAAAATAGCAACAATAGTTAGCTGCCAGAGGCTAAAGTGTAAAAGCTTTGGTTGAATGACGAAATGTAGGGAGAAATGGCGGTGGTAGTAATTATTCCATTGTAGGTAAGTCTCAAACAGAGCTCTCTACATGGTACTACAACAACACTGATCCGCATTAAAGTGAGAACAAATTCACTCTTGTTATTGTGCAGGTGTTTGTTTGCAGCCAAGTCAAGATTTTAGACAAGTAAACAGATTCAAAATTGAATGAAAAATGGACAGAGCGAGTTCTGTTACAATGTTGTTACATACATTCTTCAAAGGAAGGAACTTAATGAAAAGTACCGACTTATATAGGAAAAAGTTTCCAAGATAGGGTTTGACAGTACGAAAGTGTAGCGTACACTTTTGCTATTGTACGTTCAGAGATAAGTGTTTATGGGATACGCTGAAGCTTTTTCCTACAACAAAAACGAATACTTAGTTTTTCTTTCCTTTTTCATATTGATTTCATTACAACTTGCACCATTTATACACACACATTTCTGATTGTACCATTCTCTCTCAAAAAATGAGACTGAGTACCATTCATATGCGGTAGTACAGAATCGACTGTATTTCTACGGTACATCGGTTTCCCCACTTGAATATTCTGTAATTGCTAGTCAGCCCATATAGAGGAATTAACATGCACGCAGTTTTCACAAAACATAGAGCATCTCACAGCCTTAACCATAAAGTTAGTAACAGTAAATTACTCAATTTTAAGGAAACGGTACCTGAAGATATTTGTCCCAAAACAGCGAAACTGCGACATCAAGGAGTGTAAAGGGCAGATCAAGAACGTTGGTTGTTTCGTTGGTCGACTCGGGATGGGAGGGGGTGGCAGGAGGGGACCAAAAAGCAACGTCATGAGTCCCGTGATCTAAGATGGCACAAACAGAGAGAGGGACAACACAGAGGACAGTCAGTCAGTCAGTCAAGGGGAAGATAAAATGGGCAAAGATAGAGGTTAAAGGTATGAAAGGGCAGCAGGGAGAGGAAAGATCAGGATGGGATGGGTGCAAACGGAGAGAGCAGCACCGTCACAGATACGCAATGCGCTTTAGGGCCTAAGCTCCACCACTCTTACCATATCATACACCACACCACACCACACCATGCCACTCCATACAGAATACCGTAGTATGCGCAATACCATGATCGTGACATAATGTGGGCAACACCACGAGAAGAAGATAAAAAAGGGAATTAGAATGGCAGAGAAACAAGGCAAAATGTAGGAGAAAAAAGGGGAAAAGAACCCGGCCACTATGGAGGCAAGGCCAAGGGCTCCATAAGCAATGTGAACGCTAACTAATGGTCTACACTTCCAGTCGAACACCGGAAGATACCATTTTCGCGAAGAAAACAGCAGATGATCCTCATACAGTAACATCTGTCCTCTAACACGCAGGACAAGGAAGTTTGGAGGGGATATGTAGTGGGAAGGGCCGAAACGCAGGGGCAATCCACCAAAATATGGATGACTATGATAGGGGAGGGGGCTTGGGCGCGGCGCTCACTGCTGGGCTAAAAACTACTGGTCAACCTAGTATGGCCAATACGAAATGGCAGTGGGTGGAAAAGGCCCAGTGTGAAGTTGAAGGAGAGAATGCCATGTGGAGTTACCCCCAGGGAAGGAAGGGGGAGAGGTATCAACGCCATAGGTACTAGGAGGCAGCTATTCCCGAAATTGTTCATCTCACACTACAGAGAGAGAATTTATAAGTGGAGGTCAAACTCCAAAGAGGGACCAGAAACACTAAACAAGGAAGGATCAAAAAGAAAAAGCAATGGCAACAAAACTGGAAGGAGTATAAAAAACCAGATGGCTGGCCAGGTCAACATACTGTAGGTACAAAAACCAAGAGGGGGCAGAGGGGCAGGAGTTACGACATGGAGGAAAGGAAGATAATGGGTAAGGAAATTCAGAGCCGTAAGGAAAAAAGGGCTGGAATAACTCTGGGTCCTGTATAAGCCATGCATGAGCTCATGATAGAACCCCGAGCCTCACGGAGGGGAGACCAAAAATTGAAAACGTGTTTAAAAACAGATTTGCATCACCTTGGTTTCCAATGTGTGTACGTAGGTCTTGTTTATTAGAGTTCTGGAACATGTACGGAAAATTGGAAGAGATATCAACATAAACATCATCCCCCAAACTTTTTTTTATTGCTCATGAAAATTACACAACATGTTGTACCACCACACAGCGAGACCCTCAGAGGTGGTAGTTCAGATTGCTGTACACACTGGTACCTCTAATACCTAGTAGCACGTCCTCTTGCACTGATTCATGTCTGCATTCGTCGTGGCATACTATCCCCAAGTTCATCAGAGCACTATTGGTCCAGATTGTCCCATATCTCAATGGTGATTTGGCGTAGATCCCTCAGATTGAAAAGGGCTGTCTATGGACGTGACCCACCAACCACTCTCCCAGTTATGTTAGATAGGGTTCATTTCTGGATAACATGCTGCCACTTCAATGGAGCGATGTCGTTATCCTGAAGGAAGTCATTCACAAGACGTGCACGATGGGGGCGCATATTGTCTTCCATGAAGACGAACGCCTTGGCAGTATGCTGCAGATATGGTTGCACCACTGGTCAGAGGATGGCATTTACGTTTCGTACATTCATTACAGTGCGTTTCATGACGACCATCGCCGCACGCTGGCCCCACATAACGCCACCCCAAAACAGCAGGGAGCCTCCACCTTGCTGCACTCCCTTGACAGTGTCTAAGGCGTTCAGACTGACTGGATTGCCTCCAGACACATCTCTGACGATAGTCTCAAGGCATATGGGACATTTATCAGTGAAAAGAACGTGATGCGAATCCTGAGCAGTCCAATCTGCATGTTGTTGGGCCCATCTGTACCGCACTGCATGGTGTCGTGGTTGCATAGATGGACCTAGCCATGGACTTTGGGAGTGGTGTTGCGCGTCATGCAGCCTATTCGGCACAGTTTGAATAGTAACGCGATGTCCTGTGGCTGCACAAAAAGCATTATTCAACATGGCGTTGCTGTCAGGGTTCCTCTGAGCCATAATCCGTAGGTAGCGGTCATCCTCTACCCTTGGGCGGCGTGATCGAAGCATTTCATCGACAGTTCCTGTCTCTCTCAATCTCCTCCATGTCCAAACAATATTGCTTCGGTTTATTCTGAGACGCCTGGACACTTACCTTGTTGAGAGCCCATCCTGGTACAAAGTAACAATTTGGAAGCGACCAAACCGCGGTATTGACTGTCTAGGCATGGTTGACCTACGGACAACACGAGCATGTACCTCATTCCTGGTGGAATGACTAGAACTGATCGGCTGTCTGACCCCGTGTGTGTAATAGGTGTTGCTCATGCATGGTTGTTGACATCTTTGAGTGGGTTTAGTGATATCCCTGAATAGTCAGACTTTCTGTAATACAACATCCACAGTCAACATCTATTGTCAAGAGTTCCGGGAATTGCGGTGATGCAGAACTTTGTGTGTACATCGACAATTAGATAAAATATTAAGAACCTAGAAATGCATTCAAGTACGTTTGCTTTTATAAGTATTGTGTATAACAGACTATACATAAGGCACCAAAAACACCTTTAACATCTGTGTGTCCTACCATTATGTTTTTCATTTTTCAACGTAATTAATCGACAAACATGGCAAGTGAAAAATGGGACAACTTACTTTTGAGCAATATTATACAATTTCCTAGCAATTATGAAGAAAATACAGAAGTAAATTTTCCAAGGAATTGACCATGTAAAAGAAATACTCACCAAAAACTTAAATTCACAGTAATGATGTTCCACAAATGCGAGAGAAGATGCTATGCACTATTTTGAAGATTGTGATATACAGATTCATTTTCCAAAACCTTTGAAAATTGGTTACATTTACCTCACTGTGTAGAATTTCCAATGTCAAACTGCATTTTCAGTTAGTTTCATTTAGCAGTATCAATGCTCCATATTTCAGTTGTTAATATGTCAATGTCACCCCCCCCCCCCTGTAATGACTGAATAATGTACAAAAACACTTACCTCCTCTGCTAACTGCAAGGGCAACATCTCTAGTCTTCTGGACGTTTTATGTGTATGGAGCTGTAAGAAATGAATGAGCACACATTGTACAACGTAATAATGTAATTTACTAGTAATGTCAGAAACATAATTAACCACAACACTAAGAATATCCCCGGTGCTAATAAAACAGGACTTCATTTCCAAAATGTCTTATATATGCCTTAATATGAAAAAATTTCAAATTCTAATTCTAAGTCTGTTTCTTTGCAGGACTTCACAGGCAAAACGCCATCTTACAAAGTCAAGAAACCCTAGCGGTTCAGTCCTCAAAATGTTAATATGCATTTCCTTTCAGTGCTCATCTTAATACCGGAGGAAAACTCATTTCCAAACAAAAACCATCATAAACTATAACTTCAGTGGCAAAGTGAGGTGGAATTTTTGTTACAATTAATGAACTATTTACTGATAGGTAAAAATTATTCTACAGTATACAGGAATCTGGTTCGTTGAGTCAACATCATTTAATTGCAAAAATGTTATGCACTAATGATACTGAAAATTCTATCCTCAAAAAGTGTCACATGTGAGTGAAATAAGCTTTGTCTGGGGACAGGATAGCAGCGTATGCTATAGATTTAAAGGGACAGGTATCTCCAGAGAACAGGACTTAAGGGGACGCGATTTAAAGGGTAACGGTATAGTAATGTTTCAGCTTATTGAATATAAATTGGCGAAGTGGGTAATCTGACGCTGGATGTTAAAGATAACTCCCCTTATTCATGAAATCCCAGTTGTTTCCTGTGAGGTCATCCAGGGGAACTAACCGCACTCCTTAGGCAATTGTACGAGTTACAGTCAAGATCAATACGTTGCTCGATGGACGTTATTTGATGTACTCTTAAAACTCGCATGTAACCACTCCACCTCTCTCGGCCAATTGGAGCACAATAAAGTAGTACGAAACCAAGGTGGACCAATAAGATTCGAGCTCACCTTCGTCCCCCCCCCCCCCCCCCATTATAACCCTTCATAACTAAGTCCACTGTGTAGGCTTTTCCATTCGAGGTCTGAGTTTTACTGGGAAGAAAGTCATGTAACTAGTAATCATCCAGCTGCGGGATTTGGATGTAACTATTATAGACCCTACAACAAACTAACCAACAGATTATAAAAAATTTTGTTTTTGTAATACATTTTACTGTCTTTCGCTTATTAATATTTTTATTTACGATGGTATGTATTTGATGTACACGCAACGCTTCTATTCACTACACTAAGTGATCAAAAGCATTCGGCCAACCCCAGAAACATCTTTTCATATTATGGCGTAGCTGGAAGTAGGTTGCACCACAACGCTCCTATCACCTATCTCAGTAGTCATTAGACATAGCTAGAGAGCAGAATGGGGCGCTCCGCGGAACTCACGGACTTCGAACATGGGCAGGTGATTGGAAATCTCGCGTAGACACTTGGCACCCAGACTCATAAACATCCGTAGGTCCACTGTTTACGCTGTGGTAGTGGTAGTGGACACGTACAGCACAAAAGCGCACAGGCCGTCCTCGTCTGACTGACACACACCACCGACAATTGAAGCGGGTCGTAATGTGTAACAGGCAGACATCTGTCCAGACCATCACACTAGAATTACAAACTGCATCAGGATCCACTACAAGTACTAGGACAGTTAGACGGGAGTTGAGAAAACTTGGATTTCATGGTTGAGCAGCTGCTCAGAAGACACACATCACGCCAGTAAACTCTAAACGACACCTCACTTGGTGTAAAGAGTAAATATTGGACGATTTAAAAGCGGGGAAAAAGATGTGATAAGTGATGATTCACGGTACACAATGTGGCGATCCGATGGCAGGGTGTAGGTATGGCGAATGCTCAGTGAACGTCATCTTCCAGTGTGTTTAGTGCCAACTGTAAAATTCGGAGGCTTTGTTGTTATGGTGTGGTCGTGTTTCTCACGCAGACGGCGTACACCCCTTGTTTCGCGTACCACTATCTTTGGATGGGCCTACATTGATGTTTTAAGCACCTTGTTGCTTCCCACTGTTGAAGAGCAGTTTGGGGATGGTGAGTGCGTATTTTAACACGATCGAGCGCGTGTTCCTAATCGACGGCCTGTGGCAGAGTGGTTACACGACAATGTCTTTGTAATAGGCTGTTCTGCACAGGGTCCTGACCTGAATCCTATAGAAACCTTTGGGATATTTTGGAACGCCGACTGCGTGACAGGCCTCACTGACCGACATCGATGCCACTCCTCAGTGCAGCACTCCATGAATAAGAGGCTCCCATTTCCCAAGAAACCTTCCAGCGCCTGATTGGGGAAGCTGTCATCAAGCTAAGGTGGGCCAACACCATATTAAACTACTAAGTTACTTTCAGCCACATGTCTGGATACTTTTGATCACATAGTGTCATTTGTTACTCATGTTTACACACACACACACACACACACACACACACACACACAGTGGTTCATCCTATTATTACACACTCATCCCCCACTTACAAATTAATTTTTTTGTTATGGTTTTAGGGCGCAAAACTGCTACGGTCATTAGCGCCCGGTCTGTGGCTTGGGAAAAGGCAAAAAAAAATGGAAACCAGCATCAATGGGAGCAAAACTAAAAATAGAAGGAAAACTAAAAATAGAAGGAAAACTAAAAATAGAAGGAAAGCTTAAAAAAGCACTCAAGAAGGTGGTGTTTGTCCCCAAAAAGAACTTCAAATGACTGACGTCATCTCACTGGCACTAATAAACTCGAGGACGCGATCGGCTGAGCGTGTCATCTGCTACAATGGAAGATATATCAGGCGATAGCTGTAGACGGGCGCGTAACGGAGTAAAATAGGGGCACTCTAGTAAAAGATGTCACACCGTCCACAGTTCAGAGCAGTGGGGACATAGTGGGGGAGGATCGCCGCTTAAAAGATGTCGATGGCTAAAATGACAGTGCCCTCTCCGGAGTGTAGTTAAAATTACCTCCTCCTGACGACGAGTTCGGGAGCAAGAGGTCCAAGCACAGGGAAGAGCTTTCACGTCCCGCAATTTCTCATTGGGAAGTGTCGACAAATGTGCGAGCCATAAAAGAGCAACATGACGACGTGAAACACACCGTAGATCAGCGAAGGGAATCATGCAAATAGCTGGCTGAAGAAGAAAGACTGCAGCCTTGACCGCCATATCGGCCGCCTAATTTCCACAGATACCAACATGTCCTAGGATCCACAGGAACTCTACCGAAACGCCCCCCTCTCCTAAGTGGAGCAAATGGAGGCAGTCCTAAATCCGGTTTACTAGAGGGTGGACAGGGTAGAGAGCTTGGAGACTGAGGAGAAAGCTGAGAGAGTCGGAGCAGATAACGTACTGTATCTGCTGATGGCGACAGATGTGTTGGACAGCCTGGAGAACAGCGTAAGGCTTCGCAGTAAAAACAGAAGACTCGTCTTGAAACTGAAGTCGATTGGGGGTGTTGCCAACAATATAGGCACTCCCAACATCTATCGATGTTTCGGAGCCATCAGTGTAAATAAATGTGGCATCCTTCATTTTTGCGCAGACAGCAGCAAATGCCCGACGATAAACAAGTGAATGAGTACCATCCTTAAGAAAATGACAAAGGCCACGGAGCAGGTAGGTCCAGGGCCGGAACCAAGGTGGTGCTGTACCCCAAGTTGTCAAAGTTTTAGGAAAGTGGAAGGAAAGAGAGTGGAGCAATTGACTGAAGCGGACTCCCGGTGGCAGTAGGAAGGAAGGGCGGCCTACATACCCTAAATCCATGGAGGCGTCGAAAAAATGTCATGGGCCGGTTTAGAAGGCATGGAAGACAGATGGCTAGCATAAGGACTCCGGACAGCTCGCCGATTGGGCAGCGGAGGTTCAGCAGACTAAGTATAAAGACTTTCCACAGGGCTGGTGTAAAAAGCTCCAGACACTAAACGTAATCCACGGTGGTGGATAGAGGCGCCGAAGAATAGACGGCCGAGCAGAGGAGTAAACTATGCTTGCATAGTCCAATTTCGATCGCACTGAGGCGCGGGAGAGGTGAAGGACCACTCGGTTCGCTCCCCAGGAAGTACCATTCAGGACACGGAGGGTGTTGAGGGATCGCAGACAGCGAGCCGAAAGATAGTAAACGTGGGAGGACCAGCACAGTTTTCTGTCAAACATAAGACCCAAGAATTTAGCAACGTCCGAAAACGGGAGGTTGACAGGTCCTAGATGTAAGGAGGGTGGAAGAAACTCCTTACGGCGCCAAAAATTAACACAAACCGTCTTACTGGGAGAAAAACGGAAGCCGGTTTCGAGGCTCCAAGAGTGGAGGCGATCGAGACATCCTTGAAGACGTCGTTCAAGAAGGCTGGTCCGTTGAGAGCTGTAGTAGATCGCAAAATCGTCCACAAAGAGGGAGCCCGAGACATCAGGAAGGAGACAATCCATAATTGGATTTATGGTAATAGCAAACAGGACAATACTTAGCACGGAGCCCTGGGGTACCCCGTATTCTTGGCAGAAAGTACGGGAGAGCGTAGTGTTCACTCGAACTTTAAATGTGCGCTCTGCTATAAATTCACAAAGAAAAAGAGCAGCCGACCTCTAAAGCCCCAAGAGAACAGTGTGTGGAGGATGCCTGTCCTCTAACAGATATCTTAAGCCCTCTCCACATCAAAAAATATTGCTACAGTTGGGCGTCTCCGGAGAAAAGTGTTCATGATATAAGTGGAGAGAGCAACAAGATGGTCACCTGCAGAACGATGCTTTCGGAAACCGCATTGGGCAGGTGTTAAAAGAATGTGGGACTCCAGCCACCATGCTAAATTGCAATTCACTATGCGCTCCAAAATGTTCCATACACTATGCGTGAGAGAAATGGGGCGATAGTTCGAGGGGAGATATTTGTCCTTTCTAGGTTTCGGAACAGGAACGACGATAGCTTCCCGCCATCGCCTGAGAAAAGTACTGTCGGTCCAAATTCGATTATAAAGGCGAAGGAGGTAACGCGAGAAGGAGAGAGTGCATAGTGGAGTTCCCACATGTAGAAAACAGTATTATAGGTTTCGCGATTTTGAGGACAAAGCAAGCGGTTTGCACTTCCGCTGCACGTTTCTTTGTGAGAAACGCTGGCGGGTAATTTGAAGAGCTCGAAATCTCAGCAAAGTGGTGACCCAATGAGATAGAAATTGCGACGGGGTCCACTAATGTATCATGCGCGACAGTGAGCCCAGAGACCGGGGAGAAACTAGGCGCGTCAGATAACCATCGAAACCGACTCCAGACTTCCGAGGAGGGAGTGAGGGTGTTTAATGAGCTAGTAAAGAAGTCCCAGCTTGCCTTCTTGCTATCGCGCACATAACTGGCCAACTGTATCCGCTATATGCAAAGTAGGATGGTGTCGGAAAATGAGAAGAGCACGTCGCCGACCACGTATTGCGTCACGGCCTGCCTCGTTCCACCATGGAACTGGGGGGCGCCGGGGCAATTCGGAGGTGCGAGGTATTGAACGTTCCACAGCTGTAAGAATAACGTCTGTAATATGAGTGACCTCATCGTCGACGCTAATAAAGTGACGGTCATCGAATGTCGTTAGAGACGAAGAAACTGTCCAATCAGCTTGGGCAAACTTCCAGCGTCTCGGGCTCATACATGGCAGTTGTGGCTGCAATCGAAGGACACATGCAAAGTGGTCACTCGAGTGTGTATCAGCAAGAGCGAACCATTCGAAGCGCCGAGCTAGCGGAACAGTACCGACCGAAAGGTCCAAATGAGAGAAATTTGTCGTGGAGGCAGACAAAAATGTACGGTCCCCAGTGTTGAGACAAACAATATCCGCTTGGTGGAAGACGTCTATCAATAGTGAGCCGCGCAGAGAAGGTCGTGGAGACCCCCAAAGCGGGTCGTAGGCATTTAAGTTCCCAACCAGTAAATAGGGGGTGGAAGCTGACCAAGATGATGGAGATCAGCTCGTGCCATTGTACTGTATACATTCCATCGTCCACACCAAAGAGAGGTGTATCTAGAAAAAGAAAGATGGACAGTGACAGCTTCGAAGGAAGTGTTTAAGGGGATTGGATGATAATGGAGAAGAATCATGAGTCCTCCATGTGCTGGAGTACCTTCAACACAGAGGCGATCAAATCGGACTAACTGAAAATGGGGGGGGGGGGAGGGGAGGGGAGGGAAACAAAGCGATCGTGGAGACGCAGCTTTGTTTCCTGCAAACAGAAGATGACTGGCGAGTAGGATCGTAAGAGGACCGCCAATTTGTCCCGATTGGCTCGAATGCCGCGGATATTCCAATGGATAATGGACATAGGGTGGACAGAAAATGAAAGAAAGTGAGCAAGGTTGCCCTCAACTCGACGACTGCTCAGAGCTTGTGACCGACAGCGTGGAACGGCAGTTAGCCGAAGTTAGAAGATCCTGATCCATGGGTTGATCAGGAATAGCTCCTGCCACCAGCAATCGGCCGGTTGATCGGCCGCCAGCTGTGTGCCTCAGCGACACAGAAGACGGCCGAGAGCGGTTACCGCCAGGTGGTGCTGTAGATGAGACACGCCGTGGCGGAGGAGGAGAGGAACTGGGTTTTTTATTAGCCTTCTTGAAGACAGGCTGTCGAGAGGAAGGAGGAACCGATGGTTGTGAAGCTGTGGTACGTAAATAATCTTTACGAGTAGGCTCTTTTTTGGAAGTCCGGGTGTCTGACTTTGGGGCTCGAGATTTAGCAGAACCCGATGAAGGGTGAGCCATAGAGTTAGCAAGCTAGAGTGGGGAGGTTGAACGGGCTATTTTTGCGCTGACCGATCCGACAAGTTGCAGAGGGTGGGCTTACTGGTAGTTGGGAGCTCCGTCAGGCGCGTAATGGGGCCCCTTAAGTATATGGCAGCAAGAGGGGGGGGGGGGGGGGGGGGAGGGAGGGAGGAAGAAAACTAATGTGCACTCCGTGTCCATTGTGCATACCGGGGGGAGTGATTCCAGCTATGGAAAGGGTCCTTCCGGATGCCATGAAGGGTACAGGGTGCACCCATCGGCAGGTGGTCGCTCAAGTCTGCACCAATGATATGTGTAGCTATGGATCGGAGGAAATCTTCTCTCGCTTTGGGCGGCTATCTGCTTTCATCCCGCTAGCGAGACTGCCAGTCTTTAACAAAGCAGACCTCACCATCTGCAGCAGCATCGATAGGACTGACTGTAGTGGACTCCTGACCTATCCAGCGGAACCCAAAACCCTACCACCCTACGACGCAAGTAGAGGAATCTGCAGCCCACACGGTCGCAGAACCGTCTCAGCCCCTGGGGACCTTTGATTCAGACCCTCCACTTGGCTTTGTACCAAACAGCAGGTGGCAACACGGGTAGCAGGGGTTGTGTAGCATGGACTGGGCGGTTTTTTAGATTAGATGGCCTCGGGAAAGTGCAGAAATGGCAACAGCCTCAAAGGGTGCGGGGCAAAGTCAGGACATGCTGGGACCAAGCAGCAATTGGTATTGTAATTGTTAACTGTCGAAGCTGCATTGGTAAAGTACCGGAACTTCAAGCGCTGGTAGAAAGCACCGAAGCTGAAATCGTTATAGGTACAGAAAGCTGGCTGAAGCCAGAGATAAATTCTGCCGAAATTTAAGAAAGGATAGATTGCATGCAATCGGTGGTGGCGTGTTTGTCGCTGTTAGTAGTAGTTTATCCTGTAGAGAAGTAGAAGTGGATAGTTACTGAGAATTATTATGGGTGGAGGTTACACTCAACAACCGAGCTAGGTTAATAATTGGCTCCTTTTGCCGCCCTTTCGACTCAGCAGCTTTAGTGGCTAAACAACTGAGAGAAAATCTGGAATACATTTCACATAAATTTTCTCAGCATGTTATAGTCTTAGGTGATTTCAATTTACCAGATATAGACTTGGACACTCAGATGCTGTGGACGGGTGGTAGGGACAGAGCATCGAGTGGCATAATATTGAGTGCACCATCCGGAAATTACCTCGAGCAATTAAACAGAGAACCGACTCGTGGAGATAACATCTTGGACCTATTGATAACAAACAGACCCGAACTTTTCGACTCTGTATGTGCAGAACAGGGAATCAGTGATCATAAGGCCGTTGCAGCATCCCTGAATATGGAAGTTAATAGGAATATAAAAAAATGGAGGAAGGTTTATCTGTTTAGCAAGAGTAATAGAAGGCAGATTTCAGACTACTTAACAGATCAAACTGAAAATTTCTGTACCGACACTGACAATGTTGAGTGTTTATGCAAAACGTTCAAGGCAATCGTAAAATGCGTTTTAGACAGGTATGTGCCGAGTAAAACTGTGAGGGACGGGAAAAACCCACCGTGGTACAACACAGTTACGAAACTACTGCCAAAACAAAGAGAGCTTCACTCCAAGTTTAAACTCAGCCATAACCTCTCAGGCAAACAGAAGCTAAACGATGACAAAGTTAGCGTAAGGAGGGATATGCGTGAAGCGTTCAGCGAATTCGACAGTAAAATTATATGTACCGACTTGACAGAAAATCCTAGGAAGTTCTGGTCTTCTGTTAAATCAGTAAGCGGCTCGAAACAGCATATCCATACACTCCGGGATGATGATGGCATTGTAACAGAGGATGACACGCGTAAAGCTGAAATACTAAACACCTTTTTCCAAAGCTGTTTCACAGAGGAAGACCGCACTGCAGTTCCTTCTCTAAACCCTCGCACAAACGAAAAAATAGCTGACATCGAAATAAGTGTCCAAGGAATAGAAAAGCAACTGGAATTACTCAACAGATGGAAGTCCACTGGACATGATGGGATACCAATTCGATTCTACACAGAGTACGTGAAAGAATTCCCCCCCCCCCCCCCCCTCTTTACAACAGCCGTGTACCGTAAATCCCTAGAGGAAGTGAAGGTTCTAAATTATTGGATAAGAGCACAGGTAGTCCCAGTCTTCAAGAAGGGTCGTCGAGCAGATGCGCAAAGCTATGGACCTATGTCTCTGACGTCTATCTGTTGTAGAATTTTAGAACATGCTTTTTGCTCGAGTATCATGTCGTTTTAGGAAACCCAGAATCTACTCTGTGGGAATCAACATGGATTCCGGAAACAGCGATCGTGTGAGACCCAACTCGCTTTATTTGTTCATGATACCCAGAAAATATTAGATACAGGCTCACAGATAGATGACATTTTCTTGACTTTCGGAAGGCGTTCGATACAGTTCCGCACTGTAGCCTGATAAACAAAGTAAGAACCTACGGAATATCAGACCAGCTGTGTGGCTGGATTGAAGAGTTATTAGCAAACAGAACACAACATGTTGTTATCAATGGAGAGACGTCTACAGACTTTAAAGTAGCCTTTGGCGTGCCACAGGGGAGTGTTATGGGACCATTGCTTTTCACAATATATATAAATGACCTAGTAGATAGTATCGGAAGTTCCATGCAGCTTTTCGCTGATGATGATCTAGTATTCAGAGAAGTTGCAGCATTAGAAAATTGTTGCGAAATGCAGGAAGATCTGCACCGAATAGGCACTTGGTGCAGGGAGTGGCAACTGACCCTTAACATATACAATAAAGAATCCTTCTTTCTATGTATTCCCAATACATTACATTTGTCTGATTATATGATAGCGGAACAAACACTGGTAGCAGTTACTTCTGTAAAATATCTGGGAGTATGCGTGCGGGACGATTTTAAGTGGAATGATCATATAAAATTGTTGGTATGGCGGGCACCAGGTTGAGATTCATTGGGAGAGTCCTTAGAAAACGTAGTCCATCAACAAAGGAGGTGGCTTACGAAACACTCGTTCGCCCTATACTTGAGTATTGCTCATCAGTGTGGGATCCGTAACAGATCGGGTTGACGGAGGAGACAGAGAAGATCCAAAGAAGAGCGGCGCCTTTCGTCATAGGGTTATTTGGTAACCGTGATAACGTTACGGAGATGTTTAGCAAACTCACGTGGCAGGCTCTGCAAGAGAGGCGCTCTGCATCGCGGTGTAGCGTGCTCGCCAGGTTTGGAGAGGGTGCGTTTGTGGATGAGGTAACGAATATATTGCTTCCCCCCCCCCCCCCCCTACTTATACCTCCCGAGGAGATCACGAATGTACAATTAGAGAGATTAGAGCGCGCAGGGAGGCTCTCAGACAGTCGTTCTTCCCGCGCACCATACGCGACTTAACCAGGAAGGGGAGGTAAAGACAGTGGCACGTAAAGTGCCCTCCGCCACACACCGTTAGGTGGATTGCGGAGTATAAATGTTGATGTAGATGTACGAGCTAGGCATGAAGAATGCACTGCATCACCTTGCCAACACAGCTGATGAGAGAAATGGGGCAGCAGCCACAAGCAAGGTGTTAATCCTTACCGGGATTAGATGTGTGTGTGGTCGAATTCCACAGTTCTCGTGACCTGGTATTTTTTATTTTCCGGCTTGTTACCCTCCCTGTTGAAGCAGCCATAAGTTATTCCTAATGGAAGAAAACTGTATTCGTCACGTGTCTGCGAATCGTGCAAACGCTGATCTGTACACCTTCGTTTTGCTGCTGTTTGTGAATGGTGTTATTTTATGAGGAGGAGATTGGCGATCAGCTCAATATTCGCCTAAACAAGGGTGAAAAACCGCATAAAAGCCTCACTCAGCCTGGCTTGTGCACCGGACCAGTCGTCGTGAGTCCATTATTTGCGCTACATTCGTGTCTGGTTAACCTCCCTGTCTCGCCAACTAGCTCGCAGCACGTTAGTCTATCGAGCACGTATCTAACTCTGCTAATGCTGATTTCGCATTACACTCACGCATAAGTAGTGCCACTATTTCCTTCCAATATTCTTATTCTGTTTCTGTTGTTGGAATTTGCTATGATTTCTTAGATCAGTGACATAAAAAAAAATTATTCAATGTCGGCCTCTATTCTTCTTATGATGAAAAAAACACCAAAATACTATTTTCATTTGCTTTAGGTTATCAATTAATTTGACACTTCAAACGTCACCAACCCAATGTCAAAAAGACCTGCAGCATTTTTAAATCTGGCAAAGATTCAAGGAAATACGAAACAAAGGAAACTCCATGATGGAATTGTATCGAAAGACTTAAAGAATCTAGGACCGCAATGTGTTCATCCTCTGCTGATGAGATTCACAAGGAAGAAATGGTTCTACTGTTTTTTTTTTTACACTTTATATCATAGGTAGTAGGAACCACGAAAAAAAATGTTGCAAAGTAAATATCGCATTTGAGGTATTGGTACTGGAGCTCAAAAAAAGAGGAGAATGTGAATTAGTGAAGGTATTTTGATACAAATTGTCCTAATTTAGAGATAATTTATAATGCACAGTACGAAATAACATAAACAAATAACATATTGGTATGCGAGATATTTCCTCTCATTAAAACATTAAGAGCAACACTGAATTCCACAGATGTAATTGTAAACTGAGGTAGGCAATGGATAATTCAGGCTTTAAGTGAAAGGTTTTCACTACCATTACGGTGACTCAAGTTCTGTCCTTCAAGCATTTTCCTATCCTACTGTATTTCTGAAATCTGTAGATAACTGAATACACAAGCAGCTTGTATTTAACACTCAAAAGGCATCATTTTGCTACGAAATTCATGAAAATAATTTGAGTTTATTAACGTTTAGGAAGACAGGCAGAGCTGACCCACCAAACCCACGATAGCTGACACGGCTTGTTCTCCTGACACCACAGCAGGGGTCATTTGAAACCACCCCCTAAACAGTTGCTAACAGTTTTCGTGAATAATTGATTAAAATCGATTGCATTTAACTTGGCAGTTTAGAAACCGCTTTATCTAGTAATAAATAACACTGTACTTTCAGCGGACTTTTGTCTTAGAACAAATCTGTTAATGAAAGTTTGGAATAATGTTAAATGTAAGCCGTTTGGCAGTCACGGACAAGAACTTGGATTTGTATTTTTGATAGAAGGACCTGAATCAACAAGAACTTTTGTGGTTCTGCTATTACAGGTGCGCTTCTGTAAATCAAAACGTTTTAAAAATTAAGGCTGTGGAAAGTCATAAATTACCAGTAAACGTTATCGGCAAGGTGTTTTCAAGCAAGAGAATAGGATATTTTGACTTAGCAACTGTTTACCTCAGGGTGTCCCCTGTAACAGGAAGCCACCAAAACAAAAACAGCAGTTAGACACATGGTTGACATTCTCAGCCACAGATGAACGGTAGTCACATAGAACTGCTCCCAACACAGCACATCGCTGCCACAGTCAACTTTCAAGTCTGGGAAAGATCGAAGTTGTAAAAAGCACACGCACGTGAACGCCTGAAAAATAAAAATGCCTGTCACTTTTCGTTTGAGGCAGCGTAAAAGATGAGTCTCATTGTGGAAATAATGGTTGAGGCAAGAAGTCGCATGTTCCTGGAACAGCAGTATAGTTATATATGCAGGTGTATTGGCTTGGGTGAATTCTTTAGAATCAGTTAAAAGTTTAAGAAAGATGAAAAACCTATTGCGTGTTTAAAAATTGAAATGAATAAGCCCATCTACACAACAGAATGCGCAAAAAAAAAACTTATTTAGAATCGTTTAGTTTCTGATGAAAGATTATGATTCTGGAAATTAAGGGCGTAAAGACACACATGAAAATTTCAATTGCACATCAGATTGAGACACAACGATTTAGTCTTTGATACATATAACCATATTACTGTGCCTAGTATATACAAAGTTTTATTTATATTATTATTCTACTCACCACTGGTTGCATAGCTAAAGCTTTCGCAGATGTTACCTCTGCCACTTGTGTGTTGACGGCTTCTTTGTGCAGCCCCTCCGTCCACCTGCAGCGGTCCTGGGCGCTTCCGAAATGCTTCAGCGCCCACGCAGACACCATCTCGTGCTTCCCCTTCGTGTAGGTTTCCTGCAACAGAAAATCAGGTTAATTCAGGATTGCTTTCCCCATTAATAAAATATACCCATCACAACAAAGAGGTGCCAGTATTTGTATCCCAAAAGAAAACCGATTTTACGATATTCTGATGTTTATCTGTTGCAGGATGGAAGTGTTGACTAGATGAAGACACTGCAATCAGTATAGGGTTAATGAAACGCTATGTCCGTTTAAATAGAAACTTTTCTCTATACTGAGTGTTAGATCACTGTTGTAAATGGTGGTGTGAATGAAGAATGCGTAGAGAATGCGAGCCATTCGGGGTCAGTCCGTGATGATAGTACATATTTTCAGAGGTGATGGAGAGGGATAAATATATCAGTCCGACACATGGGACCCTCGTCGAGAATCGACCGAATCTAAATTTTGATAGAGAGAATAGTTTTGATACCTGTGACAGTGGATCACTTCTACTGCAAATTCTTTGCTTTTCATGTTTTGCGATTAGGTAGTGTGAACCAAAACAAAAACACCCAGTAAACAAGGGCTCTAAACCGCATACCTAATGAATTATGAGTAGTTCTTCAGTAGATGAGATGTATTCCACAGTAGCAAAAGTTAACAACGGCTCATAGCTCTTCAGGTATGCACATCAGAAGTCTGTATTTACCGAACCATTTTGCTTTTTTCGATCCATTCTAATTTCTCCCCAACTGCGGACAACGCAGGGCGACTGCTAGACACGCCGGAGCAACTTCCGCTTATAACATTAAATTCGATTGTTTCCTGACCATTGCTGCTTTCGTCATGTTGACACAGTCTACAGTGCGATTTCCTGATGATACTGCAAACTCTCAGGATTGATAGAAAAAGGTAAAATGTATGTTATCGTGCAATGAAAACATTACCGATAAGTACAATTTGTATACTTCTTGGCGACAATATTATGGACTTTGTTTATGATTCAACACTTCATATAGTACCATCTATGCTTCCTATGCTCACTGTGCCTCAGCCCAGCAGCAGCACCGCGATGTGGTTGTTTCGCCTGCGCCTCGCCTCCCTTGCACCTTACCTGCTGCCAATGACCAAGACTGCACGTCGTGGTGGTAGAAGTAGACTGTAAAATAAATGTTCACCATCAGTATAAACAGCATCTATCCGCAAAAGCTCACTGTCATGCACTGCTACAGACTAATAATGTCATCATTTGCAGTATGTACATAGACAGGTATAAGCCCGAATGAGATTTTCACTCTGCAGCGGAGTGTCAGCGGAGTGTGCGCTGATACGAAACTTCCTGACATATTAAAACTGGGTTTCGGCACACGCTTTTAATCTGTCAGGCCGGTTCTACAGCTGTTGTTCTTGTTGTTGTTGTTTTCTGTCCTGAGACTGGTTTGATGCAGCTCGCCATGCTACTCTCTCCTGTGCAAGCTTCATCATCTCCCAGTACCTACTGCAACCTACATCCTTCTGAATCTGCTTACTGTATTCATCTCTTGGTCTCCCTCTACTATTTTTACCCTCCACGCTACCCTCCAATACTGTATTGGTGATCCCCCTATGTCTCAGAACATGTCCTACCAACCGGTCCCTCTTTCTAATCAAGTTGTGCCACAAACTCCTCTTCTCCCCAATTCTATTCAATACCTCCTCATTAGTTATGTGATATACCCATCTAATCTTCAGCATTCTTCTGTAGCACCACATCTCGAAAGCTTCTATTCTCTTCTTGTCCAAACTATTTATCGTCCATGTTTCACTTCCATACATGGCTACACTCCATACAAATACTTTCAGAAATGACTTCCTAACACTTAAATCTATACTCTATATTAACAAATTTCTCTTCTTCAGAAACGCTTTCCTTGCATTGCCAGTCTAAATTTTATATCCTCTCTGCTTATTTTGCTCCCCAAATAGCAAAACTTCTTTACTACTTTAAGTGTCTCATTTCCTAATCTAAATCCCGCAGCATCACTCGATTTAATTCCACTACATTCCATTATACTCGTTTTGCTTTTGTTTATGTTCATGTCATATCCTCCTTTCAAGACACTGTCCATTCTGTTCCAAATCCTTTGCTGTCTCTGAGGTTTGGCGATGACATTGTAACTCTGTCAAAGTTTATTTCTTCTCCATTGATTTTAATACATACTCCGAACTTTTCTTTTGTTTCGTTTACTGCTTGCTCAATATACAGATTGAATAGCATCAGGGAGAGGCTACAACCCTGTTTCACTCCATTCCCAACCACTGCTTCCCTTTCATGTCCCTCGACTCTTAAAACTGCCATCTGGTTTCTGTACAAATTGTAAATTGCCTTTCGCTCCCTGTATTTTACCCTTGCCACCTTCAGAATTTGTCAAACCGTTTCTCTCTCTTTCAATATTGAGTGGAATACAAAGTCTACAACTGCTAGAAACGTAGTTTTGCCTTTCCTTAACCTAGCTCCTAAGATAAGACATAGTCAGTATTGCTTTACGTGTTCCAACATACCTGCGGAATCCAAACTGATCTTTCCCGAGGTTGGCTTCTACAAGTTTTTCCATTCGTCTGTAAAGAATTCGCGTTAGTATCTTGCAGCTGTGACTTATTAAACCGATAGTTCGGCAGTTTTCACATCTGTCAACACATGCTTTCTTTGGGATTGAAATTATTATATTCCTCTTGAAGTCTGAGGGTATTTCGCCTGTCTCATACATCTTTCTCTCCAGATGGTAGAGTTTTGTCAGGACTGGCTCTCCCAAGGCTGTCAGTAGTTCTAATGGAATGTCTACTCCGGAGGCCTTGGTTCGACTCGGGTCTTTCAGTGCTGTGTCAAACTGTTCACGGAGTATCATATCTCCCATTTCATCTTCATCTCCATCCTCTTCCATTTCTATAATATTGCCCTCAGGTACATCGCCCTTGTGTAGACCCTCTATATACTCCTTCCACCTTCCTGCTTTCCCTTCTTTGCTTCGAACTGGGTTTCCATCTGAGCTTTGGAGATAAGAGAACCACTTGTATGAACATCAAAAGGTCTCTCTAATTTTCCTGTAGACTGTATCTATACCCTTAAATTTGTCTTCTAGCCATCCCTGCTTAGCCATTTTGCTCTTCCTGTCGATCTCATTTTTGAGATGTTTGTATTCCTTTTTGCCTGCTTCATTTACTGCATTTTTGTGTTTTCTCCTTTCGTCAGTTAAATTCAGTATGTCTTCTGTTACCCAAGGATTTCTACTAGCCCAAATCTTTTTACCTACTTGATCGTCTGCTGCCTTTACTATTTCATTCCGCAAAGCAACCCATTCTTCTTCTACTGTATTTCTTTCCCCCATTCCTGTAAATCGTTCCCTAATGCTCTCCCTGAAACTATCTACAACCTCTGGTTCTGTTAGTTTATCCAGGTCCCATCTCCTTAAATTGCCACGTTTTTGCAGTCTCTTCAGTTTTAATCACAGTTCATAACCAACAGATTGTGGTCAGTCAACATCTACTCCTGGATATGTCTTACAATTTTCAACCTGGTTCCTAAATCTGTCTTACCATTATATAATCTATCTAATACCTTTTAGTATCTCCAGGGTTCTCCCATGTATAAAACCTTCTTTCATGATTTTTGAACCAAGTGTTAGCTATGAGTAAGTTATGCTCTGTGCAAAATTCTACCAGTCGGCTTTCTCTTTCATTTATTAGCCCCAATCTATATTCACCTACTATGTTTCCTTATCTTCCATTTCCTACTGTCGAATTCCAGTCACCCATGACTATTCAGGTAGTGAAGAGAGACGAAAATTTAATAGTTTCATTAACTCATCATACGTTTAATTAATTTCTTCATCTGCACAGCTAGTTGGCATGGGCTTCGTGTCTATCTTGGCCACAATAATGCGCTCACTATGCTGTTTGTAGTAGCTTACGCGCACTCCTATTTTTTTATTCCTTATTAAACCTACTCCTGCATTAACCCTGTATTCACCTTACCAGAAGTCTTGTTCCTCCTGCCACCGAACTTCACTATATCTAACTTTAGCCTATCCATTTCCCTTTGTAAATTTTCTAACCTACCTGCCCGATTAAGGGATCTGACATTCCACGCTCTGATCCGTAGAACGCCAGTTTTCTTTATCTTCGTGTCTATCCCTCCCTGCGATTCGAATGGGGGACTATTTTACCTCCGGAGTATTTTACCCCAGAGGACGCCTTCACCATTTAACCATACAGTAAAGGTGCATGCCCTCGGGAAAAATCACGGCTGTAGTTTCCCCTTGTTTTCAGCCGTTCGCAGTACCACAACAGCAAGGCAATTTTGGTTGTTACAGGACCAGATCAATCATCCAGACTGTTGCACCTGTTTGTCTGGCTCTCAACATATACCTCTTCTTTGTGGTTGCACCTACGGTACGGCTATCTGTATTGCTGAGGCAGTCAGTTGAAAGTTCCATCAGGAATGGGTGTTACTACCATACGGACGTAGTGAGTGCAAAGTCCATGAACTGCGTCTGTCAGGCTAATAAAGAGAATACCACCTGTAAAACGTTGTTACTCAGTCTCCAGTACAGTGCTTTTTGCAGTAAGACTAGCAGAACTGAATCGCCTTTTCGTAGCAAATGTCACAGAATCCCCAGATCACGTTACGTCTAAAGTAGACTATAACAGAGTAACAAAGACGTTCCAACGCTACATTCATTTCGTGTTTATTTGAGCAGACGCACATGGTTTTGATAAAGTGACTTTGTTACGGACCTTACATTTGATATCAGCAACTTGTTTCCTTATCCCGTTACACTATTTGAATCCTTACTACTCGTATCCTCAGCACACTGAAAGTTACTCACGGTACTGGAACAACACCTCCACGTCTGGCTGCCGTGCAGGCCGTAGAGGTGGAACGGCCCTACTCTCTTCATCGCTACTCGTCACCTATAACAGATATACGGAATGCAGTGAGTAATGGGAGTTACGCTAAATTAGAAGACACGGAATTTTATGAATAGCAGTAAATGTTTGTATTGGAGTGATTATTGGATTGAATGTCGGTCGAAAGTTTTTGCTGAAGGTTTTACAGTGATTTAAGACAAACTGATATGTAACATTATTAACGCAAAAAAAGGAGAATCGCCTACTTGCGTAGATGTAAAATGGAATTCTTTTAGCCATTTGTAAATCATGACGATAGTTTCCGAGTAGGGCATGTCGGTGGAATGGAACTTCATTCGGCAGCAGTACTTACGTCCTGGAACACACACACAGAATGCAATGATTGTGGGGTGTTATGCTGTTTCAAAAGCGACGGTAGTTTCTCAGTAGTAGACTAAAATTTTGACGTTAGTTTTAAAATACGTTGACAACATTCAGTTTAGTAATTATTATAAAGTATTTCATTACGCACCATCATAAATAAGAACAAGATAGTTTCTTGCACTGACGTGATATGTGATACTTTCAAGTAATTCTGTAAATTACACTTCGAATAAATGCTTATTAGTCATGTATCTAGTTATGTCCCTACCACCTTTTAGTTCACTAAATATTATCAGGAAAAGTTTTTTGAAGTAACGTTATATGATAAATAATTTGCAGCTCTGTTTTTATTTCTATACCACCAGTCTCCAAGGTGTATGAAGAAACTCAACAGGACCACGAAACTTATGCGATAATCGCGATCGATTCTTTATACCCTTCGTAAACACGGTTTGCAACACCAAACAACCAGTATGAGACTATCCTTTATTTATATTACTTTAGGAACCAGAATTACGAAACATTGTGACTCCCAATCACCAAAACTCAGTCGTATGATTTAATTTCTTCTGCTTTTCTAACTGTATCATTTTGTAACATTACAATACAACGTAACTGAAGACAGAGAATTGTTTTACTAAAAGTGACCAGCAGATGAGGAGGCCGACCCACAGGGGGAACCTCCGTCGTCGTTCTGGCCTTCCAATGTGTTAGAGATTAAATGGCGAGAACACAGATAACATGAGATTACGTGTCATACGCTGCCATAACAATTAACCGACACTTCTTGTCACCTTCATTGAATTTTCTTGCGTTTTGAGCTACAAAAGTATTTTAACACTCAAACGTAGTAAACGTTTGTAAACGAGATTTGTCTAACGACATCATTTTTTGTGGTGCATCACAAAATTTGTGATTTTCTAGCCTGTGCTACCTGAAAAGTAATATCCTTTTCGATACAAAAAATTGGAATGGCCTTTGGCTTGGAAGAAGGATGCAAGATGAACACCAACGAAAGCAAAATGACGGTAATGGAATATAGTAGAGTTAAACCAGGTGACGCTGAGGGAATTAAATTAGGAAATGACACACTTGAAGTAGTAGATGTGTTTTGCTATTTGAGCAGCAAAATACCTGATAATGGTGGAAATAGAGGAGATATAAAACGTTTCTGAAGAAGAGAAATTTGTTACCATGGAGTAAGGATTTAAGTGTCAGGAAGTCTTTTCTGAAAGTATTCGTATTGAGTCTAGCCATGTATGGAAATGAGACATGGACGATAAACATTTTGCACACGAAGAGAACAGAACCTTCGAAATGTGGTGTTACAGAAGAATTCTGAAGATTCCATGGGTGGATCACGTAACTAATGAGGGTACTGAATACAACTGGAGAAAAGGGAAATTTGTAGTACAACTGACCAGAAGAAGGGATGGTTGTGTAGGACATATTCTGAGGCATCAATTGATCACCAATTTAATACTGGAAGGAATCATGAGGGGCAAAAGAACGGAGGAGACCAAGAGGTGAACACACAAGCAGATTGAGAAGGATGTAGGTTCCAGTAATTACTCGGAGATGAAGAGACTTGCACAGGATAGAGTAGCATAGAGAGCTGCATCAAAGCATTTTTTGGAGTACAACAACAACAACGGCAACAAACAATTTTCACTACTTGGCTTAGCATTCGTCAAAAATTTAATATTTACCAAACATCATTCAATTACCATATGCGTCTAGCAATTTATTGTTCGCTGTCTAACTGAATGCAGAAACTCAGCCTGCACCGTAATAATTGATTTTATTTCCATCAGTATAACGGCACCTCGTAGAAAAATCTATAGGATCTTTGTCGCAATATTGTGTATGTTACCAGTATTAAGTAAACGTAAAAAACGCGTTGAGATTTATACTGAGAAAACGAGACACTTGAATGAAATTGCGCACATACACAAATCAAAAAAGTTTTGCATCATCCCGGTTTCCAGAACTCAGATGTTAATTGTGGATACCGTATCACAGACAATCTTCAAAAGTCCCTCTGACTGTTCAAAGATGTTACTAAACCCGCCCAAAGATGTAACAACCATGCATGAGCAGTGGCTATTAGACGGAGGGAGTCCGCTAGCCGATCTGTTCTTCATTTCACGAGGAGGGAGGTACACGGCTCGTAGTCACCCATGCCTAGACGGTCAATACCGCGGTTCGATCACGTCCGCATTGTTAATTTATCGCAGGAAGGGCTATGAACAAGGGAAGTGTTCAGGCGTCTCGGAGTGAACCAAAGTGATATTGACAAACTGCCTATTGGCTTCTGTCTCAGGTTCTTCGGCCGACGTTCATCTAATGATTTTTCTGACGTTTCGCCAGCACGAGTGGCTGGCATTGTCAAAGCTTCACCCTCCATTGCCGGTGGTGAACTGGAGCTGAGCTCGCGGCAGCAGACTATATGTACCTGGCGCGCTAACGTCCGAGGGCTTCTCCGCGGTCATTTCCGGTGCAGTTCTCCTCTTGCTACCTGCGACGGTCGTTCGCTGCAGTACGGGAAGCCAGGATCCGTTGACGTTAAGGCTTTCCTCTTTCTTGTTCAAACTGTTCGCGTGTTTTTGTATTTCTACAGCTTCTCTGAACAAGCGCGTGTCATAGTGCTTCTCTACAGCCAGAACTTCCGTGTCGGCAAATTTTATTACGTGGTCGGTCTCATTCAGTGCGTGCTCTGCCACGGCCTATTTCACCACCTGCCCCAACCTGCAATGTCGCTTATGCTCTTTGATTCTGGCGTTGATGGATCGCCCAGTCATTCCGACATAAACTTTTCCGCATGTGCATGGTATACGGTATATTTCCGACATTGCAAATGGGTCTCTTTTCTCATTCGCCGATCTAAGACACTCTTTGATCTTCCTTGTCGGTTTGAAAATTGTCTTAACGCCATGTTTGCGCAATATACGACCGATTCTGTTCGTCACTCTGGGAATGTATGGCAGAAAGCCCGTACCCGACATTTCTTTTTCTGGTTCTCACTTCGCCGATTGTTACACTTCTAATATAATTTTCGGAGTACCCATTGCTCCTCAGGACAGCTTCCAGGTGTTGCATTTCTCGTTTGAGTCGTTGCGGCTCACATATTCGTCCTGCTCTCGTTACGAGCGTACTAATCATGCCTCTTTTCTGGCTCGGGTGGTGGTTTGACAGTTTGTGCAGGTGTCGGTCCGTGTGTGTCGGTTTTCGATACACGCTGTGTCCCAGGTTTTCGCCGTCCCTTGTGACTAGCACATCTAGAAATGACAGTTTCTTGTCCTTTTTTACTTCCATGGTAAATGTTATGTTGGCATGGAGGCTGTAAAAGTGTCTTAGGAAGTCACTGAGCTGTTCTTCACCATGGCTCCACACTACGAAAGTATCATCGACGTACCTGTACCACACCTTAGGTTTGCAAGTCACCGAGTCCACTGCCTGTGCTTCGAATTGTTCCATGAAGAAGTTGGCCACCACTGGACTGAGAGGACTACCCATGGTGACGCCTTCCAACTGTTCGTAAAAATCTCCATTCCACGTGAAATAGCTCGTGGTGAGACATGCATGGAAGAGCTTTCTGATGTCCTGCGGGAAAATGGAACCGATGTGCTCCAGAGCGTCACTGAGTGGCACTTCCGTAAATAACGGTCAGCTTTGATGTTGTTTCAAGATGTCGTTTGGTGCAAGTTTCAGTTTCTTGAGCTTCTCAATGAAATGTCCTGAGTAATGTATGTGTCGGTCTTCCTCACGTGTGACTGGAGCAGAGAGGCCAAGTGTTTTGCCAGTTTATATGTCGGTGATCCAGGAATTACATATATAAACTAATAGTCGGGTGGAGGATGTGTGGCAAGAGTCCCGGCCCGGCACAAATTTTCGCTGTTGTCATTCCCCTATACAGCTGATTTATATTCATATTCGCAGCTCCGAATAGATCCTGTGTAATAATATTTCTGTTTTCAATAGAAATTATGTAGTATATCGAGATGAGGAAACTAAGGGCGTCCGTATTAGAACGCATGCATTGTGGCTTCATGGAGGCTCTTTTCACAGATGTTGGATAACAGTTACGAGAGCTGACTTACAGCCATTGCAATAGTGTTATATGTATACACTGCTGTGTATCACTGTGAAGGTACAAGTGCACTGACGAAAAACGGGCCGCCTTTCCTCTCGTGTCTGGGCCGATTGAGTGCTGACTGTTCCAGCAGCCACAGGAAACACGTCACTGTACTCTTACGCAAAAATCCTCAACTGTGCCACACTGTTGTGTTTCGGGTCTTCTGCTGATTGCGTATCACCCGATTATTTACTGTTGTAGGTAAATGTAAAAAGTTTAAAAAAGCGTAATTACATTATTATTCTATAACGAACGGCTGGTGATCGTGTGCAGTTTGAGTATTCCGGAATAAGTGCTTCATGAAGAACTTCACAAATTCGGATTCAGGAGTTCGTATTTTGGGCATCCTTTCTTAACTACTTCACCTTCTACAGACATAATTCAAATCGCTGCTAACAGGTGACAGGAAACTAAAATGTATTCACACTTAGTCCGCAAAATCTATAGAAAGTTCGCTTTGTAATTTTGTAACTTACCTTAGTTGATGTTGAGTACCACTGCTCGCTTCCACATGTTGACTCAAACCTTAACAGTCAGTACCGTTTTAGGATCTTTTATCTCTTGTATATTAATATGTGGTACGAAACTAATAGTCGATATTCGACAGTCGCGTTGATGTCACTTTAAACTGAGTTAATGATTTTTGGATCTACCTTAATGCAGACGTATTCGCTTACTATTTCCGAACTAGTTTTTGAGCGGTAAGTCATAAGCACTGCGGTATTTCTATTTCTGCACGTTTTCTAATCCTCCCGTCTTAATAGTTTCTTTAAATTGTTGAGCTCTCCTTCACAACATGACTTGTCTTGACGTACAAGTTTGGGGATATGAAGCAAACATGCCCGCAACATTGGGGAGTGTTTCAGCACTATATATGTTTAAGACCGGTTATCCCATAACATTATGCTCTGTATTACGCAAACGGGCAATAAGAGTAACATGACACTCGAAAGGCACAGAAAAGTTGTTAATTACGTTAACTACGCGGTTGACGGTGTAGTTACAGTGAATAACATACTTTCCTAGCCCAATCCACACCATAACTGCATAAATGTGAGAGAGATAAGAATGATCATATTCTCCTGATTTCGGCTCTTTTCCGGAAGTTTTATCAACACCACCTGTTTGTATATACACTAATTCTGTGAAGTGCAGAAAAATGTTAGTTTTTTCTTTGATAAAAGAAGATATGGTTAAAAAGGAAATAAATTTCAATTGATCATATACTGTCCTCTTGACTGTATGTGATTACTTATATTTTGAGTAGTTTGAGGGAAATTCCCTACACATGGAGATAAATAACATCACACACACATCAGAGTAATATACAACCGCTATAAACACCTAATGAAATGCATCTGTTACTTAGGCGACGATATCGAAAATGATGTTGAAAATAAAATAAATATTCGAACCGTCTGTAAAAGAACATTGGTCCCTAAACTGCAAAACGAAACCACCACGGATTTTTATAAAGTGATGATGGTTACTTTGTAACTTTATGGTAGTGAAATTTCGGTTACCACGAAAAAAAACTGACGTGTGATTGGTAATGAAAATAATTGAATCTGTTCCAGTATCTTCAACATTTAAATCAGGTTACGTGAAAAATCGACAAAAAACCTTATCAGAATGCCAGATCGTAGAATTCCCAGTAAATCGTTAATTACAATTCAAATGGTTAAGTGTGTGGTTATGGATACCAATTACGTTTAGATTTTATTGTATTGCGTATTTTTGGAAGTATCACGTTCTTGACTTTAACTATAAAACTGGAGTTGAGAAATATGAGCTAGAAACAAGTGAAACCATAAAAAATATTTGCTGCGAACATTGCAATATCATTTGCCTAACATCAGTAATATAACATACAGCCAGTGTTTGCTGACATAAACATAGATTACAAGTCAAGCACATAATCAACGTTAGTGTGACGTGTGAGATGCACAGTAAAAGATAAAGGTGCACTTACTCTGTCCAAGGCCTTTTTTTTATTATTGGTAATGGTTCGCATGATGAATGACAGGAAGTGAACGACGAATAAACGGATATGGATAAAGAACCACATTGCTTTTTCCATCTACACTACTGGCCATTAAATTTGCTACACCAAGAAGAAATGCAGATGGTAAACTGGTATACATTGGACAAATATATTATACTAGAACTGACATGTGACATTTTCATGAAATTCGGGTACGTAGATCCAGAGAAATCAGTATCTGGAACAACCACCTTTGGCCGTAATAACGGCCTTCATACGCGTGGGCATTGAGTTAAACAGAGCTTGGATGGCGTGTACAGGTACAGCTGCTCATGCAGCTTCAACACGATACCATCTTGATGCTGTAAACAGAACCTGGATTCATTCGAAAAAGTGACGCTTTGCCATTCGTGCACCCAGGTTCGTCGTTGAGAACACCATCGCAGCCGCTCCTGCCTGTGATGCAGCGTCAAGGGTAACAGCAGCCATGGTATACGATCTGATAGTCAATGCTGCTGCAAACGTCGTCAAACTGTTCCTGCAGATGGTTGTTGTCTTGCAAACGTCCCCATCTGTTGACTCAGGGATCGAGACGTGGCTGCACGATCCGTTACAGCCACGCTGATAAGGTGTCTGTCATCTCGACTGCTAGTGATACGGAACTCCGTGCTGGATCCCAACGGCCTCGTATTACCCTTCTGAACCCACCGATTCCATATTAGCTCGCGGTGGTCGGGATCCAATTTCGCGATACGATAAACCGCAATCGCGATACGATAAACCGCAACCGCAATCGCGATAGGCTACAATCCGATCTTTATCAAAGTCGGAAACGTGATGCCTCGTGTAAGGAAGAGAATTTCATACCATCACAACAACGTTTCACCAGGCAATGCCGGTCAGCTGCTGTTTGTGTATGAGAAATCAGTTGGAAACTTTCCTCATGTCAGCACGTTGTAGGTGTCACTACCGGCGCCAACACTGATTGTGTGTGATATGCAAATAATTAGATTTCAGAGCAGACAGGTTGAAAATGCTGTCACATTTCGCGTCTGTAGCACGACATCTTTGTGGTGTAGCAATTTTAATGGACAGTAGTGTATTTACGAACTACGTTGCACACAAAACCACACAATGTCGACACTCACATTCAGCGATATTACTTATGTGAGACATGCAAAGATGCTGAGACACTGAAGTTATTATTACTTTGCTGGAAATAAGTTCCAAAGTAGCTGAGTCCATATTAAAGGCGTTTTATGAAAGCGCAGCGGTAGACACCGCATCCGAATTCTGTAGCTTCTAATCTGTGCGCTTTCCACTCCTACGTACTTTACTGAAACATCACTTACCTTTGCGTACTCGAACCACGGCCCGTTGAACGGCTTCCTCTCTACCTCGGGCACAGCGACATGATCACTTCCGACACGGTCCGTCATCTTAAAGCGACTGAAGGGATGCTTTACCACGGATATGAACTTAGTGATCGTCAACTGTCTTTCATTGTTGCGTGTGCCGTGGCTTCTGCAATATAAATGACTTTCTATTCGATATTCACATGTAATCATCTAGGCATTGGATATCAGAAGCTCTTCATTCGGAGTCTTCATTTTTGGGTTGGTAACCACGTGTTTCATCTCACTTACCTGATGTAGGCGTATAGCATTCTCAAAGGAACCACCACATCATCACCTAGCAGCTTACGTCACACCTTAGGAATCGTGTGAGGTAAAGTCATTAAACTAAATATTTTTGCTCAGAACTTTGATTGCTTTCTGATCACATAGTCATACATACATTTTAAATATATTGCAATTTCTGATTGCAAGCAACAATAATTCCAATTTTCTTTTTATGTAAAAAAACGTACCGTACTTCAAAATTTGGGCTAATCAGTCCACAAACGACGACGAGAAGTGAAGGTAGCCTTAATTACAGCTATTCGCATTAGAATTTGCATTTCGCAAATATTAAGCTGAATGCTTGTACCGACTCTCCTACGCGTTTGTTACAAGTGACTATTGTCTTTTGACTACATAACGGCAAAATACTTTACTGCAGTTGACATGAAAATTTTGCACTTGATAGTCTGCCTAACAATTTCTGCTGTCGCCCTGCAGGAGAACAAGTGGAAGGTATATAGAGAAACGGTAATCTTTTATGATAGTTATTTCATGTCACCCCAGGCAAGTAGAAGTTTCTAAAGAGCGCTGCTGTGCCGAGTTATGAAAAATTATGAACGGAAATTTATGTAGTAATCTTCCAACAAGTTTCGTAGCAGATTAGAACACAGAAAAGTGTTGGGTAATTGTACAGGGCCACTTCTTGTTGCAATGATAGTATTATTGGGCAGACACTTTTTTAGTTCAGCTGCAATTTAAGTATATCACCGTTAGATACTGAATGTGCATCCTGTGTATTTGTCCACATGATTAATAGCTTTCACACACTACCGAGATGTCGCTTACATTCTACCAATTAATGTCTTTCAGTAATTTGATTATTTTTCATTACACCAGTATTGCGTAATCACGATAGATCTAAACTGACTTCACTCAGTTATTTTTTCGTTCTGATGCCAATTTTTTTTACTATACGCTGAAGCAGTCAGGGTAACTTTTTATATTCTATAGGAACGTCATTATTTACATTGAAGGTGTCGCTACTTGTATTTTGTTATTTTCGCCAGTTGCACAATTAACTGAATCACCATGTTCTGTAAGAGCAGTTCTATCAAAAAAAGAAAAAAGAAAAAAAAAGAAAACAAGAATGACCGTGAGACTTAGTGCTTTGTACCGCACCCTTGTTAGGTAAGTGAGAGTAGCGAGAAGACAGCTTGAGACCATGAGTCAGGGTTACCGCATGACAGATGCATCTAGCTGCTGCATCGGAATGCAAGTGGTTACGACTGTCGCCGAAAGGCGTCAGCTTCTTGTGGACTACGAAATTAGCAAGTAGTTTAGGTTTGTTTCCAAAATATGTTAATTTGGTTATTAATCTGAACGACTGTGTGAATCGGAAGTAAGATATTAAATGATAAGTACACGTCAGCGTGAGAACTGTGATTGTACGAAAAGGTGACCTATATTCACAAGGAATATGTAATGTACAACTAGCTAGGTTATGGGGTTGGGGAAACAAGAATCACAGATCGATAATCCTGTTATTGTACCCTCCGTTAGAAAGGTGCATCCCAAAACAAAAACAGAAATAGAGGGCGCGGTACACCTCGATGCCTACAGCTGTCCTGCCTCACTGATTTTCCGTTAACACCTCTAATAAAGTGTGAACACGAAACGAAAAGCAAGAATGTAGTAGAGCTTTAAATTTTTTCTTTGTAAATTGTTCTAGTGTCTCGATAACATTTTACAATGAAAAAGGGCGAGGGTGAGTATTATGAGGAATTGTCGTCGTGTAAGGGTTTTCTGATGCGAGTTGCAGAAGTGGATGACTTGCCCATTGATCCCAGGGACGTTAAGTGGCGAGAAGAAGATCGTGAGTGGCCATCTTCTGCACGTGCGGCTCGCGTCGGAAGTTGCGCACAACTGAACGTGTCGTCACCGCTTTGGCCTAATTGTAGCTGGTAATCACCCAAGGCTTCTTCTCGTCCACAGTCGATTCGTCTATGTGAACATCACGGTAAAAGGTGGAGAGAAGAGTGACATTTTTGGACTGTAGGACGCCAGTGTGGTCTGGGACCTGAATCCGACCCCGCTGCCGAAGACTGGGCGGCCGGTGGTCCCAGTGAGTGGAACGGTTAGGAAAAGCAAAAAAGAAATCCCTCAGGCAATCAGGGTCATCTCGTGCTTATATAGGAAAGTAGTGGCCAGTGGAACGATAATGTACCAGATGTCCGTCGTTAGATTTCTTCCCGATCCACATAACTTGGCTATGAGGCAAGCAATCACATTAGATGGGGAGTTGGTCTTGCGAAAAGCTCCGTCAGGTTGCTTTTCCAGCGTACACCTCCGTGCAAGAAGTGTAGAGCACCTCGGAGTCGCACATGGCGAAGGACTCGTTGCAGTTCTTGGCCGACTTTGTAGAGTTTCCGTGGGCAATGCTCTTTCATTCAATACATTCCGACAGTTTCTCGTCGATCGTAACGTTACTGCCGAGGATGTAACTGTCCTGGCAGTTATTCACTGAGACCTAACTGATCCCCAACACAGGCGGGCAGAGGGTGGAAATGTTGCCCCTCATCACAGCAGACCACCCCGGTAAGTCACAGAACAAAGGCGTGGTTTCATTGACGCCTTTATGCCACCCACTGGGGCATTTTTGTGGGGATTCTCAGTGTCGGTGTGTCTGAAATATTTTGCCGGTCACTCTTTAGGAAACCGGGGGATCTAAGCTCTGAGTGTAGCGGTTCTGACTCCGTCGCAGACTCGCCACCTAGGAGAGTATTTGCGAGTGGACATCTGTGGGTAAGAGAGGGCGTGTCGCGTTCCTGACGGTGGCATTGGGCAGAATTGCGGCGAAATACGGTGCCAACGCGAAATCGTTAATCCAACTTAAAGCTCACTGGAACTGCTCAGCTGCGGCCTTCTTTCTGCATGTGTCAGCATTTTGCTGTTTGAAGAACCGCCGAGCCCGAGAATAACGTGAGGGCGACGCGCTTTTACATCATTACTGAGCAAGTTTGTATCCACATTTGCGCCAAATTTCAAACTTTGAACGATCACTATTTCGAAACAGCATTGCAATACCAAGCTAATTGTGCAGTGTAGTCGCTGAGGAAGTAGGAGATAAGCAGTTCACGCCACACGAAATTAATGCGATGTAATAGCAAACTTGCTAGATATGGCTTGCAGTGTCATCGAGCTAAAAAGATACTGATCCTGCTGTCGGGGTGCGTGGGTATAATATTATTTGATTGCACTGGCATGTTGTGCCTTGGGATGATCATCTTTGTGAGACTAATAATTAGTTTGAGATCGTTACTGAAGAAGTAACTAACTGGTCCCAGAAGCTTGAAAAAGTTTATCTACAGCGTCCAAGATCTTGACATGAGCCCAGATTTGCCCACCATATGTTTCTAATATTTAATCTCCGGCTGTAAAAGTTGAAACACTATCTGGTCACAATCTATGAAGAGTGACCAAGGAGACTGAATACTGTGCTTCAACTGCAGGGTACCGCCAGACCGCACACTGTATAGGTTATATTGTCAACCGTGCAGTTATTTGATTTTGTGCCCAAATCTCCCCTCGGTTATTCTCCTGATATTAGACAAAAAGCCAAATATTGCTCGTCGCAAAGTTTTGCAACAGCATTTCGCGACAAGTCTTTATTTCCCTCCAGTGTTCATGGACCATGTCTCCAACTCTCGCCTCTTTGAGACCGTACCACTGACCAATCTACAGTATCTCCAAGGCATGATTGGGATCTTAGACACGAGGGTAGAGCTGAAGTGCTGTGCTTGTGGTGTCACATACAGATCATCTGAACAGTGCTACAGTTTCCTGAATGAACAGAAGTCGACCATTCGCCTTTGCTGCTGCCGATGGCACATACAAGTTCTGTTTCATGTTACCTCGCAATATTATGCCTAGATATTTAATCGACGTGATTGTGACTAGCAACGCAACACGAATGCTGTATTCGGAAAGTACAGTATTTTTATTCCTTCTCGTCTGTGTTCACTTACAATTTTCCACGTGTAGAACAAGCTGTCGGTCATGACATCAAGTAGTCTGCCTATCCAAGTCATCCACGCCTCCGTCAGTCTCTTCCTCTGGACCGGCGCGTCCTCAGCAGACAGGGGCAGACCGCTGCTCACCCTGATCTTCACCAACAGTAGCGGTTTCCCTGCTCCAGCTAGCATCGTCTAAGTACTCTGGGTAACTGGATAGCGTGCAGAGAGTCCACAGGGTAGTAACACTTCAATAAACGGTTTTTCACTCCAACGTTCCAACACTTTTTATTTCAGTATAAATGCTAGGCATGTCATTCGAAGAAAGTGCGGTACTACATCTTCTGCAGCGCATAGCATTCGACGGCGAGAACAGCTATTCAATGACACTGGTTATTTACGTAAGAGAAAATCGACAAGTCTGACTCGTTCAAGCTACTGAGGGCATTCAACAGAATTCTGCGCGTACTAGACAGACGTATGAGTGTTTCACAAGGGCATCCACGTACTACCTTGCGCTACGTTTTACGATTACGTTTGTGATAAAAGTTTGAAGTGATCCTTCCTGTAGTTTCAATATTCCCGCCACCGGTTGTAAGTCAAACACAGGAGACGTGAGATGCGTTTGCATATCGATTCTATCTTGTCAGGACTCACTTCATTCCCCCTCGTTGCTACACAGCATCGCAATAAACCCAAAATAGTTCACCGGAAAGGCACATAGCCGGATACGTTCTCAAATCTTTACACAAACAGAATCAAATACCGTCAGATCAAGTTGTTACGTAAGCCGGCTTTGAAATTCGAGGTACCTACGCGCCTTTCAGTTGAAGCGTTGTTGGAAAGATCGTAGTTAAAGTGATTTTCTTGTCGATGCAGCAAGGAGTGATGAATTTGTGTTTCAAGGAAGATATATAAATTAATAAGGGACCAAACGCAGGGGAGTAGGGGGGGGGGGGGGGGGGGACGAGAGGCACTTCATGCCCGCCTTTTCGAAATATTGCTATCTAGCAATTTACTAGACTTGTGTAGACTTAGAGAGTATTCCAGTCAACATTGTCAAAAGCTTTCTCTTTCAAATTCTGAAGGTGGAAGGGGTAAAATACAGGGAGCGAAAGGCGATTTACAGTATGTACAGAAACCAGATGGCAGTTATAAGAGACGAAGGACATGAAAGGAAAGCAGTGGTTGCGAAGGGAGTGAGACTGAGTAACATCGGGGAGAGGCTACAACTCTATCTGTATATTGAGCAAGCAGTGAAGGAAACAAAAACTTTAATACCTACTCCGAATTTACCTTTTATTTCTTCTCCATGGATTTCGAGGTTTGCTGTCTCTGACGGAATTACTATATCATCGGCAAAGGACTTGGAAGAGCAGTTGAACGGAATGGACAGTGTCTTGAATGGAGGATATAAGGTGAACATCAACCAAAGCAAAACGAGGATAAAGGAATGTAGTCTAATTAAGTTGGGTGATTCTGAGGGAATTACATTAGGAAATAAGACACTTAAAATAGTAAAGGAGTTTTGCTATTTGGGGAGCAAAATAACTGATGATGGTCGAAGTAGAGAGGATATAAAAAGTAGACTGGGAATGGCAAGGAAAGCGTTTCTGAAGAAGAGAAATTTGTAAACTTTTAGTATTTATTTGTCAGGAAGTCGTTTCTGAAAGTATTTGTATGGGGTGCAGTCATGTATGGAAGTGAAACATGGACAATAGCTTGGACAAGAAGAGAACAGAAGCTTTCGAACTGTGGTGCTACAGAAGAATGCTGAAGATTAGATGGGTACATCACATAACTAATGAGCAGGTATTGAGTAGAAGTGGGGAGAAGAGGAGTTTGTGGCACAACTTGTCCTAGCAACCGATTCCTTGTTCTAGTCATGTTCTGAGGCTTCAAGGGACCACGAATTTAGTGTTGGAGGGCAGTGTGGAGGGTAAAAATCGTAGAGGGAGACCAAGTGATGATGACACCAAGCAGATTCAGAAGGATGTAAGTTATAGAAGGTACTGGGAGATGAAGCAGCTTGCACAGGAGAGAGTAGCTGCATCAAACCAGTCTCAGAACTGCTGCTGCTGCTGTTGCTGCTGTTGCTGCTGTTGTTGTTGTTGTTGTTGTTGTTGTGGTCTTCAGTCATTTACTTTACATGTTACAAAGCAAGAGAGAAATTATTTCGCAACGATTTTTACAAAGAGTGCTACAGCTCCGCTTCGTCAGTATTTTTTGAATTTCGTTGTTAGTAACGGATGAAGGACGGAAAAGATCAACCATTGTTTAAGTTCATAGTTCTCCAGAGTACGATTTACAGTGTGCCTAAACTTTGGCCATAAAACCTTTAAGTCCGTCTTACTGGAAACAAGTGATGTCAGTTCACTGACGAAGTGAGATGCTACCAACTGCTTATCTGCTCTTTGTAGCAGAAATATCTCTTGGCTTTCTTTGCTGATTTAATAACTTTCGTAACCATAGTTACTATGATGACATCATGATCGTTAATCCTTTTCTCTGCACTGACGCTGTACATAAGGTCCGGCCTGTCTGTAGCTACAAGGTCTAACTTGTTCAAAACCACTTCACATGAGTATCTGATTAAGCATTTAATCCATATAAATTCCAGAGTACAGTCTATACCCTGTAGGTTAATGTCGCCATCAATTAGTATTGCAAGATCTGGGTATTTACGCTCTACGGATCATAGAGTTTGTTTCTAGAACTGTCACAGCAGAATCGGGTGGCTGGTAGAGTCATTCAAACATTCAGCAATTAACGTGGTTTCACCAGGGGCGGATCCAGCGGGGGGGGGGGGGGGGAGGGGAAGGAGGGCTGGCGGACAATGGGGGTAATTGCCTCCCTCCCCCCCCCCCCCCCCCCCCCCCCGGTGCGTGACCGATGTTTGTTTACATCTTCGACTTCAAGTAAAACATTCTAGATAGGCCGACGTAATTAGCCCCTAAAACAGTCGGAAAAAAAATGACACGCAGTTTGATGTAACAATTCAAAGAGAGACCTTGAAACCTCTTCCATTTAGCTAGTAAACTACAGAAGAAACAACTATACTTACGAATAAAATGATAATGTTCGCCAAGGCATGCGCGATCTGTGTCCCGCAGTGCGTATGCAAGATTTTGTTTCTAGGGGCATTTTGCAAAGAGATGATGTTGATAATTAAGCGATGAACACCGAAGGAATACTTGAAAATATTCTCATTAGTTGCAAATAGTGAGAACCTTATGACAGTCCCTTTTATTCTGCAATTGCACGTTTTCGAATTGGATGAACGCTTCTCCCCCATTTTGGCTTTCTTCTCACTTTTGATGCGGAATGTGAACAAACAATAATTAGCCAAATGTAATAATGTACACGAAAATAACGTCTGTGGATTCATTCAGAATCCATTCTCTCATAGGGTAAGAATGAATCTGTTGACCATAACATTTATAATCAGATACTCAGATTCATTTCTCCTTCTCCAAAGTGCAGAGGGCAACTCTGCCAAAGACTGAGGAATATGCGTTTTCCTCAACAATATAATTTGTTATGAGTTACTAAGCGTATGCTTCTATCGCAATCTGAAAAACCATGAATTTCATAACAGTGTTAGAACTTAGAGTTGTGGCTTTGCTCTAAAATATTTGTTTCTTCAAGATTTGACTTCCGAGATAATCAAATTGGTGTTTGCAAATAGCCAAGGAAACTGCCGGAGTAGAAGGAAGAATCTGCTTATTTAAGAACATCGATGAATGAAAACCGCCTCCTTGGTCTTGCACTTATGCATATCCATTACCAGATTCCTGTAGACGTAGAAAAAGATTTTCAAAAAGTGGGCGTGTAAAGAGATTAGAATTTAATATTAAATATGTATATTCACAATACTGCTCTTAAAATAAAAATTCAAAAGTATAAATAAAATGAAATTTAATATTTATTTCTTTTTTTACATGAAGAAAGAAAGAAATTTCTTATTTTTAGTATTTACATCCATGAGAAAAAACAGTTTATTATTACCATAAAATGACGTAATTAACAATATAAGTTGATTGCCTCAACACAGTCAAATACGTCTGCGAAACGTTATAATAGGGTATTGTCACTGCTGCGTGCAAACACATGCGCGAATTCGATGCTAACATTTTGTCAAATGAAAATAATCTATAAAGATGCTAATGTTCATTTGTTTCCATTCTTAAATCTTCGAAATTATTTCACGAATTATTTTACATTAGGAGACAAACACACTTAATACACTTAATACACTTAACACATCGATACACAATTAAACTAAAAAAATGGTTCAAATGGCTCTGAGCACTATGGGACTCAACTGCTGCGGTCATCAGTCCCCTAGAACTACTTGTCCTTAGGTTAGTTAAGTTTATCACACACATCCATGCCCGAGGCAGGATTCGAACCTGCGACCGTAACAGCAGCGCGGCTCCGGACTGGAGCGCGTAGAACCGCACGGCCACCGCGGCCGGCAATTAAAATAAAAACAGTATAGAGTGTGTGCGTGCGCGTGCGCGTGCGCCCGCGCCCGCGCACCCCCCCCCCCCCCCCACCCCCACCCCCACCCCCCCCCCCCCGGGGTTTCACGCAGACCTGTTAAGCCGGACCAGATAATTTCACTGTCACACTCAGCTTTGACCTCAATATGCATAGTAATTTTGTCGACTGTTATGAACACCTTTCCATCTGTGGCATCTAATTTGCCCTTCCGAAACACTTTCAATGAGTCACCAAGTATCTCAGAGCTTTTCACTTTTGGGTTTAGTGAGATCTTCTTCCCAAGAATAATTTCAGCGCGAGAAATTTTCTGGGGGCAATACATTCGGGAACTTCGACAATTTGACTGCCAAAAATTTTATCGGTAAAGTATTCTTAACAAAGTATCTTTACTCTGAATACTGACTGACGAACATTTCTCAGTCGGTACAAAGAAAGGAAACTCAGAGTACCTCGAACTACCCACTAGCCCGGAAAACCCTCGTGTGCACTCTAGAAGTACTCTTCTTCCCGGGTAGATGCTTACTTTGTGTAATGTACCGCTGACCTATCAAGAGAAGACCTACGAATCGCATTCCATAAAGCAGGTCCAGAAATGTGCGGCCGACAATGTTGCAGAGTCGACGAAGCTCTTGTTCGAGACCCTCAAGTCGGCTCCAAACGAAAGGAATTGCTGTATCTCGTACAAAGACAGCAGCTTTCCCCACCTCCGCCAGCCTGTTGTATGAACTGAGGATGGCCTCCGAACCCATGGAACAGGTGTCACTGGTGCCGATGTGAGTGACAGCCTTCAGACAACTGCACCCTGCAAGCTCGACAGCCGCAGACAGGGCTGCCTCCACACCTTGAATGAGGTCCCCAGCGGACATCAAGCGCTCCAGCGTTATGGACCCTCTGAAATAACTAATTAACTACCGCTCACGTGTGGCAGCTCACACCCTGCTGAAGGAGCGGCCACCCGCTTACGAATAGGTGAGGCCAAACGCCTCGCTCCCTACCGGCCCTTCCCCTCCAGTGACGGGAACGCGTTACCACCCGCCACTCACCCTGGTATGAGGGCAGATCCATAACGTCGGATACATTAGGAGGTGCCTCCGCAGCAGAGCCCGTGGGCGAAACAAGCGACACTTGGCTTGTCGCCCGCAACGCGCCACATTCTCTTCTACCGCTACACCACGAGGCAGCATCTCCAAGGAGGACTAATCGTAGCCAAAAGCTCAGTCAACTATTCACGAATTGCAGCCAGCTGCTCTTGCGTTCGCACAAAGCACGCAGAAGTGAACCTAGATACGTAATTTGCTACCTTTGTGCTGTGTCATCAATGCTCGCTGACGCCTTAGCGCTAGGCAGACCGGCATTAGCGAACTACGTAGAAGGAACGTAACCGGTCATTTTGACCGGAGAAGGTTTTCTTTTTTTGTTTTACATTTACTTCTTAAGTTCCTTCAGTACGATGTGTTTTTAGGTCATTAGTGAATCATGCCTATCGTGAAATGCGTTATGGTTAAAAATCTCTAAAGAAAAACATTTAATTAAATAAATCAAGACCGAAGTAAGGAATACATTGTAAATACAAAATTAAGATAAACTAAACTTACAAATCCAAATAAACATTTAATTATATGACAACATTTTTATCTGTATGAATCGTACTCAGACCCCCAAACAGGTCATAAACACACATTTCGTACGAAAAATAAAGAAAAATGGACACAATATGCTATACAGATAACGAGAAGATAACATCTTTCCTCCGAATGTCATCTTTCCACTCCTAGCCACCGTCTTTGTCAAAACACTTTGCCCACACTTGCTGAACACTTCCAGCACATGGACCACATACGTATTTCTTGCACTGCATACACAGATTTTTAGTTTTGTTCGAACCTTAGCATTCTTCTATCTGGCAGGTCTTCAGTACCGGTACCTTACGTATTTCAATGGTCGCAATGAATGAATAGGTCTTTTCCTTGATTGTACATATACAGAGGAGAGTTTTTGTGCTAATTTGAAAAGAAACATTCGCCCGTTGTCTCTCTGTAAAGCATCCAGGCGTTTGAGCTAGATATAGGTCGTCGGAAAAGACGTGCCTAGACCATCTGCGGCAGCCACATATGATATTCTGGACCAGATGTCTCGCCTGCATACTGTCAACTCCAAATTTAGTGGAGTTGTAGCAGCTCACGGTTTCAGGGAGTTTCCTCTCTGTTTGATCGTCTATTGCAACTGGGTGCGCTTTTCTTGGTCTCCCCCTTGATAGGGAGTATTGTATGATACTATTTTAACCAAATCTGGCGACACAGCAAAGATCCGGCAGTAGAATTCGCTGATGGAGGATCTTCTATTCGGGTTTTCTTCAGTATACCGGCCATGGTTGTGTTCTCCGTCTTCAGCTGTTCTGCATGGTGTTTGGCTTGAAGAAATTGTCACATGCTACAATCCTTCCTCTCGAAGACTACGTTTCAATGAGACACACAGCAACATGCTCAGCAACCGGTATTTTATTGGGCTTTTCACTTTTTTTTTTTTTTACTCAGGTAAGGATCTATTCACTGTATATTTACTACTGACATCTGCTGAAAACCGGAAGTTCAAACCAAATTTGTCTGTTTTATGGCTCATGTATTGCATACAGGGGCACCGAGCATTGAATCGATAGAACTACGGTTATAAACGCTCTGGATACAGTTAACTACAAACGAAATCCAGATTGGGGTGACTGCCTGCGAAGCCATCGGCCTTGAGTCTTTTGGTAACAAACAGATTTGTGCCTAATCTTAAAACTCACATGACTTCTATTAACTTATTTCTTCCTATTAACTTATTTCTTCCTATAATGTGAGAAAAAAATGTTGGCCCCCACACTTGAGACCACAGAAGTTTCAGGGCAAATTCTTTGTTCCATATGCTCCACGTGCACTCAGTATAGCTATGGCAGCTTTTAAATGGGCAATATCATGTACCCACGTGTCATCCTGCAAAAGGTCTCGGGCTCTAATTTCTGTAAAGTTTTTATGTTGTGTAGCATATTATTGTCTGTTAACACTCGCCATGCACTCAAGTACCTGCTTCCGGCTATAAGATTCCTAGCATTACCGTTGGCCCAGGAGTTCCTACCAACACGTTGGTACGCCCAAATCTTCCAGGTGCTTGCTCTAGTGCAATTGGAGTCCACATTGTACAACATACGAAAAATCCAGAGTAGAACAGAGTTGTAATCTTCCGACTCTAAAGATTCTCCTTGTACTGTTTCGTGAGGCTGATATTCCATGTCAGCTTTATAGCCTTTGTCATCGTTACCATCAAACACATTTCTGAGTTTCCTTCTGGTAAACTGTTTATGTAATTCAGTAATTCTCCATCTGAACGAAAACAGTGGCGCAGCATAATAACGAAGAGAAACGATAAACTTCTGCAGAACATAACAGTGTATTGACAGAGGACGTGTGAAGACTCGTTACAAATTGTGATAGCTGGACTCTGTCTCTTGTCGCATAGTGTCCACAAGACAAAGTTTCTGTACTAAAGCGCAAACGGTGGAGTTGGAAGCCATGGCACGCGGCGTCTGTACAGCACAGTGGCTGGAAGCACGAGTGGGTTGAGTCGCTGTTGCTGGCGGCAGAGGGCACTGGAAATACAGGTGTGTACTACTGGGTCCTACACGACCGGTTTTAGCGTCGGGAGGCAATTTCATCCTGTGACGCCCGTGTGTTAGTATCAATAGTATCACTACGTCATATTACACCAACTTCAACGGCCAGAGGGCTAGGTCGATTCTTAGTAAAGATGAGACACCAGACAAGTGCAGTTCCAGACTTTCGTTGATTGCACAAATATAACTGTAACGTCATGCGTTAGCATGTGGTGGCGAAGAATAAGATCCATACCAGTGATTTCACATTAAATTGCAGTATTCTCAGTTATCATAGTGAGGGAGTGTACAATTTTTAATGTACTAACGTCAGTGTAATTAGAGACAGAGCAGAAGGGCATATTTGGCCAGGTCGGGTAATGAAATCCACCTAGTTAATGGGACCGTTCTGGAGTTCACGACAAGTAATTTAAGGGAACCTGACTTATTATGGCTGTGTGGAAAACTGTTTCCCGTAGGTTTAGAATACACAAGTTGTGGGAATAGTACTGAGTTTATGTTTACACTTGCACCTCTCCTGACACACACTGCCTCAGTAATACCGTGCAGGTCTTTCTCATTGTGGGTTTCCATCAGTGTCTTCTTCTCTACTCTCTACATCAGAGAGGCTGAATGGTACATGTGTTATCACCCCAGTAGATGTCTGGTTGAGACTAGATTAGATTAGATTAGAGTTAGATGATTCGGTTGCAGAAAGCTGAAAACTGAGCTGAATGTTATTAGAAGTACACTCATCAAACATAAAGAGTAATTTTTTGTGTAAATACATATCCATTTCAATACTAGAGTATTTGTTTTTGGATTATTTACACTACCAAAAAATTCTATTTAGGATTATCTATGTTTTTTGTGTTGACATGCAAATAGCTATTAGTGAGTAGTTGGAATGCCAGTTAGAAGACTCATGTCTTTCAGACACATAGCACATTTCGAAATTGTTTCCTTATCTTGGCCAGAAGTTCTACTTCTTTAACTGCTACTTCACAATATGGTAATTGTCCAATATTGTAACCACTGGCAGAGCATACATCCTAGCTCAGTACTCCACATTGCCATAAACATCTGTGTGACTACACTAGCAAGCACATGTGTCTTGTAGACAGATGTTGTACAATGATGATCGCTTTACTACTGATTAAAAGAATATCGAATAACGATGTAAAATCACTTTATTCATAGCATGAAACAAACTGACACTTTGCGCCGCATTAAAGATGTGATGAACAGTATCTGGCGATACTGACTGCAGATGCAATTTGAAAATATCGACGAAAACTGCTGAAAACATTCACACCACGACTATCATTAGGGACAAGCTGGCGCTCCGATAGCTACAATAGTGGTGGCATTCAAAAGTATAAGGACATCCACTATTGTCAGAATATAGGTAGCACAACGCCAAAAGTGCAGGAAATTCACTCCTATAATTAGTTTTGGAGTTTTGAAAGAGCAATAGCGAATCTACTGTTGTCCGCAGTGAGGGAGACGACAACTTTGGACGGATGCCTCAACCCCTCGTGATGTCAGCCTGTAACTGGGACCACAGAAGGTGGCGGCAGCTGCGGTGCGCCTCTGGTCAGTTCATCCACAGCCGAGTCAGGAGACGGGAGGCGTGCAGCGGCTACCGGCGATTCCACTGGTCTAACATTTGCACGGGTCGTTGCGGTAAACGGGGGAAAAGGTTTATCTTGCCTATGGGCGCCAACTGGAGGAGGCAAACAGACAGCTGTTCCAACCGTTCTCTGTGACGGGATCCCCCAGCGGTGTTTAGTGCGCCAGGTCACACCGTCCCTGACCGCGGAAATGTACTGGTGCCAGCATCGAAACTTGACACACTGTGGACTTTAGTCAGCGCAATAAAACCTTTTTACTGTATCCTATCTCATAGTGAGTCAGTGTAAGTATGTGTCATCTAGTAAAAGACGCGTTAAACAATTTGTAAATCCTCCAACGTGCTTTTGCTCGTGGTAACTGTGAGATATTGTGTGTGAGATACAACTGTAGGAAAGTTCCTAATTCCAAATCATTATTTACATATACTCAACGTCACGGTGTCTAACTACTCTTAGGCGCTGTGACTGTTTTTAGCACATATCGAAGCCACTGCTTTTAATGCATATCTAAGTACTAGATGGGTGTTAAGTATTAATTTCCAGATACAGTAGGCTTATAGCTGTTTGAATACGTAACATATTTAAATACTGCAATGTGGTATTTGTTGTAAATTTTAAGTAGACTATTTACGATTTTGATAAGAGTTTATTTTTTGGAAAACCAGCAAACTTCTAACTATTACGTTTTAGCTGTACATAGCGAATGGGGAAGGTTGTTAGGCGATGGAGTGGTAGGAGACATGGACTGGGCGCAATATCATATTGCAAACTGCCGAAAATGAATTTGCATAAAGAGATGATGCATACGCCATGGGTACACAGACAGAGCATGAGGGAGGGGTTGGTCTAACGCTCTCAGTACTCCGTTCAAAATACAAGTGATGAGTCAGTCTTGTAGTTGCACTGGTGGTGGATAATCATTATTTTTGGGTGATAAATTATTAATCAATCATCACCATTGTTTAATACTCAGCCACAATAATTATGATAAAAGTGCCAAGTTATTAACCCACACAAGCGGAAATTATTTTCGTCATATTTATTTTGAAACAGCTTCATTTATTCATAACGAATGCTAATTATTACAACAAAGTTGCATTTTTTGCAAGTAATTTTTCAGTTTGTGCGTAATAGCCCACCCTTCAGAATGGTCATCAGGATTATGAGTGCTTCTTGAAAAAAAAAAAAAAAAAAAAACAAGTTTTGTTGTTTAGTAATATTGCACACCAAGAAAATCGCTTTGTGTACATATTATTGTAGAAATCTGCTACTCATTATGAAAACTAACTGTCTCAGTTTCATTGTTCTTTCCTCCAGTGTCAAATTAGCTATGTAGTGTTCTTTATCATCATATAAGGACTCGCATTTTGTTAACATACAAGTTCTCCCTTCCGAAGTGGTAACCAATTTTTTGGTCTCAAAAACAACTGTTTCTACTCTGCGACTAAACATGAGTGGATCTGCGTTATATTTATTGGGTCTGTACAGAAGCCAGGCATTTTCAACAGCTATATCAAGTAGACGGACTATTATGGAAAAAATACTTACAGATGTGCGATAAAGCGATCTGTTTTGATCAGCTTGGCCATCACTTCCTATATGCCTGTTGTAAGCTTGAAGAACATTCGGTTGAGCCAATGGCACACCTCGTTCTTTTCGTTGCATGAACGTGCATGTAGCCTGAGAGACAAAATTTGATCATACATGATAACAATGTTTGTATTGTTTCATTGGATGATCAATATACCTGAAATAAATGAAAAAAAACTTCAGTATGAAATATGTAGTCAAATAAGAATCAGTATTGTGCTTCGTTTACTCATGCAATCTCTTGTTATTTTGATATTATACCCTTTACTCTTATCTCGTTTATGATCCACTAGTTCGTTTTGTGAACAGAGTTGAATGTTGTTGTGTTCCTGGGAAAAGCTATTTCAAAATAATGCTTAAATGTGACCATGAACAAATGATATTTTTCATTGGTGTCCTTACAGTGGTATACAGCATTCCAGTGTCCATCCTTGTACATTTTTTTGTATTCAGATTCCTTGCAATGCATCTCATGCCATCGAGCTTCCACTTTCCTGCAACATTCATTATCGGAATTTGAGTATAATGATCACTAAAAACGATGTTTACCATTTGTACGTTATTGGCAGATTTACATGTATTTATTAAATGTGCTTAAAGAGACAGACATTGCTGTTTTTTGAGTTGGTTCAGTTACAGTTGAGTTACGTATATTGAATTAGCGTAGGAAATTTACATCATCCTTGAATTTATTGGCTTTTGAGAAATCTGTATTGAAATCACCACAAATAATTATATTTTTATTGACGTACTGTATTTCTTCCAAAAACTGCCCCATGTTATTATGGAACACATTTTGTCTCCATCTGGTGACCTGTACATGCAAATAATACTTACACTCTAACTTGGTAATTCAACTGTAGAGATTTTTATATCTTTCATTACTGGATATGTTATGTTTGTCTTCTTGCTATATTTCTTGGTTTGATATTCAGCTCGGTAAGTCTGTTGCTGTTTCTTTCGTTAAGTTTTTTTCTGTTCATGTATTGGACCAAAACTGTCTGCCTGGAAGCGAAAGTACCAAACAAGAAAAGACAATCAATTTTACCCGTTTGTTCTTTTGTGTATGCTTTATTTCCGTACTAGCTTTTCTTTTAATTTTCGTCATGTGTATGAAAGCGACAAGCCTATTGCAAAAATGAATCTTTCCTGGCTCATTTAAATTGAGACAATGTGCTTTATATTCCTTTGTCTCTGTTTCCAAACGTTCGACTTCGAAATTCAGTCTCCTCCTACACACATTCTAGAAGTATTTAGTTCTGTGAATAGCGTCTTGTTAGATAAAATGATTTTTCCATTTAGGCCTTGGCGGCCATGTCTAAGACATGCTGAATGAATTACTGCGTTCATTTTGAGTGTAACGCTAAGTAAGCATTCCAGAGGATCGATCGTATTCCTCTGTAATTCTTCCAAAAGTTTTTCTATGGCATTTGAACCAAATTTTTGAAACTGTTGTTCGCCTTACTCAGTATGTGTCGTATTTTTGCAAAACGATCAGATTTATCTAATCAGTCGATATAAACGTGTATATTTATCATAATGAAATCAGATATCTCTGTATAAAATTCGCCACAATGTTATTGTGAATGTTATCTTCTGGTTGCCAGTACATTTTCCTCCTTTGGACCGCTATGTAACCACTCAAAATAAGAATTTTTATAAACATAAACATTAAAATTTCACTGCAATCAACTACTCGTTTGTTGTGTAACTGCGATCCTAATAAACTTTTCCCTGATCCCGTGAAGGGAAATTCAGTATGAGACAGAGTTGAATCACCCATCCTTGATTCATACTGGACATACTTTTTTCTCCTTCTTCTACATTCAAGAGCAAATAAACATACAGGGTGTGATACATGATTGTTTGACGATTCCGTTGGTCTGGGAGCAATAGGAGTTGAAGATTATGATGTTGCATTGTTATATGTATTGCCATTGAAGACTGTATTACTCATATCAGAGTTTGTTACAAAAAAAAACTGGAATTCAGTCGGTTTACTGATAAATTTTCAAGACAAAGGTTGTCCTTGAGGCAAGGATCTTCATCTTGCATTATTGGGTGGGAAAGGTATCACATCTAGTCCATATCCATGCACATCATCAGTACTGTACAGTATTTTGCACAGATCATATAATGTATTTCATTTCCTGCCATCAAATAAATTCATGTCATATTTTCTTAAGGTCGTTCCGGTAGGATTACAAGAAAAATGTCAATAGTATTCTCATAGCCAATATGCATATCTCAAAAATAGACATGGATAAGAATCTGGTACCGAGCGCGATGGGTTTCGAATCTGCGCCAGACGGGGCGGAAGTCGATGACCACTAGAGGTCTCTGCAGCAGCCGCGCCGTAAGCCGTGGCTGCCCGTGCTCCTGGCCCCGAGTCTAACGTGAGGGCGCCACTGTGGAGCACGTGGTCCCAGTGCCCAATAGCGGCATACCATGTCGTGCATTTAGCCGGCTGCCGCTCACTCAGCGATGCTGTCTGGTATTCGTCTTGAGTTGGTTAATATCTCACTTACAGACGTCGTGTTTATGTTGCGTGTGCTTACTTCCCATTTATGAGTGGACGTTGTTTTGAATTCGTGCGGTTACGTCTTGTGACCCGTCGCTTAATACTTTGTTGTTCTTCTTTGTGTCTTGTTGCTCCCGTTCGGTCTCACCGCGTTTACGTTAGCGGCAACCCCGCGACCATACCTGTCGTGGTTCCAACATTTTGGCGACGTGGTAAACGGTAGCAGTAGTTGGCATGGAGGCTAAGTTGGTCTGTCTTCTGGAACAACAGCAGCAGCTCATGCGGCCGCAGCACCAGCACCAGTCAGACATCTTACGAAAGTTGATGCGGTTGATAACGGGCGAAGTCGATGCCCAGGACGCGTTACCACAACAGCTTCTGAGTCCACGGGTGTTCGACGCTCTCCCATGTCCGCCGTCGTTCCCACCATTTAAGGACGCTTAACAAGACTGGGAAACGTACTTACATCGGCTGAAACAACATTTCACGGTTTTTCGAAACACGGATGACCCCTTGCAGCAGTTATTGTTTTTGTCTTGGGCCTCCCCAGACAAATTCTTTCTTCTCCGCGAGCTGGCACCCTTGTCCGATCCTGTGGCTCTCTCTTTCCAGGATATATGACTTTTGCTGACAAACTATAATTCACGGCGCTGCCACGAGGTCGCCTCTCGGCTGGAGTTCCACCAGTGCCGTAAACAGCCTGGTAAATCGTATCATTCCTGGGTCAAGGACTTGCACGTCTGAGCCGTCGATGCGCCTTTACGGGCGCCAATCTGCAGTGTAAGGCTTCGTAAGCAGTTACCCTGATCCGGTATGTGGTGGTTCAGTTAGCTCCCGATCCTGTGGTCTGCACTGCGGCGTTGAAACTCAATAGCCCCTCCTTGGAAGAGATTCTCCCCATTGCCGAGCGTCTCGTGGCGCGGCCGCAGGTGGCGGTGATCGATGCGTCTCGGAGGGTTCCGCCCTCGCGACGTAGACGTGGCCCGGCCGACAGGGGCCGGCGCCGTCGGGACTCCTCTGTGCCGACGTCTCTGTGGCATCAGAGCCTCCGGTCGACCCTCACCCCGTTCGCGCGGCCACCTTCCGTCTCGCCCACAGTGCTTCAGCGCACACTCTCGAGCTGATTGCCCACACCGCTGGAAAACGTGCAGACTGTGAGAGGAGGAGGGCCACATACGATCTGTTCCTTGCAGTCGCTCGACTCGCTCCCGTCCTGACTCTACTGCGCCTCAGGATACAGTACTTGATGTACCATCAGTCGTCCCGTGGAGGACCCATCAGGACGGAAGCCGTTTCACTGAGGATGTCAGTTTTCAGGTCGACACTGCGGCCACCGTCTCCATGATTAACTTGGCGACGTATACCCGCATGGTCTCCCCCGCATTGTCACCTCCCTCTCGGCGTTTGGTCTCCTACTCCGACGCTTTCATTCCCCTTCGTGGGCAGTTCGTCGTACAAATATGTTCCCCGGCTACTTACCCTATTTGTCGTCGACCATCCGTCGTCTTCGAACATTTTTTGACCTGAATGCGTTTCAGCTGTTTGGTTTTCAGTTTCCGATGAAGTTAAGGTCATTTCCACGGATGTTCCTTTACAGGACTTGGACGATCTGTGCTCGGCTTTTGCATCGTTGTTTGCAACGGATCTCGGGCGTGCTTCACGTTTTCTGGAGCGCATCACACTTCAGCTGGATGCGCAGTCACGCTTTTTCCGGACCAGAACCACTCCGGTGGTCTTACGCCAGCAGTCAAGCAGGAACTTGATCGGCCCCAGGCTGCTGGCGTCATAGAGCCTGTGACATACAGTGCTTGGGCGACACCATTGGTGGTCATGCGGAAATCCAATGGGTCCCTTCGGCTGTGTAGGAACTTTAGCACTACTGTCAGTGGTCAGTCCTTAGTAGACACTTACCCCATTCCCCGACAGGAAGACCTTCTTGCCAAGTATTTGGGGGGCGAGTACTTTCCTAAGATCGACCTGGCTGAGGCATACCATGAGTTAACCATGATGTTCTGGGAGTCAGCAACCAAGGGTATCAACACAACTTTCGAATTATACAAGTACGAGCGCCTTCCATTTGGTGGCTCTTCAGGGCTGGCAATTTTCCAGCAGTTCCTCGAGCAGCTTACGCGGCCTATCCCAGCCTGCATGAATTGCCTGGATGATATCTTGGTCACCAGGTGTTCCCGCCAGGAACATTTGCACAACCTCAGCACATTATTTCTCTCTCTGTAATCTGTAGGTTTACGCTGTCGGCTGGACAAGTGTTGTTTTTTTTCAACCGGAAGTTGAATACTTAGGTCACTGGCTCAGCAAAGACAGAATTCGCCCTTCGGATTGCAATGTCATGACCACTGAAGCCCTTCATCGTCCCAAGCACTTATCTGAGCTCCAGGTGTTTTTGGGCAAGGTTACTCATTACTTAAAGTCCTTTCCCAAAGCGCCTCTATTGTCCTACCCCTCAATCACTTGCGTCGCAGAGGAGTGCCTCTTCATTGGACTCCTGTCTGTGACCAGGCTTTTCTCTGTTTAAAGATGATGCTGAAGTCCACCACTTGCCTTACTCCCGTCTCTCCGGATCGCCACTTAGTTGTGGCTGCTGATGCGACGGCATACGACATTGGGGCAGTCCTTCCACCATCGGAACACCAATGGCTCAGAACAGTCCATCGCTTATGTATCTAAGACGTTGGCCCCAGCACAACGGAACTACTCCCAGATTGAAAAGGAGGCCCTGGCGATAGTGTTTGCCACAAAGAGATAGATGTGAAATTTTTTGATGGCAAAGTTCACCCACATGACGGAACATAAACCCTTAGTTACGCTTTTCGAACCCCCACTCTCACCCTCCAGAGACGCAGAGACGACGAGACGACGGCTCACCATCTTCAGCACTGGGCATTATTTTTATGGAACTACATTTACACCATATGGTATAAGCCCACCACCCACCACGCTAATGCAGACTCTTTTTCACGTCTCCCACGAAGCCCCGATCCTGCTGGGATGGTCTGCCTCTTATATCTGCTCACATTGCCATGGCTACTCGCCGAGACCCTATCTTGTAGCAGGTTCTCTGCTACATGGTCCATGGTTGGTCCTCCTAAATTACTCGTTGAGTGTGGACCGACTTCAGCCCCTGGCGTCACCTGTCCCACAGGCTACCCATGGTTGGTGATGTCCTTCCATTGGCGACGGAGTTGGATGCCCATTGGGTGATCATCCCTCCGAATTTTCGACATCACGTGCTCAGTCTGTTACATCGCGGGCACTGGAGCATGTCTCGCATGGAAGTTTTGGCTTATTGGCATGTGTATAGGCCCAGCATCGATGGCAGTATTGGCTGCCTGGTCTGCAGGTGCACTGTGTGTGCGCATCACCAGGCAAGCAAGTACCCCTCAGTCATTCACACTCTGGCTTGTGCCTTGCTGGCCCTGGGATTGCATCCGTCTCGATTGGTACTCTCAGAGTTACACCTCTGGCGTTGCTGTGTGGGGCCGCGTCTTTGGGGGGAAGGCAGGTTGGATGAATGCCACGGTCGTCGCGGCCCATGGGTGGTATGTAACGTCAGTGCAGACGTCGAAAGGGTTTAAACGCCATCATAACTGGCTCCGCCTGCATATCCCTGCGGGCCAACCTACACCACCTCCTCCTACACCATTTCCTTCAGGTACAGATGTGGTGTCGGCCGGGGTGGCCGAGCGGTTCTAGGTGCTACAGTCTGGAACTGTGCGACCTCTACGGTCGCAGGTTCGAATTCTGCCTCGGCATTGGATGTGTGTGACGACCCATAGTGCTCAGAGCCATTTGAACCATTTTACAGATGTGGTGCTTGAGTCGCCGCCACTGACCCCGGTTGCTGCCTCCAGGCGAGCTTCCTGCTGGCCCTGCCCACCCCCAGGTGGATCGGAGGCTCCCTCCCTGGCGTCTGGGTCAGTCGCCATGGACACCTCATACATCCCTTCCTCCTCGACAATGGCAGTTGACTAGCCTGGATCTTCTCCCATCTGCCAGCCACCGCAGCACTGTCCTAGGCGATTTCGCCCTTACGCGCAAGTTACAGGAGGGATCTGGTACCAAGTGCCATGGGTTTCGAATCCTCGCCAGTTGGCATGGAACTCGATGACCATTTGAGGTCTCTGCAGCAGGCGCGCCACAAGCTATGGCTGCACGCGCTCCTGGCCCCGAGTCTAATGTGCGTGCACCACTGTGGAGCACGTGGTCCCAGTCGTCAATAGGGGTAGTTAGGCGGCTGCCTCTCACTCAGGGAGGTAGTCTGATATTCGTGTTGAGTTGGTTGATATCTCACCCACAGACATCGTGTTTACATTGGATGTGCTTACTTTCCATTCATGTGTGTTCGTTGTTTTGATTTCGTGCGGTTATCTCTGGTGACCACATTGCTTAATAATTTGTTGTTGATCTTGGTGTCTTGCACGGTTGTCGGTTGTCTGTTGTTGTTCTTGTCCTTCCATTCCCGTTCGTCTGTCTAGTTTGTTATTGTAGCTGCGACAGGAATGGTCGTGGGGTTGCTGCTAACGAAAATGTGGCAGGACCGAACAAGAGCAGCCAGCGAACAAACATATAAAATTCTTAATATTATATATACAGTGAACATTAAATATTTATTACAATAATAGAAATTGAACTGACCCATCTAGAACTCTGCCTGCCATCCCATCCATTGCAGCTACATATTGTACTTTACACTATTCATACAAAATATATAATAATAAAATGGCTATTGAAGTTACAGAAATCTCAAAAGTGAACATTAAAATTATATTTTGTTATTGAAATAAATTCCTGAGCATATTAACAACTCAGGAATGTGTTTAATCGTTCTGGAAGGACTTCAGGTTCAATTGGTTAATAACGGTGACAAAGTGACAAGTGATTTATTTCACTAATTATGACTTTATCACTAATGTTAATAATATAACTTTTAAATAACATTAGACCAGTTGTGGCAGGAGAACCTTGACCAATGACCACATTGACCTGAGACATTGTAGGAGGATAATGACTGAGAACTTTGACACTCAGCGTTGAAGGAGATCTGTCTCAGAACGGTGACCCAAGACCTTGACCTTATATCTTGGCCTTAGATTGTCCCCAAATGTCTATTATCCTTTCTACTCCCTAATACTAAACTTGCATTCATAAAATCATGTTAAAGTGTAAGGTGGCTATAATTTCGCACTTACCAGGATGTCATCCACCTGCTTTGCCGTGATCTACAAACACTTTTAGGTATCATCTGACAGGTTGTACATATATATATGAATATATTAAGGAGACTGACATTGTCACGTATGTGTTACAGATAATTGTTAAGGCTTATTGCATGAAAGGTGACGGAGTGACTTTGTTATAAAAACGGCGTAATGAATGATTGCCTATGCTAGTAGAGGTTGGAACGCCAATAGAGATGAAACGGCAGGCAGAATCTCTGGGTGGAAGGCCCACAGGTGTTGGTCCTGTATAAACACAGGAAGTAGCTAGACAGATGTCGTGGCACCTCAGCTCTGGAGCACAATAGGGTGACGGCCGACCGCTATAGTAATAGGGGCCGGAAGGATAACCGGATAATACTTCCTAACTCTAAAAATCCTTGGAAATAACCCAACCTGCGTGGTTTCCGAGGTGCCGCTTCTTCGTTCCTCTCACCTGCGTCCATTATTTTCACTCACAAGCATACCATTGTACGATATAGGTATTTCATCAAAAAATTTCGCGCGGGACGACAAAAGACTAAAATATGGTTGGTCGGCTTTCGGAAGAATCTGTAGAGAGAGAGAATATTCAGTGGTTTCGGCAATATGATTCGTTTTCGGAATTACGATGGTGTGGAGCCAAGCCAGCGCGGGAGAGACGAGTTCTTTCGTTGTGAGCTCCCGTGTGTGATGGTCGCTCGATATCAGCTTTTGTTGGTACAGACGAACTTGATGTCTTTGCTCTCAGTAGAGTTTGCAGTTAGAACAGTTAGGAACTGTACTGTTGCGAACTTATACGATTCTGGACTTCACCTCCGGGTTGGAAGTCGTAGTTGAGTACGCAGCTTTCAGTAATTGAGAGCACTTCCTCTGCCTATAATTACGTTGAGACGTTATCTGAACTCCGTCCTTGTGGTTGGGAATTTGCGTTTCTCGTCTGTAGAACACAGAGAGGAGAAGACAGTATTAGAGTATATTAGTCAGAAGACCGCCTTCTGCCGTCCTAGTGTTTGAAACTGTTTATTTGTGGCTGGAGTTCTTCCATCGTCGCAGACGAGTACGAGAACCATCACTTCGACGCACCGGACGCAGTACATATGGCGATATCGCAAATTGCTTCTGTTTATTATTCCTATAAAAGCTAAACAGCTGTGAGCACGTTAGTTTATTTCCACTGAGGTTCCACGCCACCGTAGATCATCTTTGACATCTACGTACCAAACACTAGAAAGCCCTACTTTCAGTCATTCCGCGTTATTGATATTAGATCGCGCAGTCATAAGAAGGGGCAGAGTTTGGCAATTGATCAGTAACTTTACTTTAGGAAATGTAAAGTTTGTAATATTTTTTTTTAAGTTCTACAATAAATATATAAGCAGGAACAATGTTTGTCATTTAGTAGGATTAGTTGCCTTCATGATTCGTTTATGTTTAGATGGTAATCTATAGAACTAAGAGATCCTAAGGTCTGCTACAGGAGGTAGTCAGACTGTCCTAATCTTCATTTTAGCGTTTATTGTTTCTCCCTTGCGCACATTCATTTTACACCCGCTTGCAGCAGCATCATGGGTATGGCTTACTCTGCCAGGATCCTACTTAGTCTTCTGATAGTAGTCATAAAGCGGTTTGAAACCTCGTGAATTTTTTTTTCTTTAAATTTTCATTTTATGTTTAGGTGTTATTCATAGTGAGCACTAGCTTGTGTGTTTGGTTTGCAGTGATAAAATCACGCGATTACATTAAAAATAAAATTAGTGTATTTACAATACTTTTTTCAGATGCGTTGCGCTTCAGCCCACTGGCTGCAGTTTATTGATTTATGTTATGTAATGAGTCAGTATATTTTGTTCTGTTGTAACGACAGTGCTCGATCAAGACGTTGCCATTACTTTAGCTTCTTTGTTGTAAATATTTATCTAGTGGCCGTTACATAAAACACTCTCAGCTTACAATAGCCACATTTATTAAGAGAGAATTGTTATCAGGGATTAGGTGAAAGCGCGCTTAGTGGCACAACAGAGCATGAGTTGTAATAACATACACGGGGTAGTCAAGAAAGCCTATGGGGTGAGAAAGAGTTAGGTATGTTAGCAGCACAAGGCACAGGTGAGGGGAACACCGATCCAAGGGAATTTTTTGAGGATGATAGACACAGTCAAGCCCGTGGTGGGCAATCTGATATTGAAGATGAGGAACAGCGACACACTGAGGCAATCGTAAAGATACGGGAATATAATGCAGGGAGTCCAAGTGAATGCAGAACAACTAAGAATTGTGGTACATCGCCGTATGTGGCATATGATACGCTGCCCCGTGACGATGCCACAGACGGCAGTGATGACTTTTTTGAATACCAGGAAATCTAAAGGAAAAAGGGGAGAAGATCACTTAAGAGTAGAGGAATGGAAAGTCAAAACAGGAGAGAAGCTTTAGATAACACAGGTGTGTTGGACATCATTACAAACTTAAAAGCAATGGGAAGTGAAATGGGTTCAAAAAAATGGCTCTGAGCACTATAGGACTTGACATCTGAGGTTTAAGTAGTTCTAAGTTGTAGGGGACTGATGACCTAACTAACCTAAGTACATCACACACATCCATGCCCGAGGCACGATTCGAACCTGCGACCGAAGCAGTCGCGCGGTTTCGGTCTTAAGCGCCTAGAACCGCTAGACCACCACGGACGGCGAAGTGAAATGGGAAATAAAATCCAAAACGTTAGTGCCGGAATACAGAAGGTTATCTCAGAAATGGGAAATAAAATTTAAAACATTAGTGCCGAAATGGGAAGTAAAATTAACAACGTTAGTGTCGAAATTCAGTCAATAAAATATGAGACGAGGGAAATGAAAAATGAGGTAGTGAAGCTCCGAACAAAACTAGATTGCGGAGGTTAGAAGAACCGCGAGCGGGGCGCGAATACTAGAGAGGGGTGCAAATCAGATTGCTACTGAAACATTAGAGAAAACAGAAAATACGACAAAGGTAGGTAGATGTGCATTAACAAAGTTGCAGAGGTGCTTGAAACAAGTAAAAATAACGCAGCTGCGAAAGACGGAAATTGCACCAAATAAGGCATTGACCGACGAGCTGTATGAATTTAAACAGAACACAGAGAGCGAAATGAAGCAAATATCTCAGGAAGTCAGATCACAACCAAAGCAAAAGTCACCTCTCAGAAAAGAAGTATTAGGCGATTTGGAAACAACAGAAACCGAAAGAGCCAGTTCAAACTCTACCCGATGATGTCCAAGCCCAGACGATATTAGAGTGTGGTAGAATGTAAGAGTTGCTCGTCAACTACAGACTGAAAGTGTATCTGCACAGCAATGAAATATCGCCAGAGGTATGGTCCCCGCGTCCAGACAGAGCACTACTGGATCGCAAATTGCGAATACGGAGAACGGCACTGAAATATTTCATATGCATAGTTGCTATCCGATGCTACGCACCACCGAACATTTTTCCATTGAGGAAAACGTGACAGAGAATAGAAGAGGGGATGCTCAAGGAAACGGTAGAGAGAGAACTTAGCGCCAAGTGAGAATGTGATAGGCCGAGCAGGAAGAAACTCTAATGAAATTTTCGATTTTAAGCATTTTATCTCTGTACGAAAATTTCAGCATTACAAAGACGAGGGTAATGTCTTACACCTGAAAACCTTTCTTGGTCAGTTTGATTTATCAACACCTCTTCACTGTCCTCTGATGAACAAACTGGACTTCGTATGTTCACATATCGAGGGAACATTGCAAAAACGTGCACGTTATACGAACAGTTTCGTGGCGCACTTTTAAACAAATACTGGTCCAAGGAGACAAGATAGGGCCAAGCAGGAAACAATGATGAGCAGAGACTTGGAGGGTTCAGATTTCCGCAGTCCGGTGAAGTTTTTCGAAAACCAAGAAAAATTAGTATTAGGTCGACCCACGCACACCGGCTGAGATCAAAAGATTATGTTACATGAAGTTTCCAATTTCCTACCAGCAGACGCTCGTCGGCCGATGTGGAAGTGATGTACTTGTAGAAGGGTTCAAAGGTATCCTAAGAGAGTTGGAGTCCGCTTTCAAAGAGCAGCAGGCGCGAGAAAAAAGTAGGCAGAGAGACATGCTAGGTGAAAGAAGGAATTACAACGGAGGAAATAATAGAGGCAATAATTGGCAGAACAATTTAAATCGTCCGCCTCACCAAAACATGGTCCAGAGAGAGAGTAGTGGAATTAATGGACATTGGAGGAACTATGGCAGAGAATATGGGCAACATAATGATTGGAGATGGGAGGCACAAAATAATGGCGCATCATGGGGCGACAATAGAGAAACTCGTCAACGGTCTGACCGATGATGGGGTGGAATGAACAACAACAGAAAAGCGAACAATCGATTGAGATTAGACCACCTGACACCGTGAGAGTACGACAAAATAACATGGAAAACGAACAATGACTTGACCAGACGACGGGCACTAGAGAAAATGCACCCATAAACAATTTCAGAAGTAATAATGTAAATATTATAGAATATAAGGATATGAGGAAAATATTACTTGATGAAAAGGAAACGTTACCCAAACAGGACATCTATCCGGTGGTAAAAATATGAATTGGAGGAATTAGGAGTACCGCGGTAATAGTGGAAGTGAACTCTCAGCTATTTCAGGTAGACTGTTTGCTAAATGCGAAGATTCAGTTGATCCACAGTTTCCTGTACTGTGAGCACCTAAGGTACGATGTGCCTTAGTTGGAAAGGGTATGGAAACATCGCGACAAACACGTCAATACTTTGATGGCCAAGGACACCATAGGGCGGTAAATCTGTTCATAATACCGAAACTAACAGCTGATAGAATAATCGGTGTAGATTTTCTCTCAGCGCAGAAAGCTATCATCGATCTGGGAAGAGGGGAGTTAACGTTAGGGAAAGAGAATAAAATAAGAATCAAATTTGATGAGAAAGCAATAAAAGCTCAAATTCCGGCGAGCTGTTTGAACTGCATGTTGGCCCGTGAACTGTAGTTCTAGAGGGCAGAGTGTAAAAAAGATCACGACAATAGAGCAGTGCTCAAGTCAGAACGTGAACATATTAATGAAATTAACGGTAGGATTGATTCGAAACTTGAGAATCTGGATTAGATAGATAATAAAGACAGAAAATGGTAGGAGCTTGCCCTCAAAGGTAACGCAGAGTTCTTTGTAGCCAAAACCGTATGAATTAAGAGGTATCAGCATAAATTTGAGTTAAAGAAACGTAGACCATTTCCGGTACCTCCTTATGCGATCGCATGGTCCTACCGGAAAAGGGTTCTAAGTGAACTACGAAGAATGGAGGACGAAGCTGTAACCGAGGCCTCGAGATCTGAGTACCATAAATCACTACGTATAGTAGACAAAATGGACGGTGGAATTCGACTGACATTTGACTCATGGCGAATAAATACCATTATTGTGCCAGAGACGGATCGCCCTGAAAGGCTTGAGGAGCTGTTTCAAAGATTTCACGGGTTTACGGTGTTTTCCTGGCTTGATTTGCGCTCCTGCTATTGGCAGATAGAGCTCGATCCTGAATGCCGAAAATACACGGCATTTATTACCTTCGGAAGGTGTTTTCAATTCAAAAGGCTCCCTCTTGGATAGAATATACACTACTGGAAATTGAAATAAGAACATCGTGAATTCATTGTCCCAGGAAGGGGAAACTTTATTGACACATTCCTGGGGTCAGATACATCACGTGATCACACTGACAGAACCACAGGGACATAGATACAGGCAACAGAGCATGCACAATGTCGGCACTAGTACAGTGTATATCCACCTTTCGCAGCAATGCAGGCTGCTATTCTCCCATGGAGACGATCGTACAGATGCTGGATGTAGTCCTGTGGAACGGCTTGCCATGCCATTTCCACCTGGCGCCTCAGTTGGAGCAGCGTTCGTGCTGGACGTGCAGACCGCGTGAGACGACGCTTCATCCAGTCCCAAACATGCTCAATGGGGGACAGATCCGGAGATCTTGCTGGCCAGGGTAGTTGACTTACACCTTCTAGAGCACGTTGCTGTTCCAACAGGACAATGCACGTCCGCATGTATCCCGGGCCACCCAAGTTCCCTTGCCGGTGTAGGAATGGTAGAACGATGGGTTCGATGACGGTTTGGATGTACCGTGCACTATTCAGTGTCCCCTCGACGATCACCAGAGGTGTACGGCCAGTGTAGGAGATCGCTCCCCACACCATGATGCCGGGTGTTGGCCCTGTGTGGCTCGGTCGTATGCAGTCCTGATTGTGGCGCTCACCTGCCACCTGCTCACCTGCCAAACACGCATACGACCATCATTGGCAACAAGGCAGAAGCGACTCTCATCGCTGAAGACGACACGTCTCCATTCGTCCCTCCATTCACGCCTGTCGCGACACCACTGGAGGCGGGCTGCACGATGTTGGGGCCTGAGCGGAAGACGGCCTAACGGTGTGCGGGACCGTAGCCCAGCTTCATGGAGACGGTTGCGAATGGTCCTCGCCGATACCCCAGGAGCAACAGTGTCCCTAATTTGCTGGGAAGTGGCGGTGCGGTCCCCTACGGCACTGTGTAGGATCCTACGGTCTTGGTGTGCATCCGTGCGTCGCTGCGGTCCGGTCCCAGGTCGACGGGCACGTGCACCTTCCGTCGACCACTGGCGACAACATCGATGTACTGTGGAGACCTCACGCCCCACGTGTTGAGCAATTCGGCGGTACGTCCACCCGGCCTCCCGCATGCCCACTATACGCCCTCGCTCAAAGTCCGTCAACTGCACATACGGTTCACGTCCACGCTGTCGCGGCATGCTACCAGTGTTAAAGACTGCGATGGAGCTCCGTATGCCACGGCAAAATGGCTGACACTGACGGCGGCGGTGCACAAATGCTGCGCAGCTAGCGCCATTCGACGGCCAACACCGCGGTTCCTGGTGTGTCCGCTGTGCCGTGCGTGTGATCATTGCTTGTACAGCCCTCTCGCAGTGTCCTGAGCAAGTATGGTGGGTCTGACACACCAGTGTCAATGTGTTCTTTTTTCCATTTCCAGGAGTGTATATTCAATTGCATTTATCAGGGGTTTCAGCAAAATGTTGAGTGAAGAGTTAAAAGAGAAGCTCACGTGTTATATAGGCAATATACAGATAGCAGAAAAGACCTGGGAGAGGCGTAACAAACTCTTAGAGTAAGTTGAAGGTGGCACTCGTTAATGCTCCTATTTTATCGCATCCTGACTTACCACATGTTTTTGTATGGCCACTGACAGCGCGGAAACCGGTCTGGGAGCTATGGTGTTTCAAGAATTTGAACAAGATGACAAATTATACACAGAACAATCGCCTTTGATAGCAGGGTACTACCTAAAAGTGAAAGAAATTACTCTGTTACCGAACTTGAAGCCCTTTCAATAGATGGGGATTTAAGAAGTTCAGATACTTTCTGTTTGGTAGACGCTAGATGGGTAGCGATGCTTCAGAAACACCAGTTTTCAACGGTCTACGTGCCTGTTCCGACAAACGTCATCGCTGACGCCCTGTCCTGCTCAGTTATTGGCATAACAGAAAGGACGGCTGAAGCATTAGAGCAAGAGCATTTTTCGTTGTTCTACCTCAAGGGCGTGGTATTTGAAAACTTCGTTACTGGAACGATGCGAATATTCAGAATGAGCGGGACAAGGACCCATCTTTAGTGAAAATAAAATAAAATGGAAGGATCGGTTGCAGGCCTACATAAGACAGCACTACCTCTTGAGAAAAGGGATTCTTATTGGGAAAACGTCAATGATTCGTTGTGGGTTGTGTGCATAAGAAATGAGTTAATAAAGAAGCTTATATGGTATACACACCCAAGTTAAGCCCATTTCGGTCGACGAAAATGTTTTATGAAAATGAGGAGTGTCCCGTACTTTAAAAACATGGAGAAAAGCATGCGGGAAGTACTAGCCATCTGAAAAAAGTGTCAAAAGGCGAGATCCACAACTATAGGGACCCAGGCTCCTTTATACCCAATTATTCCTGAGAAGCTAAGGAATATGGTAGAGATGGATTTAGTGGGACCATTACCCAAGACACCGAGGGGCCACCAATATTTGTCGTTAGTATTGGAGCTGACATCAAAATTTGTAACGTTGACATCACTAAAAAGGGGACTGGTGCAACTGTAAGTAGAGTCCTGTGTAGGGACTTCATAAACCTAGTGGGAACTGTAGACTGTAACATTGCAGACAATGGACCTCAATATAAACCTGAGGTATGGAAAACAACATTAAGGAGGTATAAGATGAAGCCCATATTTATTAGTATGTTTCACCAGAGTTGGAACATCGCGGAGAGAACGATGAAAGATTAGGGCAATTTATGTAGATTATACTGTGGAAAGAATCATTCTATCTGGTATGTGTTTCTTAAATATTTTCAGGATGTGATAAACGAGCTTCCCCACAGTACTACAATGATTCCACCATGACAGTTCTGAAGAATAGGAACCCTCCAGATAAAATTCGAGGACTGGTCGATTTTCCACAAAGGACGCGCCGACATCATAAAGTCATAGTGGAGGGGGCTTTGCGCAATATTGGGGTCGCTGGTGAGAAGTGCAAGGTGGGCGTAGACCATAAAGCGCATGTAAGGGAACCTGTAGTTGGACAAAAGGTCTTAGTTAAGTCTTATAGATTGTCCAACAAACAAATGAAGCTGTGTCAAAAGTTCTTCAAGGGATTCAGCGGTCCTGTACGTATAAGAAGACTAGCGCACGCAAATGCGGTTGAAATTGAGTTTCTGAAACAGGAAAATCTTTAAGACTCTATCATGTTAGCCACCTCAAGCCATTTATAGAATAAGTAGGGAGAAGTGGAGGGAGCTTGTATGGCAAAAGTATAGTATTCTATATAGTTAGAAAATTTGATAAATCTACAGATACCTTCAGTGTAATACTTAACATGATAATATAATAGCAATTTAGTTAAGAGGTACTACAGTACATATAAAGGCAGGATGTTGTGGGTGGAAAAATTAGGGAAAGTTACCTTGCTGTGCACATAGTTATAGCGTACACAAAGAGAGTGTACAATTTTAGAAGGCGTTTAGAGTTTAAGTTGTGCTCTCTGTCCATGAAAGAATAAAGTGAAATTGAGAAACGTATGGTACTGTAAAAATGTAAATATGTGAAATAAAAAAAAGGTTAACCAGTTCACGTGGAACGTGTCAGGAGAAAACGCCAGTAAAAAAAAATTTAGAAATGGGTGTCTATTTTACATGTTTAGCAACAGGACCATAAATGAGTGACTTGCTAATAGGGTTTGCGATGACACGCAGATGTGTCGTCCAAGTATGATACGTCTCCATACAGAGAAACGGGAGTTTAAGAGGTGCCCGGGTCCACTTGTCTATACGAGAGCGCACCATTATTTGTATGGGAATGTTGTTCTTATCCTGTTCAAAGAGACGGAATAATTGTGTACATGGTGGTCAGTTCTGCGGAATTTAGTATTAGCTCATCGAAAGATTATTTGAGTGTTAGGGGGACATGAAAAGGAAGTGTAATAAGGGGATATAGACGCGTAAAATGTAACATGGAAAAGTACGAAGCTGTATGTTCAAAGCACGTGACACAAGGGTAATACATAAGGACATGGCAGTCGGGTTGACGAACAGTGATTTTATAAAGATTTTAGAACATTATATATATCCAGGTACCACTAATAAAATAAAATGTAGCTTCTTTAAGATAAAAATACCACCAGAGAAAGGTAACAGCAGCAGATCCGAAAAAGGGGGACAGAGAAGAGAAGGTATTACTGAGTAAGGCCATGAGAAAAGGTACTTGAAAGCGTGATTAAAATAAGATATCAGTAGTGGCACTAAACTTGCTATGTAGTATGATTGCCCACAGGAAGCACTCCAGGAGCATGAAATGAAGAAGTGGCCCACCTAATCATTCATTTGAGTATGTTTGTGTGTGCAGACCTGCACTTTATTGTTTACAGATATTCACGACGACAGCCACGATGGAACCAAGAGCCATGAAATCTCATGATCTTGTGATACCCACGACAGTGTAGTAGTTAGACTAGTACAAAAATCCTACTGGCCAGTAGTTTAACGAGTTGTTTATCAAATGGTTTAACAAGTAGTACTTGCAACTATTGACAGTGGGAATTCGTGAGTATTAATTATATTACCGCATGAACATATATGAACATGTACTTCATAGGAATACAGGTGCCGACAGATATAAAGTAATACACCTATACCTTTGTCAATGAATTATTAAATAAGTAACATTAACTTGGTACATGAAACTGTTGTTGTTGTTGTGGTCTTCAGTCCAGAGACTGGTTTGATGCAGCTCTCCATGCTGCTCTATGCTCTGCAAGCTTCTTCATCTCCCAGTACCTATCGCAACCTACATCCTTCTGAATCTGTTTAGTGTATTCATCTCTTGCTCACCCTCTGTGATTTTTAGCCTCCAATACTAAATTGGTGCAAGCAGTAAAGGAAACAAAAGAAAAGTTCGGAGTAGGCATTAAAACCCATGGAGAAGAATTAAAAACTTTGAGGTTCACCCATGACATTATAATTCTGTCAGAGACAGCAAAGGACTTGGAAGAGCAGCTGAACGGAATGGACAGTGTCTTGAAAGGACGGCAGAAGTTGAACATCAACAAAAGCAAAACGAGAATAATGGAATGTGGTCGAATTAGGTCGGGTGATGCTGAGGAATTAGATTAGGAAATGAGACACTTAAAGTAGTAAAGGAGTTTTGCTATTTGGGGAGCAAAATAACTGGTGATGGTCGAAGTAGAGGGTATATAAAATGTAGTCTTGTAATGGCAAGGAAAGCGTTTCTCAAGAAGAGAAATTTGTTAATGTCGAGTATTGATTTAAGTGTCAGGAAGTCCTTTCTGAAAGTATTTGTATGAAGTGTAGCCATGTATTGAAGTGAAACATGGACGATAAATAGTTTAGACAAGAAGAGAATAGAAGCTTTCTAAATGTGGTGCTACAGAAGAATGCTGAAGATTAGATGCGTAGATCACATAACTAATAAGGAGGTATTGAATAGAACAGGGGAGAAGAGGAGTTTGTGGCACAACTTGACTAGAAGAAAGGATTGGTTGATAGGACATGTTCTGAGGCATCAAGGGATCACCAATTTGGTATTGGAGGGCAGCGTGGAGGGTAAAAATCGTAGAGGGAGACCAAGAGATGAATACACTAAGCAGATTCAGAAGGATGTAGGTTGCAGTAGGTACTGGGAGATGAAGAAGCTTGCACAGGATAGAGTAGCATGGAGAGCTACATCAAGCCAATCTCAGGACTGAAGACCACAACAACAACATCAACTGAATTGGTGATCCCTCGATGCCTCAGAATATATCCTACCAACCGATCCATTCTTCTAGTCAAGTTGTGCCATAAATTTCTCTTCTCTATTCAATACCTCCTCATTAGTTGTGTGATCTACCCATCTAATCTTCAAAATTATTTTGTAGCACCACATTTCGAAAGCTTCTATTCTCTTCTTGTCTAAACTATTTATCGTTTACGTCTCACTTCCATACATGGATCCATCCATACAAACACTTTCAGAAACGATTTCCTGACTTTTAAATCTATACTCGATCTTAACAAATTTGTCTTCTTCAGAAACGCTTTCCTTGCCAGTCTACATTTTATATCCTCTCTACTTCGACCATCATCACATATTTTGCTCTCCAAATAGCAAAACTCATTTACTACTTTAAGCTTCTCATTTCCTAATCAAATTCCCTCAGTATCGCCCGATTTAATTCTACTACATTCCATTATCCTCGTTTTGCTTTTGTTATAATAAATACGTGATTGTCTTGACTATTTATACAAATAGAAGAATAATAAATGTAAAGGTAAATGACTCACTATTGAATGCATCTTAAAATTTTCTATTTCGTGAATGTCAATAATTTATGTTATGTATTGTATAGTATTTGTTGTAAACCGGAAACTAATTGTTTTTTTTGTGCATCCTGTGCTCACTAATGTCCACAAACTTTGTGGGACACATTGGAAGCAACAACATGGCGCGCAGACGGAACGGGAGGCCAACGGGACGCCGTCTGTAAACCAAAGCTAGGGAGCGGACGTGGGCAAACAGCTGGGCTATTCATCGGCGATCTGAAGATCTCGGGCGGCAGACAATGACGCGCAGGTAACAGACGGTTGCCGCAACAGCCCTGCTCGTTCGGGGCAACATGGGTATTTAAACGGCCACCGATGACTTGTCTCCACTGTTGTACTACACGATGGAGACGAGGTAAGCCAATTGTATACAGAATACTGTCAAGTAAGCCTACAGTAACTGCTAATAGCTCTATGGAACTGTCAGCTGTATTTGCTTTATTCTGCGGCCCTCCGCCGTCTTCTGTTGGCACTTGGCATTGCTTCTGAGGAATCTGGTGACACTATGAGTCACACACAACGACTCAAGTGGCATGTAAACACATAACCTACCTGTCCACAATTATCGATATCCTTATCCAAAATACAATAGTTATATCACGAGAAAGGAGCAACATGAAGAGCAGAAGAGTAGGAACACAAACATAGTAAAAGAAGAAACACGAAGAACTGAAGACTAGGCACATTTACACTTCTCTTAACCAACGCAGAAGAATTTTAGGTGACCTATAACGATCCTACCTGACTGTACCTCCCTCATACTGTCTGCAGAGCTGACGAAAACTTGGCTGTTTCAAGTCATACACCCACTTACCTAGCTGTATAATTCCAGGATCTTCCCACATCATCAGTTCTGAGAGAGACTGGTAACCTGATGAGATCAACAATCGGCTGAAGAGAATCTTCAATTTCTCCAGGCGTATTTTATGACAAAATAAATCTCGGGTGAACAGCCTGGTATGAGTATGTATAGGATGAATCACATCACATTCCTCTACGGGGAGGAGATCTATCGCAGAATAAAAAGGATCGACAAGCTGCGTCATCGGGGAAGTCGTCTACTGAGTTCTCGGCACTTCATAAGAAAAACAAAAGAAGAACGTGTCGTACCAAATTTTGCTAAGGTAAGGTCAAGCATCACATCGACCCAGCGGCCAGAAGAATTAAGAAACTTGCCAGCCTAGCTTTGGTACGAGAGAGAGTTCGCTTCACGCGGTGGCGCTTGGATACTACCAACAGCCGGCCGATGTGGCCGAGCGGTTCTACGCGCTTCAGTGTGGAACCACGCGACCGCTAGGGTCGCAGGCTCGAATCCTGCCTCGGGAATGGATGTATGTGATGTCCTAAGAACTACTTAAACCTAACTAACCTAAGTTCTAGGGGCCTGATGACCTTAGCTGTTAAGTCCCATAGTGCTCAGAGCCATTTGAACCATTTGAACCACACTACCAACAAAGAACTCCTACAGTTAAATCTACAACTGGCCAACCGGTTCAACCCCTGGACATGGAATTAGGTTGATGGTGTCACAAGAGCCACAGCGGACTCAACCGAGAGGAAGTCAACCGAGCGACAGGCATCCAAGTTTGAACGTATATCGGAGAAATAACCTTCTGATGTCAGCGTAAAGACCATCATCAGTCTCACTAACAAGGAACTAGATGATGACGCTATTTCGGTTCTGAAGAAAGGATTGAATTTCGCTCCAACTCTAAAGATGTACCCATTGCTGACATCATTAACACAGTGGAGCAAACAGCAGCTCGGCTTCCACCTGAAGCTGCTGAAGAAGTTCGTCGCGAAACCTGCAGGGCTTTAACCAAAACAAAGCTGACGAATCCGAACATTTCCTACAGGGAGAGGACCGCCATACGGGAGCTAAGAGAAGGTCCAGACAGAGTAATATCACCTGCAGACAAGGGCAACGCAACAGCGATCCTATCCCGGCAGGATTATGCTGAGAAGATGCGGGGCCTACTTGGTGACAGCGCATGCCGCAAGATTGACACCAGTCCTACCAAGAGGGTCGAGAGGAAGACTCTGGCGCTTCTCAAGGATTCCGTCTTCCCTGACAAGATCACTAAAAAGCTATGCCCGAGGGCTGCTGCTCCTCCTAGACTTAACGGAATCGATTCCTTGTGCACCTTCGGCAGTCCGTAACGTCCCACTGTCAGCAATACTGGTGCCCCAACGTACCTTCTCGCAAAGCACCTCAAACAACTGCTTAGCCCTTACGTTGGGAGATATACACACCATATCCAAAACTCCGTAGATTTCCTGGGACACATCAACAACCTTGTGCTTAAGGAATTTGATATACTGGTGAGCTTCGACGTTGTATCTCTATTGACTAAAGTTCCGTTACAAGAATCCTTGGAATTCATCAGCCAGAAATTTGACGAAGAGACCACCAACCTTTACAGACACATTCTGACATCAACTTACTTCCTATTTGACGGTGAATACTACGAGCAAACAGAAGGAGTAGCCATCGGGAGTCCACTCGCACCCGTTGTCGCAAATACGTACATGGAACATTCCGAGGAGGAAGCTCTTGAATCAGCACATCTAAAACCCATCTGTTTCTTTAGATATGTGGATGATACCTTCGTTATCTGGCCACATGGAAGAGATAAACTGGCAGACTTCCTCACACATCTCAACACCAGACACGAGAATATTAAGTTCACCATGGAGATCGAAACGGATGGGATGCTCCCTTTCCTAGATGTTTTGATTAGAAGACGAGATGACGGCACTTTGGGCCAAGGCGTGTATAGGAAGAAGACACACGCCGATTTGTACCTACATGCGTATAGTTGCCTTCACACAGCACAGAAGAATGGCGTGCTCAACTCTTGTACACAGAGCTCACACCATCTCCGACAGGGACGGTCTCCAACAAGAATTAGACCATCTGAAGACCGTGTTTCGGAGGAACGGTTACAAGGAAGGACAAATTCGGAAGGCTCTACGTCCCACACCTGCAGCACCGGAGGAAACTGAGGATGAACCTCAGGAGAAGGAGGCCCTGGCTATTATTCCGTTTTTTGGGGCCTTATCCGGAAGAATTGGACGCATTTTGCGTAAGCACTAAGTGAAAACGGCTCTTGGCTTTGCTTGGAGGATGGAAGATCTTCATGCTAGTGTCAAGGACAACCTTGGTCTACGTAAATCAGGTGTTTATCAGATACCTTGCCAATGCGGTAGTGTATACATAGGTAAAATCATTTGCACCATTGAGGAGCGATGCCGAGAACATCAGCGGTACACTGGCCTGCAACAGCCCAGTAAGTCGGCAATCGCTGACAATTGCCTGTCGAAACTCCACAGAATAGATTATGACCAAACCAAAGTCCTGACACAGACTTCCAAATACTGGGACTGTGTCATCAAAAAAGCCAGAGAGATCAGAGTAAGGGAGCCACAACTAAATCTTGACAACGGTTACTTCTTTAGCAAGCTGTGGAAACCAGCGATCACCTAAGGATATTTCCCAGAGTGTACCGACTTCGGGGGAGGAGGGAAGAATAACGAGAGCGCTGCCCGCAGCCCCTCCTGAACGAGAAGACCTAGGACGTAGCAACCAGACGGCGGGAGAACGGACACTGTACCTGGACCGCGCGCGGGGCGCGGACCGCACCGACTCATAGGAAGTGCCTGAGGGAGGAGCGGGAGGGGGATTGTCTTATATATACCTGGCGCCGGCCCACCGCCGGTCAGTACATCAGTGCACCTGATGATGGCAACGTTGTAGATTGCCGAAATATTGTGTCCTATGCACACTCGTATCACGCTGTTCACCCGAGATTTATTTCGTAATCGGCTGAGGGTTCAAAGACTGTTCGAGATCGTACATGTTACCTTTACAAGTCAGTCTTCGCGTCCTAAACTTCACAACAAATAGTAGCTTCCATCCCCGTACACAAATGAAGACGAAAGTGTGTTGTGAAATCCGAAAGTGTCTGTGACTCTTCATGTAAAAGATGCATAATGTAGTGAACACTGAACAGTTACACCCACAAACCAACAGTTTCCGATATCTACCATTTGTCTAAACATCTTTACTTATTTTTCAGGGTGTTCTTAAGAAAATATTTGTGTTTGTATTCATGTAAAATATTGTTAGACATTCTCTGTGATAATGATACGATGTCCTTGTCTGTTTTTATCTATTTACATATTTCCAGAATTTTATTTGTGTATGTACTTACGTAAAATTATTTTTTGTCATTTTTTTGTTAATGGTGCTATGGGCTGTTATTTTCAGTATTACATTTAACGCACTGTGAACAAACTCATAGATAAATTGGTGGTCGATGCGAACTCTTATTACAAATATTAATTGTCACAGTAAATGTCAATGTAGTCCTCAAAGAACACTTTACAACATAGATTTTGGAAATGTTTAAAGAGTAGAGACGTTGCGGTAACACTAGACTTGTTCAATCAGGTTGTGTATTTTTGTGATGTAGACCAAGAGCATAAATATGAGCAAGTAAAAATTACGCAGACTGTTTCATAGAACTTTATATATTAGTATAATGAACAATAGAAACATCTTAAATAATTCATGTAACTGCTAGTCTTGCATATTAATGGCTCAATGAAGCACATATAATTTATTGGGCGACCACTTTGAAAAGATTAGGATACTTTACTTTAATATTTCTTACCTCAGCCTATTTCTTAAGGCCCACGCTCTGTCATTCATCCGTTCCTATGTCTAATGAAAGAGGGGAACTGCCTTTTTTTTTAAAGAGTATTAAAATATTTTGTAATGTGAGATAAATGGTTTTGATACTGTATATTCCAAGTGTCGCGTCTCGGAAAAATGTCCCAAACATAAAGATTAGACAGATTGTAATAAACCTGTAATAAGTAAATTTATGGCAGTAAACCCATGAATGAATGCAGAATGACTGTAGAAAAACATATCAATTCAAGTGTTTCTCTGCCCTCGTACTCTTATTATTTCGTTAGTACAGACAATTGATGGTTAAATGGTTTCAGCAAAATGCCGGGATGGTTCCTTTGAAAGGGCACGGCCGATTTTCTTCCCAATACGTCCCTCACCCGAGCGTGCGCTCCGTCTCTAATGACCTCGTTGTCGACGGGACGTTAAACACTAACCACCACCACCACCAATTGATGGTCATATGATTTTGTACTGGATGCGATTACACTGTAAGAATTACCTCATCATAGTACATAATAGTTCGTTAGGTGGTGGTATTGTAAGGTGGCTGTAATTTCGTACCTTACAAGCACTCATCCACAGGCTTTGACGTGATCAGCAAACACAGTTGGGCATCACGAGATAATGTCAGTCTCCTTTATATATTCATATATACACTACTGGAAATGCAAAAAAGAACAAATTGACACCGGTGTGTCAGACCCACCATACTTGCTCCGGACACTGCGAGAGGGCTGTACAAGCAATGATCACACGCACGGCACAGCGGACACACCAGGAACCGCGCGGTGTTGGCCGCGCAGCATTTGTGCACCGCCGCCGTCAGTGTCAGCCAGTTTGCCGTGGCATACGGAGCTCCATCGCAGTCTTTAACACTGATAGCATGCCACGACAGCGTGGACGTGAACCGTATGTGCAGTTGACGGACTATGAGCGAGGGCGTATAGTGGGCATGCGGGAGGCCGGGTGGACGTACCGCCGAATTGCTCAACATGTGGGGGCGTGAGGTCTCCACAGTACATCGATGTTGTCGCCAGTGGTCGGCGGAAGGTGCACGTGCCCGTCGACCTGGGACCGGACCGCAGCGACGCACGGATGCACGCCAAGACCATAGGATCCTACGCAGTGCCGTAGGGGACTGCACCGCCACTTCCCAGCAAGTTAGGGACACTGTTGTTCCTGGGGTATCGGCGAGGACCATTCGCAACCGTCTCCATGTGGCTGGGCTACGGTCCCGCACACCGTTAGGCCGTCTTCCGCTCACGCCCCAACATCGTGCAGCCCGCCTCCAGTGGTGTCGCGACAGGCGTGAATGGAGGGACGAATGGAGACGTGTCGTCTTCAGCGATGAGAGTCGCTTCTGCCTTGGTGCCAATGATGGTCGTATGCGTGTTTGGCAGGTGAGCAGGTGGCAGGTGAGCGCCACAATCAGGACTGCATACGACCGAGGCACACATGGCCAACACCCGGCATCATGGTGTGGGGAGCGATCTCCTACACTGGCCATACACCTCTGGTGATCGTCGAGGGGACACTGAGTGCACGGTACATCCAAACCGTCATCGAACCCATCGTTCTAGCATTCCTAGACCGACAAGGGAACTTGCTGTTCCAACAGGACAATGCACGTCCGCATGTATCCCGTGCCACCCAACGTGCTCTAGAAGGTGTAAGTCAACTAGCCTGGCCACCAAGATCTCCGGATCTGTCCCCCATTGAGCATGTTTGGGACTGGATGAAGCGTCGTCTCACGCGGTCTGCACGTCCAGCAAGAACGCTGGTCCAACTGAGGCGCCAGGTGGAAATGGCATGGCAAGCCGTTCCACAGGACTACATCCAGCATCTCCACGATCGTCTCCATGGGAGAATTGCTGCGAAAGGTGGATATACACTGTACTAGTGCCGTCATTGTGCATGCTCTGTTGCCTGTGTCTATTAACACATTCCTGGGGTCAGATACATCACATGATCACACTGACAGAACCACAGGCACATAAAGATTCCCCTTCCTGGGACAATGAATTCACGGTGTTCTTATTTCAATTTCCAGGAGTGTACGATGTACAACCTATCACGTACATCTTGTAAATAATTGTTAACGCTTATTGTGTGAAAGATGACGGAGTGTATTTACTATAAAAACGGCGTAATGAATGATTGCCTATACTAGTAAAGGTTGGAACGCCAGTGGAAATGACACGGCTGGCAGAACTGAAACCCTGGGTGGAAGGCTCACACAGGAAGTAGCAAGACGGACGCCGTAGCACCTGAGCTCTGGATCACAATAGGGTGTCGGCCGGCCGCTGTTGTAGTAGGGGCCGGAAGGATAAACGGATATTAGTTCAAAACGCTGAAAATCTTGGAGACAGGTGAGAACAACGAAGAAGCGGCACCTCGGAAACCACGCAGTATGGGTTATTACCAAGGATTTTTACTCACAAGTGTACCATTGTACGACATAGGTTTTTCTTCAAAAACTTTCCGCTCTTGGCAACAAATGACTAAAATATGGTTGGCCTGCGTTCGGAAGAATCTGTAGAGAGGGAGAAGATTCCGTGGTTTCGGGAATATGATTAGTTTTCTGTATTACAATGGTGGAGAGCCACGCCTTGCTGGGAAGTCAGCGCTGGAGAGACGTGGTCTTCCGTTGTGAGCACCCTTGTGTAACGGTCGCTCGATATCAGCTTTTGTTGGTACAGACGGACTTGCTGTCTTTGCTCTCAGTAGAGTTTGGAGTTAGAACAGTTAGGAACTGTACTGGTGCGAACCTATACGATTCTGGACTTCACCTCCAGGTTGGAAGTCGTCGTTGAGTACGCAGCTTGCAGTAATTGAGAGTACTTCCTCTGCCTATAATTACGCTGAGACGTTATCTGAACTCCGTCCTTGTGGTTGGGAATTTGCGTTTCTCGTCTGTAGAACACAGAGGAGAAGACAGTATTAGAGTATATTAGTCAGAGGACCGCCTTCTGCCGTCCTAGTGTTTGAAACTGTTTATTTGTGGCTGGAGTTCTTCCATCGTCGCAGACGAGTACGAGAACCATCACTTCGACGCACCGGACGCAGTACATGTGGTGATATCGCAAATTGCTTCTGTTTATTAGGCCTATAAAAGCTAAACAGCTGTGAGGACGTTAGTTTATTTCCACTGAGGTTCCACGCCACCGTAGATCATCTTTGACATCTACGTACCAAACACTAGAAGACACTACTTTCAGTCATTCCACGTTATTGATATTAGATCGCGCAGTCATAAGGAGGGGTAGAGTTGGCCAATTGATCAGTAACTCTACTTTAGGAAATGTAAAGTTTGTAATATAAAGTTTTTTTTTTATTCTACAATAAATATATAAGCAGGAACAACGTTTATCATTTAGTAGGATTACTTGCCTTCATGATTCGTTTATGTTTAGATTGTAATTTATAGAACCAAGAGCTCCTAGGTCTGCTTCAGGAGGTAGCAGGGTGGGCCAAATTTTCATTTTAGCGTTTGTCATTATGCTACTCCAGGCGGGTGTAAAATGAATGTGCGCAACGGAAAATAATAGAGTGCTCAAAATTGATTTGAATTTGGTTATTGCACGCACCTACCTCCTATTCTTAGAATGACAGATTTCTGGGAAGGTTCTGCAAATTACACTGCCAGAACAAAAACTAGTTACATTTACAGATTGAGTGAACTGGAAGCCCCAAAAAGGTTAATCATTTCATGCAATCGATATGCAGTACTAAATTCTAACAGCACAAGAGGTTGTGAGGCATCAAACATCAATCCATGCTGCATCACCATATTAGTACGTCGTGTAGCCATCACAGGCGGCAGTAGAGGTACAGACTCCGGCATCAGTCGGTCGTACCGGTGTCGGATACTGTCCTGTGGTGTGTTGTTCCACGCCTGCTCGATTTGTTCATGTAGTTGCTGTAGAGACCTTTGTAAACCTTATCAAGGAACAAGAGTGGCAAGATGATTATAGCGCTGATACAGTAGACGATAAATGTAATGCTTTTCTCAAGACTTTTCTCGTGCTCTTTGAAAGTTGCTTTCCGTCAGAACATTCAAAACAGGGTACTACCACAAACAGGCAGCCTGGATGGCTGACTAGAGGGATAAGAATATCTTGTAGAACAAAGTGGCAATTATATCAATACGTTAGAAACAGTCAGAATCTAAGTGCAGCAGCCCATTACAAACGGTATTGTAAGGTGCTTAAAATGTTATTAGGAAGGCAAAAAGTATGTGGTATGCAGATAGAATAACTAAGTCTCAGGATAAAATTAAAACCATATGGTCAGTCGTAAAGGAAGTGGCTGGTCTGCAGAGACAGGTCGAGGATATAGAATCGGTGCGTAGTGGGAATGTCCGTGTTACTGATAAGTCGCATATATGTACAGTATTTAATAATCAATTTCTGAATAAAGCAGGTGAACTAAATAGAAACCTAGTCCCAACAGGGAATCATATAGCGCTCTTACAAAAAAAAAAAAAAAAAAAAAAAATGTTCCCAGACTGTTACCTGAAATGCTCCTCCATGACACTCATAAGAGGGAGATTGAGTTAATAATTAAATCACTAAAGACCAAGAACTCTCATGTATATGACGGAGTATCTACACTCCTGGAAATTGAAATAAGAACACCGTGAATTCATTGTCCCAGGAAGGGGAAACTTTATTGACACATTCCTGGGGTCAGATACATCACATGATCACACTGACAGAAACACAGGCACATAGACACAGGCAACAGAGCATGCACAATGTCGGCACTAGTACAGTGTATATCCACCTTTCGCAGCAATGCAGGCTGCTATTCTCCCATGGAGACGATCGTAGAGATGCTGGATGTAGTCCTGTGGAATTGCTTGCCATGCCATTTCCACCTGGCGCCTCAGTTGGACCAGCGTTCTTGCTGGACGTGCAGACCGCGTGAGACGACGCTTCATCCAGTCCCAAACATGCTCAATGGGGGACAGATCCGGAGATCTTGGTGGCCAGGGTAGTTGACTTACACCTTCTAGAGCACGTTGGGTGGCACGGGATACATGCGGACGTGCATTGTCCTGTTGGAACAGCAAGTTCCCTTGTCGGTCTAGGAATGCTAGAACGATGGGTTCTATGACGGTTTGGATGTACCGTGCACTCAGTGTCCCCTCGACGATCACCAGAGGTGTATGGCCAGTGTAAGAGATCGCTCCCCAACCATGATGCCGGGTGTTGGCCCTGTGTGCCTCGGTCGTATGTAGTCCTGATTGTGGCGCTCACCTGCACGGCGCCAAACACGCATAGGACCATCATTGGCACCAAGGCAGAAGCGACTCTCATCGCTGAAGACGACACGTCTCCATTCGTCCCTTCATTCACGCCTGTCGCGACACCACTGGAGGCGGGCTGCACGATGTTGGGGCGTGAGTGGAAGACGGCCTAACGGTGTGGGACCGTAGCCCAGCTTCATGGAGACGGTTGCGAATGGTTCTCGCCGATACCCCAGGAACAACAGTGTCCCTAATTTGCTGGAAAGTGGCGGTGCGGTCCCCTACGGCACTGCGTAGGATCCTACGGTCTTGGCGTGCATCCGTGCGTCGTTGCGGTCCGGTCCCAGGTCGACGGGCACGTGCACCTTCCGTCGACCACTGGCGACAACATCGATGTACTGTGGAGACCTCACGCCCCACGTGTTGAGCAATTCGGCGGTACGTCCACCCGGCCTCCCGCATGCCCACTATATGCCCTCGCTCAAAGTCCGTCAACTGCACATACGGTTCACGTCCACGCTTTCACGGCATGCTACCAGTGTTAAAGACTGCGATGGAGCTCCGTATGCCACGGCAAACTGGCTGACACTGACGGCGGCGGTGCACAAATGCTGCGCAGCTAGCGCCATTCGAGGGCCAACACCGCGGTTCCTGGTGTGTCCGCTGTGCCGTGCGTGTGATCATTGCTTGTACTGCCCTCTCGCAGTGTCCGGAGCAAGTATGGTGGGTCTGACACACCGGTGTCACTGTGTTCTTTTTTCCATTTCCAGGAGTGTATAAGAATTCTGAAGTATTGTTCTATGTATGTTAGCCCACTACTTAGCCATATCTGTAACTTTTCCTTTAGGAGTGGTCGGTTTCCTGACCGATGAAAGTACTCGGTAGTCAAGCCACTTTATAAAAAGGGAGACAGGGACAATATTGACAATTATAGACCTATTTCTATGCCATCGGTGTTTGCTAAAGTTATCGAGAAGGTCGTATATACAAGGTTACTGGAGCATTTAAATTCACATAATTTGCTGTCAAATGTTCAGTTTGGTTTTAGAAATGGTTTAACAACTGAAAATGCTATATTCTCTTTTCTCTGTGAGGTTTTGGACGGATTAAATAAAAGGTTGCGAACGCTAGGAGTTTTCTTTGATTTAACGAAGTCTTTTGACTCTGTTGACCACAAAATATTACTGCCGAAGTTGGACCATTATGGAGTAAGAGGAGTAGCTTAAAATTGGTTCGCCTCTTACTTTAAGAACAGAAAGCAGAAGGTAATTCTCCAAAATATTGACAGTGGTAGTGATGTTCAGTCCCAATGGGGCACTGTTAAGTGGAGAGTTCCCCAAGGGTCGGTGCTGGTGCCACTGCTGTTTATTATTTATATAAATGATATGCCTTCTAGTATTACAGGTGATTCAAAAATATTTCTGTTTGCTGATGACACCAGCTTGGTAGTGAAGGATCTTGTGTGTATTATTGAAACAGTATCAAATAATGTAGTTCATGAAATAAGTTCTTGGCTTGTGGAAAATAATTTGATGTTAAATCACAGTAAGACTCAATTTTTACAGTTTCTAACTCACAATTCAACAAGAACCGATATTTTGATCAGACATAATGGGCATATTATAAGCGAGACGGAACAGTTCAAGTTCCTAGGCGTTCGGATAGATAGTTTCTGAACAAGATCCTGGACATGGGCTTTCCACAACAGCTTACTAACTGCTGCTTTATTTACCATTAGAACAGTGTCTGAAATAAGTGACACTTCAACACGAAAAGTAGTCTATTTCGCATATTTTCATACGCTCATGTCGTATGGTATTATTTTTGGGGTAATTCTTCTGATTCAAAAAAGGTATTTTTGGCTCAAAAACGGGCTGTTCGAGCTATATGTGGTGTAAGTTCAAGAACCTCTTGTCGACCCCTAATCAATAGTCTGGGAATTCTGATATTGCCCTCACAGTATATATTTTCTTTAATGCCGTTTGTTGTTTGCAATATAAGCCTATTCCCAAGAGTTTTCAGCTTTCACTCAGTTAATACTAGGCAGAAAACCTTTCTGCACAAGAGTCAAGGAAGTGCATTCCACATGCAGATTGGAGTGCTGTATTCTGCTGCATCCATTTTCAATAAGCTACCACAAGAATTTAAAAGAGTTTGGGCTACTGCTACGATTTTTAAGTCTAAACTGAAGAGCTTCCTCATGGCTCACTCCTTCTATTCGGCCGAGGAGCTCCTGGAAGACCTAAAAAATTTAACAAATTCCTGTGTTACATTGTTGATTTTCTTTATCTAAACTTACTTGTCACCTGAATATGTTTTTTATATTTCATTTTATGTGTTTCCAATATCGTGCTATATTTTCATGTATTGACTTGTTCCATCACCATGGAGACTTCTCCTTAATTTGGTCCCACGGAACAATAAATAAATAAATAAAATAAATAGTTCTGGTCGACGATTCGCGTTAGTCAGTCCTCGTCCAATCACATCGCAAACGTGCTCGGTTGGGGACAACTTCGGAGATGGTGCACGTCTTGAAGAGCACGTACAGTTTGACGCCCAGTTTGACCTCGTAACAAAATATGACCTTCCTGTTCCAAAAACGGCAAAGGAACGGGTCTGCCGAAACTCTGCACGTACCAAGCGCTGGTTAGTGTCACCTGCAAAAACACCAAACGTGTCAGAGATTTGTAGGTTTTCGCTTCTCACAGCACAACGTCTGCGGTGTGGCCAGCGTGTCCTGAACGAATTTCCTCTACGAGACAGCGCCCACCAGGGCTACGTGGTACGCGTAAACGACCATTACTTGGGTGCAGGCAGAATCTGCTTTCATCGCTGAATGCTATGGTGCGCCATGACATCTTCCTCACGCTAGACTGGGTCAGCCAGAAAAGTGTGCTGTGGCGGAAAACTGTCTTGACACAGGACACAGCATGAACTACGGAGAGAGAAAGATCCTTTCGCTCACTTCCACGTACTGGGACTCCATCGTTAAAGAAGGAGTCGAAATCCGCATAAGTATCGACATGATCTGTAAGGACACTGGATTTCAGCTCAGTAAGACATGGAAGCCAGCCCTGGCGGCATCGTCGGCCGCGAACGAACGAATCCGAATCAACACAGACGGAGAAGACCACACACTTAAACTGGCCGCCAACACTCTGCCTCCACAAGTGCTGGGCAGCTATTTGCTGCCGCGCTTTTCCCGTGTCGCGACTGAGACGCCCGTGGCCCGTTTGCAAGGCAGCGAGCATTGGATGTCGCCGTGCTCTACGTCTATGATGACGTCATAGCCTCAACCCTTTGTGCCTGCGTTTTTCTAGTGAGTCAGCATATGTATTAGCGAGCCTTTGTAGCAGTACAGCAGAAAGCACCTGAACATGACGCGCGGCTGTCTCGTCGAAATGTTGTGCAGCTTCCACAACATTATCCGATGCGACGCCCGTGAACCAATGAAGCAGGTACTACATCCGGAAAGTATCAAACAGCAGAATACTTGATACTTATCCGTTGCCTCGCTCTGAGTAATTACTGGACAGGCCAGCTGCTGCCCACTGTTTTTCAAAAACTGACTCACGCGATGCGTCTTTGCAAATTATGTTTGGTGAGAAGTGTCAGAAAGTGTTTGTGGTCAACACACATTTAGGGCTGTTCAAATTTTTGCGCTTACCTTCTGGCAGTTCCTCCGCGCCAGCCGTATAGCAACAGTACTTCGAACAGATTACTGCAAAAGTTAGTTCTGTTCAAATTGCTTTGACGATATTGTGGTGTCAGGACATATACCGCAGGAAAATATCAGAATCCGTCGTACGTTTTTTCAAGTAGTTTCAGTTACAGGTTTGAAGTGTCTCCTAGAGAAACGTGCTTTTTTCAGATTGAAATTCAGTACTGATGACATGTTCTTAACATCCAAGGTGTTCATCCCTTTGTTACATTTTCTGGCCATCCAGGACCTTCTGCCCTGCGAAACGTGACGAAATTGCTGTCAGTTTTCAGGAAGATGACACATTATATCCGAATTTTAGCCAACGTATCACAGGTCGCGGCTCCGTTGCATCGCTTGCATTTCAGAAACTTAAAAATGTCTTGAGTGACAGATGCCTTGTTCTTTTCGATCCCGCTAAGCCTGTGGCTTAGGAGCATGGACACTTCTTTGTAGAGAATTGGAACTCTGCACTCTCACAGATTTGCTTCACGGGATGAGCCGAGTGCTTTCGCTTGCAAGTTATTGACGAAAACTCAGTGTAACTATTCTCAAATCTATAAGAAAGCGCTCGTTATCATCTATGGCATGGCGAAGATTCACCATTACCGGAAGTTTTAAGTAGTGATGAACCATAAGCTACTTTATTCTTTGTCTCATCCGTGCAAACCTGTTCCGCTGCGCACGGCTCAGATACTGTAACGTTGAGCTTTGTTATTCTCACAGTATCAGTACGAAATATTGTACCGGCCCATGTCTAAGCATCCAAATGCTAACGGCCCTTCTCGGCTTCCTATTCATCCTGATTCTGAATTCGATGCTACTATCGCATCTTGTTGTCAGATAAATGCAACTGACATTGAACTTTTACCTATTTTTCCACTGCACTATAGGAACATTTCTCTGGCCACAGAGTCGGACAATGAGTTTGACCCCTTGTTATTTTTCACTGAACGAGGCCAAGTCTTACAGAAGTAGTACAATCCGAATTATTTTGTGCGCCAACATTTTGCTTGTACGCGTAACTTCTCTGTTTAGCACGGTGTGATTTTATTCTAAGTTGACTCTGGAATGGTGTGCTTTTTCCTAAAGTGTTGCAAGAAAATGTGTTGCCATTGCTCCTCCAAAGACGTTGGGGGATTGTACGCACGGAACACTTTGCGCGCGACAGTGTACGTGGCCTGGAATGGACGAGGACATTGAAGAAGTGGCCTCACAGACTCGCACTTGTGCTGAAACACTATCGGCCCCGCCGCAAACGTTTTCGGCTTGTCCAATGTCTCAATCGCCGTGGCAACGAGCGCATATTGGCTTTTGCTCGTCCCTCTGGGAACACTCGTTGGCTTACTTTTGAGGATTCTTTTAGCAAATATACGTCTGCAGTGGCCCATGGCCTCGACTAAGGTTGGAAAGTACTACGCGACGTAGTAATCTATTTCTTATTTAGAAGGTTTGTCTGAATTTTTTGTTACAAATAAATGACCACAGTTTACGAGTCAGGACTTTGAACAGCCTTGTACACTCCATGGTATCTCTCCCCTTACCAGTGTTCCAAATTCATCATCAGCCGAACGGAGAACCCGCACAATTTGTGCGTGCTTTCAAGCAACAGACGAACGATCTACGTGCCTCGCACACACGGGACAAAGCGCTGTCGGTCTTCCTCGCGACGCACCGACCCCACCCCCGCGACGGTCTGCTGCCGGTGGAGCTCCTACACAGCGGGCGCCATGTTCTTCCAGTTGCTCCAGCACGCTGCTCCAGCTGCTGCACCCACCACAGCGCACGGCGCCTCCCACGCCCCTCAGGTATCGCTTTGCGCCTAATGGTTCTAATCTCTTCAGAGTTTTAGGGCGCACCAGGCGCTGGAAGAGAGGACCGATTCTTCGAAATTTGGGCGCTTGCATGTATTAGTTCAATGCCCTGCTGGATTGCCTCGCCGCCATCAAAACCGGATTCTTGCTTGTCGATTGCGAGACTCTTGTGCAGACTTTCTGTCCCCGGATTCGCATCCTACCATCATCTTGCTGACGCCGTGGCCGCCCTCGGGTGTATCCTTGTCACCGCCTGGAGCTGGACCGTTGGTGACTCCAATGGAAAGAGTAGGCAGTGCCACACCTCCCCTGTTGACGCTGCTGTAACCAGCCGCCCGACGTCGGTCGGCCCCAGTTCTGTCTCAGACCTCGAGAGCATCATTACTGAGTAATAGGAAGACTATACTCGACCTGCATTCTGCCAGTAGTAATAGTGAATAAAAGTACTTGCATGTATGACGCACGGCAAGCACACGAAGACACCTCATAACAGGAAGTTAAGTTTTGGTTCTTTCCTCTTTAGAACTGAAGATTCTGTTAACTTAATAATTTTGGATTCCTGCCACTGGCCATCGGAAGTCCTCTCCTTTCTTGTTTGTGACCGTGCTGACCCCACAGAAGTCGACACAAAAGTCAGCAAGACAAAACTGATTATTTTAGGAACTCCTCAAAGGCATGAACAAAAGATGTATGCAACGCTCTTGTCATGAATGAAAAACACAATACTTTTATTACTCGAGTCATTGCTTTATTTTAAAGTATTTCCTCCAAAAGTATCCCAGATTAGTCTGAAGACTACAAAGGAACCATGTATTTCCGAAAGACTAAAAATAACCTGTACAATAAATACAAAACTGTATGCATCAGTCAGAAACAGGTCTAATATTAATGGTATTGCATAATACCGCAGCCACTAATACAGACTATAATGCAAATGCATTATGAGAAAAAGTCAGGTACATCATGTGACATAATCAAGCAAATATTTGATATCGCGAAGGAGAAAACTGGTGTAGTCGCAGACGAAGAGGACGAGATAGCATTAAAATTAAGCGATGCTATGGTAACCTCACTATAAAAAGCAATATCCATCATAAAAGCTTCAAAATAAAAAAAATCTAGTTGTGATAATATAATATCTACAGTTTAATCTAAAGAGTGGCTACACAAATGACTTCATATGTTACTATGCTCTGAAGAATAGTCTTATCAGTTGAACATTTCCCAAGCGGCTCAAATATGCTCAAGCTACGGCTTTGCGTAGGATTTGAGGTACAGAAATGTTGAAATTTCTACCCAGTTTTCCTTTGCCAGCTCTCTGGAGCATTGTCGTTAAAGAATTATACAACTGGCTACTTGACCATTTGGTAACAAATAATATATTCTCAAAATCACAATTAGGATTCCTGCACGATTTAGATGCTAAGAACGACATCTACAGACATACTTAGTTCATTAGGCATAAATTATCGGCTCCTGGTATATTTTGTGATGGGTCAAAGGCGCCTGACGGTGTAAATCATTATATTTCAAGAATATTATGGCGTAACAAGAAAATCTGCAATAATTGAAATCTTTAAACGTGAAAATTTTAGGTTAGGCTCTACCGCGACAGTTATTGACACCAAATGAAACAAGTTTACTGTTACCAGCCACTGTTTATTTATATCCACGACGCTTTTCAACGTTTTAAACAAGTGGTTCAAGTGGCTCTAAGCACTATGGGACTTAACATCTGAGGTCATTAGTCCCCTAGAACTTAAAACTACTTAAACCTAACTAACCTAAGGACACCGCACACATCCATGCCCGAGGCAGGATTCGAAACTGCGACCGTAGCTGCAGCACGGTTCCGGACTGAAGCGCCTAGAACCGCTCGGTCACAACTGCCGGCCAACGTTTTAAACCTCCATAATCAGGTGGACGTATATTTGTATGACACACGTGTGTGTTGCATTACGATTTTTGGAGTAACTTATGGCACTGTCTAGTGACGAAATAGGACACAATTTCAGAACATGGTTTTGGTTTCTTTTGACAAAAAACTAACGTATATCTAAGGTTAAAAATAAAATAAGTAAAACAGAGTGCTTTTCACTGTCGCAACACGTCATATTTATACTGTCATGTTTTGTAAACATATATGGCGTCTGGAAACTACTAGATGTAAGGATCATATCGTAAAAGAGAAACATTATCACCAACTACGAAGAATATACATCATAACAATATTATCGAATAAATTTTAAAGGATTTGGGAAATATTTGTTTTGAGGTGTTGAATACATGCGATGGAAAAAATATTTCAGGTCGTATATAAATCAGATTTCATCAGGTTTATGTAGCTTAAAATTCGTTCTCGTTTATACTTTGAGTGCGATATTTATGTCAGCTACAGTTGTAAAATTATACATATGTAACAATTTCGGTTAGGGTTCATGGATGGCAATGAAAGGCTGGAAGCAGAGGAAAAGGGAGAGAAAGGGAGAGGGTGGAAGGAGGGATTGGATGAGAGGAAACTTTCCAAAGCAGGGAGTTCTTAAACTTGTATCTGTTACATGTAATAACTGACTACAGGTTGTAGTAATACATTGGTTAAAGCTGTAAAACGTACAACTCGGTCCACAACTTGTGCCATTAGTTGGCGTACATACAGTGCCAAGCTGACAGGAGGTACCTTTGTATATTTGGGGGTGTCATGGCAACATTTTTCGCAAATTTTAAGGAGTGTGTGTGTGTGTGTGTGTGTGTGTGTGTGTGTGTGTGTGTGTGTGTGTTTGCCTTTAGGTTGCACGTGTATGATGCTGCTCCTTGTGTTGTTAACTTGATGTTTTGTTTCATGCAGGTGGGTGACTGCTGTTGATATGTGTTATTTTTTTATTTTTAGTGTTGCCATGTGTACTTAAGAAAATTGAATGTTTGGACTATGGCTACTTCTACATACGCCGAACAGGTAGATCATTTGAGATTACACACCTGTCTGATGAACTCAGTTTCGCGTGTTGCTGTTGTGAGGTAACGTCTCTCCAATCTTGTTGTCTACGGTAAATGGTATGTTTAAGCGTTTTAATTTGAAGACATTGGCAATCAGATATGAAATATTGCCTAGGAATGTGAACAATAAATTGAAATAATGAAACAAACAGCAATTGCAAATGGTTATAACAGCTCCCTAATAGACACCCTAAAACACTCTATAGTAACAAAGCAATCATATCACAAAAATTTTAAAAGGTTCTTCTATAGAATTCCATTTCTAGGTAATAATTAAGAGAATACAACCTGCAGGTGCAACCTCTAATATTTCTGCATCCGGCCGTACTACACATTGTAATAACACACAGCAAATGGCCACTGGTCCTCTGACAACCTATCACCCGACACATGGATCTCTGATCAGTTCGTTCACCATCGCTGGGATATGTTTCCTCTCGATGACTTCATGCACACTAGCTAGACGGTTGATTTCACTTTCATCGCAAACATTTCCATATAAAAAGCCAATAAGCTACGTGGATGACACCTTCGCCCTGTGGGAACATTACAGAGAGGCTCTGGCTGAGTTACTGGACCGCCTGAACAGCGTCCACGTAAATATATAACTGACGTTGGGACTAGAACATAAGAGATGTCTTCCAGTTTTGGACATTCTAATAAGAAGACATGAAAACCGTCTTCCTAGCAGACGTAGTCTATGGGAAAAAGACCCACAGAGATCTGTACCTCCATGCAACGAGCTAACGTCACTGGCGCAGAGATGCTCTGCAACAGCTTAGACTGTATGCTGCCAGAAATACACAGTGAAGCGCAGATTCGTGTGCATCGAAGAAAACAAATGATAGAGCCATCCACAAGTAAGAGGAGCTGGAACATACCTTTATCGCCTATGATGAGACTACGTAAGCCAAAACGGTGAGAAACTGCGAAAAAAAAAACCAGAAGTCTTTCAGCCACTACGAAAATCGAAAAATATGTTTAGCACGGTAAATTGTTTAATTGTGAATACCAGGTATATATGGGCATGCTTTGAGAATGTCTCCGCCAACATATTCGGAAAACACAGCACAGCATCTCGCAACAGTGGATGGAACACATTAGATGCGTATGCATATGTCATAAAGACAAATCAGCACTAGTTAAATGCAGCGTTAACAAAGAGCTTACGTTGGAATATGAGAAAACAAATAAGCTGTGCCGAGTTAGTGACTTTTGGGAGAGCATCATCAAAGAATTTAGTGAGATTAGGCTTCTTGACAGTCTCGATGTTAGGCGAGGGCCATCAACTAAGTTCGGCGTGGAATCCTTTACTAGCAGCCTTACGCCAAGAACGCACCCAGCAGTTAACGCTTCGCGAGTGTGGGCAAGACTGAATGCGCCAAGGGTCGAACAGCGGTCGGAGTCTCCCACCCTCTCCCCCCCTTCCTCCCCCCATCCACCACACATGCCGTATCTGGAGAGAGTCGGCCACATCTCGGGTGTATACAGGGTGTAACGGCTATAATTGCAGATATTTCTATTACTGCCTGAAGACGGTGTACTGAACGACATTATGTCAGCATTCAGGTAATTTGCAACTTGCAATTATAGGTAAGACAAGTGATATGTTTGTAATTTGTTTGGCCTCTCCAAGTATGTGTGGCAAGAAGCAGCCATTAATGCTTATTTTTCCTTGGGAAGAAACACAGGTGTGGACACGAGGGCGCAAAATCGTTAGTCTATCCCGAAATGTGTAGTCGGATTAGTGGTGTTGTTAGGACTGTGCAGAAAACATCAAGTCATAAGGTTTCTGACGCCTTTGTGAGAAGACTGTACGACGGAGAGAAAAAGCAATCAACATATACATGATTGTACTTTTTGAGGTACCACTGTACTTAATTACATTAGACCTCGTATGTGGGACATCCACGCAGTCTCGACAATTCGCCAGGAGATGAGAAGCTAAGCATTATTCAAAACATCGTGAACGTCACTGGCACTGATGAGGCTTCGTCGAAATTTCGCGAACTAGTACGAAACGTTTAGAAGCTCAAGAGAGGAAAATGACGAGTAAGTATTAGTATTCCCAGCCAGATCTCTGACACTCGTAATGTTATTCTGTAATGTAAAAAGCTTTGATAAATAGAGAAAAAAGTAAAAATTGTTTTGAACCTGCCACAAAACAATAAAAAAGTTGGACTTTAAAAAAGGTCTACTCCAACGAGATGCTAAATTATTCACTACCACAGTGATATGTAGTGTTGCATAATTCTAAATTTAAGAATCTGTGGTATAGCAATGAGGGAGAGATCTGTAGTATAGTAGCAAGTAGGATGCTTTCTGGGTTCTACATCTAAATAATTGTCACAGGAAGAGTCCACAGTTTGTAAACTAATTTCTTTCCAGAATATGTAATTTGCCTTATCTATATTGTTTCTCTTAGATTCTAAATACTTTTCTTCACAGATTTAACGTCCCACTGTCCCTTCCCCCACCTCAACCCCTGATTAGTTAAAGAATGAATCTCCCACGTATAAACCGTCTTCATCATTACTTTACAAATGAGTTAATATTTTCCATAGTGTGCTAAACATTTAATGTATGAATACTTGTACATGCCTTAATGACTTATCATAATTATTGAGATATTTAAGTAACTTAAAATGCTGCCATTAATTAATTTTCGTAATCAGTTTTTTGTGTATGAGAATTTTCGCGTGCAATGTACGTTGTGTCTTAGAGCTAAAATAAGTGACTAAAAATAATCAACAAATAATTAATGATAAAAAGCTGCCATAACAATCGTTGCTCCTGCTATGTGACCCAAAAACAGGTTCTCACTGCAGGCAGTCAAAGTGCTAACTCCCTGTTAGTTCTCTACTCGAGTGTGTTTCTCTCATGACATGAATATGAGCCTACGTGGTGTTATATCATCTATGGATAATTAATTCCGATAGTAGGAAGCATAATAAAGTATAATATTGACACCAAAGTGTTTGAGAATATACGAAATACTGAAGTAGGCAAACAAAGAAAGTATGGAGCAGAAAAAAATTGCGTCGGTTTTAGTCTTCTGTATTGATTCGACTGTTCCTGCAGTGGCTGTTAAACTGACAGCCACCTTAAAAATATTACATCCTTAAAATGTTACTTCCATCCTACGCTACATCAATTTCAGACCATTTCATTTTTTATATTTTAATCAATGTTTTTCTCGTTCATTAAGAACCTACAATTAAGAGGCAGCCCAAACATTCTGTGTCGTCTCACAATCGCAATGTACGTATCTGTCACCTTCGAGGTGTTCTTCCAGTGACTACGAATGCCGAGGAAGGCGCAATAAGAACACTCAGCCCTAACTGCCGAGGCAAATGGACTACGTGTTCTTGTGACATAGGTTAGTGCTTCCATGGATAACAATATTCAATAACGAGTAATGTGGCTTCTCCTCCTTTTTATAGTCTGTCGCGGGTGCTAAATGTCAGTTTATTAAGTTGGCGGGCGACGATGTTTTGGTCAACTACAGCTTATCTCCGTCTGCTGATAAGATACTACGTAGTAGGCAAGCTAATTTTTTTTACTAAAGCTTGAGCACCAATCAACTGAAAGAACATAAGTCAACACAAAAAATACTTATAAGAATCAAAGAGTAAAGCAGATTGTCAGTGCTCTCGTCGCCACAGAATAATGCTGCGATCTACTGTGCATTCACAGATGTTCTTCTGGCGACTCCCACAATGTCTTCAATCTCCAGGGTCATGTTCCGTTCATTTTTATTTGAAACTGGGAGTGTCAGAAACTTCATTATAATCTCTTGAAACAGTAATGGCAGACGTAACGTAGCTTCAAATAAATTACAGTCAGCCAAACGCTCTGTCCTGCGATCGGAAGTTAACTTTTTCTTGAAACTGGTTTCACTGCTATTGAATTGAGAAAGACTTTAAAATTAGTGTAGGTGAACTCTAGTATTTTTAAACCAAATAGCGTTAGATGTAAAATCGTAGCACTTCAATAAGAGCACATATTAAAATTCATAAACAACGAAGCTGAGCCAGAGATTACTTTGTTGTTGAAAAGTGTTATTTGTGACAGTTTCGTACGTATGAGTTACAAATACAGCAGAATCAAAATGTAACCGACATTCTAACTGGGAGAGAGCTAACAGAACAGAAGATATCGCTACAGTCAAAAACATACACTTATACTACTAAAAACAAAACACTGAACAATGTAACACCTATTTGTTACTCTGAAGCAGTTAGCTTCTTTGAAAAATCTAAATTGTTTTATTATATTAATAAACTTATAAATTGCAAACAAAAATTGACATGATAACTTTTATAAGTAACTCAAATTAAATAAAAATGAATGTTTCAATTACTAGCCTATGGAAGAGTGCCTCCAATAGCCCCCTTGAAGTAGGTGTTGCAAATTACATTAGAACACTTAGCGATATTCATTTCTTTGTGCCTCTCTTGAACTAAGTGCTCTAAACTACATGACCCTAAAAATTCTGCTCTTTCAAAATATTTGAAATTATAACAACAGATAAACTTTTAAGTAATTAATACCAATGATTATTTTTTGAAAGAAAATTAGTTAAACATTTTAGTGAAGAGCTGAACAGGAGGGCTCATTTATATAATTCCAAAAAATTATTCATGTAGTATTTTAAAGAAATTAGTGTAAGTAATTGCTCTAACATAATTGGTCAGTTAATAAAATAACAAAATTAACATTATGTCTTTTGACAAATTTTGTTTTGTTGTCTTCATGATCGACTGCTGTAGCTGTCATGTTGAAGATGTTTTGATAGCCACATGGCATGATCTACTAGGTTTGTAGCTGGTGGGTTGAAAAACCCGAAACCTAGGAGGACCATGTCTTAAGGTTTGCCATGAAACAATATAAAAACATATATAAGACACTTATTATTGACACATTGTTCCTGGAAACACAAAGTAGATGTTTGTTAATTCCTCTGTGTTCCAGGTATGCACTTCTTAGTATTATGATTCCTCACATTCATGTTTATATGACAATTGTCGTGTATCGTGAATTTATTTAATTTTTGTATTACACTATACTCACTAGTCAAGACATTGTATCATGTGATTACAGTTCATATTATCTGTTAATAGAATAGTTCAATATTGTCATTTGTGCAGATATTTGTTTGATGGGACTCTAATGATAAAATATCCAATCACACTTCCAGCATTAATTACAGTTCATTACATATCACGATTTCCTTGACATGATATCCAACATACATCAGTAGATACTTTTCACATAATCATGTGGTGAGTACCCATTAGTAATAACGGTACTATAATTATTCAATGAGAGCTTAGCTGTTGCTGATAATTGCGTCTGGCTCTTGCCTCAGCCATGCGATAACCACTAACCTCGGTTTTTAAAAAGGAAATCTATTCCTGATGAAATAGCGAGAGGCTGAAATATACCACCTTTTTTTAGATAAGATTTCAACTTGATGTAATTGGGTCAGTTTGCAGGATTTTCTGTCTTTTTTTAAAAGAAGAAGTAAATACATATGCGAATTTGGTGTTAACCAAATGTGCACACATAAAGCCATTTGTGCATTAATACTAAACCTAATAACACTGTAATTACTAGCTAACTGAAAGAACAACATAAAAGTGCAAAATTCCAGTACTCTAACTGCAAGTGTTTAATAATGTCGTTTCATTCTGCATATGGAAGCATTTTCGTTATAAATTGGTAAGGCTATTTATAAATTGTCTAGAAACCAGATGGCACTTAAACGAGTCGAGGGGCATTAAAGGGAAGCAGTGGTTGGGAAGGGAGTGAGACAGAGTTGTAGCTTCTCCCCGATGTTATTCATTCTGTATATTGAGCAAGCAGTAAAGGAAACAGAAGAAAAAATCGGAGTAGGTATTAAATCCATGGAGAAGAAATAAAATCTTTGAGGTTCACTGATGACATTGTAATTCTGTCAGAGACAGCAAAGGACTTGGAAGAGCAGTTGAACGGAATGGACAGTGTCGTGAAGGGAGGCTATAAGATGAATATCAACAAAAGCAAAACGAGGATAATGGAATGTAGTCGAATTGAATCGGGTGATGCTGAGGGAATTAGATTAGGAAATGAGACACTTAAAGTAGTAAATGAGTTTTGCTATTTGGGGGCAAAATAACTGACGATGGTCAAAGTAGAGAGGATATAAAATGTAGACTGGTAATGGCAAGGAAAGCGTTTCTGAAGAAGAGAAATTTGTTAATATCGAGTATTGATTTAAGTGTCAGGAAGTTGTTTCTGAAAGTATTTGTATGGAGTGTAGCCATGTATGGAAGTGAAACATGGACGATAAATAGTTTAGGCAAGAAGAGAATAGAAGCTTTCGAAATGTGGTGCTATAGAAGAATGCTGAAGATTAGATGGGTAAATCACATAACTAATGAGGAGGTATTGAACAGAATTGGGGAGGAGTTTGTGGTACAACTTGACTAGAAGAAGGCATCGGTTGGTAGGACATGTTCTGAGGCATCAAGGGATCACCATTTTAATATGCAAGGGCAGCGTGGAGGGTAAAAATCGTAGAGGGAGACCAAGAGATGAGTACACTTAGCAGATTCAGAGGGATGGAGGTTCCAGTAGGTACTGGGAGATGAAGAAGCTTGACAGGATAGAGTAGCATGCAGAGCTGCATCAAATCAGTCTCAGGACAGAAGACAACAACAACAAGAACAACAGTCATTTACTTTACATTTTAAAATTTTGAAAAAGATGTTGTTTTTAATAATTGTAATTAAGGAGCACGCTCTACAGCGCTCGCTACGTCTTTAATTGATAGCAACTCAGGTTTCAATGCATTTAACATCAAAACGCGCCATGGCGTTCATTATATGATTACTTCGCAGAAACCTGTTGGTATTTAATTAATCTTCCAACTTAAACGGTAACAGCCTTAGAATAAAGCCAGATGTGTTTAAGAAAGTGAGATACATACAATAAAGTTTTTAACTGTTTTACAGCTCCGACCTCTGTCAGCAGACCGACATGAGGTGGTTCGGCCTTTTCCAACACCGGCACGGCGGTCGGTCGGTCGCTAAGACAGCAGCACCAGACCCGCGGCAGAGGAAACCTGGCCTAAACTCTTGCCTGTGAACTGGAGAGATGACATAGCATAAAATTCTATATCAACAAACTGTTAAACACAAGGATGAACAATTACAAATGGGCAACAAACCAGTTCCACCTGAGCGAAATGAGAGTGACGTTCCTTTTTTGGTCCGCTTAATACTGTCCGTACACAATAGAAATGGTTTGAATACAAGTTACGAGAAACTGTGAACTCAGCCACAAATCAGGCAGTTAACATTGTTTCCGGAACATGAATATCGCCCCTAAACTCAAGGTAGAATATGAGGCTTAGACGGTGCAACGATCTGTCAGACAGTCCGAAATTTATAACATTTTGACTATCACATACTATACTGCTTTGGAACGTCGGTTGCCTTAAGTGCTGGCTTATTACGCCTCAAAAAATTGTAGAATTCTTGTCTGTAAGCCCCACTAGAACTTCAAAGCAGCGCAGTACTTTGTCCTTCACGTGTAAACAAGTGCTTATCTGACGAAACGTTTCTCCAGACTCAGGTACTGGAATTGGCCAACTAGGATACCGAGAAGTCTTGGACGGAAATTAGCGACTGAAGGCTGTCGCTCCTCCCAGCAATGACATCGGCGTTCAGACGCCATACGCGCCAACACGAAGACAGCAGCCCCACAGACCAGGGCACCGGCCGTCTACTCGGCCACTCGCATCGTCGACTCCCAAGTTCCCCACCGCCTCTGCTCTTCACACTGTGGTGCCCACTCTGTACCCCGTGGCCTCACTCGTTGCCGTCGCACCACGCTCACCCTCTCTGGCACTTCTCTCATACTATCAATCAGCCAGTTTTGCGTGCAAGGATCGCGAACCGGCCCTGTAGCGATATATCGAATCGATAGCTACGACTCAGCCGTCCACACCAAAACCTCATCACAGCCCATCCGCCAATTCATCTCAAACAGGGAACAGAAAATTTAGCTTCCTCCCTTGATCATGGAGACATGTACTCTAGAAAACTTCCCAGTAGCAATGTTACGTACCAATAGGGTGACTGGGTTGAGAACCTGGAAAACGTCACAAGGTCCTACAAAGCGAGCTGCCAAGTTATCAGAAACCTGTTCCAAACCTTGATTCCTCGGAGCAAGGTTTTGGGCGAAACCTTATCACCAACACTCACTTTAAACTCGCTTTCCCCAAGGTTGTAATGGCAAACCTGCCTCTTGTGTGTGATGCTAATATTTCGTCGCCTTAATCAGGCTAGGTGTCACTTCCTCAAGGAGCAGGTCATTAGCAGATCACAGGTTGGGCAAGGGGGACACGAAACGATGATCAAACATCAAGGAAGTGGAGGTAGTTTCAAGGGCTACATGTTTGGCGGAATTATATGCCAAATATGTCACGTACTGAATAATCGCACTTGTGGCGTGAATGAGAATGGAAAATAATTGAGGCTGCCTTCAGAGTGCGATTCAGTCTCTCTGTGAATGAAGCTTGCAGACAGTCCAGTATAGGCATGGAGTGAGTTATCACATTGTCGTAGCAAAATCTTTTAAACTGTTGTGAGAGGAAGGGAGGAGCGTAGTGAGTGACAGCGGTACGGGGAGGGCCAAATATGAAAAATATCCCAGACAAATGACGAATAATGAAACTGGCGATCACCCTGCCACTGGATACGAACCAGACAAATCTGTAGGAGGCATCAACCACAACCAGGATATAATGACTGCCGTCACGAGCGCATGGCAGGGGCTCGAAATAATTAATAGAAGATAGTAAAAATCCCCTACGAGTGGTGAAATTGGGTTTAGGAATTTTACACTTATAGCTCTTTCTCCTCCAAACGCCATTTATCCTGTACAAGGGAGACCAAGTAAGAAATTTCCTAACCTTGCTAAGGATTCTACCGAATCCTAAATTGCCTCCAACCACAGACTTAACAAAGTAATGGAAAATGGCGGGAACCAAGCTTCCCAGAAGTCAAATCTTGGCCAGATTATCCTGCTTACACTGATAACATAATACATCCTTTTATGGGTTATATCCCGGCACTGATTTGCCGTTTAACAACGCTTCCTTAATCTTACACAGAGCAGGGTCTTGGTCTTGAACAAACCTATGGACTCTAGTGGCCATTGTAGTTGACAGAGAGAACTGCAACTGTAATCATTCACTTGTCTGTCAATAGTGTATATGTCTGCAAAGTGGCATTGACATCCGACCATGTCTTATGGCTGCTACATTTCGTTTTCAGTAAGACACAATTTCTCATTTGAAACTGATCTCCAGAGTTCTGATATGATCAATTGCAGGCCTGTTCAACTATCAACTGTATTTTGTCTCACATCGTTGCATTTTAGCCTTTATCATATTGCTTGTCATTACTGAACATTCTCATTTACAAATGATGACTTGAAGTACTTTGAAAGTGATTCACTTAATTAAAGAACAGGAATGGATCCAATAGTGAGCTCTGTGGTATTCCATATTTCTCACTCCCCCATTTAAATGTAATAATACTCCTGTGATGCAGTTTGTTGCAAAAAATAACACTAGTATAATCTGTGTAGTTTGATCTTCCAGAATTTAATTTTTGAGGTCATATAATGCTTTGTCAGCACAAAATGCTTTACAAAAACAAACTAAGAGGACATTAGCAAGATTTTCATAGTAAAGTGGGGCAGTACTGCATTGTAGGACACATTCTCAACAACAGGAGATGTAATTAGAGGTCATTTGCTTATCACAATTTTTATCTTTTGTGTTAGCAGAAGAGCCAACACTGTGTTACGATTGGAGGCTGAAATGCAGGCGTTTTAGCTCAACGCAGGCTGGCGTGAGGAGGGAAGAACTACACTGACGTTAGGTCTGGAACATGACAAGGAATGAAAATTCAGTAAGCGGACGTAATTAGTTTGATACTTAACTTTAATTCATTAATGATGAACGTCGCTCTTGACGGTACATGAGTCAAAATATTATCTGTTCAGAAGACATTCTTGAAGTATTATAGTAAATGGATATGGCGCCTCGCTAGGTCGTAGCAAATGACGTAGCTGAGGCTACGCTAAACTGTCGTCTCTGCAAATGAGAGCGTATGTATACAGTGAACCATCGCTACCAAAGTTAGCTGTACAACTGGGGCAAATGCTAGGGAGTCTCTCTAGACTAGACCTGCCGTGTGGCGGCACTCGGTCTGCAATCACTGATAGTGGCGACACGCGGGTCCGACGTATACTAACGGACCGCGGCCGGTTTAAAGGCTACCACCTAGCAAGTGAGGTGTCTGGCGGTGACACCACATTATCAATGGCTACTGCTTCAAGATATTTTCCTTTCTCAGGATAGAGAATTAATGACTCAAGGTAACAGATCAGCATAACCAAAAAGTGCCTCTTCTAGCAGGCTAATGGTTTTTGTAACCTTGTGATTGCATTTCTGAAACTAATATCTGCTCAAAAGATTCAAATGGCTCTGAGCTCTGTAACATCTGAGGTCATCAATCCCCTACAACTTAGAACTACTCAAACCTAATTAACCTAAGGATATAACACACATCTATGTGCGAGGCAGTATTCGAACATCCGACCGTAGCGGTTGCGCGGTTCCTGACTGAAGCGACAAGACCCTCTAGGCCGCACCGGTCGGCTAGTACCTGTCTGTGACATATTTACATGTTGCTGCAACTGAATTGATGAATTAGAAAAAGGATCATGTCCCAAATTTTACAGAAGACATAAAAAATTGTTTTACTACACAAATGGTTTATGTATGATGTCATGGAGTTGCTATGTAGCAATTGGCCCCAGGGTGAAGCAAAATATGCCATTACAACATACTTTAGCCATCAAGTGTGGTCGGCGATCCAGTATGAATGTACTGGAGGTGAGCTTTTTCCAAACTTAACGATGGTGAAGAGGCAACTAGCATTCTGCATGCAGTGGAAGGATTGCACTGTGAAAGTTTATATTATTCATATCCATTGTAGCAACAAAGGAGAGAGTTATGAACATTATGCATAATGTGTCCAAAATACAACCACAATTAAAACAGAGCAAAGCGAACTATGGTGGATATGCTTTATCCTTAGCTTGTCCATTCTTTGCTGCCTACTAGCAGTTACCGTTGCAAGATGCTTTCTACTTGTCAGTTATGTGTTGTAGAATTTTCTGTACGTTGTCTAGTTTCTTCTTTTTCATTGGAACACGTCCACTATTTGAACAGGTCTGCCATACACTTGTTTACCTGGACATAACCCCTTCTATAACTCAGTACCCATCTAACAAGCACTTCTGTTGCTGGGATATGACCCCTTGTTCTCCCAAAGAATCCACACAGATGTGAAGATCAGGTAATGTCGGCAAAAGTACTTAGTGAATTGGAAAAGGGATCATGTCCACTTTCTTTCTAACTCAGTTGTAATTTATCTGTATTCACTCGTTTATTGAGAGGTCTACATATTTTTACCACTGTTGGAAAATTATTTTGGGGAGCAACAGTTTTGATGTTTACATCTTAAATTGTTGAATATGACACCAGATTACTTTTGTTTCATTCTGTGTGGATTTTTTTAACCAAAAGTGTCTGCTCTACTGTTAGTGAGTTTCAGCACTTTGCAATATTTTTGTCAATTTAGTTTACAGTCTTGTTTCCAATCTACCCTCTATCAATTTTCTCTAGCACAATATACTTTAATCCCAGTGACAGCACACCACGTTAGGAGGGTGGGAAGGATCTTGGATAGGGCATGATAATAGATAATCGAAGATCTTAGAAGAATGTTGTTCAGTTGTTCCAGTTCATGGTGGTATTAGATAATGAAGTGGGTACTCCTTTGTAGCTTGTTCTTGGGAATGTTAGGAGGACTGGAGGGGTGGGGGGTGGGGGGTATGGATACATGGCACAGAAAATCTGGGGGATAGTGCCTGTCTGTGAAGGCGCTTGTGAGACCCTCAGCATACTGGAGAAGAGAGTTGTTGTCATTGCAGATACACCATTCCAAGGTGACCAGGCTGTTTGGGACGTATTTTTTGGTGTGGAAGGGATGGCAGCTATGCAAATGCAGGTACTGTTGGCAGTCATGGGTTCCATGTAGACAGAGGTGTGAATGGAGCCATCAGAGATCAGGAAGACAACACCCAGGTTGCCCACCCAACCTCCACAACATCCTAGTCCATCAGTACCCCACTCCTAAACTCTGCCCCTCGCTATGGGGATCATATCCCTGTGGAAGACCCAGGTGCAAGACCTACCCAATCCACCCTCCCAGCATGTCCTATTCCAGTTATATTACAGCATGTCTGCTTCTGATGGCGTAGGTCAAACCTATTTACCAGCTCTGCAGCAATCACTGCATAGCTTTTTATATTGGTATATTACCAACCAGCTGACTACCAGGAATAATGCCCACTGCCAAACTGTGGTCAAGAACAAAATGTGCCACCCTGTGGCACATGCAGTTGAACATAACATTCATGATTTCAATGGCTGATTCACAACCTGGAGCACCTGGATCTCCAACCCCTCCCCTTTCCCTCTCCCTCCCTCACTATCAGTTTCTCTGAACTTCTCAGATGTGGTTATCCATGCAAGACATTCTCTGTTTCTGAAATAATCGCAGTCTCAGCATAAGGTAACCTACTGCCCTCACACATTCCTCCTAACAGTTTCCACCCTCTCTGTCCTATCACCTCATCCCAACTCATGTCTCCCCCACTCACTGTGCTCCACTGTATGTCATTGCAACCTGTCTTTTCCCTCTCTGCTGATCTCGTTTTTCTCTTCCCATCCTCCCCTACCCTCCCTCAGAATCTTAGAATCTTCCAATAACACACCACGCAACCTTACTTGGCCACCATCTACTCCCTGCACGCTCTGTCAGGTAGCACTCACTGGTTCCTCGCCCCCACGTGGATCCTGCTATCCCTCTGCCCTTCCTACCCCATTCCATACTGCTTACTCTGCCTAACACTACACCTTTGCATTCCAGCTGCAGCATCCAGAGAGAATGGTCATATATGCATGAGGTGTGCTTACTTGTGTGAATGTGTGTGTGTGTGTGTGTGTGTATTATTTTCCTTTCTGAAGAAGGCTTTGGCTAAAAGCTAAGTGTCTAACAATCTTTTTGTTGCATCTGTCTGCATCTCAACATGTAATCTGTATACAGAGTACCAAACTTTTAATATTGTTGATATTCTAACCAAGACTTTCCATTGTTTGTTATCAGAAGTTTGTTACTTTTCTTTATAGGGTGTTTTATAATTTGATAGAATGTATTAACTGAAAGTTTTTTCATAACCTACCGAAAGCAAGATTGTGTACCAGAATTGGTGCCTTTGAAGCCCTTGACACTTGTCAATTTCTGGCATTCCAGAAGCTTTGCGCAGCCATGAACATCAATGGGCTGGGAGAGATACAGCAGAAAGTGATGTTTTGGATAGTCATCCCATATGAGAATGCCACCTCATCAAGACAGAAATTACACATTTATGATATAAATTGATTTTGTAACTACTTTGTCTATGTATGTGTCTTTACATGCATTATTGTACTGAAAAATAAAATGGATTAACATCATTAAGGTAGGTCACAAAAATTAGCACCATAGCCCCAAAAGTCAGTTATCATCATTTTAACAATTTGGATAATGGTGAAAACAAGGAGAGATTTGTGTGCAGTGGTATGTCACACACTGTATGCAATCATCATTAACGTTACAAGTAGGAACTGCTGATGTCATTTGAATGTTATGTAGTTATACAATAACCTCTTGTCATTGTGACTTCACCATATTGTGATGCTGAACCGCTGACATTAATAAGAAGTGATATTAGTAAGAAGCTGCTATTACATTCATAATCAAAAATTAGCTAGAGGGCAGTAATAACAATATGACATGCTTGAGAGGATTGTGGGAAAAATTCTTCGACTCAGACATTGATTTTTACCGTGAGTCAGCTGTGAGTCTTTCAAAGAATGTAGTTGGTTTTAGGAATAATGATAGCATGCATAATAAAACAAAATTTATTGCCTTGTTTACATTAGTGTAAAAGATACTAAAGGAGTCAAACTGGCAGTTTCATGTTTTCAGTTAAGTGGTGATTGTTTAATACATAAAGACATGTTAATCTTATTTACAATTATTGACACATACAAAATATTACTCACAGTCTATCTTGATTAAAACTAAAAGGCATGTATGTAATGTAGGCTATGTAACTTTTGACATGGAGCACTTTATTTTACAATTATTTTTTAATTTTTTTTATCAAGCAATCCTTTTTCTACAGTTTCTTTCAATTTTTGTGAGTCCATACACTTCAGTGACAATATTTGCATTTTACTATTGACGTACTAATAATAAGATTTCATATTAACAACCATTCAGAGTCTGGACTAGGTTACATTCTTCCAGCATGTTACAGTTCACATCAGTATTACTTATTGTTTATTTTTCTTCTATGTACAACACACAATTGAGCTGATGCACATTTCTAGACCTTCCTCACATTATACACACAGTGAACATGTCGAGTTAACTGCTTCGAATTTAGGTAAGAACATCAGTTAAAAAGTATTAACCAGCCGATGTCCCTGGCCGTGATGGGCCAACAGGGTTGAATATACATTTTTGTTGTTCATTTATCACATCAAATAACTGCCAGAAACGAATAAATAATTTAATATCAAAGTCTAGAATTAGAGAGTTTGCAGAGTGGTACAATAATGAACATTTATCACTTTTGAAGTATCTTCTTTTTAATTATATTCCTACCTATTATTGTACTCCTTTGTATCCTTAGGAATAATATGTTGTCAAACGCTGAACACTAACATACCAATGAACAGAGTAAAAGTAGTGCTTTCTGAAAATAAGTTGTAGTCAGTCACCCAGTGAGTGAATAAACTACAGAGTAACCTGGAATTAATATTCCCATTGTTTAGTAAACGATTTTTTATAAAAGAATGTTTGGAAAATTGAGGTAAATGAATTATGATGTGCAGATTAATGGAATGATACTTATGAGCTACTGAAAGATAGATATTACAACACAATGATTCACAGTTGATAAGGCGAAAGAAAGAAAGAAGGTGTTCTGTTTACATTACAAATTGAAAGGAATTCTGTTCAGAGTGATGGTTACTTTTTTGCTGCAAAATGTGTTTTTTTTTTCGTATTCAAGTGGCAGTCAATCCACGATCACTCTTCAAGCATCTTTACACAATTCAATTCTGTCTCTGATTAACCATGGTAAATTGCAAAGTCTTTCTTACCTGAAGCTGCACAGGGAAGTATTGTCATGACATTCATTTGTGACAGGTTAGCTTGCATTTCAAAATTGAACACTTTTACAAAATCTTTAAATACACCATTTCCCCTGTGTCTGAACCTTGCCTAGGTTAACTGCAGTTTGAGTGTGATACTGCTTCAAACCTTAACTTATTCATTTTTCTGCCACAAATTGCTGCTTTTCAAAATACACTAGATATGAAGGTAAGCTTCAAACAGTTATGGTACACGTATTTATAATTTCAGTGTTTTGTGAATTCAGATCATAAAATTTTGAACATACCATTATACAATTGGCACTATTGATATATTTATTGTAATTATTGCAATAGGACTCGAACATGAAATTGATTAATCAGGACTATGGGTTATTTGTATCACACCCTCTCTATTTTCAAACCATTTACACTTCTGGGAACTACAATTAATATGACTCTACATTTGTAGAGTTTCTCTTCAAAATGTACAATCATAAATCAGCAGTCTGAGTCCTGCTTAGGGCAAGTTTCCTGAACAGACTTTGGAGTCATCATGAAGTGGAACAGCCTGGAGATTGCAAAATAAGATCTGTTTGGGACTACTGCATTAAGCAGCTTTTTGTGGACATAACTAGATTACTAAATACGCCAGTGAAGGCAAACAAACAATTATGAAACTACATTATGATTAAAATTATTTCCTACTTCATGTTTGTCACTTAGTGCTAATGCAGTAACATATTGACAGTCCCACTATGCCTGAACTAAAGCTCTGTAACAGTTCTGATACTAAATGTAACTGGGTTTTCTCTTTTGACGCAAGTCAATTGTCAGGATGAGCATTCTAAAGCATTAGGTCAGGGTGAAAATACTACATAAAATAATTTTTCTCTCTTAACAACATGTGGGCAGGGTGGGTTCTTCCTTGGCTCGGGTATGAGGAAGAATGAAACAGCATTTTTACATAAAATAACTTTTATTGCAAGTTTCGTACAACTGTTTTCTTACTCGATGTTCTGGCTCGGAGAACGGTAGCTGTGTCACTTGCGAAGTCTTCTGCTGCGGCAGCAGCGGCGTCTGATTACGCAGTGTCACCGTCTCGCCCAGCTGACTGGAGACGCGCAGAGCGAGGTGGCCCGTTTAATTATTGCGAGCGAAGTCGTGCATCGGAAGGTGATACCCTGGATGTGGCGTCCCAGTGTTTCTCTTCTCTAAGCGGCCGCGTGTGTTGTGCGTCGGCCAGCGGAGCGGCGAGGTGGGGGAAGGCCAGTGTCCCGGACTCGAACAACGGACTCCCGCTTGCCAGTTTTCGGCTGTCAGATCTTCATCCCAGCTCACAGGTGAATGCTGATGTGAGGCCGTCTCCTTCCCGTTCTCATGAGTGACCCGGGTTCGTAAAAATCAGACTTCAAATACCTTTTAACTTCTGGCGCCGATGCTGCTGCTTGCTATTCCATTACAGCGGCGAACTTGGTGCGTCTGTGTATGGTGTAGTCTCTTCTTGCATGACGGTCTTCAGCACCTAAACTGACTGAAAACTACTGCTACTCTTCTTCCTTCGTCTCTCGTCTCTTCGTCTGTCGGGCCCACTGCGTCTCACGTATTTATTCACTTCAGTTTACTGGAGGTGAACGCCTTCACGGTCATTGCCTCTTCTGTCACGTTGAAAAGCTTCTCGAGAAATCTTCTTCGCGTCGGTCATTGCCTCTTGGAATGTAGGCGAGGGCCTTTGCTCACATGCAACAACTGAGAAACACGTGAGCCGGTCGGGCGATGCCCTGACGGCTGAATCGAGAGCGTCAGCTTATGTGGAACTTGCTGACTTCACGGTCATTGTCTCTTCTGCTCTGCTGTTCTGACCACTGTTTGCCAGTATGTAACTCTCTAAACTAAACCAAGTTTTTCATTTATATTCTAATTTCTACTTCACTTTGTTTTCCCTAATTTATTTACTTAAGTACCACTCAACAGCTATGACAACAGGAAATAGGTTTCCATCATTACCAGAATGCAGGCTTACCCTCTCCGCTAACAGTTAAATGAGTGGTCAGCAGTGACCAATAACAGATTTTGCGTGCACTCAGCATTACTCAAAAACTGCAAGTGTACTGACAATCTACTGTGGCAATTTAGCAATGGCAGACTATTTCTGCATGACTCCAGAAACTAAGTTCCAAGGCTTGACGAGTCAACTAACAAGTAATTTCAATCATACTATAGAAGTTCTAGTTTCTATGTACAGGCAGCATAGAAAATACCGATGGCTATGCACGTCAAACATTTGAATCGATGATTGCAGAAATCACTTAAGTCTAGAATTGTTCTTAACTTATTTTATGGCAGTAACTCACTTGTCCAGGGTCAGAATACAATGAGTGTAGATCGTACACTAGTCTTGTGTCTCATCTAGAAGATGTAGGACCATAGGAAACTGGAATGACTGTAGAAACAGGTCAGCAGCTCATGTGGTTTCTGCTCCAGTTGGTAGACGGATTCACAAATCTGAGTTCTTTTTGCATCACTCATGAAGGGGAACACCAAGAAAGGAGCCAATGAAGTTTGCAGACTGTTGTTCAAATATATAAACGAGTATCTACATTCAGCTGTAACAAATCTTTACCCCTTTTTATCAATGATTGTTCTTACAAAACCATATGCAAATGATTCTATCCTCGTTTTATATGACTGTGGGTGTTCAACAAGATAATCCATTAGCTCGTCACTCAAGGCCTTTTGTTTATTAATGAGATTCTGGAACGAAAAGGAAAAAAAAACTAAGGAAATTTTTCTGTACTTATGATCTGGCAGAGACGCCATATTGTATCAAGAAAGCAATGGGTTTCAAAAGATGTGATCTGAATCCCCAAGGCTTTTCAGTTAGGATACATTAAATTACAACAGCTGCCTGATAGAAAGCTGAAATTTTGACTCTAAATGCATGAAATTTTCCACATGATTCACACAAGCCACAGCAACCCCTAAACATTACATTTCCTAGTTATCTGTGTTACCCTTCTAGGTCTGCTCCAGTGGGTAACAAACACTGAAGTTTTTGAAGAAAGTGGTTGAATATATATGACAAAACTTCTGCTGATTTTATGAATATATGAATATCTGCTCCACTGGCCCAGGACTGAGAAAGACAATGATACTGCAGATGATATTATTTAATTTATCACTCTCAAATAGTACTGGTAGTTCTGTATCAAGCAACAAGAACCACAAAACAACAGGCTTCCTAACCATCTTTGTTATCCTTTGGGGCTAAGGATACTGTATCTGACATTGCTGAACCTTTTGCTGCTGTCATTAACCAATGCTTTCAGGTTGGTACTAATACAGACTTCTTAAAATTTAGAAAGCCAGTGTTAGGATCAAATTTTTATACACTAACAGTCCATCCAGTTATAGACCAATTTCTGTAATATCTATACTAGCAAAAGTGATTGGAACTGTGATGAAGAACCAAATGCTCCATTATTTTGAAGGCAAAAACTTCTCCCTGGATAACCAAGATGGGTTTAGAAGTGGGAAATACATTTATTGCAATCCTCGGCATAACAACAAAAATAATGGATGCATTTGAAGGCAGAGCTGCGTGGCTTAAATTCTTTGTTATCTGAATGCAATATAATGTTGGAAAAGTTATGGTATAAAGAGTGTCATTTTTGAGAACCTGTCATCTTAGCTAAGAGACAGGTGGCAATGTGTTTGTATCCAGGGAGTGACGTCTAATGAAATGCCACTTGAACATGGTGTAACCCATTACTTGTATTTGGCCCTCTGCTCTTTTAATGTTTGTCAATGCCCGAAGTTGCGATGGTCATAGTCATTAATGTATCACCTACAAACATCAGGCTAAGAGTAGAAACTGCGCTGAGGTGCTAAGGCTGCTGAACTTTGTTTGAAGAACATAGTAAGTGGTTCAAAGAAAACGAAATGAAATTAAATGAAGATAAAATCCAGAAAATATTATGCAGCCTTGGTGACTGTGGACCCACAGCAAATGTCAATAGTGTCAAACTCCTGGGAATCATAATTCACAATAAGAAGATGCGGACGAACACAGGAAGCTCAAATGTGTGATAACAGACCAGCACTTAATTATAATGTATTATGCACTGTTTCAAATGGATGGTACCTGGAGGAAATAAAAACATATTGCTACGACAAAAGTAGTCTCTAATAAAATCTCTCCCAACATGATATTTGTCCACTGTTGATCCATTTTCAACCAGTTGGGAATAATGACAATATTTAGCCAGAATGTTTTCATCTCTCTCGTCTGTATAAAAGAAAATCGAGGATTCTTCGGTTAGGGACAAAAGATTCGGAACTATGACACAAAATAAGGCCAAAATTGTCCAGTGTCTTACTTAGGTGACAGCTTGGAATATCAGTTTTCTCACGGCAGCCCTGAAGATATTCAACCACCTACCACCAGATGTTCAAAAATTTCCATTGAGTCGCATGGAATCCCTGATGCGCTGATGGATCCCTGGAGAATGGCGTATTGCATCACAGTCGACCTCAATACGAGCACGAAGAGTCTCAACATTTGGTACCGGGGTTGCGTAGACAAGAGCTTTCAAATGCCCCCATAAATGAAAGTCAAGAGGGTTGAGGTCGATGGAATGGTAGAGGCGTACCTATTCCCTGGCCTCCACGCTCTCTTGGTCACCGAATCTGTTGTTGAGAAGCGTACGAACACTTCGACTGAAATGTGCAGGAGCTCCATCGTGCATGAAACACATGTTGTGTCGTACTTGTAAAGGCACATGTTCTAACAGCACAGATGGAGTATCCCGTATGAGAACATGAAACGTGCTCCATTGAGCGTAGGTGGACGAAACTAAAATGAGCTCTAACATGGAAATTAAGCGTTTCCGGACACATGTCCACATAACATGTTTTCTTTATTTGTGTGTGGGGAATGTTTCCTGAAAGTTTAGCCGTACCTTTTTGTAACACCCTGTATATCTGTGCCTGTATCTGCACTGTTTTTGTTTTTGATTCAGATGTGGCCAGTTATCAGGTGATAATGTGATACAGAAAAATTTAGATGTTCCACTAAAATTACGAAATTATGTCATTTCTCTTCGATCCTGAAACTGGAGTAAAATTACGCTATTTCTCTTTAAATGCATGCTGATATTTATTATTATTATTCATTAATTTATTGCCAAATTATAGACCTGTTACCTGATGTTTTAAAACAGATAGTTTTCGATTTTCATCTTTTTTGCAGTTATTCTTTGTAAAATGTTGTAGATAAAAACGAGAGAAAAGAAAATACTTTTTAAAGAAACAGTAATTAAAGGTTAAAATATAAATAAGACGTTGTTGTTTTTTAACAAGACTATAGAAACATAATAGGATAGTGTAGAGATTTGTTAGAGCCATCTTCGATTGTTAGTGACAGTGAATACCTCGCAATGGTTTCGTCGAGCTGTTGACCACCAGTGGCAAAAAATTTTGGTTAGTAGTGTAGAAAAGTATTGCTAATCCTATTTATTCCTAATCCTATATATTGCTAACCCTCTGTTTTAACTTTAGGTGATCATCTGTGTACAGAATTTGGTGATTTTTTGTCTAGATCGCAAAGATGAGGCAAAGATCAGAAACCTCGAACAAATGTACCGAATAAAGAAACTGGAAGTTAAAAGAACCGTCGCAGAAGAAAATACCAAAGCTTGGAAGATATTCATTCAGAAATTGGAGGAGGACAGTAGAGAAAATAAGAAACTGTTTCATAAGGTTATCAGAGGTAAAAGGAAACCAATGAATACCATAAAAGCACCTGAAGATGAAAATGGAAATCTGGTTAGGACACAAAGTGACATGAGAAAAGCCCTGAAAAACCATTTTGACCACCTATTAGATAGATCAGTTGAAGAACCAAATACAGAACTGGAAGGCCACACTTACAATGAGGAACCTCCCATCACCTAAGGAGAAACAGAAGCAGCATTAAAATCTACGCCTGAAGGAAAATATTCGGGCGCAGATGAAGTGAACGCAGACATGATGAAGGCAGCATATATCCAAGGCATACAATTGCTCCACCGAGTACTCAGTGCCATATGGGACAGATAACATAATACCTGCTAATTGGAGAAAGTGTGTAATAATTCCCCTGATTAACAAAGGCAGCAGGCGGAAACCAACCAACTATAGAGGAATAACCCTATTGTGTCATGGGCTGAAAATACTAGAGAACATCATAGCAAAGAGACTGAGAACTACCATAGACCCACACCTGGAGGAGGAAAATATGGCTTCAGAAGTAATAGATCAACAATAGATCTAATTTTTAACACCCACATGTTGATAAAAAGTACTGGGAGAAAGGCAAGAACCTGGTCATTGTATTTCTGGATTTAGAAAAAGCCTGTGATAGTGTTATAAGAGATAAGATCTGGGAACGCTTGAGGAAAAAGAATGTCCCTGAAGGACTAAAAAAATTCAGATGTTGTACAAAGACTGTACAAGCTGTGTACAAATTGGGGTAGGACGACCGTCATGGTTTGAAACCAAGAGTGGAGTTCAGCAAGGAAGTGCACTGTCCTCACTACTGTTCATCACTGTTTCGGATACCACAACGAAGAGTGTATAGGAGAAGTCAGGTGAACTGAATGCATTTGCCTTTGGCAATGACACCATGACATGGGATGACACTGAAGATGAAGTGCAGATCAAACTTGATGAATAGAAAGCTCAGTTCCAGAAATGTAACCTCAACATCAGCAAGACCAATGCGGTGGTGATGGCAGTCAACGGCGATGGGCAACCAGCAAGTGTAAAACTAGGAGACCACTAACTAGAGCGTGTGAACAGTTTTCCTTGCTTTGGAAATGTAATTTCCGGTGATAACATTTTCAGAAATGAAATCACCAACAGAGTGAAAAAAGGATCTGAATTCTACCAACAAGGAAGATCCCTTTTATGGGATGACTGGTTTACAAAACTAGCCAAACTGATGATGTCTAATAGCTATTTCATACCATTATTGACCTATGGTATTGAAACATGCAACCTCACAAAAAGAGAGCCATCAAGGCTGCAAGTAGCGGAGATGAAATTTCTTAGATCCACCAACCGGAAGACCAGGATGGACAGGTTAAGGAATGAGGAGGCGGGGGAAGAAGCCGGAGTAAAGGCATCCCTATTAGATCGAATTGGGGCATCTAGACTTTGATGGTACAGGCATGTGATGAGAATGGCGTCAACTAGAACAGTCAAAATAAACTTGGAAAGACAGGCGGATGGGAAAAGACCTCAAGGAGGACCTCAAACTCGATGGATGGACTTGATCAAAGCTGATCTACTGACCAGAGGATGGACAGTGGATGATATTCTCCGTGAACAGGCGTATCTGGACAGGACTAAGTAGAAGAGGCTCATTACCAGTACTTGGAAACTGGAACTGTTGAATGATGATGATTTGCTAGATCACCAGCACCTTATGCTTATTTACTGTCACATCTCGTCTTTCTCCCCCTGTTACTCTTCAGTGTCACTGTCTTCGCTGTCACTGAGGATATCGCCGTCCATCCTCTGGAGATTGGTGTTACGTTGTGTATAGGCATGTCTGTTTTGTCGTGTCCGCTAGTACCTGCATGCTGGCGTACACATGAAACGTACAAAAATATATTCTGTAGAACTGTGTCCGCGCTAACTAGAAACCAGTGTCGAGTGCTGGAATGATGCGCAGTCACGGTACGAAAACCCAAATAAGGGACGCAGCTGTTTTGACTGAGCATGACCTCGAGGACTACGAGAAAGACGTACGAGAAAGACAGACCGCGGCGTGTACGTCACGAAGATAGGCCACGCTCGCTCAGCTCAGCAGATAAAGTGCGTTTCTGCACCTGTTAACTGGTAACTAGGCGTGTACGCACAAACGAGAATTGCATCTTCTACTGGTTGGTATCCACTATTATGGAATCTTACTGTTATTAGTCCTGCAATGGTATGAAGCCCATAGGCCTACTAGTAATTTGTTACGGCTGTACTGGAGTACAACACAATTAAAAACATGGCAAAATGATTATCAGTTGCAGAAGGCACCACATCTCTATGAAATAATGTCTGTTAGGCAGAAAGAGACTAAATGCTAAAAAAAAAGTTATACTATTTATGTCGGGAATTGATTTTAAAATTTGTTGTATGTCTAGTAATTAGTAAGACTTCATAAAAGCAGATTCCATCGGAAGACGTAATTCTCGTTAGTACGTACACACCCAGCTGCGGGTTACCGGGTCGAGAAACGCATTTTTACCGCTCGAGTTAAGCGAGCGTGCGAGCTCAGGCCTATCTTCGTGACGTACGCGGCGCGGCCTGTCTTTCTCGTTGACCTGGGCATGCTCTGAAGTGCCGTCATCCCTTCCGCCACAACGAGTACCACGTTACTCACAGTACCAGGTAAGTAAAAAATTGCGTATAGCATATTGTGGAAGCGTAGAGTACGATGGATTTATTAGCCGCTGTTTTGTAATAGCGTTTTGCTTGAGTGGTGTGTGCTCTGACTGGCATTTAAATAACTCGTGTTCGGTCCCTGCTGTTAATAACATTTCCTTTTTATTTTATTTCCCACAAAGTTAAACTATTAATCATAAGCTCTAAATATATTCAAACAATTCAATTTATATCCAGAAAATTAATATACGGAGTTAAGTTACGTTTACTACCATTGTAAGTCAAAAGTTACATTGTAGGACACTGACAAAGTTTTGCACCAGCCGCCACTGTCTTGGTTTATGTTTTCATCAGGTTTAGGCGCAACAAGTTCCTCCACTTTCATCCTAAGCTCATGTGTCAAATTTTGTACTAATTAAGTACACACTGAACTACCATTGTACTGTTTTCAGACTCATGATGTACAGTAATTATTTGCCAGAAAATAAAACTCACGATAACCCAGGCACAACACACTTACAAAAAGCAATTTCATCTCACGAACGTCGTCAACAGGCAAGGTGATTCTTAGTAATGAGAAATGCTTTGCGTGCTTTTTTCCTCTACACATTCGTGAAACTCTCGCTATGTGGTGGCACTTAGTTACAATATCCTACTGGACTTTGGTGCGACGTTAACAAACTTAACATACCTTTTCTACAGCAAATACAACCGTCAATGCGACAAACAAAAAATTATTTTTAGCACTTCAAAGCATTAATATTAACCGTCAATTAATGGGGAATCATAGCATAATGTAAATATACAGAGAGAGTGGTTTGATACTGGAAGGTCAGCTTTTCTACTGTTTCCTTTTTATTTAAAAAAAAAACAGCAAATCGTGAAAATAATAAGAATGTTAGTGGGAGATATTTAGCCTGAACGAGCTGAGCCTTTTGGAGGTGCATAAGAAGTGTACTGCTCTACTACATAGAGTTGAACGACACTACACAAGGTGCAATATCAAGACTATCTACTATCTTTTTAAAAACTTCAATGATTATCAACAGTTCCAAAAAATTCACTGTCATTGTTTAAATCCAAGTGGGAAATATTCGAAATGTGTCCTGATAATTTAAATTCTATAATCCATTATTGACAAATATATTTCAATATGTTTTTGGGGCAGCTCCCCTCTGAGCCCTTAACTACGAGCCGTGCTTGGTATAGATTACTTAAGGGCTGACACAACTACTCCGTAAATCATAGTGCATTCAAGGCACTGAAACGAGGTACCTGACAAGTGACAATAAGCTAAGGGAGAAACATTTTGGCACATGTTAAATACTCGACTAGGTCAATAAAATAAAGTTAGTCGGTCATTCGAATGGCGAGTAGTGCATATGGTGGAGAAAGTGCACTGAACTATAACTGCCAAGAAAGCATGACTACATAGTAATCAGTTTCCCACCTAGCAGTGCAGTTCAGCGTGCTGTATATACGAAGATTCTGTTCTTGTGTGTTTGTTACATTTGGTACTAACTTCTGTATTCCATACAGAATTTACTCATTTAGTGGAGAAAAAACACTCCCAGAGCGTTTCTGCCTACTGCGTCGCTACCGATTTAAAAGACGTTCTGCGGAATGACAGGTGTAACCTTGTGAAACATCCTGGATTCAGGTGGTCCTTCTGACGTAACTGTGTAGACGGAGTGTGTACACCCTCCCTACCCCCCCCCCCCCACCTCCCCCGCCATTAAACTGGTAAAATGCTACTTAAATGTCCTACGTATCAGAATAAAATTCGCCTTGAAGCCAAGGTACGCCAATATTTTTAATGTATCGAATTGCATAGTTTTTATATCTTGCTAAGCCCATTTTTCTAACCATGACAGTGGCTACATAACATTTTTATATCCAAGTTACTTTTACTTTTCTTTCGCTTAACGTTGCTTCTGTACAACACAAGTTGTATATCCTTTCTGTACTGTCCTATTATGTACTTTCTGTACTTTATTATTATGTAAAATGTTTATTATCCACCGCGATATGCGTTAACAATGGCAGATTACGATCCACTTGAAAATGGCCGTAATATGAAGGTCGTAACAGGTGGGGATTTAATGAAGTTCTAATCAGCATCTGGAGTGGCTTTTCATTAAGATATCCGCAGGATATCCGCGGGTGGGACGAATTAGGTATTCGCAGATGTGCAGAAAGATGGACGGTTACATGCGCCCGTGTTCGGCCAACTAGTTAGATACCGTGTATTGCAGTTAGTTGGGCAGTTAGGTGGGGTTACAGTGTTACTTTACAGTAAGGGATTAGTTTGAGGTATTTTAGTTTTTTTATTTAATAGGACAACATGGTCATACTTGGTTAGACGGAAGCTGCCAGTAGCTTATCCAAAAATTATTCACAGACTTTCGAAATGATTTATCTCGATATCGCGTTGGTTACACCAGCAGGTAAAGTGATTGTGGCCCAAACGAAAGAATATTCTAGAGTGTAGGGTACAGGGCGAGAAAGACAGTGTACCGTAGAAGAAAGAATAGTCATCGATACTTCAGAATTTGGTAGTAAAACATTTGAGAGGGTTCGTGAGCTGCAACATGTAAGATATGGGAAGCAGCCACCAACAAGGAATACTATCAAATTTCTGTCAATAAATTCCGCTTAATGACGAATGTCCTGGACGACATTCAACAGCTGACTGTGCAATTTGGACGTTGGGGAGGCCACAGAAAGGAGCACACGCGCTTGCATTCGTCGGCTGAGACGCCAACAGCACTGCATGATGTAGTGTCTGCTGCACTCTTCGTTTTCTGCTGAAGAAGACGACCTATCGGATCCTGGCAATGTACCACCTGCAGGAGAAATATTATGCTCCCCGTGTGGAAATGTGTGCTGACCTTCTGGAGTCCATAAAAAATGAAAACCTGTTAGATAACCTTTTCTCATCATACGTGGCCACATTTCGCACATGTTTCGTGAACGCTGGATACGGACCGACAGCGATCCTCATGAGGTGCAATAATGGGAAATGAAAGTATGGCTAGGGGAGACCAAGAGAAAGGTGCATGGACCATTCTCTCTTACAGAGAAAATAGTAACAGGTACCAGTTATCTTGAAATGCTTAAGCTTCTCCTGGAACTGCAGTCGGAATTTGATAGCATTCTGAAATCCGTTGTGTGTCAGCGGTATAAGGCTCTAGGTTCCTCCACATTTTGCTCCCACTGTTCGAGATTACCTCAACCACATGTTCTCTTGACGGTGAGCTTCGAAGTCGCCTGACTTTAGCTCCTTAAACTTCTTCGCTTGGGGCTCATCAAGCCTTGCGTGTACACGGTTAAAATCAGTATACTGCATTAGCTGTGAAGAAGGTTAACGGAATCACACCTATATCCGGATTAGAATAACAAAGTGTTTTACAGCGAACCACGGTTGAGCGTGGAAAGGGGCGATGTTGTCTGTTCGCCGATGCGTGCGCGCGCGTCATGGCTGTAGCAGCGACAGCAGGGCAGTTTCTTACTGGACTGCCTTCTCTCGCCACCTTTACTGTTCTATATTGAGTTCGCTTTACAGGACTGTTATATCCTCGTGGCTTAATAAACGCACTCCCGTGTAGAAAATGATACCGTATTCGTATTATTTGACTATGTCAACAAAAGCGGCAGGAAGAGCACTGTTTTTACAATAATCAGAATGAATCACGTTCAGTAGTTGCATTCGATGCGTAAGGTGTGTTAAAATGGATCTCAATCGTTCATGTAAATACAATAACTAACAACATCAAAATAATATAAACTCCTCAGTTCTTACACTGTGGTGTGTATGCAGAATGTCATATCTGTGCGGAGAAGTATTCCTTAATAATGAGATGAGATTTAGTGTGCAACTGCCGTACCCTCCATTCAGTCAATAATACAAACATAAATACAAAAATATAGGCAAATTAAGGCAAAGGGTGAAAGCCACTTAGTGCAGAATCATCTTCTTTCTCGACACCGTCTTTTTCTGAGCTCTGGTCCGTGAACGAGCCACAGGTTTGCCCAAGGATATAACTATCTTTTGTATATTACTATCGACACACACTTCACTTTTACACGCTTCTTTAACAACCGTTTCTATGTGGCGTATATCATTTCTCCACTTTACTGGGTTATTTGTACCACAGCTTCCTCTAACAGTCTTTGAATTTCTGGCACAGTCATGCTTTTGGTATTTGTTGCCACGTAATTTTTAATTTGCTCTCAAATAATTTCAATGGCATTAAAGTGACAGTGGTATGGTGGAAGCCTAAGAACCATGTGGCCATGTTCTCTACCCGCCTCGTCCACAGCACACTGCTGAAACTGTGACTTATACTGTCTTCACCATTTCCACGAGCTCCGCCTTAAATAAATCGTCCTGAATTTTCACACAGTTGCGTTTCAACCGTTCAACAATGTCGACTTTGAAACTTACTGGCTGATTAAAACTGTGTGCCGGACCGAGACTAGCCTTTGCGTTTCGCGGGCAAATGGTCTACCATCTGAACTACCTAAGCAAGACACACGCCCCGTCCTCACAGCTTTTCTTCCGCCATTACCTCGTCTCCTGCTTTCCAAACTTCACAGAAGCTCTCCTGCGAACCTTACAGGAGCCTCCGTCCGCACACAGTTTTAACTGCCAGGAAACTTCGTATCAGCGCACACTCCGCTACAGAGTGAAAATCTCATTCTGGAATGTCGGCATTTTACGTTGCTGTCGTTGGAGCTTTATCTTTAATAACTGAATGGCATGGGGGATTATCCCTTTCAGTGACGGACGGCTCATTTAACTTTTCGAGTTGTTGCCCCTTGAACCATTTCAGAAAAATATTGTCTTGCATGCTGGAACTGCATATGGTTTCGTACCGGCCTCCTGGTTTACAAATTGGGAGAACCAACACTACCACGAGGAAATGAAACACGATAATCTTCGCACCCTTTCGCACTGGACCATCAGAACTTCCACACATGCTGCCATCTGGCCTGTCTTTTCTGACATAATAACCGGCGTTTATCCAGGTTTCTTGCCTTCAAACGGGACTTTAACTATAGTTCTTAAAAAATCGACGACGCCACTCTGCGATGTCGCCTCTGTCCATTACAACATTCCGTCGTTAATTTTTTATAGCGAGAACCGAGGATTGTGACAACCGTTATCAAAGGCGTTTTGTTGCCACTGAATAACTCTGCCTCGCGAAGAGTAACGCACACTTTCTTGGCAGCTGGATGTTCTTTTCTCTCGTAATATCCATACATGTGGTGACGAACAGCATCTTGTTGAAAAGAGTAAACATTTGTTACACATGGGTGTGTCCTCCTCTCCTTTCCCGGTGCCCACAGTTTTGACGAACCAGACTACTCCCCTTTTACACAGTATTTATCCTTACAAATTTTGACTACAGGATTTTTGTGCATCTTCAAGGCGTCTGCCGTCCTCTCGACTACCTTCGTTAAAGGCAACAGAGTTGCACCAGTTACGCAAAATAAACTCGACGCGCAGATAAACAGACCACACAACTAAACGGACCACAATTGTTTACATTGTCGGCCGCGTGCGTCGTCTACAACTGGCTACAGTAGCCGCTAATAGAGATGGGCGAACTCGTTTATCCTTGGGAACTAGTTCACTGGTGATCGCCCTTTTTTGGGAACCGTTCATATTTACTCGTTCACCGTTCGTTTGTGCTTGGTTTATGGCTCTTATGAAAAACTGAAAATTAGTAGCATAGGTGACTGAAGACGGAAGGCGCCAAGAGGGGGCACTTGCCTCCGCCCTGGAGTACAGAGTTTTTATTCATAACAATACTCTCACAAAGTTGTAATTTTCGTGATTCTGCAAAACCTCTCGTTTAGCCAACTGTAGCGTTATGTGGCTGATCGCAGTGAAATAATATAAGGTGGCGCGCGAAAAAACCGGCCCCAGGGTACAGACAGCTCGTCAATTACGCAGGATTTGTTGACCGCTACGAGCAGAATAGATAAATATGTAATAATTACGCAGTGAAGAAATAGCAAATAAGCTAACGCAAACAACAACTTCCAAACAATAGATGACGATTGGTAGATGACAATGAGTAGTCTAGTACTCGGGGTCGATTTTTCGTGCACCACTCTGTACCACTGAAATAATATTGTAGAAGTTTTCATATTCTCTTTAGAAAATGTGACACCAGGCACTCTATTATGGAGCGCGGACTTCATTCGGTTGCAAGTCGGTCTGCCGTCCATAACAATGAACATGCTCTTTTACCTTGGATCAAAAAAAGATAGAAAATGGCCACTCGTGTGTGCCGTGCCGACTTCCTTTGCATGTGTAATAACAAAAAAAATCCTGCCTTTTTACAAATATTTTTTCTGCTGTTTATCGAAATAGTGAAGTAAGCTGATATGCCGTTTTGTTACCTGAAAAGGTGTATGTATTACATACCACGTAATTTTATGTAATTAACGTAATTACAAAATGCATTTTAATTACCAGTCGTGCACGCTGAATAGAATACCACGAATAGAACCAGTAGTTGAGAGTTCAAAAAAGGTTTGAAACAGGTCTAGAATGGGCGTGTGCAGCTTAGGAAACGAACAGCTCGATACTGAACTAACTATGAGCAGTTAGCAGAGGAATTGCGACGAGTGGCCACGCGAAGAAGGACGAGTCCGGCCGAGCGAGACCGATTCAGAGACAGAGACGAGAACGGAATCGAGGCTGGAACGAGACCGGCCGACGTGCAGTTGCGGGAACGAGACCGGCCGTTTCCCGTTCCTGGGAACTATAGGTAGAAAGCCGCCACCGAAGTGAACTATGAAAGACCGTTCCTTTGAATTCGTTGCTCGCTCGTTCCGTTGATGAACCGTTCCTTTGGACGCGTTAGTTTGCGAACGACCCATCTCTAGCCGCTATCTGCACTAATAGAGAGATTTGACAACACCGAACGGAACAGGAGTGCGTTCAATAGCGTTCTATGATTACAGCCCTGTGAGCAGCTAGACGGCAAGAACTTTATTATTCTGAATCGGGTATAATCAAATACGGAACGTGTTCTGGAATACAGTGGGAAGGCGGTCTCTTTGCGTTGACATGCAGTGTGGCCACGTTGAACATTAATAATTTTTAATATTTCTTATGTACCCTTGTTGTAGAGATATACGTTTCCTATATTCAACGTGTGTTTCATGAAAATGATTCGTTACTTTTGTGACACCCTGTACAAAGAGTAAACTAGAGGAGGACTGGAATGGTTGTGACCATATAATTAACACAGAGACTATCCAAGGAGAAAGGGAGACGCCGTTCCACTGGAAAATTAAAGACTCACCAAAATATGGTGGAGGCAGGTTTCAGAGTCCTGGTACTGCTGTGCTGCTCTTCCATTCATTTGTGAGTAAAACAGCAACAAAACGTTTGGTTCTTTTGCTGCTATGTGAGCCATGATCGAATATTGAGAATTGGCATCAAAAATTGATTTTTACTGTCGGACGATGAGTATTCATCCACAAAAATGTATTGTTTTAAAGTAAATACTCAGAACTGACTGTCAATTAAATGCATTAATGATAAAAGGATATGTATAACATAGGGTTTTAAAGGGGAAACAGACTACTAGGACTCTTATTCTAACCTCATTGAGAGTATCTATGCATTACAGCGTTCTGGGTGGCGGTTACAAACAACACAGGTCGTCATATTTTGTAACGCCAGGCATACGAAGTACTGAAGTTGGACAGACGTAATAGCTGCTGAAAAAACACTTGTGTTTACAATTGGAATATAATTTAAACATTATTTTATTGGTCATACATCACATCTAGTGTATATTCAGTGTACAATTGTACTGTATTAATCATAGTAATGAAGTAGTTGGAATACTGTACTTACCTAAGTATTAGCATGTTTTCACTTTTCAAATTTCTCGTACGTAGCTGTAGCGTATCCCAAATTCCTACATCGCATTTTCCAGATTTTGACAGGCATGTTAGATCTCAGACAGACGACTTTATTAAAGTACATCTCTCGACAGCATTTGATGCAGCCCAGTGTGTCGTTTGTCCAGAGTAAAATTACTTGTTAAATAACAACTACAATAGGCATATGGGATATATATGCGTATAAACTCTTCAAGCCACTCCTAACTTTTACTGCTGAATTCCTCTGAAAAATTACTAGCCACCATAAAGGCGAGTAATCTGTATAAGCTGTGAACAAGTGGTGGCGTACATAATATAATTATACGTGCTCTTCTTATCTTCGATGTTCTGGTAATTGCTCTTTTTGGAGAAATAAAAATCCCAACTCAATGTGACACAACCGATGATAGTGCCATCTTTGATTAGAACTGCCGAAAGCTACACAACAACGCAAAACTCTTAGCCCACAATTTGTAATTCTCTCAAACGCAACGATAATTAAACCTTCGAATCACGAATTAAATTGTTTATTTATATCTGTGTCTACTATTGTTTGCTTTCTTTAAAAATACACCGGCCGGGTGGCCGAGCGGTTCTAGGTGCTACAGTCTGGAACCACGCGACCGCTACGGTCACAGGTTCGAGTCCTGCCTCGGGCATGGATGTGTGTGATGTCCTTAGGTTATTTAGGTTTAAGTAGTTCTAAGTCTAGGGGACTGAAGACCTCAGATGTTAAGTCCCACAATGCTTAGAGCCATTTGAATCAATCCATACTAGAGACCATTTAGTCAATCATACTTTGTTACAGAGACAGCGATCTAACACGCGCTGTACCATTCAGTGGTATGCATGATTTCCTTCTAGAGGGTGGAACTGTTCCTCTTACGTCATGCCTAGCGCCCTCTCTTCCCATAGTAATTGGTAACGCTGTGTCCGATTCACCCCTGTTGCTGACTCCCCGTGTACACAGTACACAGTGGTTCCGTATTCGAATGGAGAGCTTGCCGACACGGAAAGGCAAATGGCAACGGGCGGCGGTCGGCGGGCAACACGGTTGGATCACGAGACCTGTCCCCGCCGACAACCACCACAGCATTCAATGTTTGCAACAGTTGTCTGAGACGGGGTCGTTTCAGGAAGCAGGAAATCATGAAGGACGTATCCGAAATGTTCGGACACCAGACTTGGAGGAAAATGTGGAAGGCGACCGCTGTGTCTGTACCAGGCAGTTAGCCCGCCAGTACGGGGTAAGCCAGACATCAGTGTGGAATATTCTCCACGACAATTGTTACTACTCTTATTACTTACAGCGTGTGCAGGGCTTACTAGCGACAGAATTTCCTAATCGGGAGCAGTTTTGTCACTGGTTTCTATACCAGGCCATTTAATGGTGTGTGGTGGAGGGTACTTTGCGCGTTTGGAGGGATCAGATAGTGATGCCGATAGTGGGTGGGAAGAATGATTGTCGATAAGCCTCTGTATTGGCTCTAATTTCTCGAATTTTCTCCTCGTAGGCAATGTATGTGGGGGTAAGTAATATGTTGTCAGACTCATGCTGAGAAACGCTGACCTGAAATTTCAATAGCAACTCAATATGTTATTCACAACGCCTCTCTTGTAACGTTTGCCAGTGGAGTTTGTTTAGTATCTCCGTGAAATTCTCTTGCCAGCTAAACGATCCCGTGACGAAATGCGCTGCTTTTCATTGTACATCTAACTGGGATCCCTCTCAGGTAGGACTGCTAGAGGAAATAGAGAAGATGCAACACTCAACAATCGGGCGAACAAGCGCCTTATAAGCCACTTCTTTCATGGATGAGTTACATTTCCTTAGGATTCTTCCTCTGAATCTGAGTCTGGTGTCTGCGTTTCGCACTATCTGGCCGGCCGGAGTGGCCGAGCGGTTCTAGACGCTTCAGTCTGGAACCGCGCGACCGCTAAAGTCACAGGTTCGAATCCTGCCTCGGACATGGATTTGTGTGGTGCCCTTAGGTTAGTTAGGTTTAACTAGTCCTAAGTTCTAGGGGACTGATGACCTCAGAAGTTAAGTCCCATAGTGCTCAGAGCCATCTGAGCCATTTAAACCCACTATCTGTTTTATTCCACTCAAGGTCACTCTGGATAGCTACGCCTAGATATTTTACGGCAGACGCTGTCTCCAGCTGTTTGTCATCAATAATGTAGATATAAAGTAGTGGATTTCTTTTCCTATGTATGCGCAACATGTTACATTTATTTACGTTCAGGGTCAACTGCCAGAGCCTGGACCAGCCATCAATTCTTCGCAGGTCGTACTGCAAATTCTTACTATCTTCTGGCGTTGCTAGTTTGGAATGGACAACTGCATCACCTGTGAATAGCCTTAAAGAGCATCCGACGCATTCTACTAGATCGTTTATATATCCGGAGGCCACCATTACACAGAGTGGTATTTTGAACTTTCACAACAGTCATCTGTGGGATAGTATGCAGAACCCCCACGGTATGATGGCAGCGAGCGAATCACCAGCATCGGTGAAATCGGAATGTGTGGGCCGGGATAACTGGTGAATCTATTTTGCTCCTAGTCTTTCTTCCACGTCGTCTAACAGGCCTAAACTATCAGCGTTTCTTGCGGATAACTTCACCTCACCTGATGGAAGAAGCATTGATGATTCAAAAGATTGTGTGGCTGCTACGCGACGGTGATCCAGCCAACTTCACCGTTAACGTCTGGTTCCATCTCAGTTGTGTCTTTCCTGCTTGATGAATCGCACAAGGGGGCCTAGTTGCAAGGTCAGTTCGTTCGATGGATCTCAAGCCGTGTGATTCTTCGTTATGGGGCCATCTCAAAAGTATCGTGTATGCACAGCAGATTCCAGACGTGGCGACACTGGAACAACGTCTTTACACTGCCTTTGACACTGTCCGGATGCACCCTGGCTGATGTGAACGTATTAGATGACAGTTTCTGTAGAAAAGTTGTTCTTGTTGTTGTTCACAAAAATGGTTCAAATGGCTCTGAGTCACCTAGAACTTAGACTAATTAAACCTAACTAACCTAAGGACATCACGCATCCATGCCCGAGGCAGGATTCGAAGCTGCGACCGTAGCGCTCGCTCGGCTTCAAGCTGTAGCGCCTAGAACCGCACGGCCACTCCGGCCGGCTGTTGTTGTTGTGGTCTTCAGAGACTGGTTTGATGCACCTCTCCATGATACACTATCCCGTGCAAGCTTCTTCGTCTCTGAGTAACTGCTGCAACCTACATCGTTCTGAATCTGCTTAGTGCATTCATCTCTTGATCTCCCTCTACGATTTTTACCCTCCACGCTGCTCTCCAATATTAAATTGGTGATCCCTTGATGCCTCAGAACATATCCTACCAACTGATCCCTTCTTCTGCTCAAGTTATGCCACAAAGTTCTCTTCTCTCCAATTCTATTCAATACCTCCTCTATAGTTACGTGATCTATCCATCTATTCTTCAGCATTCTTCTGTAGCACCACATTTCGAAAGCTTCTACTCTCTTCTTGTGTAAACTATTTATAGTCCAAGGTGCACTTCCATTCATGGCTACACTCCATATAAATACTTTCAGAAAGGACTTCCAGACACATACATCTATATTCGATGTTAACAAATTTCTCGTCTTCAGAAACGCTTTCCTTGCCATTGCCAGTCTACATTTTATATCCTCTCTTCTTCGACCATTATCAGTTATTTTGCTCCCCAAATAGCAAACCTTATCTACTACTTATGTGTTTCATTTCCTAATATAATTCCCTCAGCATCACCTGATTTAATTCGACTACATTCCATTATCCTCGTTTTGCTTTTGTTGATGATCATCTTATATCCTCCTTGCAAGACACTGTAAATTTCGTTGAACTGCCCTTAAAGGTCCTTTGCTGTCTCTGACGTTTGCCAATTACGTTGTAATTCTGTCAAAGTCTGTATTTCTTCTTCCAGGATTTTAATGCCTGCTTCAAAATTTTCTTTTGTCCTCTTTACTGATTGCTCAATATTCAGGCTAAATAACGTCGGGGATAGGCTACAACCCTTTCTCACTCCCTTCCCACCCACTGCTTACCTTTCATACCCCTCGATTCTTACAACTGCCATCTGGTTTCTGTACATATTGTAAATACCCTTTCGGTGCCTGTATTTTACCCCTGCCACCTTTAGAATTTGAAAGAGAGTATTCCAATCAACATTGTCAAAAGCTTTCTCTAAGTTTACAAATGCTAGACCCTTAGGTTTGCCTTCCCTTAAACTTTCTTCTAAGATAACTCGTAAGGTCAGTATTGCCTCAGGTGTTCCAATATTTCTACGGAGTCAAAACATATCTTCCCCGAAGTCGGCTTCTACCAGTTTTTCCATTTCTCTGTAAAGAATTCTGTTAGTATTTTGCAGCTGTGACTTATTAAACTGATAGTTCGGTAATTTTGACATCTGTCAACACCTGCTTTCTTTGGGATTGGGATTATTATATTCTTCTTGAAGTCTGAGTGTATTTCACCTGTCTCATACATCTCGCTCACCAGATGGTAGAGTTTTGCCAGGACTGGCTCTCCCAAGGCTGTCAGTAGTTCTAATGGAATGTTGTCTACTCCCGGCACCTCGTTTCGATTCAGGTCTTTCAGTGCTCTGTCAAACTCTTCAAGAAGTATCGTATCTTCCATTTCATCTTCATCTACATTCTCTTCCATTTCCATAATATTGTCCTGAAGTACATCGCCCTTGTATAGACCCTCTATATACTCCTTCCACCTTTCTGCTTTCCCTTCTTTGCTTAGAACTGGGTTTCCATCTGAGCTCTTGATATTCATACAAGTGGTTCTTTTTTCTCCAAAGGTCTCTTTAATCTTCCTGTAGGCAGTATCTGTCTTACCCCTAGTGAGATAAGCCTCTACATCCTTACATTTCTTCTCTAGCCATCCCTGCTTAGCCATTTTGCACTTTCTGTCGATCTTGTTTTTGAGACGTTTGTATTCCTTTTTGCCTGCTTCATTTACTGCATTTTTATATTTTCTCCTTTCATCAATTAAATTCAATATTTCTTCTCTTACCCAAGGAGTTCCACTAGCGCTCGTCTTTTTACCTACTTGCTTCTCTGCTGCCTTCACTACTTCATCCCTCAGAGCTACGCATTCTTCTTATACTGTACTTATTTCCCCCATTGCTGACAATTGTTCCCTTATGCTCCCCCTGAATCTCTGTACAACCTCTAGTTTAGCCAGTTTATCCAGGTCCCATCTTCTTAAATTCCCACCTTTTTGCAGTTTCTTCAGTTTTAATCTACAGGTCATAACCAATAGATTGTGGGTCATAGTCCACATCTGCCTCTGGAACTGTGTTACAATTTATATAATGGTAAGACACAGATTTAGGAACCAGGTTTTAATCTATCTGATACCTTTTAGTATTTCTGGGATTCTTCCATGTATACAACCTTCTTTTATGATTCTTGAACCAAGTGTTAGCTATGATTAAGTTATGATCTGTGCAAAATTCTTCCAGACGGCTTCCTCTTTCATTTCTTACCCCCTAACCATATTCACCTACTATGTTTCCTTCTCTCCCTTTTCCTACTCTCAAATTCCAGTCACCCATGACTATTAAGTTTTCGTTCCCCTTCACTACCTGAATAATTTCTTTTATCTCATCATGCATTTCATCAATTTCTTCATCACCTGCAGAGCTAGTTGGCATATACACTTGTACTACTGTAGTAGGCGTGGGCTTCGTGTCAGCATAGTGGACGCATTATTGTGGCCATGACAGTTTGTAGTAGCTTACCCGCACTCCTATTTTTTATTCATTATTAAACCTACTCCTGCATTACCCCTATTTGATTTTGAATTTATAAGCCTGTATTCACCTGACCATAAGTCTTGTTCCTCCTGCCACTGAACTTCACTAATTCCCACTATATCTAACTTTAACCTATCCATTTCCCTTTTTAAATTTCTAACCTACCTGCTCGATTAAGGGATCTGGCATTCCACGCTCCGATCCGTAGAACGTGTTTTCTTTCTTTTATCTACTCTGCGTAAACCCATGCCAGCGTCAACAGCTTCGTCACTCAAAGCTGTACCGTGCCTCACATTTCTAAGAGGAAGAAATTGTCTCACATTTCAGTGGTCCGAGGATACTGTTCACTGAAGAAAACACAGAGGGCTGATAGTAGCTTGTCCTACATCTTATACACCGGCGAAAGTCTTTGTTTAAAAATGACTTTGCTGACGTGCGGTCACTTATTGATTGAACGAAGCTCTCACATTCGTAGAAATGGCAGGAGACGCATTGAAGGAGAAACAACCTTGGTCACTGGCTCCCCCTTAGGACGACGTAGCATGAGTGAATGCAGCATTCTTAATGCATGGTGTTTTCGTCTACTTTTTAACAGAACCTGACATAGAAGATAACCTGACACACGAGGAGTATAAAAATGTAGGATTCCACGCTCCACTTGGGATAAGCTTGCGCAAAGGAAAATACAAACGTACGGAATAGGTTCAAAAAAAAATGTGAGTGCCTCGAAGACTCCGTAACTAATAGAAACCGGAACGTTGTTCTGTATGGTTGTAGGCAAGGGTACCGCCAGGAGTGTACCATGAAGTGTGACAAGCCTGCTCTCATTCTCAGTGTACTACATAAACGATCTAACTGACAGGGCGGACAGCAACCTCCGGCAGTTTGCTGGTGACGCTGTGGGGTGCGGGAAGGAGCCGCCGTTGTAGGACTGTAGGAGGATCCAAAATGACTCAGAGGTAATTTCTAGTATGTGTGATGAGTGGGAGCTTCCTCTGAATGTAGAAAAATGTAAGCTAACGCAGGCGAGTAGGAAAGGCAATCCTATGATGTCCATGTACTGGTATGCTGCTTGACAGTCACGACGGGCCAGTGTCTGGACGTAGCGCTGCAGAGCGATATGGAATGAAAAGAGCACTTAAGGACGACAGCATATGTGGCGAATGGTCAACTTCAGTGGTTTATTTAGGAAAAAGTAGCTCATCTGTAGAGGAGAAAGCATATAGAACACTAGTACGGCTCATTCTACGAGGGTTCACTGAAAAGTAATGCCTCCGCCTTCATAACTCTTCAACAGTTGCCAACGTTGGTATGCGGCAGGTACTGACCTGCTTGTGGTTGGCGGGAAGCCTTAGCATTGAACGGTTGTGTTGTTACAGGGAAAAGTAAGGATCCCTGCGCAATTTAAGCAACGTGCAGTCATTCAATTCTTGACAGCACAAGGTGTCACCCCAAAAGAGATTCATCAGAGGATGAAAGTAGTTTATGGTGATTGTGTTGATGTGAGTACTGTGCGTCTTGAGTGAGTAAGTTTAAAGATGTCGAGGCGAGAACATCTAACCTTCGTGACAAACAACGAGTTCGAAGTCCTGTGACAGCAACCACCGAGTTTCACAACCAAAATGTTGATATATTGATTCAGGACGATCGTCGTGTCATTCAGAGAGAAACTGCAAGCGCAATCGGCATTTCACATCATTACTTTGCTTAGCTATCCGAAGATCTGTGCATGATGGGTACCCCGGATGCTGGCTCCTGAAATGAAAGCGCACAGATTTGAAATTTGCCAGGAACTCCTCTCGGTTACGAGAATGAAGGTGATGCCTTTCTCCATTCAATCAGGGGACATCATTATGCTTCTGATGAAGACGTTGAGAGAACTGTGAGGCTGTGGTTGCGGAAAATTCTTCCATGACGGCTTCAGAAAACTTGTTCATTGTTGGCAGGAATGTATCCAGTTAGCTAGGCATCGTGTGGGAAAATGAATATTGGTAATTATAGATCAGGTTTAAGGATTATTTCTGCGTTTGATTTATTAAAATACTCCCATCCAGACCCAATTAACGGAGGTGGAGGCATTACTTTCCATTCAACTCTCGAGAGTAATGCTCTAGTGTTTGTGATCCCGACCATGTCGGTTTAAAGGAAGACATCAAAGAAATTGGAATATGTACTGCTAGGTTTCTTACTGGTTGGATGTTCTCGGTAGCTTCACTCAATATACGAGTATTAGGGAGATGGTTCCTAAAGAGGGAATTTTCACGAAACACTATTGAAAATATTTAGAGAACAGGCAATTGCTGCAGACTGCAGAATGATTCTGTTGCTGCCAACATACATTTCGTGTAAGGGTCGCAAAGACAGGATAAGAGAATTGGGGCACCTACAGAGGAATGTGGACAGTCGTTTCTCCACCCTACTTGCGGCCGGCCGGTGTGGCCGTGCGGGTCTAGGAGCTTCAGTCTGGAACCGCGTGACGGCTACGGTCGCAGGTTCGAATCCTGCCTCGGCCATGGATGAGTTTGATGTCCTTAGGTTAGTGAGGTTTAAGTACTTTTAAGTTCTAGGGGACTGATGACCACAGATGTTAAGTCCCATAGTGGTCAGAGCCATTTGAACCAAACCTACTTGCGAGCGGAACAGGAAAGGAAATTACTAGCAGTGATGTGAGTTAGCAACTGCCTTGCATCATATGGCGGCTTTTGGAGTATGTAGGTAGATCTAGATGAAAACCTGAACACTGAAATACCTGAAGATTAGGCCATACAACAGCTGCCTTACTGGTTGGGAACAGGATGCTTTAATGTATCGATTTTAACAGACCATTGGAGTCAGATTTTATTGGCTGTAGTGGGTGTTAAGAGAGAGGTATGGGGTATGTGAAACACCATTTGTGGATTGCATAGCTTGCTGACAACAAGTAGTCCACTACGAATCACCGACAACCTTCTCTGGGCAGTCCGATGTGAAGAAATAGCGCACCAGTTGCGTTTAGCGCAACTAGTCTGTTATTTCTTCACATCGGTATTCTTCCAAACCAACCGCTGAAACTAATGAACAAAAATCTAAATGACAAGTGGGTGGAGATCACGTAATCGGCGCTCGGCGCTACCAACAGAAACTGTAAAGTTTAACTTCACCAAGCAGTTCTGACACTACAACTGCTATATCGCTGGTGTTAGCAGAAATGAAAAAAACGGGGATGTCGACATGAAGTGTTCCAGACAAATGCGATATGTGACGAAACCGAACGACGAACCCATCGGACACATTCTATTGTTCCACTTAAACTGCAGTTACCATTGTTAGGAAAGTGGTTATCGCCAAGCGTGAACGTACATCGTTTTCCTTTCAGTGGTTGTTCTAAGGGGGATAAACAGGTAGCTAGATTGCTGTTGTACAGAATATTTAATAATAAATCTATACTTAAATATAAATCTCTAAAAATAGCGGTACTTTTACAATGTGAATTCGATTTTTTTTTGGCCAGTACGTCGATATTTTTTCCGTAGAAATACCGATATATCAATACTTATTTCGATATATCGTGTGCCGGGTAGTCTTCTTTTAAATATTGATATATCGGACGCGAAAATTTTAAAAATATCAACAGTCCTAGGCGCTAGTAACAGCAGGAAAACACGACCTCATGGCGATTGTCGCTCATTCGCAGCGGATTACTAACTACCAGCAAGTTGTGCAGCCCACAAATACATTCCCACCTATCAGTGGTATTTTAAGGCCAATAACATCTCATTAACGAGACGTCGGTAGCCTAGTGACACCGTAAGAAATGAAACATAAACTGAGGTGATACAAGTCACGGAATAGTGATATTCACGTATAGAAATGGCGGTAATATCGCGTGCGCAAGGTATATTTGAGAAGCGCATTGGGGGAGCTGTCGTTTGTACTCCGTTGATCCATGTGAAAAGGTTTCCAACGTGATTATGACCACAGGCGGGTAATTAACAGGCTTTCAACATGGAACGAAGCTCTGTGTCGAAGAGCACCAAATTCCGGACATTACCTCACAACGGAAAACGCAGTAGCCAACGGCCTGCGCTTTAAGACCGAGAGCAGAGGCATTTCAGTACAATTGTCAGTACTAGCAGACAAGCAACACGGCGCGAAATAACAGCAGAAATCAATGTGGGACGTACGGCAAACGTATCCGTTATGGCAGTGCTGCGAAATTTACCATTTATGAGCCTATGGCTAACAACACGACATCGCCTGCACCACCTCACCTGGGTTTGTGCCCGTATCGATTGGATCCTAGACGATTGCAAAACCGTGGCCTTGTCAGATGAGTACCGATTTCAGTTGGTAAGAGCTGATGCGCGGCGCACATCCCTCGAAGCCACGGGCTGTGGTTGTTCACAAGGCACTGTGCAAGATTGTGGTGGCTTCGTAATGGTGCGGGTTGTGTTTACGTAGAACGGACTCGGTCCTTGGTCCAACTCAACCGACCATTGACTGGAAATGGTTATGTTCGGCCATTTGAAGGCGATTTACTGCCATTCGTGGACTTTATGGTCCCATCAACGATGATCATGCCATCAGACCACAGTTATTTGCGGTTGGTTTGAAGAACATTATGGATAATGCGAGCGAATGATTTGGCTACTCAGAACGCCCGACACGAACCCATTGAACATTCATGGGACACATTCAAGAGGTCAGTTCGTGTACAAAATCCCGCACTGCCAACATTTCGCAACTATGGACGGCTATAGTGGCAGCTTGGCTCATTATTTCTGGAGGGGACTCCCAACGAGTTGTTGATTCCACGCCACGTCGACCTGCTGCACCGTACTGGGCAGGAGGAGGTCCGACGCGGTATCAGGAGGCATCCAACGAGTTTTGCCACTTAAGTAAGAGCCGGGTGTCCCAGTCTTTCTTTTGGGGAGACCTAGAGAACTAGAAGTGGAAGAAGAATGTTGTATGTTAGCTGGGGACCTTCAAACGACAGATAGGCCCTGTCCCCGCCGTAGCCGCAGTGGTCAACAGCTCCACGACGACTACCGCAGTCCACTTCACCTCTCCGCCGGCACACAGCGAACCCAGGGTTATTTTGCGGTTCGGCCCCCGGTGGATCCCCCCAGGGAAAGTCTCACACCAGACCAGTGTAACCCCTATGTCTGCGTGGTAGAGTAACGGTGGTGTACGCGTACGTGGAGAACTTGTTTGCGCAGCAACCGCCGACATAGTGTAGCTGAGGTGGAATAAGGGGAACCAGACAGCATTCGTCGAGGCAGATGGAAAACCGCCTAAAAACCACCCACAGACTGCCCGGTTCACCGTACCTCGACCCAAGTCCGCCGGGCGGATTCGTGCAGGGGAGCAGGGGCTCCTTCCCGCTCCGGGAAAGAAGGATGTTACTGAGCGTCTCAAACATATAAGTTCATTTACTTTTGCTCATTGTACTGTTCCTAACCTGAGAATCAAACGAATTACCCTCCTGGTATATTTTCCATATTTCCACTCAATAATGTCTTACGGAGTAATTTTCTGCAGCAATTGATGAACTGGAAAGAAAGTAGGTATTGCACAAAAGCGAGCAATGGTGTTCACCCACGGACGTCATATAGGCAATTCTTCAAGGACCTAGGCATTTTAACTGCAATGTTACAATACATGTATTCGCTAATGAAATTCGTCATAAATAATCCATTACAGATAGCAGTGGAACGGAAAGGTAGTCTACTTTAATATTTCAGCACTTGTGGTGTTGAATAAGATAATGCGGGAGTACACAGAGAAGGATTTTAGCGAGTCGTGGAGAGTGAGTAGTCTGTGTGGAGTGTGTGGAGTACGACCACTAGTTCGTATCTTTGTGCCCGCAGATGAGAGAGAGGTGAAGGAGGAAGGGGGGAGGGTTCAGCGACCCCGCTCGCGATGGCGTCAGTGCCGGCATCCTGAGTGAGCCATTGCCTGGCGTGCCGGCGGCTGTTGACCGCTGTCAGAAGGCAGCCACAGTATGACTCTTGCCAGCTGCCACTAGTGTCAAGGTCGATCCTACGGTTCCATTTTCGAGAAAGAAATGCGGATACTATTTTGGAATCGTCCGAGAACAATAAAATTTAAACCACATATAACTGATGGTGATGCTACTTACTTATCTTTGACTAGTGAAACCTGATTACCGCCACCAAAGCCTGCTACAGTCCGGCGCCTCTACGAACTGCGTTAATATCCTGATTACGTGATGACAGGAAATGAGAAACGCGTAAAACATTCTTTCTGAGATATTTCGATCAGGACGCTTCAGCCCGAAATGGCACCTCACAAGACAGGAGTGTTTCGATGTCTCAGTACTTTTCCTGGTACGTCCCTTACTGGTTAAATGTCAGGACAATAGGTGGCCCAGCGAATATGTACCATGTTATTTACAATTCTTCGATATTCTAGGCAATATGCAATGGTGCATCGTTTTATCGAATGTAAAATTGTACACCTAACAAAACTTGGATAAGCAGTATCCTGCGACTACAACATAAATGAGTCACAATTGGAATCAGTCAACTGAGACACATACCTGAAAGCAGGGACATGAAATGGAACTACCGCACAGGCTCCGTCGTAGGGAGGGCAGTGGCAGACTTTGGTTCATTGACGGGATACCGGGGGAAAAGCACTCAGTCTACCACTAGTGCGTCCTACCTTTAGAGTGCTGTTCACGTGTGTGCGGATATGGAATGGAACTGAGGCTAACAGAGAATAGTGAACGTTTACAAAGAAGGTCTACGTGAGTGGGCACCGTTTTATTTGAACACACTAGATGGTCACGGAAAGTTGAAAAACCATAAATCGCAGACGCTGGAAGATATACGCCAAATGTTCTGCGAAAGCCTGCATACTGAGTTTCAGGAGACAGTGTTAAGTGAAGAATCAGGAGTTACTTTCACACCTTCAAGTAGCACTCCCACAGAGACTGTGAATGCAAAATTAAACTAATTACAACACGCACCGAGACGTTAAGCATTTATTCTTCCAGGAATGGTGAGAAACCATAGCACGACGTGTCCCCTGTCATGCACTACGAAGTGGTTTGCAGAGTATATTCGTGGTGATTTAAAAGTCATGCCCCACAGGACAAAGTGTACATTGGTGATTCAGTGGTATTGACCCACAGGACAAAGTATTACTCGGGGATGTGACAGGAACGAACATTTCAAGCAAAAAAGTGTAGTAAACATGGGCTCTAAAATGCATACACGAAGGACTATGAGCACTTATTCAACTTCGATACTGAGAAACGAATTTTTTCTGCTACAAGCTCTTTGCTTTCCATATTTTGAGAGCAGATAGTACGGACCGAAACAAGAAAAAATTACCCAGTTAACATGGGCACTAAAATGCACACATTAAGAGAAATGAGCACTCCTTCATCTTCTACGGAAGAAATGGTCATACACTCCTGGAAATGGAAAAAAGAACACATTGACACCGGTGTGTCAGACCCACCATACTTGCTCCGGACACTGCGACAGGGCTGTACAAGCAATGATCACACGCACGGCACAGCGGACACACCAGGAACCGCAGTGTTGGCCGTCGAATGGCGCTAGCTGCGCAGCATTTGTGCACCGCCGCCGTCAGTGTCAGCCAGTTTGCCGTGGCATACGGAGCTCCATCGCAGTCTTTAACACTGGTAGCATGCCGCGACAGCGTGGACGTGAACCGTATGTGCAGTTGACGGACTTTGAGCGAGGGCGTATAGTGGGCATGCGGGAGGCCGGGTGAACGTACCGCCGAATTACTCAACACGTGGGGCGTGAGGTCTCCACAGTACATCGATGTTGTCGCCAGTGGTCGGCGGAAGGTGCACGTGCCCGTCGACCTGGGACCGGACCGCAGTCACGCACGGATGCACGCCAAGACCGTAGGATCCTACGCAGTGCCGTAGGGGACCGCACCGCCACTTCCCAGCAAATTAGGGACACTGTTGCTCCTGGGGTATCGGCGAGGACCATTCGCAACCGTCTGCATGAAGCTGGGCTACGGTCCCGCACACCGTTAGGCCGTCTTCCGCTCACGCCCCAACATCGTGCAGCCCGCCCCCAGTGGTGTCGCGACAGGCGTGAATGGAGGGACGAATGGAGACGTGTCGTCTTCAGCGATGAGAGTCGCTTCTGCCTTGGTACCAATGATGGTCGTATGCGTGTTTGGCGCCGTGCACGTGAGCGCCACAATCAGGACTGCATACGACCGAGGCACACAGGGCCAACACCCGGCATCATGGTGTGGGGAGCGATCTCCTACACTGGCCGTACACCTCTGGTGATCGTCGAGGGGACACTGAATAGGGCACGGTACATCCAAACCGTCATCGAAACCATCGTTCTAGCATTCCTAGACCGGCAAGGGAACTTGCTGTTCCAACAGGACAATGGACGCATGTATCCCGTGCCACCCAACGTGCTCTAGAAGGTGTAAGTCAACTACCCTGGCCAGCAAGATCTCCGGATCTGTCCCCCATTGAGCATGTTTGGGACTGGATGAAGCGTCATCTCACGCGGTCTGCACGTCCAGCACGAACGCTGGTCCAACTGAGGCGCCAGGTGGAAATGGCATGGCAAGCCGTTCCACAGGACTACATCCAGCATCTCCACGATCGTCTCCATGGGAGAATTGCTGCGAAAGGTGGATATACACTGTACTAGTGCCGACATTGTGCATGCTCTGTTGCCTGTGTCTATGTATCTGTGGTTCTGTCAGTGTGATCATGTGATGTATCTGACCCCAGGAATGTGCCAATAAAGTTTTCCCTTCCTGGGACAATGAATTCACGGTGCTCTTATTTCAATTTCCAGGAGTGTAGATTCTGTGGTATGCATTTTAGAGCCCATGTTTACTGGATAATTTTTTCTCTATCTATTTCATACTACATCCACCCAATATATGGAAAGCAAAGAGCTTGTAGTAGAAGACATTCGTTTCTCAGTATCGAAGATGAATAAGTGCTCATAGCTCTTAAGGTATGCATTTCAGAGCCCATGCTTACTAAAAGTTTTTGGTTCGGAAGATGGTTCCTTTCACAGCCCTGCATACCACAGGGGCCAACCCTATTGAATAACATGCAGATCTTGTCCTATGAGACAAGTGGCTGGGAAGTGGCGGTGCGGTCCCCTACGGCACTGCGTACGGGAATCGCCCTCTATATGTAGAAATAAACGTAGGTAAATACAGGTCTAGGACTCTGTATAAGGTAAAATCATACTCTTCCTACAGCAGCCACCCTGACATTCACTATTGGATGCATCAGCCATACGTAATACTGCGTACGATCAATGTTAATATCTGACGGGCAGCGTGACATTGCATTTGTTTTTGATCCAGTGTTTTGCAGAAAGACAAATCACATAACCAGCATGTGGTCGTCATTGCGATGTAGCCCAAGCCAGCCGAAGCCTTTCGGACACGCCTCCGTGACGTCAGTACTTTCCTTTTCTAGTCTGAGGCGACGACGATCAAAACAAGACACGGATGTAGTTGACTGTCAGTGATGAAATGAGTTCTAAAGGGCTGTGGACTTAAATCCAAACAACTTGCAGGCAGAGCGATACAAGAGAAAACAAATTCCTCATTGATTCGTTTCGTGATATTCAAATCTCCTAGAACATCACCAAATATTGATGTTATGGTAATGATCCGATCGTATTGGTTTCACCATATTATCCATTTTTCGTTTGCTGTTGCTGTTCATAAGAATTACCGATAGCTGGATGGTCAGCGTGACGGACTGCCGTCCTAAGGGGCCGAGGTTCGATTGCCAGCCGGGTCGGGGATTTTCTTCGCTCAGGGACTGGACGTTGTGTTGTCTTCATCATCATTTCATCCCCATCCGGCGCGCAGGTCGCCCAATGTGGCATCGAATGTATTAAGACCTGCACCAAGGAGGCCGGACCTGCCCCGTAAGGGGCCTCCGGGCCAATGACGCCAAACGCTCATTTCCATTTCCAATCCACAGTGGCAGTCATCGATAAAACGGTGGAAAGAGCTATATACTATTTAGTAACTTTTGTCCTCTCACTGCCAGAGAACACTTCCGTCTTCACTTTATCGCCATCTCACAAAGTGTATATTAGTCCGATGCATCAAATCATGTGTTACCTGGTGGAACAGTTCCGTAAGAAGTGGTTAATCACATTGATCTACTTATTGCTCGTAAAGCTAATTAATAACTTTAAACTTGAGGCATGGTTATCAGATTTCGTGCTAATGTAATCTCTTACTAATTGGTAGAGTTCAGTATACTAAGATATGCAATATGAAAGCAAATAGATACGACCTAGTCGTAAGGAAGAAACAGAAACAAATTACACTTATATAGATTTTTGGTTCAACTTTACCTCAAATACAGATCCAATTCGTTTCGATACTAGATAATAGTTTTTATCAATAGTATCTGCAATGCATTAACCGAAGTAATAAGCTGAATTAGCAGTCCTAGGCCATTAGCACGTGAACAGAAGACTATTAAGTTTCCAGTGCCTTTAATTGCATTACTAAAGCCATATAGATGATCTGAAACCCTTTTTTTTCCCTAGTGTGGTGTTTATTTGGATCGTGAGCAGCAGGAAAAGTTGACAATAATAAATCTACTCACTTACTAGTCATTAACGTAAAATTCGGCTGGATAAAGATTAGCCGCCCGTAGAGGCCGAGCGGTTCTAGGCACTACAGTCTGGAACCGCGCGGCCGCTACGGTCGCCGGTTCGAATCCTGCCTCGGGTATGGATGTGTGTGATGTCCTTAGGTTAGTTAGGTTTAAGTAGTTCTAAGTTATAGGGGACTGATGACCTCAGCAGTCAAGTCCCGTAGTGCTCAGTGCCATTTGAACCATTTTTGGTAAAGATTAGGATATATTTAGTCGACATTCTGATCCTGTAGTTAATTTGAATCAGTTTAGATTTATGTAACTGTGATAAGATTATTCAGTAGCCCGGTCCTCGCGGGAGGCAAGTAACTCAAAACTAAAGATGTGTAATAATGTTTCAACTGACACACTGTATAACACAACGAAAATTGACAGGAAGATGAATAAACGAGTAAGGCGAAAGAGGAGGAATTTGGATCGTTTGGAAGTTGAAAGTAAGGCAGGAGGGCATGCAGCCAAACGAACTAACAGAGAATGAGCTAACGAACATTTTTTATTTACTTTTTTGAAAGAAATCAAAAACTAGAAAAGAAACCTGCGAAATATTTTGTGAAATGATTTGTCTAGAAGAAACAAATGAAACAGATTAGAGAATCGTTCTGATAGGCCTTTGAATGGTGCTCGAAACCATGTACAAGTAGATGAGACTATCGTACATTAGTGACGCAGGGCGCCCACTGTATGAAATTCCGCGACAAATATCCTAAAGGGCTCTTTAAACTTATTAGACTCTAAGTTAAACATTGAGCTTTAAATACTCACTTGATGTGCATGGTTTCGAGCATCGTTCAAAGGAGTGCCAACTGTTTCTCTAATCAGTTTTATTTTTTACTTTTATACACGTGATTTCGTAAAATATTTGAGCGTTCTTTTCTTCAATATTTTTTATTTTCAAGTTTTCTTCAGAAAGCGTGAAACATACTTGAATATCGATGAATAGCCTATTATTGTTAGAGCATATGCATCAAGAGAAATTAGAGAAGTTTTAATTTATGCTGTTATTTGATATTTTTGATACTGCAGGTGCTGTTCGTCATACATTTCAATTGTCCCTCAAATTACTAATCAAGATTTTCTTAATTACTTTGATTACTTTCGAAAAATTGAATCAGTTTTTGCAAAACTAGACCTGACGCTGGTCTGTTTGATACTCCACTTGTTCGTTTCCCACTCTTCGTTTGGCTATGAAAATGTTGGGAAAAATCCGATATTTAGTTTCTACGGGGTCATGTGTTTGCTCCACTGAAAAAGTTGCCCGGAAACGGTGGATTTATCACGATCAGAAAATATGTGAATTCCAAAGGAGGACTTAATGGAAGGTGGGTAGGAGCAGCAAAGACGGACATAGTTGTGATGGACGCACAATGTTAAAAACGGTAATACGTCGTCGTGTTACACCTCCCCTAGCTGCGACGTAAATTAGTTTAGTGGTTTACAGTGACGTTAATAGTTCGTTGTCTTGGTGTGTATTGTAATCGATTAGATTGTCGCTTGAGCATTTACATCTCTGCTCCCACCTCACTTTCATGTGTCACAAGAAAAGGAATGTAAATACGCGTCACAGTGATGAGAAGATTGATCTTCTACTGGCAAGGCCTCCGGTGCCATTGTAAGCAGTCAAAATAAACTGTTTAACACTAATGGATTAACTATGAAGAAACGAATAGGGAGGTGAGTTAAGGAGACCATTTGGTGTTTCTTTGCATTACAATATTTAATGTTCCCACTCCAGTTCGACAAGATTCATATTCATAGTGCAGCAATAAAGATTTGCTATGTCTGCCTACAGTAAACGAAGAAGTTACAACAGGTAAAAAACATTGATAGGGAAGAGGCAAACAATTTTAAAGAAATGGACGTAATAACGCGAAGGCTGGTAGTGGCCTTTCAGCATAAACTGATGAAAAATGCTTGATGATAACATCAGTGTACAAGATAGCGTAAATAAGACCAAGGTCCTGAATGCAACGACTAAGTTGAAGGTTGAAGTTCAGGTGGTGGAGAGACTGAAAAGCATGTTAGCTGGAGGGAAATCGAACAGACGGGTTACAGATCACCAAGAGCGTGATAGACAGGTCCAAAAGGTCGCAGAAACTACGCTATGCCGGAAAGACAACCCAGGTGAAAAAAAGAGTACACCTTGAACGATTAGATAAAGGACCTCATAGTCAAAGGACACAAAATTTTAGACTAGCACGTTCTGCATTTGATGCAGTCGTGGACCGTGCGGCTGGTCCCGGCGGAGGTTCGAGTCCTCCCTCGGGCATGGGTGTGTGTGTTGGTCCGTAGGATAATTTAGGTTAAGCAGTGTGTAAGCTTAGGGACTGATGACCTTAGCAGTTAAGTCCCATAGGATTTCACACACTCAACTGCATTTGAACGGTGGCGGCACGAGGGTTCAAGGCCAACATGGATATCGCGGCGCAGCGCCACCTACCGGTAAAATGTGCTTGCGGCTCTCGTGGTCGCTGTAAACCGAAGGTAGTGAACCAGTGTGACTTTAGCACACGTGCAGGATGCCTCTTAAACTCATGCTCGAACGGTGTCGTCAAATAAATGAGGGCGCATTACTGACCTAAAAAAGTTTGACGCAGCTATCGGGGAAATTGCAGCCTGTGTGTGAGACGACACCATCCGCCCCCCCCCCCCCCCCCCCCCCCGGGCGCTCCAGGACAGAGAGGACAGACCTGCACTCCTCGGGTGTGGCCCAACAGCGGAACCTACTCTGACAGGGGTGACTGCCCATCACCGTTCATTACGGCATGGGTTACTTGCGTAGTCCGCTTCTCCGCCTATGTTTGAGGAATGTGCAGAAACATGATAGACGGCAGTTGTGTGTGGATCGACGTTATAGGGGACAGGAATGGCATAAGATAGTGTTTTCAGACAAATCCGAGTTCTGTTAGTTTGAAGATGATGGCCGCATTTTGGTTCGCCACAGACAGGGGGAGCGGCATCACAGTGACTGATTTCACACAACACAGACAGCGCCATCTCGAGGCTTATGATGTTGGGTGCTACTGGGCACAGCCACAGATCACAGCTGGCACGTGTCCAGACCACTGTGGCCAGTGTGAGCTACGTGGATGACATCCTGTGACCCGTAGCCACACCCTTGCCCCACAGCACTTCAGACGCCCGAGGCAGTATTCGAACCTGCGACTGTAGCGGTCGCTCGGCTCCAGACTGTGGCGCCTAGAACCGCTCGGCCACTCTGGCCAGCGCCATTTTTCAGCAAGACAAAGCAAGACCACGCGTTGCTGCACGAATATGTACCTTCGTAGTTTCACAGGTTGTCAGCCTATAGCCCTGGTACGCCACATCACCAGACTAGTCGCTTATCACAGAACACATACTCACCTGAGGTGAGTGAAATGCTAATCATATGAACGTCGTATATCTAGTCATTCAAGGTGTTCTCTCATTTCTAAACATGAGTGTATGTCGTCAATTAGAAACACCGCATGTATGCAACGGAGGGGACCACCTTGGATAAGCGAGCTTGTATCAGGCTGGAGAAAGAGAAACTAAAGATCTTGAAAGACATATGGGGCACAAAACAACACGCTGAAGCTTCGCACACAGACAAATGTAGGAACTGTATGAGAGCATTGAAGCACTGTAAAGCATGACGCAAAAGAGAAGGCTGACAATTAGGGAGGACTGCAAAGCAATTGGACGCAACAGTGCAGAATTGGTCCAGCTGTAGGAATACAGGTGGACAGCTATCAGAATCAAAATTAAGACCACGGATGCAGAGAGAACTACAAGGAGCGAGAGAACAAAAAGTCTTTCGTTCTGAATAAGTTGCCGATGATTCTAACGGGGCGAAACAACTAAATACTAGGCGCATTCTAAAAGTAATGTCCGATTTGGCGCGAAATGGTAACCACTGTGAAAATCCGATGAAACTTCGATCAGATGTGTTGGACAGTGTCTTTATTGTGCCTGTTGATCGCTTCACGTCGCTATTTTCAGTTCAGAGCTCAAAGTGATCATGTAGAAATCCCTGGTGAGAGATTCGCTTGAAGCTATGCAGCCCACGTGACATGAATGTCACGCATTTCTTTCTTCAAGACAATTCTTAGCCGCATTTTGCAGGGGCATTGAGGACGCTCCTGCAGCGTTTTGTACCGACAGTACAGACCTTAATTGGCTCTCTCTGATGTTCATTTCTGCTCACTTGAACCGCTGGCTACGAAGACAACATTTTGGCACAAACAACGATAGGCAGACCAGCGTAGAGAACTGGCGGAAAGCACAGGCGGCTGCTTTCTGTGACGAGAACAGTGGAAAGTTTGTATAACGCCTGCGACAAATTTCTGAGCGGCAACTATTTTGAGAGGTACGTGGAAGGTGTGGCTAACAGCTGCGAATAAAGAATTTTTCAGTTTCACTGTGGTTTTCGTTTCGCGACGGATCGGACCTTTCTTTCCCAACAGCCCTCGTAACTAAATCCATACAAAGATCCGGTGGAAAGGATAGCTTGCAGCAGTGTGGATTATATGAACCATGCGGCAACTCTGTTTCTTCTGCCGGCTGTGGCGTGAGACCGCTGCGCTTCACACAAACGAGGCTCGGCGGCTGCTCCTCATTACTGTAGAGGTACTTCTGGAAGACGCGGAAGGTGAAGGGTCCGTGGAAGCCCTTGAGGCCGACGATGAGGCCGGCGCGGCGGTAGTCGTCGACGAGCCTCTTGACGAGCACCTGCTCGTTGGCGCGGCCCGCGCCGATCTGGAGCCTCTTCAGCTCCAGCAGCTGCTGGAAGATGCGCTGCTCCATGTGGTACCTGCAGCAGCGGTAGTCGGCGACCCGGCTCTACAGGCAGCGCCTCAGTAGCACCGCAGACTCTGTCTCAGAATAGCTGTATTCTCAAGTTTTCTTGTGCAAGGTGGGGAACCAAACGGTCGGTCGCGAGCACAGGCTCCGCAGAGATCTGTCAGAAAGAGAGCAAGATTTTAAAATTGCCTATTTTGGTATAATCCGTTCGGCGAGTTTAAGAATGTGTCATGCCTGGAGAATAGTGAGTCACAGAATGTACGTAAATTTCATTGTATAGTCGAGGGTTGATTGTTATCGACACTTCACATTTGTCAAAGATAGATTGATTTGACACCTAAAAGATAAGCACAAAAAATGGCTCTGAGCACTATGGGACTTAACATCTGAGGTCATCAGTCCCCTAGAACTTAGAAGTACTTAAACCTAACTAACCTAAGGACATCACACACATCCATGCCCGAGGCAGGATTCGAACCTGCGATCGTAGCGGTCGCGCTGTTCCAGACTGAAGCGCCTAGAACCGCTCGGCCAACCAGGCCGGCCAGATAAGCACATTACATTAGCATATGCAAACTAGACGTTTTCATATTTTTAATGCGAAAATGGATGCTACCATTTTCATTTTACGATCTAAAATGACATCTTCATATGATTAAATCCAGCGAGTTGCCGAAAGAAGCCACACAGTGTTGACTACAGACGTTTTTACTGATAAATCAGAAAAAAATCAGACTGATCGAGAAAATGCTGTTGGATATCAACAAAAATAAGTATAAAAATGACAGAAATTGATATACCTCATAGTGGAGAAACAGAAAATGAACAGGGCTAAGAAAATGTTTCGTTAAAGAGGTATGAAATGACTTTCCTGTTGTGTCTCTTGGTTGAGTAATTTACCTCAAATGTGCATTTTTGCTGACACTATTGTTCACAGTTGGTCGTGGAATTTTTTTGTCTCATTTGCATTTGTTCTGTTTCAGTGTAACTACCATCCGAACATATCATAACTGTGTATTCTGTGTCTGAAATGACGCACATGCACTACATCGACGGCCTAGCAGATGGGAATGCGGAGTCAGCGCTGAAAGTAACTCCAGTAGGTAGACACCTGTGCAGAAACGTTTGTGCGACACCATCAATGCTTGTGAGAGACAGGCCCATTTGAGAAGGAAATTTCAGATGAAGACCACGCGATGTACGAATGCGTGAGCTTGAAGAATATGTTCTTCTTCCTGTGGATGGAGCTCGAGCAGCTAGTGCAAGGAGGATACCGGAAGGGAAGGCCTCAGTGACATGTCGATGTGAAACAGTTAATGTGGAAACTTATTTACTCGTATCGACTTACGTGAGGCACGCATGTTAAGGCAGTGTGCTGAGTTTCTGCATTTCTTAGCATGCACCTGATTCACTGATGAGGCTGGCTTTTAAGATCATGGGTAGGGATCTTCAATTATCATAGCAATCGCGACTGGGCTTATGAAAACCTTCGCGAATTGCCACAAGACAGATATTAACAGAGGTTCAGTCTCAATGTGTGCTGTGGAACGTTGATGATCAGCTAACTGGCCTCTATGTCTTTAATCAACTTCTTACTGGATAAGCGAATCTGGTGTTTTGCAGAGATGATTTGTTTCATTTAGTTGATTATGTATCTCTAGAAGTCAGCCAGCGAATATTGGCACAATGGTGCTCCACATCCCACTACATGGATAGTTTTCCAGTATGTCGATAATCAATTTCCAAAGAGACTACTACAGCCAAATCTGGCGCAGAAAGAGCAGGGTTCGTATCAGCACTGTGGGGTCTATAACCTCCTTGTTCCAATAGGGTTGGAGATATGGGAAAAACATTTTATCCTTATCTCTGGTGTATAGGCTGCCCCATTGCAACAGGTATGTTGTGTGGGAACAGTGTCAGCCTGTCCAACCAACTTGCTTTGCAAGGCAGCCTAAGTGTCAGGGGCAAGAAATGGCTTTCTGGGCACTGATTTATAGGCTGCCCTGCGTAACAGGCATGTTTTGTTGGAGTAGTGTCAGCCTGATTTATCGACCAGCTGTACACCTGTATATCAGGGGGCAAATAAATGATTTTGAAGCACCTGAAATGTTGCGTGCCCTTCAGAGTAGGCAAATTGTGGGAGTAGTTCCTGCCTCCTTTACTGAACTGTTTTGCAGTCGCTACTTGTGACAATGAGCTTGGCAGGGATAATTTGAGATGGGTAGAGGAGCAGATGAGCAGCCTGAGGGGGAGAGCAAATGGACAGGGGAGGAGGGGGAGATGCATGAGAAAGGTGGAATGTGTAGAGGAATAGTGGGCAAGTAGCAAAGGAAGAGGGAGAGGTGGAGATGGAAAAGGGAAGTGCAAGAGTGTATGCTCAGTCTGAAGGAGATGAAGATATGCTCAGAGAGAGGGGTAGAGGAAATTGACAAAGAGACAGGGAGGAGGGAAGAGATGAACAGCCAGACAGAAGGAAGAAGAGGTGTGTTCAGTATATGTGTCGAAAGCATATGTGGGCGAAGGCTAGTAGTAATGTGACAGTATTAGTATCATTAGCGAACTGGGTTTTTCTAAAGCGTGGCGTGCACTCACTTGCGCATGCTGATCTGCTCGGCCTGCGTGACGGAGACGGTGCTGAGCGGCACCCCGCCGCCCCCGCCACCCCCGCCGCCACCGCCGCTGCCCCCGGCCTCGCCCGGCTGCTCGTGCTCCCGCCGCGGCGACGGCTCGAACCCAGAGTCGGGCTGCGCGCTGAAGCGGCTGCGCGTGGTCGTCGAGGACGCCTCCTCCTCCTCCTCTTCCTCCCCCTCCTCCTGCTTCTCCACGCCGTCCTCGACCTTCAGTTCCTCTTGTTCTCGGCCCTCGTCTCCTTCCGAGTCTTCTTAATTACATTCAGTGCCGGGTCCCAAGCCTTGCAGCGATTGTAGCTACAATCTCGGTTGATAAGATCTTCAATGGTGCGAATTTCGATATACTCCCTTATAACGCTGTCCCATTATTTAGAGGTCTGAGCCAGGATCTTGGTACGTTCATAATCCATCTCGTGTAATTAATGTAATTTAGAAGACTCTCAGCAAGAAGTACGAACTGGTAACCAGGGCGGACTTAGCAAGCACATCGACGCTACGACAGATTCCGACGCCCACGTCTTCGTGACCGCCGGCGCGCGGGCGCGGACGGCCAAGAGAGCGGCCCGCGGGGGGAGAGGATTTAAATCGGCCGCCCGCGCTCACGAGCTCAGTTCGTCAGCGCACCTGACTATGCCGACACGTTTGATCGCCGAAATATTGTGCCTGTTGTACACTATGAACCGGCAGTATAACCGTGGAATGTTCGAGGTACGAAATGTCTAGCCATATACTAAAAAACTGAGTTTTCGCAGCGAAACAGGCATAAAATATACAGAAGATCCGCAGAACTAAATTACTGTTGACTAACTCCTTACTTACACCATTTCGAAAACTATGGAATATCAACTAAGCATAGTTCTCGAAATACGTGACTATGGCTGTATCTCACTTCTCACCCCCCCCCCCCTCCTCCCCCAATCCACTGCTGCGGAAATGCCTTACCTAGAAGCGGAGAAGTGAAATTTTCTCAAGTTTCCAAGACTCTTGAAGACAGTGGCTGCACGTTCATTGAGGGCAGATCCTAAAGAACTAATTTTTCCCCAGGCAGAGCTCACCATCTGCAGCATCGTTGACAGAACCGACAGCGGACTTTTGGTGCAGAGCCGGGTGGAGGGTCTGAATCACAGGCTCAGGCGATTTTGCGACCGTATTAGCTGCAGATTCCTTGACTTGCGCCATAGGGTGGTGGGGTTTCGGGTTCCGCTGAATAGGTCAGGAGTTCACTACACTCAGCTGGCGGCTACACGGGTAGCGGAGGCTGTGTGGCGTGGACTGGGCGGTTTTTTAGGTTAGAAGGCCTCGGGAAAGTGCGGGATGGGCTGCAATGTCAAAGGGTGCTTGGCAATTACAGGACGTGCTTTGATCAAGGAACAGACGGAATTATAGTTGTAAATTGTTGTAGTAGCGCTGGAAAAGTCCCTGAGCTTCAAGCGCTAATAGAAAGCACAGAAGCTGATATCGTTATAGGCACAGAAAGCTGGCTAAAGCCTGAAATAAGTTCTTCAGAAATTTTTACGAAGTCTCAGACGGTGTTCAGGAAAGATATATTAGGCAGAATTGGTGGTGGAGTGTTTGTGTCTGTCAGTAGTGGTTTATCTTGTAGTGAAGTCGAAGTAGATACTCCGTGCGAATTGGTATGGGTGGAAGTTATACTTAACAGCCGAATTAAGTTAATAATTGGCTCCTTCTACCGACCCCCAGACTCCGATGATACAGTTGCGGAACAGTTCAGAGAAAGTTTGAGTCTCGTAACAAATAAATACCCCACTCATACGGTTATAGTTGGTGGGGACTTCAACCTACCCTCGGTATGTTGGCAAAAATACTTGTTCAAAACCGGTGGTAGGCAGAAAACGTCTTCCGAGATTGTCCTAAATGCATTCTCCGAAAATTATTTCGAGCAGTTAGTCCACGAACCCACGCGAATTGTAAATGGTTGCGAAAACACACTTGACCTCTTGGCCACAAACAATCCAGAGCTGATAGAGAGCATCATGACTGATACAGGGATTAGTGATCACAAGGTCATTGTACGAGGGTCAGTCAAAAAGTAATGCCTCCTATTTTTTTTTCTATGTTTAATTGTCAGGAAATTTAAATGCAATTACATAGGTTGAAAACCACAACATTGAGGATCATTTTGTCATTTTTCAATGTAATCTCCGCCCATCTCTACAGTTTTGGTCCATCTTTGAACAAGGGCATGTATCCCAGCACGGTAAAAATCACAGCTCTGCTTCCTAAGCCATTGACGCACGGATGTTTTGACGGCCTCCTCATCTTCAAAATGAATCCCACGATGAGCTTCTTTTAGTGGCCCGAAAAGATGGAAGTCTGATGGTGCCAGGTCAGGGCTGTATGGGGGATGAGGCAAAACTTCCCATCCAATTTTGACAATCTCGTCAGAGGTGTGACGACTGGTGTGTGGTCTTGCATTGTCATGCAAAAGAAGAACATCTGCCATTGATTTTGTTGGGCGAACTCGCTGAAGACGTGCTTCAAGTTTTTTGAGGGTTGTGACGTATTGAACAGAATTTATTGTGCATCCCTGCTCCAAAAAATCAACCAGAATCACACCCTCTGTATCCCAGAAAACTGTTGCCATAACTTTCCCTGCCGATCGCACAGTTTTGAATTTTTTCTTCCTCGGCGAGCTTGTGTGACGCCACTCCATTGACTGCCTCTTTGATTCGGGTTCAAAAAAATGCACCCATGTTTCGTCCCCGGTCACAATTTTTTTCAGAAACTCATCTCCCTCCAAACGGAAGCGCTGCAAGTGTTGGGAGGCTATTGTTTTCCTTGCCTCTTTATTCTGATCGGTTAACATTCTTGGAACCCACCGTGCACAAACTTTTGAGTACCCAAATTGTTTAATAATCGTGATCACACTGCCTTTACTAAGAGAAATAATGCGACACACTTCATCTGCAGTCACCCGACGGTCACCACGAATGATGTCATCAACTTGCTGAATGTTGTGTGGAGTCACTGCACTCACCGGCCTGCCGCTCCGCTTTTCGTCAGTCAACGGTGTTTGCCCTTCAGCTTCCTTACAACGACGAACCCATCGTCTAACAGTGCTGACATCCACTGTCACAACACCATACACCTTCTTCAGTCTTTCATGAATGCGTATGGGCGTTTCACCTTCTGCATTCAAGAATTCAATCACACAACGCTGTCTCAAACGAACATCGATATCGGCCATCTTACAAACTTCTGCTGTGCTGCCACCTGTTGACACAGAAAGTTACTACTGCAGTGGATTGCAGAAGAAGGTTTGAGGAATGGCGCCAAATTCAAATTTTTCACTTAACTTAATTTTTTTAAGTAGAAAAAAAATGGGAGGCATTACTTTCTGACCGACCCTCGTAGCTAGGCTCAATACCATTTCTTCCAAATCCATCAGAAACAAACGCAAAATAATTTTATTAAAAAAACAGGATAAAGTGCCACTAGAAGCCTTCCTAAAAGACAATTTCCATTCCTTCCGAACTGACTATGCGAATGTAGACGAGATGTGGCTCAAATTCAAAGATATAGTAGCAATAGCAATTCAGATATTCATACCTCATAAATTGGTAAGAGATGGAACGGATCCCCCGTGGTACACAAAAAAGGTCCGAACGCTGTTGCAGAGGCAACGGAAAAAGCATGCGAAGTTCAGAAGAACGCGAAATCCCGAAGATGGGTAAAATTTACAGACGGGCGAAATTTGGCACGTACTTCGATGCGAGATGCCTTTAATAGGTTCCACAACGAAACATTGTCTCGAAATTTGGTAGAAAATCCCAAGAAATTCTGGTCGTATGTAAAGTACACAAGCGGCAAGACGCAGTCAATACCTTCGCTGCGCAGTGCCGATGGTACTGTTATCGACGGCTGTGCCGCTAAAGCGGAGTTATTGAACGCAGTTTTCCGAAATTCCTTCACCAAGGAAGGCGAATGGAATATTCCAGAATTTGAAACACGAACATCTGCTAGCATGATTTTCTTAGAAGTAGACACCTTAGGGGTTGCGAAGTAACTCAAATCGCTTGATAAGGGCAAGTCTTCAGGTCCAGATTGTATACCGATTAGGTTCCTTTCAGATTACACTGATACTATAGCTCCCTACTTAGCACTCATATACAACCGCTCGCTCACCGATAGATCTGTACCTACAGATTGGAAAATTGCGCAGGTCGCACCAGTGTTCAAGAAGGGTAGTAGGAGTAATCCATTTAACTACAGACCTGTATCATTGACGTCGGTTTGCAGTAGGGTTTTGGAGCATATACTGTATTCAAACATTATGAATCAACTCGAAGGGAACGATCTATTGACACGTAATCAGCATGGCTTCAGAAAACATCGCTCTTGTGCAACGCAGCTAGCTCTTTATTCGCACGAAGTAATGGCCGCTATCGACAGGGGATCTCAAGTTGATTCCATATTTCTAGATTTCCGGAAAGCTTTTGACACCGTTCCTCACAAGCGACTTCTAATCAAGCTGCGGAGCTATGGGGTATCGTCTCAGTTGAGCGACTGGATTCGTGATTTCCTGTCAGGAAGGTCGCAGTTCGTACTAATAGACGGCAAATCATCGAGTAAAACTGAAGTGATATCAGGTGTTCCCCAGGGAAGCGTCCTGGGACCTCTACTGTTCCTGATCTATATAAATGACCTGGGTGACAACCTGAGCAGTTCTCTTAGACTGTTCGCAGATGATGCTGTAATTTACCGTCTAGTAAGCTCATCCGAAGACCAGTATCAGCTGCAAAGCGATTTAGAAAAGATTGCTGTATGGTGTGTCAGGTGGCAGTTGACACTAAATAACGAAAAGTGTGAGATGATCCACATGAGTTCTAAAAGAAATCCGTTCGATTACTCGATAAATAGTACAATTCTCAAGGCTGTCAATTCAACTAAGTACCTGGGTGTTAAAATTACGAACAACTTCAGTTGGAAGGACCACATAGATAATATTGTCGGGAAGGCGAGCCAAAGGTTGCGTTTCATTGGCAGGACACTTAGAAGATGCAACAAGTCCACTAAAGAGACAGCTTACACTACACTCGTTCGTCCTCTGTTAGAATATTGCTGCGTGGTGTGGGATCCTTACCAGGTGGGATTGACGGAGGACATCGAAAGGGTGCAAAAAAGGGCAGCTCGTTTTGTATTATCGCGTTATAGGGGAGAGAGTGTGGCAGATATGATACACGAGTTGGGATGGAAGTCATTACAGCATAGACGTTTTTCGTCGCGGCGAGACTTTTTTACGAAATTTCAGTCACCAACTTTCTCTTCCGAATGCGAAAACATTTTGTTGAGCCCAACCTACATAGGTAGGAATGATCATCAAAATAAAATAAGAGAAATCAGAGCTCGAACAGAAAGGTTTAGGTGTTCGTTTTTCCCGCTCGCTGTTCGGGAGTGGAATAGTAGAGAGATAGTATGATTGTGGTTCGGTGAACCCTCTGCCAAGCATTTAAATGTGAATTGCAGAGTAGTCATGTAGATGTAGATGTATTCACGACTACCTATGGATTCTAAAAAGAAGCAGTTGCTACTTGTAGATGAGCGTGAACGTTAATCACAGGGCTTGTGACTCGAGCGACTACCTGAAGTGACTCAAGACTGATAGAGTGAGTTGGTGTGGTGATTGGAGACAACAGACGTTCCAATGCCACTTAAGATTTCATCTGCTGTCCTGGGGCACAGCAGTTTATGACAGTAAAACATGGACTGTGGGAATACCGGAACATAACGGAAGTGAAGCATTGGAGTTGTGGTGCTACAGACGAATGTTGAAAATTAGGCGATCTGATAAGGTAAGGAATGAGGAGGTTCTGCGCAGAATCGGAGAGGAAAGGAATTGTGGAAAACACTGACAAGGAGAAGAGGCAGGATGATGGGACATTTTTTGAGACACCAAGGAATGACTGCCATGTTACTAGAGGGAGCTGGCTGCAGATTTCAACATTGAGATACACAAAAACTGATAACCTCGCCACGATAATCGTATCGATAACGGAAGGTGTTATGTAAGAAGCTAGCAGAAGATACGTTACTGTTATTTACGTTTGTTTTTAATTGTACGTCGTACTGGGACATTTTATATGCGTCACTCCTACAGGTATACAGCAGCTGAGATACGTTATTGGTAATTGGTAAAAATACTCAATGGATTTAAGGAAAGTGCATTGCTCTGGGATTGGCATCCAAGCAAATTAACACTAACATCGGTTATCGTCACATTTACATGGCTTGTTCAAAATGTAAGAATGTTTTCGAAACGTTCTAAATGGTTGAGGAGACATTCAGTGCGTTCTTGTTATTTCGTTTTCAATTTGTTATATTTAGTACTTGTATTTTTGAAGTTTGTTTAACTTTACGTGGCTTGGTATTACGTGCTAATTCGTTGATTTCTACAGTAACGAAATGAAACAAAAGATTGGAAAAGAGAGAGAGAGAATGAGCGAACGAGTGAGAGAGAGAGAGAGAGAGAGAGAGAGAGAGAGAGAGAGGGAGAGAGAAGGAAGGGAAGGTGAAACGGCTATTCATTAACACCGCAACTGGCCCACTGGCACTAATATCTTCACCGATTTGCCCATACTTCAAATAGGACGACTACTTAGCAATGTAGCAGGACAAGTGTGTGCATTGTACTCTATTACATTGATTTCCACTGAACTCGATGCATCTCTTCATACTCGAAAATGGCACACGTTTTATGGCAGACGGGAGCCTTCGTCGATCCACGCCAATACGATCACTTCCTCTGGTCATCGTAACAGTTTGTGAAAAATTTCGACCAATATACTAGAATGTTCTTATTAAGAAAGAACCAACAGTCGGCCTTCGTCGCGTGGTTTTGACACCTTTACCGTCAGACCGGGAGTTATGCAGTAGTACTTAAGACTGTAGGATAGGTAAATTTCGCGTATGGCAAAATTTAGAATATCTTTTGAGAAAAGAGCAGAAGCTGTTAGAACATCGAAAGTTCATTTATAAAGCCTGTACTAATGGCAGTCTGCAAGTTGAATGAACAGTGTGGAAGTGTTATATAAGGATGATCAAATTGAAGACAGTATTATCGAAAGGGAAGGGCTAAGTGAATGAACATGAAATGAGTGATGTGATACTGCGAGAATAATTTGTCACAGGATTGAAAGACATAAGTCGAAACAAGGTACCTGTAGTGGACATGATTCCCTCACAGTTATTAAGATATTTAGGAGAACGGAGAATCAGAAAAGAATTTCACATGATATGCAAGGCACACGAGAGACACAGTCACAATTGAAGTGGAACATTACAATTCCTATACGAGTACTAAGGAGCTGCTGGATGGTGAGACTACTACCGGAACATCAGTTTAAAAAGTAACGGTTGCAGAATACGGGAACCAGTTAGTTACAGAAGAACGGAGACCAGGAGAACCAAACCTCGGGGAGGACCAGTATAGATTTCGAGGAAATGTGCGAACTTTTGAGGCAAAATTGACCCTACAACTTTTCCTACAAGAGATCATCACCAACTTGACCTCATATTTTAAGGAGAAGAAGGCACCCTTCGAAGTTATCAGCCGGGTCAATCGAACCAGAGGGAAAACTTGTACCATAATTTTGATTCAAGGAGGTAGCGAAACGAAAGCCGTAGTTTTAAATTTCACGTTCAAGGAATCATTCGCACAGGAGAATCGTACGGACATCGAACATCGAACTTGACCATTGGACGGACTCTGATATGGACGACATAGTAATAAGCATACCCGGCGTAGAGAAACAACTAAAAGATTTGAAAGCAGGTAAATCATCAGATCCGGATGGAATTCCAGTTCGATTTTATAAAGAATACCCTACGGCATTGATCCATAACCTAGCTTGCATTTATCGTGAATCTCTCGCCCAGGACAAAGTCCCAAGCAACTGGAAAAAAACTACTGGTGCCTTCAGTGTATAAGAAGGGTAAGTGAACGTATCTTCAATATTACATACCAACATCCCTAACTTCTATTTGCTGCGCAATCCTTTCATATTCACAGTTCCAGTATAAAAAGCTTTCTTGGGACTGAGAAGCTTATGTTCATGAACGACCATGGTTTTAGAAAGCATTGCTCCTGCAAAACTCAGTTTGCCCTTTTCTCACACGGTGTACTGTGAACTATTTTGATAAAGGGCAATAGGCAGACTTCATATTTCTATATTTCCAGAAAGTATTTGGTATCGTGCCCCACAGCAGGCTCTTAACGAAAGTACGAACTTAAGGAATAAGATCAGAGATACGTGAGCGGTTCGAAGACTTCTTAAATAACAGAACCCAGTATGCTGTCCTCAGCGGTGAGTGTCCATCAGAGACAACGGTATCGTCAAGAGTGCCCCAGGGAAGTGTGATAGGATGATTTGGCGGACAGAGTGGGTAGCGATCTGCGGTTGTTTGCTGGTGATGCCGTGGTGTGCGGTAAGGCGTCGAAGTTGGGTGACTGTAGGAAGATACTAGACGACTAAGGCAAGATCTCCAGTTGGTGTGATAAATGGCAGCTAGTCCTAAATGTGGAAAAATGTAAGTTAATACTGGACTGTTGATGACTGGAAACATGTTGCGTGGTCGGACGAGTCACTTTACAAACTGTATCGAGCGGATTAACGTGTACGGGTATGGACACAACCTCATGAATCCATGGACCCTCCATATCATCAGGGGGCAGTTCAAGATGGTGGAGGCTCTGTAATGGTGTGGGGCCTGTGCAGTTAGAGTTGTATGGTCCCCTGATACGTCTAGATACGCCTCTGACAGGTGACACGTATGTAAGCATCCTGTCTGATCATCTGCATTCATTCATGTCCATTGTGCATTCCGACGGACTTGGAAAATTCTAGCAGAACAATGCGACACCCCACACGTTCAGAATTGCTACAGAGTGGCTCCAGGAGCATTCTTTTGACTTTAAACACTTTTGCTGGCCACCAGACTCCCCAGACGTGAACATTATTGAGCATATCTGGGATGCCTTGCAACATACTGTTGAGAAGAAATCTCCACTCCCTTGTACTCTTACGGATTTATGGACAGCCCTGTAGGATTCATGGTGTCAGTTCCCTCCAGCACTACTTCAGACATTAGTCGAGTCCATGCCACGTCGTGTTCCGGCACTTCTGTGTGCGCGCGGGGGCCCTGCACGATATTAGGCAGGTGTACCAGTTTCTTTGGCTCTTCAGTGTAAAGACTCGTTTTTTCCTCGCTCTATTTGCGTGTGGCCCAGGAAAGGAAATAACAGGTAGTCGTACAGGATACCCTGCTCCACGCACCGTACGGTGGATTGCGGAGTGTCTATGTAGATGTAGACTGTAAGCAGTTATGAACTTCTGGAAGTACAGCTTTTAGACCCGCGCGCGCACAATTTTTTTGTCATTCGTTGCCGCCCCACTGCCGCTGCTTTTTGCTGCGTCAGAGAGCTCGATTTGAAACGTCTAGCTGGTGCCACAGATGTCTTTGCTTCGAACATTTTTATGTTGCGATTGACAAAAATGCAGTGTAATTTAATGAGACGACTGAGTGTATCATTAAGGAAGTAGTGTAGGGCTATTTAATTATTAACATTGCTGTGGTACGTTATTATCTTTGTATAAAGTGTTAAGCTTTAACTTCACTGTTAAAGTGAAGTATATTTGTAGCAGATGCGCTTTATTCAACTGTGATTAAATTGTAAATGGTAATTCACTAACTTCATTTTAAAATCTTCACTCGCTCCAGATTATTCATTCTGATTATGGGGCGTATATGTAACTGCAGCATTTCAGTACTAGGATATTGTTAATATTGAACGTGCATGAGGGTGACATATTATGAAGTATTATTAGCTATGTTTCGGACAGAGTGACAAGATATTGCAACACGATGGGCAGACGAGTCCAGCTCCCTCCTCCACTTCCCTCGTCTTCAGCATCATGTGAATACGAATGCTCTGGTTGTCACCACGACGTACCGCACATCGCGGCAGGGCATTAGGCGGCTGCTGTGGGGCGGAACGAGTCACAAACTACCTGTGCGCGCGAAAGCTTCAAACCCGTCCTTTCGGAAGGTCGTAACTGCGCACTCTAACAATTACGACCTAAATATTCACGCGGTGTCAATTGCTGGGGTCGATATCATGCAAGTGTGTCTTTTCGTCATTAAAATATGATGTTAAATTGGTGTCATTTCCTCATTAGACGACTTAGAAGATGTGTTGAAGGGAAAGGATGACAGTATATTGAAAAAAAAAAGAATAAGACGAATATCAAGAAATGTAAAACAAAGCTAATGGAGTGTAGTTGAAATGAAGCTGGTGATACTGAACGAATTAGCTTAGCAAACGAGACACTGAGATCAGTAGGCGAGTTTTGCTATCTAGGTACCATAGCAACTAAGGAGAGCGGAAGAGGAGATATAAAATGCCGACTTGCAATATAAAGTGAACTTTAAGTTAAATTTCGATGTTATCATACTTCTCTTTTAAGAAAACGTTGGGAACTATCTTCTGAAAGTATTTGTCGGGACTGTAGCCTTGTTTGCGCGTAAACACGAAAGGCAGACAGTGCAGACGTGAAGAGAATACAAGCTTTTGAAATGTAGTGTTGCAAAAAAATGAGAGATATATCTGGCAACCCATCGAATGGGCGAGAAGAGAGCTTTAAAGCAGCACTTGATCAGAAGAACGGATAGGTTGGCATGCAGCAGGTCAAGGGTTCGACACTGGGTCGAGGCATATTTGATTTTATTTGCCATTTTGATTCAGCCATATAATACTGTTAGTACAGACCGTTTCTTAAGCCACTTGTATCCGATATTTACATAGCACACGCTTGGACATTATTTGCAAAGCATGTTGCTAGCCCTATTGGTGACGTAAGGCCTTAACGAAATGTTATGCAACTGAACGTGGCAAGAATAATAGTTGGTACTAATCGATGGGATCGTAGTGGTAGGGTACACAGAAAACACGCTCGGAATCTAGTAGGTGCAGTGGTGTGAAACAATTCGCGAACAAAGACGTGCAAGAGGCTAACCAATGATACGGTTGTACATCCTACTTCTGTGTTCGTATTATGTAAGTGCAAATGTTTTGCAGAAGACGGACTGTATTAGCTGTATGACGATCAACACGTCAGACACCGTACCGCGGAGACTACATTTAGCAAATAAAACAAATACGCCCCGACCCAGAATCGAACCCTTGACCTCCTGCATGTTAACACAAAGCGCTAGCCACTGCACCATCTGCACAGCGCTACGAAAGCACGCTGAGAGGGTAGTTAACACACGTGTGATTACCGCGTTGTCAGATTGCCAAGTCCGGTCACTGCCAAAAATATGTGCGGTACGAAAACAGATACCGCACATTCCTACAACTCATTCACGTCGATGGTCAATGAATCTACCTCCTTTTGAGACGAACTAACAATTACGTTCAGCATCCAGAGTGAATCGCAAAGTATGGGCAGGGACTGCGGATAGGTGGCACTTCAGTCATATGAATGTCTCTGGGTTTGAGCTGTTTCGTTTATATACTTTTTCCGTAATTTTTCGTCGCAGCACGTAGCCTCCTCCTGCTGTTGGCAGAGCCAGGGCAGCAGCCGGCCCGAGGAGGTGGCGTGATAGCGGGGACCCGCGCCACTTCCTCGCGCCGACTGCTGCCCTGTTCCTCTCAGCACAGAGACGCTGACGTGGAGCGTCCGGGCCGACCAACGTAACTTTCTTCTTCTTCACATAGCTCTAAGATAGTCTCTACATTGCTTGCTCACATTATTATTAGTTACAACTTGCACAAATTAAAAGCACAGTACCAATCTATTTGTCAGTTTTAAATGGTGAAGAGAATAATTAGTATTTCATTACATAATTAAATGAATATGTACATTTCTTATGTCAACTCCAGCGTATCCCTGGGTGCGCCTGAGAGTCGGCTTATGCTCTGGGGGTATGTTTTGAATATCACTGCTTTACTTCACTTAGTGAAGTATTCTTTAATACTTTCATACAGTTTTTTTCTCAGAAGAATAACTGGATATCCCGCTCAGGTAAACACAAAGAAATTACGACAGACATTGGCTACAAAATCGGGAATTGATGTAAAAACAACAGGAAAAGTTAAAAATTTGTTTGACTGTGAGATTAGAACCCAGGTCTGTTACTTGGATAGCCAAAGCTCTAACCACCACACCAACAGCCAGTCATTGCAAAAGTGTGGGCTATCCTTGCATGCCATCTATCAGACCCAAATTCTCAACTTATCCACACACCACTGATGCAGGGCCCCTTGGCCATTATCCTTATTCTTTGGGGACATGTTCGAAAGAAAAGACGCCACCCACAGGGTGTCATTTTAACTGAAGACACTGAAACATCTCCAAAAGTACACATCGTATCAAAAAAATTTATCATTCAAGTTTGTTTGTCTCAGAGGTGGGGATATACTCGTTCCCCCCCCCCCCCCCCCTACCCCCATCCCATGCGTGGGTTGCGGGGGAAACTTTGAAATCGTCTATGGGAACCCCATTTCTTATTGCAGATCACAATTCTACAGCACAATCTACATACGTTTTGTCTCTAATATTTTCTTCATCCTCTTATCAGAGGAATAGAAAGGGGTACACAATCGTAATTTACGACATGCTAGTACTCAGTGATCCTTGAATATTCAATGGCGTGTGGGATGTCACATCCATGCTGTGAGGGTAAGACAGTTCAGTATTTGTTTCATAACTGCAATCCCCATTCGCAGCATTGTATTCCTCTGACATATCGAATAGGGGACTACTCTACACGCTACATGGCCACGGCTCGACATGAACACTAAGTATTAAAGCTGGCTGTTCTACGTGTGGACACTTACTCTGATTGGAAAAACAGTGATCCGCTTTTCAAATGACTGTATACAGGACAGAAGCATATCTGTGGGAATATCAGCACAAGCATTTCAGATGCGGTTGACGATGTCTCCATGTCTTTTCAGTCTTTTCGCACTTGCTGGTACACCTTATTTTTTAAATATCACCAGAGAAAGAAATCTGACGACATCAAAACCGCCGACCTAGCAGGCCAATCAATAGGCCACATCCCATGGTTCAATTGCGTAATGCGCAGGGCAACTCTCATGCTGAAAGTACATACACTATCGAACATCCAGGGCAATATCCTGCAAAAGTACTGGCAGTTCCTGTTGCATCAATACAACGTGCTGCCAATAAAATATGAACAAATGAGTTTGTTTCCCATGATGCCACACCATACATTAACTGACCAAGGGTGTCGATGATGAACTTGCTGTAACCAACAATGGATGTTATGCAGGTTAATGCTACCACGGTTTGTACATATTGACTGATCGGAAAATTGTACCTCGGCATACAACGTGGGAGTCGTTTGCATTTGTTGACATACCTATTCACAAAACACTACCCAGTTATGGAAATCGGCGCTATGAAGTTCTTGATGCAGTGACACTTGGTATGGATAAAATGTACGACGGTGTAGTGCTGTGGAAATACTACTTGCGGACATATCGGAATTGTGGTGTGATTTCTGCCCGCTTATCGGTGGGTTGCAGTGCACTGCTGCAAGTACAGCTATTTCATTAGCTTCTCCTGCAACACGTTTGCTTCGTTTCCTTTTGCCAGTCCGTAAGCCGCTATCAGACATAAAGGCATTCACAACCTTGATTTTGAGCAAACGACAGCGAGCTTTCTCTGGAAAACTCCCAGCATGCAAGGCAACAGCAGCCTCAACATTTCTCCTACATTCTCCGTAAATCAGGATCATTTCAGGTTTAAAATTATGTGGTTGCAACATTCGTCGTCCACTTGCATGTCCGTTCTCCAAATGACACCAGCACAAGTGAACGACATGGGGAAATAATATGACGCTACTACAATACAAATAAACCACGCTCACACATTTGTGTGTACCAAATTCGAAAGGAATGGGACCTAATGAACAAGATGAGTGAATGAAAATAAATGAATGAACAACGATATGGGAAAACTCTGAGCACAAATCAGTCTATCCTCCAAGGGCTCTCTGAGTATTGCTTGACAAGGTAAACGCTAGACTGTGATGACCGTACAGAGCTACGGCGTGGGGATTCAAGGTTGATTGATACTCTTCCGAAAAAGTCATCCAGAGAGTTTAGAGTGTGTTCTCTGTGAATTCATTGTAATTGGTATTCCGATGGTGTGCTGCAAGACTGTAGTCATGCACAAATTTGTGACTGGCAGTTCTGCAATATCAGCTGTAGCACTGAACTGGCGCAACGGGAGATCCGTGCAGTAACGTGTTCTTTCTCCACAGAGTGCGATGTGTATCGGGCTGGTAAGTGCAGTGTTGAGAAGGTTACAAAAGTTCTTGCAAGGGACTCCTTTTACGACTTGAGAGATTCTCATTCATATCAGACAGTTCCACACGCACGTGGCAGATCGACACCTTTTGGGAGTAATTTTATAAAATAAAACAAAGGTTGGGTTTAATGACCTGTCGATGACGAAAATCCACAGAGACGAATCGGTTGTTAAGCTCAGTACCTGCTCACAACAACTTCTGTCAGGTTGAAACACAGCGTTATAAATAAGCTGTTATTTTTGCAGTCCTGTACTGTCAGCAGGATAACTCTAACAAGCAGTTTCCACGCTGTACTATGCAGTGACAACGGCCACCAGTGGTCAGAAGCATGCTAGGTCTGTCTACCAGTTTAACTGGAATTATCTTGGCTCTTCTGAGATCTGATAGCAGTTCCTCCGTACATAAGCCATTTTATCCGCGTTTCTGGGCCGCCACGTGCAACCTAAGAGCACGTAATAATCTATGTGATCTGGGGTGCTCAAAATCACATAGTAACGTGATCTGGTACATTTAGTTCAAAGAAGAGTTCACCGAATTCCGCATCATTTCTGTAATGGGCAGTTAAACGAAAACATGACAGGCGAAAATAGTAAATAAACTGTTTATTATTTCAAAAGTTAACGCCACAACTCTTAATATATTCATCCCACTGCTAGACAAGATGGTCAAGCCATCAACGAAAAATGTTTTCGGTTGTCTACGGAATCATAACTATAGCGACGCGTTCAGCTCTTCTACCAAAGCAAGTCAACGCCCACGAATGGCTCCAGATCTCAAAAAATAAGGAAATCGTAATGGAGAGAGCGAGGCTGGATGGTGTGTAAGGGCTTCCCAGCGAAGCTCCGGCAGCATAATCGAAATAACCTAACCCACATGTGGGCCCTGAAGAAAGACATCAGTGTCTCTGATTTGCTTCAGACGAGGAGGTGCGCGCCAGCGTACAATCGTGGTTTCTTTGGCAACGGCAAAGTAATAAACAATTTACTTGCTCTTTTGTATATGTCTCGCTTTCATTTGAGGGTTGACAGTCGTTTCAATGATTAAAGGAACGGATAGGTGGGCATACAGCAGGTAAAGCGTTCGACACTGGGTCGAGGCATATTTGATTTTATTTGCCAGTTTCATTCTGCCATATAATACTGTAGTATAGACCGTTTCTTAAACCACATTCATCCGACATTTACACAGCAGACGTTTGGAAATTATTTGCAAAGCATGTTGCAAGCCCTACTGGTGACATAAGACCTTAACGAAATGTTATGCAACTGAACATGGCAGGAATAATAGTTGGTAATAATCGATGGGATCATAGTATTAGGGTACACAGAGAACAGGCTTGGAATCTAGTAGATGCAGTGGTGTGAAACAATTCGCGAAAAAAGACGTGCAAGAGGCTTACCGATGAAAACGATTGTACATGCTGCTTCTGTGTTCATATTATGTAAGTGCAAATGTTTTGTAGAAGACCCACTCTTATAGCTGCATGACGATCAACATGCTGAACACCGTATCAGAGAGACTACATTTAACAAATAAAATCAAATGTGCCTCAACCCAGAATCGAACCCTTGACTTCCTGCATGTTAACCCGAAACGCTGACCACTGCACCACCTGCACATTGCTACGAACGTACGATGAGTGGGTAGTTAGGGCACATATGATTGCCGCATTGTCAGATTGCCAACTCCGGTTACTGCCAAAAATATGTGCGGTACGAAAACAGACACCCCACATTCGTACAACTGATTCACCTCGATGGGCAATGATTCCACCACCTTCAGAGACGGATTTACAATTACCTTCGGCATCCAGAGTGAATCACAGAGTATGGACAGGGACTTTGGATAGGTGGCACTAGGTGAGAATGTTGCACGTCTGGGAGGCGTACAGAAATAGTTCACTCGTCCACTGAACACAATGTGTTCCCATGGCGGAATGGTGTGCGTAATTGCTTAATAAGCAGTAGGTCGTGGGTTCGAATCCTGGTTTGGCACACATTTTTCACACGTAGCCACTGAGTAGCATCAAGTCCCGATGCAACTGACATCAACAGTTCCTTTCCTTTCAACCCCTGCACCTTCAATTTACATTACGTGTCATTGTGTTTCCGTAAAGACAAGAATGCTGGATTACTTTGTATATTGGTACTCCCTGTTGTCTTATGGAATTATATTCCAGAGAAGTGTAGCTGAAGTAAATATACTACCAGTAAAAATATATTGTCTGACATACATGTTGACAAACCTTTTAATGAACTTGGAATCCTTACAATTATTTCCCAATACATTTAGTCATTAATTGTTTTCGCACCTGGGATATATTGGTTTCAGTTCTACTATGATCTACACCATCATAATAAAAGAGAAAAGAATAATTTTCATGTAGACGTTGCCTCGTTGTCTACTCTTCAGATTGGAGTTAGATGTGAGCTTGTTGGATATTTTTGCACCAGAGTACCTAACATAAAGAAGGAAACTGGAAATCCCACTTGGTTTATAAGAAAAATAAACACATACCTCATGAGCCACTGTCTCTATAAATCACCAATTATATAGATTCATAGTTTGTAACTTTCTCTGAATTATTTGGGAAGTAGCAGCGTCTGTTGTAAAGCAGTGTGACAAGTAGTGGCGTCTATAAATAAGACTCACTGTACAGATGTAGATGACTTTTCGTACCAATGTAATAAACATATTTATGAATCAATAGTAGGTGAAGTGAAACTGCTGCAGCTTTTTCAAAGTAGCACTTTTTTTCCTAATTTAGTTGATTAAATGTAGCTAGTACAACCATGGATAGCATTAAGCAATGCAGTGATAGTATATTATCTCTAATACAGTATACAGTATACATATTATGTTACTATGATTTGTCTGTTTTTGTTAATGAATACCTTAACTTGACTCATTTCAGTGTATTTAGCCCTTTGATACCCCTGCACTAAACTTGGAACGGATATATCGAGTGAGTGTTTCTTAACGACAATAATACTCATATAATGGTGTATTAATGGTAAGGAATTTTTATTTCATTTTCACAAAAATATAAGATCCACACGATTGTGTTAGTCTTACAGCGATACTCGTGACAGTAAATATTTTTTCTCAAAAACAGTATAGATATTAAGTTTCACAAATCTTGTTCTTGTCCTCTTCTAGCAATTAAATTGCTTACGGCAATGAGCGGAGTGCATATCGTCAACAGTAGCTTCTTATGATCACATGGTGTATTTATTAGTTTGAATAGATTAATCACTCACACACTAGAAGATGAAGAAATTACGGCTGTTGCAATCAGCTGTCGGAAAACCACAGAAATAGTCAACTTTGTATTCATCTAATACTAAAATTTCCTCATTAGTAGCGCTAATTAAAAAAGAAACTAACGCACTTGGACAGTAAAAATAAATAAATATGACAACCTATTCCATAATCCGAGTAGTTTTGTGGCGCATGCTTTTGCCAGAGCCAGGGCAACAGCCGGCACGAGGAGGTGGCGTGGTAGCTGGCGGAAACGCAGCACACAAATGCAGGCCACCACGCCACCTCCTCGCCCCGGCTTCTGCCCTGGCCCGCTCAGCTCAGTGACGCTGACGTCAAGCGTGCGGGACGACGCAGGCGCTTCATCAATCATCACTCGCTCTTTTGCAGTAAAACAGAATGGAAACAGTTGTAAAAGTTAGAAAGTTCTCTTACGGCTATGTGAACAAGAAGAAAGGAACATTTTCCAAGTTTCTTGCTCAATTTATTATTTACACATTGCACCTGGAACTAACTAAAAGCACAGCAGCAAGCAATCTGTTTTAAATTTCATTACATAACATAAGAAGTATACATACATATTCATTTAATTAAGTCTGGCGTACCCACTGAAATATCTCTGCGTGTGGCTGAGAGTCGATTACCTCAAGGGATATGTTTTGTATCGCACGGCTTTACTTCACTTAGTGAAAGAGTACTAAAGACTGTTTTCTCTCAGAAGAATAACTGGATAGCTCGCTCAGGCAAACACAAAGAACTTACATACATTGGCTACAATTGGGCATTGATCTAAAATCAACAGCAAAAGTTAAAAATTTGTACCACAATGAGATTGGAGCTCAAGTCTACTGCAATTTTTTTTTTTAAACTCATTTTGATCGCATTTTTTGGTCGCATTTGCTCGGGGCGGACGTCGTAAGACACCTGTTGAAGTTCGTGGTTGATCGATGAACTCAGTTTTTTATCACAGAGGACAGCTAACCCTCTGACCAAACACACTGAGCTACTGTGCCGACGACTGCGTAGGAAATCGTTGCTCTGATCACTAACCCAGCAACCAGTGGTTTGTGGTGCACTGCCGCTAGTACAGCTATGTCATTAGCTTCTCCTTCAACACGTTTGCTTCGTTTCCTTGTTCCAATGCATAAGTCGCCATCAGACAGAAGAGCGTTCATGACCTTGTTAAAAGAATGAACGACAGCGAGCTTTCTCTGGAAAACGCTCACCATGGAAGGCAACAGCACCTTCTACATTTCTCCTACATTCTCTGTAAATAAGTTTTTTCTTCTGTGGTTGCTACATTCATCGTCCACTTGCGCGTTGGTTCTCCAAATGATACTAGCACAGGAGTCAACGATGTGGGGCAATAATATGACGCTACAACACAAATAAACCACACCCACACATTTGTGTGTACCAGATTCGAAAGGGTAGGGATCGACCGAACGTGATGAGTGAATGAAAATAAATCAATGAACGACGATGTGGGAAAACTCTGAGCACAAATCAATCCCTGCTCCAGCGGCTTCCTGAGTAGTGCTTCAAGGTAAAATGCCTGACTCTAATGATCGTGCAGAGTTATGGAATGGGGATTCAAGGTTGATTGGATGACTGTCTTTAGAAGAGTATCAGAGAGTATAGAGTGTGTGCTTAATTCTCCCAGTCGGCGCTGCAGTTGGCTTTGTCTGAGTGGTTGACACAATTTGCTACTCTTCTTTGTGAATTCCTTTTTTATATCCATCGTAATTGGTATTTCGATGTTGTGCTGCAAGACTGTGCTCATGCTTTGAGAGTGTCTCCGCCAACATATTCGGAAAACGGAGCACAGCATCTCGCAACGGTGGATGGAACACATTAGATGCTTACGCATGTGGCACAAAGATAAATCAGCACCGGTTAAACGCAACCTCAACAAAGGGCATACGTTGGAATATGAGAAAGCAAATAAGCTGTGCTGAGTTAGTGAATTTTCGGAGAGCATCATCAAAGAATTTAGTGAGATTAGGCTTCATAACAGTATCAATATTAGGGGAGGGCCATCAACTAAGTTCGTTGTGGAATACTTTAGCAGCAGCCTTACGCAAGAACGCACCCAGCGGTTGACACTTCGTGAGTAAGGGCAAGACTGAATGTGCCAAGGGTCGAACGGCGGTCGGCGTCTCCCACCCTCTCCCCCCCTCCTACCGCCATCCACCACACACGCCGTATCTGGGGAGAGTCGGCCACATCTCGGGTGTATACAGGGTGTAACGGCTATAACTGCGAATATTTGTATTGCTGCCTGAAGACGGTGTACTGAACGACATTATGTCAGCATTCACGTAATTTGCAACTTTGCAATTATAGGTAAGACAAGTGATATGTTTGTAATTTGTTTAGCCTCTCTAAGTATGTGTGGCAAGAGGCAGCCATTAATGCTTATTTTTCCTTGGGAAGAAACACAGGTGTTGAAGTGTGGACACGAGGGCGCAAAATCGTTAGTCTATCCCGAAAGGTGTAGTCGGCTTAGTGGTGTTGTTAGGACTGTGCAGAAAACATCAAGTCATAAAGTTTCTGATGCCTTTGTGAGAAGACTGTACGACAGAGAGAAAAAGCAATCAACATATACACGATTGTACTTTTTGAGGTACCACTGCACTTATACACATTAGACCTCGTATGTGGGACACCCACGCAGTCTCGACATTTCGCCAGGTGATGAGACGATAGGCCTTATTCAAAACATCGCGAAATTTCGACGAAGCCTCATCAGTGCCAGTGACGTTCACGAACTAGTACCAAACATTTAGAAGGTCAAGAGAGGAAAATGACGAGTAAGTATTATTATTCCCAGCTAGATTTGTGAAACTCGTAATGATATTCTGTAATGTAAAGAGCTTTGATAAATACAGAAAAAAGAAAAGACTGTTTTGAAGCTTCCACGAAACAATAAAAATTGGCCTTTAAAATGGTCTAGTTCAACGAGATATTGTATTATTCACTATGACCTTGATATTTAGTGTTGCAAAATTCTAATTTTAGGAATCTGTGGTATAGCAATCAGGGAGAGTTCTGTAGTATACTAGCAAGTAGGATGCTTTCTCGGTCCTGCATCTGAATGGTTGTCACAGGAACAGTCCATAGTTTGTAAACTAATTTCTTTCTGTACTAAGTAATTTCCCTTATCTATATTGTATCTCTTAGATTCTAAATAGTTTTCTTCACAGATTTAACGTCCCACTGTCCCTTCCCCCACCCCAACCCCTGATTAGTTAAAGATTGACTCTCTCATGTATAAAACAGCTTCATCATTACTTTACAAATGAGTTAATATTTTCCATAGTGTGCTACCAATTTAATGTAAGAATGGTCGTGCATGCCTTAATGACTATTTATGGCAGACTTCTAAGTTACTTAAATATCTCAATAATTATACTAAGTATTCGTAATCAGTCTTTCTGTTTATATTATGAGAATTTTGACGTGCAATGTACATTGTGTGTTAGAGCTAAAATAACTGACTAAAAATAGTCAACAAATAAATAAAGATAAAAAAAGTGCCATAACAATCGTTGCTCCTGCTATGTGACCCAATAACAGGTTCTCACTGCCGGCATTCATAGAGCTAACTCCCTGTTAGTTAACTGCCCGAGTGTGTTTCTCTCATGACATGAATATGAGCCTACTTGGTGATACATAATCTTTGGATAATTAATTCCGATTGTACAAAGCATAGTAAAGTATAATGTTGACACCAAAGGGTTTGAGAAAATATGAAATATTGAAGTAGGCAAACAAAGAAACTATGTAGCAGAAAAAAAAATTGTGTGGGTTTTAGTCTTCTGTATAGATTCGACTGTTCCTGCAGTGGCTGTTAAACTGACAGCCACCTTAAAAATATTACTTTCTTAAAATGTTACTTCCATCCTACGGTACATCAATCTCATACCATTTCATTTTTTAATGTTTTAATCAATGATTTTCTCATACATTACGAACTTACAATTGAGAGACAGCCCTAACATTCTGCATCGTTTCTCACAATCGCAATGTACATATCTGTCACCTCCGAGGTGTTCTTCCAGTGACTACGAATGCCGAGGAAGGCGCAATAAGAACACTCAGCCGTAACTGCCGAGGCAATTGGACTATGTGTTCTTGTGACATAGGTTAGAGCTTCCATGGATAACAATATTCAATAACGAGTAATGTGGCATCTCCTCCTTTTTGTAGTCTTTTGCGGGTGCTAAATTTGGGTTTATTAAGTTGGCGGGCGATGATGTTTTGTTCAACTACAGCTTATCTCCATCTGTTGAAGAGATTGCGCTGAACCACCGATCCTGAACCACCGATCCTGACGCAGCAACTCAGCAACAATGTCTGCAGGAGGGGAAAGAAAGGCAATCTGCAAACCAACAGGCTTCACAACAGAATAACCGTGTACCCAATATCGACGGTCCGCTGCAGATCAAATTATAAGTTCTTTTCGTAGTAACTTGAAAAATTCATGAATAAAAACATTAAGTTGTAGCAGATTTCACCCTAGAAGATAAGAATAGATGCATCAAAATTCATTAGTCCTTGTTGTAGACAAACTTTATAGTTAAAAAAAAAATTTGACAGTTCAACAAAGTCACAGTGTTTCTATATATTCGGTGTGCAGTCTGACCCTCCTTGATATTTTGCCAGAATAAATTGAAATTATCCTAATTTTTCCTTAAACACTTGATTAATTTCACTAAAGAAACAATCCTGTTCTGATTAAACGAAATATTCCACTTTAAAACCGATCCTCCCGACCACAATCGCCGATAAAGTTTCAAAACAGAATCCTAACACACTTCACAGTATCTATTATTTTCAAAATATTAATACATGTCGACCTCTCACCTATAAAACTTCAAACCAGTCAACCATTGAAGATCGTCCACACTCTCGACAAAACCCTGCCAGAACCTCTTCAAGAAGTCTGAATTTTAATAAAACTCGCAAATCTCACACATAAGTAATATTTATGATGCATGTCGTAATAACAGTCAACTGACTGTTCCAACTTCCAACTCGAAGTTTATTTAACAGTTGATAACAAGTTGACATCCAATTACAATCTTTACCCTTCTACATTCAACATTGAACACCCTTTCCTTTTATATAAAAAATGGTCAACATGATGTTTCAACGGTTCTTCGAGCCGCCAGCCGTCGTCCACGATGCAATAGTGGTTAGCTCTCGTCGTCCACCGCGTCTGGAGTTCCCACTGGATCAGCTGCTGCCAAGCTCGACATGAAAGAAAAGAAACAAAATCTTTTTAAATAACAAGTCTCCACTTAACATACTACAAATGAATAAATATATAGATATTAACATTCCTTACCTGGCGTCGCTCAAGCGGTAAAGAAATGCGATGTTTCATGATTATACATTTGAAACACCACAAGACACAACGTAGTAGTCAAACAAATTTTTTTTATTTAGTAAAGCTCGAACACCAATCAACTGAAAGAACATAACTCAACGCAAAGAATACTTACAAGAATCAAAGAGTAAAGCAGATTGTCAGTGCACTCGTCGCCACAGAATAATGCTGCGTTACACTGTGCATTCACAGATGTTCTTCTGGCGACTCCCACAATGTCTCCGATCTGCAGGGTCATGTTCAGTTTACTTTTATTTAAAACTGGGAGTACATGTCTGAAACGTCATCATAACAGCCTCAGATGTACAATCGTAGCACTTCAATAAGAGCACCTATTAAAATCCATAAATAACGAAGCTGAACCAGAGATTACTTTTGATTCTGTTTTATTTGTAACTCATAAGTAACGAAACTTTCACAAATAACACTTTTCAACAACAAACATAAATGTAACCGAGAGTGTAACTGGGAGAGAGGTAACACAACAGAAGATATCGCTACAGTCTAAAACATACACTTGTTGTTGTTGTTGTTGTTGTGGTCTTCAGTCCTGAGACTGGTTTGATGCAGCTCTCCCTGCTACTCTATCCTGTGCAAGCTTCTTCATCTCCCAGTACCTACTGCAACCTACATCCTTCTGAATCTGCTTAGTGTACTCATCTCTCGGTCTCCCTCTACGATTTTTACCCTCCACACTGCCCTCCAATGCTAAATTTGTGATCCCTTGATGCCTCAAAACATGTCCTACCAACCGATCCCTTCTTCTAGTCAAGTTGTGCCACAAACTTCTCTTCTCCCCAATCCTATTCAATACCTTCTCATTAGTTACGTGATCTATCCACCTTATCTTCAGTATTCTTCTGTAGCAAACATACACTTATACTACTAAAAATAAAACACTGAACAATGTAACACCTATTCGTTATTCTGAAGACGTTAGCTTCTTTGAAAAATCTAAATTATTTTATTATATTAATAAAGTTATAAATTTCAAACAAAAATTGACATAATAACTCATATAAGTAATTAAAATTAAGTAAAAACCAGTATTTCAATTACTATACTATGAAAAAGTGCCTTCAATAGCCCCCTTGAAGTAAGTATTGTGAATTACATTAGCACACTTAGTTCAAGAGAGGCACAAAAAAAATGAATACTGCTACGCACACTATACTATATGACCCTAAAAATTCTGCTCTTTGAAAATATATGAAATTATAAGCACAGATAAACTTTTAAGTAATTAATACCAATAATTATTTTTTGAAAGAAAATTAGTTAAATATTTTAGTGAAGAGCTGATCAGGAGGGCTTACTTATATAATTCAAAAAATTATTCATGTAGTATTTTAAAGAAATTTGTGTAAGTAATTGCTCTGAGCCTAACATAACTGCTCAATTAATAAAATAACAAAATTTACATCATGTCTTTTGACAAATTTTATTTTGTTGTCTTCATAATCGACTGCTATAGCTGTCATGTTGAAGGTGTTTTGATGGCCACATGGCATGACATACTAGGTTTGTAGCTGCTGGGTTGAAACCCCGATACCTAGCAGGGCCATGTCTCAAAGTTTGCCATGAAACAATATAAAGAACATATATGAGACATTTATTACTGACACATTGTTCCTGGAAACACAAAGTAGATGTTTGTTAATTCCTCTGTATTCCAGGTGTGCACTTGTCACCATTATGATTCGCCAAATTCATGTTTATTTGACAGTTGTTGTGTATCATGAGTTTAATTTTTATATACCACTATACTCACTATTCACAGACATTGTATTAATGTAATTACAGTTCGTATGTATCTGTCAATAGAATAGTCCAATATTGTCATTTGTGCAGATGTTTGGATATTTTATCATCAGAGTCCTATCACACATCAAGCATTCATTACAGTCCTTTACATATCACGATTTTCTTGACATGATATCCAATACTTATCAGTGTATACTTTTCGCATAATCATACAGTGAGTACCCATTAATAATAACGGTATTATAAGTATTTAAGAGAGCTTAGCTGTTATTGATAATTGGGTCTGGCTCTTGCCTCAACCATGCAATAACCACTAACCTCGGTTTTTAAAAAGGAAGTTTATTTCTGAAGAAACCGCGAGAGGTTGAAGTATACCGCTTTTTTTTTGTAGATAAGACGATTTCAACTTGATGTAATTCGGTCAGTTTACTGGGTTTTCTGTCTATTTTTTAAAAAAGAAATGACTACATATGCGAATTTGGTGTTAATGCACAAATGGCTTTATTTGTGCACATTTGGTTAATACTAAACCTAATAACACTATAATAACTAGCTAACTGAAAGAACAACATAATAGTGAAAAGTTCCAGTATTCTACCTAACTGCATCTCTTTAATAAATCTCATTTCGTTCTGCATATTGCAGCATTGTCGTTATGAATTGGTAAGAAAGATCTTTAATTGCGAGAATAATGACTCAGTAATGGAAATTCGTCAACTGCCACGAAATAACTCATTTTAAGGAAGAATTCTAAATATTATGTAATCAGGAAAAATATTCAGATAAGTGTATTGCAGCCCTTTACATAAATATTATGAATCCAGTTTTTCAACTGCGAGAATAACAACTTGCCAGACCATAACTTTCACAGTGGAACATGACAAAATTGAAACATTACCTTACATCTAACAGAACAAAACTTTTATCTAAGAAAACAAATTAAACGAAGACAATCTTAGATATTTATTATACACAAAAAATTAAGCCCCCCACAAAAATCTACTGTGTTATTATTGAATATAAGGCATCACTCATAGAACTTTTTCAGGTTCTTATGATGATATAAACCCTTGACCTCTCTAGTTTCAGGATGTTGAAATAAATAGCTACCTTCATGTGGTATATTACTTATTATGTAAGGTCCAGAATAAACTTGTTGTCACTTCTTATTTGTATCTTCAATAAAGGTGACTTCAGGTCGTTTTTTAACATTATCTTAATACTGTATACTAAAAGGTTACCCAGTTCAGTATTATAGTTTGCCTTTCTTTTTAGAGCAGCAGATTTTAACTAGTTGGATAGTGTCTTGTTTGCATCTCGCCTCTTCAGGAACTACAGGTGTGGGATTAATCCACTCGTTCTTTTCAGGTTCATTAAGCATCAGTTCAACAGGTGTATTATAGATAGATAAATGCGGTAGGTTATTCAGTACATTTTCGAATACAGATACGTAGTCTATCCACTTATAGTGTTGCCTGGGAGCATATGATGTAATAAATCGATTGAACTCTCTAAATACTCTCTCAATTGGGCTGGATTCTTGATGGAGTCAGTTTATTAACATGTGTTTGACCTTATTCCCTGTCATACAGTGTTTCCATTTATTTCTAATGAAATACGAAGCATTATCAGATAATATTAAGTGCAATAAGTAATTTTCAGGAATACATGCCTTCCATATCCTCAAGTTGTTGTTCATCTGATAAAATAAAATATCATTATACAACTTATATTTCACAGAACAGTTTTCTCTTCACTTATCATACGATCTCTTAATAGTTTCTAGTATACGTCTCCCTTTTGTAACGGTCCTAGATTTTTACATTTAGACAGATATTGACTTTTGAATGGAAAATTCTTAACTATCACTGTTCTAAAAGCACATGATTGTTCAACAATTTCATTTAAACCATTTAGGCCTTGTGGCAGTCACTATAGAAGATCAGCCGCTACATCATCTTTTCTGCTAATGTGTATTAATTCTGTATAATAACTCTGAAGCACTAACGCCCATCTTGCAAGTGTAGCATGTAGTAATTTGCAGGTCAATAAAAGCATACTGACTGCTGGTGTGTATATAGTTTAAATTGTTTACTATACATGAAATAATTGCACTTTTATAATGCCCATTTTGCAGCCAACACCTTCAGCTCCATTATGGCATAATTATATTTGCTGGATGATAGAACAATGACTCACAAATTACTCTAATTTCTTTTTCATCCCCTATTATCTGCAATAAAGGTGCGCCTAACCCAGCTAAAGCTGCATCTGTGAATAAGCTAAAGTCTTCAGTGTTATAAAATACAAGGGTTAGCCAAAACGTTTTTGATGTGTTTATACACTTCTGCACAATTAGTTGACCAGTACCAAGGAGTATTTTTCCGAAACAAATTTAATAAAGTATCGTTATCCAGTAGATGGTTGGGTACAAATTTTCTAAGAAATGAGGCCAAACCTAGAAATGATTTCAACTGCCATTTGTTTGTTGCATGTGGTATGTTTCTTAATGCATCCTGTTTTTTGGATTGGGTTTGCTTCCCATAATATAATGTGATTTAAAACATTTAACTTGATTCTTACCAAACTTAGACGTTTTTGCTCTTCTTAAGGTTCTGTAGCGAGTAGAATATCATCTACATATGATCTAATTGTATTTAGTAGATCCTAGCACATATCCAAGAGTGCTATAAACACTCCACGGCTTATGTTTAGCACAAAAGGTTTTACCTCAAACTGGTAGCTTCTTCCAGAAAAAACAAAAGCTGCACATATTCTGATTTCTTCATGAAGATTTCTTTGACAGAAAGAGGTCTTATGTCTATGGAACTTAAGCCTTTTATACTATATAATATTTGTAACAACTCTTCTAAGTTCTCTAGTCATGTTCTAACAGGCATAATAACATTATCTCTATCTCAAACATCCATTACGAGTCTAATGCTACTGTCTGGTTTGCTACAGCTAACAGAGGACGGCTGTAGGGCGAATTTGAAGGTTCTACAATATTTCATTAAAATATCTTACGAATTTCTTTGGATACACCTTCTTTCTTAGACCAAGGTATGAAATTTGATGACCTACAAAATGTTTTATGAGGATATATTTCTAGATGACAAACATAACCTTTTATTACACCTGATTTACTATAAAAATCCTGATATACCTTGTTAATAAATGACTTAACTACATCTGTTGGTGTTCTGTAAGTTATGTAGACTCAGCTACTTTTCCATTAATATGATCACTGAGCTTTGTGTTCATTGCATTAATGAACTGACTATGCATTTCATCACATCAATCTACACTATTAGGTTTAGTATATTTATACCAATGCCATACTTTAGAAGATGATCCACATTGCTTACAAAATTTAATGTAATCATGTTACCACTATTATCTAATGTAATAGTTCCTAAATCTAGATCTGTCACCGCCTTCATTTTATATAAGAATTCCGATCCTCAGATACACTGTACTGATAAATTCTTCATGACCAAGAAGTTTCATTGTAGTATATACTTCTAGACTTTAATATCGACCATGACCTGGAACTTGATTAATAAATTGGATTTGCCACCCAAACGCGCTGGTACCTTTACATTTCTAAATAAGCAATACTGGAATCTTTCTTAGCATATTCAGTTGTTTCTATAGCTTATAATCTATCATAGGCACAGTGGCTCCAGTATGAACAGTAATATCAACAGGTATATCATATATATGAGGTTAATTTTTAGCTCAGATATCTTATTATCAGATTTATCCGCAAGAGACTCTTTACCTAATCGTCTTTAATCTTCTCGCCTCGTCTATCTGACCATTAGCAACATGTTTTGTGAATTGCCTCTCTCTTTCTGTGCAACCAGCCTCGGAAGGCTACAATCCGTCGTTATAACATTTCCAATTTGTTAGTATCATTAGGTGGTTCATCGGTAACATCTGTTATACTAATAGAATGATTTTGTCTTGACCACACCTTTGATGTGATTGTCTTCAAAGTTTGTACACCTGCCTTTTTTCTTCTAGTTACTCCAGTCATTTACGTAGTGAATGAGGTTGATGATACTGGAGAATGCTTGTAGCTATAAATAAGGAATCATGATCAGGATAGCATTGAGAATAAAGTTAGAAGAAAAAAGACTTTCCATGCTTATGAGGGAAGAAACTAATTTTTAGTATGTAAGAAGTGGGAGGTATTTATGTAATATTTCAGTTCTGCAGGCAGAGAATCATTTTGAGGCTTCATATGTGATGTGATGAATGTTTTACATTAAAGTTTAAAATATGGCTAACTTTCTGGGGCTATTTTATGCATTGGGATATGGTGATTATTAACACTCAACCAGGAAAATGAAGTTTTGTATTGAGTTATGAAAAGTATGTGGCGTTAGGGTTGTTGGTACTGGGGTTGACTGACATAAACAACACAGAATTTCTTTGTTTACACATTTCTGGGAAAGTAGCATGTGCAAATGTCCATCATTAACCGTACTGGCATTAGAGAAGACAAATTATCTTTCCAGACAGATTATGTCAAGTGACCAGTGTTTCTTAATAGTTAACATGACAACTGTTTTTTCACACAACTTACACACACTGACTTCTTAGCATATGTCAGAGACATTAGCCAGTAACATACATAAACCTTCAGGCAATTAGGACATATTAGGATTTTATTATTGTGTAATTTTCAATGACGGTGTGTTTTACATACAAAGATAATGATAAACTTTGCTATATCACAGACTATATAATTTCAATCCCAAATAATGCTATCACATTGTCATTTTGAAATACTTTCCTTTCAGTAGATATAGGCGAAATTTACAATGAATATTTCTGGTTTGACCTCTTCGTTCAAAATAAAGGCTGGGTGTTTCTTCATATATATGAAACTTCCTGTATCATGTACAATATTTAGCACATATCTTTTTTTATTGCTGGGTTTAACTGACAAGCATTGTGTAATTTTTACTAAACTTGTTGTTTTAACTGTGAGCCCATGAAGATAATTTTATGCCAGTGAGATTCAGGTGTGGTATAAACATTGTTTTGAAAATTCCTTATGTCTATTGTAATGTATATTTGCTTTTAGCCCCATATGTTAACTTACAATCATTCAGTCGAAAAATTTACAGGACTGACCTAAAGAATGGCAAATTTGTGATAACATTATGTTGGGTATAATGACGTTTTTTCTCAGACTTGTTTCTTTGAGCTGTAAGTTTAATTTGAGCTCCTATTTTTCCTCACTATAGAAAATATTTTCACTGGTTGACAAAACATCGGAACTTCAAATGACAAATTAGATATGAAAGCAGCGGTATCAAACCAAAAGTAAAAAAAACTCATTAAACTTGCATTACTACCAAGTTTTATGTATGTTACTTTTGGTGTTTGATTTCGGTGTCAGAGTTGACTGTGTGAGCTAGGGTATACCATGTTTAGTGTTCCTTTTCTGAAACCACAGAAACCCATTTACTTATCTTTGTTTAGGGGTAATGATGGGCATGATAATTTAATGTCATTAACGTGTCCATTTTGTAATTTCTCTGGGCACAAATAGCCATATACCACAGCTGCAGAGCCGGCCGCGGTGGTCCCGCGGTTCTAGGCGCGCAGTCCGGAACCGTGCGACTGCTACAGTCGCAGGTTCGAATCCTGCCTCGGGCATGGATGTGTGTGATGTCCTTAGGTTAGTTAGGTTTAAGTAGTTCTAAGTTCTAGGGGAATAATGACCACAGCAGTTGAGTCCCATAGTGCTCAGAGCCATTTGAACCATTTTTGAACAGCTGCAGAAGCTATTTGTTCTGAGTGTAGGCGAATTTGTCATCTCGATAGTAATTGTACTGAGTGCAAAACATAGATGATTCGCTGGAAGAATTAATTTGTGGTTAGATTCTTGTGTCTGGAATGGTTAAACGAGAGTGTGTGTGTTTTTGAAAACACTTGAATTAGGGTAGAAATACAGTACAAAAAATGGTGGAAACACGAGCTACCACTAACACGAAAGCAGTTGCTGCCCTAACTCAGCGAGTGCACACTTTAAGAGAGGAAATGGAGTATGAGAGGCAGAGAAATTTTGAACTTTGTAGTGAGTTAGAAGCTTGGCTCGCGATTCAGTTCAATCGCAACTAGACAGAAACAGCTCCAAATTCTAAATTTAACGTATTTAAATAACACACTCACTCCACAACTCATGCACTCGTCAGAGAAATTAATAGAGTCCCAGCATGGGAGAATTTCGATGGAACAAATGTGGCAGCGTATTATACCATTTCCCAGGACAACAGAAGCACGAAGTGTTAGTAGTAAGCGTTTCGACTGACATATGTGGAGTGTTTCTAGCAGGCCTTTCCGTACTTCATTCCTGGATAATACGCAAGAAGACACGCCATCACACCAATTACCTGAAGAATTGTTGACCAGCGTTGGCTGGGGAAGCAAATAGTTTTAAGCACTTAATTAGTATTTAAGGGCATAATAGGGCTACGTGGCAGTTAGTTAAGGATGGAATAAATGCGTGGGTAGGTGTTGAGTGTTGGGGACACTACACTGTGAATTGGGGGGGGGGGATGTTCTCAACATGTAACTAATTAGTTTTTAGGTAGTTTAGTGGGAGCCATTTACTAAAGATTCGGGACTAATCTTCTCGGAAAGGACGAGGAATGTTGCACCACGAATACGTTTAGTCATGTTGAGCTTACTGGAGCGATGGACACCTCAGGTAGGAGGCATTGCACATGTTGTTATTAAGCAACCGGTTCCGAGAAGCATGTTTACGACACCACTCACAGGCGTGGAAGCATTGCAGGCACTGTAATCAAATGTGTAGAAAGGTGAGGAGTAATCAGGTCCAACAAAATAAGAACACACACGCATTCACACAAGCACAACCCATACAGACACGGCCACTCATTCTAGGCGCTGGAGTACAACTTAGCATGACTCAGGCCCTAGTCATCATGATTAGTGTTCTGCCAAAAGGCAGGTTTTCACATTGTAGTTTTCCAGGCTGTCTGTTCTTCTGTCATCCTCTTCAGGTCCGCGTAATTTCATCTTCCCTTTATGTCGTCTGTCATCATGTATCTCCTTCTTCCTCTCACTCCTTCCAAAGCAACCGGCTAGCAAGCAGTCACCTCTCAGTGAATGTCCCAACCAGTTCTTTTTCCTTTCTCTTTTTCTCTTATGACCTCCAGCACTCATCTTCACTCACGAACCCTTTCCAATACTCTTTCGTTACTCTTTCCATCCAGCTTATCCTCTCCATTCTCCTCCACATCCACATCTCAAATGCTTGTAACCTTTTTTCATCCTCTCGTGTTAGTGTGTATGTTTCTGCCCCATATAGTGCTATACTCCAGTCAAAACATTTTCCAAGCCTTTTCCTTAGATGTTTATCTAGTGTGCCACATAGCAGTCTCCTCTTTCTGTTGAATGCCTCCTTCGCTATGGCAATTCGTGTTTTCACCTCCTGGTGACATCTCACGTATTCAGTTATGCTTCGAAGATATTTACATGGACTTACTTGGCTAATGGTAGCTTGTCTTATCTTAATACTGGACAGTCTGCGTCTTAGACTGATGACCACTTGTATTCCTCCCACTACTAGGTTGTCACCTGGATTTATATCCGCTCTTGGATAAGCTTTGGCATTCTTCAAACAGTTCCTAAACCTCAGTCCAACTGATATCTTTCCCTATTCAGATTTGATATCCATGTGTAACCTCTCCTTTTGTGGGGTTCAAATAATGTGTTACCAATTGCAAATGAATGTTATTTACAGGAATTAATTGGTCGTTCCCCTGTCTTATTTCCCCAGTACCCAGAGACAATGGCCACGTCTGTGGGAGTTGTGCTTGTCTGAATACGTGTGTGATTTCTATTTTGGAAGGAGGACTTTGTCTTACAGCTCAGTATGTAGGCTGGTTTTTCATTGTGCATGTATGAAGCTCGGTGCGTCCCCTATATTGTGAATAGCAATCTGTTCTTCCCATATTGTTATTCCATTCTTTTAATTCACGCAAAAATGAATTTACAATCTAGCATGAACACAATAATAAAACAAATTTTGACGTCGATCTTACATAGCAAAAAATAGCAGGAAACGATTGCTACTATCCCACATTACACGACAAAACTTATATTAAAAAGGTATACCCAAATGGAAGTAAAATAAAATAAAAGACAGCATTACCTTAAGAACGAAACATGATAACGGAAAAGCTCAGTTTACTGTCATCCCATACTGGCACAAAATTTCCGATAAAATCTGAGTTACTAAACTCGTGCGTGGGTGAAACGGAATATGAATTTCCGTTCTGCCACATGATTTAGATTTGCTTGGCTTAACTACATGATTGTTGACATTACTTCTTCAAGTGGCAACCATCACGTCCCTCTCCAGGTGATTTAGTGCTTCGTCTACAACGGTCCCGATTACGATCCAACATTTCCTCTTAACTTTTCTTGTTTAGTGCCATATTTATTTTGTTGCCTTACCCATAATGTCTAAATCATTCTGCCTCTGTCTGAGATGTAAGCAAGACGTCTCACAGATATTCGTAACAGTAAATTTTGCAATAAGGTTGATAGATTGCCTTTGCGTAACAATAATAATACTCGTAGTAATTAATAAATGTATTTCGGCAAGGTCAGATAGCTCACTTTCTTAAATGAACTTAAGAACTTATACGATCAAACAACCAAAATTTACCTACATATCACACTCAAGAAATTATTAGTGATTCGAGTTCTCATTTTTCACTATTTTCGGCTTGTAGAGGTGCGGCAACTGTACTGGATGGTAAAGTTCTGTTTTGTTATAACTGTTGCATCTTTGTATCGATTTCAGATGTCGAAAAATAGAGGGTATGAAGGCGCTGTTTGATCAAGCCTATGTTTAGTTCATGGGTCAAGGAAAACTCATTTGTCGTGGAAGTGACAGCTTAAGGCTGAGTGTACTCTGTTAATCAGTCACATGTCGATGTTTTCAGGTTAATTCTCTTTCTAATACAAGCGTCTTGCTTACTATAAGTGGGGAAACTTTTTCTTTCATCACAGGTAACGAAGGTACCCTGTAGTTCTAGCCGATGTAAAAATGGCGAATAGAAGAGACCTGTTAAGATCAGTAGAACCATACTACGCCACCTGCAGGATTTTCGGGTTGACGCCGTTCACAGTGGACACTGAGAAGTGTGAGCTACGGAGGACATGTGCTGGTACACTGTACGTAGCTGCTGTGCTCGTCATTAACGTGGCAGTAACAGAACATGTGGTAAGCTGGTTGCAAGCAATAAACGCGAGAAGAAAGGATTCCATCACTTTTGTGTGGTTGGTTGCCTATATGATGACGTTTTACGCCACCATAGTGCCGGCGGTAGCCGCAAACTTGTTTCGAAACATCCACAAGTGCCAGAGGATCCTCAGTCTTATGTCTAATTGGGACAGTGGTATATTGGAGTCGCGCCATTTCTCCAGTGCGGCGCTGAGGATCTCCAGCAAAGTGGTGTATGCAGGCTCTCTCGCGCTACGTGTAGCTGCTGTGACGTTGAAATTTCTGAGTATCGAAATGAAATGGACATACATGTTAACACTGCTCTCAAGCTGTATTACACTTACCGCTGTTGCCAGGTATGTGGGCCTCGTTCTTCTTGTGAGGAGTGACTTACGCCAACTCAACCAGTGTCTGAGAGCTACAACGCAATGGAGATTCCAGCGGCGACCACTTGCGGACCGTTGCCGGAAGCTCAGAAGAGTCTACTCCGCACTGTGCAACCTGTCCCAGGAAGTCCTATCGGCCCACCAGATATTCTTAGTTTTATTCATGGTGACGGCGCTGTGCATTATATCTTGGATGCAGTTGCCGCTGTTTTATTGCAGCACCAGAAACACCTAGTGGTGAGACATATTTTGCTTATATCGTGGCAGTCGTCACAGATGTTAATGGAGTCAGCGACTTCGCACGCGCTGTCGAGGGAGGCGGCGCAGACAGCTCCAGTCCTGTGGCGGCTACTCCTGGGTTCGTTTCTTCGCAGCTCAGAAACGTCAGAGGTGCGCCACTTCTGCCGACTCGCCCGCAGCCAGACTCCCATTCATCAACTTTACGGCATCGTTCCTTTGGATAAGTGGATGTTGGTGGCCTCCTTGTCATTCGTTACAACTTGCATCGTGATTTTGTTAACTTTCTGGACAGTGTTCTAAAAAAAATAACAGTGAGCTAAATATTATTACAGCAGTATTGTAAACATGGGTTGTTCTGCAGTAAAATTCTATAACAGTTTTGCTATGATTACGAGCTTGTAGAATACATGCCTATTACACGATTTTTTATCAGAATCTCAGGTAGTTATTAAAAGTGTGTAGTGTTGTAAATAATGAGACCTTATTTCTTCAAAATTTTCGTCTGATTAGTACTGAACAACCCAGCCAAGGGGTACAAAAATGGATGTTATCAAGTCTGTTGTGAAGTATATACAGGTACAGAGTCACTACCTTCACTCAAAACCAACATGTAGCATCCCATCGGTGGAAACCACAGGAAAAAAATCAAAACTGCTTCTTTATTTTCACTACATTAAACTTCCACCCAATAGGTACTTATTAATAGCAAGATTGAAATGATCTACTTACACAAAGATATAAACTGCACCAATTTATAATTCTTGAAGCACATAATATGTTATTACATATAAGTGTAGGAGAAAAGTTCAGGAACTATAATTGGAATGTTTCTAGAGGGGACAGACTTTTGCAAGAGACGACAGAGAAGCTATGTTCCTCAGAAGAATACAGAAGATTAACAAAGAGTTTCAGATGATGAATACAGGTATAAGATAGGTGAACAGCAAAAGGCCACGATTAATAGGTGACGTAGGCGAGTGTATACCATGTTTCGTCACTGTCTTCAGACGGACGTGAAATATCGGTTGCTGCAGCTCGAAAAACCTACCGCTACCAAAATCATACTAGTGTTAATGTCGGACTACTACTTGCTTTGTTCCATAGAGAACTGTGACCACCACAATCTTAAACACCACATCAGTTGTAGAAACTGTAATTTACATAATCAGTCATCAGTGAAACGGACTCCATATCGAGGCCTTAATCACAGATATTAGTTCCCTTGACCCAACCCGCAATGTCTCACGCAACCCGAATCAATCATTTCACTTTTGTGACATGTGGAGGTACACATTTTCTCGCACATGGCTAACCTTTTTAAGAAGCTCTCACACCTTATCCAGTGATTGTAATAAATCTACATTCACATACACATAGGACAGAACAAGGGTAGGAAGTAACACAGAAAATGGAAGACGAAAGATGTACTGCCTCGGCAGGAGTGACTTTGACCTTGTTACACTCGTCATATGCTCAGTCAGTAAAGCCACTGAGCGTTAAGATGGTAAGCTCACAGCACATCAGATTCACTTTCACCCTCACAGAGTACTGACTCTGGCTCAAATATCGAACAAATGAGGCATCCTTCGCATCATATACTCATCTGACACAGACGAAGAGACAACCATTGCAAATCAAAACTCACTTTTCAAAGTACTATGACAGAACCATTTCTTCATCATAACAATTGTGAAATCCTACAGGAGTAATAGAAACTTTTGAAGAATATAAATTTCCACAACATCTCAGATCGTGCCTGCACAATCGTCCATAAAGACTGGTTTCTGTCAAAGAAGAATGTCACGCATCCAAGGTAACATCAAGTAAAATATCAAGTTAAGTGTAAACATAACTGTCATACATCCTTCTATATATCATTAACAGCATGTACTGAACCGCACAACATAGAAAATATCCACTCATAATCACATGTCACTGTTTCAGACTCACAACAAACGCAAGCTTTTACCTTGTATCTTCTTTTTCTTGCGTTACGGCCTCTGTAGGACCACGGGTAGCCCCTTCGTGGACTGCACTTTCCTCTTCTTTTCCCAGAACCTCTTCATTTTTTCTGTTCTTCTCTCCCGCTCTTCTTCCGAGATCTTCAGTTTTCGTTTTTGCTGGCGGCTCCACTGGTGACATTCTAATCTTTTCCTGTACTCTTCTCTGTCATTGATCTCCGGCATATTCGTCGGTCTATATTTGTTCGCCCAATTTTCCTGTCCTTCGACCTCGATCCCCAATTCCAACCTGTCCTTCCGAAGTTCAACAACCCACTTTGTTCCTGTCTTTCCCCTTGTCCCGCTGTTTCCCACACTCTCTTCGGCATTCTGTCCATACTCATCCTAACTACATTCCCAGCAAACCTTGTCCTTTTGAATCTGATTTCCCCGGATATTGTTCTCATGGTCCGGTACAATTCTTCCCTTGGTCTTCCCATCCAACTCTCTCCACCTCTTTAGGGACCAAATATTTTTCCCAATATTTTTCTCTCTTCTTTCTCTAGTTGTTCTGCCCCATTTCTATCTTCCTAGTGTCATCGTCTCAGCAGCATATAATACTGCATTCCTGACTGTTGCCGTGTAGTGGCTTATCTTTGCCTCTGTGGATATACACTTTTTATTGTATACCTCTCTCGTCTTGCAGATGGCCGACCTCATCTTTATCCTCTCTGTTATTCACTCCTTGCTCCTGTTCCTTCCAATTATAAATTCTCCCAGGTATTCAAATTTGTCCACCGTTTGCACAGTGCCTTTCGGTGTTTCCCAGTGTGCAGTGGTGTTTAATGTCTTTGCCTTGTTATAGGAGATCCCCAGTCCCACCTTTCTGGCTACCTTACTTAAGTTGTCGAGTTGTGTATTTGCGTCTTCTTCCATCTCACTTAATATTGCTATGTCATCTGCAAAGGCTATGCAGTCCACGTGAGCCCTGTTGTCCTTTTTGTCCCCCACATGGGTCTTTGGTATTCCTATTTCTTTGTTTATTGCTCTCCACTGGTCGCTTCGTCAAGTGCTATACTGAACAACGATGGTGACAATCCATCTCCCTGTTTAACACCAGTCTTGATCTCCAATTCTTCTGACAGTGCTCCTCTGAATCTCACCTTTGTTTTTGTGTCTGTCAGAATTTCTTATAAGAGTTCTTGTGTAGTTCCATCAAGTCCTCTGTTCTGCAGGATCATAATAAGAGTCTGTCTGTCGATGGAGTCATATGCCCTTGTGAAGTCCACGAAGGTTATTAATGATTTTTTTTGAGGCCCTATGTTCTATCAGTTGCTTCAGGATAAATACGTATCTGTTCTACACAACCACGCCCCTTCCTGAATTCCGCTTGGTAGTCGCCTACTGTACTTTCTACCTGTTCTTCTACTCTCTTGAGCAATAGTTTTGACAGCACCTTGTATCCGACCTCTAGTAGCGATATTCCTCTCTAGTTGTTTGCATCTCTCTTGTCCCCCTTCTTATGTGTTGGTACTACAATGGCATTCTTCCATCCTTCTGGCAACTTCTCTGATCTGGTGAATTATATTGGTCATGTTGTCTATTGCTTTGTTGCCTCCCAACTTTATCATCTCGACTGCTATACCATCTTCTCCAGTTGCCTTATTATTCTTCAGATCGCTTACGGCATGTGCGACTTCATCCCTGGGTGGAGAGCGTGGCTCTCTCTCTTCTGTGTCAGTCCTCAGTTCCAGCTATTCTTCAGGTGATTAACAGTCCAGCAGGTCGTGGAAGTGCTCTGCAAAAATCCGACAGTTCTCCTTCGCACTGACAGTTAGCTCCCTTTCCTTATCTCTTATACCCTTGTATCCAATCAGACACTTTTTGAATTTCCCGAAAAAGTGTCTGCTGTTGTTTTTCCTGAAGTTGGTCTCAATATCGTCCAGTTCCTGCCTCATCTTCTGTCTTCTGGTCCATCTTATTCTTCGGGCCGCTTCCTTTCTTGCTCCTAAGAAAATTTCCCATTTTCTGGCTCCAGTCTCTCCAGGCTTTCCTGCGAGTCTCTACCGCTTTCTCATATTCCTTGTTCCACCACCAGTGTTTCCACTTCTTTTCTTCCTTTCCCCATAGTTCAACCCGTTTCGCCATATTTCGCTTCATGTCGTCCCATTCATTGAATGATTCAGTTCCTTCTTCATATGTAGATCGATTGTGTCTTAATTTGTCTCTGTCTACCTTTATGTTTTCTGTTATTCTATTCGCCTGTGGCAGTCTGGCCCTGTTTGGAATCCAAAGGCACTTAACTTCTGTAATATAGTGATCCGATTCTATTCTTGTACTCTTCCTGACCTTTGTGTTCATGATCTCTTTAGCATTTGTCCAGCTGATTGCTACGTGGTCCATTTGGAATTCCCCAAGGCGGGTGCATGGGTCTGCCCATGACTTTTTCTTATACGATTTGGCCCTGAAGTGTGTTGTCATCAGTCTCATTTTGTGTTCTCGACACAGTTCAATTACTGTTTCTCCATTTTTGTTTCTCCACTGGTGTGCAGGGTACTTGCCCACTACTCCTTTATGTTGCTTCTCTCTTCCAATCTGTGCATTATAACTCCTACGAGTATCTTTACATGTCTATATGGTATGTTTTTCAGTGTATCATCTAGCCCTTCCCAGAAACTATCTGCAACTTGCCTGTCTTTCCTGTTCTTGTCATTCGTAGGCGCACGTCCATTTACTATTGTATACTTTTTGTTCCCTGCTTGAAAAGTCGGTATTGATATTCTTTCTGACCTGCTCTTCATTTCAGTTATGGCATCCTCGTATGTCGTGTCTACTATGAACACTGTACCAAAGCAATTACACTCCCGGAAATTGAAATAAGAACATCGTGAATTCATTGTCCCAGGAAGAGGAAACTTTATTGACACATTCCTGGGGTCAGAAACATCACATGATCACACTGAAAGAACCACAGGCACATAGACACAGGCAACAGAGCATGCACCTTTCGCAGCAATGCAGGCTGCTATTCTCCCATGGAGACGATCGTAGAGATGCTGGATGTAGTCCTGTGGAACGGCGTGCCATGCCATTTCCACCTGGCGCTCAGTTGGACCAGCGTTCGTGCTGGACGTGCAGACCGCGTGAGACGACGCTTCATCCAGTCCCAAACATGCTCAATCGAGGACAGATCCAGAGATCTTGCTGGCCAGGGTAGTTGACTTACACCTTCTAGAGCACGTTGGGTGGCACGGGATACATGCGGACGTGCATTGTCCTGTTGGAACAGCAAGTTCCCTTGCCGGTCTAGGAATGGTAGAACGATGGGTTCGATGACGGTTTGGATGTACAGTGCACTATTCAGTGTCCCCTCGACGATCACCAGAGGTGTACGGCCAGTGTAGGAGATCGCTCCCCACACCATGATGCCGGGTGTTGGCCCTGTGTGCCTCGGTCGTATGCAGTCCCGATTGTGGCACTCACCTGCACGGCGCCAAACACGCATACGACCATCATTGGCACCAAGGCAGAAGCGACTCTCATCGCTGAAGACGACACGTCTCCATTCGTCCCTCCATTCGCGCCTGTCGCGACACCACTGGAGGCGGGGTGCACGATGTTGGGGCGTGAGCGGAAGACGGCCTAACGGTGTGCGGGACCGTAGCCCAGCTTCATGGAGACGGTTGCGAATGGTCCTCGCCGATACCCAAGGAGCAACAGTGTCCCTAATTTGCTGGGAAGTGGCGGTGCGGTCCCCTACGGCACTGCGTAGGATCCTACGGTCTTGGCGTGCATCCGTGCGTCGCTGCGGTCCGGTCCCAGGTCGACGGGCACGTTCACCTTCCGCCGACCACTGGCGACAACATCGATGTACTGTGGAGACCTCACGCCCCACGTGTTGAGCAATTCGGCGGTACGTCCACCCGGCCTCCCGCATGCCCACTATACACCCTCACTCAAAGTCCGTCAACTGCATATACGGTTCACGTGAACGCTGTCGCATCATGCTACCAGTGTTAACGACTGCGATGGAGCTCCGTATGCCACGGCAAACTGGCTGACACTGACGGCGGCGGTGCACAAATGCTGCGCAGCTAGCGCCATTCGATGGCCAACACCGCGGTTCCTGGTGTGTCCGCTGTGCCGTGCATGTGATCATTGCTTGTAGAGCCCCCTCGCAGTGTCTGGAGCAAGTATGGTGGGTCTGACACACCGGTGTCAATGTGTTCTTTTTTCCATTTCCAGGAGTGTAAGTGCATGTCTTTCCTTTCCCACTTTAACTCCTGGTTTCCCCTTCAGTATTATGAAGCCTTATGAAACCACTGTATCGTCGTCAGTGTATCTTGTTTCTTGCATCGCTAGTATTCCAATGCTTCTCTCTTTCATCACATCTATTACCTGTTCAAGTTTACCAGTCTTATTCATTGTCTGTACATTTCTGGTTCCAATTCTGAAAATCTTTTTAGTTTTTACTATTAAAAACAGTCTTGATCACGATTTATGTAGCAAGGTGACCGGTTTCGACCACTACTGTTGTCATGTGTAGACCATTGAGTAGGAACCTCTTTCAGTTGGAGAATCACTAGACATTGATCACTGCCTCTCCCATAATGTGTTCAAAAGCAATTCTTTTTAGTTTTAATCTTCTTCGAGGTTCTTGGGAGCTCCGTCTCTTCATTGGACAAATATATTATACTAGAACTTACATGTGATTATATTTTCACGCAATAGATCCTGAGAAATCAGTATTCAGAACAACCACCACTGGTCGTAATGACGGCCTTGATACGCCTGGGCATTGAGTCAAACAGAGTTTTTATGGCGTGTAAATGTACAGCTGCCCATGCAGCTTCAACCCGATACCACAGTTCGTCAAGAGTAGTGACTGGCTTGTTGAGGTGGGCCAGTTGCTCGGCCACCGTTACCAGATGTTTTCAATTGGTGAGAGATCTGGAGAACGTTCTGGCCAGGGCAGCACTCGAACATTTTCTGTATCCAGAAAGCCCTGTACAGGACTTGCAACATGCAGTCGCGCATTATCCTGCTGAAATGTAGGGTTTCGCAGTGATCGAATATAGGGTAGAGCCACGGGTCGTAACACATCTGAAATGTAGCGTCCACAGTTCAAAGTGCCGTCAATACGAACAAGAGGTGACCGAGAAGTGTAACCCATGGCACCCTATACCATCACGCCAGTATGGCGATGACGAATACACGCTTCCAATGTGAGTTCACCGCGATATCGCCAAAGACGGATGCGACCACCATGATGCTGTAAACAGAACCTGGATTCATCCGAAAAAATGAGATTTTGCCATTCGTGCACCTAGGTTCATCATTGAGAACATCATCGCAGGCGCTCCTGTCTGTAATGCAGCGTCAAGAGTCACCGCAGCCATGGTCACCGAGCTGATATTTTATGCTGTTGCAAACGTCGTCGAACTGTTCGTGCAGATGGTTGTTGTCTTGCAAACGTCCCTATCTGTTAACTCAGGGATCGAAAAGTGGCTGCAGGATCCCTTACAGCCATGCAGATAAGATGCCTGTCATCGCGACTGCTAGTGATCCGAGGCCATTGGGATCCAGCACGGCGTTCCGTGTTACGCTCCTGAAACCACCGATTCCACATTCTGCTAACAGCCATTGGATCTCGACCAACGCGAGCAGCAGTGTCGCGGTACGATAAACCGCAATCGCGATGGGCTACAGTCCGACCTTCATCAAAGTCGTGACCGTGATGGTGCGCATTTCTCCTCCTTACACGAGGCATCACAACAACGTTTCACCAGGCAACGCCGGTCAACTGCTGTTTCTGTATGAGAAATCGGTTGCAAACTTTCCCCATGTCAGCACGTTGTAAGTGTCACCACCGGCGCCAACCTTGTGTGACTGGTCTGAAAAGCTAATCATTTGCATATCACAGCATCTTCTTCCTGTCGGTTAATTTTCGCATCTAGGACGTCATCTTCATGCTGTAGCAATTTTAAAGGCCAGTAGTGTAAATTATTCAATGCCTACACACTAGATATCTACAAGTATATCCCCAGCGCCCGCACCCTCAGCATATGTCCTACAGAGGCTCTGTCCTTATCCAATCCCCTTCTCTCTCTCTTTCCACACTGACCTCATCCAGAAACTTCCCCATATCATCTTTAGCCCACATGTCTCTCACATATTTACTTACCTACTCCTCTTCATATCAGTCCTAACTCCCTCAAGGTTCACAAACCTTCACTGCTGTGATTGCCAAGCACAGTTCTGTGGTAATGATGGTGAAGTTATTGGCAGAACTGAATGCCCACCCTGCCCTGGAAATCTGCTCAGCCCGATGTATCTATAACTGCTCCAACCCTACCTTTCTGGCACATGTGTTCACGGCGTCCGCCTCCTCCACACATCACCTTCTCACTCAGGGAGCTTTGATTATAAACTGTTGCCACCCCATTGATCCCTTCCGTTCTCCTCCTCAATGCTATCACCGCCAATGCTGTCTCCTCTACAATGCCCACCTCACGCAAAGCTACAACCCCCACCCCCACCTGACCCGACTGTAAAGCCTTCCACATCTTCAAAAAATGTCCCGACCTCGCCTCCTCTCCTTCCTGCAACACATTCAACGAATCGCACCCTATCTATTCCTCCAAATGCAAGGCCAAACCACTTCCCACCAACCCCAAACTAACTGATCCCATTCAAGCCATCGATCAGTCCATCCAATCCATCAATTCCCTCTGCCCATTCCAGATGGCTGACAACATCATCTATTTCCTGTCCATCATACTCCAGAATATCCACCCCTTACAACGCCCCCACACCCTCCAGCAGATCTCCTTTGCCACCTGTTCCATCTTTCATTTCAATACCTAAACCACATACTCTAACAACCAGACCCACCTAGACACCATCATTTAAGCCCCTCTCTTCCCTCTGCCCACTCTCCCCCGTACCCCCCTGGTGAGCCAACAGTATCATCTCCTATACATCAACATTTGCTCCCTCCCTGCCAACAAATACCTCTTCATGTGTATCCTGTCCCAGCACCAGGCCAACTCCTTCATACTTTACTCAAACCTCCCTCCAACATCATCATGTTGTCCGCACCTCTCTTTACCTCCTTCACTGCACTGACAATCCTCATTTGATAGAGGGAGGTGGGGTCACTACTGGCTACCTAAAGCATATCTCTATGTCCCTGACCTGCCACAACTGCAGCTCAATGACAACTGAACACGTCATCCTCAGCAGCATCTTTCTTCCCCACCCTTCCCCCATCATCACCTGTGCAACTATGTATGTCTGATCCACAGCTCCTCTTCCCCATGAATTTATCTCCCATGCTGATCACACCTTCTCTAACTATTATTACCATATACCTCGACATCGTCAGCTCGAACCGTGCTACCTTTGGTGGTTGCATCAGTTCCTCGCAGCCCTCCATGGTGATCTTCCCATATCATAGATCACCCATCCCAAAAGTAGCTCCATCCCAGGCGTCGTCATCACTTTCCACAACTTCCTTGGTCGTATTGCCACGGATGTCCTTGACTCCTTTGGTACCAATCACTTCCCAGTAGTTCTCAACATCTCCTCAGCACATTGCTCAAATCCAGACCCCTGCTAGCTGCCCTGCCATGACTACCAACGAGCTGACTGGGATGCATACCAGAAATCCATTGGCTCACAGGTCAAAAATGACCGTCTTACCTACCACCATCCCGCTGACATCCCCCATACCTCTCCGTTCTTTCAGTAGATCATCACTAATTCTGTGGTGGTCGATGTTCCAAACAAATGTATCCACCTTCACCACCCTACTCTTCCTCCACAGGCTGTATTTCATCTCCATGAATCCCACAGACTCTACTACTCCTTCCTCTGCTTCTGTGATTAATATACCCTCCTATGACACTGACAAGTACACATCTGCAACCTCTTAACAACAAAGAAATGGCATGATTGGCGCCAGACATGTACATGACTGAACTCTGCCATACCTATCAACTCCTCTTCTACCTTCCACTACCTTACTGGTAGCCATCCTGCTTCACATTACACCATTCTCCACGAAGACCACTCTTTCCATGACAACCTCAGTAAGATTAACCATTTTGCTTCCCACCTCTCCAAGCTTTTTTCTTTTCCTGACGATCCTCTCTTTGATTACTCCCTCTTCACCATCATCCATGAACACTGTGATGCCTCTGTTCTGCCATTCACCCACAGTTTCCAGTACTTGGATCAGTTATCCTCATCATAGATAAACATTCCCATTACAGCAAATGACATTAAACACATACTCCACTCCAAATGCAATGCCATCCCTCAAATGGCTCTGAGCACTATGAGACTTAACTTCTGAGGTCATCAGTCCCCTAGAACGTAGAACTACATAGACCTAATTAACCTAAGGACATCACACACATCCAAGCCCAAGGCAAGATTCGAACCTGCGACCGTACTGGTCGCGAGGCTCCAGACTGTAGAGCCTAGAACTGCTTGTCCACTTTGGTCGCAGGCCATCCCTCGCCACAACAGTGTCACCTACCGCCACCTCAAGAAATCCCTCCCCTCCATCCTGGCTATCGTTGCTACCTTGACAATGTCATTTTCTCCACTGGCTTGTACCATGACATGTGTAAAACTTCCCACATCCCACTGTTCCCTAAACCGGACAAACAGCCCTCTTACACCTCTTCCTGTCATCTCACCTCCCTCACCTCCATGTTCAGTAAGGTCTTAGAGACCATCCTCTCCCAATGCATTCAGCACCACCTTAACCAGCACCACCTCCTTCCCCTTACCCAATGTGGCTTCTGATCCTCCTTCTTAGCCGATGACCAGCTCTTTAATCTTGTCAGTCTTCTTTCCCTGCAACGTAACTCCCATTGTTCCTCTTTCTAAGTCTCCTTCGACCTCCAGAATGTCTATGACCATTTCTGGCATCCCAGGCTTCTCCTTAAACTCCAGAGCTACGATTTTTGTAACAATTTTCTCTGTCTCGTTGCTTACTCCTGTCGTCCTTCTTATGTCACTATCCACAATACCAACACCAATGCATTCTATCCCTCCTCTATCTCCTTTATGCTGCAGATATACCCAAACCTACCCCACCTGTTCACATCTTCTACCAATTTGCGGATGACAGCGTCTTCCAGGCCCTGTATCCTCCCCTTCAAAGTATACCTTTTCCTTGGCTCTGTATCCTGCCCTTCAACAGTGCCAAAGTATACTTTCAAATCCACCTCAACCAGTTCACTGCCTAGTGCAACCAGTGGATCTTCACATCAACTCTTCCAAGACACAGGTCATACCACCCGCACTTTCCGGCTCACCGATTTTTACCATCCATTTATGGTTCTCCTATCCATCTCACTCCTACCATGGTACACCTAGGCCTCACCATCGACCAGCACCTCACCTGGACTCCCCATCTTTTTATGATCCAACACGAAGCCCACAACAGACTCCACATTCTGAAACTCTTGTCTTGCCTGACATAGAGCCTACATCCTTCTACCGACTTTCACACCTACAAATCCTTGATCCACCCCATGCTTTGTTATACCAGAATTTTGGATGTCCTCGCTAGTCTGCTAAAACAGAGTTGTTATACATGTTTGATATTGTACCTTTGTTTTTTAACATACTTATAAAATATAGGAAAATTGTAAAATTTCATTCTAAATTGTTGACACCATTCTAGTCTTACCTAAATGGTTACATTGAACGTCATTCATTGCTTTTTCGACTAATGTAGTGGGTTACAGTTGGTCATACTCATGTAATATTTCTCAATAAGAGTTGAAAACTGATAATAGCTACACAGCTGCACGATCTTACACTAAGAAAAAATACCCATTTATTGTGTAATATTTCTTTATTTTCAAGTTGTAACCACCAATTTTGGCTTACCTAAATGATTCTGTTATGACATTTGACTACATTTTGTGATAATTATGTACATTTATTTTGTGATGGTTGTGAACTTATTCCTTCACATTCACATTTTACTTATTGCTCATAATTCTTTTACGTTTATATTGTAGCACACCAGTTAGTGCCTAAATTGTCTTCTGTTTTTATTACTGACTAAAGAATGCCTCTGCAACGTTTTTTATGATGCTACCTAAGGACGCACTTTTCATGGTGGTAGTATGAGTATCTCTTCTTTAAGATTAACAATTTTTTGACAAATTTGATCGCGCGGTGTTGACATGTATTTAATCGCAGTGCACAATAGTCAGTAAATTTACTGTCTGATTCGCATTCTTCAGTCAATGCTAGCACCATCTAGTGGCCACCGTTTACCTCTTGTAAGTTCAATCGCCACACACCGTTTAGCACTGGTTCTATTCGATAGACGATGGGACTGAAAAATGTGCTTACATGACATGAAGAGATTTGTACTGTATTCAGTTCATGTGCTCACTTTCGTGAACTTGTACTTAATGTGTTTTTATGTAAGTACGATACTATTTGGAATATCTGGGTACTGGAATACGTACTTAGATACGCACTTATTTATATTTTCTGTCATTAATTTTTTGTACAGTTCATTCCACAGCTTCAGTCTGACGATAAAATATTTAAACGCATGACGCTCAATAAAGAAGTGTGCGATCAGGACTTCTCTACATTTCAAAGTTGTGCAAAAATCAGAATGGTCGCCTCCCTATACTGTGGAAGTATTTCTACACAAAGTAATGGATAATGAACTGGGCCACACCTGCCTTTGTCTGTTTCTTTTTGTGTAAGGCCTTGGTCCTCTCTCTATCCACACGGGCCAGCCAGTAAAAACCAAATACCAAGAAGAGAAATCTTCTGCTTAGCTAAATTAATTTTTGAATGCTTAGCAGAAAGACCAGTGGCAAGAATTCGGCTCAAAAACTCCTCCAGGTGTTGCAAATCTTGTTGGAAGGTAATACTATAAACTACAACGTCACCTAAGATTTAAATTTTACATTTGTAGAAACATTATCCAAAAGTCTAGAGAGAACAGCAGCACAAGTTGATAAGCCAATTAGTACACGAATAAATTCGAATAAATTCCAATCCATACAAAACATTGTCACCTGTCTACAGTTTTGGCTAATGGGGTCTGGTGGTAAGCCTGATTTAAATCGAGAATAGAAGAAAAACGAGCATCAGAAAACCAGGTGAAACAGTGGTGCAAGTTGGATAGTGGCACAGATTCACGAACAAACTTCTTATTTAATAGTCTACTCAACCACCAGTCGATAACCGCATTCTTCAGCCATGGTAACTAGAAAGATAAGAGAGGGATAAGGTGATGTAGGAGACCTAATAACCCCATCACAGAGCATCCACTCCACCGGCTGATCCAATATTTTCATTTTGGATGGTGCCAATCTATATGGGGGTTGACGCACTGAAAATCGTCAGCAAGGCATATTCTATATTGTATCGTGTTGGTAACACCTGATTTGTCGGTTAAGGCATCCGGGAACTTGCCCAGAAGGAGCAGCATCGCCTCAGCCTCACAATCACCAAAATGACCTACCTTAAATTTATAATCCTGCACAGTAACGGCGTTGGTTCCTTTTACAGGAAAACACTGGTGTAACTTGAAGTTTTAGTTGGGGTAAAATTTAAAAGACGATTCCTTTCTTCATAATAGAAGATAGAACCAATACGCTGAATTCAGTGGCCGCCCAAAAGATCCTTAACAATCAGTTCACAAGGTGTGGTCTCTCAATGGCGTGAAAATTTTCGAACTCTCTCTGTAAGTTCAGCTGCGATGGAATGCTTCTATACTGTCCCCAACCCTCCATAAATTGCCAACTCTACAATGTTTTACAGTCTGTTGCGTTACGGCGTTCTTTGTTTGTTTTTACACGTGTTACTGACAGGTGTTAGGGTCTCCTAGATCTCGCCTCGTGAACTAAGTGCCTGTTTTCTTCAGTACAGTGTATTACAAGATTTGGTCGCAGGAACGAGACATTCTTACTTTCCTAGAGTCTGATGAAAGTGTTAGACGGTGGATAGAGAAATGTGTCATTGATACAGATCAAGAAATAGACGAAATAGATGATTTACAGTAGCCAGTGATCACAATTCTGCTGTGGAACAAGAGCATTATTCAGAGGAAGAACCTCTGGAAAACTGTGGCGGGGATTTGTTTCTCCAATAAAATACTTAGTGTGTCAGTTAAAGTCAAATGCAGTTCTGTAGAACCCATCATTTAATATCCATCGTTGGGACAGGAAGAAGGAGGCGTAGGTTATCTTTGATCAGAAAGATTCTCAACATATAGTAATAAAATGGTATTTATTAAATATGAAGAAATACTCGACTGAAATGATGCTGCTTCTTGTGAAATGTCCAGCACAATTATACGTTTGAAATTATTGCAAGTCCTGTAAAATATTAAAGTTCTGTCTCTGTGCCTCTGAGTGATGCCCATGTAAAGTCTAGAAGTGGCCTATGATGCCTTTGGAGACGACGGACGAACACTGCAGCTAGTAGACTCGCCAGTAACTGGAAGCAATGGGACCAGGAAGGATGGGGGGGATTTCTTGAGGTGGCAGTAGGTGACACCATCGTGATCAGTGGTGGTGATGCGTTTGGAGCAGAGGCCGAGTGTAACGTCGTGTGTGGTGATGGGAATGTTTATCTGAGAGGGTAGCTGTCCCACACCTCGCTCCTAGTTTCCAGTTCTTGAATCTGAGATATCAGTGCATTCAAGGACGGTGGGGAAGAGGGAGTAATCAAAATAGGGATCATCAGGAATGGAGAAGACCTGATAGGTGGGAAGAAAAACGGTTAGCCTTACTGAGGTGGGACGATTGTCGTGGAGAATAGGGTAATGTGAGGTGGGATGGGTACCAGTAAGGCAGTGGAAGACTGAGCAGTACTTGGTGGAATTGAGAGGGAGGGTGAAGTTGAGGCGTGTATGTGTGTGGCGCCAGTCCTGGCGTTTCTTTGCTGTAAGAAGATTCCAGATGTGTCACTGTAATTGCCACTGGCGGAGGGTGTATTCTTGTCACATGTGTGGAGGAAGGAACGGTAAGGCCTGCAGGATTCACAAAGAAGAAGGGCGGCCTGTGGAGAGCACATAGGGCGGTGATCTTTGATGAGTTTGATAGGAACTTAGGCCTCCACAGCGTCACCGATGGCCTTCTGGAGGAAGCAGGAGACATGGTTGATGTCAGTGGTGCGGTGGAAGGTAAGGGTGTAATTTTCGACTTGTGAGGCAATGGAGTCCCGGCTGCCGTAGCTCAGTGCCCCGGTGTTTAACTAGGCATCGACCAATCTCTGTCCACACATGGCAGCTGCGGCCAGTGGCAGTCCTCGGTGTAGTGCCAACCCATACAGCTGGTGCACTAAGAGTGTTACGAGAGCGAATTATCGATTGTGGTGCGCTACTCTCTGGAGTCGTGAGTACCATGACCTCAACTATATTGTAGACTTTGTTTTTGTACCTATCGAGAAGAAATATTACGTCCAAATTTTAAGCATTGGAATTTAGTTTTGTATGGAAATTTACTTGCTACAGACACGTATAAGGTTTTAGAAAATTGAAATCAGTTCTATAACAGTCCATTTATGTATATTATTTTAAAAATCGCAAAGAAGTAAGTGATTTTGTATGACAAATAGTGAAATGCTACAGGCTTTATTTAGAGGAATTAAATAAACAAGGAGAAGTGAAACAGCTCTTCAGTAATGCTTGAAAATAACTAACTAAACGGGCCGAGAAAACCCTTACACAGAATACTCGCCTTACAGAGACCATTTATAAGCAACACTTACCCATTGGCAGTACGACATCCCTGCAAGGCCGGTTGTAGGCTAGTAAACCTACAAATGCTGCGATTACAAATATCATACTCAGGCAGTGAGAGTCTACTGCCTGAATCAGTTCCTGATTTACTACAGTGCAAACACGGGGTGAAAATGAACTGACGGAAGGTCTAATCCTGCTGTAGCATCCAATAGGAGGTTTGAATTTCAAAGCGCCCGCAGGCTTCTGGCGTGAGCTGGCCACGCACGCGTTACATGGTGTAGGACATCGATTCACCGACTGTCTGTCATCACCGCAACGGAGTGCCTGCTTGGTCTTAACCAACCCAGCATTCCGACTGCACTCTGCTCCCTGCCCATAGGTCGGTTTTCCTGAAGACCGATCCCGGCCCTCCTTTCCACTTCGTACCGACATAACGAAAAGAAAAAAAATTATGTTAAACACTAATCCGTCTAATTGCGCAAAAGTCATCGGCTTATTTCAGAGCTTTCAAGCGCAATCGATATTATGGCTTAACCGCTTTTCAGAATTCAGTAGCTCTAATCGCCTCCTCCTCCTCACTCACATCAAGCTCTAAATCCATAGTGACGTTACAAACTATTTTTACACTGACGAGCCAAAGAAACTGGCACATCTGCCTAATATCGTGTAGGGCCTTCTCGAGCACGCAGAAGTGCCGCAACACGACGTGGCATGGACTCGACTAATGTCTGAAGTAGTGCTGGGGGGAACTGACACCATGAATCTTAAGATTAAAGTTTACAACAGTTTAAATTGGAATCTTATTAAAATATTTTGTTATTGAAGTGGGTAACCGGTTTAGACTGTATGAAAGAGTCACCTTCAGACTCTGTAAAGATATATTGCCAAAATAGTATAGACATTATAATAAGCGTATAATAATATATGTATAAATAAGATGAATAGTAATAAATTATACCCAGAGAGGTGGACGGACAACGGTCGATAAGTTCCGTCGGCCCTCGACGCTCGTGTAACTGGTGACTGTGTATAAATCACCACTCACCACAGATGAACTACAGAAAGAGAGACTGATATTGAAGCAGATTGCTAGTGTAAATGATTTCAATCCCAATCATATTGACTTCATGTTTAATAAGATACAGGATACCCATAGTGCGCCTGAATTCTGTCATCGAAAATACTCCAAAATTACATAATGGGGCATATATCCGATAAAATAAATGAATTATTTAAAAATACCGAGCTCACACTGGCATTCGTTACCAATAACCAGCTTCAAAATAGTCTCAGACACAATGTTAATCAAGAAAACAACACTAAATATCAAGATTCAGGAGTGTGATGACTGCGAAAAACAATATATCGGACAAACTGTCCGTAACTTTGCTTTCTTTGGCCAACATTTGAATTACTGCAACCATTCCGAAGGATTAATTCATACAAATTTAAAAGTCCTTCACTGTGCCCCAAAAGGACAGTTACTTAATGCAATAGAGAAAATTGAAATCTATGCACATCGTAAAAGTGAACCCTTAGCTCTCCTCAATGAACAGCTAGACTTTAGGGAAAAAAATTCTTATGATCTTTTGGAAGACCTGTTATAAAGAACTGCTCTTTCGTTTTCGTACAATTACGTTCGTATACATTTTTATATTATGCTGACGCTTGTTTTATCATTAGTATTTTACAACTACGTTTTAAACTATGTGTATCTCATTTTATAGTGGTTCTTATTTTAAAAACCACAACACAACAACATGTGAACTGTCACTTCACACTTTTCTTATTTTTTTATTTTTTTATCCATATTTTTCCATCAACGGATGCTAGTCGCCACTTTACTTTGATCTCCGCTTTTTACTTTGCTATAGCGGTATCAGGCACCTGGTTCCCACCAATCACAATACACTTTCATTAGCATCCTTTTGCGAACCTTTACTATGTCCAACCTGACGTAGACAATTTCTTGTGAACAGACTTTAGATGAAAACGTAATTTTAAGGTCATTATAAACCTGTATTTATATGCTTCCATGACGTATAATTTTGTCATAATGACGTATACTACGCTAATAGTGACAATGGCGTCAAATTCTGGCAGTTATAACCTTGTTACAGCACCAAAGATTTTCACAGAGAGAATAAGACGCTATTTCCATGGCAACCGCTGACATATCTATGCAAACACTGTTTTCGTGGTCGAATTGTCAACCCTTGAGATATCTTTCGCAGTACCCAATAATCTCTGGTCATCTGATGCCTGCCTCACCGGGCTAGGACGCCGTTTCCACGGCAACTATCGATGCACTTGAGCAACATCGTTCCGCTGTTATTACAGAAGTGTTGGTGTGGTTCCGCCTTAGTACAGTTATTTTCGATGGCGCTGACATCAGAAAAGAGCAAAAATCCTCGTAAACGCTGGGTCAAAGACAATCTTGGACGCGGATTTTGTAGTTTTGAGTTGAGAGGGCAGCATACTGTAAGCCTTATTTCATTCCAATGAACCATTTTAGTAGCATAATTGATATTAACTGACGATTAAAGGTCAATAATTGACATACGATGTAGTCCAACTGTAACTGTTCCTTTGTAGTTACGTATTAAGTTACGTAACGATGAACTTGTTCTCTGATTGGCTACTTATGACGTCATACTCAGAACGGTGGGTGTGACCACCCCTATTATTACCCGTTCCCTCCACGCACAGTCAGCAGCTACACGAGCGTCGAGGGTCGACAGAACATATCGGGCAGCGTCCATCCACCGCTCTGGGTACTGCTTTGGCAATGTATATCGCGATCAAGACTGTTGTAAATTTTTATTTTGTCTACTTTTAAGATCGCTGACTATGTTTTCAAAAATCGTACCATGAATCTTGCAGGGCTTTGCAAGTATCCCAGATATGCTCAATAATGTTCTTGTCTGCGGAGTCTGTGGGTAAGTACAAGTGTTGAAACTCAGAAGACTGTTCCTGGAGCCACTCTGTAGCAATTCTGGAGATGTGGAATGACGCATGGTCCTGTTGGAATTGAAGAGTCCGTCGGGATGCAAAATGGACACGAATTGATGCCGGTGATTGGACACAATGTTTACGTACGTTCCATCAATTAGAGAGGTATCTTGACCTATCAGGTGTCCCACATCACTCAAACTGCAGACGCCCCACACCATTACAGACCCTCCAATAGCCTGAAAAGTCCCTTGTTGACACGCAGGGTCCATGGATTCATGAGGTTGTGTCCATACCTGTACACGCCCATTTGCTCCATGAAATTTGTAACGAGACTCGTCCGATTAGGCAACATGTTTCCAGTGATCAACACCCAATGTTATTGTTGATGGGCCTAGGTGAGACGTCATCAAGGTAGACGAGTCGCCTTCCGATCCGAAAGCCCATATCGATGATGTATCGTTGAGTGGTTCGCACTTTGACACTTCGTGATGGCCTACCAATGAAATTTCCAGCATCATGCGGAAGGGTTGCACTTCTGCCACGTTGAACGATTCTCTTCAGTCGTCGTTCGTCCAATTCTTGCAAGATCTTTTTCCACCCACAGTGATAACGGAGATTTGATATTTCATTGCATTCCTGATATTCACGGTACCCCCGTGAAATGGTCGTACGGGAAAATCCTCACTTTGTAGTCACCTCGGAGATGCTGCGTCCCATCGCTCGTGCGCCAACTATAACAGCACGTTCAAACTCACTTAAATCTTGATAACGTGCCATTTTAGCAGATCTAACAACTGCACCGGACGCTTATTGCCACATATATCGTTGCCAACCACAGCGCAGTATTGTGCCTATTTACATATCTCTGTAATTGAGTACACATGCCTATACGAGTTTCTTTGTCGCTTCAGTGTGAGACATTCCCTGAGAGTGTTGCCACCAATAGGTCGCTATAATGCAGCACAGCATCTCGCAATGGTGAATGGAACATATTATATGCGGTAGCTTGGGGCATAAAGACAAATCTTCAGGGTCTAAACACAGCCTCGACGAGGGGCATAGGTTCGAATTTGAGAAATCAGATATGTTTTGTCGAGTTAGTGGATTTTGGGAGAGCATCATTAAAGAATTTAGTGAAATATGACATCAGAAACGTCTCGTCAATAGGCGAGCGCTATCACCTAACTTCGGCATGGAACCCTGTGCTGCCACCATCACGTCAAGAATGCATCCAGCAGTTGACGCTCGTCAAGTGTGTGCGTGACTGAACGCACAGAGGGTCGAATGGCGAGCCGCACACCCCACCACACACCAGACCTTGGGAGACTCGGCCACCTCTCGGGTGTATACAGCATATAAGGGCTGTAAGTGCAGATGTCCCTATTGTTGGCTGAGATCGGTGTCTTGAATGTTATTAAGTGAGTATTCACGTCATTTGCAGTCTCATAATTGTAGCTGTCACAAGTCATATAGTTGTAGTTTGGTTAATCTCTCTTAGTAAGTGTGGCAAGAGCAAGCAACTAATGCTTATTTATCACTGGACAGAAGCAGGTCAGATGATAAAATGTGGACTCGAGGATGCAAAACGGTTAGTATATATCGAAATGTGTAGTCTCAGTGGTGTGGTTTAGACCGTGCAGAATATCAAGTCGCAAATCTTGTTACGTCTTTGTGAGAAGACTGTAGGATAGAGAGAAAAAAACTACCAACAAATTCATGTGTACTTATCGAGGTACCACTGCACTTATATCCACTACAACCTGTGTATGGGATACCCACGCAATATCGACGTGCCTGTAACGTTCATGCACTAGCAACACACATTTAAAAAGTCAAGAGAGAAAAATTAAAAGTAAGTGTTATTATTATGAGCCAGATCTTTGATATCGGTAATGTTATTATGTTATGTAAAGAGCTTTGATAAATACAGAAGAAAGTGGAAATTGTTTTGCACCTGCCAAAAAATAATAAAATAATACTATTTTAAAATACGTCTGCATCAACGAGATATTAAATTGCTCACTACAGCAGTGACGTTTAGCGTTGCAGAATTCTAAATTTAGAAATCTGTTATTTATCAGAGGGGGAGAATTTTGTGGTGTACTAGTACGTAGTGCGCGTTCTGAGTTCTATATCTGAATAATAACGTGTCACAGGAACAATCCATAGTAAGTAAACTAATTTATTTCCATTACAAGTAATTTATCTTATTCCCCTTGATCTTCTTAGATTCTCACTACTTTCCTTTATTTTTTTTTATAGAGGTAACGCCCCACTGCCACTTTCACCCACCCCGAAAAAATCGTTATTAGTTAAAGAATCAGTCTCCCATGTATAAAACATCTTCAGAATTACTTTACAAATGAAATAATATTTGAAGTATTGTGCTAAACATTTAAAGTAAGAATAGCTGTGTACTTCTTAATGGCTCTAATATGGCAGTACTGCTTAAGTATAACAATGATTATACTAAATACTGGTAATCCATTTTTTGTCATACCTGGAAGTCCTTGGATAGGCGGACTGCAGTTGTGGTCAAGTCACCTTCTGCTGTTTTGTGATAAAGATAGGGATCTTAATGCATCATCCAAATATATTATGTGTTATATGAGAATTTTCACATGCAACATATGTGGTATCTTATGGCTAAAATAAATGACTAAATATACTCAACAAATAAATGATAATAAGAAAAACCGTAGCTCCAGCTGTGTGACACAGTAACAGGTTCTCACAGAATGCATTCAAAGTGCTAACTCCCTACCTGTTATTTCCCTGCGCGAGTGCTTTTCTCTCGTTAGATGAGTATGAGCCTTCATGGTGCTACATAGCCGTTCTGTAATTAATGCCTATAGTACGAAACACGATAAAATATAACATTGACACCACAGGACTTCAGAAAGTACGAAATATTGAAGTAGACAACCAAATAAATTATGGAGCACAAAAGAAACGTGTGGCTTTTACGCTTCTGGATTGATTCGACGGTTTCTGCAGTGGCTATTAAAACGACAGCCACCTTAAGATATATTATTTCCTTAAAATATTTCTTCCTTCCTACACTATGTCAATTTCACGCCACTTAATTTTTCATGTTTTAATCAATGTGTTTCTCTTTCATCTTGAAAGTACAGTTGTTAGACAGCCCAAACCTCATGTAAGAAGTAGAAATACCAGTGCCTGCCAAATGGCGACAGCTTCAGAATCTTGATTTATCAAGACTGCATCTTATTGTTCCAGAATACTGCTGTATGCGTTTATCGTAATCGCTCGACTGTCATGAGACTATGGACCCGACATGACCAGTAGCTTCATATCCGACGTCATGTGTGGTGTCCTCGACAGTAGGAGGGCGCTACAATATTGGGCAGCAGATAAACTGGTTGGCTGCGAAAACCCAGGCGCACTTGGTCAGTGGAGAGAAACGTGACGTTCTAGTCACCATGGTGGAAACGGGACACTGCTATACTTACTAAATAGACCAGTATTCTATAAACCCAGATCTAAGAAAACTGTGACATAACTAAACACATTTACAGAACGGAAAGACTGATGGGTGCTTTTAAACATGCCCTTAGGCAGACAAGTAGTATATAATTTATGAACTATCTAAGTTTTGCAACACTATGATATTTAAAAATTGATACTCATATATAATCAACGTTTTGGGCGAGATGGATAAACGATGTCTCAATGGGTAGAACTGGAAGGGCTCCTTCAGAAAGAATCAAAAGAATTCTTGCACATACAAGATAATTTAACATACGTTCTGTACTAAAGAAAGGTAAATTTTACACAAGACAAGTAACAAAGTGAGGAAAGTAGTCGTAGAGTGATAAAATAGGATACTGTTTCTTTCTGAAAATGTATTAATTCCTATATATTTATAATTTTCACACAGTAAAAGAATATAAGCTAATGATTACATAGGTAATACTGTAGTTTATGAGAAATGTAAAAAAAACCAAGTACATTATCTTAAAAGTGAAAAATATTATGTCTAGTGTGGTATGTCATATGTATATGAGTTATATAGGAGACGCGTTAGATAAAATGAAAGGATAACTCTGTATGAGATCTTTTGGAACGACGTCTAAGCGCTCAAATAGTCGGTGGCTGTCTTGGTTTGGAACAGTCATTATGGATATCTGGAGCAGTGCAGACGTATGTATATATGAGCGGTGAGTAAGTCTTTATCTGAAGTCAGTGTAATCTTCCAAGTAAAATTTTGTCGACTTGTGAAATTACCGGCTCGTCGATTGTAGAAAACAGTAAATTTTTGAGGAAGCTTTAATTGTCGAGTGCTATTAATAGCGTTCCATAGAATTCGTGTTTGTTTTGAATACAGTCAGAGAGAGTCCCTTTAGTCAGCCATAGTGCCAGTAGTGCTAGTGTTTGTTTTCAATACAGTCCAGAGACAGGTAATGTTATTTTCATTGTTTTCTACAAAAGTAACTAGCAGTCACAGTATAGTCAATAATCAGCCGCCTTTAGTGAATCAGCAGTCTAGTTAAAAGTTGATTAAGTCTCTTCAGTAAATTGATTCCTTAGGATGGATAGGATGTGTGACTGCTGTGTACGGACGCAGGAGGAGCTGGCCGCCGTTCGCGAACAGCTGAACGTGTTGATGGCCGCGGTCAGCCGTCTTCAGGCTGCTGCCTCGGAGTGTAGCGGCAGTGCGGAGTCTGGTACGTCCCAAGGTACACCCCAGGTGTTACATGCTCCACCCACTGTCCCTGCTGTCGAGACATCTTCGCGGGTACCGGGCGCGGTTGGGCCACCCTCTCCCCAAGGAGAGTGGCGGGTTCAGCGGCGTTCGCGGCGCACGAGGCGGAGGGTAAATGTGGAGGCTGGCCGTGTGGCATCGCCCGCTCTGCCTGTGAGTGGACACGTGGCTGCTCCTTCAGCAAGGTCCGAGCAGGCACACGGGGGGGGGGGGGGGGGTAGGGTTTATTAGTCATTGGGAGCTCCAAAGCTAGGCAGGTGATGGAGCCCCTTAGGGAAATAGCGGAAAGGTCGGGGAAGAAGGCCAGTGTTCACTCTGTCTGCTTGCCGGGGGGTCTCATCCGAGATGTGGAGGAGGCCCTACCGGCGGCGATATAGAGCACTGGGTTCACCCGACTGCATATTGTTGCTCATGTCGGCACCAATGACTCCTGCCGTCTGGGTTCAGAGATCATCCTCAGTTCGTACAGGCCGTTGGCGGAATCGGTAAAGGCGGAAAGCCTCGCTCGCGGGGTGGTAACAGAGCTAACTATTTGTAGTACCGTTCCCAGAACCGATCGCGGTCCTCTGGTTTGGAGCCGAGTGGAAGGCTTAAACCAGAGGCTCAGACGATTCTGCGGAGAGCTGGGGTGCAAATTTCTCGACCTCCGCTATCGGGTGGAGAAATGTAGTGTCCCCCTGAATAGGTCAGGCGTGCACTACACGCCGGAAGCAGCTGCAAGGGTAGCGGAGTACGTGTGGAGTGCACATGGGGGTTTTTTAGGTTAGAGAATAACCTCCCTAGGCCCGACAAGACGCCTCCTGAGACGCGGCAAGGTAGGAGTAGGCAAAATGCAACAGGGAATAACAATATTAATGTGCTAATAGTAAACTGCAGGAGCGTCTTTGGAAAGGTCCCAGAACTGCTCTCACTAATAAACGGTCACAACGCCCATATAGTACTAGGGACAGAAAGTTGGCTGAAACCAGACGTAAACAGTAATGAAATCCTAAACTCAGATTGGAATGTATACCGCAGAGACAGGCTGGACAGTGAAGGGGGAGGCGTGTTTATAGCGACAAGAAGTGCAATAGTATCGAAGGAAATTGACGGAGATCCGAATTGTGAAATGATTTGGGTGAAGGTCACTGTTAAAGCAGGCTCAGACATGGTAATTGGATGTCTCTATAGGCCCCTGGGCTCAGCAGCTGTTGTGGCTCAGCACCTGAAGAATAATTTGGAAAATATTTCGAGTAGATTTCTGTTATAGTTCTGGGTGGACATTTTAATTTGCCGGATATAGACTGGGAGGCTCAAACGTTCATAACGGGTGGCAGGGACAAAGAATCCAGTGAAATATTTTTAAGTGCTTTATCTGAAAACTACCTTGAGCAGTTAAACAGAGAACCGACTCGTGGCGATGACATATTAGACCTTCTGGCGACAAACAGACCCAAACTATTTGAATCAGTTAATGCAGAACAGGGAGTCAGCGATCATAAAGCGGTTCCTGCATCGATGATTTCAGCCGTAAATAGAAATATTAAAAAAGGTAGGAAGATTTTTCTGTTCAGCAAAAGTGACAAAAAGCAGATTACAAAGTACCTGATGGCTCAAGATAAAAGTTTTGTCTCAAGTACAGATAGTGTTGAGGATCAGTGGACAAAGTTCAAAACCATCGTACTATATGCGTCAGATGAGTATGTGCCAAGCAAGATCGTAAGAGATGGAAAAGAGCCATTGTGGTACAACAAAGGAGGGCTATGCGAGAGGCGTACAATGAATTCGAAAGTAAAGTTCTATGTACTGACTTGGCAGAAAATCGTAAGAAATTTTGGTCCTATGTCAAAGCGGTAGGTGGATCAAAACAAAATGTCCAGACACTCTGTGACCAAAATGGTACTGAAACAGAGGATGACAGACTAAGGGCCGAAATACTAAATGTCTTCTTCCAAAGCTGTTTCACAGAGGAAGACTGCACTATACTTCCTTTTCTAGATTGTCGCACAGTTGACAAAATGGTAGATATCTAAATAGACGACAGAGGGATAGAGAAACAATTAAAATCGCTCAAAAGAGGAAAGGCCGCTGGTCCTGATGGGATACCAATTCGATTTTACACAGATTACGCGAAGGAACTTGCGCCCCTTCTAGCAGCAGTGTACCGTAGGTCTCTAGAACAGCGAAGCGTTCCAAAGGATTGGAAAAGGGCACAGGTCATCCCCGTTTTCAAGAAGGGACGTCGAACAGATGTGCAGAACTATAGACCTATATCTCTAACATCGATCAGTTGTAGAATTTTGGAATACGTGTTATGTTCGTGTATAATGTCTTTTCTGGAGACTAGAAATCTACTCTGTAGGAATCAGCATGGGTTTCGAAATAGACGGTCGTGTGAAACCCAGCTCGCGCTATTCGTCCACGAGACTCAGAGGGCCATGGACACGGGTTCACAGGTAAATGCCGTGTTTCTTGACTTCCGCAAGGCGTTTGACACAGTTCGCCACAGTCGTTTAATGAACAAAGTAAGAGCATACGGACTATCAGACCAATTGCGTGATTGGATTGAGGAGTTCCTAGATAACAGAACGCAGCATGTCATTCTCAATGGAGAGAAGTCTTCCGAAGTAAGAGTGATTTCAGGTGTGCCGCAGGGGAGCGTCATAGGACCGTTGCTATTCATAATATACATTAATGACCTGGTGGATGACATCGGAAGTTCACTTAGACTTTTTGCAGATGATGCTGTGGTGTATCGAGAGGTTGCAACAATGGAAAATTGTACTGAAATGCAGGAGGATCTGCAGCGAATCGACGCATGGTGCACGGAATGGCAATTGAATCTCAATGTAGACAAGTGTAATGTGCTGCGAATACATGGAAAGATATATCCCTTATCATTTAGCTACAAAATAGCAGGTCAGCAACTGGAAGCAGTTAATTCGATAAATTATCTGGTAGTACGCATTAGAAGTGATTTAAAATGGAATGATCATATAAAGTAGATCGTCGGTAAAGCAGATGCCAGACTGAGATTCATTGGAAGAATCCTAAGGAAATGCAATCCGAAAACAAAGGAAGTAGGTTACAGTACGCTTGTTCGCCCACTGCTTGAATACTGCTCAGCAGTGTGGGATCCGCCCCAGATAGGGTTGATAGAAGAGATAGAGAAGATCCAACGGAGAGCAGCGCTCTTCGTTACAGGATCATTTAGTAATCGCGAAAGCGTTCGGAGATGATAGATAACTTCAGTGGAAGACTCAGCAGGAGAGACGCTCAGTAGCTCGGTACGGGCTTTTGTTAAAGTTTCGAGAACATACCTTCACCGAAGATTCAAGCAGTATATTGCTCCCTTTTACGTATATCGCGCGAAGAGACCATGAGGATAAAATCAGAGAGATTAGAGCGCACACAGAAGCATACCGACAATCCTTCTTTCCACGATTAAAACGAGACTGGAATAGAAGGGAGAACCGATAGAGGTACTCAGGGTACCCTCCGCCACACACCGTCAGGTGGCTTGCGGAGTATGGATGTATATGTAGATGTAGATCATGTGCATTTACACTACTGGCCATTAAAATTGCTACACCAAGAAGAACTGCAGATGATAAACGGGTATTCATTGGACAAATATATTTATACTAGAACTGACATGTGATTACATTTTCACGCAATTAGAGTGCATAGATCCTGCGAAATCAGTACCCACAACAACCACCTCTAGTCGCAATAACGCCCTTGATACTCCTGGGCATTGAGTCAAACAGAGTTTGGATGGCGTGTACAGGGACATCTGCCCATGCAGCTTCAACACGATACCACAGTTCATCAAGAGTAGTGACTGGCGTATTGTGACGAGCCAGCTGCTCGGCCACCATTGACCATACGTTTTCAATTGGTGAGAGATCTGGAGAATGTGCTGGCCAGGGCAGCAGTCGAACATTTTCTGTGTCCAGAGAGGCCAGTACAGGACCTGCAACATGCGGTCGTGCATTATCCTGCTGAAATGTGGGGTTTCACAGGGATCGAATGAAGGGTAGAGACACGGGTCGTAACACATCTACAATGTAACGGCCACTGTTCAAAGTGCCGTCAATACGAACAAGAGGTAACCAATGGCACCCCACACAATCACGCCGGGTGATATGCTAGTATGGCGATGACAAATACACGCTTCCAATATGCGTTCACCGCTATGTAACCAAACACGGATGTGACCATCATGACGCTGTAAACGGAACATGGATTCATGCAAAAAAATGTTTTGCCATTCGTGCACCCAGGTTCGTCGTTGAGTACACCATCGCAGGGGCTCATGTCTGTGATGGAGCGTCAAGGGTAACCGCAGCCATGGTCTCCGAGCTGATAGTCGATGCTGTTGCAAACGTCGTCGAAATGTTAGTGCAGATGGTTGTTGTCTTGAACACGTCCCCATCTGTTGACTCAGAGATCGAGACGTGGCTGCACGATCCGTTACAGCCATGCGGATAAGATGCCTGTCATCTCGACTGCTAGTGATACGAGGTCGTTGGGATTCAGTACGGCGTTCCGTATCACCCTCCTGAACGCACTGATTCCATATTCTGCTAACAGTCATTGGATTTCGACCAACGCGAGTAGCAATGTCGCGATACGATAAAGCACAATCGCGATAGGCTACAATCCGACCTTTATCAAAGTCGGAAATGTGATGGTACCTATTTCTCTTCCTTACACGAGGCATCACAACAACGTTTCATCAGGCAACGCCGGTCCACTGCTGTTTGTGTATGAGAAATCGGTTGGAAACTTTCCTCATGTCAGCAAGTTGTAGGTGTCGCCACTGGCGCCAGCCTTGTGTGAATGCTCTGAAAAGCTGATCATTTGCATGTCACAGCATCTTCTTCCTGTAGGTTAAATTTCGCGTCTGTAGCACGTCATATTCGTGGTGTAGCAATTTTAATGGCCAGTAGTGTAGAATATTTTCGTGAGTTAGCGAGTGTTTTGAACTTGCAATAATTTATGCAATTCAGACACTCTGAAATTAGCACATTTTCGGTAAGCGTTTTAAACTTGTACGAATACTGGCAAGTTGCGCAGGTGCAACACAGAAAATTTTTATGAACCAATTTTCTCATAATGAACCCACTGAGCATAACCAGAACTTAAAATAATTTCATGAAGTTAAGTTGTAGCAGAACTTTTTAATATCCAACACAAGTTGTAGGACTTACAGAAAGCTTTTGTAGTTTACTGGGAGTACATGCTAGTTAATGTGGTGCACAGTTTGGTCGATATTTTCAAGACTCATTAGCCCTACCGCTCTGATAATTCAAACACAATGGTTAATAAGTAAATTATACTTATGTTAAACCAAGCTGAAAGAGTGTTGAGAATATTGTTTGAATGTTGGAATCATACATTTAAATCCCGCGTGCATTTATCGCCTGTATAATCTATAAAATTGTTAGCATTAAGATTGAAAGTATGTTGCTGCAAACGAAGTCTAAACATTTAAAAACCAACTGGTAGGTATAATCTATTTACTGAAAGTTTACCTATTAACAATTGTTATTAAAAATCTTATCAGGCTCAACTTAAGGATCATATTTACTATACACGACAGTCTATCTTCTGTTTTTCGAATGTTTTTTCTAGTCCACAAGTTTTGTGTTGACGTACCTTTCTGCTACTGCTAGTTTCCTGATGTTGTTATGCCATGTATTGTGATGTATATTTATGTGCTGCTAGCTGTCAGAAGTGACGGGTTTACGTACACCATTTTTAGCGGAAATTCATTACACAGCTCACTATCAAAATTGATTTTTTTTTTTGCTTGTGAACACCAGGATCTGGATTGGAGCAAGTGACTTAAGTAAAAACACCACTATAGCTATAGTGTCTTACATTAACAGTGCCTGACGCCTTAACAGTCAAATGTTTGACATCGCTGTTGGAATACCAGTACAAATTTAACTGACTTTTATTGTACAGAGCAGGGAATCATGCCAGATTTCATCCTCAGAATGTATACGAATATGGACGGAATAAATGCGAAGTGTTCTTTACTTGATCACATAAGATTACTTTCAGATCAAAAAAGTAGCTATTGTCGATGGATCTCTATATGGATTTGTCAGTTTCCAAGTTGTCTGTGTTTGCAGCAGAATTCATGGAATCTTATCTGATTCCCATCGAACACTGTTAAAAACCTTTTTCTATCCAAAAAATTCGTTAGGTGTAGAAATTGTTAGTATTCGAAATCGATAAATCTACAGATCTGGGAAGGTTCCCAACAATTAGCACTTTGACTTTTTATGTTGCTTTAACGTCTATTGCGGTATGTACATTACTCAGAATCAAGCATAGTTCTGTACTGCTTTCCGATCTTGTACACCTACATTTTCTGTTCTAGTTATTCCAGTCATTTATGTAGAGAATGAAGTTGGTGATACTGGGGACTGCTCGTTGCTATAAGTATGAATCATAATCAGGACAGCATTGGGAATAAATTTAGAAGAAAAAAGATTTTCTGTACTTCTGAGAGAAAGAACTAAGTTTTGGCATATAAGAACTAGGAGGTACGTAATACACTCCTGGAAATTGAAATAAGAACACAGTGAATTCATTGTCCCAGGAAGGGGAAACTTTATTGACACATTCCTGGGGTCAGATACATCACATGATCACACTGACATAACCACAGCCACATCGACACAGGCAACAGAGCATGCACAATGTCGGCACTAGTACAGTGTATATCCACCTTTCGCAGCAATGCACGCTGCTATTCTCCCATGGAGACGATCGTAGAGATGCTGGATGTAGTCCTGTGGAACGGCTTGCCATGCCATTTCCACCTGGCGCCTCAGTTGGACCAGCGTTCGTGCTGGACGTGCAGACCGCGTGAGATGACGCTTCATCCAGTCCCAAACATGCTCAATGGGGGACAGATCCGGAGATCTTGCTGGCCAGGGTAGTTGACTTACACCTTCTAGAGCACGTTGGGTGGCACAGGATACATGCGGACGTGCATTGTCTTGTTGGAACAGCAAGTTCCCTTGCCGGTCTAGGAATGGTAGAACGATGGGTTCGATGACGGTTTGGATGTACAGTGCACTATTCAGTGTCCCCTCGACGATCACCAGAGGTGTACGGCCAGTGTAGGAGATCGCTCCCCACACCATGATGCCGGGTGTTGGCCCTGTGTGCCTCGGTCGTATGCAGTCCTTATTGTGGCGCTCACCTGCACGGCGCCAAACACGCATACGACCATCATTGGCACCAAGGCAGAAGCGACTCTCATCGCTGAAGACGACACGTCTCCATTCGTCCCTCCATTCAAGTCTGTCGCGACACCACTGGAGGCGGGCTGCACGATGTTGGGGCATGAGCGGAAGACAGCCTAACGGTGTGTGGGACCGTAGCCCAGCTTCATGGAGACGGTTGCGAATGGTCCTCGCCGATACCCCAGGAGCAACAGTGTCCCTAATTTGCTGGGAAGTGGCGGTGCGGTCCCCTACGGCACTGCGTAGGATCCTACGGTTCTGGCGTGCATCCATGCATCGCTGCGGTCCGGTCCCAGGTCGACGGGCACGTGCACCTTCCAGCGACCACTGGCGACAACATCGATGTACTGTGGAGACCTCACGCCCCACGTGTTGAGCAATTCAGCGGTACGTCCACCCGGCCTCCCGCATGCCCACTATACGCCCTCGCTCAAAGTCCGTCAACTGCACATACGGTTCACGTCCACGCTGTCGCGACAGGCTACCAGTGTTAAAGACTGCGAAGGAACTCCGTATGCCACGGCAAACTGGCTGACACTGACTGTGGCGGTGCACAAATGCTGCGCAGCTAGCGCCATTCGACGGCCAACACCGCGGTTCCTGGTGTGTTCGCTGTGCCGTGCGTGTGATCATTGCTTGTACAGCCCTCTCGCAGTGTCCGGAGCAAGTATGGTGGGTCTGACACACCGGTGTCAATGTGTTCTTTTTTCCTTTTCCAGGAGTGTATTTAAGTTCGTCAGGAAGAGAATCATTCCGATCTTTCACTTGTGGTGTGACGAGTGTGCTACATTGAAGTCTGAAAAATGGATAGGTCTGTGGGATTATTTCATGCATTCGGAAATGGTGATTATTAAAACTGAACTGGGAAAAGAAGGTTTTGTAATGGGCTACAGAAAGTCTGTGGCTGTGGATACTGGGGTTGACTGACGTATACTGAACAACAGAGAATTTCTTCATTTACACATTGCTGGTGTAGTAACAAGCGCAATTGTGCATCATTAGCACTACTGGCATTGCAGAAGACGAAACACCTTTTTACGTCGTGTGGCTAGTGTTCCTTATTAGTTAACATGACAAATATTTTTTTTAATTAATGTACATATACTGATTTCTTAAGACATGTCAGAGACGTTAGCCAGTAACATATCTAATGTTAATTGACTGTAGGCAATGGAAATCAGCAAATCGATATGGTTATTGCGCAATTTGGAATCACAGTGTGCTTTACATCCAAAGATAATGATTAACGTAACTATGTCACAGAGTATATAATTTCACTTCTAAATAATGTTATCTATGTTACTACGTTATGTAAGGAAAGGAATGTATTTCAGTGTGAAACATTTAGGACAACATTGGTGAATTTTCAATGATTTTTTTTGGTTCGACTTGTTCGTTAAAAATAATGTCTAGATGTTTCATCATACATATGAAATTTTCTACTTCCTGTAAAATATTTAGCTCATATCCTTTTCCAATGGTGGGTGGGTCCGCAGCTCGTGGTCGTGCGGTAGCGTTCTCCCTTCCCGAGCCCGGGTTCCCGGGTTCAATTCCCGGCGGGGTCAGCGATTTTCTCTGCCTCGTGATGACTGGGTGTTGTGTGCTGTCCTTAGGTTAGTTAGGTTTAAGTAGTTCTAAGTTCTAGGGGACTGATGACCATAGATGTTAATTCCCATAGTGCTCAAAGCCATTTGAACCATTGGTGGGTGGAACTGACAAGCATTGTGTAATGTCACTAAACTTCTTGTTTTAACTGTGAGCCAGTGAAAAGAATTTCATTCCAATGAGATTCAGATGTGGTATAAATATTGTTTTGAAAATTCTTTCTGTCTGTTCTAAACTATACTTCATTTTAGCTGCCATATGTCAATTTATAAACAACTGGTCGAGTAAATTTACAGGACTGAGCTAGAGGATGATATATTTGTGATCATATTATGTTGTGTATAATGCTTTTTCTCGGACTGGTTTAATTTGATGTGCCATTTTTCTTCAATATAGGAAATATTTTCACTATTTAACAATAAATAGGAACTGTAAACGCCAAATTAGTAGACCAAACAAGTGGGGCACGGCAGCAAGCATGTGAAAAAGAGATTTTATGAAAATAACGCTAAGTTTATTCAGCAAGATACATCGTTCACATAAAAAGACACCCAAAAAATCGATTCCATGCCCTTTCCTAGTTAAAACTGAAATTTTAGGTGATAAAGAAACTTAATGGATCATGATGAATCCATCTTCACCTAAACTCAGGAGCCAACCAAAAACTCATAAAGAAAGCACTCCTATTAAACCAAAACTAAACAACTGATTAAATTTGCATTCCTACAAAGTTTTATTTATGTTATTTTTAGTGTGTGCTTTCGGTGTCAGGGTTAATTGTGTGAGCTAGGGTAACATGGTGTTTAGATTTACTTTTGTGAAACCAGAGAACCCCGTTTAGGGGTAATGATGGAGGGGTTTGTTTAGGCGTAAAGTTGGACACAATAATTAAGTGCCATTGAGGTGTCCATTTTGTAATCTGTCTGGGCATGAATTGTCATAAACCACAGCTGTAGAATCATTTGTTCTGAGTTAGGCGAATTTCTCATCTCGATAGTAACTGTACGAAGTGCAAATGATAGATGATTCGCTGGAAGAATTAACTTGTGGTTAGATTCTTGTATCTGGGATGGTTAAACGGCGTGTGTGTGTGTTTTTCTAAACACTTGAATTAGGGAAGAACTACAGTACAGAAAATGGTGTAAATACACTCCTGGAAATTGAAATAAGAACAACATGAATTCATTGTCCCAGGAAGGGGAAACTTTATTGACACATTCCTGGGGTCAGATACATCACATGATCACACTGACAGAACCACAGGCACATAGACACAGGCAACAGAGCATGCATAATGTCGGCACTAGTACTGTGTATATCCACCTTTCGCAGCAATGCACGCTGCTATTCTCCCATGGAGACGATCGTAGAGATGCTGGATGTAGTCCTGTGGAACGGCTTGCCTTCCCATGTCCACCTGGCGCCTCAGTTGGACCAGCGTTCGTGCTGGACGTGCAGACCGCGTGAGACGACGCTTCATCCAGTCCCAAACATGCTCAATGGGGGACAGATCCGTAGATCTTGCTGGCCAGGGTAGTTGACTTACACCTTTTAGAGCACGTTGGGTGGCACGGGATACATGCGGACGTGCATTGTCCTGTTGGAACAGCAAGTTCCCTTGCCGGTCTAGGAATGGTAGAACGATGGGTTCGATGACGGTTTGGATGTACCGTGTACTATTCAGTGTCCCCACGACGATCACCAGAGGTGTACGGCCAGTGTAGGAGATCGCTCCCCACACCATGGTACCGGGTGTTGGCCCTGTGTGCCTCGGTCGTATGCAGTCCCGATTGTGGCGCTCACCTGCACGGCGCCAAACACGCATACGACCATCATTGGCACCAAGGCAGAAGCGACTCTCATCGCTGAAGACAACACGTCTCCATTCGTCCCTCCATTCACGCCTGTCGCGACACCACTGGAGGCGGGCTGCACGATGTTGGGGCGTGAGCGGAAGACGGCCTAACGGTGTGCGGGACCGTAGCTCAGCTTCATGGAGACGGTTGCGAATGGTCCTCGCCGATACCCCAGGAGCAACAGTGTCCCTAATTTGCTGGGAAGTGGCGGTGCGGTCCCCTACGGCACTGCGTAGGATCCTACGGTCTTGGCGTGCATCCGTGCGTCGCTGCGGTCCGGTCCCAGGTCGACGGGCACATGCACCTTCCGCCGACCACTGGCGACAACATCGATGTACTGTGGAGACCTCACGCCCCACGTGTTGAGCAATTCGGCGGTACGTCCACCCGGCCTCCCGCATGCCCACTATACGCCCTCGCTCAAAGTCCGTCAACTGCACATACGGTTCACGTCCACGCTGTCGCGGCAGGCTACCAGTGTTAAAGACTGCGATGGAGCTCCGTATGCCACGGCAAACTGGCTGACACTGACGGCGGCGGTGCACAAATGCTGCGCAGCTAGCGCCATTCGACGGCCAACACCGCGGTTCCTGGTGTGTCCGCTGTGCCGTGCGTGTGATCATTGCTTGTACAGCCCTCTCGCAGTGTCCGGAGCAAGTATGGTGGGTCTGACACACCGGTGTCAATGTGTTCTTTTTTCCATTTCCAGGAGTGTATAAGATTTCCAGGAGTGTATGTGTTGCGAGTAACACGAAAGCAGCTGCTGTCTTGACTCAGTGAGCGCATGCGTTTAGAGAGGAAATGGAGCACGAGAGGCAGAGAAATTTCGAACTTTATCGTGAGTTAGAAGCTCGGAAAGTGATTCAAGTTCAGTCGCAAATGGACGAAAATAAGTCCGAATTCAGAATTTAACCTATTTGAGTAACACTCTCAATCCTCAACTTATGCACTCCTCGGAGAAATTAATAGGGTCCCAGCAGCCGGCCGCTGTGGCCAAGTGGTTCTAGGCGCTTCGGTCTGGAACCGCGCGACCGCTACGGTCGCAGGTTCGAATCCTCCGTCGGGCATGGATGTGTGTGATGTCCTTAGGTTAGTTAGGCAGTTCTAAGTTATAGGGGACTGATGACCTTTGATGTTAAGTCCCATAGTGCTCAGAGCAATTTGAAACATTTGAGTCCCAGCAAGAGAGAATTCTGATGGAACAGATGTGGTAGGATATTACACCATCTCCTGGAACAACAGAAGCACGAAGTGTTACTAATAAGCGTTTCGAATACCATTTGTGGCGTGCTTCTAGCAGGCTTCTGCGTGCTGCATTTCTGGGTAACAAGCAAGGAGGCTAACACTGTAGACGTGACAACACACAAACTACCAGAAGAGTTATTGGCCAGCATTAGCCTATTAGCTCGGGAAGCAGTCAGTTTTAAGGACTTAATTAGTATGTAGGAATATAAGTACCTTGGTGGCACTTAAGTGAGGGTGGAATACAAGTGACTGGAGAAGTTCTCTGAGAGGACACTAAATTGTGAAATGGGGGGGTGGGCGGGGGGGGGGGGGAGATTGCCCGGAATATATAAGTTATTAGAGTTCAGGTAGTTCAGTATAATTAGGGGTGAGTCTTCTCTGAAGGGAGGGGATATGATACCACGAATACGTTCAGTCGGGGATCTGGGAAATTCTTGAAAATTTTGAGCAGCTGTGGTTGGAGGATAGAATATAAGGGACCAACGGACACGTCAGGTAGCAGGCAATGGCAATGCTGTTATTAAGCAAACGGTTCTGCGTGGCAGGTTAATGAGGTCGCTCACAGGCGAGGAAGCATGGCAGGCACTATAATCAACTATGGAGATGAGTGAGGAGTAATCAGGTGCAACACAGGGAGCTGCAGTGCTATGAAAAACCTGTACATTGCTGCGCCTTACTACCTGTATGTGAGGGCCGAAGTGGATTAAAGAAAGCTGATTTCATAATACTGAACTAGCACCTCACTCGTCCCCCTCCAGAGGGACCACTTCATACTTGTAGCAAAAGGAGTGACTCTAAGGGAGCCCAGAGGCTCAAGGCAGTCAAACGTGCCGCAGCTCTGTCCACGTCTGGAACGACAGTTGCTTAAGTCGCAGGCCAACCAGGGCGACCTCCCAGTGTAGGATATTGGCGGCCAATGCTGTTTCGATAAACAGCAGAAGCACACACACACACACACACCAAAAAATGATTCAAATGGCTCTGAGCACTATGGGACTCAACTGCTGTGGTCATTAGTCCCCTAGAACTTAGAACTACTTAAACCTAACTAACCTAAGGACATCACACACATCCATGCCCGAGGCAGGATTCGAACCTGCGACCGTAGGAGTCGCACGGTTCCGGACTGCGCGTCTAGAACCGCGAGACCACCGCGGCCGGCAGAAGGTCACACCACATTTGAAAAATGAAGTGAGCTGCTACCAACTAGTCACGTAATGGTCCCCCAGAGGTCTGTGAATATTTTTCTCTGATGGATTTTGACAATAAATACAATTGTTAAAGTCTTCTTCCATCAAATCACGTTTGTTGTAAGCCGAGCATATTAGACTCACATGCTTAAACTCTAAGTAGAAGAAGAAGAAGAAGAAGAAGAAGAAGAAGAAGAGTCGCTTCTCAGTCTTTTGTGTATTTATTACCACGTTAAGGACCTGCAACTAAGTGAGCCCTGTTGACCAAAAGTAGTGGAGTCTGAGACTACCCCATACCATCCCATCCCCTCCCCATCAATCCTGCACCTTCATTTTATCCATACTGGATGAGAGGTCGTCGTTGTGAATGTCAATGTTAAAAAATATATCGGCTCAACCACTTGTTTATAGTGTAAATCGCTAAGATTGACGCGTTTTGGAAGTGAACCATCCATCAACAGAATAATAAAAAGTAAAAGAACCTGTTAAAACATGCTAAAATGGAACATGCACCAGGCACAATAAAATTGATAATAAAATAAAAACATCGTGGCTACTTCCCTTGTTGCAGCCGTGTCTTCCAAGGTGCATCTACACATAGTCGTCAAAACATAAAAAACTCTAAAATGGTGTCGCCTATTGTATTCAATATTTAACCACATGGCTTTCTCCTCTATCGTCGCAAACCGCCCGTGCGTCTTCGTTGATACCACACACCAAATAGCCAAACACGACACTGACACGCGAGTGAGCTCAAGAGCAAGTAAACAAGGGAGTCACAGAGATGTCTATACAAACAGATAACGTATATATGCTCCAAGGACCACGTGAAATGATGGTATCCTGCCAATTGCTAAAAATGTAGTTACATAGGAAATGCTTGAAAAAGTTATTTGTAGTACCAGTTAGCTGTTCATTCAGTGTATTCTGATTATCCACTCTATGTATCGTAATTTCCAGCTATTCTAGTAGATCCAGCTTTTTGCCTTTGTCCTGTCTATGTAAAATAACGAGATCCTGATATATTTCCAACATGGGGTGTCCCGTTTCCAAAATATACGTAGCTACAGCTGACGTTTCGAAATGATTAAGCCGGAAAGCATCGCTATGTTGTATAGACATCTCTGTGACTTCCTTGTTTACTTGCGCGTGAGCTCACTCGCGTTTCAGTGTTATGTTTGGCTACGTGGTGTGTGGAATCAACGAATACGCACGGGTGGTTTACGACGATAGAGGGGAGAGCCATGTGGTTAAATGTTGAAACCATACGCGACATCATTTTAGAGTTTTTCATATTTGACGACTATGTGGAGATGCAGCTTGGAAGACACGGCTGCAACAAGGGAAGTAGCCACGATGTCTTACTTTTATTATCAATTTTATTGTGCGTGGTGCATGTTCCGTTTTAGCGAGTTTTAACAGGTTCTTTTACTTTTAATTATTCTGATGATGGATGGTTCACTTCCGAAACGTGTCAATCTTAGTGTTTTACACTATAAACAAGTGGTTGAGCCGATATATTTTTTAACATTGACTCCTGCCCCTCCCCCATGGATGACCTTGAATGTAATAAGCACAATTGTATCAGCTGTTAACTGAGACTTCTGACGTCAGCGATTTTCTGTTTCATATAAGGCCACTGCTGCACTACTGATATACCCACATCTGTCATTGAATCTCAGTTCGACTTGTTTATCTGCCGATTTAGAGCCAATTTTTCTCTCAGAAATTACAGTTGTGTCTTCTGTATGTCTCATGTTACATATCCCCAAATCACAGACCTGTAGTAACATATTATTCTGCTACACTGTACACACACAATAAGTACACTTAAATTATTTGCTATTCTTCCGTCATTGTATTTTTAATGTCCAGTCATGTTCATTTTGTACACGTGGAATACATTCATGAGACTACGACTCTGTGGCCTTGACAAACCTCTTGCTAGTCACAAAATTCATTAGGTGATGAAGTTAATGGAATTTAGAAGTGGCAGATCTATCGAACAGGATTCGTTTCGCAATAAAGATGCTTAGATTTTCACATTTCATAAACACATTTTTTCTATCTCTTATTCTTGAAAACTTGCATTATGAGCTGGTGATAGTGGGGATTGCTGGAAGTTATGAGCAAGGAATTATGATGAAGAAAGTGTTGGAATGAATGTAGGCTGAAAAATTATGTGCAGTATCTATGCCGGCAATAACAGATATCCAGCGTAATGTACCCGGACATCGTACGATGAACGCAATAGTTGTAGAGGAATTTTATTACTTTACTAGAATTTCAACTCTCCCATAACTATTCCAAGTTCAGTAACCAACTACATGTACTAGAATACGGTTTACTAATGGGAAACTGTCTTGCTCTTACCTTGCCTAATATTTTTTCTACACCATACTAAGAACTAATTTCCGTACGACCATCCCAAACGGATGAAATTTTTTTTTGCTTCTATAAAGATGTAGATAAGACACTAATGTTACAAGACAAATGAGATCAGTAAAGTGCTATACTCAACTGAATGGAAAAAATAACACAAAATATAAACAATATGGAAGGGATACATTGTTACTGACCACATGAGGAGGTGTTGAGTCACAGAGAGGTTTCGTCAGAAAGACTGCTAAAATACTGAGCTCTAGGGCAAAATTCTTCTTTTGTAATAGAAAAATACATACATTCACACAAGCACAACTCACAGAGTCATGGCCACTGTCTGCATGTGCTGGAGCACGACTTAGCATGAGTCTGGTTCCAGTGACCACAGACAATGGCCATATTTATGTGGACTGTGGTTTTGTATGTGGGAGTTTCCCATTTTTGAAGATGGGCTTTGTCTTCTAGCTCGGCATTTAGGTTATTTTTCATTGTGTCTGTCGGCAACTCAACGCATTCTCCATGTGGTGAGTAGCAATCTGTTCTTCTCATATTGTTGTTACTTCATTATTTGATTTTACTCAGAAACATATTAACAAGTGAGCATGAACACCGAAATAAAATAAATGTTTTAGACCTAACACAAAATAGCAAAAAACTAGCAGTAAACGATGGCTATAATCCAGCTCTAGACGACTAAGCTTATATTAAAAAGTAGAAATAAAGTAAAAGACAGCATTACGTCAACAAGGAAACATGATAACAATAAAGCTCAGATAAAATTTGAGTTGCTAAACTTGTATGTGGGAGGAACGGGATATGAATTTCCATCCTGCCAGATGATTTAGGTTTGCCTGGCTTATCTTGACGACTGCCGACGCTACTCCTTCAAGTGGCAGACTCTAACGGGTTTAGTGCGAGGTCTGTACTGTTCCCGAAAACTGTCCGATATTTCGTCTTGTTTTTCCTTCTTTACTGTCTAATTTATTTCCATTTATTTAGTTACTTTACCCACAATGTTTAAATCCTTCAGGCTCTGCCTGAGATGTAAGCAACACTCCATAAAGATATTCATAACAGTAGACTTTGCAATGTCCTTGGTAGGTGGTTCTTATGTAACAATAATAATACTTGTAGTAGTTAATAAGCATGTTACGGCGAGGCCATTTTTATTAATATTATTAAATGAACATACGAACTTTGCTATCAAACAACCAATACTTGCCTACACATCATACTCAACAAATTATAAGTGATTCCGGTCCTCAGTTTCCGCAATTTGCGATGTGAAGAGATGCGGCAACTGTGCTGGATGGTCAACTTTTTGCTTTGTTATAACTGTTGTATCTTTGTATCCATTTCAGACGCCGGAAAATAATGACTTTGAAGGTTTTGTAAGCATGCCTATGTTTACTGTAATATTCTGCTATTGATTTGTGATAACATGAGCTAAGGGAAGCTCATCTGTCGTGGAAGTGTTCATGGCTGAGTTTACTCTAGTTCTATGTCGAGAATCTTAGATTAATTCTCTGTATAATGCAAGAATCTTACCAACTCTAACTGTAGAACTTTTTCTTTAATCACAGGTAACAATGGTATCCTGGAATGCTAGCCGATGCTGACATGCCGAATAGAAGAGACCTCTTAAGATCTGCAGCGCCATACCACCCCATGTGCAGGGTTTTCGGGCTGACGCCGTTCACAGAGGACGCTGAGAGGTGTGAGCTACGGATGACACGTGCTGGTACGCTGTACTCGGCTGTTGTTCTCGTCATGAGCCTAGTAATAATAGCGCCTGTGAAAAACCGGTTGCAAGCTGTGAACGCGAGAAGAAAGGATTCCATCAGCTTTCTGTGGATAGTTGCTTGTATCACGACATGCTACGCTGCCACCGTGATGACTGTCGTCGCAGATCTTTTCTGAACACCTGCAAGTACCAGAGGATCCTCACTCTGCTGTCTTATCGGGACAGCGGCGTCTTAGAGACTCATCGTTCCTCCAGTGGGGCAGTGAAGATCTCCTGCGTTTCAGTTTACATCATGTCTCTTGCTCTAATTGTAACTGTTGTTACGCTAGATCGTACGATCAACGGCACTGTCTGGGCATTTTTCCCCGTATTGTTCACAAATGGTATTGTAGTAACAGCTGTTTTCAGGTACGTGGGACTTGTTCTTCTGGTGAAGGACGACTTACGTCAACTCAACCACTGTCTGGGAGCTTCGGAGCAAATGAGATGCCAGAGGCGAGCACTTGCAGACCGCTACCGGAATCTGAGGAGAGTCCACTCCACACTGTGCCATCTGTCTCAGGAGGTTCTTTCGGCACGTGAGACATTCTTGGTTCCATTCATCGTGACAGCACTGTGCACTGTATCTTGGAACGTTGTTGCCATAATCTTATCACTGCCCAATACGACCAGATGTGGTATATATTTTGGTTCTGTCGTGGCAGTCGTCGCAGGTGTTAATGGGATAGCGATCTCGCACGCGCTGTCCAGGGAGGCGACAAAGACAGTTCCTGTCCTGTGCCGACTACTCCTGGGTTAGACTCCCCGGAGATCAGAAACAGTAGAGCTGCGCCACTTCTGTCGCCAGACCCGCGGCCAGAGTCCCACTCACCACTCGTTCCTTTGGATATGAGGATGTTGGTGGCCTCCTTGTCTTTCGTTACAACTTGTACCATGGTTTTGTTAACTTTCTGGGAAGCGTTCTGAAAAAGAAAACAGTGTGCTTAACCATAGATAGCTATTAAACCTCTGTAGTATTGTAAACGATGAGACCTCCCTGCTTCAAAAGTTGTTCCTTGCTTATTATTGCACAACACAGCCAATGGGTACGAGGATGGACGTATTCAAGTCTGTTGCGCAGTATATCCTCCCAACGGTGAAAGCTGAAGGAGACAAAACTGCAGCATTCTCTTCACAACGTTTAACTTTCACCCAAGGGATAATTATTAATAGCTAGAGAAATAATTTAATTAGATCAAGAGACAAATTGCACGAATTTGTAATTCTTGAGGCATAAAAACTCATTGCATTTAAGTGAAAGAGAAAAAAGTTCCGGAGCAGCAACTGGAATGTTTTTAGTGGGCACAGAATGTTGCAAGAGAGGCTATGTTACTCTAAAGAAGGTGATAGTTTGACAAATGGGTTGCAACGCGACACAGAGCTACAGGAACCAATAACAGGACGCGGCAACACAAGATTGCCACAAACACTATCTGACGTAGGCGAATGTAAACGGTGTTTCGTCACTGTCTTCTACCGCACGTCAATTATGAGTTACAGCAGCTCGAAAAAGTTACCACTACAAAAATTATACTAGTGTTAATCTCGGACATAAAGATGACTACTACAGGCTTTGTTGCATAGAGAAATGGGACCATCACTGTCTTAAACACCACAACGGCCTGCAGAAAACATCGTAAAACATAGTCAAGCATCAGTGAAACGGCGTCCATTTCGAGACCTTAATCACAGTTATTACTTACCTTGACACAACCCAATATGTCTCACGCAACCGAATGAACCATTCTACTTTTGTGTCATGTGGACGTACAAATTTTCTCGTAGATGTCCAACCTTTTTAAAGAACTCTCATACCAACACAGTGATTGTAATAGAGCTACACTCACTTAAACATAGGTCAGAAAAAGAGCACGAAAGAGCACAGAAAATGAATGCCGAAATGTGCAGTGCCTTGGCGGGAGTGACCAAGAGCTTGCTGCACTCATCATGCACACGGTCAGAATGAGCAGCTGGGCGCTAAGATGATAACGTCACTACACATTACATTCACATTCATCCTTAGAGCGTATCGACCAATCGAGGCATTTTTCACATCATATAGTAATTTCACAAATGCTTCATACAAAGACGTGACATGTAAATTTTGTATATTTACTGAACATAATCTTACCTCAGATTCATCTCTCAACCCTGGTTTGACATGTGCCTTGTGGTCGGCAGGTGCTCCCAACACACTATGATCTCAGTCACAAATACTGGATTACCGATTACAGGGCTCTCCAAGCTCTGCTTGCAGCAAATAGCCAGTTGGGCTACAACAGTAACAACCTCATCAGCCGTTTCCGTTCCCTCAAACATTATTTTCTGTGTTAGCTTTCAGTATTTCTACTCCCTCCTCATGATTTGCCATAACTGTTGTATGACTAGCTACTTTCTCCTTGACCTGACCTGCAAGAGTCTGTCTTGGAGCAGTTTCTCGCCTATCACGTAACTCAAATTTTTCCCTTCTTCCATTGATTCTATCTTCCTGGTCTTTCACTTCTTATCTACTGGTCTATGACAGTTATAATTCCCTACGATTGTCGTCATAAAGTGCTATTAATCTGTTTGGTTGTAACACTTCCTTGTAGTCCTATGCGGTCTGTTTTAACATGGGAATGTCATCCCCTGTGGAATGCAGGAATTTGGCAAACAAAGTTCTAATGAGGGATAACCTGGGGACTGAAGTAACATAAAGTACACTGAGCTGAATCCAACCCATCGTCCCACAACAACACAGCATCAGTTTCACTGCAAGTGCGCACTAAAGCGCAGTGTAATAATTCAGCAAGGCGTTAATATTAAACACAAGGAGTAGGCAATTAGTATTAGAAATCTGAAACAATTCAGATTTATGGCTTTAAGTTTACAAAGTCGAGTATACACTTTCTACAAGCAAATGAATCCATTAAAGTTATCAGATCCATGGATTGCAAAGTATTTAGTATTCTTAAGAAATATGAAAATGATTATAAACTCCACTCTGTCAAAATTACAGTTACCATAATCGTGAGGGGAGGGTGGTAGGAAGGCGAGAGGATTGAAGGATGGGGACTGGTCCACTATTCTAGCTACGACTTATCACTGCAAAGTACAACGATGAAACTGGCAATCAAAGTTACTCATAGTATTCCATTCTAATTAAACTGCCTATTACAACAGCCCACAGAAACGCAGTACAAGTTTCATTACAGATACTAAAGCATATCTACAGTCAATAATCGTTACAATTATAGGCATTTAATACACAGTAATAGTTCCGCTGCTCGTGGTCTCGCGGTAGCGTTCCCGCTTCCCGAGCACGGAGTCCCGGGTTCGATTCCCGGCGGGGATTTTTTCTGCCTCGAGATGACTGGGTGTTGTTGTGTCGTCTCCATCATCATCATCCATCCCCATCACGGTCGGAGGAAGGCAATGGCAAACCACCTGCACTAGGACCTTGCCTAGTAAAGCGGTGCGGGTCTCCCGCATCGTTCCCCTACGGTCTGTAAAGAAACGCGGGACTTCATTTCCATTTCAGTAGGTCATATAATTAGCAGAAGAAAAGATTCTGCACGCAGAACTTCAATATAGGTATCCGCACAGCAAACCCCAACATTACATACAGTGTACAGTGGTCAGAAATGCTTTTTCAATGTATAACTAAGTTAGTTCTGATTCCAACAAATCGAAAGATCACACTCCTAATAAAATTCAAAAGCATCTTAAATGCCACGAACCAGACGAAGGACTTCTCTACGGGAAATAGTGACTTTGAAACTCACAGATGACCACTCAATAGAACTACAAGTTTCTTTTGCAGGGAAGCACACGAATATTTGCCTCTAACAATTAAACACAGATAGAAACCATAAAAATATCCCAGTACACACTTATCACTTCAGTACCATCCACAAATCTGGTTTCATGAAATCAACCCAACGTATTAATATGTCAACCCTGTTAGATAGTAATTTATCTGCTGATATACGTGTGGTATCACAAAAGAACAGAGACAGAAGTTTAGCAAATAAGCGGCGAAATTGCACTTCGCCAAATGTGAATGTCACATTGCACTTAGAGTTTACTCAACAAACTCGACTAACAAAACATGCTTCAAATTGCTCTGAGCACTATGGGACTTAAAATATGAGGTCATCAGTCTCCTAGAATTTAGAACTACTTAAACCTAACTAACCTAAGGACATCACAAACATCCATGGCCGAGGCAGGATTCGAACCTGCGACCTGCGACCGCTCGCCGACATCGGCCTGCCTCGACTAACAGCGGAGAACAGAAGTGCATACTCATGTTTATCAATTAATGTGTCAGTATTTAATTAGCAACACAGAAAAATGTCAGTAACATCAGAAGTTGTATAGGGATAAAATTTTAAAAAAAGAACCACGAATTTAACAGTTATTCAATGTTGGCTGAAAAAAATCAGTTTCAATTTTGGTCACCATGTGTAGATGCGAGAATGACGTCCAGCAATGATTACATATATAATGGCCTAGTGAACCTGTAAATTCTTCACTATTGCTAAATGAAAGGACGGTATTCGATTGTTTTGCTTTATTTTAGGGCGCAAAAGCAACTAAGGTGATACGGGCCCATGTCAGAACCTTAGAACACAAATACGAAACAGGAGTCAAAAACGACTACATGTTAAGCCCAATCGGTTGGAGGAAAGAGCATTAAGAAGAAGGACTTGCTCTTGGAGAAAGGTCCATAAAATACGCATTAGAGGCAATTGAGGTTCAGAACTAAAGACTCAATGTTCTTCGCCATACTGCTACGGTGGATAGAAAGTAATACGCAGTCGTCAGCTCGCAAGTCACTCGGTTGAACGGCAGGTAATGCAGACGGCATACATACATTAGAACGTAAGTGGTTAAAAAAGGGGGCATTCGGTCAGGAAGTGGCGAACTGTCAATGGCTGATGACAACGAGCACAGAGTGGTGGGGGTCACCACTTAACAAATGGCGGTGGCTAAACCGACAATAATGTTCTATATGAAATCTGGCTAGAATGATCTCCTCGCAGCGAGAGGGCCGAGAGGACGTCGTCCAAGCCCGTTGGAATATTTTTTATTCCTCGGAGCTTGCTACCATGAAGGTGGTGATGCCAAAGTGGCACCAACTGCTGACAGATGGCAACACGGATATCATCGGAAGGAATGGGAGAGCTAGCGGCGAGAGGTAGTGGGACTGCTGGATTTGCAGCACCGTCAGCGGCCTCGTTTCCCGTCTGACGGACGTACCAGGAACCCACATACGCGTCACGGTGGTTCCCTCAAGAGGGAGCAAGTGGAAGCTTTCTTCGACCCGTTCGTTATACTAAAGGGTGGCCTGAGGACAGCACGCAGAAGCTCTGAAGGGTACAAGGAGTCAGAGCGGATGACACAACTGAAAAGTCTGTGTCGCCTGATGTACTGTGTGGCCTGATACAGGGTGAGGAGTGCTGCTGTAAATAGTGAGTAGCGTTCCGAAAATGGTCGGTGCCAATGACAAAGGCACACCCGGCACCATGGTCTATACGAGAGTTATCAGTGTATACAAATGTACTATCTAAGTTTCGTGCGAGTGTTGCGAAACTTACAGCGATAGATCGAACCTGGACTAGTTTCCTTAGGAAGTGAATTAAGCCCGAGGTGAACAAGGGTCAAAAATGGTTCAAATGGCTCTGAGCACTATGAGACTTAACATCTGAGGTCATCACTCCACTAGATCTTATAACTACTTTAATCTAACCAACCTAAAGACATGACGCACACCCATGCCTGGGACAGGATTCGAACCTGAGACCGTAGCAGTAGCGCGGTTCAGGACTGAAGCGCCTAGAACCGCTCGGCCACTATAGGCGGCTGGTGAACAAGGGCTGCCGTACGAAGTCAATGTAGTGAAGGGTTCACACCAATCGGGAAAGTGGCAAGTAGCGTGATGTTGACCTGCAGGAGCAAAAGCTGAGAGCGGACTCCAGGAGGTAGCAGAGAGGAGGGACGTGCTGCATACTGGCAGTCCAAGGAGTCATCGAAGGAGGAGGCGTAGGGTGAGTGGCCACGCACGGCACACAAACGGCATGCGTATCTGCAGAGGAGAAGTCACGGCAGTAGGACAGAGGTAGTTTAGCAGCTACAGCATAGAGACTCTCAACCAAGGTAGTGTAAGAGGCCAAAGGGATTCCACGATTGTGGATTATAATTAGACGGTGCAAGACGGAAAGACGTGCACATGCATAGACGAATCACCTATAGTCTAGTTTCGAACGGACAATGGATCGATAAAAATGGAGGTTGGTGCTCCCACACGCTCCGTAGGAAGTACCGCTTGACCGGGTGCAGTGGGCGGCCCGATAAAATACATGGGAGGACCAACAACGGTTTCTATACCGAATGAGTCACAGGAATTTCGTAATCTCACCGAACGTAAGGGCAATGGGCCCAAGATGAAAAGACGCTGGAAGAAACCCATTGAGCCGCCAGAAATTCATACAAACTGTTTTGTCAGTAGAAAAGCGGAAACCGTAGTCGATACCCCAAGAGACATCGCTAAAGACGACGCTGAAGGCGACAGATCCGTGGAGGAATGCAAAAGATAGCAAAATGGTGGACGGAAAGGGAGAAAGAGATGTCCAGTGGGAGACAGTTCGTAACAGGTTTAATGGCTGCAGCAAAGGGGACGACGCTCAGGACAAAACCTTGAAGCACTCAATTTTCCTGCATGAAGGTTTCCAACAAGGCAGAATCCACCCAGACCTTGAAAACTCCGTCTTTTAAAAATTCCTGACGGAGACAGCACAGGCAACGTCGGAAACCCCAAGTGTAGAGAGTGTGGAGGATTGCAGTCGTCCAGTAGCTCTCGTAGGCTTTCTCCAAATCAAAAAACACAGCGACAGTCTGGTGTTTCAGCAGAAAACTGTTACTGAAATAGATTGACAGAGTGACGAGATTGTCGAATGCAGAACGACTCACTCGGAACACACACTGGGCAGTGTGCGAGATACGAGAAATCATACCAGGTGGCCATGAATCATACGTTCCATCACCTTGCAAACACACCTGGTGAGAGAAATGGGGCGCTAAGTAGGGGGAAGGTGTTTATCCTTACTGGGCTTAGGTGTGGGTATGACAGTGGCTTCACGCCAGTGTCTGGAAAACGTGCCATCTGCTAAGATGCGATTTTATGTTTGAAGGAGAACGTGCTCGCCCACAGGAGAAAGGTGCTGAAACGTCTGAATGTGAACATCGTCCAGTCCTGAGACAGAAGACTGTGATGAAGTGAGAGCATGGTTTCGCTTCTTCGTAGTAAAGGCAGCATTGTAGTAATTACGATTCTGAGAGGAAATGGGTATAACCCGAGCCTCCTCCACTCGTTCACGATGGAAAAAGGCAGGGCAGTAGTGGGAAGAGCTCGAAATCTCCGAAAAATAGCGGTGTAAGGTGTTACAGATAGCGATGCGGCCACAATGAGATCCGTTACTGTCAGGCCGGAAATTGGGAAATGGGCATTGGTCCCAGAGAGTCGCCGTAGGTTGGCCAACACGACTGAAGAGGGAGTGGAACTGCCAAAAGATCTAGTAAATGAAATACAGCTGGCTTTTTTGCTGTCCCGAAGAATAGAATGACACTGTGCACGTAACTGTTTACAAAGGCTGCAGTTCGCCATTGTAGGATGAGGGTTAGAATAGCAGAGAGCACGTCTCTGGGCGCAAATGGCGTCGTGACACGCCTCAGTCCACAAAGGGACCGCGACACGTCTAGGTAAAGATAAAGTGCAAGTAATAGAACATTCTGTGACGATAAGGATAACGTTTGTAAAGTATTGTACCTGTTCGTGACAACTAGGGAAATATTGTTCGGCGAAGATTGCTAGGGAGGAGTAAAGCCTTAGAAAGCTGCCAAATGGGTTTACACATTGGTGGGGTAGCAGGAGTAAAAGGATAACAAACGGGAAATGATAGCTCGAGTACACGTCAGAGAGAACAGACCAATCGAGACGACAGGCAAGCTGGTCGTGCAGAAGGAGAGGTTCAAATGGGAATACGTGTACGTGGAGTCTGATGCGAGCACGGGTGTTTTAGTTTTAAGGCAGATGAGGTTGAGTTAACTGAGAAGGTCAACCAAGAGGACTCCTCTCGGACAGGTTCTGGAAGAGCCCCAGAGGAGCTGGTGTGCGCTAAAGTCACTGAGCAGCACAAGGGGTGAGGCAGCTGACCAATAATCTGGAGGAAGTCTTCCCCGGTGACACATGATACCGGTATTACCTCGACCTATCATAAACCGCCCAAAGGACTAAGTGGAAAGACAGGACCTTAGTGTGGGGGAGCATTCTCCATTCAATCAGTAGAAATAACAATTGTCATAAAGTTCGAGTGGGAGAACAATTTAGATGAAGCCCCTGAGTTGGCTTTAAATACCAAAGAAAGTATAACAACTTTTCAAATGAGAAAGGTAATACCTTTTTATAAAAAATGGAATAAACTGAACGCGTAAAGCGCTAAGGTAACTTCACTTACAGACAGTTTTAAAACCTTGCCTAAGTATATTCGTTTTGGAACGAACTGGTTACTATATTTTGTATTAACAAATTAGTGAAGAGATAACATTTATAATAATAAACTCTCAGTGGGAGAACATTTATACATAAAGCGTATCAGTTGGCTTTAGTTACCAATGAATATAAAACAACTTTTCACATGAGGAAGAATACAGAAAACACTGCACGCCCAAAGGGCTACCGTAAATTCACTTACAGAAAGTTTTAAAACCTTCCAGAAATATATTCGTTTAAAAGAAACAGTAACCTTACATACGGGCTCCGAACCAGATAGGAAATAATATACATCAGACACTTCTCTTACAAATAGCTCCCAGCTCACGGCATCGACCAAGTGCGGGTTTGAACGTCCGTCGGAGCGGCTAACGCGGACCACACCTGGTTGTGCCGCTCGGGCCCGATTTATCAGCCCGACGGAGGGCGCGGAGTACAGCGGGTGCATCCGACTTCACTTTCCACGTGACCCTCTCCCCCCCCCCCCCCCCACCGCCAAACGGTGTTAACTCTGACGGATCTCATTGGGTGCACGTGGGTCTTAACGGAACGTACAATTCCGTCAGATGCGAGAACAAGCGAGAACCCGGAGGTGTAGCCCATACCCACCACCTAGGCACACATGTAGAACAAATTGTCAACAATTATAGTCCAAGCAATCGCTTGTGCTGCTGCAGCACCAACACGCTACAACCAAATGTCAGAAACAGTGCTATGTTAATAAAACCAAAATCAATCACTTAAAACAACCTAATATAAAAAGGCACAGTAGCAGTATCGCAAGAATTAAAACAAATTGCGACTGCTAAATATAGCTTACAAGTAATAATTAAAGAGGACTAAGGATTGAGATATTTTAAGTAACCAATTGAGCTCACTGCCACGCGTGATGCTCCCAAATAAACACCAAATGATATTCTATCCTTACGGTAATCGAGCCCTTGCTTGGTGCCGAAATTCAAACCTCCGCACAAGCATCTCACGGAGTTAGCGTACTTTGGTACATCATACAGTTCAAGACCTGCAACACTGTATGGAACAAACTAAACATTCAGATCTAAAACATTATACACAATAAGGTCGTAGAGATAGACGGTAAATCATTGAGTGGAACAGAAGCGATATCTGGCGTTCCGCAAGGTAGTGTCATAGGCGCTCTGCTATTCCTGATTTATACAAATGATCTAGGTGATAATCTGAGCAACCTCCTTAGATTGCTTGCAGGTGACGCTGTAATTTACCTTCTTGTAAAATCATCAGACGGTCAGTTCCAATTACAAAATGATCTAGAGAGAATTTCTAAATGGTGCGAAAAGTGACATTTGGCACTAAACAAAGAAAAATGCGAGGTCATCCACGTGGGTACTAAAAGAAATCCGATAAATTTTGGGTATACGATAAATCGAACAAATCTAAGGGCTCTCAGTTCGACTAAATACCTAGGAATTACAATTACGAGCACCTTAAATTGGAATTACCACACAGATAATATTGTGGGGAAGGCAAAACAAAGACTGCGCTTCGTTGCACAACACTTAGAAGATGCGACATACCCACTAAAGAGACAGCCTACATTACACTTGTCCGTCCTCTGCTACAATGTTGCTGCGCAGTATGGGATTCTTACCAGGTGGGATTGACGGAGGACATGAAAAAAGTGCAAAAAAGGCATCTCTTTTTGTGTTATCGCGCGATAAGGCTGAAAGTGTCAGTGATATGATACGTGAATGGGAGTGGCAAGTCACTGAAACAAAGGCGGTTTTCTTTGCGGCGAGATCTATTTACGAAATTTCATCACCACCTTGCTCTTCTGAATGCGAAAATATTTTGTGGAGACCCACCTAGGTAGGGAGAAATTATCATAACAATAAAATAAGAGAAATCAGATATCGAATGGAAAGATTTAGGTGTTTCATTTTCCCACGCGCCATTCGAGAGTGAAATCGTAGAGAAGTAGTATGAAAATGGTTCTATGAACCCTCTGCCAGGCACTTAAGTGTGAATTGCAGTGTAACCATGTAGATGTAGGATCCCCACGGCTTGGGTGGTAAGGCACAATGCCGACGTTGCTAGACACCAAGCAACAACAGTTCGAGCAGAATGGTGCAACAAATTGCGTAGTGTCCGACCACAACATGGATTACCAACAGATTTTCATAACTGAGCACTTGCAATACGGAGCGCAGAAAGTGCATGGCCAGTGAAAGACTTAAATAGAATGATGTCATCTTATCACGCTAGCGAAATAATCGTCAGAGAGTAGGTCGCCCTACAATCTTCCAATAGAAAGTAATCGGTTAACGGCCACCAACTGCTTTGCTGTGCAGACAAGCTCAAGACACAACCGTTACAACTGTCACCTGTACAATGCCTTTTGGGAACACCTCTTCATCGACCGGGCTACCTCCCCTCGTCGGGCAGTACCACCGTCTTCTCCCCATCTCCAGACAACCCCTCCCGCTGGCCCGTCGATCCTCTCACCGCCGAGCCACCTCGCAACCGACACACAAGCGCCGAAAAGTTAGCAACTCTAAAGGGACATCGATAGTTACAAAATTGGCGTGGATCAACACCTAATGAGGGAGAGATGTAGAGAAAAGTTGAAATGAGGAAGGAAAATGTGGACTGCAACAGCATGCAACCGGGTGTTCACTGAGATGGTTTGACTGTAAATGTAATCCTGGATGAGCAGCATGACTTCCCTATGAGACAGAATGCCGTCCGTGGGGGAAGGTGTAAGCCAACTGGAAAGGAATGAGACTGGTCAAAGCATTCGCGAGGACGCAATTTGGTTTTCTGGAGCCAGAAAAGAAGTGGACGCCGTGATTTCAAAAGCAGCCGTAATTCCTACTTGTTGATCTAATGCTGTGAACGTTCCACTGGGGAAGAGTCACGACAGGGAAAGCGGAGGAGGGAAGAAAATGTAGGGTCGTCAACTCGGCAGTCACCCAGTGCCAGCCTTCCAAGACTCACTGCTACAGGCTTCAGGTGCTGGAGGATCCTGTTCCATGAGATCTACAAAGACATCAGAATGCTAACTGGATTGGCCCGCAGATTCCAGGGCGGAGGAACGGTTGGCGGTGCACACCATCGACACCGTTGTAGAGGATCGTTGATTCGGCAAAAAAGACCATTTACCTTTGTAAGATTTCTGGGAGCCTTTGCGGTTGGTGGAGGGAGACTCGCGTGTTGGCCACAGGGATGTAAAAAGTGGTTCTTTCTGTTCTTTCCAGCTTCACGGTTATGTAGCAGTGATTTCGCCCCAAAAGGTGAAGGTATAGTTACTTGTTGCACAGCTGGAGGAGAAGGAAAGTGGGATGCTACCGTGACACTGGGTGATTTTACAACTCTGGGGCAGAATTTGAGGTCTTAGGACTGCGTGGCTGTGTCTTTCATGGAGCTTGGTGTAGCAAGAACAGTAGTGTAGGTGCCGGATGGTAAAATGCAGGGTTTCCTAGTAACAAGGAGCATGGGAGAGACAGCATAAGGACTTTTTCTTTAGCCAGATCTCCCAGACGGTCCCCTCATCTACATCTACATGACTACTTTGCAATTCACATTTAAGTGCTTGGCAGAGGGTTCATCGAACCACAATCACACTATCTCTCTACTATTCCACTCCCGAACAGCGAGCGGGAAAAACGAACAACTAAACCTTTCTGTTCGAGCTCTGATTTCTCTTATTTTATTTTGATGATCATTCCTACCTATGTAGGTTGGGCTCAACAAAATATTTTGCATTCGGAAGAGAAAGTTGGTGACTGAAATTTCGTAAAAAGGTCTCGCCGCGACGAAAAACGTCTATGCTTTAATGACTTCCATCCCAACTCGTGTATCATATCTGCCACACTCTCTCCTCTATGACGTGATAATACAAAACGAGCTGCCCTTTTTTGCACCCTTTCGATGTCCTCCGTCAATCCCACCTGGTAAGGATCCCACACCGCGCAGCAATATTCTAACAGAGGACGAACGAGTGTAGTGTAAGCTGTCTCTTTAGTGGACTTGTTGCATCTTCTAAGTGTCCTGCCAATGAAACGCAACCTTTGGCTCGCCTTCCCGACAATATTATCTATGTGGTCCTTCCAACTGAAGTTGTTCGTAATTTTAACACCCAGGTACATAGTTGAATTGACTGCCTTGAGAATTGTACTATTTATCGAGTAATCGAATTCCAACGGATTTCTTTTGGAACTCACGTGGATCATCTCACACTTTTCGTTATTTAGCGTCAACTGCCACCTGACACACCATACAGCAATCTTTTCTAAATCGCTTTGCAACTGATACTGGTCTTCGGATGACCTTACTAGACGGTAAATTACAGCATCATCTGCGAACAGTCTAAGAGAACTGCTCAGATTGTCACCCAGGTTATTTATATAGATCAGGAACAGTAGAGGTCCCAGGACGCTTCCCTGGGGAAAACCTGATATCACTTCAGTTTTACTCGATGATTTGCCGTTTATTACTACGAACTGCGACCTTCCTGATAGGAAATCACGAATCCAGTCGCTCAACTGAGACGATACCCCATAGCTCCGCAGCTTGATTAGAAGTCGCTTGTGAGGAACGGTGTCAAAAGCTTTCCGGAAATCTAGAAATATGGAATCAACTTGAGATCCCCTGTCGATAGCGGCCATTACTTCGTGCGAATAAAGAGCTAGCTGCGTTGCACAAGAGCGATGTTTTCTGAAGCCATGCTGATTACGTGTCAATAGATCGTTCCCTTCGAGGTGATTCATAATGTTTGAATACAGTATATGCTCCAAAACCCTACTGCAAACCGACGTCAATGATATAGGTCTGTAGTTAAATGGATTACTCCTACTACCCTTCTTGAACACTGGTGCGACCTGCGCAATTTTCCAATCTGTAGGTACAGATCTATCGGTGAGCGAGCGGTTGTATATGAGTGCTAAGTAGGGAGCTATAGTATCAGCGTAATCTGAAAGGAACCTAATCGGTATACAATCTGGACCTGAAGACTTACCCGTATCAAGCGATTTGAGTTGCTTCGCAACCCCTAAGGTATCTACTAAGAAACTCATGCTAGCAGATGTTCGTGTTTCAAATTCTGGAATATTCCATTCGTCTTCTCTGGTGAAGGAATTTCGGAAAACTGCGTTCAATAACTCCGCTTTAGCGGCACAGTCGTCGATAATAGTACCATCGGCACTGCGCAGCGAAGGTATTGACTGCGTCTTGCCGCTTGTGTACTTTACATACGACCAGAATTTCTTCGGATTTTCTACCAGATTTCGAGTCAATGTTTCGTTGTGGAACCTATTAAAGGCATCTCGCATCGAAGTACGTGCCAAATTTCGCGCGTCTGTAAATTTTAGCCCATCTTCGGGATTTCGCGTTCTTCTGAACTTCGCATGCTTTTCCCATTGCCTCTGCAACAGCGTTCACACCTTTTTTGTGTACCACGGGGGATCCGTTCCATCTCTTACCAATTTATGAGGTATGAATATCTCAATTGCTGTTGCTACTATATCTTTGAATTTGAGCCACATCTCGTCTACATTCGCATAGTCAGTTCGGAAGGAATGGAAATTGTCTTTTAGGAAGGCTTCTAGTGACACTTTATTCGCTTTTTTAAATAAAATTATTTTGCGTTTGTTTCTGATGGATTTGGAAGAAATGGTATTGAGCCTAGCTACAATGACCTTGTGACCACTAATCCCTGTATCAGTCATGATGCTCTCTATTAGCTCTGGATTGTTTGTGGCTAAGAGGTCAAGTGTGTTTTCGCAACCATTTACAATTCGCGTGGGTTCGTGGACTAACTGCTCGAAATAATTTTCGGAGAAAGCATTTAGGACAATCTCGGAAGACGTTTTCTGCCTACCACCGGTTTTGAACAAGTATTTTTGCCAACATACCGAGGGTAGGTTGAAGTCCCACCAACTATAACCGTATGAGTGGGGTATTTATTTGTTACGAGACTCAAACTTTCTCATCGAGACACATGGGACATCCTCGGGATAATTCTGCATGGTTGCCATTGCAATTGATATAGTGGGAAGAAGGAGGTGGCCGATCGCTCTCATAGCATCCCTACCACAAGTGACACATTTTATTCTGTTTCGACAGGACCTTCGAGCATGGTTGCATAGTTGACAGTAGTAGTACCGCATCGGAACTGGAATGTTCAGTTGGACTTTGATGACTTCATAGCCTGCTCTGATCATTGATGGGAGCACTACCCTGTTAAATGTTCGAAAAAGAGTGCATTTAGCCACTAAGGTTGCATCAACCTTTTACATTACCTGATGGACTTCTTTGACGATGGTCAGATCATCGAGCAACTGATTGCAAATAACAACATGGGAAAAATTCAGGTTTCGATGGGCCTCAGCATGAACAGGACAGTAATGGAGGAGCGAATCTGTCCCCAGTCGTTGGGCTTGAGTAACACAATTACTCTTCCTAAGCAAATTGCCATTACATAAACGAGAGCAGGATTTCACAGGAGCAGTAACTGCATCAGCACCTCTCTGAATGATAAACGGATTAACTGTAGAAAAGGACTGACCTTCTTCGTTATTTGAGAACACAAGGATCCGTGGTGCACCTGAGAGAGTCTGGGAATGTTTATCTTCATTGCTTCTGCATTTAGTAGATATAGACTGAGATGGTGATTGGCTCATTGTGAGAAAATTCCCCGTGATTGGCAGCGTCTCAAATGCAATGGCGTGCTCCTTCCAACTGGGGCCACCCTCCGAGGGGTGGCATACCCACTTTAAGTGAGCGTCCGCACCTCATGTCACACCTCTCAAGCTCCTGACAGAGTGGCCAGTTGGAAATTTGGGAAAGTAATACATCAGGCTGTCAGTCACCTCTCCCTGGGTCTGTCCTGTACCAGGGAACATGCAGAACCTACCTGTCTACCCAGGGCTGGCAATTACGCGTTACCCAGTCACCTGTTATGTGGCAGATGCATGGACTAGCTTTCAGGAGCACTAAGGGAGGGAGGAGAAACAAATAAAGGTGAACCTCAAGCGTTGAAGAGGATGAATCATAGGAGATTGCGTACGAAGTGGAAAGAAAGAAAAAAAATGTGGGGCCTGTTCTGATGTCAGGCTACTTAAATTTCAGAACACATTCCCAAAAAATTCCAGACGGGTTCTCCAAAGAAGCGGAAAAAGGATAGCAGGAGGATACACATGCAGCACAGAAGGCAAAAGATGCTGCAAAGGCTGAGACCCCATGGTAGCCAAGCACGAACTGACCAAATATTGGTGTGCCCTGTGGGTGGGACGACAATTCATTTCTACAAGTTTAACCAGTGAGTGTGTGCACCAATGCAACAAATTTCTTCCTGCATGAAATACACCGATGAACTACTGATAACACAGTAAACAGTTTGTAGTTAACATACGTCACAGTATTCCAAAATGCTGATGTTCGTAGAATATAAATGAATTTTATGCTTAAGAAAATATGCACCTGGCTCTTACTAAACCACCTGTCAATAACAATTTATCTTTTCAAACCAATTTGAATAATCTGCTACTGTACATTAAAATTGTTACACTACGAAGATGACGTGCTACAGACAGGAAATTTAACCGACAGGAAGAAGATGCTGTGATATACAAATGATCAGCTTTTCAGAGCATTCACACGAGGTTGGGGCCGTTGGTGACACCTACAACATGCTGAAATAAGGGAAGTTTCCAACCGATTTCTCATACACAAACAGCAGTGGACCGGCGTTGGCTGGTGAAACGTTGTTGTAATGCCTCGTGTAAGGAGGGGAAATGCGTACCATCACGTTTCCGACTTTGATAAAGGTCGGATTGTAGCCTATCGCAATTGCGGTTTATCGTATCGCGACATTGCTGCTCGCGTTCGTTGAGATCCAATGACTGTTAGTAGAATATGGACTCAGTGGGTTTAGGAGGGTAAAACGGCACGCCGTGCTGGATCCCAACGGCCTTGTATCACTAGCAGCCAGGATGACAGGCATCTTTCCGCATGGCAGAAGCGGATCGTGCAGCCACGTCCAGTTCTCTGAGTCAACAGATGGGAACGTTTGCAAGACAACAGCCATCTGCACGAACATTTCGACGACGTTTGCAGCAGCATGGAAAATCAGCTCGGAGACCATGGCTGCAAATACCCTTGACGCTGCACCACAGACAAGAGCGCCTGCGATGGCGTACTCAACGACGAACCTGGGTGCACGAATGGCTAAACGTCATTTTTTGGGATGAATCCATGTTCCGTTTACAGAATCATGATGGTCGCATCCGTGTTTGGTGACCTCGCAGTGAACGCACATTGGAAGCGTGTAATCGTTATCGCCATACTGTCGTATCACCCGGCATGATGGCATGGGAGGCCACTAGTTACACGTCTCGGTCACCTTGTTTTTCGCACTGACGACACTTTGAAAAGTGGACGTTACATTTCACATGTGTTACGACCCGTGGCTCTACCCTCCATTCGATCCCTGCGAAACCCTACAGTTCAGCAGGATAATGCACGACCGCATTTTGCAGGTCCTGTACGGGCTGTTCTGGATACAGTAAATGTTCGAGTGATGTCCTGCCCAGCACATTCTCCAGATATCTCACCAATTGGAAACGTCTGGTCAATGGTGGCCGTGCAACTGGCACGTCACAATACGCCAGTCACTACTCATGATGAACTGTGGTATCGTGTTGAAGCTGCATGGGCAGCTGTACCTGTTCACGCAATCCAAGCTCTGACTCTATGCCCAGGCGTATCAAGGCCGTTACTACGGGTAGCGGTGGTTGTTCTGGGTACTGATTTCTCAGGATCTGTGCACCCAAATTGCGTGAAAATGTAATCACATGTCAGTTCTAGTATACTATATTTGTCCAATGAATATCCTGTTATCATATGCATTTCTTCTTGGTGTAGCAATTTTTTTTTTCCAGTAGTGTATTTGCAATTTTTGAAAAATACGCGCCTGGCTCTTAGTACACTATGTTAATAACCTTCCCCATTAACAATTGTAATTAACAAACATGTGCCACTGTGCTCACGAAATCTAAGATATGTAAGACCAAACGCGCCAAGTCGCTCAACAAATGATCCATTAAACACCAAGATATCAGTGAGAAATATGGTCCAAATTTAGACGTTTGCACCCATCTGAATAAAGCCAAGTGTATATAAGAGAGTAAGATACATACAGCAAATGTTTTACTATTTCACGGTTCGTACCTCCATATGCCAGCAGACCGACATGACGTGGCTCGGCCTTTTCTAACACCAGCACCTCGCTATAGCTAAGGGAGCAGCGCCTGACCCGTGACCGGCCATGGCAGCGGAGATCTGCCCTAAACTCCCGCCTGTTAACTACCCAGATCACACAGGCCCCCAGATGGACTCAACTACGACACATTAAATTTCTAAATGAACAGGTTTTTTCACTCAAGGATGAAAAATTACTAAGGGGGAACAAACCAATTCCACCTTAGGAAAGTGAGAGTAACGTTCCTACATTAGTCTATACAAACACAGCCTGTTCACATTGGCAATTGCATTGCATTAAAGCTACAGTAAACTGGGAACTCAGCCAAAAGTCAGGCAATGAACATCATTGCTGGAACATCAGCCGGCCGCGGTGGTCTCGCGGTTCTAGGCGCGCAGTCCGGAACCGTGCGACTGCTACGGTCGCAGGTTCGAATCCTGCCTCGGGCATGGGTGTGTGATGTCCTTAGGTTAGTTAGGTTTAAGTAGTTCTAAGTTCTAGGGGACTGATGACCACAGCAGTTGAGTCCCATAGTTCTCAGAGCCATTTGAACCATTGGAACATCAATAATAGCCACCAAACTAATAAGAGCAAAGCGATCTGTCTAACAGTCACAACTATATAACATTTTGACTATCACATATTACACTCCTTAAACACATTAGCTGTCTTAAGTGGAGCCTAATTACACCTCAACAAATGATGGAACTATTGTTCATAAGTTTCACTAGAACTTTCAAGCAGAGCACGACGTTGTCTTTTACATGTAAACATGCAATCATCAGGTGAAGTGTCTTACCACATTCATAAACTGGAATTGGTCACTAGGATCACCGAGAGGTTCTGGATGAAAATCAGCAGCTGAAGGTCTTCGCTCCTCCCAATAGCCGGCCCAGGTGGCCGAGCAGTTCTAGGCGCTACAGTCTACCGCGCGACCGCTACGGTCGCAGGTTCGAATCCTGCCTCGGGCATGGATATGTGTGATGTCCTTAGGTTAGTTAGGTTTAAGTAGTTCTAAGTCCTAGGGGACTGATAACCTCAGAAGTTAAGTCCCATAGTGCTCAGAGCCATTTGAACCGACCGGCGTCCAAACACCACACAGGCCGGGAACCTCACCGACCAGGACACAGTCCCTGTCCTTGACTCCACACGCACCACTCGCGGCATCATCTCCAAGCTCGTAACTGCTGCTGCTCTCCATAGCGCAGCTCTCCTTCTGTATTCTGTGGACTCACTCGATGCCGACATACCACTCGCGTCATTTCAGGGACTTTCTTCATACCACCAGCCAGTTAATTTTACACGCAAGGATCGGGAACCAGACCGCTAGTGATATATCGAATCAAGCGCCACAGCTCATTCTTCCCCCATTACAAACTCCACAAAGCCTGTCCGCTAATTTATGTCAAACGAGAAACAGAGAATTTAGTTCCATCCCTTGACCATGGAGATATGTACTCTACAAAACTTCCCAGTAGCAATGTTACGTACCAGTAGGGTGACTGGGCAAAGAATCTGGATAACCTCACAAGGTGCTACAAAGCACGGTTCCAATTTATGAGAAATTGGGGCTATATCTTGACCCCTGGCAGAAAGGTTTTGGATGAAACCTTATCACCAACAGACACCTTTAACTTGCTTGCCCCTGACTGTAACGGCGCACCTGCATCCAGCGTGTGGTGCCAATATCTCGCCACACTTGTTTCCAGTTATCTTAAATGAGGTCACGTGTTGATTTCTCAAGGAGCTTGTCATTAACTGACCACAGACTGGCAAAGGGGAGTTGAGACCATGAGCAAACATCAAGGATATGGGGAAGGTTTTAAGGGTTTCATGGTAGGTGGAAGTAACCGCCAAATTAAACCATGGTACCGAAGGAACCCACTTGTAGAGTGAATGAGAATGGAAAATAATTATGGATGCCTGCAGATTGTAGTTCAATCTCTCAACAAATCAAGGTTTCGGGCAGCATGGCATAGTCGTCGAATGAGACAGTGCGTTGTCAAAGCAGAATCTTTAACCTGTTGTAGAGAAGAAGACAGAATCATTGCATGGCAATGGCACAGGGGGTGACAACTATGAAAAATATCGGTGACAAGTGAAGAATACTTCCTGGCAGATTAAAACTGTGTGCCCGACCGAGACTCGAACTCGGGACCTTTGCCTTTCGCGGCAAAGGTCCCGAGTTCGAGTCTCGGTCGGGTGCACAGTTTTAATCTGCCAGGAAGTTTCATATCAGCGCACACTCCACTGCAGAGTGAAAATCTCATTCAAGTGAAGAACAGTTCACCCAACAGTCATCCCACTTCTTGGTACCAACCGGACTAATCTGAGCAGGCATCAAAACATGACCCGAATGTACCTGTTGCTGTAACTATTACGTGGCAGGAGGCTGACATAATCAACAAAGAGCATATTCATGAGAAAGTGATTAATTAGAAGGGCCAAGAAAACTCTTGCCCAGAGATTGACGCCTCATAGCAACCAGTCAGAGGCAACACCTGCCCATTGGCAGTACGACATCCCTGCAAGGCCGGTTTTAGGCTAGGAAACTCACAACTGCTGCGACTGAAAATATACCAGTAATAATCAAGCAATTAAAGGCTACTGCCTGAATCAATTAAAGCACACACAAATTCATGGTTTACTGCAGGACAAACAAGGGGCCAAAGTGAATTTATAGTAGGTCGAATGCATTAAATAGGAGATTTAAACTTCAACGCACCCGCACGCTTTTGGTGTCAGCTGGCCGGACGCGCGTTGCGTGGCGCAAGACACCGGCTCAACAACTGAACCAACGTGGCATCCCGACTACTCTCCGCTCCGTGCCCAACGCTCGGTTGTTCTGAAACGCACCTCGCACCTTCCCGCTTCGTATCGGAGAAACGAATCGAATCAATCTGAAGCACTAATCTGTGTAATTTGGAAAAAGTCAGCGGCTTATTACAAAATATCAAGCGCGATCGGTCTTCGGGAATAGCCCCTTGCAGGATACACTAGTTTCGATCGCTACCTCGTCACTGAAGCTCCAAAGCCATATCGGCTTTACGAACCCCTTCTATATATTCCTGCAAGGTATGTGTGTGTGTGTGTGTGTGTGTGTGTGTATGCGTGTGCGTGTGTGTGTGTGTGTGTGTGTGAGTATATGTGTTTTGGGATCGGATCTAATGGGCGACCAATAGCGAGGTTATCAGCGCCCTGGCATTTATTGAAACAAACGAATGTGGATAAGAACTAAAATTGTCGTGCACGCTTGCCCTCGAAATGACCACACAAACTCCCTATCGCACAGGCAATCTCACATGCACTAAAACCAGTGAGGAGGGAAGATAAAGAAAGATAAAGAAAGTAAAACAGAGTGAAAACAAAACACAGAAGAGCTAAAATAACAACACGGGGAAATGTCAGTGGCTGACCACTTGCAAAAATCTTGGGTGAACCAGCCACCCTGTTGATATATCAAAAACATCTCCGCAAAATTCTGAACGGGGAGATCGCATATGTTGGTCAATTCATTTTTCGTATGTAGAGACATTTATGTTAACAATATTCTTCCTCAAATCCTGCACGGTTCCTTGATCCTGTAATACTTCCGCAAGATTAGAACTCGACCGCCCTTTCGCCAGAGGATATTATGATTGAAGAAAATCTGACGACTAGACGTTGCTGCAGCCCCACATTTTGTTTTCAGTCAAGACGCCAATAAGGCGTGGTTTATTAGCTTCATGATAGAACCACCTCGAACTGTGTGCGTGCATCAGCTTGCGAGTTGAAATACACTTATTGTTTACATCCTAACCACAGCCAGCCACACGGTTCAAGTCCACAACCTGCCGTTGATATACAGTATGTAATCAACAAGGTTTTCTCTTGTCTGTTTAGCTCATAAACGACGCCGTTTGTAATTTCTAATGCAATTGTTTTTACGTGGTGACCACGACTTAGGCCTAGTCATGGCGCTATATTTCTTCGTCATACATCAGTTTACGAACGAGTATTGACAAGGGTGAAATACTACACCGGCATAAAGCCTTGTGACAAAATAATAGTATGGAACTCATTATATGAATATAGAAAAAGTGTATGATGGAATAACACCTGGAACATTCTCGAACATCATAATAATGACTGCTGTCTTCTATTGCATCGTGTAGTACGAATCAATAAGCGGCTGTGAATTGATTATTTAGTCGCTGGAAGGGTAGTAAACGAGAGTGGCCTTTATTCAGATAATGTTTCTCTACCACCGTTGTTTAATTTTTCACACATCATAATGCACTTTTGTTTGTCCGTTGACAACGCACAAAGCCACCTGCCCGCAGCCTTTCTGTGGAAGTTTCTGCGATCACAACGGCCGAGTACCGTTTATTAAGAACTTACAGCAGGATCTATGAACTCTCGATAGAAAGGTTAGTGCTTGCTGGTCCAAATGGTGTACAAAGACAAATGATGTCTGTGCGACATGACATTTTGAACGGAAGAAATGAACGTACGTGTTTCTGCGCCTCTAAAAATTTGGGGTGCGAAATGTAATTATTTTTTAAGTTTTTGCGAGCCACGTCTAGGCAGTAATGACCAGCACGACCGGTGTGCTGAGGAAATAAAACAGTGGGCAATACTGTTGACATTTTGCCAAAACACTCTGGACAGATGACGTCTGCGACAAAAGTCACTGCTGAGGCACACAGAACCGCTAACACAGTGAGAAAGTGTGACACGGCGTGAAGTGACTAGCTCAGTTGTGCTTCATTCCCCAACCCCTTTTCTGCCATTTACCAAGGAATCGGAGAATAGTATTAAAACAAGACATCCTGTAAACAGAAAGTTAAAAACGCTCTCCCCTGCCCTCTCCCCTCTCCCCTCCCACTCCACTTTATCTCCAACTGTTTACAGCGTAGTACTCCTTACCTCCATCACAATACTAAAATTCCAAGATGATGGAAACAGAACAAATTCTCTCATCTTTCCAACCAGTGAGAGAGTAATAATTAAATGTCCGCCTGTTGAGCTTCTTTGCTCGCCCTCCCCCCCCTCCCCCTCCCCACTTCCAAGCGGGCCCGGGTTCTATTCCCGGCCGGTTTGGAGATTTCTCAGCGCTCGTGGACTGGGTGTTGTGTTGTCCTCATCATCATTCCATCCTCGTCACCAGCGTGCAAGTCACCCAGTGTGGGTTCTACTGAAATAAGGCTTGCACTTGGAGTCCGAACTTCCCGAAATGGAGCCTTTCGGCCAACGGTGCCATACGATCATTCTCATTTTCTGTAATATTTAAATGACCTGTCAGAAATGCAGTAAAACATGCAGCCTACACTTGAAAGTCAAAAATATTCGTTATGTATTTTAAAGCTGAGTATGTTCATTATTTCCAATATTAAAATGTGATCAAGTTACATACCTTACGTACAGACCGATCGTGGGCTTTACAATCTTCGAACCATTCATAGAGAAGTAACAAAATTCCAAAATTGTGGAAATAAATGTGTTTTGTGCGTAATGCCGCACATGACCTCCAATGTATGGTAAAAGGTGAACATAAAACATACAATGGTAAAGGGTAAATGTGGTACGATAAACAATAAATAGTAAACACTATCATAAGTTGTAAACGCTAAATGCCTGACGTTAAACACTAAACAGTTAACACAAAAAGCTAAATGGTAGGCAGTAAATGGTAACTGCTATATGGTAGACAGTAAGCGCTGAACAACTAACGGTAAACACGAAATAGTAAACTCTAAACGATAAACGCTAAATGGTGAAAGGTAAATGGTGAACGCTAAGCGCTATTGCTATATACAGTAATAATTACTGATCTCTAGAAATTTACAACAGATAAAAATGGTGTTTTAATTATTTCTGTGAAACTCAGTCTTGACTGTATACAGCAGAATACCTCCGTAATAATGTGGAAAAGTGATTCTAGGATCAAAATTATGAATCATTAATGTACAGACGTTTTTGTATGCCTGAACCTCTAATCTCAAAAATACTGTACACCCTTGTTTGTCTCTTATGCAAAGTAATAATTTTTTCTCTTCCTCTCTTTCTGTCTCTGTCTCTCTCTCTTTCTCTGTCTCTCTCTCTCTCTCTCTCTCTCTCTCTCTCTCTCTCTCTCTCACACACACACACACACACACACACACACACACACACACACGCACATAAGCATACAGACACGAGCGCAATCTGTATCGTAATTACTTCATTATATTATAATGCATTACTGAGGAATAAACTATAAATTGGAAAATTAACAATTTTGAAATATAAAAACTTTATCAGATAATTACTGCAGTTTATACTGTGGAGACATACCAATCTCATGAACATTCAATATCGTTTTCCACATCCTTGCCAGGACTGTCTGTTGTAAGCAGTAGTTTTTTTCAATTTGAGATGATATTTGAAACATGATTTCACTGCTGCAACTGCCTTAATAAAACTGAAACACCGCTGAACAGCATTTTAGGGGCAAACTGTGCACATCACGAATAACGTATCTTGATGTAGCTATCAAGCAGTTATTTATATTGGAACAGAAACACTACTGTCATTCGTAACTATCGTATACTTCTAAAACAACGTAGTGTTCGTGATCGGTAAAGCACTGTCCCTGAACTTATTGTCTTACGTGCTCACTGACTTCTCTAAGAGCGTTTAGAACACCAATGATTTTATATCTGAGAAGCTGTTGCGAATATAGCAAAGAGTCACATAAATCTTTTTAGATATTTGATATTAACACCTCTTATTCTTCCATTGCGTGATACTTTGTGGTTGGAAAATGTCATTTTTCACAAAAAATATTATGAATATTTTCAAAATCGACTGTGTCGGTGTTACTGTCTCCTCTACGATACGCTATGCACACTTTACCACCGTTGAGGAAGTGTAGATCAGCGGGACTGATGGCCGAAATTGTTGATGGGAGGGAGATATATAGCTTGCAGTCCTTCAGATGAACCAGCACCACCACTCTGGGTGATGACACCCTCGGAGTTCTGTGCTGAATATCGGGTGCCGCCGCCCTTACACCCCTGCTGACAGTGTTACAGTGTGTACTACACTCGTCGGACTCTTCCAGTTCTCCAATGCTGGTTTTCATGTATTACGATAAATAGTAGATAAGCAAAATTTATAAATTCTTAATAGTAGCAATACGGTTCAGCATCAACTGAAAGGCTCTTAGTGAGTTTATTTATCTAACGTCTATCTGCTGAATCAGCAGGCAAAATGTGATTATGAGACATCAGCCGGCAAGTTATTATCATATCATGCTCACAGCAACCATTTCCCTGGGAAAGAGGAATCCTTCTTCAAATATTCCCAGAAAAAGCTTCTCTCTCCTTCTTTGTTTAAGGTGTTTGGGAGAGGAAAGCAGGTTGAGCAGACGTACCTTGCTGCTCCAAGACAAAACTTGCTGTTAAAAAAGAAATTTCTGTAGAAATACACTCCTGGAAATTGAAATAAGAACACCGTGAATTCATTGTCCCAGGAAGGGGAAACTTTATTGACACATTCCTGGGGTCAGATACATCACATGATCACACTGACAGAACCACAGGCACATAGACACAGGCAACAGAGCATGCACAATGTCGGCACTAGTACAGTGTATATCCACCTTTCGCAGCAATGCAGGCTGCTATTCTCCCATGGAGACGATCGTAGAGATGCTGGATGTAGTCCTGTGGAACGGCTTGCCATGCCATTTCCACCTGGCGCCTCAGTTGGACCAGCGTTCGTGCTGGACGTGCAGACCGCGTGAGACGACGCTTCATCCAGTCCCAAACATGCTCAATGGGGGACAGATCCGGAGATCTTGTTGGCCAGGGTAGTTGACTTACACCTTCTAGAGCACGTTGGGTGGCACGGGATACATGCGGACGTGCATTGTCCTGTTGGAACAGCAAGTTCCCTTGCCGGTCTAGGAATGGTAGAACGATGGGTTCGATGACGGTTTGGATGTACCGTGCACTATTCAGTGTCCCCTCGACGATCACCAGAGGTGTACGGCCAGTGTAGGAGATCGCTCCGCACACCATGATGCCGGGTGTTGGCCCTGTGTGCCTCGGTCGTATGCAGTCCTGATTGTGGCGCTCACCTGCATGGCGCCAAACACCATACGACCATCATTGGCACCAAGGCAGAAGCGACTCTCATCGCTGAAGACGACACGTCTCCATTCGTCCCTCAATTCACGCCTGTCGCGACACCACTGGAGGCGGGCTGCACGATGTTGGGGCGTGAGCGGAAGACGGCCTAACGGTGTGCGGGACCGTAGCCCAGCTCCATGGAGACGGTTGCGAATGGTCCTTGCCGATACCCCAGGAGCAACAGTGTCCCTAATTTGCTGGGAAGTGGCGGTGCGGTTCCCTACGGCACTGCGTAGGATCCTACGGTCTTGGCGTGCACCCGTGCGTCGCTGCGGTCCGGTCCCAGGTCGACGGGCACGTGCACCTTCCGCCGACCACTGGCGACAACATCGATGTACTGTGGAGACCTCACGCCCCACGTGTTGAGCAATTCGGCGGTACGTCCACCCGGCCCCCCGCATGCCCACTATACGCCCTCGCTCAAAGTCCGTCAACTGCACATACGGTTCACGTCCACGCTGTCGCGGCATGCTACCAGTGTTAAAGACTGCGATGGAGCTCCGTATGCCACGGCAAACTGGCTGACACTGACGGCGGCGGTGCACAAATGCTGCGCAGGTAGCGCCATTCGACGGCCAACACCGCGGTTCCTGGTGTGTCCGCTGTGCCGTGTGTGTGATCATTGCTTGTACAGCCCTCTCGCAGTGTCCGGAGCAAGTATGGTGGGTCTGACACACCGGTGTCAATGTGTTCTTTTTTCCATTTCCAGGAGTGTATTTATTAACTGGAGCACCATGAACGTTCAAGTGGCACTCGGCTTGTCACAGGTGCGATGGTAATGTGAGCCTTCTCAGCACTCGCTGCAACCCTGTGTTGCAGATAATTCTGCTGCGTTACCTCTGACAGATGTCTGTTACCTGTGCTGGGTCACTTATCTTACACTGTACAAGGTAAACGTAAACCTGCCTCAGTTGTCTGATTATCATTTTCAATTCTTTTGCGGATGCTAAGTCCATTGCAGGCAGTCTGTCCCATTGTGCAAATTGTTAGGGTTTCTTCCCATTCCGTTCAGCTATGGAACGTGCGAAGAATAATTGTTTAAATGCCACTAAGAGTACAGCAATTAATTGTCCTCACAATTCCTTTGAGACTGAATGTAGGGGGTATTAGTAGATTCCTAGATTCATCAGATAAAGCCGTTTTTAAATCCTTCTAACCCGCAAGGTTTACCAGAAGATACTTCTAAGTAGGCTTTCGTTGGATACCTTACGTGTATCTTCAACAGTCGGCCACTTAACTTCCTTCGGCATCTCTGTAACACTCTCTCACATGTTAAACTAACCTGTGACAGTTATTGCAGTTCTTCGCAATTTTTAAATATTCAGGACACTCGGAATCAAGTGGACGAGTAACGAGAGATTGCGTACTTGATGCAGAGGACACGCGACTCACAGAAGGAGAAAGTACGCCAAGTTCCTTTGGTACATCACGTACTGATACATGACTCCTGGCAGATCTTCCAAAATACCGATTCGCAGCAGCTACAAATCGTTTGACAGTAGTATGGGCGATTTCCAGCTGATTACGAATGTAAACTAACACACCCCTTGTATAAGAGTAGTACTCACGGTGGGACTGCATTGCCGCTGGTGCAGTACCTTAATGGTAAGTGAACAAATAGTTTTTAACTAAGCCTGCTGGCTATTTTCCAATCTGTCTAGCTAAAGAATCATAATTCCCTGTAAGAATTGGAGAAAATACGCCAAACGAGATTTTTATTAATGTAACAGAGAACCCTGTGTTAAAAATTGTTTCCTAACAGTTTATGAGAATAATTATAATCTCTAACGAATTGAAAAATTGAGTTAATTCATCATAAATATAGAGTATATATATATTGTATTGTGGGTGGTCAGAATAGCAATTCGTAGACTAGGAAACATGAGACAGACCGTGATAGCTGGGGACACCACAGAATATCGATTGACATTGCTATTACTGCAGAATGAAACACATTTACTTACCCTTTGTGAAGTAGTCACGTAGAACATAATAAGCATTTACAATCTATGGAACAAATCTGTTGGCAAATCAACAGAAAACTACATTTCTAGCTGTACTGGTTCTCGCAGACCCATGGAGCTGAGCTGACGAAGTCAAGAGACCATCTACGCTGACAAATTGGCCCATGAGCGCTATAGTCGGCGCCCTCTATGCCGGCGCCGGAGAAGGCACTGTTGCCGTGTAGTCTCTCCGGAGAGAGGAGGTGTGGCGCCTGATTTGCGTACACTGCCGCCACTCTTCGGAGTCACGAGGTACTGTCGTTTGCGCAGGTGGTCTTTTGACAGTCAACACACGAGTGGTGTGTTATGATGGCATCCCATCTCTCCGTCCAAAAATCTCCGTACGGGCGTCGAGTATGGAAGAGTACCATAACGTCGACGGGAAGGAGGTCACCGTATGTCCATCTACTCAGAGATGGTTCCAGAACTTGGCTGTTCAATAAAAGATGACAACTCAAACATCTTTCAGGCGCCTAGTTTCCAAACTTATTTGGCTACCAGGTGTTTGATTTGACACCCTGGAAGGAGGCCAGGGTGCGGCAGGGGGTGAGGGGACGGGGCGGCAGCTGCGGCGGCCGCCGTCGCCCCCAACCACTCTGCGGCGTCTGCCCTGAGCCTGGTCGGTAACCAGAGGCTGATCCCCCGCACCCAGATGCGGTGCACCCATCGTGTCCGGCGGAGCTGATGCGACATCAGCAGCTGAAGCCGCGTCACTGGGAGCCACCAGAGGAGACTCACGGACCCACGACAGACGTGGAGACGAAGGCAAAGAACTTTTGAAGTAGTGCTGCCTGGTTTTCTGCACAAATGTGGCAGCTGTGCAACTTGTTGATCGATACCATGAGATGTCCAGTGACGAAATGCTGACTGTTACGTGTGAACAACACAAAGTACCCTTGACGGACAAGTCGGTGCACTGGGTGGTGAAGTAGAGAAGGAAACAACGTACGTGACGAATTCGAGTTCGTGGGAGACGAAATTACACCATGGTCGACCGTGAGATCGTTCCAGCTAGCAAAGTAGTGGCGAACCGACGAGTTCTGGATTTGGCACGCCGAACGGGCCCAGCTGTTGAGAACGATATAAAAACAAAACCCGCAAAGCAGGGTCAGAGTATGGGGTACGAGCAATTTGGTGATAATCAGGGGGAATGTCCTGCAGCGTACCCAAGTCTAGAACATCCTAGAAGCAAAAAGCAACCGAAGGGTCAAAATCAGAGGCAGGGCCGACGAGAAGACAGGAGAGTATGTCGGCGTTGGCACATGTAGCCGTAGGCGGTAGGCTGTTATCGTATTGACAATCGCAACAAAAAAGAACCAAGCACTCTAGCTTTTCTGCAGTAGGCTGTGAAATAGGCTTGGATAGACTAAACAGGGTTTGGAGAGGTTTGTGGTCTGCCAGCAAGAAGAATTTACAACCAAGCAAGTACTGCTGAAATTTGTTCCATCATACAGTATGGTTAGGGCTTCCCTTTCCATTTGAGAGTAATTCCGTTGAGGGTGTGCCAACAGTTTGGAAGCAAACGCAATCGGACGGTTGTGAGAACCGTATCGGTGGGACAAAATGACCCCACTATCGTAAGAACAGGGATCAACAGCTAAAACAGCAGGCACTGTTGGGTTAAAATTTGGAAGACTACGATTAAGAAGCAAACGATCTTTCCAATTTGGAAAGGGGTCGTGACAGTTTTGAAAGCAAACAAAAGAAGTGTTCTTTCCGTGGATCCGATGTAAGGGCGAGGTGTTCGGAACGAAATGCATGTAATACGTTAATTTGCCCAGCACACACTGCAGCTGCAGTACACAGTGCGGTGGTGGAAGCTCTCGAATGGACTGCAAATGAGGTCGGAGGAGACGAACCCACAGCAAATTCATGACAGGACCGGTGTACTCCAGTTCTGACTGAAAGAACACACATTTGTCTTTATCAAACTTCAACCCTGTGTCACGGAGCAGTGTTCGAAGGTTTTGTAAATGTTGGTCATGCGTGCGACCAGACACGACAATATCGTTGAGGTGGTTACAGCTAGATGGGACTGTTGTCATCAGCTGCTGCAAACAGCAGATTTCAGGCTTCGAAGAGCTGCCGAACTGCCAGCCCAAGAAGCGTGAACAAGTGGAGATGAGTGTTGACAACAAATGCTTCTTGTCGCAACTGTTCATCAGTTGGGATTTGCATATAGGGGTCGCGCAAGTTAATCTCTGGAAAGAAGTGTCAGGCCCCCAGAATGTCCATGAGTTCTTTCGGGCGTGTCAATGGAAAAGTAATAATCACACTTTGAGTATTCACTGTGGATGTAAAAGCAACAGTGAAGCGTAGTCTGCTGAATGTTTCTTGAAAATTTCAATGAGTGACACCCATTGGCTGGCAGTAAATGGAGGACTAAGACTGAAAGAAGTAATTCTACTGCACGTTAACATTAATGAAAACAAGAGTGTTACACGGGAGTACACACGAAACTGCCTACGGTAATAGCAAATAATCACGCATCCATCAAATGATAATTTCTGACTTAAGTTGCCAATTCTAACAGGATTATATCCTGTGAAGTAGGATAATCATGGTGTGTATAAATATATTCCATAAGCAGATAAATTGAACTTTGCCAACATGCTGTTCCCTATGGATCTGAGACATGTTTGACAACGGACTGAAGACGAGCTTACAATTTATCGACTACATCCAGTATTCAGATTATAACTGGATAACTGTACTAGATAAAAGAGAACATACAGAATGCAGAGCACAATTTACAAAAGACCGTCGCGAGAAATTAATCTATTAAAGTTGCTGAGTGCTGATACCGTTGATAAAAGTAATTTGTATAACATAAAAAAACTTGTAGAGGCGTGCACAGAATTGAATTACTTTTTCTGATCATCACATTGTAATAATCGAACGAGGCCTGTGTTTTTACTTCGAGAAAAAGTCATATCCTTATGAAGATGTGAAAAACTGCATTTGTGAAGAATCTCCAGTTTTAGATTTAGATCTGAGTTCGCTACCTCCTTACAAATAACTTATTTTATTGCTAAGTGAGCGGTTTACAAACAGTATTGCATTTATCATCATTTGAGCGAACGCTTTGCAACCGTTTGCTTCCAAACCGCACGTCTGGCTTACACTACATCTACATCTACATGACTACTCTGCAATTCACATTTAAGTGCTTGGCAGAGGGTTCATCGAACCACAATCATACTATCTCTCTACTATTCCACTCCCGAACAGCGAGCGGGAAAACGAACACCTAAACCTGTCTGTTCGAGCTCTGATTTCTCTTATTTTATTTTGATGATCATTCCTACCTATGTAGGTTGGGCTCAACAAAATATTTTCGCATTCGGAAGAGAAAGTTGGTGACTGAAATTTCGTAAAAAGGTCTTGCCGCGACGAAAAACGTTTATGCTTTAATGACTTCCATTCCAACTCGTGTATCATATCTGCCACACTCTCTCCCCTATAACGTGATAATACAAAACGAGCTGCCTTTTTTGCACGCTTTCGATGTCCTCCGTCAATCCCACCTGGTAAGGATCCCACACCGCGCAGCAATATTCTAACAGAGGACGAACGAGTGTAGTGTAAGCTGTCTCTTTAGTGGACTTGTTGCATCTTCTAAGTGTCCTGCCAATGAAACGCAACCTTTGGCTCGCCTTCCCGACAATATTATCTATGTGGTCCTTCCAACTGAAGTTGTTCGTAATTTTAACACCCAGGTACTTAGTTGAATTGACAGCCTTGAGAATTGTACTATTTATCGAGTAATCGAATTCCAACGGATTTCCTTTGGAACTCATGTGGATCATCTCACACTTTTCGTTATTTAGCGTCAACTGCCACCTGACACACCATACAGCAATCTTTTCTAAATCGCTTTGCAACTGATACTGGTCTTCGGATGACCTTACTAGACGGTAAATTACAGCATCATCTGCGAACAGTCTAAGAGAACTACTCATATTGTCACCCAGGTCATTTATATAGATCAGGAACAGTAGAGGTCCCAGGACGCTTCCCTGGGGAAAACCTGATATCACTTCAGTTTTACTCGATGATTTGCCGTTTATTACTACGAACTGCGACCTTCCTGATAGGAAATCACGAATCCAGTCGCACAACTGAGACGATACCCCATAGCTCCGCAGCTTGATTAGAAGTCGCTTATGAGGAACAGTGTCAAAAGCTTTCCGGAAATCTAGAAATACGGAATCAACTTGAGATCCCCTGTCGATAGCGGCCATTACTTCGTGCGAATAAAGAGCTAGCTGCGTTCCACAATTGCGATGTTTTCTGAAGCCATGCTGATTACGTGTCAATAGATCGTTCCCTTCGAGGTGATTCATAATGTTTGAATACAGTATATGCTCCAAAACCCTACTGCAAACCGACGTCAATGACATAGGTCTGTAGTTAAATGGGTTACTCCTACTACCCTTCTTGAACACTGGTGCGACCTGCGCAATTTTCCAATCTGTAGGTACAGATCTATCGGTGAGCGAGCGGTTGTATATGAGTGCTAAGTAGGGAGCTATAGTATCAGCGTAATCTGAAACGAACCTAATCGGTATACAATCTGGACCTGAAGACTTACCCGTATCAAGCGATTTGAGTTGCTTCGCAACCCCTAAGGTATCTACTTCTAAGAAACTCATGCTAGCAGATGTTCGTGTTTCAAATTCTGGAATATTCCATTCGTCTTCCCTGGTGAAGGAATTTCGGAAAACTGCATTCAATAACTCCGCTTTAGCGGCACAGTCGTCGATAACAGTACCATCGGCACTGCGCAGCGAAGGTATTGACTGCGTCTTGCCGCTTGTGTACTTTACATACGACCAGAATTTCTTCGGATTTTCTACCAAATTTCGAGACAATGTTTCGTTGTGGAACTTATTAAAGGCATCTCGCATCGAAGTACGTGCCAAATTTCGCGCGTCTGTAAATTTTAGCCCATCTTCGGGATTTCGCGTTCTTCTGAACATCGCATGCTTTTTCCGTTGCCTCTGCAACAGCGTTCGGACCTTTTTTGTGTACCACGGGGGATCCGTTCCATCTCTTACCAATTTATGAGGTATGAATATCTGAATTGCTATTGCTACTATATCTTTGAATTTGAGCCACATCTCGTCTACATTCGCATAGTCAGTTCGGAAGGAATGGAAATTGTCTTTTAGGAAGGCTTCTAGTGGCACTTTATCCGCTTTTTTAAATAAAATTATTTTGCGTTTGTTTCTGATGGATTTGGAAGAAATGGTATTGAGCCTAGCTACAATGACCTTGTGATTACTAATCCCTGTATCAGTCATGATGCTCTCTATCAGCTCTGGATTGTTTGTGGCTAAGAGGTCAAATGTGTTTTCGCAACCATTTACAATTCGCGTGGGTTCGTGGACTAACTGCTCGAAATAATTTTCGGAGAAAGCATTTAGGACAATCTCGGAAGACGTTTTCAGCCTACCACCGGTTTTGAACAAGTATTTTTGCCAACAAACCGAGGGTAGGTTGAAGTCCCCACCAACTATAACCGTATGAGTGGGGTATTTATTTGTTACGAGACTCGAACTTTCTCTGAACTGTTCCCCAACTGTATCATCGGAGTCTGGGGGTCGGTAGAAGGAGCCAATTATTAACTTAATTCGGCTGTTAAGTATAACCTCCACCCACACCAATTCGCACGGAGTATCTACTTCGACTTCACTATAAGATAAACCACTACTGACAGACACAAACACTCCACCACCAATTCTGGCTAATCTATCTTACCTGAACACCGTCTGAGACTTCGTAAAAATTTCTGCAGAACTTATTTCAGGCTTTAGCCAGCTTTCTGTACCTATAACGATATCAGCTTCTGTGCTTTCTATTAGCGCTTGAAGCTCAGGGACTTTTCCAGCGCAACTACAACAGTTTACAACTATAATTCCGACTGTTCCTTGATCCAAGCACTTCCTGTAATTGCCAAGCACCCTTTGACATTGCAGCCCATCCCGCCCTTTCCCGAGGCCTTCTAACCTAAAAAACCTCCCAGTCCACGCCACACAGCCTCTGCTACCCGTTTAGCCGCCAGCTGAGTGTAGTGAACTCCTGACCTATTCAGCGGAACCCGAAACTCCACCACCCTATGGCGCAAGTCAAGGAATCTGCAGCCAATACGGTCGCAAAACCGTCTGAGCCTCTGATTCAGACCCTCCACCCGGCACTGAAGTAACAAAGGGCATGTGATGGCGATACGCACATTTACAGACGGCGGCAGTGCCTCGTACACAAGTCATAAAAGGGCAGCGCATTAGCGGAGCTGTCGTTTGTACACAGATGATTACTTCGGAAAGGCTTCTTACGTCATAATGGCCGCAGGACTGGAATTAACAGGCTGCACACGGTATGCTTGGTGGAGTTAGACGAATGGGAAACTGTTTGGAGATTCAATGTCCGGAGATCAACATATCATATTTCAGGCATTACCTCTCACCACGGGCAACGCAGTGTGCGACGGCCTTCACTTAGCGGCTGAGAGAGCGGCTTTTGGGTGGAATCGACGGTGCTCATATACAAGCAAAATTGCGTGAAATTACCAATGAAATTAAGGTGGCACGTGAGACGAACGTACTGGTTAGGACAGTACGACGAAGTTTGGCATTAATGGATTACGGCAGCAGATGTACGGCGCGAGTGCCTTTGCCAACAGCACGTGGCCAGCAGCGCCTCTCCTTGGCTCGCAAACATATCGGTTGGACACTAGGCGATTGTAAACTATGACCTGGTCGTATGAGTCCCGATTTCAGATGGTAAGAGCTGCTGATAGGGATCAAGTGTGGCGCAGACCCCACGAAGCAATGGGTACAAATGGTTGACGAGACAGTGTAAAACCTGGTGATGGCCACACAATGGTGCGGTCTGTGTTTACATGAAATGAACGGGGCTCTGTGGTCCAGCTGAACCCATCATTGCGTGGAAACGGCTATGTTTGGTTAATTGGAGATAATTTGCAGACATTCATGGCCTTCATGTTCATAAACAACGATGGAATGTTTACGAAAGACAATGCGCCACGTCATTGTTCAACAATTGTCCGCGACTTATTTCATTATGGACATTCGAGCGAATGGTTGGGCCACACATGTTGCTGATGTGGATCCCATTTATCCGACATAATCAAGAGGTCAGTTCGAGCACAAAATCGTACATCGGCAACGCTGTGGCAATTGCGGAGAACTGTAGAGACAGCATGGCTCTATATTTTTGCAGGGGACCTCCAACAACCAGCAGAGTCAATGATACATAGACCTGCTGCACTAACCTGGCGGAAAGGACATCCCGCACGATACCGGGAGGTTCCCCATGACTTCTGTCACCTCACTGTATACTATAAGTGGCGAGACTGTCGTATAGCCGGAATCTAGGAGGCAGACGAGAGGACCAAACACTCTGAGACTATGAGTTTGGAAATAGTCATGCTGCATATGACGCCAACACAGCCAGCGATGCTTTCGTTTGTCTTCATTATCCGGAGTTGGCAGTGGACCTCTCCCAGCCATTCTGTCTCAGTTATAGTCATTTCCCATTGCCACCGAAATTTCCATCTGTCCCAGAACGCCGTGGACCAGCTGAACTCAGAGGTTGAATGTTATGGCTCCGTAGAGCAAGATTCGCAGAACAAACCGTTAGGTGGTGTCTGCAATTCTTGACTACAGCTCGGCTCGGTGTGGAAAAGTGTTGTGGTCTGTGCTCTGCCTTCTGCAACACTGCAATCCTTCTATGCCCTAGATCTGCTACTCTGGTATCTGTACCAACTAATGTTGTACACACACCCGGTTACTGATTTTCATGGCACCTCTACTCGACCTACAGTTTGTTTACAAACAACGTTAGCGAATGTGTCTGTCTCTGAGCTGGACTCTGTCTTGTCAGGATAGGTAAGATGTTCAGAGGTATCTCAGTCTGGGGTGGGGAGCTCTCTCTATCTGGCAGTGGCAGGTGGAGAGCTGAATTGACGCTAAATAACATGTGTACTGTTCCTTACTGACGAGGAAAATAGCCTAAGAGCTCCAATATTTATAATTTTTGCAAAAACAGAAGTAGTAAGGTGATATATAATGGCGAGACGCATGTGCACAAACCATGTAAGAGATCAGATTTCATGAGGAAATTAAATGACAAGACCATACAGAGGACAATTTCGTGGAAAATTTGTTGCAGCTTCTGAGATAAATAACCAGAACTGATTATTGATCATATGAGTGTTGAAGGAGTATAGTTATGTTTGATGCATGAAATTTTGAGATATTTGCGAGCAAGACGGAGGGAAAAGGAGGGAAAGAGAAGTTACTTCTAGAAATCGCATTGTTCGACGCATTAAGCACAGTGATATGTGTGTTATGTACCTAATGGCTATCTTTGATCTTGGAGGCATTTTAACCTTTAAGCCAGAGTTATGTACCAGTAGGTAAATAATGCATAACTTTGACAATGACGTCGCTTTGGTATTATGTAACAGAAATATCTGTATACGTAAAAAATGCAGTATGACACCATTTATATGGCGGATTAATAAATGACTTTGCTTCTCAAGGATACAATGAAAATCTTTGACTTTCCAGTGGAGGTCACATAATTTTTATTACATACTTGACACCATCTTTACAGATGATCATCGGAGTTAGGGGGAGGGAAGAAAAAAATGTACTTCGGAAATACCGCAAACTGACACCATTTTTCAAAATAATTTAGATACCAGACTGTGATTCTTTATTCCTCTGTAATGAGAGCAATTTTGAGACGTTTGTGTGAGTCAAGAAATGTTTACTTTGCCAGAGAAACAAAGCAAATGTCTAAGGTATTTACTCGTGTACGAAATACAGAGCTATCTGTATATATAAATGATACACAACTTATTGTATGCAAATATACTTAAGGCATAATAACAAAAAATTCTTCCAAGGACAATCATCTTTCACTTCTCATGGAAATAATTTAACTATACAACATTTTTATGCATAACTGTTCGCAGGCATCTGAAACTATTCTTGGGTATTGCCAATAGCTTTTAGGGTTTCACATTAGTCATTTACTGTTTTTCACTTAGCATTGTTAGGCACTCGACGTTCCGCGTTTAGCGTCTACCATTTACCGTTCACTGTTTGGTGTTTAGCATATGTCATTAAGTGTGCGACTAATCACTGTTTGGTGTTTAGAATTTACCATTAGGCCTTTGGCATTCACACTTACCAATTTGCGATTTAGCAATTAACATTTTCCATTAAGCGTTTAACAGTTATCATTTACTGTTAACTGTTTAGCATCTCGCGTTATGCGTTCAGTGTTTATCGTTTAGCTATAGCATTCATTATTTATCAGATTTATCACCAGCTTTAACTGAGGTGGTAGTGATTTAGAGCACACAGCTTCTTTATTTCCATGGTCATGAATTGTTAACATTGCTCTAGGTTTGACTGAAAAAGGTTTACGATCACAAATAACACAATTGATTTGTACGTTAATTATGTATCATGACGGCATTATATGTTAGAAATAACACTTCTTTGACTTTCAAGGTATTAATGAATATCTGTGGCTCTCAAGTGGAAGTTGCATAAATTTTACTACTTATGTGGCACACCATTTGAATACTACACTGAAATTGGTTAGAAAGATGAGAAAGAGGGGTGTACAAAGCACAGAATTGGTTTGCTTTCTACGTTTCGATTGGATGGACATAAGAAAAGGAAGGGGCTTGACTGGATTTGTATGTCGGAAACAATGTAATTTGATAGTATTTTTGTACTCCACTTTGATTCATTGGAGACAGATAATAGGATCGTGGGATGTAAATCACACAATTGGTCTGTTTCCATCAGTTTTGACTTTTAATACTGCACTATGATTGATTCAAAATCTGATTGATTGGGAAGTTGCTGGAAAGGAGAGGTTATAAGCCACACAACTAATCTGTTTTCGTCATCCTGGACTTTTAACACTGCGTTGGATATTAGGAGCACTGTTCGGCAATTGGTTGGAAATAAGAAGGGGGGGGGGGTGAGATGAGTGGAAGAGGGGTGAGGGATAGGAGAGGTGAGAGTTTTTTGTCTCCATTAAATGCCTTATTTAAATACTTTGCTGCGACTGGTTGGAAAATAGAGGTAGGAGAGTTGGATTTTTTAAATTTTCTACGAACTATTTTTCAATCTCTCACCAACGCCATGATTGGCTTTTAAATTTCCCTCCCTTTGTACGAGAATAGGCCTACAAATCTTATTTAAATTTTACTCACAATCGGCCTGAAATGTTTCATTCTCTGCCTACCAATTAAGAAACTTAACTCATTCTTGCAATAACTCAACTTCCTCTTGTAATGCCAAAATGTTTGGGAAAAACTTGGGACATGTATTAACCAGGCAAACATCACAAACCCAGCTAGTGACATGATCCATGAGTGCTTGTAAGCGAAACATTTGCATGTAGTACAGAAAGGCGCCAACTAATACTGTAAAACCATGTTGCATATCTGAGAGTAATATGTGGAAAGTGGACCATGCAGCACGCACTTATCTCAACAACTGCCCATGTGGGGATGCTTTCAGGGCGACTTAGTGCGGTTGCAACCACTGAAATGGCTCAGTGGCACTGCTGGCCTCAGATTCATTACGGATCTTTAACTCGCTCTCCGAACAGGTGTTTTGTAAGCTCAGTAATGGTAGAATTCTTCTTCGTCTGATGACCCTATACGCTGCAAAACAGACAAAACAATAGTTACAGAGAGTAAACACTTTCTCACTACAAGTGTGTGCAACTACACCCCCAATGTATAACCAAACAAGCTGCTACCATTGAAATGGTTGGGATCTGGGAATCATGGAGTGCTAAACAGGTCGCTCCAGACGAATCAGAAACATGTTTAAAGCTTTACTCCAGCACAAACAAATTTACATAAGGCACATGCTAGTAACCCGATGACAGCTGATAAAGTTCTTTGTAAACACTTTGGCATCAAAGCAGTTTAACATCAGGTACTCTTAAAAGTGTCACCAAGTATGGTCAATGTTAGAGGATTAAAAAATTTAAGGAGACAATAACCATTAACATTAAAAATTATTTCAAGCACCAATAACAACGTAGTTTGGCATCAAAAACCCTTTTCATATGTTTTTATTTATGCCAATAACTGTTATGGGTTTTTACTCGTCTTCAGTTGACTTAATAAATACTTCACTCTTCGTTCGAACGTCTTCAAACATCGACAGTAATATGAGTGCTGCAGGTGACTTTTGTATGTTGACAATTTTGTATAGATGCCATTTTTTGCGAGCTGTATACACCGCCGGCCATGCAGATGATAAACGGGTATTCACTGGACAAATATATTATACTAAAACTGACATGTGATTACATTTTCACGCAATTTGGGTGCATAGATCCTAAGAAATCAGTACGTATACACGCTTCGAGTGTGCGTTCACCGCGATGTCGCCAAACACGGATGCGACCATCATGATGCTGTAAACAGAATCTGGATTCATCCAAAAAAATGACGTTTTGCCATTCGTGCACCCAGGTTCGTCGATGAGTACACCATCGCAAGCGCTCCTGTCTGTGATGCAGCGTCAAGGGTAACTGCCGCTAGAGCTGAGTGGACTGCCGAAATCACTACTTTGTTACTGTGTATAACTTTGTACAAAGAAGGACAGATAACGAGTCGTTAATCTGAGAAGTTGGGGGTGGATGCGTATTGTAGATGGAGGAGGATCTCAAACTGTGCCAGAATGAGATGATTATAGCTTGACTAAAGAGGTCTGATTCACAATGGAAAAGACACGTGCGTGGTGCAATTATTCCTGGGCAAAGGAGTCGGCCAGGATCGCACAAGGGACATTTCGGAACCTAAATCTTACTTCCAGCAAACAGGATTACGTTGGATTTATTTCGTATACGGAATTATGATAGTGGTGGGAGACTGCTACAAGAAAGGTAGGCTCACAGGGACAAGGCGAGTGGAACCGAAAGGTAGTGGGTTCTTGATTTTGGGGCAAGCACATGGTACAACAATGCAAACATTCCATCTAACAAGCACAGGGTAACACAGCAAGTTGTACCTGCCAGACGAAACACTGGAGATGCTTCCGATGTGGAGTTTAACATTCCTCAGTAACACACTGAAACTATAATTTATCCATTCCCTGAACCGATTCACAGCTGTGCAAGAGGATGGATTTTAGAAGATCAGTTGATGTAGCAATTGCAGCAGTATGGGGAAGAGCAATGAAGAATGACTGTGACCTTGCATTTTACGACACCTAGTACTGTAATGATTCTGATGCTTCTGTTTGTAGTTTGTAGCCTTCATCTATCTATGTAATCTGTAATACTGTTAAATCACCTTGATGGGTGGGTTTCCACATACACTCCTGGAAATTGAAATAAGAACACCGTGAATTCATTGTCCCAGGAAGGGGAAACTTTATTGACACATTCATGGGGTCAGATACATCACATGATCACACTGACAGAACCACAGCCACATAGACACAGGCAACAGAGCATGCACAATGTCGGCACTAGTACAGTGTATATCCACCTTTCGCAGCAATGCAGGCTGCTATTCTCCCATGGAGACGATCGTAGAGATGCTGGATGTAGTCCTGTGGAACGGCTTGCCATGCCATTTCCACCTGGCGCCTCAGTTGGACCAGCGTTCGTGCTGGACGTGCAGACCGCGTGAGGCGGCGCTTCATCCAGTCCCAAACATGCTCAATCGGGGACAGATCCGGAGATCTTGCTGGCCAGGGTAGTTGACTTACACCTTCTAGAGCACGTTGGGTGGCACGGGATACATGCGGACGTGCATTGTCCTGTTGGAACAGCAAGTTCCCTTGCCGGTCTAGGAATGGTAGAACGATGGGTTCGATGACGGTTTGGATGTACCGTGCACTATTCAGTGTCCCCTCGACGATCACCAGTGGTGTACGGCCAGTGTAGGAAATCGCTCCCTACACCATGATGCCGGATGTTGGCCCTGTGTGCCTCTGTCGTATGCAGTCCTGATTGTGGCGCTCACCTGCACGGCGCCAAACACGCATACGACCATCATTGGCACCAAGGCAGAAGCGACTCTCATCGCTGAAGACGACACATCTCCATTCGTCCCTCCATTCACGCCTGTCGCGACACCACTGGAGGCGGGCTGCACGATGTTGGGACGTGAGCGGAAGACGGCCTAACGGTGTGCGGGACCGTAGCCCAGCTTCATGGGGACGGTTGCGAATGGTCCTCGCCGATACTCCAGGAGCAACAGTGTCCCTAATTTGCTGGGAAGTGGCGGTGGGGTCCCCTACGGCACTGCGTAGGATCCTACGGTCTTGGCGTGCATCCGTGCGTCGCTTCGGTCCGGTCTCAGGTCGACGGGCACGTGCACCTTTCGCCGACCACTGGCGACAACATCGATGTACTGTGGAGACCTCACGCCCCACGTGTTGAGCAATTCGGCGGTACGTCCACCCGGCCTCCCGCATACCGACAATACGCCCTCGCTCAAAGTCCGTCAATTGCACATACGGTTCACGTCCACGCTGTCGCGGCATGCTACCAGTGTTAAAGACTGCGATGGAGCTCCGTATGCCACGGCAAACAGGCTGACACTGACGGCGGCGGTGCACAAATGGTGCGCAGCTAGCGCCATTCGACGGCCAACACCGCGGTTCCTGGTGTGTCCGCTGTGCCGTGCGTGTGATCATTGCTTGTACAGCCCTCTAGCAGTGTCCGGAGCAAGTATGGTGGGTCTGACACACCAGTGTCAATGTGTTCTTTTTTCCATTTCCAGGAGTATAGATGGAATTCCTAGACCATGAGGGTGAGTTTAGGAGCGTAGCCGCTTAAGAAATATGTTCTCTAGAGCTTAGAAGGATACAAGACCCAAAACATGCTGTGAGGGTAACGTGAGAGAATTGTCAAGGGCACATGGATAACAGGATTACAAAGGAGAGGCAGAAGGTGATCAGCGTTCCCTATTAAGTGGAGTAGTAACATAAGAGCAAGTATAATGAGTTAGTGTGAAAGGTTAAATTCACTCTCTGAACTATGTTGTGATGAAAATCTGTTCTGTAAAGTGCGATATGGCTTTCACTCGATGTGGAAATCACAGTTTTAGACCGCTCTATGCGGGGACCCAGGAGCTAGATCTGATCCTACGAGGGCCAGCGCATAGCCACAGGTATTTTGTGTGCAGATCTATCGGACAAAGTGGCTGAAACTTGACAGCAGCTGCTTGCTGGTGTTCACATGTGGTATTATTCATAATACGAATGGAAACGGCACATTCGTTGGTGCAACAGGTGCGCTGCTATCATGTAAATGTAGCTGACATTTTGATCCCAGCAGTGGTAATACGACATGCGAGCTACACTAGATGAGGGGAGAACATGAAGCCGCCAGCTGCAGCCACAAGATCAGGCCTCCACCGCCGTGGATTGGTGCCACAGTGCGTCGGGGCCACCCCAAGCCCAGTTCTCCCGCGAGATTCCAGGGGGCAGCGGGTCATGTCCCGAGCCACTTCCGATGCCGTCGGAGCGGGAGCCACCGCATGAGCCACAATCACCCACCAAGACACAGCTGTCTGTTGAGGAGCTGGCGACTGCTGCAAGAATTCCATCCGTGCCCCAGCCCAGCCGATGCAGTGTGACTTTAGCGCGACTCAAGCAACGGCGTACAGAGCACTGGCGCTATCATTCCTGGAAGCACGTATTACAGCAACCAAGATGGCTGCTAGTTGTCACGAATCCAGCAATGCAGTACTCACCAGTTTGTGAGGGGGGTGTGGTCGTTATCACGCTTCTACCGAGTCCACATGTGTGAGTAAAGTAATGTGGCTGTTTTCGTAGCTGTGGTTACCTGGGCTGCCACCCACCTGAGACCTCGCCACAAGTCTCTATCGTACGCCGTACCCACATCACACCAGTCATACAAGAATACATTTTAAAAATGGAAATTATCTTTCTTGGACACTAGCTGATAATTTACTACACAACTATGATAAGTAATTTTTAGAACCATCATGAACGGGCTACTAAAATTCGTTATTTCTGCAGTATGCGAATGATACACTAGCTTTACTTGTTGGATATGGAAAATAAAGACATGTATTTCCACCGATATGGGAATAAATTATAGAAAAATATCACATTTATCATCGAACATGAACAAATAGTAAAATAAACTTCCTTGATTCAATTGAAAAAGCAAAAATAATTAAAGACAACAGATAAGCATCTATGTTAGTGAACCAAATTTCTATTAAATATCTAAACTTCATTGAAACTAAAATAAAACACAGATTTACGCTAAGAAAAACACATGCAAACGAAACAGCTTTATAAATGTCACAGCATACTGGGGAAAAATTACAGGTAAAATCAAAGGCGCACCTCAAATAATCACCTTGTAAATAAGTTTCAAATCATATAATACAGTACAATCACCAATATGTCAGTCTGTAGAATAATCCCACATATTTCTCCTTTCGGGTGTTTAAAAGTCAAAATATTCATAGCAAGCAGGAAGAAATTTCAAAGCAATTTTCATAAAAGATCTGTCTGCCTCTCACTGGAATCACACATCTTAATTTGCTCACACCTAAAACAACAAAAGTTCAGCCATTGACATAACACAATGCCCATCAATCCCCATCACCAACGATAAACGTAGTTTGCTAAATATTTTATAAGAAATAGACAGTTTTAAGTAACTACGTGAGGAAACATCATGACATTATTTGGAGCAGAAAGAGTAGCATGAAAAGTAGAGAAATTTATCGAAAATTCCACCAACGATTTTGTAAATGTTGGATGTAGAAATAAAGACCTTGTGTTTAGATACTCCATTAACATAACTATGTAGTATTACAGTCGAGCAAGATCACAGACAGATTTTGGTGTGGCATAAGATATAAGCGAAGAGGATTTGGTGACACAAACTGGGCAGTTGTATCCAGAAGACGACAGCCACATCCTGAAGAACACACTGCGCTACTTAAAGAAGTGAAAGGAGATTCGCCAGTGCACGAAGTGTTATAAGCATCCAGAAGGAGAGTACATCATTTTTCCTATATCTGATTTCGTAGATGGAATCAACCTTAGAGTGAACGATCTGGCAACAGAAATGGAAAAACTGGAGAAGTTATTGAAGCAGGTTTCTGCCAGAAGAAATGCATCATTCTCCTTAGATAATTTGTACAAGTACTTTGTCATAACGCATAGGCGTATAGAGTACGGTTACAGGCGAGAAGTCCAGGACTGTCGAATATATACCCCTCACGCCTAACAGAAATAATGATAGGACATGAGAAGTGTCAGCGTATTGTCTGATGGTAAAAGAGTGGCAAAGGAGTTTCAGTTAGACGTAATGTGCCTCCAAGAACCGTATACGAAGGCAGGAAATATCTTCAGTGTGCCAGTAACAGCGCAGATAGTCAGACAAGGGCAGCTTCCTATGGCGACAACAACAGTACTAAATAAGGCCGTAACAGTATCAAAAATATTACAGTACTGTTCAGAACACGTATATGTATGGAAATGTTAACCGAGAGGAAGAGTTCCATTCTGTTTTCCATGAATTTTCAGTTTAGTCTTGAGATCGAACAGTATCTACTAAAACTAAAGGCAATTGACCACCTAGGATGAAATAAGCCTATTGTGTACTCCACTGATGCAAATGCGAAGCCAGTATTGTGGCATAGCACTGTGACTGATGACGGAAGTTGGGAACAGTCAGCTGCTCTGCTTATGGAAACACTCCTTCTTAGCGATGGAGAAGAAGGCGTGACACATGATCAGTGTAGGTTACGGGAAGTGTTACGGAATGAATATAGGAACAATAAACTTCTGTACTATTTCACACAACAACAAGTACTAATAAGACTGAAAAGAAAATATCTCCAGGACCAGGGGGAATACCTGCCGAAGTAATATAAGCATCATGTGAGTAATTAGATAGATACTTGTGTGATCTGTACAATGAGGGTCTCTTGCAATGAATGTCTCCTGCAGCATGGAAGAACGCTGAAGTGGTAATAAACAGTAAAAGGCAAGATAAAGATCCAGTTATAGCCGAATACTACACACCTATTTGTCTTTTGAATGTTCTCTGCAAAATATCTGAAAAACTATCATGCAAAAGACTACAACATCAGGGACTGCTACACGAGATGAGCCCTCACCAGTGTGCGTTTAGAAGAGGCAAATCAGCTGAAGACGCAATAAAGAAGGCGATTTCGATAGTGACAGATACTCATTCTACGTACGCTGTAGCGGTGGTGATTGATATTGCTGGCGCTTTCGATAAGCTATGGTGGCCATCTTTCTTTGGTCGCCTTTGGGCTCTGGAGTGTCCAGAAGCGCTGTATAATTACCTGAGAGATTATTACGGCGGGCAACATGTTTGTTTAACATGTGCAGCAAAGAAAACAACGAAGACAATAACAAAAGGCTGTCCACAGGGATCAGCATGTGATCCAGAGTTTTGTGATGTGGCACAACGGGCCTGTACTACAGAAGTTACATGACAGAGGTACATAAGCAGCCTGGTGGCATTTACAGATAGCCTAGTGTGCTGCTCTTTGTAAGTGGTGACTCCACAGAAATTGTAGAAGACAAATGTAATGCGGCCCTCCACGATGTTGAGGGCTGTTGTTGAAGTGCACGACACAAAACAACATGCCTCCTGCTGAAAGGGAATCTAATAAGTAACCCTAAAATAAAATTAAATGACATAACGAACTGGGGGTATTTTTGGTTGAACGTTGTAACTTCACAAATCAGGTTGAGGGAGCAGGCAAGAAAGGTACTGAAGAAATGAATAAATTTGTTAGCATTGCAAACAGGCAGCTTCGCTTCCCTTGAAGACAATCGCAATATACCACCAATCTATATTAAAATCAGTCGTAGGATATGGTGCTAGCCTCTGGGCTCATAGACTGCAGCTAGTGAAGCCAGCCTCAATATTGTGAAGATTTCAACGAGGTGTGCTACTAAGATTAACGGGTCCTACAGCACTACGCAGAATGATGCTTTGCGAGTAATTCTATAAATATTCACACTGGATTTGGAAATTAGATAAAGGGGAGACTTTTCCTGATAAAAGAAAGGCAATGAAATTGAAGTTCGAAGCGTGCTTGGAACTGAGACGAGTTCGAGAAAGGCAATAGAAGACCTCACATTACAACTGTGGCAACATGAACGGGACACCTCACGCAATGGTAGGAGAACATACGAATTTCCCTCTAATATCAAGGAGAGATTAAAAATGAGATTTCTTTTCCCGTCGAGTGGACTGATACTTTACCTGAGTGGCCATGGCCCTTATGCCACGTATCTCTACAAAACCAGAAGACAGATGGATGACAGCTGCGCCTGCGGCAGTCTGGACACACCAGAACACACGTTGTGGGGCTGCGCGCTCTCTGAAGATGCAGCGGGTAATGGGCGTCTAGTATTAAGGATGTTGGATCCCAAAGCAGCAATAAGGAGCGTGTCGATCTAGCGCAGCTTGGACTATACTGCAAGCGCAGTATCCAGGAAAACCAAAGAAGACTTCACGAGGCATTCGACCATAACACATCATGCTTCCATCCAGGCTAGACAATATAATCTTTAGATGGAGAGAAGATGACTGAGGTTGGCGACCAACGAGTGAAATACTGCCCCAAGAATCTATATTGCGTTGGTATAAGTGATTATGGTAGCTTGGACTTTAAGAAGTGACAGTGATAGGTTGAATTACTCGCTACAGTGGAAAATCTGCTGATGTGCTGCGCGTAGCCGAAGGAATCCAGCGAATTTGGGCTGTTGACTGGAGTGCATTAGGGCGGATCCAGTAGCGGAAACAATCATGTACAAGTTAAATGCACCGCAATAAACGAACAAACAGAGGAGAAATTCTAAAGTTAATTAGTAGTTGGGTATTTGGTTCAAGGTTTTAATATAGTTTTGCAGTAATGGAAGTAGCTGTAGCTTTTTTCCTTTTTAATCTCTCTTTTTTAAATTTAGGTATCGGAAACAAATAGTTAATACATAACTTATAACTATCCAGGGAAATATGGTTTTTATGGCCTATTTAACCTTTTTAGATAATAGGCAGTAATTATGAAGAATAAAAGCATAATAATTCCATTAATACAGATAAAACAATTTAAAAATTAAATTATGTTATTCTGACACAAACAGCTCAATCCTTATCTCTGGGTATACAGTAGACAGTTCAGTAGTCAGTAACAGTTACACAGTATCGGAATCTATAGCTGATTACCGCTGGCATCCAACAAGACAATCATATGTTCATGGCTAAGAAAACAGTATATACACTCCTGGAAATTGAAATAAGAACACCGTCAATTTATTGTCCCAGGAAGGGGAAACTTTATTGAGGCATTCCTGCGGTCAGATACATCACATGATCACACTGACAGAACCACAGCCACATAGACACAGGCAACAGAGCATGCACAATGTCGGCACTAGTACAGTGTATATCCACCTTTCGCAGCAATGCAGGCTGCTATTCTCCCATGGAGACGATCGTAGAGATGCTGGATGTAGTCCTGTGGAACGGCTTGCCATGCCATTTCCACCTGGCGCCTCAGTTGGACCAGCGTTCGTGCTGGACGGGCAGACCGCGTGAGACGACGCTTCATCCAGTCCCAAACATGCTCAATCGGGGACAGATCCGGAGATCTTGCTGGCCAGGGTAGTTGACTTACACCTTCTAGAGCATGTTGGGTGGCACGGGATACATGCGGACGTGCATTGTCCTGTTGGAACAGCAAGTTCCCTTGCCGGTCTAGGAATGGTAGAACGATGGGTTCGATGACGGTTTGGATGTACCGTGCACTATTCAGTGTCCCCTCGACGATCACCAGTGGTGTACGGCCAGTGTAGGAGATCGCTCCCTACACCATGATGCCGGATGTTGGCCCTGTGTGCCTCTGTCGTATGCAGTCCTGATTGTGGCGCTCACCTGCACGGCGCCAAACACGCATACGACCATCATTGGCACCAAGGCAGAAGCGACTCTCATCGCTGAAGACGACACATCTCCATTCGTCCCTCCATTCACGCCTGTCGCGACACCACTGGAGGCGGGCTGCACGATGTTGGGACGTGAGCGGAAGACGGCCTAACGGTGTGCGGGACCGTAGCCCAGCTTCATGGGGACGGTTGCGAATGGTCCTCGCCGATACTCCAGGAGCAACAGTGTCCCTAATTTGCTGGGAAGTGGCGGTGGGGTCCCCTACGGCACTGCGTAGGATCCTACGGTCTTGGCGTGCATCCGTGCGTCGCTTCGGTCCGGTCTCAGGTCGACGGGCACGTGCACCTTTCGCCGACCACTGGCGACAACATCGATGTACTGTGGAGACCTCACGCCCCACGTGTTGAGCAATTCGGCGGTACGTCCACCCGGCCTCCCGCATACCGACAATACGCCCTCGCTCAAAGTCCGTCAATTGCACATACGGTTCACGTCCACGCTGTCGCGGCATGCTACCAGTGTTAAAGACTGCGATGGAGCTCCGTATGCCACGGCAAACAGGCTGACACTGACGGCGGCGGTGCACAAATGGTGCGCAGCTAGCGCCATTCGACGGCCAACACCGCGGTTCCTGGTGTGTCCGCTGTGCCGTGCGTGTGATCATTGCTTGTACAGCCCTCTAGCAGTGTCCGGAGCAAGTATGGTGGGTCTGACACACCGGTGTCAATGTGTTCTTTTTTCCATTTCCAGGAGTATAGATGGAATTCCTAGACCATGAGGGTGAGTTTAGGAGCGTAGCCGCTTACGAAATATGTTCTCTAGAGCTTAGAAGGATACAAGACCCAAAACATGCTGTGAGGGTAACGTGAGAGAATTGTCAAGGGCACATGGATAACAGGATTACAAAGGAGAGACAGAAGGTGATCAGCGTTCCCTATTAAGTGGAGTAGTAACATAAGAGCAAGTATAATGAGTTAGTGTGAAAGGTTAAATTCACTCTCTGAACTGTGTTGTGATGAAAATCTGTTCTGTAAAGTGCGATATGGCTTTCACTCGATGTGGAAATCACAGTTTTAGACCGCTCTATGCGGGGACCCAGGAGCTAGATCTGATCCTACGAGGGCCAGCGCATAGCCACAGGTATTTTGTGTGCAGATCTATCGGACAAAGTGGCTGAAACTTGACAGCAGCTGCTTGCTGGTGTTCACATGTGGTATTATTCATAATACGAATGGAAACGGCACATTCGTTGGTGCAACAGGTGCGCTGCTACCATGTAAATGTAGCTGACATTTTGATCCCAGCAGTGGTAATACGACATGCGAGCTACACTAGATGAGGGGAGAACATGAAGCCGCCAGCTGCAGCCACAAGATCAGGCCTCCACCGCCGTGGATTGGTGCCACAGTGCGTCGGGGCCACCCCAAGCCCAGTCCTCCCGCGAGATTCCAGGGGGCAGCGGGTCATGTCCCGAGCCACTTCCGATGCCGTCGGAGCGGGAGCCACCGCATGAGCCACAATCACCCACCAAGACACAGCTGTCTGTTGAGGAGCTGGCGACTGCTGCAAGAATTCCATCCGTGCCCCAGCCCAGCCGATGCAGTGTGACTTTAGCGCGACTCAAGCAACGGCGTACAGAGCACTGGCGCTATCATTCCTGGAAGCACGTATTACAGCAACCAAGATGGCTGCTAGTTGTCACGAATCCAGCAATGCAGTACTCACCAGTTTGTGAGGGGGGTGTGGTCGTTATCACGCTTCTACCGAGTCCACATGTGTGAGTAAAGTAATGTGGCTGTTTTCGTAGCTGTGGTTACCTGGGCTGCCACCCACCTGAGACCTCGCCACAAGTCTCTATCGTACGCCGTACCCACATCACACCAGTCATACAAGAATACATTTTAAAAATGGAAATTATCTTTCTTGGACACTAGCTGATAATTTACTACACAACTATGATAAGTAATTTTTAGAACCATCATGAACGGGCTACTAAAATTCGTTATTTCTGCAGTATGCGAATGATACACTAGCTTTACTTGTTGGATATGGAAAATAAAGACATGTATTTCCACCGATATGGGAATAAATTATAGAAAAATATCACATTTATCATCGAACATGAACAAATAGTAAAATAAACTTCCTTGATTCAATTGAAAAAGCAAAAATAATTAAAGACAACAGATAAGCATCTATGTTAGTGAACCAAATTTCTATTAAATATCTAAACTTCATTGAAACTAAAATAAAACACAGATTTACGCTAAGAAAAACACATGCAAACGAAACAGCTTTATAAATGTCACAGCATACTGGGGAAAAATTACAGGTAAAATCAAAGGCGCACCTCAAATAATCACCTTGTAAATAAGTTTCAAATCATATAATACAGTACAATCACCAATATGTCAGTCTGTAGAATAATCCCACATATTTCTCCTTTCGGGTGTTTAAAAGTCAAAATATTCATAGCAAGCAGGAAGAAATTTCAAAGCAATTTTCATAAAAGATCTGTCTGCCTCTCACTGGAATCACACATCTTAATTTGCTCACACCTAAAACAACAAAAGTTCAGCCATTGACATAACACAATGCCCATCAATCCCCATCACCAACGATAAACGTAGTTTGCTAAATATTTTATAAGAAATAGACAGTTTTAAGTAACTACGTGAGGAAACATCATGACATTATTTGGAGCAGAAAGAGTAGCATGAAAAGTAGAGAAATTTATCGAAAATTCCACCAACGATTTTGTAAATGTTGGATGTAGAAATAAAGACCTTGTGTTTAGATACTCCATTAACATAACTATGTAGTATTACAGTCGAGCAAGATCACAGACAGATTTTGGTGTGGCATAAGATATAAGCGAAGAGGATTTGGTGACACAAACTGGGCAGTTGTATCCAGAAGACGACAGCCACATCCTGAAGAACACACTGCGCTACTTAAAGAAGTGAAAGGAGATTCGCCAGTGCACGAAGTGTTATAAGCATCCAGAAGGAGAGTACATCATTTTTCCTATATCTGATTTCGTAGATGGAATCAACCTTAGAGTGAACGATCTGGCAACAGAAATGGAAAAACTGGAGAAGTTATTGAAGCAGGTTTCTGCCAGAAGAAATGCATCATTCTCCTTAGATAATTTGTACAAGTACTTTGTCATAACGCATAGGCGTATAGAGTACGGTTACAGGCGAGAAGTCCAGGACTGTCGAATATATACCCCTCACGCCTAACAGAAATAATGATAGGACATGAGAAGTGTCAGCGTATTGTCTGATGGTAAAAGAGTGGCAAAGGAGTTTCAGTTAGACGTAATGTGCCTCCAAGAACCGTATACGAAGGCAGGAAATATCTTCAGTGTGCCAGTAACAGCGCAGATAGTCAGACAAGGGCAGCTTCCTATGGCGACAACAACAGTACTAAATAAGGCCGTAACAGTATCAAAAATATTACAGTACTGTTCAGAACACGTATATGTATGGAAATGTTAACCGAGAGGAAGAGTTCCATTCTGTTTTCCATGAATTTTCAGTTTAGTCTTGAGATCGAACAGTATCTACTAAAACTAAAGGCAATTGACCACCTAGGATGAAATAAGCCTATTGTGTACTCCACTGATGCAAATGCGAAGCCAGTATTGTGGCATAGCACTGTGACTGATGACGGAAGTTGGGAACAGTCAGCTGCTCTGCTTATGGAAACACTCCTTCTTAGCGATGGAGAAGAAGGCGTGACACATGATCAGTGTAGGTTACGGGAAGTGTTACGGAATGAATATAGGAACAATAAACTTCTGTACTATTTCACACAACAACAAGTACTAATAAGACTGAAAAGAAAATATCTCCAGGACCAGGGGGAATACCTGCCGAAGTAATATAAGCATCATGTGAGTAATTAGATAGATACTTGTGTGATCTGTACAATGAGGGTCTCTTGCAATGAATGTCTCCTGCAGCATGGAAGAACGCTGAAGTGGTAATAAACAGTAAAAGGCAAGATAAAGATCCAGTTATAGCCGAATACTACACACCTATTTGTCTTTTGAATGTTCTCTGCAAAATATCTGAAAAACTATCATGCAAAAGACTACAACATCAGGGACTGCTACACGAGATGAGCCCTCACCAGTGTGCGTTTAGAAGAGGCAAATCAGCTGAAGACGCAATAAAGAAGGCGATTTCGATAGTGACAGATACTCATTCTACGTACGCTGTAGCGGTGGTGATTGATATTGCTGGCGCTTTCGATAAGCTATGGTGGCCATCTTTCTTTGGTCGCCTTTGGGCTCTGGAGTGTCCAGAAGCGCTGTATAATTACCTGAGAGATTATTACGGCGGGCAACATGTTTGTTTAACATGTGCAGCAAAGAAAACAACGAAGACAATAACAAAAGGCTGTCCACAGGGATCAGCATGTGATCCAGAGTTTTGTGATGTGGCACAACGGGCCTGTACTACAGAAGTTACATGACAGAGGTACATAAGCAGCCTGGTGGCATTTACAGATAGCCTAGTGTGCTGCTCTTTGTAAGTGGTGACTCCACAGAAATTGTAGAAGACAAATGTAATGCGGCCCTCCACGATGTTGAGGGCTGTTGTTGAAGTGCACGACACAAAACAACATGCCTCCTGCTGAAAGGGAATCTAATAAGTAACCCTAAAATAAAATTAAATGACATAACGAACTGGGGGTATTTTTGGTTGAACGTTGTAACTTCACAAATCAGGTTGAGGGAGCAGGCAAGAATGGTACTGAAGAAATGAATAAATTTGTTAGCATTGCAAACAGGCAGCTTCGACTTCCCTTGAAGACAATCGCAATATACCACCAATCTATATTAAAATCAGTCGTAGGATATGGTGCTAGCCTCTGGGCTCATAGACTGCAGCTAGTGAAGCCAGCCTCAATATTGTGAAGATTTCAACGAGGTGTGCTACTAAGATTAACGGGTCCTACAGCACTACGCAGAATGATGCTTTGCGAGTAATTCTATAAATATTCACACTGGATTTGGAAATTAGATAAAGGGGAGACTTTTCCTGATAAAAGAAAGGCAATGAAATTGAAGTTCGAAGCGTGCTTGGAACTGAGACGAGTTCGAGAAAGGCAATAGAAGACCTCACATTACAACTGTGGCAACATGAACGGGACACCTCACGCAATGGTAGGAGAACATACGAATTTCCCTCTAATATCAAGGAGAGATTAAAAATGAGATTTCTTTTCCCGTCGAGTGGACTGATACTTTACCTGAGTGGCCATGGCCCTTATGCCACGTATCTCTACAAAACCAGAAGACAGATGGATGACAGCTGCGCCTGCGGCAGTCTGGACACACCAGAACACACGTTGTGGGGCTGCGCGCTCTCTGAAGATGCAGCGGGTAATGGGCGTCTAGTATTAAGGATGTTGGATCCCAAAGCAGCAATAAGGAGCGTGTCGATCTAGCGCAGCTTGGACTATACTGCAAGCGCAGTATCCAGGAAAACCAAAGAAGACTTCACGAGGCATTCGACCATAACACATCATGCTTCCATCCAGGCTAGACAATATAATCTTTAGATGGAGAGAAGATGACTGAGGTTGGCGACCAACGAGTGAAATACTGCCCCAAGAATCTATATTGCGTTGGTATAAGTGATTATGGTAGCTTGGACTTTAAGAAGTGACAGTGATAGGTTGAATTACTCGCTACAGTGGAAAATCTGCTGATGTGCTGCGCGTAGCCGAAGGAATCCAGCGAATTTGGGCTGTTGACTGGAGTGCATTAGGGCGGATCCAGTAGCGGAAACAATCATGTACAAGTTAAATGCACCGCAATAAACGAACAAACAGAGGAGAAATTCTAAAGTTAATTAGTAGTTGGGTATTTGGTTCAAGGTTTTAATATAGTTTTGCAGTAATGGAAGTAGCTGTAGCTTTTTTTCCTTTTTAATCTCTCTTTTTTAAATTTAGGTATCGGAAACAAATAGTTATTACATCACTTATAACTATCCAGGGAAATATGGTTTTTATGGCCTATTTAACCTTTTTAGATAATAGGCAGTAATTATGAAGAATAAAAGCATAATAATTCCATTAATACAGATAAAACAATTTAAAAATTAAATTATGTTATTCTGACACAAACAGCTCAATCCTTATCTCTGGGTATACAGTAGACAGTTCAGTAGTCAGTAACAGTTACACAGTATCGGAATCTATAGCTGATTACCGCTGGCATCCAACAAGACAATCATATGTTCATGGCTAAGAAAACAGTATATACACTCCTGGAAATTGAAATAAGAACACCGTCAATTTATTGTCCCAGGAAGGGGAAACTTTATTGAGGCATTCCTGCGGTCAGATACATCACATGATCACACTGACAGAACCACAGCCACATAGACACAGGCAACAGAGCATGCACAATGTCGGCACTAGTACAGTGTATATCCACCTTTCGCAGCAATGCAGGCTGCTATTCTCCCATGGAGACGATCGTAGAGATGCTGGATGTAGTCCTGTGGAACGGCTTGCCATGCCATTTCCACCTGGCGCCTCAGTTGGACCAGCGTTCGTGCTGGACGGGCAGACCGCGTGAGACGACGCTTCATCCAGTCCCAAACATGCTCAATCGGGGACAGATCCGGAGATCTTGCTGGCCAGGGTAGTTGACTTACACCTTCTAGAGCATGTTGGGTGGCACGGGATACATGCGTACGTGCATTGTCCTGTTGGAACAGCAAGTTCCCTTGCCGGTCTAGGAATGGTAGAACGATGGGTTCGATGACGGTTTGGATGTACCGTGCACTATTCAGTGTCCCCTCGACGATCACCAGAGGTGTACGGCCAGTGTAGGAGATCGCTCCCCACACTATGATGCCGGGTGTTGGCCTTGTGCGCCTCGGTCGTATGCAGTCCTGATTGTGGCGCTCACCTGCACGGCGCCAAACACGCATACGACCATCATTGGCACCAAGGCAGAAGCGACTCTCATCGCTGAAGACGACACGTCTCATTCGTCCCTCCATTCACGCCTGTCGCGACACCACTGGAGGCGGGCTGCACGATGTTGGGGCGTGAGCGGAAGACGGCCTAACGGTGTGCGGGACCGTAGCCCAGCTTCATGGAGACGGTTGCGAATGGTCCTCGCCGATACCCCAGGAGCAACAGTGTCCCTATTTTGCTGGGAAGTGGCGGTGCGGTCCCCTACGGCACTGCGTAGGATCTTACGGTCTTGTTGTGCATCCGTGCGTCGCTGCGGTCCGGTCCCAGGTCGACGGGCACGTGCACCTTTCGCCGACCTCTGGCGACAACATCGATGTACTGTGGAGACCTCACGCCCCACGTGTTGAGCAATTCGGCGGTACGTCATTGTGCTCCCTGCCGCCGTTGGATAAGCAGCTGCTGCAGGAAGTCGTATAACCCTAGCTTACTTATTTGTTAGATAGTTTAATTAATTTCTTTGTGTGTTTTTGGGTACTTGCGTTGTTTAATTCATATATTTCGGGCGTATTATAGTATTTGACAGTCGTAGCATCGCGCTTTAGTGTTTACTTGGTAGATTCTTATTTAAATTGCGTGTGAGTTTCGTATAGGAGATGCAATTTCTAGTTTTAGTTACTGTAATCGTAAATTCAGCAGATTGTAGCGCAGTCGTTAGGCATTTGTACAGGTTAGTTGATACATTCTTTGCGTGTTTCGCTTGCGTTATCTAGGCACGGACTCGTATTTCAGTAACTGTTGTTCAACGTCAATTAGAATGGACAGGGACTGCGATTGCTGTGTTCGGATGAGGGCTGACTTGGCATTCCTTCGCTCACAGCTGCAATCGGCACTGACTTCGGTCGCGCAGATTGAGGCTGTTGCCAATGGGCACCACTGTGGGGAGCCGGACTTGGGTATCACGGGGATGTCAACCTCGTCCCGTCTGTCCCCAGATCGGTCTGCCGCTGTTGTTGCCCCAGTTGCTGCGCGCAGTGGGGCTGAGCCCTCGCCTGTGGTTGATTGGGATGTCGTTCCAAGGCGTGGCAGACAGCGAAAGGCGTCCCCGGAGGCTGATCAGAAAGCCTCGCCGGTGCGTCTGACAAACCGGTTTCAGGCACTGTCCCTGGCTGAGCCAGATGCAGCTCCGTGCCCTGTTTCAGAGGATCATTCTCAGCCTTCAAGGTCCGGGCAATCGCTGAGGGTGGGCTTACTGGTAGTTGGGAGCTCCAATGTTAGGCGCGTAATGGGGCCCCTTAGGGATACGGTGGCTAAGGAGGGGAAGAAATCCAGTGTGCACTCCGTGTGCATTCCGGGAGGAGTCATTCCTGATGTGGAAAGGGTCCTTCCGGATGCCATGAAGAGCTCAGGGTGCAGCCTACTGCAGGTGGTGGCACATGTCGGCACTAATGACGTGTGTCGCTTTGGATCTGAGGAAATTCTCTCTGGATTCCAGCGGCTATCTGATTTGGTGAAGGCTGCCGGTCTTGCTTACGAGATGAAGGCAGAGCTCACCATCTGCAGCATCGTTGACAGAACCGACTGCGGACCTTTGGTGCAGAGCCGGGTGGAGGGTCTGAATCAGAGGCTAAGACGGTTTTGCGACCGTATTGGCTGCAGATTCCTTGACTTGCGCCATAGGGTGGTGGGGTTTCGGGTTCCGCTGAATAGGTCAGGAGTACACTACACTCAGCTGGCGGCTACACGGGTAGCGGAGGCTGTGTGGCGTGGACTCGGAGGTTTTTTAGGTTAGAAGGCCTCGGGAAAGTGCGGGATGGGCTGCAATGTCAAAGGGTGCTTGGCAATTACAGGACGTGCTTGGATCAAAGAACAGTCGGAATTATAGTTGTAAATTGTTGTAGTTGCGCTGGAAAAGTCCCTGAGCTTCAAGCGCTAATAGAAAGCACAGAAGCTGATATTGTTATAGGTACAGAAAGCTGGCTAAAGCCTGAAATAAGTTCTGCAGAAATTTTTACGAAGTCTCAGACGGTGTTCAGGAAAGATAGATTAGGCAGAATTGGTGGTGGAGTGTTTGCGTCTGTCAGTAGTGGTTCATCTTGTAGTGAAGTCGAAGTAGATACTCCGTGCGAATTGGTATGGGTGGAGGTTATACTTAACAGCTGAATTAAGTTAATAATCGGCTCCTTCTACCGACCCCCAGACTCCGATGACACAGTTGCGGAACAGTTCAGAGAAAGTTTGAGTCTCGTAACAAATAAATACCCCACTCATACGGTTATAGTTGGTGGGGACTTCAACCTACCCTCGGTATGTTGGCAAAAATACTTGTTCAAAACCGGTGGTAGGCAGAAAACGTCTTCCGAGGTTGTCCTAAATGCTTTCTCCGAAAATTATTTCGAGCAGTTAGTCCACGAACCCACGCGAATTGTAAATGGTTGCGAAAACACACTTGACCTCTTAGCCACAAACAATCCGGAGCTGATAGAGAGCATCATGACTGATACAGGGATTAGTGATCACAAGATCTTTGTTGCTAGGCTCAATACCATTTCTTCCAAATCCATCAGAAACAAACGCAAAATAATTTTATTTAAAAAAGCGAATAAAGTGTCACTAGAAGCCTTCCTAAAAGACAATTTCCATTCCTTCCGAACTGACTATGCGAATGTAGACGAGATGTGGCTCAAATTCAAAGATATAGTAGCAACAGCAATTGAGAGATTCATACCTCATAAATTGGTAAGAGATGGAACGGATCCCCCGTGGTACACAAAAAAGGTCTGAACGCTGTTGCAGAGGCAATGGGAAAAGCATGCGAAGTTCAGAAGAACGCGAAATCCCGAAGATGGGCTAAAATTTACAGACGCGCGAAATTTGGCACGTACTTCGATGCGAGATGCCTTTAATAGGTTCCACAACGAAACATTGTCTCGAAATTTGGTAGAAAATCCGAAGAAATTCTGGTCGTATGTAAAGTACACAAGCGGCAAGACGCAGTCAATACCTTCGCTGCGCAGTGCCGATGGTACTGTTATCGACGACTGTGCCGCTAAAGCAGAGTTATTGAACGCAGTTTTCCGAAATTCCTTCACCAGGGAAGACGAATGGAATATTCCAGAATTTGAAACACGAACATCTGCTAGCATGAGTTTCTTAGAAGTAGATACCTTAGGGGTTGCAAAGCAACTCAAATCGGTTGATACGGGCAAGTCTTCAGGTCCAGATTGTATACCGATTAGGTTCCTTTCACATTACGCTGATACTATAGCTCCCTAATTAGGACTCATATACAACCGTTCGTTCGCCGATAGATCTGTACCTACAGATTGGAAAATTGCGCAGGTCGCACCAGTGTTCAAGAAGGGTAGTAGGAGTAATCCATTTAACTACAGACCTATGTCATTGACGTCGGTTTGCAGTAGGGTTTTGGAGCATATACTGTATTCAAACATTATGAATCACCTCGAAGGGAACGATCTATTGACACGTAATCAGCATGGCTTCAGAAAACATCGCAATTGTGGAACGCAGCTAGCTCTTTATTCGCACGAAGTAATGGCCGCTATCGACAGGGGATCTCAAGTTGATTCCATACTTCTAGATTTCCGGAAAGCTTTTGACACCGTTCCTCACAAGCGACTTCTAATCAAGTTGCGGAGCTATGGGTTATCGTCTCAGTTGTGCGACTGGATTCGTGATTGCCTGTCAGGAAGGTCGCAGTTCATAGTAATAGACGGCAAATCATCGAGTAAAACTGAAGTGATATTAGGTGTTCCCCAGGGAAGCGTCCTGGGACCTTTGCTGTTCCTGATCTATATAAATGACCTGGGTGACAATCTGAGCAGTTCTCTTAGATTGTTCGCAGATGATGCTGTAATTTACCGTCTAGTAAGGTCATCCAAAGACCAGTATCAGCTGCAAAGCGATTTAGAAAAGATTGCTGTATGGTGTGTCAGGTGGCAGTTGACGCTAAATAACGAAAAGTGTGAGATGATCCACATGAGTTCCAAAAGAAATCCGTTGGAATTCGATTACTCGATAAATAGTACAATTCTCAAGGCTGTCAATTCAACTAAGTACCTGGGTGTTAAAATTACGAACAACTTCAGTTGGAAGGACCACATAGATAATATTGTCGGGAAGGTGAGCCGAAGGTTGCGTTTCATTGGCAGGACACTTAGAAGATGCACCAAGTCCACTAAAGAGACAGCTTACACTACACTCGTTCGTCCTCTGTTAGAGTATTGCTGCGCGGTGTGGGATCCTTACCAGGTGGGATTGACGAAGGACATCGAAAGGGTGCAAAAAAGGGCAGCTCGTTTTGTATTATCACGTTATAGGGGAGAGAGTGTGGCAGATATGATACACGAATTGGCATGGAAGTCATTACAGCATAGACGTTTTTCGTCGCGGCGAGACCTTTTTACGAAATTTCAGTCACCAACTTGCTCTTCCGAATGCGAAAATATTTTGTTGAGCCCAACGTACATAGGTAGGAATGATCATCAAAATAAAATAAGAGAAATCAGAGCTCGAACAGAAAGGTTTAGGTGTTCGTTTTTCCCGCTCGCTGTTCGGGAGTGGAATAGTAGAGAGATAGTATGATTGTGGTTCGATGAACCCTCTGCAAAGCACTTAAATGTGAATTGCAGAGTAGTCATGTAGATGTAGACGTCCACCCGGCCTCCCGCATGCCCACTATACGCCCTCGCTCAAAGTCCGTAACTGCACATACGGTTCACGTCCACGCTGTCGCGGCATGCTACCAGTGTTAAAGACTGCGATGGAGCTCCGTATGCCACGGCAAACTGGCTGACACTGACGGCGGCGGTGCACAAATGGTGCGCAGGTAGCGCCATTCGACGGCCAACACCGCGGTTCCTGGTGTGACCGCTGTGCCGTGCGTGTGATAATTGCTTGTACAGCCCTCTCGCAGTGTCCGGAGCAAATATGGTGGGTCTGACACACCGGTGTCAATGTGTTTTTTTTTTCATTTCCAGGAGTGTATAAGATAAATTACATTACTTGCAGAAACAGTAGTTACATTAACGAAGACAGAACCGTATACACTTCACGTTAATGTACTCTGAAAGATGTTTAGTCCTCTGTAGTTTAAATGTGGCAAGCTGGAGCGCACTACAAGACATCAAATGGGGTTTTAGAATGGGCAGAGGTGGATTTTTTTCTTCTTATTCTTCTTTATTCGGGAATGAATTTGTAGTCATCATTATTATTTTTCCTCTACAGTTGTAAAACAATATATTACTAGTGAAGTACAATATTTGAACGAATAAATAATTATTAAACTTGTAAATAAAATTATTCTTTTGGTGTAGAGACAATTAGAACCAGTGAATCGTATGATAAAGCTGGAACCGTAATGTGCATTATGTGGTAGCCACCTCATGTCATTCTTTGTGAGAAGCTCGTAGATGTTTCTGTGTTACTTTTCTGATATTTAAAACTAAACACAACGTTAAACTTGTTGTCATATGAAATTCATCAATTTTAGCTTCACGCTGCTCAGTACTACGGCAATACACTGTATTCGATGTCAAGTGAAATACAAGGTCGCTAGAATAATAAGTGAGGTATATGACATCCTGAAATGCTATTAGGCCCATTTCATTATTGCCACATAGTAACTGAAGGAAAGATAATTACATCTGTCCGAGGTTGTCTGGTTTGTTCACATGTACAAACAAGAATAATGAGTGCGCTGGTTTCGACACAGGAATATCAACAATAATAACGACAAGGTGGCCTTTTGGCCCTCGGGAGCCTATGCCTTCCACATCCCCAACAACTCCCCCCTCCTCGTGTTCTTAATGTAAGCTCCATAATTTCGAAGTTAGTTTTAATTTAATTAACTAAACTGTAGTATCTAATTCCTCTACGTTTTATGAAAACAGACCCGAGGATGGTCCAATTACGCTGAAAATGCGTAGCGACTAATGTGAAAACAGTGTTATGGAGCTGGTTTTGTCACAAATAACAGAATGAGTTGAGTTATTCGACAGGCCATTAGTATCAACACACATAGATCTACCGAGGATTCTATGACTTTCATTACATTACGTGTAGAGATAAAGAGACTAAAACTTACCCAAATTTCCTAATTGCCCGTTTTTACTGATTTGATGTCCATATGATAAGTTGTTTTAGTTTACGAAAATCACGTCCACAATCACAAAGCAGCATATACTCGAGAGTCGTAATCGTCTTAGCAAAGTGATAAACTTGATTGTAACAAACAAGATGGAATGCTTCAGTCTCTGAAAATGTGTATGTGAGGAATGCGGCAAGAATTACCATTTTTCCTGATGATTTAGGTTCGCTTGGCTTATCTAGGCGACTATCGACGCCACTCCTGCAACTGTCAACCGCCACTTCGTTCTCCAGGAGACTTAGTGCGCCGCCTGTGACGTCCCCCACTATGGCTGTGTATGACTTCCACCCACTCCTTGTTTGCTGTGTTATTTATTTTAAATTACTCATTTGCTTTATCGATCACTTTTAGATCTTTCACACTTTCTCTTTCACCCACCCAGACTTCCTTAGTGATGCTCAGTATAGTGAATGTTGCAACGTGCTTAGTAGATGACTTTTACCAAAGAATATTAATACTTGTCGTCAATTTCATTGCTGTTAAGTGCATCAAACGAGCATAACTAATTATACGATCAAACAATTCAAGTTCACTTACACCCAAACGCCATAATATGTAACTAATGGGAGTTACCTTAGAACCAACTATTTGCTTTGTGTAGAGATGCAACAACACATGTGGATGGTCGAGTATTTATTTAGTTTTAAGTGGTTATATTTTTATACTGACTTTCATTGTTGTATGATTATGATTATGGCAGGCTTGCTGATGATGCCTATGGTCACTCCATTTTCCTCATCGTGGTTTGTGGTCACACGTAATAAGAAAAACACACATGGAGTGTAAGTGCTGCCTCGTGACTGAGTCTCCCCTGTTAATCACTTATATGTCGACAATTTATATTAAATCGCTACGCAATTCAACCTTCCTCTTTTCTGTAACTGAAGAGCTGTTTTCTTTTATCATAGGTAGCCCACTTTGCAATGGCGAATAGGAAAGACCTCTTAAAATCTGTAGCACGATATCACGCCATCTGCAAGTTCTTCGGGCTGACGCCGTTCACAGTGGACACTGAGAGGTGTGAACTACGGAGGACACGTGCTGGTACGCTATACGCAGCGGTTGTTCTGTTCATGACCCTGGCATCAACAACGCTTGTGTGGTACTGGGTGCAAGTTTTGAACGTGAGAAGAAAGGATTCCATTAGCTTTGTGTGGCTTGTTTCCAATGTGATGACGAGCTACGTCACCACGGTAACGGTGGTCGCCGCAGACCTGTTTCGAAACACCTTCAAGTACCAGAGGATCCTATCTCTGTTGTCTTATAGAGACATAGGGGTCCTGGAATCTCGCCATTCCTCCAGAGGGGCAGTAACCATCTCCTGCGTGTCAATTTATGTCATATCTCTTGCGCTGATTATAGCTACGGTTACGTTGACTTTACAGAGCAACGGAATGATCTGGGAATTTGTCCCCATATTCTTCACAGGTAGTATTATACCAACAGTTGTTTCCAGGTACGTGGGACTTGTTCTTCTGGTGAAGGATGACTTACGTCAACTCAACCAGTGCCTGGGAGCTTCGGAGCGAACGAGATGCCAGCGCCGAGCGCCTGCAGACCGCTACCGGAAACTGAGGAGAGTCTACTCAGCACTGTGCCACCTGTCCCAGGAGGTTCTTTCGGCACATGAGACATTCTTAGTTCCATTCATTGTGACAGTACCGTGCAATATCTCCTGGAACATTGTTGCGATATTCTTAGTACAGTGGCATAGATGGCCAAAGGTGACAAATATTTTGAGCCTGTTGACGCAGTCGTCACTGTTGTTAACGGTAACGGCTGCCTCGCACGCACTCTCCAGGGAGGCAGCGCAGACAGCTCCTGCCCTGTGTCGCCTGTTGCTGGGTTCGGCTCTCAGCAGCACAGAAGCCGTGGAGCTGCGACGTTTCTGACGCCTGGCACGCAGCCAGAGTCCCGCTCATCAGCTGTACGGCGTCCGCTGGATCTGCGGATGTTGGTGACGTCCTTGTCCTGTGCTGTCATACTGTCGACTTTCTGGGCAGTATTCTGAAAACACTCGTATTCCAAGCATTGTAACAGCAGTATGTGTTGCATTGGGGTATTTAATCTATAAGCAAGTTCTTTTACAAACAAATGAGAATCACTTCCAGAGAGGTGATGTAAATAAATTGCTACAAAACTCGGATTTTTTAGTTTTAGATTAAAGTTATTAGATAATGGGTTTATACATTTTCCAGTCAAATAATCATGATTACCAACTTTTCATTACTTTTTGTGTAATGACATCTACATAATGTACATATATTTGTTATGTATGTTCTGACTGTTGTTCAGTCGTTAATGGTCTCATTTCTTCAATATCAGAATAAATTCTTCAATTCTTTGACATATCTTTTCATACACACAGTAAATTGTTAATAACAAAATAGTCATCTACATACAAAAGGATCATTGTAGCGTCCACTAATGTACTTTATACAGTGAGAGAAACAAGTTGGTTCATGGTTGCGATATTTCATTCCATATGTGTTTTCTGGATTTGATTGGCAGTCATGAACAGTAATCTTCCAAAATCAGCATAAATAAGCAGTGGATCTTTCTGTGCATGCTGATACTTTTCAAAGCTTAGATATAGACTTCTTCTGGTAATTCTATCCTGTAAACTAAACAATTTTTCCCTTACTATTGAAGTGGAGTAAATAAATAGCCCAAATATATTTTACTTCTATATGTTTCGTTATTTGACTTGGAAGACGCCTACAAAAAATTTTTAAGTAACAGTAGTGGGAATTTTCATTATCTTTGGAATAAAGAAAATTTACATGATTCTTCTGTTTTATATTTGTTATTTTTAATGGATACCCTTAATATTTTTCATCAAATGAATAAACATTAATAGATACATTCATTCTAGTCTCAGTTTTGGGTATGTTATAAGCACTGTATGGAACTCAAAATATTCAAGTTTAGGGTCAAGACCTACACCGACATTTTTGTAATTTGGGACTCTATTGATAGTTTTATTTACAGGAGACAATGGACATTTTATTGGCCACAGAAATCATTTTCCATTATTACTGTTTACATTATTACAAGCTTCCTTTTTGCTCATTGTTTCTGGGAAGTCAATATAAGATGAATCTCTTAACATGTATATGAATTCATTATATCAAACTGATAAACCTATTTGTTGACCAACCTGAACCTTATATTCAAAAATTATACGTTTTTTTTACCATTCTTAAATTACTTAATTAATTCTCTCTCTCTCTCTCTCTCTCTCTCTCTCTCTCTCTCTCTCTCTCTCTCTCTCTCTCTCTCTCTCTCTCTCTCCTCTCTCTCTGTGATTCAGTACTTTTCTGTATGAAACCCAAATTGCATAGTATTTCCACTTGTCTACATTCTGTACTCACATAAACTTTAAAATTTTATTACAATCCATTATGTATTTTTAGTCAATATTTTATAATCTAGATAATTTTTGGTTTTGATGCATTGAAGAAGAAGTTTGTACCAAGCAAGTTTAGATTGCTCTCGAAATGTGTATTTTGTATTCTGTTTGCAAATGCTTTATCAACCACATAATCTATAATTGTTTATTTGTTTCTTAAATTCCCATATCGATTGCTAGGAAATGTTCTTCCAGTGATTTAGTTTCATTCTTTTGAAAATTTTCACCATAATTTCCAAATTTACTCTCATACCTATTAATAAATGTAAGTAGATCAACGTTATTTAATTACTACATATAGTTAAATTATTTTGTCTGCATTTAGTTGGGCAATTGTGAATCGATCGATTTTAGTTTTATATGAAATATAAAACGCTATGCTTCATCCCAGTATATGCCTAAAACATGAAGATAGGCGGATCTAGTAGTTGGACAGTGTTAAATTCTCAGCAAAACTAATTCATCTGGGTGGAGCATTCCGCATTAACTGCTGAAAGCCATATTAAGCCCCCATTTCTCATGTGGACATTGTCACTCACATGTGATACAAGAATAAAAAAGCTAGCAAACGTCATTTACCTACATTTCGTAATGATGAAGCCAAAAAGGTTTATAGTTTTCAAACTTTGCCTACTCCATTGGAGATTTTCTTAGTAAAGTGGACTGATATGGATGTATTATCAATTTCAACTATCCCCAGGACAGTAATGCGACCAAAATAATATATGTTGAAATCTGACTCTTCTCTCTGATGACATGTGAAGACCACAGTCTATTAACTATTATTTGCACAACTATTTATTATATATTTACATGCTTTGTGACAAGGTAGACACTACTTATAAACCAAAATACGTTTAAGAATTTTCGACTTTGTCCACCATATCGATTGAGAAATGTGGAAGGGAGATTACATTTTTTCTTGCAAATATGTATTGTGTACTCTTGTTTTGCTGAGATATTATATATCCTTTAGGACATCCTTAATATATGTCTATGGAGGAAATGTATATCTAATGCTGTCTAATATGTTATGTTACAGAATCGAAGCGAAGTACAAAATGAGTTGTTTCTTGGAAAATATCTGGAACATGGCAGTGCAAGGATGGCAGGTTATCAGTTCTTCTCTAATTTCAAGTAATGATTGGCCACTCTAGTTAGTGGCAATATGTTTAATAAAATACTATAGTTTTTCACAGGTATTGATTAAAAAGATATATCCTGAAGGAGTATGAGAAGTTCTCACAGCACATTAACAGGATTAGCTTGTTCTAGAGGTGTTTCCAAATAAATAGTCATGCAGATATTTCTGTTGCAGACTGAGGACGGTGTATTCAGCGACGTTAGATAAGTAATCACCTCATTTGCAGTGTAAAAATTATTCCAATTACAAGTGATACGTTTGTAGGTTGGTTAGTATCTCGAAGTATGTGTAGCAAGAGCGAAACAATAATGCTTTTAAGTGTGGACGCTTGGACGCAGAATAATCATTGTGTACCGAAAAGCATGGTGCACTCAGTGGTGCAGTTGCGACCATGCAGAAAACATCAGGTCGCAATCTTTGTGACGTGTTTGTGAGAGTACTGTTCGACGCAGATGAGAAACATTCGACACGCTGAGAACGTGGACATTAAGGTATCGCGTGTAAAAGTATCTGCACGAATACCCTTTATACCCTATATATGGGACACCCACGCAATCTGGACATTTCGCCAGAAGACGAAGGGAATGACATTCATCGAAACGTTGGGGACTGTTGACGAAGCCACGCAAGATTTCATCAGTGCCAATAACATTCACTAGTGTGGCACATTTGAAAGGTTAAGAGACAAAAATGGCAGGCAAGTATTATTATTCTCAATCAAATCTATCAAATCGTTAATATGTTTATGTAATATAAAAGGTTTAGATAAATACACAAAAGGCAAAAATTGTTTAGAACCTGCCGAGAAACTATAAAAAACACTTTAAGTCACGTCTACTTCAAGAGATATAAAATTTTTCTCTACAGCAGTTACGTTTAGTGTGATGCCGAATTCTAAATTTAAGAATATGTGGCGTTGCAATGGGGGAGAGTACTGCAGCGTACTAGCGCGTAGTTCTGGATGTGAATGACTGCGCGTCAGTGGATCAATCCACAGTAAGCATAGTAGTCCACTGCGATAATGAGTAATTTAGCTTTTCCCCTTGACACTCTTAGTTTCTAGATACTATTCTTTTTTTTATAGAAGGAACCAATTAACGCTCCTTCATCCCTCTCCCCCACCCCACACTAATCTCTCCAGCATCTGATTACCGAGTTAAGTGGCGCAGTGGTTAGCACACTAGACTCGCATTTGGGAGGAAGACGGTTCAATCCCTTGTCCGGCCGTGCTGATTCAGGTTTTCTGTGATTTCCCTAAATCACTCCAGGCAAATGCTGGGATGGTTTCTTTGAAGGGGAACGGCCAACTTCCTTCCGTAATCCGATGAGAAGGATGACCTCGCTATCTGGCCTCCTCCCCCACAACAAATCAACCCAACATCCAATTAATTTAAAATTAGTTAATACTTGACTACTTGTGCTGAACCTTTAATGTAAGATGAAAAGTGTCAAATGACAGCATTTTAAATGTTTAAAATAGATCAATAATTAAACGAAATATTAATAATCAATTTTTTGTTGCCCCTGGAGTGCGCTGGATAGGCAAACTGCAACTGTCATTTGTAGCTGTTTTGTGAGACAGGTTGGTAATAAATACCTTTACAGAACATACCAACATACTACGTGTTAAATAAGAATTTTCACATACAATGTATATGGTATTTTACAGCTAAGATAAGAGACTAAAAATACTCAATAAGTTATAATCATAAACACGAAATATTGAAGTACACATACCAAGAAATTATTTAGCAAAAAAACAAAACAAAACGTGTTTGCTTTTACCCTTTTCCTGGCAACGGCCATGCCACAGTGGATACACCGGTTCCCGTGGGATCACCGAAGTTAAGCGCTGTCGGGCGTGGCCGGCACTTGGATCGATGACCATCCAGCCGAAATGCGGTGTTGTCATTTTTCGGGGTGCACTAGCCTCGTGGTGTGAATTGAGGAGCTACTTGACCGAATAGTAGCGGCTCCGGTCAAAGAAAACCGTCATAACGACCGGGAGAGTGGTGTGCTGAACACATGCCCCTCCTGTCCGCATCCTCAACTGAGGATGATACGGCGGTCGGATGGTCCCGATGGGCCACTTGTGGAGTGCTTTTTTTTTACCCTTCTCTACTCACTCGAGAGTTCTTGCAGTGGCTTTCAAAATGATAGCCACCTTAAAATATGTTACTTCTTTCCTATACCATGCCAATTTCAGAACACTTGATTTTTCATGTATTAATCATTATCTTTCTTGTCCATTACGAAGGTAGAATTCAGAAATAGCCCAAACCACCTGTGTCGTCTCTCACAGAGCCAACACACACTATGTGATCAAAAGTATCCGAAGACCCTCCAAAATATAAGTTTCTCATAGTGGGTGCATTGTGCTGCCACCCACTGCTACGTACTCAATATCAGCGACCTCATTGGTCATTAGACATCATGAGAGAGCAGAATGGGGTTCTCCGCAGAACTCACAGACATTGAACGTATTCAGGTGATTGGGTGTCACTTGTGTCATACGTCTGCAAGAGAGATTTCCACACTCCTGAACATCCCTAAGTCCACTGTTTCCGATGTGATAGTGAAGTGGAAATTTGAAGGGGCATGTGCTGTGGCCTTCTCAACCATACATCATGGCGCCTAGAGTATCAGCAACCAAACTGACAGCCTGCAGCGGCGGGTTGCCCGAATCGCAGGCACACCGAAGCACTACACAACCGACAGGCAACATTGATGAACGACCACAACAACAACACAGCAAAGACACCAGCGGCCATCAGGGGCCACATAAACATAAGGAAGAGGTCTCTGCAGATCCTGGAACTATTTTTACACGTCAAACAACATGATGGAAAATAGTTCCGAGGTACTCATCTGCTGAAGCGCTATGAAGGCTGGCACTCGGCCGCACATCGGCAGTTCATCGACCGCCAGCAGATGTGGATACCTGCCGCCCCGGCAGCCCGGCTTGGATCTTCTCGCTTATCTCGCTTATTAGGCTTGGTATATCAGAGAAGTCTCTGATGGAGACTAGTAGGAAATTATTTCTGTTGTTTTCTATATTATTCTTGTATGTAGTTGTGATTCGAAGACGGATCACTGTTTTGTGTTGGTGTTATACTTGGAGAATTTGTTATGGTTAATTGACCGATTAATAAATTGTTGTTGGACTTTGATCGTTAGTGGCGACGATTTCGTAGTTTTCATGCGTTTGTTGCTTGTTCTCCTCCATAGCAGAGGATATTCCGGGTCTGGATAAGCCCTTGGCACGCGTCCTCGCGCTTTTATCGAGTATGCAGCAGACAAATGAACTTATTATTCAGCAATTGCAGGCTCTGAGTGCTTCATCCACTTCCTCGCTCTTGGGCTGCAGGCCACGCCTCCCGCTTTTCCTATGTTGGACAAGACTTTGGAGCCTTGGGGCTATTATGTAGCACAGTTGGAACAACATTTTTTTGCACATGACGCCGTTGGCAACGTGCAGAGGCGTGCGTTTTTTCTTGCCTATGTCGGTCCAGAAATATATCATGTGTTGCAACAGCTACACCCCGACATGGAGCCTCACGCTCTCTCGTAGGAACATTTCACTTAAAGATTGTTGGAATATTTTGATTCTCAGGTCCACATGATGGCTGCCCGTCACAAGTTTTTTGTTGTCAGAAGCTCCCCTCCCAATCTTACAGGGAGTGGATTGCCCCACATCAAGGCCTCTCCCAGGACTGTCGGTTTTTTTGTGGTAACTCTTCGTGTAAACAGTCATATGGTTCAGCACTCATTTGGGACATGCTTCTCGTACATGCTCCAGATGACTCCTTGTGGACCGACCTTCTTAAGTTGAAGGATCCATCGTTGGATACTTGCTTAAATGTTGCCCGTGCTCATGAGCAGTCTACTCGCTTGTCGATCGAGTTGTTTCCCCATGCACAGGTCTTTGTCACGCACCAATCGTGGCACCAGTATGCCTCACTGTGGTCTCTCAGGTCCCCCCATCTGGAGGGCCCTCCCCTATTCCCGGATCCAGGGGGCGCGGCCGCTCCACCACTGGATCAGTTGCTGTGACGGCGACGTCAGCCACTCCAGCCACAACAGCGGCAAGGGTTGCCGTCCTGTCATTTCGCACCGGAGAGCTGATTGTCGGTTTCGATGTGTGACCTGTTTGGCCTGCGGAAAACAGAGCCACAAGGAGGAGGTGTGCCAGTCGTCCTCTCAAATGCTCGTGGACCACACGTCCGTCGACACTCCCAACTCTCTGGAGGACGACTCCGTCCCACCGCCTCAGATTTCCTTTGTGCAGTCCGTCTTTCCGCCTTCAGCGGCGGCAATCACTCTGACAGTACAGGTTGATGGCGTCCCGCTCCTGTTTCAGATGGATACAAGGTCTTCCGTCTCCTCCTCTCTGTCCTTTTTATGCCGCAATGCGGAGCTACAGTAATGGTGTCATTGACCTCCAACGGCGGTTTTCTGCTTGGGTCCAGTACCGATCGCATGATGTTCAGACTCGGGTAATGGTCCTCTCCGCACCCACAGCCACAAACCTATTGGGCATGGATCTTTCCCCTTTATTGGGCTTGGAGACCCATGATTCGGAGCCAGCGGTTCAGTCTCTTTCAGTGGGTGACCACCTTCAACAATTTTTGCAGGATTTCCCTGATGTTTTCTCCACCCTGTCTCACAGGGTTTCAGGATTTGAGGCCCACATCGAACTCCTTCCCTCAGCTGTCCCAAAATTCCATAAGGCTCTCTTGGTTCCTTTTGCCCTCTGCGACAAGTTATGTCAGGAAACTTCAACGCCTGGAGGATGGTGGCATCCTCAGCCAAGTCCCCATAGCTGTTGGGCTACGTCCATCATCGGTCTTGAGAAACCCAACAGGTGCTTGTGCATTTGTGGGGATTTTGAGGCCACTATCAATGCTCAGTCTGTTATCGATTCTTACCCCATCCCAAAGGTTGAGCACATTTTGTCAAAATTGGCTGACGGCAAGGTGTTTGCCAAAATTTACCTGTTGGATGCGTACCTTCAGTTACCTTTGGATGAGCTGTCCAAAGCTGTTTTAGTCATCTCCACTCCTTTAGGGCTTTTCCGCTAACTGCCTTCCTCTTGGGGTCGCTAGCTCTCCCACCATTTTTCAGCGCTATCTCTAGTCCGTGACGAAGGACGTTCTGGATATGGCAAAGTACCTGGATGTCATCCTAGTCATGGACACCCCTGTCCCTGACTTGGCCCAGAACCTCCGCCACATCTTCCATGTCCTCCAGGCAGCTGGCTTACATTGCAACAAGGAGAAGTGTCTTCTTTTTGTGCCTCAGGTGACCTACCTTGGCCATATCCTCAGTGCCTCCGGCATTCACCCCACACCACAATATATGGAGGCAATCCAGCAGCTGCCACCTCCATGCGACATCTCCCAGCTCAATTCCGTCTTGGGCCAGCTTAACTACTACCACTGTTTAATTCTGTACGCCACTACCTTGGCGCAACCCCTCCACCTTCGGAAGAACGTTGTCTGGGACTGGTCTCCATCTTGTGAAAGGGCGTTTCTCCATCTGAAGGTGGCTCTCCTGACACTGGCTTGACTGGTTCCATACAATCCCGCATTGCCTCTCACATTGGCTGCTGACACGTCTGGCTATGGTATTGGGGCAGTCCTGTCTCACATAATCAATGGGGTGGACCGTCCAGTGGCTTTTGTCTCAAAGACGCTCTCTCTCGCTTAGTGGAACTACAGCCAGATCGAGAAGGAAGCGGTGGCGATCATCTTTGGCTTCAAGAAGTTCCACGATTTCATATATGGTCGTCGGTTCACTTTATACACCGACCACAAATCGTTGGTCTCGTTGTTGAGCTCTATGTCTGACATCCCCACCCTGTCTGCTCACTGGCCCCAGCGTTGGGCTCTGTTCCTTGGAGGTTAATCCTACGACATCCAGTTTTGGGCCACGGCACTGCATGCCAATGCTGACCATCTATCTCGCTTACCGGTGGGGGCCGATCCCATTTCCGACGCCGACCCCATGGCTTGTTTCCACCTGGATGCTGCTGAAGCCAACGCCATCGCTGCTTTGCCGTAGGATGCCAAGCTGGTGGCCCGTCGCACGGCCGAGGACCTTACCCTCTGGACTTTGCTGCAGCATATCTAACAGGAGTGGCTGATGGACAGCTGTCACCTATGGTCTCTGGAGGTCAGCGCTTATTGGCACCACCGCCAGTACCTCACTGCCAGACATGGTGTCCTCCTCATCTTGGGAGATGCTGCCTTCCTCTCTCCACCAACGTGCCTTAGAATGGGACAATGGAGTGTCGTCTTGACCAAGCAGCTGGTGCACCAACAAGTCTACTTTTGGGGGATGGACGCTGACATCGCGCACTTTGGGGCTTCTTGTCCGTCATGCCAGCAGCAGCAAGCGGCGCTAGCGGGCCACCTCGTCCCATAGCCAGACGCTCCTTCTCCATGGTCCTGGTTACACCTCGATTTCAAGGGTCCCTTCCTTGGATTTTCCTGGCTTCTCCTGGTCGACACTGGTAGCGGGTTCCCTTATGTTTCCCACATGATCTCCACGACATCCGCCCTCATCGCTCAGCCTTGTCGCTCCTGTATCCCTCTTCTCCCTGCCCAGCACCCCACACTGGCCGTGGCCACGTTTTTGTAGGCAAGATCCAGTCTGAGGGCTGGGCTTCACCCGCAATCCGTTCCTGGTGGGTGCCCACCCGGATATTGGTTCTCCTTGGTCGGGCGATGGTGGCTGTCGTCCTCGACGATGGGTCTGTCTACAGAAAGCACATCAATCAGCTCCGCCGTTGGTGTGGGATGCAGCCCGCCCCACTGCCTCCGCAGTTGCAGCAGGATCGCAGGGGGGTTGTCCATCCTCCCCCCGCTGGGCCCCAACCTCAGCCGCCGCCGCCTCCACCGCCTCCGACTCCGACTCCGACTCCACACCTGCTGCCTTCTCCACTGTCTCCTGGATCACCGTGAGCTGTCGCTCCTGCGGCGGTCACTACACCCATGAACGTGGATGCCTCGCCCAGGCCAGGGTTCTTCTCTCCCGCTGACACGGGGGCCACCCACTCAGATCGGCGAGGTTGAGAGGGGTGGTGAGGTCTGCTGTGGCCTTCTCCACCAGAGATCACGGCGCCTAGAGTATCAGCAACCAAACTGACAGCCTGCAGCCGCAGGTTACTCGCTTCGCAGGCACACCAAAGCACTACACAACCGACAGGCAACATTGATGTACCCCCACAACAACAACAACAACAATAACAACAACACAGCAAAGATACCAGCGGCCACCAGAGGCCACTACTGGCTGAAGGAAGAGGTCGCTGCAGATTCTGGAACTATTTTCACACGTCAAACTACGTGATGGAAAATAGTTCCGAGGTACTCATCCGCCGAAGCGCTATAATTCCGGCGCACATCGGCAGTTCATCGACCGCCAGCAGACGTGGATAGCTGCCGCCCTGGCAGCCCGGCTTGGATCTTCTCGCTGATGGTTTGGTATATCAGAGAAGTCTCTGATGGAGACTAGTAGGAAATTATTTCTGTTGTAATTTAATACGGAAGACTTAAAAGTACACCGATAGCTATTAAAAACTGCAGGATCTCGACCGTGAAGGTGGCAAGCAACAAACGGCAAACTGGCTGAAGTGAACTGCATGCTTTTATTTGGAGACGGTTGGCATATAAGCACAATCACACGTACGTAGGTAGGAATAACATCAGGTAAATATTGAATATAACTGACGAGCACTCAAGGGGTTTCTCATTCACAAACAGTATTCGCAAGTTGTTTGTTTCTGAGATGACTGAGTTATGCCTCGTGTAAGAAGTAGAAATGTCTCTTCAGCTGCTGAATGTCGAGATCATCACGATATGGTTCATCGAGATTGCATCTTATCGTTCCAGGTAATTGCTGTTTGAGCTATTCCGAATCGCTCGACCGTCTGAGGCTATGGAAGTGCTGGATCAACAGGTTCATATCCAACGTTATGCTGGACCACAAGGAGGTGAAACAGTAGATGAAGGTTTTTCTTGAAAAATGTCGATGTTAAAGCAATTTTGGGGCTAGAGCTACGAAAATTGGTATTCGGTTTCTCGGTAAGAAATAAAGACATTCGTTTCTCAGTATTTTTGGGAATTTAATCCTAGTGTGGTGAAAAAGAAGGTGTTTTTTTTTGGAAATATTTCATTATTAAAGAATTATTAAAGTATTTTTAAAGCTATGTCTACGGACATTGATGTTTGGATTCTCGGTTACAAATAAGAGAATACGTATTTCATTGTTTTTGGAGATATCTCCACTAAAACGCAAAACGCACGATTAACTTAGGACTGCAGCTACCAGAATCGCTTTTTGGGCAGAATTAGATTCGGGAAACAGTATTTTTAGATAGCGTTCATTAGTGTGAAAAGCTTAGAATGTGTTGCAATTTGGGAACAACATAAAATCTCGATTAAATAAAAACAAAAACAAAAGAACCTCTGCCAGCCATAGAGTCGACGAAAGGAAGCAGCGGGCGCTGCGTTAGTGCTGCATAATACCAGCGACCTGTCCCAGATTACGCATGAGTAGCACTAACAAGGGAAAGCCGACGTTGGTCGGCCTCTGATACAGTAGAAACTTGACAGCATGATAGAAAGATAAAAATAAAGCATGCAATAGCTTCCAAGAAAGTGACGGTCAAAGTTTCAATGCACTCCGTCAGGCTACTTGTGTGACACAACTACAACGGCGTTGGTAGCGCAATGAGTAGGGATAATGAGTCGAGATTTTGCGTCCTGTGTTCAGATCCAGTCTTGCGCTTTCTTTTTCTTTTCTTTTCGTGGGGGGGGGGGGGGGAGGGTATGTGACGTCAGTATGTTTTTCGTCAAAGGTAGTGGAAGCAATGGCAAAGAAAATAAAGATTTGAAATCTTACTAAAAGCACCTTTCATCATCACAGTTGACACGGATTAAAACATTCCATGAAAGTGGTACCAACAGTTTTCAGTTTTCTCCAAGAACTAAGTGACAAATTGGTCCCTAAAGTCCATCAAGAAGTAAAACAGTTAATGGAATGACATCAGAGATTAATGGGACCTCCGAATGTGAACGCAAAGGCAATTAAATCTGGAAAGCTCACAAAAGAAACTTGCCATCAGTTCCGTCAAAGTATATACAGTTACGTAAACCCTGCGAGGTATACTTTTATTAATGGTTGAAGGACTATATTCTCCGATTATGAAAGTTCTCTGCTCTCATCGCACAGTAAAGGGAAATCACAAGTGGAAGCGAAGCAATTAAGATACATACTTTGATCCATAATCAACAGCAAACACCAGATTTAGAGAAAGTGCTACGTTACGCCTGGTTTACCAGGAAATTATCGCCAGATCCCGAGGTTGTTTTCCTACGGAGATTCACACAAAATAATGTGACTCTGGTACACGCACCTCGTCACGTTGCTCGTGGTGCTCCAATTTTTGTTCGCCTAGAACGTTCCTACGAATGCATTGGTTCTCCTGAATCGTGAATGTGAAGCACAAAGAAAAAATCGAAATACTAGAATTTTTATGTCTTTAATTTTAAATTATTGTTAGTCATTTATGATTATATGAGTGTTGTGGTGATGCGGTCTATTGTAATAAGATATAAAATGCCTTTTTTGTCAATAATTCGATTTTGTTTTACTATCTCACGGAAAATATTGACGTGACATGTTTTCGTGACAACAAAATAAAAACAAAACACATAACTCCATTTGAACGCGGTGCGTGGAAGTTTGAAACTCTCCAAGTAGATAGTGCGCTACCTAGTCACTTGGATATACGATTCGCGAGTGAACTGATAAAGTCGCGTTGAAAGCTGGAGTGTCAATTTCTCGAAAACTATTGACTGTAAGTCGAAGTACATGTCTCTTAATTTTCGCTCTTCTCTCAACCTACCAAGTTTCTACTGTGTCAGAGAGCCACCTACGGCGGGTTCCTCTTGTGCCTACAGCAGGGCGATTTGTCTGGCGTAGCGGTGATACATTTTAGATGCAAGCCTTCCTCGTAAATAAATCAGTTTGTCTATGAGTGAGAACCGTATCAAACTCCCTACAGTGTTTTCGAAAGTATCCCCCAGACACAGATTGAAACACGCAGCAGGGGACACTACATATATGAGAGCAAATCAGCAAGTCCTAGCCCCTAGTTTTTGTAGCGAAATTACGGTTGTAAATGCGAAGTCAACATATCCATTCCCAGCGTTGGACCCATCTTGGTTCGTTCCGGCCTTATCTGTCGGTAGCTCCACCGCACGGCACTGCTATCAGTTCTTAAAGGTCGCGGTTGTGGTTAACACGTCCGTGGCGTTAAAGCAACGAAGCTTGACTCGTTTTCTATGGAGCAAGGGACGAACACTCATCGAGATCTACAGAGAAATGCAGGCCACATGTGGGGAAAACTGACACGCTTTGAGAATTGTGAGGTCGTGGTTGTGTTGTGAGTATGAACAAGGGCCATGAAGTCTTGCATCACAATGAGCGATCGTGGAGGCCGCGTTCGTCGCTGACTGATTACCACAATCCCGCGCGGATGCAATGTTGAAAGCAGATCGGTGCGTGCGCATCACGGCCATTTCCCGGGAGCTTGGCATATTGTATGGGAATGCTTACGACATCGTTCAAGGGCCCTTATCGTCCCTTAAGATTTCATGTCAGTGGGAGCCTAAACAGTTGGACGACATGATGGAAGGCAACTAATGACGTCTTCACTGAATCATCTGCAATGGTACTCCAAGGATGGTCAAAGTTCCCTGGACCCCCATATTACTGGCGATAAAACGTGGATACCGAATTTCACACCGGAATTCAAGCAGCAGAGCATGTTGTGGAAACATCCAGATTCGCCTGTGACAAAAAAATTACGTTCAGCGCCATCTGTTGGGAAAGTGATGTTAACGGCCTTTTGAGATAGCCGTGGACTGCTCCTGCCGGATTTCACGCCACAAGGTGCAACCATCAATGTCGACAGTTATTGTTCCACACCGGCATATCCGAGGGCTGCCGTCAGGCGAAGGCCGAGGGATTCTCGAAGTGGACAACGTGATTCTGCTCCACGACAATGCGAGACTACATGTGGCAATCAAAACTGCCAAAAATCTCCGGCCATTTCGGACCACCCACCATTCAGTCCAGACCCCGCCCCTGCTGATTTCCGCGATTTAGCACCACTGAAGAAGTTCCTGGCAGGACAGCGATTCACAAGTAACAACGAACCAAGACAGCAGTCCGAAGGTGGTTCCACAATCGAATTCTGTTTCAGGGGGACATCAAATTTAGTACTGCAATGGGGAAAATGAGTGAATCGGTGTGGGGACTAAGTGGGAAACAGTGTAAGGTATGTAGATTTGGATGTATATTTGTTAATACCTGCATGTACCTTACTTTGACTACTAGAAAACAGGGGCAAAGACTTTCTGATTCACCCTCGCACACGAGTGACCCAGCCCGACTACGCACAGGTAGCATTAAGTATGTACTGTCAGACAGCTTGTGTTGCGTAGCGTATTTTGCTAGCAGGCTACTGCGTGGAGTTATGAATAAATTTCAGAGAACATCGTCAATTAACTGAATATCGCCACTTTCGTATAACTTATGCGATGTAAATGGCACACGACAGGAAAGTTGACTGGAGGCATGAATGCTACGTGTTCCATATTGAACTGGCGGTTGGAGTGATATCTCATGGCAATAATGGTAGCACAACGTGATGTAGAAAATATGTTTACAACGAATGCGAAAACGGTATGCGAATCATGGGTGTATGTGTGTGTGAATGATTCAATTTGTGTCAGAGGCTGGCAGATGTGACGCAAATAAATAATAATATCAATAATAATAAGAAAAAGAAATAACAAAGAAGAAATGACAGTACAAGATTAACTCGTTTATAGAATGAATTTTCACCCTGAGGTGGAGTGTGCGCTGATATGAAACTTCCTGGCAGGTTAAAACTGTGTGCTGGAGCGAGACTGGAACCTGAGGCCCTTACCTTCCACGGGCAACTGCTCTAGCAGCAGAGACGATTGGTCCAGAGTCGTGCTTGGGTAGCTTAGTCGGTACAGTGCTTACGCGTGAAGGGCAAAGATCCCTGGTTCTAATCTCGTTCTGGCACACGGTTTTAACCTCCTACTAAGTTACGAAGTTACATATTGGCGCACACTCCACTGCAGAGTGAAAATTCATTCTGTAAACATCCTCCAGGCTTTCGCTGAGCAATGTCTCCGCAGTATACTTTCTTCCAAGAGTGCTATCGCTGCAAGTTAAGCAGGACAACGTCTGTGAAGTTTGGAAGGAGATGCGTCCATATCTAGGTTTGATTCAAGAATAGCAGAAACGATGGCGATTATTGCTGAAACGACTGGTTTTCGGTTATATCGTTTTTTTTCCAATGCCAGTTTAACTGGACTGTGAAATCCACTCAAAGTAACTGGTTTAAGAAATAACCGATTTCCGGTTTTTTGTTCCTATTATCTTCTGCAAATAAGTATGGAAATCGAACAAAGATTGAAAAGTGTTTCCTTCCTCAGCTTCAAAACACAAATAATCACAATATTGAGCCAATAGGCAAACAGAAAAAGACTTAGTCTGTGCACAGTTCGCCGCTTTTCTCGAAAAGTGAGGCGTGGTTGGCTAGTACAAAAAATCCCTAGTGTTCTCCTATTGACTGGAAGTTTAGGTAACTCTGCTCTAAAATCGTGTTGTAATAGTGGATCGTACCACTACTTTGGCATTGCAAACAGCCAGTGCTATAGGGTGAAAACTGAGGTTGGAGAACTGTATTTTTCGTGTTGATTTGTCCATTTTCAATTGTAAAAATCAGATAAAGGCGTGCTGTGTACACAAGCAGTAGTTGAATTGCTTTGTTGTTTTATTTTAAACTATGAGTGAACTGTTAAGTTCCAAGTTTTCCTCGTTACATGATGTCGCAAGTTCGTTGTGGATTCTCCCATTTTTAATCTTTTAAAGCAAATAGACTTCGTAAAATGCTTCAGACGAGGAATGTTTACATTCTGTAATACAACTGATGTCCGACGATGACAGAGAGAAACTGCCACATAGACCAGATAGCGCAAGTATCACACACTGCATGTACACGTATACCATCCAATAGGCCACGCCACATGGTAACAGACACATTATTGACCCAGCAGAGGTATACCAATTCTTACACTATTCGTTTGTTGCCCGTTTTTGTCGGTATTGTTATTAACAAAAAACTGAGCGTTTTTCCCATGTTCTCTTACAACACAATATTTCAAAACAATGCAAATTTTACGAATAAATAACACTCATTCCTTAAAAAAAAGTGTTATTCAAAAACGGACGGTTTTAGCATTGCTGCCATGGCTAATTGACATTTCGACTATTTTTACCCGGTTATTAGTAAAAAAATAAAAGCACCTGATATGACTAAGCCAAACCAAATACCGAAAAATACCAGTATCAGTTTTAGCCAGACAACGAAGCAGAGTTGCTTTTTGAAAAATTTTACTCGTAGAAGAAAAATGAAACAGCACATATTTTGGATTCGCTTGTTTTCTTCGCAATGCAATTATTCTCACATGATTAAAGGGGATTTATTGGTTAAAAGTACTTCATTATTTCAAGTTGTAAGTGTCTCATCACAGCCTGATGACGAAGTGGTTATCTTGTCGTCACTGCCCATATTTATTACGATGCTTCAGAGTAGAGTAACTGACTGCCGATTGTTCAAGGAATTTGCAGTGAATTAAGTGTGCGAACTGCGATTGCTAAACTGAGGGAAGCAGCCATTGGCAGATTGAAATTGTAGCCATATTTCGAAAGGCGTATCGCTAGATCATTGAGAGGCGATACCAGGTTTAGAGACGGAGTGTAAAAAGGGAAATCTTCCGGGATTTGATGATACAACCTTTTGGCTTCCAGCCACACATTCTATCTCTGACTACACCATCACATGAGATATTACGAATTAGGTCCTGCTTGCTGCACTCACGAGACATTGCTGCTGTCTCTGGTTATGGCCCGTGTTTGGTAGTTGACAATGGTATTGTTTTCACAACTTAATTTCAATTCGTCCTAATTCAGACAGTATGTATGAAATGTATGTAAACTACATGCAAAAACCTTCCTCACGAGTCAGTGTACCTGTTAGTAAAAATCGGGCAAAAACCACCACAGAATTTCCTGAGACTAGCCCGCCTATTCAGACGGACGCGAGCAAGCGACTTTAAGTCATGGCGTACCTCCTAATATCGTGTCGCAGCTCTTTTTCTTCGGCGTAGTGCAGCATCTCAACGTAACATCGACTCAACAAGTCGTTGGAGGCCCCCAGCAGGCTCTACAGTCGCCTACGACTGCGAAAGCGTTGCGGATGCATGGTTTTGTGCACTAACTGACCTCTCGATTACATACCATAAGTGTTCCATGGAGTTCATGTCGGTCTGTCTGGGTGGCCAGATCGTTTGCTTGAATTGCGCAGAATGTTATTAAAACCAATCGCAAACAACTGTCACCCGCTGACGTGGCTTATTGTCAACCATAAAAATTACATAGCTGTTTGGGAATATCAAGTTGTGAAAGGCTGCTAATGTTTTCCAAGTACCCGAACATAACCGAGTAGCCAATCGATTCCATGTAAATACAGTCCACACTATTATGGAACCACCAAGATCCAACACTGTGTTTTCTTGACACTTTGGGTCCACAGATCCGTAGAGTCTGCACCACACTCGAACTCTACCACGAGCTCTTACCAAGTGAAATCGGGATTCATCTGAGCAGGCCACAGTTCTCCAGTTATCCAGGGTGCAACTGATACGGTCACGAGCCCAAGAGAGGCGCTGTAGGCGATGTCGTGTTGTTAACAAAGGCACTCACGTCGGTCGTCTGCTGCACACAACCCATTAACGCCAAATCTCGCCGTATTGTCCTATCGGGTACGTTCGTCGTGCGTCCCACATTGATTTCTGCGGTTATTTCATGCAGTGTTGCTTGTCTGTCAGCATTGACAACACTACGGAATCGCCCCTTCTGTCGGTCGTTCAGTGAAGGCTATCGGCCACAGCGTTGTCTGTGGTGAAAGGTAATGAAAGAATCTATCTTTTGCATGTAAGTGTAGCTGTATCAGTGTAACACTTTGTTCATAATGAATTATAAGAAAATATTAATTTACGTGCTTCTTATGTTCCGATTATTAGATTCTTGTCTCAAAGACATTTTTCTCCACAAGTCTGTGAGTCCCGAACTTTCCAAACTGGTTATGACAACACCTTGAATGACTAGTAAAACCGCACATATCAGTAATCCGGAACAATGCCAGAGCAATGTCCTATTAACACATTGCTTCGCTGCAAATTCCTTTAAGATTGCGATTTGAACACTAATTTTTTGTAATATTCTCACGTCGAAACTATAGTCGAGTCCAAATCCGAGGGCAGGGTCATCAGCGAATCAGACTACTTGGAACTGAAGCAATTTTTATTACTGACGTCAACGTGGAGCTACAACAGAAGTGAACTCTTGGACGGGGAGTGCAGCTATTTATACAGACATCAAATATAGTAGTATGCTGTTGTTGATATAAACAGCGAATACTTCATACATACATCGAACACACGAACATCGCAAACATTACACATTTCAAGAACCTTCCTCAACTTATACACTTAATAGCAAATCAATGGTAGTGGCTGGGTTCAACTTGCGATCTACAGCACGCAATTCTATTTGCGACGCTGCATTATTGTGCCACTTGCGTGTTAAACGATTTGAAAAAGAGATTCAAGAGGGCAGGTCCTGACAACGTAGCAATAAATAAACTAAAAATTGCTTCGAGGCACTCACTAACAACTGGGGAAACGATCAGAATCAGTTAGTAGGCGTCTAAAGGATAGCCACAGTCAATGCAGCCACGGCCGAATTATATACATCTCGAGGAAATAAATGCAGTGATAATGTTCGTGTATAACATTGGTTCAGATAGTGCAGCGAGTGCAGCCGTAATGTTACCGATTCCAAAGGCTGCAGTTACACTTTCCATAAATACTTCACAACAGAAATAGCTTCCAAAAGAGATTAACAACTGTGCCACTACACATCATAACAATGTGGGCCTAAAAACACAACGACATAAATAAACTCGCCATTGTGAGCCTAGAATATGCGCTGTTCCGCAATGTATAGTAATTTCATTGTATTACAATTACACAAAATGAAATTTCATGACTTATTTGCAGGTCCCAGAACTTGCCCCGTGGTGTCAGTGGAATAGGGTTAATGTAATGTGAATGACAAATTATTGTTCATTCGGGACTGCGATTCTGGCCAGCCCTGAGACTTACATTTGTAGGTGTTCGCAACCAGAATCGAGGCGATATTTGGTATCAGTACAAATATCGGAAATTCTATCGATACCTCGACAATTTGGAAAAGTTAACTAGTACCGGAGCCGCCGCAACGTGTTGATTGCTTATTTATTTCTAAGCTTTCCTTATTAAGAGCAAAACGCTGCATGTATGGAAATAGACTGTGTTTTCATGATCCATCATTAACATCGACCTGAAAACAAATCTAAGAAGTAAATGGCAACTTTCCTAAGCGCAAGCAAAACACGGAACTTGACAAACATTTTAAGCTATCAACGTATATTATTTGTTTAGCGTACCATTACAGCTCTCTCTTTAAGACAAAAGCTCTCCATTGCAATACAAGGCAAAGTGCAGTGTAGGAATAATATTATTTTTGTATGAAACAAATGGACGAGTGGTTTTCAGGCGTTTCTACCAAAATACTGTGGTCTGCTGATCCATCTCGTTCTGGATGTTTCAGTTACTCCTGTACAACTATAGGTCTTGGGTGCAATAATAAAAATCATGTTACAGTCATTTAAACATATTCTCATCTCAGACTCGTTTACACTCAGGTGACAAAAATGGCGTAGCGATGTACAAATACACAGATGGCCGTAATATCAAGCACACAGGGTATAAAAGGGCAATACTTTGACGGAGCTGTCAGCTTTAGTCACGTGGATTATGTGAAAAGGATTCCGCCGTTATTGTGGCCACACGGCAGCAAAATTAACAGGCTTTGAACGTGGAATTGTAGTTGGAGCTAGAAACATAATTGTAGATGGAGCTAGAAACATGGGACATTTCATTTCGGAAATCGTTAGGGAATTTAATATTCCGTGACCCTCAGTGTCAAGAGTGTGCCGAGAATACCAAACCTCAGACCACTGAATTTGTTTTCTGAAAACTGTCTTCATCACCTACTTCGGCAGACCACAAGCGATTGAGATCTCTCAGACCTAGTCGATGGCGTTAGTATAGAGATGGGATCACGATGACATCATAACAACTATGGTTACGAAAGTTAGTTAATCAGTCAAGAAGACTAGGAGAGTATTTCTGCTACAAAGAGCAGATAAGCAGTCGTTAGCATCTTACTTAGTCAGTGATCTGACATCACGTAGTTCGAGTAAGATGGATGTGAAGTTTTTATGGAAAAAGTGTAGGCGGACTGTAAATCGTTGTCTGGAGAACTATGAACGTAGTAGGTGGATTAAGGACGGAAAAGACTAACCATTTCTTTAACAACGAACTTCAGAAAATGATGTAGAGGTAGAGGCAGTTGCACTCAGGGTTCAAAATGGAATGCGCAATGACGAAAGTAAAGGTTAGTACAGATTCTGAGAAGCTGTCGAAGTCGATTGATTGTAAGAGGATACAAGATGACAAAGACAAAATTTCTAACTGGTGTGATGGAAGGCAGCTGGCTCTAAATGAGGAAAAATGTGAGTTAACGTTTATGAAAAGGAAAAATGAACGGGTAGTGTTCGGATATAGCATTAGTGGTGTACTGCTTGACACAATATCATTGTTTAAATATATAGGAGTAAAGTTGCAAAGCGACATGAAATGGAACGATTATGTGAGGAGTGTGATAGGGAAGGTTAATGGTGAACTTTGGTTAACTGGGAGGATTTCGGGAAAGTGTGATTCATTTGTAAAGGAAACTGCATATAGGACACTAGTGCTTCGTATTTTTGAATACTGCTAGAGTGCTTTGGATAAGTACCAGGTCAGATTAAAGGAATACATCGAAGCTGCTAGAATTGTTATCGATAGGTACGAAAAACAAGCAAGTATTACGGAGATGCTTCGGTAACTCAATTGGGCATTAATCATAACATGTAAGCTTTCACGGCCGGCGTCTTCACTAATTAAAATTTTCGGGCTGAATTGCCGTGGTTCATATATAAAACACTTCTCCTTCCTGAAGTTTCGTTGCCTACTGCGGGCAACATCTTGCGAGGTGAGTCGGCGACTGGCTTCTAGGCGCTGGAGGTCCCGCTTATACAGAGCGCTTAGATAGCGCCACCACTCAGCACGTGCTTTCGAGTTGAAAACGATCTCTGGCTAGAGTCATCTCTCTCGATTACAGATAATCGATTTTCACTTCGTTGGTGCAAAGTCGACTGCCATATCTTAACTAGTTTTAATCCATCTTCTTTTTTATTAAAATTATTTTCGTGCTAGTAGATCCCTATAGCTTTTCTATACATGCACTCGCTGCTCAACCTCTCGTCTACACTACCTCCACTCCACGGCCTCTCCATGTACCTGGCCTCGGTACGGCCGGTTCTGAAATATGCCGCCCTGGAGTGGGGTAACGCAGCAGCGACGCACATTGCGATGCTCCAACGCGTCCAGAATAGGGCGCTGCGACTTACGATCCACAAGCCGCCTCGCTACCCCACGAGGCTGCTCTCTGAGGAAGCAGGCATCCCTTTTCTGCGGGATCGCATCCGTTAAGTTGCCAGGTTGTTCTACAACAACGCAGAACAGTCTGACAGCCATCTAATTCGTGGGCTGGGCCAACAGGTCCACCACAGGTCGACAAGACGATGGCCCGACCTACTGCGGGAGTAGTTCTCTCCCGCAGTCCCGATGAAGACACAAAGAGCGACTCTACAGCCAGGGACCCTCACTGAGGACAGCTCGTCAAGACAAGCCCCACTGCCGACACCACAGTCCAGCGCAGGAACAGCCGCTCCGCTGCTTATACTGCCTCTACACCTGGCAAATGTCGCCAGTGTCTTACAGCCGAGATATGGGATGCAAATGGGAAATCCGATGACATAAGCGTCTTTGACAAAAGGCAATTTATTATTAATCAGAGCCTGTGAACGTGTATCTCGAAGACGGCGAAGCTTATTGACTGTTCACTTGCGACTGTCGTGAGCGTCTATGGAAGAGAGGCAAGACAGCGAAACTACCACTAGGTGTTAAACGGTTGGACGTCCACGACTCTTCAAAGAACGTGGGGTTCGATGGGTTGTCTGATCTGTAAAGTGGGATAGATGGTCATCCGTGGCATCTCCGCCGAAATAGCAGTGCTGATGCACGCACAGGTGTTTCGGAGCACACCGTGCATCGTACACTGATGAACATGGATCTCCACTGTTGTCCACCCTCATGTGTTCACGTGTTGACCCAAAAGGGTCGTCGATTACGCTTGCATTGAGCACGGGGCCATTGGGATTCGATGGCCCATCGACAGAAACATGTTGGCTCTTCGGGTGAATCACATCTTTCCTACACTAGGTCAATTGTCGTCTCCAAAAACGCCGTCATCGTGGTGAAGGGCGGCTCGAAATGTGCAGCGCGCCACGGACGCATGCCGAGGGGAGCAGTATTAAGCTACGGGAGACATTCTCTTGCTCTTGCGTAGGACCTGTGGCAGTAACCGAAGACACACTGCCAGCTGCGAACCAAGTGCAGCCCTTCGTGCTTGATGTCTTCCCCGACGACGACGTCAGCTTTCAACAGTATGACTGCCCGTGACTCGGAGCCAGAACCGTGCTGCGGTGGTTTGAGCAGCATTGTAGTGAACTCACGTTGATGACTCTGCGAGTAGATTCGCCTGATATAAATCCTATGGAACCCGTATGAGTCGCTAACGGACGCAATCACCGCGTACATAAATCAGCGACCTGTTATTTACGCGAATAACATGACCTGTGCGTAGACACATAATGCGACATACTTCCACAAACCTGCCAACAAACTAGCGGATCCGTGATACGCAGAATCGGTTATGTATTTCGTTCCGAGACAGACAGAAAACCTATTAAGCAGGTGATGATAATTTTTTGGCTCATCATTTTGTAGATAATCGATTTTGCCTCGTTCTGTTTGCGAGTGGAACAGGAAGGGAAATGATTAGTAGTGGTACAGAGTACCCTCCGCTGCTGACCGTACGGTGGGTTGCGGAATACTATGTAGATGCAGATGTATATGTACATTTCTTTGGCCCGCTTCGTGTTACCTGCTAATATGTTTCACAGAAAACGAATAAGTTTTCCAGACGTAATCTTTGAGAAGTCGTAAGCTGCTCTGCGGTCTCGCATTTCTTCCTGACTTCCATACCACCGAAATAAACGACAAATTTCACAGTTGTATTTGTTGTGCGATGGCAGTGCCAAAGAATTTGTTTAATCGCATCACATTCACCATCCACTGTACTATTTACTATGATTTCCACGATTCTAATTTCAACCTTCGGTCATTTTATGGTGATTAAAGGTACTGACAACACAGCAATAATCAACGTTAATGAAATCAACGTAGGCTTAAATTCATTTTATCTGTTTATTGACAGTTGCTGTATTTTCAGCACATTTCACCACTTTAAAAAGACCGAAGGTCGAAATTACAATGTGGTAATTGTAACAAATAGTATCGTCCATGGCGTAAACAATAAAATTAAATAAAGGGAGAGAGAAAAATTATTTCTTAACTATTAAGACAATCTTCTCCTTACTATGGCATAGAATAACCCACGCGACTAGGGAAGAGTTGCCTAAATTTAATCACTTTTGAGATTTTGTTTACTATAGTCTAAACAGCAACTTATAAAGATATTTAAACAACGCCATACTCAACTGTGGGATGTTGTTCTCGGTATCCGATTTAAGGAACTAAAAATCTCGGAAAACTAAACACACCAAATATAATTTTCTAAACATCTGCAAATGATACAACTTAAGAATCTGGTTTCTTAACATGTGTAAGTGTGTGCATAACCTGTAACATCATTATAAAATATATCCCTGTCCTGAAAGATACCTATTAGTCTAAGTTTAAGGATATGTCCCATGTTATAGCTCTTACAACGCCATTGGCTGCCATCACGACAAAACTTCTTCCCTCCTTTCTCCTTTCCTGTCCACTTCGCAGGAGTTAACATTTTTTTAATTCATGCGTCTGGTCACTTCTTCCATTCGCTCTTTCTAAAAAACTCACTGCACCATTCCTGTATTTTATGAATGATTTTCTGTGGCGGTTTCCCCACAGAGTCTCTAAAATACTTCCTTTTCACAGGTCGAGCTGTAGCTCCACTCTTATTCTCCTTTGCTTGGATGGACACCCTCAGCTCACTTTTTGTCTGCCATTGCTTCTTCTGCACTTAAGTTCTGGGGCAAAACGACTCGTTGTGCAAAGTCTAACGCAAGTTTTCTTACGTCCGAAAAGCGTGAATCGAACATTATTTCTTGAAATGTAAGAACATATCATTGCAATTCGTTTTCAGTTTCGCTGGAAAACATTTCAGTATCCCTGTTAGCATTTTTCTTTTCATTTTTATCATGCCTCTTCATAGTTAGGTTAGTAACATTTCGCATATATTCAATATGTGATTGCCAGTTAAATATACTGTTGAAACTAAATGCAATTCTTCTATGCCTCACTTGCCATAACGCCTATCTGTTTCCGTACTATAATACATAATGATCATTCGATTAATAACTTAGCATAATGAACGCATGATAAGATTCACCACGTCATTTCTAAACATTGTGTTTTACTAATAATGCTGAACACATTTTTAAAGCTCATTATACGAAAAAGTTTCATAAATTGTACCAGCGGAATATAGGAAGCTTCTAGCGGTAGATTATAAGCAGCGTCGCTGTTTTCTTTTTGTCAATTTCCTACAAACGAATCACAACGAATACAGAGTCATGAATGTCTGTAAATTAAAGCTGTTTTACGTACGTCAACCAAAAATAAAACATTATGTTCCCATTATCTTTAACGTTAATTCTCTTCGGCACGTGCACAAGAGAATAGTTACGGTCGATGAAAACCAAAACAAAATGAACACTGCCTTCAGACGACCTGTTCCTCAACACGTAGCCGATAATATGGCACCAAGAAGCAGGTATTTCACTCTGACATCACAAATGTTGGACAGTGCTAGAGGTAGTATCCTGTAGTAGTGGTATGGATTGGGACCTCGTACTATCAAGGCACCTCTCTCCTACATATGTCAATTGTAGACGACAAATTGCAGATTAGCACTTAATTTTTTTTCCTTTTATTAGAATTTTTTACTTCCAATGAGTGAGAAAATTGTCACAATGCGTGCAAAACGTTTCAGACTTTCACTGCATTACACATGCTAGTGTAGCAGATTCCATAGTGATATGTTGGTCGATAGATAACACTATGCATCTGAATATAAACGAAAATCGCGAGCAGATGTGTCCTCAACTAAATACCAACTGCATTCCACCAGAGTTACATACTTAGCAACAGATGGTGGCGCAACAAGACATTCCTTAGGAGATTAGTGGGATGGAATCAATACCACACCAGCGAGAAAAGCAAAAGGTATACAAGAGCTTCAGTTGACTTTCACACTTGCAGTAACAAACAAGATACTTAGATACGTACAAAAATGAGAGAATGGTACCGTTTAGGACTGCAGCTCAGCACGACTGAAACATAAAATGAAATGGACTGCAATGTCGCATCATAGTTTCGAAAAATAGTATAGTACTTAAGATATACCAAGCAACTGGATATTAATCGATACGTGATAGATAGTACTCTACGCTCGCTGAAAAACTGTAAAGTAATAGACATTATGTTACATCCAAAATGCGATTATGCTAGAAGCTTATTTAATAGCTTTTAGTTGCAAGAGATTCCATGCCAGTCGTAATCTTCGACAGGCATTAATTTCGTCCACCGATTGTTTCTTTATATCCATTTCATTTTTGCTTTGTACACCACGACGTTTCCTCCTTACAGCAATTTTCACTATAATCTTGAACGCGTTAAACATATATATCTTGCGATACAGCCATATAATTTCATGAACTAATCGTAACTCGTCGGGCTTGAGAGCTGTTGCCATGACAGTCGGTTTAGCACGAACAGCAGCACACAGCCAAACCTTTTACTGGTGTGGGCTGGCTCTGAACTGTATGCAACATTACAAACGAATTGTCTGGCAAGATATGCCGATGTACACAGTTCAGCGGTCCCTTGGCTGTATACTGGTGTTAGTAGATATTTACAGCTTTCAAGCTCTGTCAACTATGTGCTGTTCAAGAAATTATATGGCTGTAACCAAAAATTTATCTCAACGAGATATTTAATATTTCAAACCTCGTCACATTTCCAAATCGTTTGCGCCTTTACTACTGAGCACTTAATGACATTAAACTATAAGATCCGCCTCTTGTAGGCGACTAACTGAACATACGCCAATAATAATAATAATAATAATAATAATAATATTGCACTTCGAGACCATAACAAAGAAAAGGGTGTTACATGTAGGAGTAGATATCTGAATGTTATTTCTTAAATCTACAACTTTGCTTGCGCTGCTTTTTCTCGAAGGTCGAGACCTTACTGTGAAAAACTTACAAAAAATTTAAGATTCAAAGTATTGGCCACCGCGGATCGCTACTTTCTCCCATCTTCCGGATACATACGAGTCACGTGGCGGAAGAACTGGGCGTCTTTTGAGGAGATCCATGAATCGGTCTAATTTTGCACTTGTCATAAGGCCAGCAGTGCTGGTCAGCCAGGCCTTGTGCCACTGATAGAGAAACGTGCTAGTCAGAGGGAGTAATGTCCCGTGAATAAGCCGAATGGGGCAGGACTTCCCATTTCAACGTTTCCAGGTATGTTTTGACGGGTATTGTTACAGTAGGTCGAGAATAGTCATGCTGAAAAATCACCTTTTCGTTTCTGTCGATGTATTGTAGCCATTTGCCTTCCAGTGTTCGGCTCAAAGGCGTCAGATGCTTTCGATAACTATCTCCTGTGATTGTTTTCTTCGGTTTCAGTCGCCTAGAAAATCTTCTCTCTTCCACCGCCATGTCGGGCTTCGAAGTCAAACGTTCTTAAACAGCTTAAATTATTCTATGCAAGCTCTCTCACTAACAGATACCTGAACATAGATCTTACCCAGTATTTAATGCATCTCAGCCGCAGATTCCTTTATGTTAATGCAGAAAATTTCAACTTTCTGCAAACGACGAGAAGTGGGCTCGTAATTTGTCATATTCAGTGGAGAATAGCTTAATGATGCAATCACAAATTGCCAAATATTTTCACAGAGTTAAGTTTACAAATGCTTCAGATTACTTTATAACGATTACGACTTATCACCTGCACTAACGATTGTCGCCACTGCCATCAACTGCAAACGGTGAAAGCAAAGCTGTAGACTTACACATTACGTAAACTAACTTACTCTAAGAACGACACACACACGCATGCCCGAGAGAGGACTGGAACCTGCGGCAGGTGTGGCCGGGCACCCCTTGGTAGGACGCCTCAAACCGCGCAACCACTCCGCGCGGCACCGACCTGTTTCACTTGTGTCTTTATTCGAGGGAATTCATTTTATGCCTGATTGCTACGTTAACCACCATACGACAAAAATGTCACTCTACAGGCAGGCGGAGCTAATTACAGAATTTTAGTCAAGTTCGTTTGATAACGAAACACAATGGTGACAAAAAAGTAATTGATGGGGAACTGTTTCCAACTGTCAGTACAGGAATTCTTCATTCTTTAGCGCAACCAAACAATTATTTTGCCTTTTTTTGCTTTCTGTACAGGTTTATACACCGAACTGAGTTTTTATTTTCACGTCTAAGAAAGAACGTATTAGCATTCCATAATCTGTACGTTTTAGCGTAAAATGGACGATACACAGTTTACATAACTTATAACACAGAAGGAGTATGTGCTTTACCTTCATCAGTACGCACCCGGTGTCCACCAGCCTGCAAAAATACGACTATGTATAGCAGCGAAGCTTCGTCTAAATGCGGCGAGAACAGCTCGGTTCACCAGTTCAGAAGAACGTTGCCCAGCAACGGACGAGTATTGCGTTCACAGAACGTAACAATGACAGCAGCTAGAGTAGAAGTCTGCAGCGTGGGACACAGACAATTAGTTAGTTGTAGGGAGGTAAGTATGAACGAGACACTGACTCAAGAATTATTGATTGCAGTAACATTAAGGGGCCCACAAAAAATTACACAGGAGGATTTATTTATTGATTAGTTTCGGACGGCATGCCCATCATTAAATCATCCATGCACATAGGTCTTACGTTGTGTAAGTAGCTGACCACAAAACATATAAACGTGGCAATACATAACTTAGCGTCCACACGTGAACACCGGTGCGCAGTTCCTGCAAACAGAGGACATTCCTTTACGCCTGAGTTCCAGTGCAAAGGAGGGCAGGAGGTACCGCTGTGCGGCGGACGGCCACTGAGGCTAGAAGCGTTAAGAGGATTTGTCTTACAAGCACTGCCGTGTGAAACGTACGATTTGGTCATATGCAGTAGCTACAGTGTTGAGAAAACGTCCACAGATTCTTAGATTAATTGCAGACTCAATACCACATTAGAAATAATAAGTTCGTCCACTGACGTAATACTATGGATATTTCACTGTCACTGTTTTCACACACAAAACACATTTAGGAAACGCTCCACCCCACGTATCGTTTCTTCATTTTCGGTAGCCACGTCTGTTCCACTTCCACTGGCAGTGTCAGCTGATTCATTTTCATCTTCAATTGCGACATCAGTACTGCTTGCATCACTGTGACTATCACTGTTAGAATCTGTTCCACTTTCCACATTTCTGATCGTCACTCGCGCTGGGTCCAGCAAGCTTTAAACTTGAAATGTACTGCTCTATAATTTCATTTGCGTGCTCACAGCATCTCTTCCAGTCTCCTTCTGCTATGGGAGCAATTTGGTCATCAATTTGTTAATAACGTGTCCATTCAGAAAGGCATATTACGTTCAGAAACACCGTCCTTTATTCTTGCCCATATCTGCACTGGAAGATACAATTAGGGGTGGTATGGAGGAATTCGTACGTCAGTATGACCATGTTCGATTAAAATATTGTCTGTTTTATAAGTGATGTACCGTGGTTTACCCATTTTATCAATAAATACAACTAGGGCCCCAATACGTTCTTTTTTAAAAGATATTTCCTTTTCTGTAACCAAGACGTCATTTCACCTCTCGTGGACTTTGATTTTGCAGCACGAGACAGGTACTTACTGCGATAAGGGGCATTATATCTAACAAGGACAGCATGAGGAAGTAGATTTGGCATCAATTTCTCCCTGAACCACTTTTCATAAGTTGAGGAATGTATGTTCCTGTGATAAACCCCTGTTGTCTGGCCGGATTTTAACCTCATGTAGACATTCAATACAAAACCGTCCTGCCCGCCAGCATTAATGTTGACAATTCTACTTCCTTTCGACACATGTCTTAACAGACCATGTAGTGGATTGTCCCTCCTTCTTTAGGATTCTGTGTGGCAGGTGTGAGCATTTAACTCTTCCGTTTAGACAGTCACTTTGGTAACCCACATCTGCCTGGATCGTCTTCAGACAGGCCTTCGTTGGTCACCGAGACTTTTCACTCAAGACAATTCTTCAACAATCAATGCCATTTCAGCCAGAAGACGTGACAGCAGTGGAATAACAACGTGAGTGTCGTTCGCCATTTGGTTCGACAAGCAGGAGTGATTGTCTCGAGTGTCATTTCTTTTTATAACGGACCGCTTAGTTTCTAATTCATGGCACCCTTAAAGCATACATTCTACACCCCGTTTTGTTACCCTTCATGGAAAGCCATGCTGGCCTTACATTTCAGCAAGATAATGCCCGCCTGTAGACGCTGAGAGTTTCTACAGCTTGCGTTCGTGCTGCTCAATCCTGTCTTGTCCAACAAGGTCTCAGGATCTCTCCCCAATTGTGAACGTCTGAGGCGTTGTGGGCAGGACACTGTAACCATTTGGTGATAGTTCTTACCCAGCGAGCCATTTGTACAGAATCTGGCACAGCATCCACCAGGATAACATCCAACTACTCTCTCAGTCAATGCCACGTAGAATACGTGCTTGCATAAGGACCACAGATGGACCAACGGGTTACTGATATGCTCAATTTTTCTGAAATGGAGAACGTTTATTTGTCCCTACATGTACAGCACTTCTACTACTGTATTTACGTTCCATTTAGACAATTCCTTCACAGTCGTCGTTTTTTTTTTGTATTAGAGTGTATAATTGAAGCAAGAAACTTGTTAGTAAATGCTCTTTTTAAGAAATTTTACATTGTCCAATACCTTTCAGTGGCTAGCTTTGATCTTCGAAGTCTGATTCTGTGTGTGCACAACATCGCATTTAATTCTAAAACAATTCATTCACAGATTTTTTTATACGTAGGAACGGGTAAAAGTCAAGGCGTCAAAACGGCAGGATGGAAGTTGCAACTATTCATAGTTCAATTGTCTGTTTTGCCACTGCCAAAGCACGTCTTTGTCCAGGTGCGCTGTCGTGATGAAGGTAGATTTTTTCGAATCCTGCCTCTTCTTCCGCAAAGGATGTGGCAACGAGGGTTGCTGCTTTTATTCAGGGAGGGGTGACGGGGGGGGGGGGGGGGGGGGGAGTGAAGCGAGCAATGGTAGGCAGAGGAAGGGAATGGTCTCATTCGAAGAAGTTGTTCGGAAAGTTTGTTTACCAGTAGGAACAACGCATTCGCCGAAGGAACAACGCGCTGTCGTCGTAGATGCTCGCTGTTCTGACGGCTGACGGATCATCGCGTATGGACTTCAGAATTTTCGACCCAACTTTTGATTTTCTGTTTATTGTTATTTCGTCGTTCCCGCCCCATATGTGCTGGAGGTAGTCTTCCTGCGCTACAATATATTTCTCTTGAGCCGACATTAGAGCAAGGTTTAAGGGTGGAGAATTTAAAAATGTTTCTAAAGATTATATAACGCTAATTATTCGGTGGTACTTACAAAATACAATGTTGTTTTCTTCCTTTAAAATAAAAACAGAAATAAACAGTTCAACAGACAAGCAAAAAGACAAAATAGATATTTAAAATTAGTTGAAAAAATGGTGATGTTGATTAAAAAGGAGTAAGGTACTACCGTTTAAAAAGCTGAGGGACTGGCGCTGGTTAAAAAAGTTGTGGGAAGATTAAACTTTGGTTGTTCTGTAGTGGGTTAGAGTGCGCGAGTTAGTATATAAGCCGTTAGATGATACTGAAAATGAAGATGGTAGGATGGATAGGTGGAACACGGAAAGGAAGAATAGATTTGGTGTGTGGGTAGAGCCCTGACATCAGGAGCTGAAGTGGTGGGGAGAAATGGAGAAGCAGGAAGGAGGGGGCAGCCCTGACATGGAAAGGAAGCTAAAGTGGGAACCCACGTCCTGTTGCTGGCCGGCAATCAGTTGTATCGTGGATCAAAACTCGCAGAGGAACTGGAGATGTGCAGAGAAGAGGAGTGGGAGTACGGGGTACTACACGCCTAAATACGCGTTGTAATGGTTGTGGGCCTATTCGGAAGAAAACTGTAGCAGAAGTACGGACCGATTTCGAAGTGCCGAAACAGGCCGAGAAATATATTGTGAAACACTTTCATACACAGCAACGAAACCCTTGAGTATTGCCATTTCATGCACAGTTCGTGTTTTGGAAATGATATCTCATAGATGGCCAACATTGTTACAATGACGGACAATCTCTGATGCAAATCGTTTAGGGCACGAACGAGCATATTTATAGGAATGTTTCTGATTTCTACCTGAATGGTGTCTTTCAGTACCGCAATGGTGTGTAGGCTTCTAGCACGCACCCTTTGTTTAAGGGACCCACAAAAGAAATAGTTCCAGATTAATAAGTGGGGAGGCCTTTAAGGCAACGAAATATCCCCATTCCTTGAAACGATGTGGTTAACAAACTCTCTGCCTACTGCACGTAAATGTTCACCCTTAAAAAAGAAAACGTCGATTGTGTCCACTGAGGAGGCGGCGCCCCTTGCTGTGACTTTCTGCTTGTGTGAAGGGGGCTGATGGAGTTCCTGAGGACTATCGTCGCACCAGTAACGGCAGTTTTGTTTGATGACACAACCGCTGCGGTGAGAATGTACCTCGTCATTCAGCCATAGCAAACTTAAGAACTTCGTTGTCCCTACTTTTAGTAAACAGTTCAACAGACATTTGTATTTGCTTTTCGTAACCATTTTCATTTAACTGATACACAACCTCTATCTTGTATATTTGTAACGTTAAATTGTTCCGCAAAATTCTGTGCACACTACGGTAGAACAATCCCTCTAGAGCCACAATCTGTCTCACAGAACGCATTGCACTGTTACTTGGTTGGTTGCTGGAGTGGACCAAACAGCAAGGTCATCGGTCCCATCGGATTAGGGAAGAATGGGGAGGGAAGTCGGCCGTGACCTTTCAAAGGAAGGTCGTCAGTCTTGTCGGGTTATGGAAGGATGGGGAAGGAAGTGAGTCGTGTCCGTTCAAAGGAATCATCCCGGCATTTGTCTGAAGCGATTTGGGGAAATCACAGAAAATCTAAATCAGGATAGCCGAATGCTACGAGTAGTACAGTGTGCTAACCACTGCGCCACCTCGCTCGGTGACAACATTTTGCACTTCCTCTATCCGTCCCTGTGACTGACAACTTCTGGTTCTTCCAGGCGATTTCAGCTTAAGGCAACTTCCCGTTGCTGCATAATTTTTCACCAATAACGTGGTTTCATGCGCAATTGTTACAGGATCATTCCGTCTGAGGTCGAACTGACGACGGTATTCCTGTCTAGCAGCAGCAAGGCGCTCAACGTTCCTGTGAGAGGCCTCCACAGCCACAGCAAGTACAGGCCCACTCCAGCATTCCATCTCGGCAAGTAGCGGACCTATCCGAAACACATGAAAGACATTCAGTGTGGCCAATAATACCGTTAGACTTTTAGAGACTAATTAAAACTGTCCTTTTTCTCCTACAACCTTCACTTAATGTGACTACGAGAGGTTTGAGTAACACTGTAGCTATCGCCTAAATCTACTAGATGGAACTACTGGTATTTTATATCGTAACTCGATAAAAACAGGACCCAAAGACCTTTATATAAAAGTATTTCTTTTATTTTATTACGTTGGAATGCATTTTAATCGTTACTGAGCCTATGTAAATATGTGCTTTTGCACCGTAAACTGTTCTTCGTAAAAAAAGAGAGGATCATTTGAAATATGTTTGAATTTATTTAAGGTGCTGAAACAGAACCTCACGCAACAAAGTTTAGGTTATGAGTAATGGTACCACGTATATCAAGAAAGATACTTGCGAAGTTTTGGCGCGTGCTGGAGACATGGGTGTGTGGAAACATGATCTGAATAACGTTTGTTTTATCTGCTCAGTGGTTTCGTTGGTGGATGAATAGATGGACCTGAACTGAACTTAGTGGTCCTGACTTAATGAACTGACTTTAGATAATTATAATCCTGACAAAGAAATGTTATCAGGACAGTTCCAAGCAAATGAACCACAGAAGAAATGGGTTATTAACTGCACCACGCATATCGTTAGTGCCGTCGTGTTGTAGGCGAACCATCACTCGCGTGGTGACTTATTAAAAGGACTCAATATTCCTGTATGTTTCCTTATCCACTGCGATATCTCCTTAAAACCAAGCGGGGAAGTTAAACAAAAACAATTAATTGTCAATTAATTCAAACTTCATATTCTTTTATAGCCACGTACTAATTTAGGCTGTATCCATCTTTCCTGCCAACTGAAATGTATACCATGGTACGCAATGGCATCAAAGTACGTTAAATATTCCATCATAAAGTGTGGGAAATAACGAAGACAAGAAAGAGAAAGCGAGTAACGTGCCCAGCATAAGCAGGCAGTTTGCAGCTTTCATATAAGTACAATGAACCCGATAGTGCGGCGTTTAACGTTACAACCTTTTGATCTGAAGTGACTAGTGCATCATAGATGTGAATGCGGGACATTCGATTACGATGGAGCTGCTGAATATTGATGTTTATGATCAAATTGATTATATTTTATTTTAAATCAGTATAGGACCAGGTGTTACCTAACTCCAGCACTGTACATGCCTTGGTAATTACGCCCAGTGTCGGTCATCAACTTTATCATTACACTGATTTTCAAAAATAATACATGTTATTGTAAACTTAATTACTATTCTGTTTTAGAACATTTCTATTTTACGTTCTGATTGCTGCAAAACATAGAAGCAAATTATGTCGTCGTCGCTTGGCAGGTACGCACACCGCTGTCCTTACACTTTTTGATCGTTCTGTGAGACGATTTTTTCACCACGCCTTCAATTTTAACCCATGTTTACTGGGTGTGAGGCAAAATGCGATTTTATTGATGCGAAAAAGTGCATGTGGAGAGTTGTTTGAACAGCTGCCATACATTGCGCTGCTGTTCATTAGTGCGGAGGCACACTTTCATCTACCTGAGTGCGCGAATAAACAAGACACGCTGTGCTAGTGTGCTAACAAACCTGGACAACTTCACGAGAGGACCAGACAGCTCTTAGGCATTCACTACGTGCAGCACTTTGGTGTGCAGTGTTGAGAATACACCAAACGTGAATTCTGAGAGAGTATTCAGAATGATTGGGGAATGTTTTTGGCCTCTTCTGGGACAAACTAATATTGTGGTTGCGTAGTTGCACGTAGCTGGGACGACGGCGCACACAGCGCCAACTGCTTCTCGTGTTTTGCCGGGGAGTTCTCCTTGCAGCTCATCTGATCTTTCGGGAGAGTCGCCTCATCGATTTAGGCCCCTGTGACGTTTCGTAGGGGATTTCTAGAAGCCACTCTGTACACCTATTGTCCGAGCACTCTTGCACACAGGAAGGAGGATATACGCCAAAGCAGTAGCCCGCACATCCATCATTACGGAGGCCAGATTCAAACGGAAATTCAGACTTGGAATAACGCAATGTGTTGATAATAAATACATCATTTTCAACCACGTGTAATATTAATCCTCGCATTACCAACGGTTTTCAAGGAGACAGGGGAGCACCATTAAAAATTTTAAAAAAATACTAATTGTTGTTGACATATATTAACATCGTGCTTTTGAAGAGGTGCTGATGTGTACGTTGGGTGTAGAACTTCAAACTATCTTTTAGCACACACACAAAAGAAAAGTAAATACAAATTTCCTTAATGTCTCACAGCATACTTTTTAAAGTGATCTTTATGTCTAACAATGGTCCATAAACTAGAACCTATGGAATCTCGTAGAATATTTATTCACAAACACAAATATTTATCTCAAAATTTTAAAATACAGTGACGAAAAAAACGAAACACCAAAAACTAATTTACGTAGAGTAATGAAATTCGGGAATGTATCTCGTCTGATGATGTTCCATATAAGCTCAAGTGGAGACAAATCTGGTAGTCAAGCAGGCCAATGCAACATGTCGACACTCTGTGCAGCATGTTTGGTTATACCAGCGGCATGCAGGCAAGCGTTATTTTGTTGAAAGACACCCCCTGGAATGCCATTCATGAATGACAGCACAACAGGTCGAATCAACAGACTGACGTAGAATTTAGCAGTCAGTGTGCGTGGGGTAACCAGGGCAGTGCTTCTGTTGTCATATGAAATCGCACCCCAGATCATAGGCCCAGCTGTCTTCAAGAACAACGGTGGGCTGGCTGCGCTCAACTTTTCATTCCATGCAAAGATTCAAATAAGGATTTCAAGAAGATCAATTATTTTTATATACAGGGTGTAAATTTTAAGTTGACAAAGCAGAATAACTCGAAAAATACGATTCACACAAAAAAATGTGTAGAATCCAAAGATGATTATTTTCGAGAGGGACATCTGTTGGTGCTAAAATTAGCCCGCCGCCCGAGCTCCCTGGGGTTGAGCGGGTCGCAACTTCAAAATTTGAAATGGGAACCCCCTTTTTATTGCAGAATCAGATTCTACATTACAAACTAAGTACATTTTGTCTTAATTATTTGTTTTGATTCTTGGTAGTTGGCGCTATAATTCAAGGAAATTCATGTTCTCATTTTCGTGTGGAAAATGATTACGGACAAATAACAAATTGCTCTCTCTGAAACCGCACCCTATATGAGGAGACGGAGGGATTTTGTGTTAGCGAATCAAAATTTACAAGGTAAATAAGTATGTTTTATAGCTTAATACACAAGCAGGTGCCGTATCAACTTCGCCACAACAGCCAGCCACATCCGCGACACTGCCTCCGTGCTATTCCACCGTCCCGAACCTTCAGTGAACAACAAGAGGAATGGAACGAGCACTACGTTCATCTCGACACTCAATGTGCTACACGTCGAGTTCAGGGTACTGTGAAACATTCTACTTTCATGTCAATGGGTGGTATAGGTGTTTACCAACTCCCTCAGAAGCTATCCTCGGCTAGTAGGCTAGAGTAGCTGGTTCTTGAAGAATTAGTTTCTGCCCTCACTAGGTAATACGAGGATCAGGTGCAGGTGGCTACAGCTCGTTACAAGTTATTTCGATTGTGGGGAAGGTCAAAACAGACATACCATCAATAGGTCACTGAACTACAGTCTATGACACGGCAGTGTAGTTTGCAATGTAGCTGTGGACGGCAACTGTACTGAAACAACGGTTCGTGATGCAACTATGCACAATGTGCCAGATCCTACTTTGAAACAAGTGTTACAAGTTATTGAACATCAGGACTCATGCGACAGTGCCGTGGAAAACTTTGAGGTAGTTCCTATTTGCAGTGTAACACAAAGTGACAAACAGATACGGTACTGCCACCAACCACCACACACAAACTGGCCACCGCGTCATGGATAGAGTAAGCAAGCGTTAACGCACTTTTCTGCTGTAAAATCTGTTGTGTTGGCAGAAAAGCCAACACCGTGTTTCTAGCGCAGGGCGAAATGCACGCGTTTTAGCTCACGCAGGCTGGCGTGAGGAGGGAAGAATTATACTGACGTGAGGTCTGGAACATGACAAGGAATTAGAATTCAGAAAGCGGACGTACTTAGTTTGGTACTTAACTTTAATCCATTAATGATGAACGTCGCTCTTGACGGTACATGATTCACAACATTATCTGTTAGTAATTGAATATGGCGCCTTGCTAGGTCGTAGCAAATGACGTAGCTGAAGGCTATGCTAAACTGTCGTCTCGGCAAATGAGAGCGTATGTAGTCAGTGACCCATTGCTAGCAAGATCGGTTGTACAACTGGGGCGAGTGCTAGGAAGTCTCTCTAGACTAGACCTGCCGTGTGGTGGCGCTCGGTCTGCAATCACTGATAGTGGCGACACGCGGGTCCGACGTATACTAACGGACCGCGGCCGATTTAAAGGCTACCACTTAGCAAGTGTGGTGTCTGGCGGTGACACCACAAAATCATGTGAAGACAAAATTTACCCTCGTGGAACGCGGCCTACTTTGCTTCTGGAATGCCAGCTCATGTGCAGTCTGTATGCTTGCATCAGAAAAGAAACTCTACCCGCTTTCGCTCTCATGAGTGTGAAGCACCTTCACATTCGGAGAATCTAGTTTTTTCTATCCAGCTACCGGTACTACTAATGATTAAACACAGGATGTGCTACACCCCACCCAAATACTGTGCAACGACAGTCAATTTTACTGTTTGTGACCTTAGTCAGTCTCAAAGGCTGTGTACGGCTTCAGTTTCGTTGCTTAATCGTGCCACGTATGAACAGCTGGGTGCGGCACAGTTCAGAAAATCTTGCACGCGACTTACTGTGGGTAACGGTCAGGACATTCCGCTACTTGTTAGGCGTTGTTTACCTGCCACATTACAGTCTCACACCAAAACAAGGACATTTACAAATCTCCTTTCACGTCACTGTAAAAATATCCTTGGGTTAGGTTCATTTCATTTGTTCGACTTCCTATTCACGATAATATACTTTCTGTTTGTGCTTTCAACCCAAAAGGCAGTATTAGTCCATTGACTAAAAGGGTTAATTGATTTATATTCTGAAGGACATTCTCTTCAGTTGTCGTTGGTCCCGTTCTTACAGGATCTTTTTCTGGTCGCAGCGATGTCGGACCTTTGATATTCACGGTCTTCTCGCGGAATGGTCGTGTGGGGAAATCCTCACTTCATCGTTACCTCGGACACGCTGTGTCCCATCGCTCGTCCGCAGGCTGTAACACCATGTACAAACTCGTTTAAATCTTGATATACCTGCCACTGTAGCAGCAGTAACCGATCTAGCAAATGCGCGAAATACTTGTTGTCTTATATAGGAATTGCCGACCGCTGCGCCGTATTCTACCTGTTAACATATCTCTGTATTTGAGTACGCATACGTGTACCAGTGTCTTCGGCGCTTCAGTGTATATTATGTGTTATATGACAATTTTCACATGTAATGCATGAGTTATCTTAGAGCTAAAATAACTCACTAAGTATAGTTAACAAATAAATAATAATAAAAAACTATCATAACAATCGTCAGTCCATAGGTTCTGACTTCATGCATTCAAGGTACTAACTTCTTACTTCTTAGATCGCTGCCCGACTGTGTTTCTCTCTAGAGATGAATATGAGCCTACATGGTGCTACATAATGGTTAGGTAATTAATTCCCATAGTATGAAGCTCGATAAAATATAACAGTGACACCAAATGGCTTGAGAAAATACGAAATGTTGTAGTAGACAAACAAATTATGGAGCAGAAATAAATGTGGCTATTACTGTTCTGTATTGATTCGACTGTTCCTGCAGTAGCTATTAAAATGACAGCTACATTAAAAAAATATTATTTGCTTAAAATATAACTTCCTTCCTACGCTACATCAAATTGATACCATTCATTTTTCATGTTTTAATCAATGTGTTTCTCGTTCATTAGAGCTGAGAGACAGCCCAAACATTCTGCGTCGCTTCACACAGACGCAGTGTACATAACTGTCACCTCCAAGATGTTATTTCGGCGACCACAAATGCCGAGGAAGGCGCAGTAGGAACTCTCAGCCGCAGCTGCCAAGGCAAGTGGACTCCGTGCTCTGGGGAAACAGGTTAGTGCTTTCATAAGTAATTATATACAGTGACGAATGACTGCTACTCGAGTAGTTCGTAATTCAGTACAGAAGAATCACATCTACACCAACTGGCATTAAAGCTGCGGGACTTTGACCTTGAAGGTGGCATGCACTAAACGGCAAATTAGCTGAAGTGCACCATATGTTTTTACATGCAGACGGTTTGAATATAAGCGCTGACGCACGACGTGGATAGAAATAACGCCACCTGCGTATTGAATAAACTGGACAAGCACTGTGTCTCTCATTCACAAAAGGTATTTCCACGTTATTTGTTTCTGAGATGACAAAGATATGCCTCGCGTAAGAAGTAGATATGCCAGTACCTGCGGAATGTCGACGATCTCAAGGGCTCAGAATTCACTTGCTGGGTACGGGCTTGGCGACCCCACGATTTCTGAGCTGCGGACTGGTAAGCGGCACCAGTCCCCTGCCACGGCAAGCTCTGGGAACCCTTCAGCGACCACCGTGTGGCGCGGCGGTGGAACGTAGTGTCTCTCAGGGAATGGGGAGCTTGGCTGCACTGCCCGGATCGCAAGGATGGAATAAACCGCTATAAAAAAAACCTCAGTCTCAAGGTGGACTGCTCGCTGATGAGATGCATGGCTGTCTAGGTGGAAAAGTCGTTAGCGGGCAACCTCTGGGGAATCTGGCGCACCTCAGTTGTATAAGGCTTACTCAGGAACGCGAGGCTCTGCCTGAGTGGACCTCTATTTCCCTAGCTTCTCGTGGGACCGAAATGGAACCCCCGAAATCTTCTTTTCCTCTTCCCAGCGGGTAGTGCCTACCACCTGGGAGTTCTCACACCCATTCATCAAAAAGAATAAGGGAGACTCGACCTCCTGATAATCAACTTTTTATCAGTAATGGGGCTCAAGGAATCATGAATCCCAGCGTCTTTGTAGTGATCAAGAGGAAAGGGGGGCGTTTGAAAAAGTGTCCCCCTTCTATATCCATAAAGGCTTAGAAGGGCTGGCTGGCTATTAAACGGTTGCGAAATGGTTCCTTGCTTGTCGAGACTAACCATGCACAGCAGGTGGAACTTCTAATGAAGTCACAGAAATTGGGCGAGTACGACATCATGTTTGAGTTACATAACTCCCTTAACTCCAGCCAGGATGTGGTAACCTACGGTGATGTTATGGACATAGACGTTGCTGAACTGAAACCAGAATGGGCACTACAGGGGATCATAGATGTGGAACAAAGGACACAGAACACCAATGGAGAGACTGAGGAGACTGCCAATTTTATTGTGACCTTCAATTCTCCAACGCTACCTGGACACATCATGGCAGGTTTACTCCAACTTAGGGTTCGATCCTATGTACCTAACCCTATGTGAGGCTTCAAATATCAGCGTTTTGGCCATACAACGCTAAGTTAAAAAGGCTTACCGACTTGTGGGAAGTTTACAAAGGCACCCCATGAACCTCAGACTGACTATCCGTCTGCAGCAGTCTGCATTAACTGCTCTGGTAGTCACCCAGTCTGGATCTGAGCCTGCACTGTTTTTGCAGAGGAACGCAAAATTCAGGAAATCAAAGTGAGCAAGTGGATCCCCTACGCCGAGCAGTTCTAGGCGCTCAGTCTGGAACCGCGCACTGCTACAGTCACAGGTTCGAATCTTGCCTCTGGCATGGATGTGTGTGATGTCCTTAGGTTTAAGTAGTTCTAAGTTCTAGGGGACTGATGACCTCAAATGTTAATTCACATAGTGAGTAGAGCCATTTGAACCATTTTTGAACCCCCTTATCTTACTGGGAAAGAGAGAAAGAAAGGAACTCAACATTCGAGTCGAAAGCTGACCCGGGCGCCATCAGATGTCATTCTGGCATGTCTGACTGATGATGAGGACATCATGGATTTTGATGCCTCATCATCTGACAAACTCAGCCTCACGACCCTGCCTCGCTCTTAAAAGCGCCTTACCACATTGGCGCAAAGACAGAGGTAGATCAAGCCCAAATTTATGAAATTTCTCCCGTACTCCAACGTCATATCAATGGGCACAGGACTCATCTAGAGGAATTGACACTCCTTGCACAGGACAGACCCTTTTGCCTTTGCCTTCAAGAGACTCAATTTAACTAGACTGACACACCTGTACTTGGAGGGTATCAGCTTTACAGAAAAGAAGACCTTACCGGCGATAGGAAGAAAGGTAGGGTTGCAGTGTTCATAAAGAACACTTTTTACTCCTCACTTATTTCCTAAACAACAACAGTGACTGTTCGGATAGTGGCCCATGCTGACTTTACTGTGTGTTCTTTGTATCTGTCACTTCATGAGCCTCTTGACAGTGGGGTCCTCACTCATTTCCTTGATGAACTCCCCCACCCACTCCTCATTTTAGGGGACTTCAATGCACACAGTGCATTATGGGGTTCTCAAACCACTTGCCCAAAGCGTCTGTCACTTGAGGATCTACTGCACACAACATATCTCATACTGTTGAGTATGGGTCAAGTTACAGATTACAGCACCACTACAGGTTCGTCTACGGCCATAGACCTCTCCTTCTGCTCGCCTGCACTTGGAGACACAGCTCAATGGGCAGTGGACGATGACCTTCCTGGTAGTGACCATTTCCCTATCTGGATCCATCTGCCTGATGGAGAAGTCCCTGAAAGAAAGCCACTGAGATGGTTGTTCAGAGAGGCTAACTGGATGCTTTACAAGTAATTAGCTGTTTTAGAGCAATGTGACGGCATCCAGGACTGGGTGGATCGCATTACAGCTGTGATTCACCATGCCATTGATGTATCCATGGAAAGGTCTGCGAAAAAGCCTAGGAAGTGACCTGTCCCTTAGTGAAGGATAAGTGCCATTTTGCAATCAGGTGGGCAGCAATGTGCAGATTTAGTCGTTGCCTTACAGATGAGAATCTTGCAAACTTTCGAATGACGCATGCAAAGGCGAGGAGAATAATTCGGGAGAGCAAATAGAAGTCTTGGCAAGAGTTCCTGAACTACATCATACCCACATTTAAAGTATGGGATGCCATAAGGAGGATCTCAAGGCACAACCCTCGCCTGGCAATAGCAGCTGTACGAATGCACGGGTCTGTTGTAACATCGACAAGGAATACAACTCAGACAATAGCTGAAACATACAAATCCATTACGGACGATTCCAGCCAGGATTACACTTCTGTCGATATCGGGAGGCTCGGGAGAAGGCCGATCTTGTTTTCCGTTCCACCATCATGGAAGAATACAACCAGTCTTTCCGTCTGTGGGAGCTGGATTCTGCATTGTCAGTTGCTTGTGGTACGAACCCTGGAAGCGTACTGATAACCTACAGCCTGTTGTAACAGTTGGACTGACAGACGAAGGAAGTCCTCCTTCAGCTCTCCAATAAAATTTCGATAACTCACGACTTTCCCAACTCTTGGAAGGGCTGTAGTTTAATCCCAATTTTAAAACCAGGAAAGGATCGGACAGACCCTTAGTGTTAGCCTAACAAGCTGCGTAGAAAAGACACTGGAGCGTAAAACGGTACTTGCGGCCAGGCGTGTCAATTAGCATCATATTAATTAAATTCGGGGATATATACACTTTATTTTGGAAGAATTAAGAAGGGGAAAGTAATACGAAACTTTAATAACTGCAGAGTATTACTAAGAAGCAATATAATGAAATGTAATAAAAAGCAAAGTAGCAAAGACCAAGAGGGACAGAAAGATATAGAGGCGCGGTGGTTTTTTAATACATATAAAACAACGTGTAACACATTACTGAGCTCTCCACCTCCAGTTTTATAAAATTGTGAAACGCGTGTGCACGGAACATTAAGAGAATCTTATTCTTGGACGGTTGCGGGGGTAACTGATACAAACAACGCGCCAGCATCAAAATAGTTCGCTTATTAACTACCAGATATTAATTAACGGGGAGCTAAAATACTAAAAACAGTGCATACACCGTTAAATTGAACCCTGCGTGTGAAAGACAATCACATCGAACATTTCGAGAGCGAAGAATAGACATTAAGTGCCGAATTGAGAGCCTGGGTCGTGTCGATATTTGTACATCATATGACACGCGTCATGGACCTTCCGTTGGTGGGGAGGCTTGCGACCCTCAGCGATACAGATAGCCGTACCGTAGGTGCAACCACAACAGAGGGGTATCTGTTGAGAGGCCAGACAAACGTGTGGTTCCTGAAGAGGGACAGCAGCCTTTTCAGTAGTTGCAAGGGCAACGGTCTGGATGATTGACTGATCTGGCCTTGTAACACTAACCAAAACAGCCTTGCTGTGGTGGTACTGCGAACGGCTGAAAGCAAGGGGAGACTACGGCCGTGTTTTTTCCCGAGGGCATGCAGCTCTACTGTATGATTAAATGATGATTGCGTCCTCTTGGGTAAAATACTCCGGAGGTAAAATAGTCCCCCATTCGGATCTCCGGGCGGGGACTACTCAAGACGATGTCGTTATCATCAGAAACAAACTGGCGTTCTACGGATCGGAGCGTGAAATGTCAGATCCCTTAATCGGGCAGGTAGGTTAGAAAATTTAAAAAGGAAATGGATAGGTTGAAGTTAGATATAGTGGGAATTAGTGAAGTTCGGTGGCAGGAGGAACAAGACTTCTGGTCAGGTGACTACAGGGTTATAAACACAAAATCAAATAGGGGTACCGCAGGAGTAGGTTTAATAATGAATAGGAAAATAGGAATGCGGGTAAGCTACTACAAACAGCATAGTGAACGGATTATTGTGGCCAAGATAGATACGAAGCCCACACATACTACAGTAGTACAAGTTTATATGCCAACTAGCTCTGCAGATGACGAAGAAATTGAAGAAATGTATGATGAAATAAAAGAAATTATTCAGATAGTAAAGGGTGATGAAAATTTAATAGTCATGGGTGACTGGAATTCGGCAGTAGGAAGAGGGAGAGAAGGAAACGTAGTAGGTGAATATGGATTGGGGCTAAGAAATGAAAGAGGAAACCGCCTGGTAGAATTTTGCACAGAGCACAACTTAATCATAGCTAATACTTGGTTTAAGAATCATGAAAGAAGGTTGTATACATGGAAGAACCCTGGAGATACTAAAAGGTATCAGATAGATTATATAATGCTAAGACAGAGATTTAGGAACCAGGTTTTAAATTGTAAGACATTTCCAGGGGCAGATGTGGACTCTGACCACAATCTATTGGTTATGACCTGTAGATTAAAACTGAAGAAACTGCAAAAAGGAGGGAACTTAAGGAGATATGACCTGGATAAACTGAAAGAACCAGAGGTTGTACAGAGTTTCAGGGAGAGCGTAAGGGAACAATTGACAGGAATGGGGCAAACAAATACAGTAGAAGAAGACTGGGGAGCTTTGAGGGAAGTAGTGAAGGCAGCAGATAATCAAGTAGGTAAAAAGACGAGGGTTAGTAGAAATCCATGGGTAACAGAAGAAATATAGAATTTAATTGATGAAAGGAGAAAACATAAAAATGCAGTAAATGAAGCAGGCAAAAAGCAATACATGCGTCTGAAAAATGAGATCGACAGGAAGTGCAAAATGGCTAAGCAGGGATGGCTAGAGGACAAATGTAAGGATGTAGAGGCTTATCTCACTAGGGGTAAGATAAGTACTGCCTACAGGAAAATTAAAGAGACCTTTGGAGACAAGAGAACCACTTGTATGAACATCAAGAGCTCAGATGGAAACCCAGTTCTAAGCAAAGAAGGGAAAGCAGAAAGGTGGAAGGAGTATATAGAGGGTCTATACAAGGGCGATGTACTTGAGGACAATATTATAGAAATGGAAGAGGATGTGGATGAAGATGAAATAGGAAATACGATACTGCGTGAAGAGTTTGACAGAGCACTGAAAGACCTGAGCCGAAACAAGGCCCCCGGAGTAGACAACATTCCATTGGAACTACTGACGGCCTTGGGAGAGCCAGTCCTGACAAAACTGTACCATCTGGTGAACAAGATGTATGAAACAGGCGAAATACCCGCATACTTCAAGAAGAATAAAATAATTCAAATCCCAAAGAAATCAGGTGTTCACAGATGTGAAAATTACCGAACAATCAGTTTAATAAGCCACAGCTGCGAAATACTAACACGAATTACACTCCTGGAAATGGAAAAAAGAACACATTGACATCGGTGTGTCAGACCCACCATACTTGCTCCGGACACTGTGAGAGGGCTGTACAAGCAATGATCACACGCACGGCACAGCGGACACACCAGGAACCGCGGTGTTGGCCGTCGAATGGCGCTAGGTGCGCAGCATTTGTGCACCGCCGCCGTCAGTGTCAGCCAGTTTGCCGTGGCATACGGAGCTCCATCGCAGTCTTTAACACTGGTAGCATGCCGCGACAGCGTGGACGTGAACCGTATGTACAGTTGACGGACTTTAAGGGAGGGCGTATAGTGGGCATGCGGGAGGCCGGGTGGACGTACCGCCGAATTGCTCAACACGTGGGGCGTGAGGTCTCCACAGTACATCGATGTTGTCGCCAATGGTCGGCGGAAGGTGCACATGCCCGTCGTCCTGGGACCGGACCGCAGCGACGCACGGATGCACGCCAAGACCGTAGGATCCTACGCAGTGCCGTAGGGGACCGCACCGCCACTTCCCAGCAAATTAGGGACACTGTTGCTCCTGGGGTATCGGCGAGGACCATTAGCAACCGTCTCCATGAAGCAGGGCTACGGTCCCGCACACTGTTAGGCCGTCTTCCGCACACGCTCCAACATCGTGCAGCCATCCTCCAGTAGTGTCGCGACAGGCGTGAATGGAGGGACGAATGGAGATGTGTCGTCTTCAGCGATGAGAGTCGCTTCTGCCTTGGTGCCAATGATGGTCGTATGCGTGTTTGGCGCCGTGCAGGTGAGCGCCACAATCAGGACTGCATACGACCGAGGCACACAGGGCCAACACCCGGCATCATGGTGTGGGGAGCGATCTCCTACACTGGTCGTACACCTCTGGTGATCGTCGAGGGGACACTGAATAGTGCACGGTACATCCAAACCGTCATCGAACCCATCGTTCTACCATTCCTGGACCGGCAAGGGAACTTGCTGTTCCAACAGGACAATGCACGTCCGCATGTATCCCGTGCCACCCAACGTGCTCTAGAAGGTGTAAGTCAACTACCCTGGCCAGCAAGATCTCCGGATCTGTCCCCCATTGAGAATGTTTGGGACTGGATGAAGCGTCGTCTCACGCGGTCTGCACGTCCTGCACGAACGCTGGTCCAACTGAGGCGCCAGGTGGAAATGGCATGGCAAGCCGTTCCACAGGACTACATCCAGCATCTCTACGATCGTCTCCATGGGAGAATAGCAGCCTGCATTGCTGCGAAAGGTGGATATACACTGTACTAGTGCCGACATTGTGCATGCTCTGTTGCCTGTGTCTATGTACCTGTGGTTCTGTCAGTGTGATCATGTGATGTATCTGACCCCAGGAATGTGTCAATGAAGTTTCCCATTCCTGGGACAATGAATTCACGGTGTTCTTATTTCAATTTCCAGGAGTGTATTTACAGACGAATGGAAAAACTAGTAGAAGCCGACCTCGGCGAAGATCAGTTTGGATTCCGTAGAAATGTTGGAACACGTGAGGCAATACTGACCTTACGAATTATCTTAGAAGAAAGATTAAGGAAAGGCAAACCTACGTTTCTAGCATTCGTAGACTTAGAGAAAGCTTTTGACAATGTTGACTGGAATACTCTTTTCCAAATTCTAAAGGTGGCAGGGGTAAAATACAGGGAGCGAAAGGCTATTTACAATTTGTACAAAAACCAGATGGCAGTTATGAGAGTCGAGGGACATGAAAGGGAAGCAGTTGTTGGGAAGGGAGTAAGACAGGGTTGTAGCCTCTCCCCGATGTTATTCAATCTCTATATAGAGCAAGCAGTAAAGGAAACAAAAGAAAAATTCGGGGTAGGTATTAAAATCCATGGAGAAGAAATAAAAACTTTGAGGTTCGCCGATAGAGACAGCAAAGGACTTGGAAGAGCAGTTGAAGGGGATGGACAGTGTCTTGAAAGGAGGATATAAGATGAACATCAACAAAAGCAAAACGAGGATAATGGAATGTAGTCGAATTAAGTCGGGTGATGCTGCGGGAATTAGATTAGGAAATGAGACTCTTAAAGTAGTAAATGAGTTTTTCTATTTGGGGAGCAAAATAACTGATGATGGTCGAAGTAGAGAGGATATAAAATGTAGACTGGCAATGGCAAGGAAAGCGTTTCTGAAGAAGAGAAATTTGTTAACATCGAGTATAGATTTAAGTGTCAGGAAGTCATTTTTGAAAGTATTTGTATGGAGTGTAGCCATGTATGGAAGTGAAACATGGACTACAAATAGTTTGGACAAGAAGAGAATAGAAGCTTTCGAAATGTGGTGCTACAGAAGAATGCTGAAGATTAGATGGGTAGATCACTTAACTAGTAAGGAGGTATCGAATAGAATTGGGGAGAAGAGGAGTTTGTGGCACAACTTGACTAGAAGAAGGCATCGGTTGGTAGGACATATTCTGAGGCATCAAGGGATCACCAATTTAGTATTGGAGGGCAGTGTGAAGGGTACAAATCGTAGAGGGAGACCAAGAGATGAATACACTAAGCAGATTCAGAAGGATGTAGGTTGCACTAGATACTGGGAGATGAAGAAACTTGCACAGGATAGAGTAGCATGGAGAGCTGCATCAAACCAGGCTCAGGACTGAAGACCACAACAACAATATGACACGCGTTATTCAGAACAATATATCGACCATTCTAATAGCGAAAAGAAGGAAAGGATCATCACCTCCAATCCCGATTCATATCTCATATTTAGTTAGCGAGAAGAAAAGTGTTAATAAACTAACTACTTTTCAATTTTGTCCACGATTTTGGCTTCATGATAAACAATATCTGTGGAAGTTGTATACAACGTATCTTCATAATATCTAGCCAACCAATATTGTGGGACACCAAAAATGTAAATGCGAGAAATTCTTCTTACAGCGGATGTATTATGTGTGAGTGCGACGAACTGTATTGAGAAACTGAACATACATTACGTACTTGCATGTTTGTCTGCGAAAATGGTCCTTGTCGGTACATCAGCATAGAGTTCGAATAGAATAGCTGGAACATTACAAACTATTCAGATTAATCGAACATCTAAATACGCATAATGCTGGTATCGCCAGGATGTGTTCTTTCTCCTTACCGCCGGCCGCGGTGGTCTCGCGGTTAAGGCGCTCAGTCCGGAACCACGCGACTGCTACGGTCGCAGGTTCGAATCCTGCCTCGGGCATGGATGTGTGTGATGCCCTTAGGTTAGTTAGGTTTAAATAGTTCTAAGTTCTAGGGGACTGATGACCACAGATGTTAAGTCCCATAGTGCTCAGAGCCATTTGAACCATTTTTCTCCCTACCCCCGTGGCAGTAACTGAATTAAGAGTCAGCCGGGAACAACATTTAAATCAAGTCGTCGTGATCGTATTGAATTACACTGAGCGGTCGCAAGCGTACGGTCAGTAATATACACGTATTCTCGTGGAACTCCAAGCATACAGGGAATTGTCCGTTCCTACGTCGCCAGCATCCATATACGTTGTTCAGCCGCCACTGTAACGGCTGTTCGATCATCGACCACAAGCAACACGGCCATTTGGGATCAGTGCAAGGGACAGCCTTCAGTTTTTCAGGTGAAGTGCATTGGGGTCCATAGCCAGGGCTGGTGTAGGGTCTCCCCCTGACTACTACCGAGGCCCTGATTGCTTTTAGAACTACCTGCTTACAAGAAGCATTGTACCCAGACCGTGCTTTTAAAATTAAAATTTAATGATATTTTACGTAGCCGCCCAGAGTTTCATGGTGTAGGCTCCTGTAATCATGTCCTAGTTCATGAACCACGGGCAACGTATGTGTGGCCAAGTAAGTGGTCCCTGCAGTCGGGATACCAGTTACTTTGGAATAAGGCTGGGCATCTCGGACATATTCTAAGTCGTGGTCACCTTTGTGCTCATACGGCAAAGATTACCAAATCCACCGGTTAGTCCCTCAACCATTAGGGGTAAATCTCAATGGGACTCGGGGCAAGTAAGGCTAGCAATCTGCTTCCCCGATACTTTAAATGCTGGCAACAATCAGAGCAAAATGCCTCGGACCTTTGGAAGTGACGGAGTCCCACCTCTAACTGACAAACCAGGGACTCCTAAGATACGACTTGGCAAACAAATGGCAATGAGATGGGCAGCTATTAATATCAATGGGGGCTACCCTGGGAAGAAGGTAGAGCTGGCAGAGGCTGCAAGTAAGATGGGGCTGGACGTTTTAGCTGTTAGTGACATTCGGGTAAGAGGTGAGAAAGAAGAGGAAGTGGGAGAATACAAGGTCTACCTGTCTGGAGTCAAAGCAGAAATAGCACAATGGGGTGTAGGGCTTTACATCAGGAAAGAAATGGAGCCCAGCGTATCTGCAAAAACGTATGTTAACGAACGACTGATGTGGATAGATTTGACAGTGTCTAGCAAGAAAATTAGGATTGTGTCAGTATATTCGCATTGTGAAGGAACAGATCAAGATAAGATGGATAGTTTTTATGAGGCACTCAGTGATGTAATTGTTATAGTGAAGGACAAGGACAGTGTTCTGCTCATGGGTGATTTTAATGCCAGGATTGGAAATCGAACAGAAGGGTATGAAAAGGTTATGGGTAAATTTGGAGAGGATATGGAGGCCAACAGGAAGGGGAAACAACTCTTGGATTTCTGTGCCAGTATGGGCTCAGTAATCACAGACTCCTTTTTTAAACATAAGAACATTAACCGGTATACTTGGGAAGGCAGGGGAACCAGATCTGTCGTTGACTATATTATAACAGATCAGGAATTCAGGAAGACTGAGAGGGACACACGTGTATTCAGGGGATTCTTTGATGACACTGATCATTATTTAATCTGCAGTGAAATTGGGATTGTGAAGCCGAAAGAGCAGGAGGTCAGGCCCATATGTAGGAGGATAAGAGTGGAGAAACTTCAGGATAAGGAAATCAGGCACAAGTGCATAACAGCGATTTCAGAAAGGTACCAGTTATTTGAATGTAGTCAATTACAGTCATTGGAAAAGGAATGGACAAGGTACAAGGACACAGTACTAGAAGTGGCTAAAGAATGTCTTGGAATAGTAGTGTATAAAAGTAGGATGAAGCAAACAGCTTGGTGGAATGACACAATCAAGGCAGCCTGTAAAAGGAAAAAGAAGGCGTATCAAAAATGGCTACATACTAGAACTCAGGTAGACAGAGAAAGTTATGTTGAAGAAAGAAACAAAGCCGAACAGATAATTACAGCATCCAAGAAGAAATCTTGGGAAGACTTTGGAAACAGGTTGGAGACTATTGGTCAAGCTGGAGTGTAATTGGCAGTCTTCGAAATGGAGGTAATAAGGAAATGACAAGTATTTTGGACAGGTCAGGAAAACTGCTGGTGAATCCTGTGGATGCCTTGGGCAGATGGAGGGAATATTTTGAAGAGTTGCTCAATGTAGGTGAAAAAACGATCAGCAATGTTTCAGATTTCGAGGTAGAATGCGATAGGAATGATGATGGAAATAAAATCACATTTGAGGAAGTGGAGAAAATGGTAAACAGATTGCAGTGCAATAAAGCAGCTGGGGTGGATGAAATTAAGTCGGAACTCATCAAATACAGTGGAATGTCAGGTCTTAAATGGCTACACAGGATAATTGGAATGGCCTGGGAGTCGGGACAGGTTCCATCATCCTGGACAAAAGCATTAACCACACCAATCTTTAAACATGGATACCAAAAAGATTCTAACAACTACAGAGTTATCTCTTTAATCAGCGTTGTGGGTAAAATCTTCTCAGGTATTGATGAAAGGAAAGTGCGAGTATTAGTTGAGGACCAATTGGATGAAAATCAGTGTGGGTTTAGGCCTCTTAGAGGTTGTCAGGACCAGATCTTTAGCTTACGGCAAATAATGGAGAAGTGTTATGAGTGGAACAGGGAACTGTATCCATGCTTTATAGATCTAGAAAAGGCATATGACCGGGTTCCTAGGAGGAAGTTATTATCTGTTCTACGAGATTATGGAATAGGAGGCAAACTTTTGCAAGCAATTAAAGGTCTTTACATGGATAGTTAGGCAGCAGTTAGAGTTGACGCTAAATTGAGTTCATGGTTCAGAGTAGTTTCAGGGGTAAGACAAGGCTGCAACCTGTCTCCACTGTTGTTCATATTATTTACGGATCATATGTTGAAAACAATAGACTGGCTGGGTGAGATTAATATATGTGAACACAAAATAAGCAGTCTTGCATATGCAGATGACTTAGTTTGATGGCAGATTCGATTGAAAGTTTGCAAATAAATATTTCAGAGCTAGATCAGAAATGTAAGGACTATGGCATGAAGATTAGCATCTCCAAAACGAAAGTAATGTCACTGGGAGAGAGATACAAACGGATTGAGTGCCAAATAGGAGAAACAGAGTTAGAACAGATAGACGGTTTCAAGTACTTAGGATGCGTATTCTCACAGGATTGCAACATAGTGAAAGAACTGGAAGCGAGGTGTAGCAAAGCTAATGCAGTGGGCGCTCAGCTACGATCTACTCTCTTCTGCAAGAAGGAAGTCAGTACCAAGACTAAGTTATCTGTGCACCGTTCAATCTTTCGACCAACTTTGTTGTATGGGAGCGAAAGCTGGGTGGATTCATGTTACCTTATCAACAAGGTTGAGGTTACGGATATGAAAGTAGCTAGGATGATTGCAGGTACTAGCAGATGGGAACAATGGCAGGAGGGTGTCCACAATGAGGAAATCAAAGAAAAACTGGGAATGAACTCTAAAAATGTAGCAGTCAGGATGAACAGCCTTAGATGGTGGGGTCATGTTACACGCATGGGAGAAGCAAGGTTACCCAAGAGACTCATGGGTTCAGCAGCAGAGGGTAGGAGGAGTCGGGGCAGACCGAGGAGAAGGTACCTGGATTCGGTTAAGAATGATTTTGAAGTAATAGGTTTAACATCAGAAGGTGCACCAATGTTAGCACTGAATAGGGGAACATGGAGAAATTTTATAAGGGGGCTATGCTCCAGTCTGAGCGCTGAAAGGCATAATCAGTGTTAAATGATGATGATGATGACCCAGATTTTACCACCGTCTACACGAATGGTTCTAAGCAGGGAGATGTTTTCGGTTGTTCCGTTGAGTTCTCCGACATTGTCCTTAGGATAGGTCTCCAAGTGCAGTTTTCAGTTTATTACGGGGAACTGGTTGCTATCCTGAGGGCAATGGAAACGGCGTCATGACAAAAAATTTATAAACTATTCCGATTCTCGACGAGCCCTTCTCGCTGTTGGACAGATGCACCCAGAACATCGAATGGTGCAACAAGTGAAGGACGCTCTCCTTCTATAGTGAAGGAAAAACAAGGAAGTCATTTCTTGCTGGGTTACAGAGAAACGAACTCGCTGATGCTGCTGCAAAGGATTCTTGCTCCCTCCCTCCTCCTGGCCGCTGTTCAGTCCCTCTGCGGGCTGTCACTTCATTTGTGAACAGGAAGGCCATATGTTGGTGGGAGTCCCAGTGGCTGGAAGTGGAGAACAATAATCTGTGTTCCATCAAGACTTCAGTGCGACCATGGATCAACTCCTTCCGCTCGCGACGGTGTGAAGAAGCAGCCCTTACTCGTCTCAGAGTGGGACATTGTCGATTGACACATGGCTTCCTCTTACGCCGGGAGGAGCCCCCAGTATGTGAGAGATGAGGGATACAGCTTTCAGTACGACGTCTTTTAACTAAGTGTGTTTTATATGACAAATTGAAGGCTGAACTGGGTCTCTCACAGGATCTTCCCCCTATTTTAATTGGTAACGAGGGTAGTGTTGTTCGTGTCCTAAACGTTTTGCGTGTTGTCCGGAATCTTCCCAAAATACCTAGTTTGAGGTCTTAATATGTAACAAAGTGGCTGGGTCACGTATTATATCTATGTCGTCAATCAGGCACATTTATTTGCCCCTTTTTAACAGCACCTTTGCCGGTATTTTCTCCATGATTTTATTTAGTTATCCCGCTGTGTTTCGCTGGCGTTTTATTACGGGTTTTTCTGAACCTCACCTTTTAGAGATTGCTTTAAATTCCCTGTGTGCGTATAAACGTAGTTTTCCAGGTTATTCATCTCCTTCCATAGTTTATGAAAATCTTCTTCGGTATAACATTAATGCAAGGGCACTGATGACCTAGCTGTTTAGGGCCTTCCGCCATCAATCGTCATCATCATCATCACCGAATGTCGACAGCGTCAGAATCGTGGTTTATCAGGATTGCATCTTATTGTTCCAGGATACTGCTGTTTTCATTAATCGAAACCCTTCGACTCTCATGAGTCTATGGAACTGATAGGGTCAGCAGGTTCATACCCGACGTCAAGTGAGGTATCCTCGACAGTAGGAGGGCGCTGCGGTTTCAGGGAGCAGTTAAACAGGTAGACTGGGAAAACCCAGGTGCACTTCGTCGCTGGAGAGGAACGTGACGTTCCAGCCATCATGGTGGAAACGAGGGATTACCATACTTACTAAATAGACCAATATCCCGTAAAACTTTATACAAGAAAGCTATAACACAATTAAACACACTTACAGAAGCATACCATTAGTTTCCGACTTATGAATTATCCAAGTGTTACAAATAATATGAAATTTTAAATTAATTCTCGAATATTACCAAAGTCTTGGCAGAAATGGATAAACTATGTCTCAATGGATAGAGTCTGAAGAGCTCCGTCAGAGAGTATCAGAAGAATACAAGATAACTTAATCTATATGACAGTCTATGTATTCTGTACTATTAAAAGCTCAGTTTTACACAAAAAGGAATAAAGTGACGAATGTAGTCGCAGTGTAATACATTAGGCTACTCTGCGTATCTGTAAATGTATTAATACCGATAAATTTATAATTTTTACATAGTAAGGCATCGTTAAAGATTGATAACAGTGGCACTACTGTAGTTTATGAGAAATCTAAAAGACTCAACAGAAAGCGACGTACATTATCTTAAAGGTGATAGAAATTAAGTTCAGTCTGGCATGTCAAATGTATATGTGTAATATATGATATATGTTTGGTAAAATGTATCGCCAACTTTGTACGTGATCTTTTGGAACGACGCTCTAAGGGCTTAAATAGGCGGTGGCCATCATGGTCAGGAACAGTCGTTCTGGAGGTCTATAGCAGTAGAGACGTATTTATAAATCAGAAGTGAGTAAGTCGCGATCTCAATGTGTTTGTAATCTTCCGAGTAAAAGTTTGTAAACTTGTGAAATTGTCAGTGTGGTGATGGCGGAAAACGTAGCAATTGTTTTAGGCACAAATCATTTGCATTTACAGTATTGTCGTTTGTGAGAGAGTATTTCGAATTTGCAATAATTCTTGAAAGTTGGTCTTACTCAAGTTAGCATATTTTTTGAGTCTGTACGCATTTTCAAGTTGTAAGAATACTTGCAAGTTGGGCAGGTGCAACACAGAATATTTCCATTAGTCAGTGAGTATTTGGACGTGTAATAATATTGGCACATGTGATAGACTTAGCATAAACTCAGCTTAAAATAACTTCATGAAGTTTAACTTTTGCAGAGCTTTTAACATCCAACACAAGTGGCAGAACTTGAAAAAAAGCTTTGATAGTTTACTGGGAGTACATGCTAGCTAATGTGGTGCACGGTTTTGTTCATATTTGTAAGAATCATTAGTCCTACAGCTGTGATAATTCAACACAAAGGGTAATCAATAAACTATACTTATTCAAAGCCAAACTCAATGTAATTGAGAATATTGCTTGAGTTTTTGGCATCATATATTTAAATCCTGTCTGCGTTTACGACCTATATAATCTATAGAATGGGTAGCATGAAGACTGAAAGTCTGATGCAGCAAACAAAGCGATAATGTTGAGCAAATGAAATCATTCTACAGGAAGCTGAACACAGTGAAATAGATGATCCCTAATGGGGACTGCCACCTAATGTGCGATGGAAGGCCAGTAAAGAATTTCTGAAGAACCTGGCTGATTCTCTTCGTGAACTCAGTATATTGGAAGAAACAAGTATAGCGATTAAGGTCCTCAATAGAAGTAGTGTATCCCCTACTGATGTGAATTTCCATCGCTGTAGACTGTTAGGTCAAATGCGCACGGAGTGTAGCCAGCTATAGTGTAAGAAATGTGGGAAAGTAGAAGACCAAGAGATGGACTGCAGGAGTAAGGAGTATAATTGTAGAATATGAAATGCAGATAATCAACTGTTAAATGTTGGGGCAACTTCGAACCCACTGAACGGCGTTCCCAGTTATATTTGATGCTACAAGAAACCTGTGGCAAGTCTACAGGTTGTTCAGCCTTGCACCCTATAGATTATGTGGTGTGGGTGGAATAACGTTCAATCATAAGGATCAGCAACGTTGAGTTCTTATATTTTAGTACAAAAATTCGGGAATTGGGGAGCAAGGAGTATTGCCCCATGCAAGTGGAGTGTACTGTGCAATCGTAGGATTGTTTTACATTTATAAGCACCATGCTAAAGCTGACATTTGAAAATACATAGCGGACATTGGGGACCTTTGTTCGTACTAGAGGAAACTGTTGTCAATGATGTATTTTTGTAAGGCTCATCTGTCATGAAGGACAAACGAATTAAATTACTTGCAAAGCTATTAAGACTCAGTTTATGTGATAATGTACCACAAGGTACAAGGAAGCTACTTCTGGTGAATGTAGGAACACAATTACTTGCAAAGTTATTGTGTGTGATAGAAACATTGTAGAAGAACAATGAGCTTGGTACTTAGCAATGTTTTATATGCACAAGTGTGTAGATGAAACAAATGGTGAACAAGTATTGCTCATCAACGTAGATAATTTTGATACCGAGGCCTCAAAGCTCTCTAAATATTATTGATTGCCAATTTGGACGTTCTACACAAGAATGATCTAGACAGGATAAGTTCAAACTTCATCCATGGACAAGCCACTGATATAAACGCATTGTGCATACAAGTGGTAGATTTTGAATGGTTGCAAAAAATAACTATCGAAAAATAATTTGTGGAATTCAAGGAGCTTTTCAATCATTTGGTTCCATTAGAAGCAACTCTGGCGAAGCATAGGAGTCCTGTCTGAACCCAATCACCTGTGCATCATAAGCCATACAAGTTACCCCATCTATAGCTAGCAATGCTAGGGTTGTTCACCAGCAATCACCGAGGAAAGCACAAGTCCATAGGGTACACCATTCGTAAGAGTGTCTAAGATGTCTTCAAAGAGAAAAGGAAATATGAATTCTCCTTTTATTACAGGTACCTCAATACATGTACGATTACAGACAGATATCCAGTACCAAATGCTATGGAAAACATACGGCACTTGGCGCAATGAAAATATTTTTCACATGGATATTATCAAGTAGATGTAGGGCAAGAGAAAATAGTATTTATAATTCCTTTGGGTCATTCCCAGTATCGGTGAAAGCCATTTGATTCAGAAAATTATCAGTCACGTTTCAATGAGTGTTGCATGGAGTTTTGAGAAGATTGAGGCGATAGAAGTGTATAGTGTATCTCGACGACATTACTGATTTTGCAAAGGATATAAAGCAAAAAGTTCAATTATAGAAGAAAGTTTATAAAAGGTCCATTCTTCATGACTAATATTAAGGATAGAAATGGCACATTTTGAACTGAAGCAAGTGAACTATTTGTAACATGTAATTAGCGAGTGTGGAGAACAGGTTAGTGAAGGATGTGTGAAATTTCCCAGTTTTTCCAATGACTAAGAAGATAGAGTGGTTTTCAAGATTAGCAAATTACGGTAGGATGTTCACGCTGAGTTTTCCTACTAGGCCATGATCACTCATTCACTTGTTGAATGAAGATATGCAGTTTCAACGAACAGCGAGAAAGGTCAAACAACAATTGAAAAATTAAAAGAGTTGCTACCAACTAGTCATCTTATGGTCGCCCCAGAGGTCTGTAAATACACGTCTCTGATATATTTTAAATGCAAATACAACTGTTGAAGTCTTCATTGTCAACTTGATGAACACTAGTGTGTTGTCCGCCGACCACATGAGGTCCTGATTGTAAAAACATTGAGAAGTCGCTTCTCAGTCTTTTGACTATTTATTAGTACATATAGTACCCACAACCAAATGAGCCCTATTCTCCAAGAACAGTGGAGTCATGAGATTATTGACCAAGAACAAGATGACAAAGTGCCTGACCTCCACACCCATCCTGTCCACCCCCGCCCACATTTTCAATTTTAGTGGTCGTGATTTCTATGATTTGAATAGGAGTAACTTAAGGTCAGGAAACACGGTGTGATAAAAGTACTGACGTACACCGACAGTGGTAAGCACCATAAGACCCAAATGGTTAGTAACAGAAACACTGAGGTGAGAAAATAGTATGCAGCAGGGAATCATGCTGACTGCTAATGGACACTATTTTCAGTATTTGTATGGGTACCCATAGGGATGGACTTAATATGAAAGGTTCTTCACTTGACTATTAAAGTTATTTTTGTGTCAAAAAAGTACTTATCTTCGATGAACTCCATATTAAGTTAACGAAACATTCTGTGCCTCTAAGGGAGAAAATTAAATTCTATAGAATATCCAACTCTGACCTTCACAAACATTTTCCCAGTCACAAAATTCCTTAGATGATGAAATTGAGGGAATCCAGAAGCGATAAAATTGTCGAACAGAAGGCGTTTCACCCTCTACATTCTTCGAATTTCACGCTGCCTAAACATATTTTTTTTCTTATACTTATTCCCGAAAGCTTCCATAACTAGCTCGTGTCAAAGGGGCTGCTGGAAGCTATGGGTAAGGAATCATGATTAGGAAAATGTTGGGAGCAATGTTGCATGAAAAAGTATCTACTATACATATGCTGGGAATAACTGATACCTGGCATTTAGTAACTAGGAGATACATACCCGCTCAGATAATTTAGTGCGTTAACGCAACATTCAGGGATTCGGGGAGGTGACCCTGGATAACGGATTAACTATGAGCGCTCTTTGGCCAGCCACCCTAGATGTGGCTTTCCACATCCATCTGTGTAAATGTTGAGCTTTAGCCTCCGTCCTGCGTCAGATACCTGCTACGTAAGCATTCAGAAGAATGTTCTCGCACCTAAACATGAGCTGTGCACTAGATGCAGACAGATCTGGCACGCAGATTCTGTCCCATAGGGAGCGATGCGGTCAGGAAGTTAATCTGGCCACCAGGAGTCACTAAGATTCCTTCAGAGCATATAACGATGTCGATACTGTAGGGGACTGATAAAACGCAAAAGTGAAAAAGAAGAACTAGGAGGTACATAATATTTCAGTTCTGTGGGGAGAGAATGAAGTGGAGCCTTCACTTCCTATGGGATGTGTGTGCTACATTAAATTTAATAAGATGGGTTGCTCACTGGGATCACTTTATACCCTCTAAGGTTATTAAACCTGAACACGAAAAAGTCTGTTAAGTGTTGGGATACGAAAGATAAGTTGAATGTGCGGATACAATAGGGCACTAAACGAGACCTGTCAAGGATCGGTTATACGAGGCTGAACTTCATAAATTGTCCTATACATAATATTCTTATTTATTTCCAGACTGCAATTGGGACACACACCACTTTCAGCAGTATAAGCACTGCAGAATACGTTTAACTCTGGTGTACACTGTTCCACACCAGTTATTTTTCATGCAACATATAAGTTACATATACTCTTTTCAGCACATTCCGACGACCTTTGTCAATAACTTACTGAAGCGGCGAGTGAAAATTTGGCGTAGTGGTTAACGCACGTGCCTAATAAGCAGGAGATGTGGATTCGATTCCTGACCTTGGTACAAATTTGTACTTGCCTCTTCAGTCTGTATACGTAAATTCATAACTGTTTGAGACCAGAGAAGTCTCTGAATTAGCGTCATTTCATTTACTAAACGTCAGGATATTTTGTCAACTATTTGAACCTACATATTTAATCTAAAATATCTGGTTGGCAAAGTTTTTTGAACAATGGTTGGGACTGCCAGGAACTGTGTTATGTCTCTAGCTGAATTTTTTTTTTTTTTAGTTTAGTTTTAAGTGTGAACTAAATGAAGACACTTTCATGTTAGTGACGCTCACATTTTTCATTTGAACTTATACACTCCTGAATGGTTGACTTTATAGCATTGTTGTAGGGAGTGGTGTGTGTTTCGGTGCTTATTCACAGTATGAAACTTCGACATGAACATTTTATATTATCCGATACTTTCGTCAATATGGGAACACTGGTATCCCCTGGTATCATTTGTGAAATAATAAACATTAGTCATTCGGTAGGAATTGAAGAAGGGAATTCAGTAGTAGTCAAGATAGTCTCTACTAAAAGAATATTTAAGTGTTCACAAAAATAACAGCATTTGTATAAAAGAAACAGCCAAGAAATTAACGTCTGTCCTAATGAAAAACACCAAATAATATTGAACATTCACTTGACGGAAGGCAAAAACGTTTCGTCCCACAGCGACAAATGCAAATAAATTGCAGTCACTACCAAATATCCATAAAGAGACAAGCCCTGTCATTCCAGTAACAAACTGTATAAACAGCCTTGCATTCTGAATAAAATAAGTGATTTATATACTTATTCAGATGCTAACATCCTAGACCATTTAAAACATATTTTGATGGAAGGATTCAACGTGTACACCAACAGAACAGTTGGTGAGACCATGTACCCGCACATCATAATACAAATGCAATAGTTATGGGCGAATTTTATTACATTACCAGAATTCTAACACTCCCACGGTTATTCCAATGTCTATGAACCATCCATGTACTAGAATCAGATTTAGTAATGGGAAATTGCCTGGCTGGCACAATGGCTAATATTTTACTAGACCATACAGATAACTAATTTCGTTATAACCATCTCAAATGGATTTAAAAAATTAAATATTTCTACAGATATGTAGATGAGGTAATAATATTACAAGACCAATCACAATAATAAACAGATATATTCCAATGAATGGAATACATTACTCAAAAATATTAACAATATGGAGACGACATATTGCTACTCACAACGTGAAGAAGAGGCTCACTGAAAAACACTGCTAAAATATTGAACTTTAGCCCAATATTCTTCTTCTGGAATAGGAAACACACACGTTCACACAAGAACAACTCACACAGACATGGCGACTGCCTCTGGGCGACAGAGCCTGGTTTAGCATGGGTCGGGCTCTGGTACTTACAGGCAGTGACCACGTCTGTGTGAGTTGTCCTTGTCTAAATATGTGTGTGTTTTCGGTTTCTGAAGAAGGACTTCGTCTCAAAGCTCAGTATTAGGCTCTTTTTTCATTGTCTCGGTCTGCAACTCAGTGACTGCTATGTGTGGTGAGAAGCAAGCTATTCTTCCCATATTGTCATTGTTGGATCATTATTTTCATGCAAAATCATATTTATAATCGATCATAATCACCATGTTGTGGTCTTCAGTCCTGAGCCTGGTTTGATGCAGCTCTCCATGCTACTCTAGCCTGTGCAATCTTCTTCACCTCCCACTACCTACTTCAGCCTATATCCTTCTGAATCTGCTTAGTGTATTCATCTCTTGGTCTCCCTCTACGATTTTTACCCTCCACGCTGCCCTCCAGTACTAAATTGGTGATCCCTTGATGCCTCAGAATATGTCCTACCAACCGATGCCTTCTTCTAGTCAAGTGGTGCCACAAACTCCTCTTCTCCCCAATTCTATTCGGTACCTCCTTACTAGTTAAGTGATCTACCCATCTAATCTTCAGCATTCTTCTGTTGCATGACATTTCCAAAGCTTCTATTCTCTTCTTGTCTAAACTATTTGTCGTCCATGTTTCACTTCCATACATGGCTACACTCCATATAAATACTTTCAGAAACGACTACCTGACATTTAAATCTATACTCGATGTGAACAAATTTCTCTTCTTCAGAAACGCTTTCCTTGACATTGCCAATGTACATTTTATATCCTCTCTACTTCGACCATCATCAGTTATTTTGCTCCCCAAGTAGCAAAACTCCTTTACTACTATCAGGCTCTCATTTCCTAATCTAATTCCCTCAGCATCATCAGACTTAATTCGAATACCTTCCATTATCTTCGTGTTGCTTTTGTTGATGTTCATCTTATACCCGCCATTCAAGACACTGTCCATCCCCTTCAACTGCTCTTCCAAGTCCTTTGGTGCCTGTGACAGAATTACAATGTCATCGGCGAACCTCAAAGTTTTTATTTCTTCTCCATGGATTTTAATACCTACTGCGAACATTTCTTTTGTTTCCTTTACTGCTCAAAACAGATTGAATAGCTTCGGGGAGAGGCTACAACTCCGTCTCACTCCCTTCCCAACCACTACTTCCATTTCATGTCCCTCGACTCTTACAACTGCAATCTGGTTTCTGTACCAATTGTAAATAGCCTTTCGCTCCCTGTATTTTACCCCTGCCGCTCTCAGAATTTGAAAGAGACTTTTACAGTCAACATTGCCTAAAGCTTTCTCTAAGTCTACAAATATTAGAAATGTAGATTTGACTTTCCTTAATCTTTCTTCTAAGATAAGTCATAGGGTAAGTATTGCCTATGGAATCCAAACTGATCTTCCCCGAGGTTGGATTCTACTAGTTTTCCATTCGTCTGTAGAGATTTCGCATTAGTATTTTGCAGCTGTGACTTATTAAACTGATAGTTCGGTAATTTTAACATCTGTCAACACCTGCTTTCTTTGAGATTAGAATGATTATATTCTTCTTTCTCATATATCTTTCTCACCAGATGGTAGAGTTTTGTCAGGACTGGCTCTCCCAAGGCTGTCAGTAGTTCTAATGGAATGTTGTCTACTCCCGGGGCCTTGTTTCGACTCAGGTCTTTCAGTGCTCTGTCAAACTCTTCACGCAGTATCACATCTCCGATTTCATCTTCATCTACCTCCTCTACCATTTCCATAATACTGTCCTAAAGAACATCGTCCCTGTGTTGACCCTCTATATACTACGTCCACCTTTCTGCTTTCCCTTCTTTGCTTAGAACTATGTTTCCATCCGAGCTCATAATATTCATGCAAGTGGTTCTCTTTTCTCCAAAGGTCTCTTTAATTTTCCTGTAGGCAGTATCTTACCCCTCGTGAGATAAGCTACTACATCCTTACATTTGTCCTCTAGCCATCCTTGCTTAGCCATTTTGCACTTAATGTCGATCTCATTTTTGAGACGTTTGTATTCCTTTTTACCTGTTTCACTTACTGCATTTTTGTATTTTCTCCTTTCATTAATTAAATTCAGTGTCTCTTCTCTTACCTAAGGATTTCTACTAGCCCTCGTCTTTTTACCTTCTTGATCCTCTGCTGCCTTCACCACATCATCTCTCAAAGCTACCCATTCTTCCTCTACTGTATTTCTTTGCCCCATTCCTGTCAATTGTTCTCTTATGCTATTCCTGAAACTCTGTACAACCTCTCGTTCTTTCGGTTTATCCAGGTCCCATCTCCTTTAATTCCCAACTTTTTGCAGTCTCTTCAGTTTTAATCTACAGTTCTTAACCAATAGATTAGGGTCAGAGTCCACATCTGCCCCTGGAAATGTCTTACATTTTAAAATCTGGTTCCTAAATCACTGTGTTACCATTATATAATCTATCTGAAACCTTCTAGTATCTCCAGGGCTCTTCCATGTATAAAACTTTCTTTCTTGGTTCTTGAACCTAGTGTTAGCTATGATTAAGTTATGCTCTGTGCAAAATTCTACCAGGCGGCTTTCTCTTGCATTTCTCAGCCCCAATCCATATTAACATACTACGTTTCCTTCTCTTCCTTTTCCTACTGTCAAATGGTTCAAATGGCTCTGAGCACTTTGGGACTTAACATCTGTGGTCAAGAGTCCCCTAGAACTTAGAACTACTTAAACCTAACTAACCTAAGGACATCACACAACACCCACTCATCACGAGGCAGAGAAAATCCCTGACCCCGCGGGGAATCGAACCCGGGAACCCGGGCGCGGAAAGCGAGAATGTAACCGCACGACCACGAGCTGCGGACTTTCCTACTGTCGAATTCCAGTCACCCATGACTATTAAATTTTCGTCTCGCTTCACTACTCGAATAATTTCTTTTATCTCATCATACATTTAATCAATTTCTTCATCATCTGCAGAGCTAGTTGGCATTTAACTTGTACTACTGTAGTAGGCGTGGGCTTCGTGTCTATCTTGACCACAATAATGCGTTCACTATGCTGTTTGTAGTAGCTTACCCGTACTCCTATTTTTTTAATTCATTATTAAACCTACTCCTGCATTACCCCTATTTTATTTTGTATTTATAACCCTGTATTCACCTGACCAAAAGTCTTTTTCCTCCTGCCACCGAACTTCACTAGTTCCTACTATATCCAACTTTAACGTATACATTTCCCTTGTTATATGTTGTAACCTACCTGACCGATTAAGGGACCTGACAATCCACGCTCCGATCTGTAGAACGCCAGTTTTCTTTCTCCTGATAACTACGTCCTGTTGAGTAGTACCCGCCCGGCGATTCGAATGGGGGACTATTTTACCTCCCGAATATTTTACCCATGAGGACGCCATCATCACTTAATCATACGGTAACGCTGCATGCCCTCGGGAAAAATTACGGCTGTAGTTTCCCCTTGCTTTCAGTCGTTCGCAGTACCAGCACAGCAAGGCCGTTTTGGTTAGTGTTACAAGGCCAGGTCAGTCAATCATCCAGACTGTTGCCTCTGTAACTACTGAAAAGGCTGCTGCCCCTCTTCAGGAACCACACGTTTGTCTGGCCTCTCAACAGATACCCCTCCGTTGTGGTTGCACCTACGGTACGGGTATCTGTATCATTGAGGCACGCAAGCCTCCCCACCAACGGCAAGGTCCATTGTTCATTGGGGGGGGGGGGGGATAAGCACCATAATAAAATTAAAAAGAATTAGATCTAACTTAAGTAGCAAAAAAAGCAGAAAAAGGTGGTTACGATACCACTTCAGTCCATAAGGTTTATGTTAGCAACTTATACGTACATGTAAATAAAATAAAAGACGAAATAATGCTAACACTAAAACGTGATAACAAAAAATCTCTGTTGACTGTCATACCATAGTGGTAAAAAGCTTCGGAAGAAAGCTGAGTTGCTAAACTCGTATATGGAAGAAATGTTACAAGAATTTCCATTGTGCCAGAAGATTTACATTTTCTTGGCTTATCTTGACGATTGTTGACACTACTCCTTCAAGTGGCAACCATCGCTTCCATCTCTAAGGGATTTAGTGCGCCGTCTGTGATTTTCCCCATTATGATCAAATATTTGCTCTTAACCTTCTTTCATTACTTTTTTATCTACTTTAATTTATTTTGCTACTTCACCCAAAATGTTTAAATCTTTCAGGTTCTGTCTTTAATGTAGCCTAGACTCCTTAAAGATACTGAAAACAATAAAGTTTGCAATTTGCTCGATACGTGATTTTTATGAATAAATAATAATGCTTGTAATATTTAACAGACGTATTATAGCAAGGTCTGTCTTCTTAATTTTTTTAAATGTACATACGACCAAACAACCAAAATTTACCTACACATCATACTCAAGAATTTATGAGTGATTCGAGAATTTTAGATTAGTTCTCTTGTAATGCAAGCAGCTGGCCTACTATAATTGGGGAACTTTCTCTTCACAGGTAACGAAGGTATATCGGAGTGCTAGACGATGTTGAAATGGCGAACAGAAGAGACCTCTTACAATCTGTAGCACCATACCACACCATCTGCTGGTTTTTCGGGCTGACACCATTCACAGTGGAGACTGAGAGGTGTGAACTACTCAGGACTACTGCTGGTACGCTGTACGCATCTGTTGTTCTCGTCGTGAGCCTGGGAATAACAGCGCTTACGGTAAATTCGTTGCAAGATGTGAACGTGGGAAAAAAGGATTCCATCACTTTTTTGTGGTTGGCAACCTACATGATGACACACTGCGCCTGCATGGTGACTGCGAACGCCGAAGACCTGTTTAGAAACACGCACAAGTACCAGAGGTTCGTCACTCTGTTGTCGTATCGGGACAGTGGCATCCTGGAATCGCCCCATTCCTCCAGCGCGGCGGTGAGGATCTCCTGCAAAGTGGTGTACACAGGGTTTCTCGCTCTACATGTAGCTGCTCTGACGTTGGAATATCTGTGGTACGGAATAAAATCCTTGTTCTCCAGTGGTGTAATACCTACAGCTGTTTCCAGGTATGTGGGGTTCGTTCTTCTTGTGAGGAGTGACTTACACCAGCTCAACCAGTGTCTGAGAGCTACAGCTCAAGTGAGATGCCAGCGGCGACCACTTGCAGATCGCTACCGCAAGCTGAGGAGAGTCTACTCCGCACTGTGCCACGTGTCCCAGGAGGTTCTTTCAGCGCACCAGGTACTCCTAGCTTTATTCCTGATGACGGTGCTGTGCGGTATATCCTGGAATGCAGTTGCCGCAGTCTTAACACAGCAGCAGAAGCAGCCAGTGGTGATGCGGATTTTGGTTCTATCGTGGCAGTCGTCACAGGTGTTAATGGTGACAGCGACCTCACACGCGCTGTCCAGGGAGGCGGCGCAGACAGCTCCTGCCCTGTGTCGGCTGCTCCTGGGTTCGACTCTCCATAGTGTAGAAACGGTAGAGCTGCGACACTTTTACCACCTGGTCCGAAGCCAGATTCCAACTCATCAACTTTACGGCTTCGTTCCCTTGGATATGCGGATGTTGGTAGCGTCCTTGTCTTTCATTACAACTTGTACCGTGGTTCTGTTAACGTTCTGGGAAGTGTTCTGAACAATAAAGAAGAGTACAGTAGTTCTGGTGCACATGGACTGTTATGCACTAATATTCTATAGCGTTTTTAGTTTGATTATGAGCTTGTACAGTACACTCGTATTACATTAATTTTCACCGTAACCGCAAATAGCTATTAAAAGTCAGTAATATTGTAAATGTTATGACCTTCTTCTTGAAAATTTTTTCTTCCTCAGTAGTGCACGACAAAGACAAGGAGTACAGTGATAGACGGACTCAAGTCTGTTGTGCAGTTTATCCAGTTACAGTGTGGACGGCTTCACTTAAAACCAGCCTGTAACCTCCCATCTGTGGAAAACATAGTAAACAAATTAAAAGTGCTGCACTTTCTTCAATACGTAAAATTTTCACGCAGTTGGTAATTATCAGTAGCAAAGACTGAAATGATTTACTTAGAAATTACTTATTTATAAATCTTGAAGCACATAATAAATTATTGGATTTAAGAGAAAGATAAAAGTTCAGTCTACAGTGGTGACCGATCGGTTCTAGGCGCTTCAGTTCGGAACGGCGCTGCTGCTATGGTCACAGATTCAAATCCTGCCTCGGGCATGGATGTGTGTGACGTCCTTAGGTTAGTTAGGTTTAAGTAGTTCTATGTTCTAGGGGACTGATGATCTCAGAAGTTAAGTCCCATAGTGCTCAGAGCCATTTGAACAATTTTTTTGAAGCACCTAAAGAGACTCTGAATAAATAAATATTATATTACAGTATATTCAAATATTAAAAGTACGTGAGCGTATAAACCAGAAAGGTTATGGAAATGAGTAACGGCATGGACTCATATGTCATACGGACAAACTGGTGGATGTGATGAACAAACTAAATAAAGGGAGGGGAAGAAAAAGGCTACGGAATGTGGGTGTACAACAGTTACAGAAAGCTTATTAGCCAATGATGAGAGGCATAATAGCTGGCTACAACTTTAATAAGGATGAGCAATGGAACTGTGTTTGTTCATTAAGGACGAAGTCATGTTTCTTTGAGTGTGATTTATTGACGACCAGAGTTCCAAGTAAATTCTCCCCTTAGTTCCTTTATGGAGAATATCACACTTCACATCATATGGATGACATTCAGTCAGAACATGTTTAGTAGAGGTGAACTCTTTCTTCCTGAGTCTCCAACTTTCTTCATGCTCAGTTACTCTAGGAGCTATAGCCCTAACTGATTGATCTACATATAATTGGCCACACAGATTGCTGGAAATTCTATAAATTCCACTCTGTTCTAAAAGCTGATAAAATTCTCCCATTTCTACGTAATAATTAAGACAGCAGAACTTTAAGGGCAATCTCTAATACTCTCCATCGTCCCATACTACACATAGTAGTGACATACAGCATATTCAACTGGTTCTCACACAGGAAGTGGTTCTATGACAGGCTATCGTGTGACACATATTTCCCAGTGGTATTGAACGGGCTAAAAGGCGAACCATTTCCTCTCGCTGACTACGTACATACTAGCTCTACGGTAGATATCACTTTTATCGCAGACGTTTCCAAATAAAGAGCCAATAAGCTACGTGGATATCCCTTCGTCCTGCGGGAACATGGCAAAGAGGCCCTGACTGACATACCAGACTGCCTCAACGGGGTCCATAAAAACAAACAATTGACGGTGGAGCTAGAAACTAAGAGATGTCTTCCAGTTTAGAACGTGTTAACAAGGGCAATACAGATGGTCCCCTAGGACATGCAGTCTATGAAAAAAGGCCGTCTTAGATCTGTTCCTTCATGCAACGAGCTGACATCACTGGCACAGAGATAGTCTGTAACAGGTTAGACTGTGTGCTGCCAAAATTGACGTGCATTGAAGGAAACAAATGACACAGCCTGTCGCAAATAAGAGGAAGGGAAAGAGGAACAGAAATTGAACTTTATTCCTTGTACTGGGTCTCCTTAAGAAAAAACGTGGAGAAACTCCGAAAAAAAATTGGCCATTTTTCGACCACTACGAAAAATGAAAACTATTTTTATCTCAGTAAAGGACAAGATACACTTGCGAAGACCAGATTTATATGACATTCCTTGAACGTGTCACCGTCAAAGAAAGGGGAAAACGCAGCACAGCATCTAACAGCGATGGATGGAATGCATTAGATGCGTATGCCTGGGACATAAAGACAGGTCAGCACTGGCTGAACATAGCCTCAACGAGAAGCATACGTTCGAATTTGAGAAAGAAAACACGACACTCTTGTCAACAGGGACGAGGGAAATTAGCTGAGTTCGGCATGCTACCCTTTACTACCAGACTATCGTCAAGAAGGCACCGGGCAGTTGACGCTTCGCGAGTCTGGGCAGGGCTGAAAGCACCGAGGATGGAATGGCGGTCAGCGCCCCCAACCACACGCAACACCTGGAGAGCGTCGGCCATCTCTCGGCTGTATACAGGGCGTAACGGCTATGAGTTCAGATATCGCTACTGTTGACTGAGGACGGTGTATTGAACGACATCAATATTCAAGTCATTTGCAGGCTCATAATTATAGCTTACACACGTCATATGTTTGTATTTTGGTTAGCCTATCCAAGTATGTGTGGAAAGAGAAAGCCATTACTGCTTATTTTCCCGTGGGAAGCAGGTCAGGTGCTAAAGTGTGGACACGTTGCGCAAAACGAATAGTCTATACCGAAAGGTGTAGTCGACTTAGTGGTGTTACTAGTACCAGGCAGAAAGCATCAAGTCATAAAGTTTGTGACGTATTTGTGAGAAGACTGTTGGATGAAGAGAAAAGACAACCAACATATTCATGAGTGTACCTATTAAGATACCAATCCACTTTTACCCATGACAACCTGTGCATGGGACACCCACGCAATCTCGAGAATTGTCGCACTAGCGTGACACATCTGAAGGATCAAGGAAGAAAAAATACAAGTAAATGTTATTATTGTTAGCCAGATGTTCGACATAGGTAATATTATTCTCTAATACAAAGAGCTTTGATAAATAAACGACGAAAATAAAATTCATTTTGTACCTGCCAAAAGAAAACAATAAAAAATGTGATTTTAAAATACGTCTGCTTCAACGAGATATTAAATTACTCACTACAGCAGTGGGGTTTAATGTTGCAGAATTCTAAATTTAAGAATCTGTTTCAGCGGTATGGGTTAGTATTGTAGTATATGATAATGTAGCGTGTTTTCTGGATTCTGTATCTGAGTAATTGCGTGTTACAGTAACAGTCCATAGTAACTAGATTAATTTATTTCCATTACAAGAAATTTGTCTTGTTCCCCTTGATCATTTTAGATTCCAAGTACTTTTCGTTTTTTATAGAAGTAACGCCACCCAGAAGAATCCTTATTAGTTAAATGATCACTCTCCCATGTATAATGCACCTTCAAAATTACTTTACAAACGACTCAATATTTGACATATTGTCCTAAACATTTAATGTATAAATAGTCGAATACTTCTTAACAAATAATCATCAAATAAATAAAAAAACTGTCGTAACAATCGTCGCTCCAGTTCTGTGATCTAGTAAGAGGTTCTCACTGCATGTATTCAAAGTGATAACTCCTTAACCGTTAGTTCTCTGACCGACTTTGTTTCTCTCAAGAGATGTACATGAGTCTTCGCTGAGCTAGATAATCGTTAGATAATAAATTCGTATAGTACGAAGCACTACAAAATATATAATATTGATATCAAACGGTTTGAGAAAATAGGAAATATTGAAGTAAACACAGAAACAAATTACGGAGCGGAAAAAAAGTGTGCTTTGAGCTGTCTGTATTGGCTCGACGGTTCCTGCAGTGGCTATTAAAATGACAGCCACTTTAAGAAAAATTACTTTCATAAAACACTACTTCCTTCTTACAATATGTCAACTACAGACTACTTCATTTTCATGGTTTAATCAATGTGTTTCTCGTTCATTACCAACGTGCAATTGAGAGACAGCCCAACTGTTCTGCGTCGTTTCTCATAGACCCGGCATACATATCTGTCACCTCACCCATGTTATTTTAGGGACCAAAAGCGCCGAGGAAGGCGCCGTAAGAACTCTAAGCCGTAACTGCGAAGACAAATGGCCTACATGTGTTGGTAACCAGGTTAGTGCTTTCATACAGAATTATATTCACTGACAAATAACTGCCACCCATATTGTTTGTCATTTCGTACGGAAGAAATAAATCTACATCAATGGTCGTCAAAGCAGGAGGAATTTGACCTTGAAGGCGACAAGCAGTAAACGGAAAATTACCTGAAGTGCTCTACATGTTTTTACATGCGGATGGTTTGCGTATCAGCGCAAACACACGACATGGATAGAAATAACGCCACCTGCGTATTGAATATAACTGAAGAACAAGTGTGGGGTCCCTCATTCACAGACCGTATTTGAACGTTATTTGTTTCTGAGATGACTGAGATATGCCTCGAGCGAGAATTAGAAATACCATTATCTACCGACTGTCGACAACATCACAATCTTAGTGTATGAACACCGCATCTTATTATTCCAGGATAATTCTGTTTGGGTTAATCGTATCTCTCGACTGTCATGAGACTATGGAACTGATGCGACCAGCAGGTTCATACCCGACGTCATGCGGGATATCCTCGACAGTAAGAGGGCGCTACAGTTTCAGGGAGCAGATAGAGTGGTAGACTGGGAAAATACAGGTGCACTTAGTCACTGGAGAGAAACGTGACGTTCTAGCCACCATGGTGGAAACAAGAGACTACCATACTTACTAAATAGATCAATATCCCGTAAAAACCTGATCCCAGAAAACTGTAACGTAATTAAACACACTTACAGAAGTGGAATGACCGAAGGGTGCTTGTAAATATGCCCTCAAGCAGAAAAGCAGTTTCTGATTTGTGAATTATCTAAGTTTCACTAATGATATGAAATTTAAAAATTATGCTCATATATTATCAACGTCTTGGGCGAGATTCATAAACTTGTCTCAATGGGTAGAGCCTGAAGCCCCCATCAGAGAGTATTAAAAGAATAAAAGATAATTTAAATTACATGACACACTACATATTCTATACTACCAAGAGGTCAATTTTACACAAAACAAGTAATAAAGTGAGAAACGTAATCGCAGCGTAATAAATTATGCTAGTGTGTTTGTCTGAAAATGCATTAATTACTATATATTTTTAATATTCACACATTCAAAAATGGCAAACTAACGATTACATTGACAATACTGTTGTTTGTGAGAAATGTAAAATATTCAACAAAAAATTAAATACATCATCTTAAAGGTGATAAAAGTTAAGTCTAGTCTGGTATGTGATATGTATATGTGTAATATGTGATATATGTTTGGTGCAATTTGGAAAACTGTCTATGAGATGATCTTTTGGAACCAAGGTCTAAGGGATTAAAGAGTCAGTGACCACCTTGGTATGGTACAGTCGTTCTGGACTACAGAGCAGGACAGTGCAGACGTGTGTATACATGGGCGGTAAGTGGTGACATGAAGTGTTTGTAATCTCCCAAGTAAAAGTTTGTGGACATGTGAAAATACGGCCCCATGATGGCAGAAAACGTAGCAAATTTTTTAGGAACAAATCATGTGCATTTAGAATATTTCCGCGGGTTAGCGAGAATTTCGAACTTGCAACAACTGTTGCCAGTTGTATCTTCTCAAATTAGCATATTTTATCAGTTTTTAAGAGTTTCGAAGTTGTAAGAATATTTGCAAGTTGAGCAGATGCAACACAGAATATTTCCACGAGCCAACGATTCTTTGGACTCGTAATGATATTCGCATATGGGACAGACTTAGCATAAACTGGACATAAAATAATTTCACGAAGTTTAGCTATTGCAGAAATTTTTGACATCCAATACAAGAGGTACCACTTCAAAAACGCTTTGGTGGTTTACTGGGAGTACATGCTTGTTAATGTGGTGCACAGTTTTGTCAGTATTTGCAAGAAGCATTAGTGGTATCGCTGTCATTATTGCAACACAAAGAGTAATAAAAAACATACACGTATGTTCTACCAAACCCAAAATGAGCTGAGAACATTGTTGGAATTTTGGTGTCACATTTTTAAATCATAGTTGCGTTATGGCCTCTATAATCTATCGATTGGGTAGTATGAAGATTAAAAGAGTGTTGCAGCAAACTAAGTCCAAACATTTAAAAATTAATCGGTACGCACATCTATTTACCGAACAGTCGCAATCTGCACTGCTGGTCATTAGACATGTAACACTCTGTTTTTGAAACACAGTCATAACACAACGAGTTCTTGAAATTCAGGACTCATTTCTTCGCCACGAAACTATGGGATTTTGTCTTATTTGTTTCTCCTGTAGCGTTACTGAGAAACAGTTACTATTAAAAATCTTAGAAGCCACAACGTAAACAACATCATTAGTTTAAACGACGTTTTGTCTTCTCTTTTTCAATTTTTTTTCTAGTCCACAAGTGCTGTGTTGGCATGACTGGTTCACAGTGCCAGTTTTCTGATGATATTATGCCAGTGTAGTTGGTACTGTGACGTATGTTTATGTGCTGCTAGCTTTATTATATAATATAATAATTCCAATCCCAAAGAAAGGAGGTGTTGACATATGTGAAAATTACCGAACTATCAGTTTAATAAGTCACAGCTGCAAAATACTAACGCGAATTCTTTAGAGACGAATGGAAAAACTAGTAGAAGCCGACCTCGGGGATGATCAGTTTGGATTCCGTAGAAATGTTGGAACACGTGAGGCAATACTGACCCTACGACTTACTTTAGAAGCTAGATTAAGGAAGGGCAAACCTACGTTTCTAGCATTTGTAGACTTAGAGAAAGCTTTTGACAATGTTGACTGGAATACTCTCTTTCAAATTCTGAAAGTGGCAGGGGAAAAATATAGGGAGCGAAACGCTATTTACAATTTGTACAGAAACCAGATGGCAGTTATAAGAGTCGAGGGACATGAAAGGGGAGCAGTAGTTGGGAAGGGAGTGAGACAGGGCTGTAGTCTCTCCCCGATGTTATTCAATCTGTATATTAAGCAAGCAGTAAAGGAAACAAAAGGAATATTTGGAGTAGGTATTAAAATCCATGGAGAAGAAATAAAAACTTTGAGGTTCGCCGATGGCATCATAATTCTATCAGAGACAGCAAAGGACTTGGAAGAGCAGTAGCACGGAATGGATAGTGTCTGGAAAGGAGGATATAAGATGAACATCAGCAAAAGCAAAACGAGGATAATGGAATGTAGTCGAATTAAGTCTGGTGACGCTGACGGAATTAGATTAGGAAATGAGACACTTAAAGTAGTAAAGGAGTTTTGCTATTTGGGGAGCAAAATAACTGATGATGGTCGAAGTAGAGAGTGTATAAAATGTAGACTGGCAATGGCAAGGAAAGCGTTTCTGAAGAAGAGAAATTTGTTAACATCGAGTATAGATTTAAATGTCAGGAAATCATTTCTGAAAGTATTTGTATGGGGTGTAGCCATGTATGGCAGTGAAACATGGACGATAAATAGCTTGGACAACAAGAGAATAGAAGCTTTCTAAGTGTGGTGCTACAGAAGAATGCTGAAGATTAGATGGGTAGATCACATAACTAATGAGGAAGTATTGAATAGGATTGGGGAGAAGTTTGTGGCTCAACTTGACCAGAAGAAGGGACCGGTTGGTAGGACTTGTTCTGAGGCATCAAGGGATCCCCAATTTAGTATTGGAGGGCAGCGTAGAGTGTACAAATCGTAGAGGGAGACCAAGAGATGACTACACTAAGCAGATTCAGAAGGATGTGGGTTGCAGTGGGTTCTGGGAGATGAAGAAGCTTGCACAGGCTAGAGTAGCATGGAGAGCTGCATCAAACCAGGCTGAGGACTGAAGACCACAACAACAACAACAACAGCTTTATTTAGAGTCAGAAGTGGCGGTTTTTATGCATACCTTTATTGGAGAAAATTATGTTACGCAACCAACTATCAAAACTGAATTTTTGCGATCGCGAATACCAGGATGTGGATTGGAGTAACTAGCCGTTAAGAAAACTGACTTCTGCATTGACGCTTGATGACAGAAACAACGAGGTGGGAATATCATTACGAATTTAAGTGACTTTTATTGTACAAAGCAGGGAATCATGCCGAAAAAAACCGGATTTCATCTTCAGTATGTATACAGCTGTGGACGGATTTGTGAATCGTTCTTCACTCGATAATAAGAAATTACTTTCATGCCGAAAAAGTTCCTGTTGTCAATGGACAGCTACATCAACGACCAGGATATGCCAGCTTCCCAGTTACTATATTTTGTGCTTACAGTACGATCCATAGAATTTTACCCAATTCCCATCTATCACTGTTGAAAACATTTTACTAGCTATAAAAGTCATTAGATGTAGGAATTGTTTCAATTCGAAAGCGATAAGACTACCGACCTGGAAAGATTTTGTATCAATTTGCATTTAAGATCCTTTAATTTTTTATGCTGCTTAAAAGTCTCTGAAGTTGTAGATTACTCAGAAACAAGAACAGTTTTGTATTGGTTTAAGATCGTGTATTTATTCGTCTAGTTATTCCAGTCCTTTATGTAGTGAATGAAGCTGATGATACTAGGGACTGCTCGTAGTTGTAAGTAAGGAATCATGATCAGGACAATATTTCGAATAGAGGTAGAAGGAAAAATATTTTCTGTATTTATGAGGGAAGGAACTATTTTGTAGTATGTAAGAACTAGGAGGTATGAAAAATCCAGTTCTGATGTGTTACATTAAAGTTTAAAACATGGGTAAGTCTGAGGGACTATTTTATACGTTGGGAGTTATTGATTATTAAAACTGAACCAGGAAAAAGAGGTTTTGTGTTGGATTACGGAAAGTACGAGGCACCAGGGCTGTTAGTACTGGGGCTAACTCACATAAACTAAACAACAGAGACTTCCTTTATTTACACATTGCTGGGACAGTAACAAAAGCAAATGTCCATCATAGCACTACTAGCATCAGAGAAGACAAAATATACTTCGAGGCAGATTTACGTCGAGTGACTACTGTTTCTTATTAGTTAACATGACGACTGTTTTTTCACACAACATACATAGCAGTGACATATATAAACTTTACTGATAATATACCATTGGCAATCAGAACATATATTTGTTTATTTTGTAAGATTCAATGGTAGAGTGCTTTACATACAAAGATAATAATTAACTTTGTTATATCACATACTACACAATTTCACTCCAAAATAGTGTTATATACGTTAACACGATATCTAAAGAAAGAAATGTGTTTGAACAAGAAAAATTTAGAGTAACATTGGTGAAATTTACAATAACTTTTTTTGGTTCGACCTGATCGTTCAAGATAATGTCCTGATGTTTCATCATATATAAGAAACTTTCTATTTCTTGTAAAATATTTAGTTCATGTCCTTTTTCATTGGTGTGTGGTACTTATTGTTTTAACGGTGAGCCAATGAAGATAATATCATGGCAGTGAGTTCCAGATGTGATATAAACATTGTTTTGAAAATTCCTTCTGTCTTCGAAATTTTCTTTTGGCTCCCATATATCAATTTATAAACACAAGGTCGAGTAAATTTACAGGACTGATCTAGAGAATAAGATATTTGTGATTATGTTGCGTATAATGATGTTTATTTTTCTCAGACTGTTTTTTTTAGGTGTAACTGTAATTTGATCTGTTAGTGTTCCTCAACGTAGAAATATTTTCACTGTTTGACAAAATATAGGTACTAAGAATGTTAAATTAATAAAAGAAGCAAATGGTATATGGTGGGAATCATGTCCAAAAAAAACTGTATGATGAGATTACTCGGGTAATCCCATCTCCACCAAGCAGAGTCAACGTTCTTCATGTCAAAAAAAAAAAAAAGGTGAGAAAATCATCAGATCTGACGCAACGACACCGGTCGAATCTCAACAGCCACCAACCGACCCCAACAATCTCACCATCTTCAGCAATCTCAATGCGTCCAGCAACCAGCTACTCACTGCTAAACAAATGATTCTCCTCATGAAACGGAATCTCTTGAGATACATGACGACGAAGGTTTCTAAACGGTACCCTCCAGGCGTAACTCGAGATGAAACTCCAACATGTCCACAGAATCCGGTGAGAACCCAGTAAAGATTGATCTTAATGTTCTAACTAGAATTGTTATAATCGAAAATCTTCACCCCAAAGAAACCGCTAAGTCTTTCCATACCTGGACTGAAAGAATTCAACCTTCTACAATTTGTGATTTACATGGAATAAAGAAGGAACCGTGTCGAACTCACCACTCAGCAAACCGACTTTGAAACCAAACTTACAAACATAAAAATAATTATAAATAATTGACAAGACTTTGAAAGACATAACTGACAACATACTACAACATTTTGGAGGAGACAAAAGCATTATATCACATGAACAAGGTGGTTTCAGAAACACAATACCGCTGATCCATGGTTAAGGCAGCGGAAGCCTGCAGTTTCGCAGGTGCAACTGCTACCCTCTTTCTGGACACAGAACGCTCTTTTGATAAGATACAGACGTCTTCAGAACGTGCTAAAGCACAACTTCCCACCTGCAGTAGTACCATTATTAGCTAACCTCATTTAAAACTGGAAAGTACAATTACGAGACGGGGGTCAAAAAAGGCATTTCTCTTTTTGTTCACTAAAATATGGGGGACAGGTGGTGTAGATGTAGGTGTTGCTGTAGCTGGTGCTTGTTCCATCAGGCATGGGGCTTTGGCCAGTAAGTGCTGCACTGTGTTGAGCACTGTAGCTATTTGCAGAGCCTGGAACTGAAGCATCTGTGCTAGCTTTGTTGCACCTAACGCTGGCAGCTGTGGCGCCTGAGGACAGGGTGGGACAGGTGGGGTGGGGATGTTGGAAGAGACAAATGCAACAAATACACAAGGCGAACAACATATATACGTACAGAAGCAAAGAAAACGCTGGTAAGGAAAGACGATAACAGACTGTTGAAGCAAGTAATCACCTCTTCAAAGGAAAGGCATGAGAGAATTAAGGCGCCACCAAAACACAAAAGGCAATAGCGTGGCCGCGGAGCACTGGGTTCTTCCTATAACTTGTCACCAAAATGAGATCGTGCCCACTCATATAATATGGGGGTTTAGGAAGCTATTTTCTCAGATAGCTAGACAACAAATCAATCAAATCTTATTAATGGAGTTTATTACAATATGCTAAATTGACAATACTTATCTTGCGTTTGTAGAAATATGTGTCGCAAGCAAATGGCGACATACAAATAATCAATGTTCTTCGATATACACAATTTCCATGGAAGCAAATCACTCAAGTCACTGCTACAGACTTTATATCACAGCCCGTCTTCTGGTGAGGCTCTTCTAATGCAGCCAAGGCTAGCTGGAGGAACGCTTACATTCTCTTCGTATAGATGCCGCTCCTGTCGTATTGTCATCCGAGTAAGTGTTCTATTGGCTGACGTCGTCTTACAGCCTTCTCTACTGTGAGGTTCCAGGCCTATGTGCCAGGCTCTTGATGGTACACCGGAACCAGTGTACTGGAAGAAAGAGGTAGAGCGATGAAGCTCCTCAGTAGGAGGACTGCATCCTCTACTGATGACAATTTCTCTCTCTGTGTACATTCGGGTAATATGTGGAAGGAGTCCCGCCAGTCACGGTCTGAGAAATGAGGGCAAGTGGAACACAGTACATGCGACTGCACGAGTGATGCGTGCAATGATAGGAGATGAAGCCCAAATAATTAACTGTTGAATGGCAATGGCAACTTGAAATTCACTGAACGGCGTTCCCAGTAATACTTGATGCCCCAAGATACCTGTGCAGAAGTAGAGTGTTTCTTGACTGGTATGCTAGACAGGAGATTCATATCTCTGTGGCGAGTCGAGAGACAGTTAAACCTTCCATGCTCTAGGTTATTTTGTTTGGAGATATTAATGTGCAATGACAACGATGAGCAATGTTATGTTGGTGGGGGTAGAACGATTGAGAGGTTGGGGAGCTGGGAGTATTGCCCCATGGAGCTTAAGTGTACTGCACATCTTGCTAAAGCTGACTTTGGAAAAGCATGGTGGAAATTGGGGCCACTGTTCCTAGTAGAGGACACTGTTGTCAGTGATGTATTGTCGCAGGGTTCATCTGTCATGAAGGGCAGGAGAACAAAATTCCATTCAAACTCCTTGAGTCTGTGCTTATGTGAAGAGTGTCACAAGGTATGAGAAACCTACTTTGGGTGAATGTAGAAATAGAGTTATTGTGTGAGGTACAAACACTTTAGTAGACCGATGAATTGGGCACATAACAGTGTTTTATGTGCAGGTGTGTGTGTGTGTGTGTGTGTGTGTGTGTGTGAAACAGATGGTGAACAAGCAGTACTGATAATTTTGATACTGAGGGATTACCAATTTGGATGTTCCAGACAAGGGTGGTCTAAACAGGATAAGGTAAAACTACAACCTTGGGCAAGCTGCTGATGTAACTGCATTATGCACACAGGTTGAAGATATTAAATGATTAGGAAAAGCAGCATTCTAAAAATTATTGTTGGAATTCAGAGGGCTATTTAATCTACAGAGTTCATTACCAGTATTCTGGTCGACCATAGAAGTCCTATCGGAAACCAATCACCTGTATATCATAAGCCACACGGATTCCCCCCCCCCCCTCACCTATTACCAGTAATAGTTATAAGCAAATAAGCAATAGATACTGAGGATAGTACAAGTTCATAAAATACGCCCGTCGTAACAGTGCCTAAGATGTGTTCAGACAGAAAACGAAATCTCGCTTCTTCTGTAATTACAGGCACCTCAGTGCATGTATGGTTACAGATAGATGTACAGTACCAAAAGATACGGAAACCCTGGAGAACTTGGCACAATGTAATTATTTCTCGACATAAGTGTAATCAATTATGAGTAGTACAAGGCAACCGACCAGAAACTCCGTTTACAGTTCCTTTAGGTCATTCCCAGTATCAATGAAACCCACTTGGTTCGAAAAATGAGTGGGCACGTTTCAACGATTGTTGAATGAAGTTTTGAGAGGATTCAAGTCATAGCAGTATATAGCGTGTTAGTCTGTCTTGATCATATTGAATCTGCAGAAGATGTCAAGCAACATGTTCAGAGGTAGAAGGAAGTTTTAATAGGTTCCAGTGATCAAGTCTCGGCCTAATGGTAGATGTGTGTCATTATGAATTGCGCAAGTGAATGACTTGGAAGTAGTATTTAGCGAATGTGGAAATCAGATCTGAGGTTAATTCCAGCTGTGTGAAATTTTCCTAACACTGAAAATGTGTAAGGAGATACACTAATTTTCAAGACCTGCAATTACTACAAGAAATTCACTTTGAGTTTTGTTATTATGCAAAAACTTAATATGAATTTCATATAGCAATTTGCAAATCTTGAAAAGGAGTGTATTTCATGGCTTTTGGGCCATGACCACTCATTCATTTGGTGGGCAAGGATTTGGAGTTCCAATGAATAGCAGATCAAACCACATTTCAAAAATTTTGGTCTGTGGATACATTTCTTAGATATAAGTTAACAGTGAATACAATTGTTAAAATCTTCTTTTTGCTCAACACAAGAAAGAGTTGCTTCTCAGTCTTTTGTGTATCTTTTGTGTATTTATTGGTACATAAAGAACCTGTCACTGTGTGGGCCCTATTGACCAAGATCAATGGAGTTATTGGCCAAGAACATCATGACATGACTGGCTGACCTCGTTTCCCATCCCCTTCCCACCACTCTTCCCCCTTCTACTCCTCTCCCAAGGGCTTACCTTGCATGTAATAGGCACAGCTGTATCAGCTGACACTGCTGATGTCAGCGATTTTCTGTCTCATATACACCCACTGCTACACTACTAACATGCCTGTCTCTAATTGAATCTCAGTTAGACTCGTTCCTCTGCCGATTTAGAGCGAATGTTGCTGTCAGAGGTGGCAGCTGTGTCTTCTACATGTCACATCTTGCATGTTCCCTAACCACAGGGCTAAAATCACATATTCTTCTGCTACACAGTACACAAAAACAGTAAGTACACGTAAATTGTTTGCTACACTTTCGTCGTTGTATTTTTAATCTACAATTATGTTTTTTTTTTTTTGCACGTGGAATACGGTTAAGAGACAATGAGTCTCTGACTTTCAGAAATCTTTTCCTAGCCATAAAATTTATTAGGTGATAAATTTGATCGAATGCAGAAGTGATGAATTCATCAAACAGGATGGGTTTCACACTAACGAAGCTCAGATTTTTACGTTGCCTGAACATACTTTTTTCTTCCACTTATTCCTGCAAACTTGCATAATCAGGTGGTGATGGCGGCGATTGCTGGAAGTTATGGGTAAAGAATCGTGATGAATAAAGTGTTCGGACGAATGTTGCCTGAGAAAGGATGTGCGATATTTATGCTGGTAATAATTTTTATCTGGAATGTAGTAACTAGGAGGAACATACTCGCCCAGATATCCGAGCGCGTTAACAAAGCGCTACAGGTATTCATGGAGGCGACCCTGTCCCAGGTCGAACCCTCCTCTCGGATTAACGGTGAGCGCTCTTCAGTCACTCGGCCTAGAGGTGACTTTTATGCGCTTTCCCCCAGCCCCCAGTGTAAATACTGGTCTGTAGCCTCCGCCCCGCCCCAGATAACTGCTACACAAACATTCAGAAGAAAGCTTTCGCGCCGGCCGCGGTGGTCTCGCGGTTCTAGGCGCGCAGTCCGGAGCCGTGCGACTGCTACGGTCGCAGGTTCGAATCCTGCCTCGGGGATGGATGTGTGTGATGTCCTTAGGTTAGTTAGGTTTAAGTAGTTCGAAGTTCTGGGGGACTGATGACCACAGCAGTTGAGTCCCATAGTGGTCAGAGCCATTTGAACCATTTTTGGAAAGCTTTCGCTTTCACCAGACGCAGGCAGATGAGGTACACAGCCTGAGTGCCGCCTTCAGTGGTCGCGTCAAGAACGGTATTGGGTCACCAACATAGCTTCAGCACATGTAACAATTTCGATCCCGTACAGAACTGGCAAACGGCAAAGGAGAAGAAGAGGAACTAGGAGACACGTAGTATTTCAGTTCTGTGGGAATAGAATGAGTTGGAGCCTTCACTTCTGAGGGGACGAGTGTACTATATGAAAGTTAATACGATGGTTTGCTCTCTGGAAATAGTTTATACCCTGTGAGGTGCAGATTATTAAAAGTGAACTGCAAAAAGACTCTTTAAGTATTTGGATACGAAAGACAGAAGGAATATGCAGATATAACGAGCGCAGCAGATCAGAGCTGTCAAGGATTGGTGATAGACTGAGGCTGACTGTCGCAAATTTTCCTGTAGATAATATTCTTATTTACTTATTTCCAAATTAGAACTGCGATACATACTCATCTCCAGCGGTATCAGTACTACAGAAGACATTTTCCTCGGCTGCATAGTGTTCCATATCAGTTAGTTTTTAATATAACGCACAAGTTACGTATATTTTTCTTTGCACATGCCAAAAACTTTTGTGAATAATTTACATATTATTACCTGAGCGTATGCCACTGGTATTCAGCACATACAGGGTGAATTACAATTATGTGAATACTATTTGAGAAAAAGGACTTGCTCCGAGTTTTCGTTATACAGAGTCTCAACCTGATCAATACATTTGTTGCACTCAACGTTCCGGAAAACAGTTTAATGATAATTGTCTGCTATTAATCCAATTGCTACTTGCTACAAATCTTCTGGTAAACGAGCAGGTGATCATCTACCAGAAAATCGTTGTGCAGGCCTTCGCCACGCTTTTGTCTCGGGCAGAATAACTCCCAATAAGCTTGCAATCATTCTTCTCTGCTCAAGTGTAAGTTTATCAGACATCGGTTCTAACAAACTGGACTAAAAAGCGAAACCAAATTAAAATTCTTCACATAATTTTGACTCACCTTGTAGATATGGTACATGTTTGTCAAATGTTATGTACTTTAAATCGTAAGGCGATTAACTTGACTCATCACAGGTTACACCTAATCATTTGTACATTATATTATCTTTGTTAATATAATGTCTTACAACGGAATGCGTTTCAACAACAGACATTTGCAAGAGAATTCGTGAAATTTCGATGCATTTTTTGTTTTTTAACTCCGTCTCTCTGTTAAAAGCAATGCAGGATGTTTCGTCAGATATGTAAAACTTCATGTTTCATCTAAAATATTTGCTTTCCTACAGTTTTCAGCAGTCGCTGGGACTGCCAGGAATTGTGTTACGCCACTAACTGAGTTTTTGTAGCTTTAAGTGTGAACTAAATGGACACAGTTTTAAGTGTGAACTAAATGAAGACAGTTTCATGTACGTGAAGTTCACAAATTCCATGAATATTGTTTTGAAATATTCCTGTTAGTCCTATGGCCGGCCGGTGTGGTCGTGCTGTTCTAGGGGCGTCAGTCTGGAACCGCGTGACCACTATGGTCGCAGGTTCGACTCCTGCCTCGAGCATGGATGTGTGTGATGTTCTTAGGTTAGTTAGGTTTAAGTAGTTCCAAGTTCTAGGGGACTTATGACCTAAGATGTTGAGTCCCATAGTGCTGAGAGCCATTTGAACCACTTCTTTCATCACAGGTGACGTAGGCATCCTAGGGTTCTATCTGATGTTGAAATAGCGAATAGAGGAGACCTCTTAAGATCTGTAGCTCGATATCACGCCATCTGAAGGGTATTCGGGTTGACGCCGTGTGAGCTACGGAGAATACGTGCTGGTACACTGTACGCAGCTGTTGTTTCATTACGAACCATCAATAACATCGCATGTCGAGGACTGATTGCAAGCTATGAACGCAAGAAAAAAGGACTCCATTGCCTTCGTGTGGTTGGTAGGCTATATGACAACATATTGCGCTACCACGGTCGCCGCTGACCTGTTTGGAAACACGCACAAGTATCAGAGGATCCTCAGTCTGTTGTCGTATCGGGACAGCGGATTCCTGAGGTCACGCCAATTCTCCACTGCAGCAGTGAGGATATCCTGCAAAGTAGTGTATGCAGGCCCTCTCGCGCAACGTGTAGCTGCTGTGACGTCGAAATGTCTGAGGAAGGAGATGAAATGGACACACATGTTAACACTGTTCTCAAGTGATATTGCACTTACCGCTGTTGCCGGGTATGTGGGCCTTGTTCTTCTTGCGAGGAGTGACTTACGCCAGCTGAACCAATGTCTCAGAGCTAGATCGCAAGGGAGATGCCAGCGGCGACCACTTGCGGACCACTACCGGAAGGTGAGGACAGTCTACGCCGCACTGTCCAGCCCGTACCAGGAGGTCCTATCGGCCCACCAGATATTCTTAGTTTTATTCATGGTGACAGCGCTGTGCATCATATCTTGGAATGCAGTTGCCGCTGTTTTATTACAGCACTAGAAACAGCTCGTGGTGAGACTTATTTTGCATATACTGTGGCAGTCGTCACTGGTGTTAATGGTGACAGTGGCCTGTCCATGGAGGCGGCGCAGACAGCTCCTGTCCTGTGCCGGCTATTTCTGGGTTCGACTCTCCGCACCTCAGAAACGGCAGAGCTGCACCACTTCTGCCGACTGGCTCGCAGCCAGAGTCCCACTCATTAACTTTACATCATCGTTCCCTTGGTTACGCGGATACTGTTGGCCTCATTGTCTTTCCTTACAACTTGCATCATTATTTTTTTAATTTTCTGGGAATTTCTCTGAAAAAATGAACAATGAACTAAATGTTATTACAGCAGTATTGTTGATTATGGGTTGTTCTGCACTAATATTCTATAACAGTGTTGCTATGATTACGAATTTGTAGAATACATGGCCATTACACAATTTTTACCAGAATGAATCATTTCACATTGTGTCGTACACACTTTCTCGTAGATGGCCAACCCATTCAAACAACTGTCATACCATATCCAGTACTTATAATCGATCTACTCACATGAAATAAGTTTTGCACCACCTCGGTTCCGAGAGTTGGCGAACCTGTACAGAAAATTGGAATAGAAATCAACTTAAAAATCATTTCCGCCTTTTTGTTGCTCACGAAAATCACACATTGCATGTTGTACAACCAGACAGCGACACCTTCGGAGGTGGTGGTCCAGACTGCAGTACATGCCGGTATTTCTAATACCCAGTAGCACGCCTTTGCATTGATGCTTCCCTGTATTCATCGTGGCATAGTATCCACAAAGTCATCTAGGCACTGTTGGTCCAGATTGTCCCACTCCTCAACTGCGATTCTGAGTGGAACTCTCAGAGTGGTTGGTGGATCACGTCGTCCGTAAACAGCCCTTTTCAATATATCCCAGGCATCTTCGATACGGTTCATGTCTGGAGAAGATGCTGCCCACTCTAGTCGAAGGAAGTTATTCACAAAACGTGAACAATGGGGGAGCGAATTGTCGTCCATGAAGACGAATGCTTCGCCAATATGCTGCCGACATGGTTGCACTATCGTTCGGAGGACAGTGTGTCTAAGGCGTTCAGCCTGACCGGGTTGCCTCCAAACACGTCTCTGACGATTGTCTGGTTGAAGGCATATGCGACACTCCTCAGTGAAGAGAACGTGGTGCCAATCCTGAGCGGTCCATTCGGCATGTTGCTGGGCCCATCTGTACCGCGCTGCATCGTGTCGTGGTTGCAAAGAAGGACCTAGATATAGACGTCGCGAGTGAAGTAGGGCATCATTCAGCCTGTTGCACACAGTTTGAGTCGTCTCACGTCATCCTGTGGCTGCACGAGAAACATTATTCAACTTGGTGGTTTTTCTGTCAGGGTTCTTCCGAGCCATAATTGGTAGGTAGCGCTCATCAACTGCAGTAGTAGACCTTGCGCAGCCTGAGCGAGGCATGTCATCCACAGTTCCTGTCTCTCTAATATCTCCTCCATGTCAGAGCAACGTCGCCTTGGTTTACTCCGGGACGCCTGGTGACTTCCCTTGTTGAGAGCCCTTCCTGTTAGAAATTAAAAATGCGGACGCGTTCGGACTGCGGTTTTGACCGTCTAGGCATGGTTGAACTTCCAACAATACGAGCCGTGTACCACCTTCCTGGTGGAATGACTGGAATTGATCTGCTGTCGGACCCTCTCCGTCTAATAGGTGCTGCTCACGCATGGTTGTTTACATCTTTGAGAGGGTTTAATGGCATCTCTGAATAGTCAAAAGGACTGTGTCTGTGGTACAATATCCACAGTCAAACGTCTGTCTTCAGTAGTTCTGGGAACCAGGGTGATGCAAAACTTTTTTTGATGTGTGTAGAATCATTAACGACAGCTCCCCTGCAGCAACCTAGAACACTTGGTAAGTAGATAAAACTTGTTGATCAGACTCGTCGGCACTTGTTGTGGCTGTGCCCTCCTGTGATGTTTCGTGATTCCTGGCTGGATGAGAAGAGGGTGCTATGATAGGTGGGTGGACGGTTTCCTCTCACTACAACACAAAATGGACACGTGGTACTTAACTTCAGTGATGTCCGTGGTTAACAGCAATTAAACATAGTGTACTAATTCTTGGCTCTTGTCTGTGTCCATATCACACCTATATACTATGATTGACGTTTTCTCAAAGCTAGCTAAGGTGCGAGACGACGACTATCACTGTGGAAGGCTAGAGCACAGCGCGGCATATTGAGACGCAATGCCAACTAAGTCTCGATGCGACATAACAGGGGAAGGTACCGAGATCAGAGAATGAGACAGCTCGGTTTTTTTCTGTATTGGGTTTCGATCCCCCCCGGAGGGAGTGTGCTCGCAGCAGCTTAGTACGACACGCTCTTCAGCCTAAGCAGAATATTTAAAAACGTAGTAAGAAGATAATAAACAATAAAAGCAGGCGATAAATACGGTAACTTTGCAAATTGTAAAATGGTCGAAATTCAACACTGAACACTCACTTAAACACCGCACTAAAAAGTTGGCACAGAGATGAAACCCTACAACCTATGGCACATGGAGTGGGGGGGGGGGGGGACCCGGACAAACGAGGGGAAAAATGGGGGGCTGAGGAGGGAGACAGGTCGGTCGTCGACGGCTGCTTGAATGCACGGCCCAGGGGGCGCCATCGGCGCGTTCCCTGTGGGCGTGTCCTGGTCCCCTCGTCTCATAGGGACGCCTGGTTCTGCGCCTGCTGTATAGTGTTTCCTAGTGCCGACCGGTGTGCTGGTGAAGGCGTACTCCAGCAGATTGTGGACCTCTGAAAACGGAATTCCCTGACAGTTACCGAAGTGGAATATCCCACGTTCAAAGGGAAGCATTTTCACATGAGTCATCTGAGTACAAACGACAGCTCCCTCAATGCACTGCCCTTTTACACCTTGTGCACGCCATACTAACACCGTCTGTGTACCTACATATCGCTATCGCTTGACCTTTGTCACCTCAGCATAAATGAGACTGAGTTGACAATATTTTTAAATGACTGTGATACGATTTTATTTGTTGAACATAGGTGCTATTCTCGTACTGAAGTAACTGAGCCGCCCATAACCATATGTTTCAGTAAAGCATAGTTTTTGGTAGAAACACCTGAAAATTAGTTCTGTGAAGAGCAGTACATAGTTGTACGCGCTGGTGAACCCTCGAAGAGTTTATTATTAAGCAGGTAGACTTAATAATACCTCCAGGCGTAGGGATGAATTTATCTGATATCGAAATTTGTACAATGTTCGATACCGCTATTTTGTAACTAAGAATAACGAAAATGATAAACTGCCGATCCTTAACTGTAACGCTGATTGTCCTATGAGTTCTAGTGATTATGTGGCTGTACACCAACATATATCATTCGAGATATACCTGTGTCAGGAAATTTGGGTGCAGCTAACAAATTATGTGCTATAACTACAATTAAAGGATATTTTCTATAGAAAACACATTTATTTGTTAATTTATTTATTTACATACTTATTTTACGAGGCAATAGTAAGGAATTCAGCCCTTTCTTATGTCTAAACTGTCTTGGGAGAGCTAACGCTGAACTTTGCCTAGCTCATGAATTGCACCTCATAATACTAATAATACCAATACTGCTGCTACCAATACTAAAGTAAGCGAATGTATGCTGTTACAGTAATGGCGGTGTTATCAAAATTGTATTAAATAATTATCACCTAATGATTCATTCCTTTCGAATGGAAACAATGATAAAGAAACAGTAGTACAAGTCAACTAGTTATGATGGAGTAATATCTGAGGAAGTAGATGATTGCTCCAGGGAAGAGAAAGAAATAATGCTGGAAAGTTAGTAGATGGGTTTAAGGGAATAATTAAATTAATACGTAGTTTCGAGGAAATCTGGGACGTGTAGACCCGTACGGCGAATCACATTTTTGCTAAACTAAGTAGTTGTTCGTCTCCACAGGCGTCGTCATCGAAGTGAGAGTAGGCTCGAGACGTGCAGCACAGCACGGACACAGGTTGGTGGGAGCAGTATTGTGCTGTGGGAGACATTCTCCTCTGCATCCATTAACGCTTGATGTCTTTCCTGCCGGCGATGTCATCTTCCAGCAGTGTAACTGCTCATCTGTCGGAACAAGATCCTTGCTACAGTCGTTTCAGGAGCAGACTCTTGTAGGGGTCTAGACGACCAAAGTAGCCTGATGTAAAACCTATGAAACCCATCTGGGTCGATATCTTGCCACACCACCCCGTATGTAAATCAGCGGCCTTTTATTTGTGCGAGTTACATGATCTGTCCGTAGACATAAAATGCCACATACCTCCACAAACCAACCAACAAACTGCCGGATCCCTGATACGCAGAATGAGTGATGTATTTCGTTCCAGAGACGAACAGACACGCTATTAAGTACGTGGTCGTAACTTTCGGCTCATCGATGCACAGACAGTCTTTTTCGCCTCGTTCTGTTTGCTTGTGGAGCAGAAATGGAGATGACTAGTATTGGTTCAGGGTACGAGGGTACTCTCCACTACGCACCGCACGGTGGCTTGCGCAGTGTGTATGAAGATGTAGATGTACGTTCACTTGTACCACTTCAGGTTGCTAACCTGATCATGTGTTTCACACACAAAAATAAGTTTTCCAGACGTAATCTATGAGTAGACGTAAACTACACTGCAGTCTCGCATTTCTTACTGATCTAGATACCAGCGAGATATAAACGAGAAACTATAGAATTGTGTTTGTACTGGGAACACAGCAGTTGTCAACATTAATGAAGTGAACACAGGCTTAAATCCTTTTTATTCGTTTTATTGATAGTTGCTGTGCTTTCAGCACATTCGACCATTATAAAATGATCGAAAGTCAAAATTACAATCGTGGAAATTGTAATAAACAGTACAATCGACAGCGAATATGCCGAAATTAAGCAAAACGAGAGAGCCATCATTTCCTAGCTATCAAGATAATCTTTTCCTTACGATTTCATACAATAACCTAAATAACTATGTTAGACTTGTCTAAACTGTACCACTTTTGAGATTTTATTTATTACATAGTGAAAAGTACGTTATAAAATTATTTTAACATTGGCACCCTGAACTGTCGGATGTTGTTCTCGTTGTCTGATTCAAGGAACTGAAAATCTTGGAAAACTAAACACACTACGCTCAATTTTCTAAACATTTACAGGCTGAAGAAACTGAGAATCTGGTTTCTTAATTTGTAACTTCATTATAAACTATATCCCTGTACTTAAAGATACGTATTAATCTAATTTTAAGGAAATGTTCCAAGTTTTAGTTCTTACAACACTATTTGTAGGCATCGGGATACAAGTTTTACCCTGCGTTCCCTATCCCTGTGCACTTGGCAGTAGCTCACATTTTCTTATTTCATTCGTCTAGTTACTTCTTACATTCGGTCTTCACCAAAAACTCACTGCACCATTCCTCTGTTTTAGGAATGAGTTTCTGTGATGGCTTCCCACAGTCTCCGGAACACTTCCATTTCACAGGTCGAATTGTAGTTTTGGTTTCCTTCTCCTTTGCATGGATGCACAGCTTAAGCATAGTTTTTGTCTCTCATTGTTTCTTCTGCATCTAAATTATGGGACAAGCAGACTCGTCTGAAAAGTCTAACGCAAGTTTTCTTACGTCCGAGAAGCTCAAATTGAACATTGTCTCTTGAAATGTAAGAATATATCATGCCAAGTCGTTTTCATCTCCGTTGGAAAACATTTTCACATCTCTGTTAGAGTTTTTCTTTTCATTTTCAGCGTGACTCTTAATATTTCTCTCAGGGACATTTTATGTTTATTCATATACATTTAATCAATAATTGCCATTTAGATATAGTGTAACAACTTAGTCCAATTCATATGCGCTTCACTTGCCATAACGCTTTTGTGTTACCACATTATTCTTCGATTGATAACTTAGCATAAAAAATGCATGATAAAATGCACGACATCATATCTAAACATTATATTGCAATACTAATGCTAAACAAGTTTTTCAACTCCAGTATAGGAGCAAGTCTCTTAAATTGTACCGGAAACTTATAGCGGTACATTATAGGCAACTTCGCCGTTTCCCTTTTGTCACTTTCCTACGAATCAACCACAACGAATACAGAGTCATGGACGTCTGTAAATTAAAGTTTTTTCATGTACATTAATCAAAAATAAAACATTGTGTGACCTTGTAATGTTAATTCTTTCCGCCACGTGCGCAGAAGAAAAAGGTTACGGTAGAAGAAACCTACAACAAAATGATAGGTTCTTCAGATGATCTGTTCCTCAATTAGCAACCGATAACATGGCTCCAAGAAGCACGTATTTCACGCTGAGGTTACAAAATGTCGGACAGTGCGTAAGGTACGTACTTTGTAGTAGGGGTGCCCGTACAATAAAGGCAGCTCTCCCCTACAAATGTCAATTGTAGGCGACAAACTGCGTATTAACATCTAATCTCATTTGCTTCTCTTTATTAGAATTTTTAACATTAAATTTGTGGAGAACATTTAGCATAATATGTGCAAAAAGTTTCAGACATTCCACGGTAATACATATGCGTCGGAAACAGACTCTGTACTCATATTTTTATCGATGCGCGCCTAAACAGAATCCAAAATCGCGAAGAGATTTGACCTAAATTAAATCCAAATTTATTGCACTAGAGGGACGCAAGTAGCAATGGATGGTACCGCAGCAATATATTCATTAGGAGATCAATGAAATGGAAACAGTACCACATCAGCGAGAAAAGCAAAAGGTATACGTAAGCTTCAGTTGACTTAAAAAGTTGCTGTAAGAATCAGAATACTGGGATACGTACAAAAATGAATGGTAACGTGTAGGACCATAGCTCAGCACGACTGAAACATAATGAACTGCAATGTCACATCACATTTTCGTAAATTAATGTAGTACTGAAGATATACAAAGCAATTACATATTAATCGATAAGTGACAAATAGCACTCTATCCTCACTGAGAAACTAGAAGGTAACAAACAACAATATTTTAAATAAGCCCAAAATCCGATTAGGCTACAATTTAATTTAACAGCTTTTAGTTGCAACAGGTTCCTCGACAAGGGTAAACTTTTTGAAAGAAATTGATTTCCTGCTTTGGTTGCTTTTTTATATCTGTTTTATTATTACTTTGTATACCACGATGTTTCCTCTTTGTAGGCGGTTTCAATATAAAGTTAAACTCGTTAAACACGTATGTGTCGGGATACAGTCATATAATTTCATGAGTGTTCCGCGTCTGGTCATGTTTGAGAGCTGTAGCAATGATAACCCATTCCGTACGAACAGCAGCACACAGGAAAGCTTTTCACTAGCGTGATATCTCTGAACTGTGTGCAACGTTATTAACGACGTTTTCGTCAGAAGATGTCATTGTACATAGTTCAATGCTCCCTGGCGCTAGTAATGCCTTGGCAGCGTGCTGATGTTTGTACAGCGCCAGGTACGCTTACAGATCTCAAGCACAGCCAACCATGTGCTGTTCAAGAAATTATGCAACTGTAACCAAAAATATCTTTGCAGAAGTTTTTTAAAATTTCATACGTCGTCACATTGTCATGTCGTTCATGCCTTTACTTGCAAGCCACCGACTGAAAATACGAGAATAATAATAATAACTTTCCACATGCAGGTAGTAACAGAGGGAATGGGTGACAGATGTACGAGAAGATGTTTAAATGTTACTGACAGGTCTACAACTTAGCTTCCCATGTTTTTTCTCCAAGTTCGAGACTTTATTACGGAAAGCTTATAAAAACTGACGACTCGAAGCGGTCATCGCTGGCCGTCACATTCTCCCGTCTTTCGGGTAGCATACGAATCCCGCGGCGGAGGATCTGTGCGTCGTTTGTGGAGGTCCATGATTCGACCTTACTTTGCACTTGCTCATAAGACCGGAAGCACAGGTCAGCCAGGCCTTGTGTGATTTTCCAAGACAGGTGGTAGTCAGAGGGAGCAATGTCTGCAGAATACGACGAGTGGGATATTACATCCCATTTCAACGTTTGCAGCTGGTTTTGACGCGTAGGTCGAGTACAGTCATGCCGCAAAATGAGCTTTTCATGTCTGTCGCTATACTGTGGCCATCTGCCTTTCAGTGTTCGGCTCAAACGTGTCAATGGCTTGCGACAAGTATCTCCTGTCATTGTTTCCACTCGGTGTCAGTCGCTTTGAAAAGCTTCCCACTTCTACCGCCATGCCGGATTCCGACGTCAAAATCACCGTTCTTGAAGCGCTGAAACAATTCTCTGCAAGTACTTTCACTAATAGATACGTCACCATAGGTCTTACTTACTTAATTACTCCTTGGCGCTGCAGCCCGTGTAGGGCCTTGGCCTCCTGGACAATCTACGCCCAATCTTCTCTCCTGGTGCCTCGGCTCTCCATCTTCTGACTACCATTCTTCTCAAGTCCTCCTCCACCTTCTCTAGCCATGTGGTTCTTAGTCTGCTCCTTATACAGCGTCCTCCTGGTTTTCCTTTGAAAACTTTCTTGGCTGTGCTGTTCTCCACCAGTCTTTGTATACGTCCCAACTGACGCAGTCTATTACTCTTTATTTGTGTCGCGATACCTGCTTTGTTATACACCTCTCTGATATCATAATTTCCGATTAGCCAAAGCTCCCCTATCATCCATTGGTCTGTAAAAGTTTTTCCTATCTCTGCAACAACTCCCCAACATTTTGCCCTGTTGTCCATGTCTCCTAAACATACATCACTACAGGTCTCACTGCTCTAGAATACACAGTCATCTTCAGATTCCTACTAAGACTTCTTGCTTTTAACACTTTAGTCCATGCAAAGTAACCCCTGTTACCAGTTGCAATTCATGTATGCATTTCTTCTCTCATATCATTATTCTCAGTTATCAGTGGCCCAAGATATTTTAAGCTCTCACAGTGTCCTTATTCCTCGCCATTCAAAGTCATGCTTTCTTCTCCTTAACCACAGCTTTTCCTAGTTGTAAACATACACTTGGTCTTTCACTGATTAATTGTCAGTCACATCTTCGCTCCATATCTTTCTAATTTATTAACCTTTTCACCCAGGTCCCGTTTCCTCCTGGATAACAAATTATTATACACTGAAACACATATTCAATTAAAGAGATACGTAAACAGGCAGAATACGGCGCTGCCGTTGGAAACGCCTATATAAGACGATATGTGTCTGGCGCAGTTGTTAGATCGGTTGCTGCTGTTACAATGGCACACTATCAAGTTTTAAGTGAGTTTTAACGTGGTGTTATACTCGGTGGCAGAGCGATAGGACGCAACATCTCCGAGGTAGCGACGAGATGGGAATTATTCTGTACGACAAGTTCACGAGCATACCGTCTATACCAGGAATCCCGTAAAATATCAAATCTTCGACATCACTGCGGCTGGGAAAAGATCCTGCAAGAACGGGACCAACTACGACTGAAGAGAATGTTTAGTGTGACAGAAGTGCAACCCTTCCACAAACTGCTGCAGGTTTCAATGCTGGGCCATCAGCAAGTGTCAGCGTGAGTACCATTCAACGAAACATCGTCGGTTATGGACTTTCGGAGTCAAAGGCCCAGTCTGTACCCTTGATGACTGCACCACACGAAGCTTTACGCCTCGCCTGGGCACTTCAGCACCGAAATTGGACTGTTGATGACTGGAAAAACGTTCCCGGTCGCATGAGTCTCATTGCAAACTGAATCGAGAGGATGGACATGTACAGGTATGGAGGTAACCTCATGAATCCATGGACTCTGCATGTCAGCAGCTGACTGTTCAAGCTGTTGGTGTGGAAAGTGTGCAGTTCTGTGTTAGTGCTTGATACGTCTAGATACGACTGACAGGTGACAAAGTGCGTAAGCATTCAGTCTGATCGCCTGCATCCATTCATGTCAACTGTGCATTCCAACGGTCTTGGGCAATTTGATCAGGACAATGCGTCACCTCGAACGTCCAGAATTGCTTCAGAGTGTCTTGGCTCTAGGAGCGCTCTTCTGAGTTTAAGCACTTCCGCTGGCCACCAGAATCTCCAGGTATGATCATTATTGACCATATCTGGGACGCCTTGTGACGTGCTGTTCAGAAGAGAGCTCCACCTCCTCGCACTATTACGGATTTATGGGGAGCCCTGCAGGATTCATGGCGTCAGTTCCATCCAGCACTACTTCAGGCATTAGTCAAGTCCATGCCACGTCGTGTTGCACGACATGTTTGTGGTGGTGGGGGCCATTCACGAATTTAGGCAGGTGTACCAATTTATTTGGCTCTTCAGTGTATATACATATGCAAGATCGTTGCGTCACTTATTAAATACTGGTACCCCAGTGTTGCCACTTTATGTCTTTCGTATTACCCTCTCCAAGGCGACATTGAACAGATAGGGCAGAGCACATTACCATGCCGCAGTCCTCGGTTAACTCCAGACGCCTTTGATAATGCTCCCCCAACCTTTACTTCAGATGCTGTTCTTCTCAAGTCATTTGAACTAGTCTTCCCATTTTTTTTGTTTTGTTGGATACGCCAGTCTCTTGCATTGCATCCCTTTTGATTTTATCATAAGCTTGTTTGAAATAAATGAACAGCTGATGGACATCGATGTTATAAAATCTTTCAAGCATCTGTCTGATAGTAAAAATCTTATCTGTAGTTGATCTATTAGTTCTGAAACCACACTCGTAGTTTCTTTGATACGTTTATACATATCTTGTTTTCCTAATACGTTATGTACTATATCGAGTATTGCAATTCCTCTATAACTGTCATGGTCGGCTTTGTCGTGTTTCTTCTGCATAGAGCAGAGTATTTCTGTATTCCACTGTTCAGCTATATTTTCTTTCCACTATAATCTCATACAAAACCCATATTAGTTTTTCTCCGCCGTATGTTCTCATTTCTGTTGTAATATTGTCTTCTCCCGGAGCTTTATTGTTTTTAAAAGTCTTGATACTACCGTTAACTTCTTCAGTGTAGGTTCGTCGACTGATACCTGGTACTCCTCTTCTCTGTTTACTTCCTGCTGCAGCTCCTCTACGATACTAGCATCAACCTCACCTTCGTTTTCCGATTCTGTATTCAGTACACTAAAATACTCCACCCATCTGTCTAAAATTGATCTTTTCCTCTAATCAGCTTTCCCTCCTTATCGTTACAGGTAACTGTTCGGATTTCGGAACCTTTCTTTATATCTTTCACCCGCATATGTAATTTCCTTGTTTCCTGAGCAGTTTTTCTCTCTTCTAACTCATCAAACCACCGTTTTTCAAATTCTCTCTTTTCCTCCTATATTCCTTTTGTACTTCTCTTCTGCTGCTATTATTTTAAAAGTAATACTTGTTCTCCTCTGCAGAATCCTTTTTATTGCCTCATTCCTTTCTTCTATCTTGTTTCTTCCTCCTACAGTCTTCATGAAACCAGACCTAGGATCTCGATTGCTTCTTTCTAGCATGTATAGTTTCAGCAGTCTCACTGACCGTTTCCATCTTTCTTCAGTACCCCATGCTACTCAATCTTGACTTCGTTAAGTCTATTTGCCAAAATAATTTTACACTATTGTTCTGTATTCTCAACACTTCTTAACTTGGCATCATCAAATCGTGGCATAGTCATGCTACAAAATCACCCTTTCATGACGGTCGCTGTATTGTGGCCATTTATCTTCCAGTATTGGGCTCAAATGCATCAATTGCTTTCGAGAAATGTCTCCTGTGATTGTTTCCCTCTGTTCCAAAAGCTAAAAAAATCTTTTCTCTTCCATCGTCGTTCCGGTATTCGATGTCAAAATCACCGTTTCTGCGGCACTGAAACCATTCTCTGCAAGTTATTTCACTAATAGGTAACTCATCATAGGTCTCATCCAGCATTTAATGTGCCTCTGCCGCAGATTACTTCGTGTTAACCCAGAAAATTAGTACTTCAAGCAGATGACTAGAACTGCTCACGGAAGTTGACTCATTCCGTCGAGATGAATTCTATGATGCCATCACAAACAGACAAATATTGTGATGGCACTATGCTCACAGATGCATCAGCTTATTGTGTGACACTTACTACCTGCCACCCGCACCACCTCTTTTCGCTGCTGCCTTCTATTGCAAATGGCGGAAGCAAAGGTGTAGAGCTAATTGATTAGTTTATGAACGACGAAGAGGAGCATAAGCTATAAAGTTAGACTACACTAATTTTAGGCATGGCGTTTAATCGGCCTGTTTCACATATATCATTATTCGAGGGAGCATTGATTATTTCACTTTATACATGATTTATACATTAAACACGAAAAGACAAAAATTTCCCAGTGTAGGCAGGGGGAGCTAATTCAACAGACTTTCAGTTAAGTTAATTTGATAAGTAAACACAATGTTGACGCAAAAGTAATTAATAGTAAACTGTTTAGAACTGTCACGATAAAAAGTGCGTCAACCAACCACGAATATTGACTATGTGTCACAGAAACGAATCTTCATTCTTTACAGTACCAAACAATTATTTTGTCACGTTTTTCTTTTTGTACAGATTTATAGATCCAAGTGAGCTTTTATTTTCAGCTGTTTCACGTCTGAGAAAGAATATATATGCCTTCCGTAATCCATACCTTTCAGCGTGAAAAGGACGGTACACAGACTGTTTAAGGTATATCACAGAATACGTATGTTCTTTACCTTCATTAGTAGGTGCCCGGTGTCCACCCGGTTGCAAAAGTACGGCAATGTATAGCAGCGAAACCTCTTCTAAATGCGCCAAGGTCAACCCGGTTGACCAATTCAAAGGAACATTGCCTAGCAACGGACCAGTGTTGCGTTCACAGAGCGTAACAATGAGAGTAGCTGGCGTAGAAGTCTGTAGCGGGACACACATACACACACACAAATAGTTCTAGGGAGGTTTGCATCATCGAGACACCAATTCAAGAATTATTGATTACAGTAAACGGGGTGCTAAGCGCATAGAGAGAGTTGTAGCTGTTGTGAGCGTATTCGGGAGTATTCTGTAACTGTTAACAAATACAGCGTGTAGTAGAAAAGCGGGCCTATTTCGATACAGCGAAGCAGTTAGAGAAATATACTGTAAGAAATTATCAAACACAACAACGAAACCTTTGCGTATTGCCATTTCACGCACCGTTAAAAAAAATGGTTCAAATGGTTCAAAGGTCTCTGAGCACTATGGGACTTAACACCTGTGGTCATCAATCCCCTAGAACTCAGAACTACTTAAACCTAACTAACCTAAAGACATCACACACATCCATGCCCGAGTCAGGATTCGAACCTGCGACCGGAGCGGTCACGTGGTTCGAGACTGAAGCGCCTAGACCGCACGGCCACACCGGCCGGCTCACGCACCGTTCATGTTAGGGAAATGATGTTTTGTAGATGGCCACCACTGTTACGTTGACCTACCGGGCAATCTTCGCTGTAAATCGTTTATGGGAGGTACAAGCAACTTTATAGGAATGATTCAGATTTCAGCGTGATGCTGTCTTTCTGTATGGCAATTGTGTGCAGAAGTCTATCTTGCGCCCTTTGTTTAAGGGGCTCGCAAAAGAAATAGTCACAGATCGATAAGTCGGGAGGTCTTGAAAGCCACAAAATGTCCCTAGTCCTTGAAATGATGTGCTTGCCAAACCCTCTGGGCAGTGCTGCCACTGAAATTTGAGCACAATGAGACTTAGCGAAATGTTGCCGTAACCAGTAATCATTGGCAGGAAACAGTTCAGGTCGAGGGGCGAGGAATGTGCCAACCATGGCAGCATACCGCTGAGATGTGGCTGTGGTCGCGTGTTCATGTTAGTCCTAAAAAAAGGATCCGTTATGGCCATTGAGGAGGCAGTGCACTAAACTATGGCTTTCTGGCCGTGTAAGGGGCCTTGTGGAGCTGTTGAGCATTACCCTCGCACCAGTAACGTCCTCTGTCCGTTCCTGTGAGTGACAGCTTCTGGGCCGTCCTGGCGATTTCAGCTTAAGTGCATCTCCCGTCGCTTCATTGTTTTTCAACCACAACATGATTTCATGTACCGACGGTAAAGCATCACTCCGTCTAACGCCGAATTGACGGCGGTATTCCCGTCTAGCAGCAGCGACACACAGCCACCGTCCTCGTGAGAGGCCTTCACAGCCACAGCACGTCCCGACCAGCTCCACTGCTCCATCTCGGCAAATGGCGGACCTGCCTGAACCGCGTCACTGGTATTAAGTGTCTCCAATAATAACATTCCACTTTTAGAGTTCGTTTATCTGCGACATCCTGTACCTTACTCAACAGTGGGTAACTGGAGAGGTTGGACCAATACTGCACCTACCGCAGAGGTCTGCTAAATGAAAATACTGGCATTTTGTATCGCTAACTCGATAAATTGGGCCCCAAAAGATATAAGTAATGTACGTAGATGTATTTGCTTTGTATTACTTCGTTGAAATCCATTGTAGTCGCTACTGAGGGAACGTAAATTTGTGATTTTGTATTATAAACTGTTCTTCGTAAAAAAAGAGAATAATTTTAAATATTTTTGAATGTGTATAACGCAGTGAAACAAAGTTCACGGATTACACCTTCAGTTGCTGACTGCAACTGAAAATATGAACCTGAAGCGATGCTAGTGTTCCGGCATTAATGTATACTGACCTCGGAGAAGAATATTTATAATCGAGAGAACAGGTCCAAGCGACTCAACCACAGAACACACGACAGCGCTAACGATATGCGTCGTGCAGTTATTACTCCACCACCCGTGCACTGATTTATTGAAAGGGCTCGGTATAGATTAATTATTCCATCATAAAATGTGAGAAATAACGAAGGCAAGAAAGCGAGCGCGGGAAACAGACCGATCGAGGTGGCGCAGTGGTAAGCACTCTGGACTCGCATTCCGGAAGACGACGGTTCAAACCCTCGTCCGGTCACCCTGATTTATGATTTCCGTGATTTCTCTAAACCGCTTCGGGAAAGTGGTGGATGGTTGAAAGATCACGGCCGACTTACTTCCTCATCCTTTCCTAATCCGATGGGTCCGATGACCTCGCTCTTTGGTCCCCCCACCCAAACCAACCGATCATCCTGGGCCCAGCTTAAACAGGGAGTGCGCAACCTTCTTGTAAATACAATGAACGTGTTACTGCGGCGTATAGTGTTACAAGGCACACGTAATTTTGAGTTGAATGATTTAATGTATCGTAGATATGAATATCGGATATTCCATCCCGTTAAAGCAGCTAAAATACGTTACACTTCACACATTCGCTTTCCAAACCTTCAATAGGTTGGTTTATTTTGCTGCGGAACTGCTCCCTGTCATAGTGTTTAATGAGGCCATTGTTTCACCAGTGTGTCAGTTTGTTTTTAAAGAAAGTACATTCTTACTGATCAGGATTTTTATTTGAGACAGAAGTTTCCTTTCGCTAATCTATCATTGAGTCCATTTGCTAGATCTTTTACTTAGCTTTACGTGTTCTTTTACATGAGGAATTCGGTGTTGACTTTGCAAACTCGCACAACACGTGGTTAGCTAACGTATTACTAGTTTGAAGTTTTGACACTTGTACGTGATGGAAGTGACATTCATCAAAACGTCTTGGAATTCGACGAAGTCGTACGAAGGGAAACCCAAGAATATTTCATCAGTGCTACTAGTAACGTACACGCACTAGCATGGCTCATTACAAGTAAATATTATTATTCTTAGTCACATATTTGGTATCGGTAATGTTATTCTGTAATATAAAAAGGTTTGATAAATACATAAGAAAATAAACATAGTTTTGAACTTGCTACGAAACACTTAAAAAATTTGACTTTTAAAATACGTATGCTTCAACGAGATATTAAATTATTCAATACGGCAGTGACGTTTAGTATTGCAGAGCCCTAAATTTAAGAATCTATGGTTTAGCAATGGGGGAAGTACGGTAGTAGAATAGTATATATTGTGCTTTCTGCGTTCTATGTCTGAACAATTACTTGTCACAGGAACAATCCATAGTAAGTAAACTAATTTGTTTCCATAACAAGTAATTTACCTTATTCCTCTTGATCGTCTTAGATTATAAATACTTTTTTTTCATAGAAGTAACCCCCTCTGCCTCCCCCCCCCCCCGTAATCCCCGCAAAAGAGTAATAATTACTTAAATAATCAGCCTTACATGCATGAAAAATCTTCAACATTACTTTACAAATACATAAATATTTGATGTACTGTGCTAAACACTTAATGTATGAATAGTCATATACTTCTTAATGATTATAATTTGGCAGCATTTTAAACTGCCTAATTACGTCAATAATTATCATGAATATTCATAATCAATTTCTTGTTGACCCTGGAAACCGCTGAATAGGCAGACTGCAGCTGGGCCCACTGACCTTTTGATGTTTTGTAATAAAGATTTGGAAAAAAAGAATACATTGGTAACTCTATGTTAATAAATCACATGTTATATGAGAATTTTACCATGCAATATATGTGGTATCTTACAGCTGAAGTAATTGACTAAAATTGTCAACAAGCAAGTAATATAAAAAAAAAACTGTTGTAACAGTCGACGCTCGAGCTATGTGATCCAACAACAGGTTCTCACTGCATTCATCCAAAGTGCTATTTCCCTACCTGTTAGTTTCCTGCCCAACTGTGTTTCCCTTATGAGATAAATATGAGACTACATGGTGCTACATAGCCGTTAGATAATTAATTACGAGAGTATGAAGCAGATAAGACATAACATTAACACCAAAGGATGTGAGAAAATACCAAGTATTGAAATAGACAAACAAATAAATTATGGAGCAGAATAGGAACGTGTGGCTTTTAGTCTTCTGTATTGATTCGACAGTTCCTGCAGTGACTATTAAAATGACAGCTACCTTAATAAATAATACTTCCTTAAAATATGACTTCCTTCCTACAACATGTCAATTTAAGACCACTTCTCTTTTCATGTTCTAATCAATGTGTTTCTCTTTCCTTACGAACGTACAATAGAGTGACAGCCGAAACCTTCTGCGTCGTTTCTCGCAGACGCAAGATATTTATCTGTCACCTCCCAAATATTAATTCCGCGACCAGATATACCGAGGAAGACGCAGTAAGAACTCTCAGACGTAACTGCCAAGGCCAATGGACTACATGCTCTTGGGAAACAGGTTGGTGCTTTACATAATAGTAATCCATTACATAATAGTAATCCATAACAAATAACTATCATCCACGTACTTTGTAATTTAGTACCGAAGAAACAAATCTACACCAATGTTCATTAAAGCTGCAAGACTTTGATCTTGAACGCGACATGCAATAAACGGCAAATTAGCTGAAGTGCACTACACGCTTCACACGCAGATGGTTTGCATGTCAGTGCAAAAGCACGACGTGGATAGGAATAATGTAAATTAGATATCGAATATAACTGAGGAACAAACATGCAGTTGCTCGTTCAGATACCGTATTTCCAGGTTATTTGTTTCTGAGATGGCTGAGTTATTCCTCGTGTAAAAAGTAGAAATGCTAGTACCTGCTGAATGTCGACAGCATCGGAATCTTGGTGTGCGAAGACTGCATCTTATTGTTCCTGAATACTGCTGCTGGCGTTAATCGGAATCCCTCGACCGTCATGGGAAGATGGAACTGATAGTATCAGCAGGTCCATATCCGACAGCTTGCAGGGTATCCTCGACAACAGGAGGGCGCTGCGGTTTCAGGGAGCAGATAAACCGGTAGGCTGGGAAAACCCAGGTGCACTTGATCACTGGAGAGGAACGTGACGTTCTAGCTACCATGGTGGAAACGATAGATTACTAACAGTTGGAACAGAGGTACTGTGTTTTTTTTGGCGCAATACAAGTCAGTGTCATGCTTGTCTGTGTATTTCCGCACTCCCTGGCGTGATTCAGCCGTCTCTCCCACACCACATCTCTCAGCCACCCTCGTACGTTAGGTCCCCTGCGGCTGGAGGATCGTAACAAGTTTTTTGCTTAATCGAACTGTTGACGAATGTACTGCCGGTTCGCAGTGTCCAGCGGGCACAAAATTTCAGCGGTCAGACATGTCGCCATCGTCGGTCACGCTTATGAACTGAGCTTCTGAGGGTGTGGGGCTGTCTCATATCCCCTGTCTCCGCGGGCCGTTCTCTCCGGGGTATCCGTCGGCGGCAGAGCGTCGGCCCTCGCTGAGACGCCAGTGTCGGCGTCTGTGATGGCGTCGATATAGCTGCCCTGCCCACCACGGTCGCCAAATCGTTTCATTTGCTAACAGTCTTCTTAGTTAAACTCAGTGCTGGTTCCGTGACTTGTTAAAATTAAAGCTACAATCTCGATTGATGCGATCGTCCCTGGTGCGAATTTCTGTTGCCTCTCTAACAGCGCTGTGCCAGTGTTTGGATGTCTGCGCAAAGAACCTGGTACGTCCGTACTCCTTTGCGTGATTCTCGGACAAGCTGCGCTCTGCGACCACTAACTTGATGACATATGTCACTGGAGTGTGCCTCTGGTGTTCTCGGCAACGACGGTGCACACTGCCTGTGTAATACGTACCTTTCCACACTGACACGGAATAGGGTTACGACGGCTTTCCGCAAACGTAGATCATCTTTGACGGTTCACACTAACGTTCGTGTTTTATTGGGAGCGCGAAAGACAGTTTTTACTGTGTGATTCAGTATGCGTCTGATTTTTTCCCATATAAAAGCTGTAGCTGCCTATTTCACCGTAACTTCTTCCGTCTCCACAAGTTGTATTGTTGTGGATGGGCGAAGAACACGCCTAATCTGCCATTCTGAGTACCGGTTTTTCGCAATTAAAAAATTCTTTCGTTCTAGAGATATGTAGATGAAACATTAATATTACAGGACCGATCAGAAAAATAAACAGATATATTTCACTGAATTGAATAATTATACAAAAATATGAACAGTATGGAAACGATACACTGCTACTCACAACATGACGAAGCGTTGACTTACAAGTGGCTCAATCAGAAAGATTGCTAAAATATTGAGCTTTATCTTCCTCTGGAGTAGAAGACACACACATTCACACAAGCACAACTCACACAGACATGGCCACTGTCTTTGGGCGATTGAGCCTGGCTTAGCTTGAGTCGCACTTTGGCACTCACAGCAGTGACCATGTCTGTGTGAGTTGTGCTTGTATAAATATGTGTGTGTTTTCCATTTCACAGGAAAGACTTTGTCTTAAAGCTTAGTATTTAGGCCGTTTTTTCATTGTGTCTGTCTGCATCTAAATGCCTCCTATATGTGGTGAGTAGTAAACGCAAAACAATAAACTTTGCAATGTGCTTTATAAGTGATTTTTACGAATCAGTAAAAATACTTGTAGTACGTAATAAACGTATCACAGCAAAGTCAGTCTTCTCAATTTTGTTAAATGAACATATGACCAAACAACCAAGATTTGCTTACACATCATACTCAACAATTTGTCAGTGATTCGAGTTATCTTAGTTTTCAATATTTGTAATTTGCAGAGATGCGGCAACTATACTGGATGGTCTACTTTTGGTGTTTTTACGTTGGCTATATCTTTGTACTGATTTCACATTTAGGAAAAGGATAATTATGACATCGCTTACTAATCATGGTTACCGTCGCTCAATTTCATCATGGTTTGTGAAAACATTCGTTAAGGAAAACACATCTATGTTGGAAGTGCTATCTCAGGACTGAGTTTACTCTATTAATCAAATCTACGTCGAGATTTTTAGATTAATTCTGTGTGTAATGCAAGCAGCTATAACTGGGAATTTTTTCTTTCATCACAGGTCACGAAAGCATCCTGGATGGTAGCCGACGTTGAACTGGCCAATAGAAGAGACCTCTTAAGATCTGCAGCACCATACCACGGCATCTGCAGGATTTTCGGGTTGACGCCGTTCACAGTGGACGCTGAGAGGTGTGAACTATGCAGGACCACTGTTGGCACACTGTACGCAGCAGCTGTTCTTGTCATGAGCCTGGCAATAACAGCGCTTACGGTAAACTGGTTGCAAGCTGTGAACGCGAAAAAAGGGATTCCATCACTTTTCTGTGGTTGGCAACCTACATGATGATACACTGCGCCTCCATGGTGATGGCGGTTGCCGCAGACCTGTTTCGGAACCCCCACAAGTACCAGAGGATTGTCACTCTGTTGTCGTTTCGGGACACTGGCGTCTTGGAGTCGCGCCATTTCTCCAGCAGGGCAGTAAGAATCTCCTGCGATTTGGTGTATGCAGGGTGTCTCGTGCTACATGTAGCTGCTGTGATGTTGGGATACCTGTGGCACGGCATGAACTGGGCATATTTATTATCATTGTTCTCCAGTGGTAATATACCTACAGCTGTTTCCAGGTACGTGGGACGTGTTCTCCTTGTGCGGAGTGACTTGCGCCAGCTCAACCAGTGTGTGAGAGCTACAGCCCAAGTGAGATGCCAGCGGCGACCACTTGCAGATCGCTACCGCAAGCTGAGGAGAGTCTACTCCGCACTGTGCCACCTGTCCCAGGAGGTTCTTTCAGCGCACCAGGTACTCCTAGCTTTATTCCTGATGACGGTGCTGTGCGGTATATCCTGGAATGCAGTTGCCACAGTCTTAACACAGCAGCAGAAACAACCAGATGTGGTATATATTTTGGTTCTATCGTGGCAGTCGTCACAGGTGTTAATGTTGATAGCGACCTCGCACGCGCTGTCCAGGGAGGCGGCGCAGACAGCTCCTGTCCTGTGCCGACTACTCCTAGGTTCGACTCTCCGCAGCGCAGAAACGATAGAGCTGCGCCGCTTCTACCGCCACACCCGCAGTCAGAGTCCCACTCATCAACTTTACGGCTTCGTTCCCTTGAATACCCGGATGTTGGTCGTGTCCTTGTCTTTCATTACAACTTGTACCGTGATTTTGTTAACTTTTTGGGAAGTGCTGTGAAGAAAAAGGTAGTGTGTGCTAAATGTTATTACAGCAACATTGGTGAACGTGGACCGTTCTGAACTATAATTCTATAGCGGTGTGGCTATGATAATGAGTTTGTAGATTACGCTCCTATTACATTAATTTTCACATGCACCACAAGGAGGCTTTAAAAGTCTGTAGTATTGTAAATGGTTAGTCCTTCTTCCTTCAAATTTTTTTCTTGTTTAGCAGTGCACAACACGACCAAAGGGTAAAGAGATAGACGTATTCAAGTCTGTTGTGCAATATATCCAGTTACAATGTGGCTAGCTTCACTGAAACCAACATAGAACCTACCATGAGTGGAAAACATAGTAGAAAAATTAAAAGTGCTGCACTTTCATCACTACGTTAAACTTTCACACAATAGGTAATTATTAATATAAAGACTGAAATGGTTTACTTAGATATAAACTGCAAGTATTTAAAATTCTTAAGGCACATAATGAGTTATTGCTGAAAGATAAAATTTCAGGAAGAACTGGAATGTTTTTTTTATCGGGGACAGTGTGTCGCATGAGACTCTAGGGAATCTGTGTTCCTCAGTAGAAGACGGAAGGTTGACAAAGAGGTTCAAATTCGAACCTGAGCTACAGGAAGCAAGAACAGCGTGTGGCAACAGAAGAAGGCTACAAACACTATCTGAAGTTGGTAAATGTAAACGGCGCTACTTCATTGTCTTCTATCGGACATCAAATATGAGTTATTGCAGGATGAAAAACCTATCGCTATCAAAATTATATTAGTGTGACTCTCAGACATAAGATTGAGTGATACTTGCTTTGTTGCATAGAGAAATGGGACAATTGGAGTCTTATATATAACTACAGTCTGGAATAATCATCGTAAATCTTAATGGAGAATTAGTGAAATGAGATCCAAACCGAGACCTTAATCACAGTTATTATTTCCCTCCACATAATACACTATTTCTTACGCTACCCGAAAGGACCATATCAATTTTGTATCATGTGGACATACAAGTTTTCTCTTAGATGGCCAACCTTTTTAAAAATCTCCACACGGAAAGTCCGGTGATTGTAACAGATCTACACTCACACAGAGACAGAGCGGGGCAAGAGTCGGAAACAACATAGAAAATGAAAGACGAAATATGCACGACCTCGGCAGCAGTGACACTGAGACTGCTACACTCATCACATACATAGTCAGCGGTAAGATAGTAAGCTGTGACACACCAGATTCCCTTTCATCCTCACAGGATACTATGGCTCAAATATCGACCAAACGAGGCATCTTTCACATTGTATACACATCTCACAGAGATCGAGAGAAAATCATTGCAAATAAAATCTCACTTTTCAACATACTATGACAGAACCATCTCTTCATCCAGACAACTGTGGAATCATACAGCTGTAACTAAAACTTTTGAAAAATACCAATACGCATAACGTACAAGATTGTGCCTACACTTATCTTCCATCAGGCCTGATTTATATCAAAGAAGGTCACGTATTCAGGGATACATCAAACATAACATCAAGTAAAGGTTAAACATAACTGGCGTAAATGCTCCTACATAACATTCACAGCATACACTGAACCTTACTTCATAGAAAATATCTAGAAAATATCCACTTATAATCACGTGCCACGGTTTGAGATCCACAACAAACAAGTACTTGCCTGTATCTTTTCATTACATCATACATTATTCACATAAATCCAATACACTACATCATAATATTCATGAAAAACATGTGATGAATCAGGACATTCATCAAATCAGATCTGATACTCAAGGCAGAAGCTGCACAATGGATATAGCCAATTACCTCATTAAGGAATAAACCAAATATAAAATGAACATTAACATTTATGGAAATATTGTGGTTGTTTTTGGAGGAACATAGACATATTAATAACTTCAATACCAAGTATTAATGTACCAGAAGAATATTTATTAGTCTGTTTTTATGAACCGCTTTCCAGCTTCTGAGGCCATCATCAGATAACCTAATGCTAAACAGTTAGTCCACACAACTTCAGTGAGAATTTATAGCTGTACAAAGAATGCTGTACAGAGAAGTGTGACATTTTATGATTATATCAATACGAAACAAGGATTATGTAACACCTAAAGAAACACTGAATAAATAAATCTTATATTACATTATATTCAAACATTAAAACTATTTGAGGGTATAAAAAGAAATGTTCTACAAATGAGTAATGGCATATACTGCTGTGTTTTATCTACAAACTGGTGACTGTGATGAACAGACTAAATAAAGGGAGAGAAAGAAAAAAGTCTATGGAAAGCTTATTAGCCAATGGTGGGAGGAATAATAACTGGCTGCAACTTTAATAATGATGAGTAATAGAACTGTGTTTCGTCACTAAGGACCAATTCAGCATTCTGTGACTGGATTCATTAATGGCCAAAATTTCAGGTAATGTTAGTTTTCTCCCTTTAGTTCCTTTACGAAGAACACATTTCCCATCATATGAATGACATTCATTCAAAGCATGTTCAGTGAAGTTGGAAGGTCTCTCTCAGTCTCCAACTCCCTTCATGCTCAGTTAGTCTAGTTGTTATAGCACTATCTGATTGACCCATGCATAATGTGCCACATAGACTGCAGAAAATTCTACAAATTCCATCCTGTTCTAAAGATGGAATCTGATTTTTGCTGTTGAACACAAGGTGGGCAACAGAAATGATAGTGTAAGGAGCTGGAATACCTTTCCTGGATTTTTGATTCTGGAAAGAGCCTATGAAGTCCATATATAGCATAGAGGTCCCATTTGTTATCAGTGTGGTTTTGTACCATCTGAAGAGGATAAAGGAGAGCTGTTACCCTCTGTCTCTTTTTCTTGCTGAGTATATTGTCAATGAGGTGTAGGCCTATAACCATTACTTTATGCTATTTGTTTAATTATTTTCAATTCATTTTCAAAGTCTGGATTGGTTTTAATTGCAGATAGCATGTGGTCTACCATGGATTGGAAGGATGCATGTTTATGTCTTAAAGTATGCTGGGAACTATCTGGTACTACCGTGGATGCTGGGGTTACTTTCCTGTACATCTTAAATCCATGCCGTTGGTTACTGATGTCAATGGCAAGGTCTAAAAAGTTGATAGTCTTCTCCCAGATTGTGGACAGGTACTCAAATAAAACTGTGTAAATTTTTTTAACAGCTAAAATCACACCACAGTAAAATCAAGTTCACAGTGGACTTGGGAGAAGACCATCAGCTTATAGAATTTCCTTTAATCTTTGTGGCAAATTATATGAAGGTCAATCACGTAGGGCTATAAGTATTAAACTAACTGAGCATGAACGGAGCTGGAGACTGAGAAAGACAGATTCCACCTATGCTGAACATGCTGTGACTAAATGTCATTCATATGATGTAAAGCGTGGTGTTCTCGATAAAGTAACTAAGGGGAGAAAACTAATATTACTTTGAATTCTGGCCAATAATAAACCACAATCAAAGAACCCTGAGTTGGTCCTCAATAACCAAACACAGTCCCATTACTCACCCTTACTAAAGTAGCATCGAGTAATTATTCCTCCCATCATTGGCTAATAAGCTTGTTATAAGCGTTCCACGCCCATATCCCGTAGACTTCTTTCTTGTCCTCTCTTTATTTGGTCTGTTCATTACACTCATCAGTTGCCCATATTACATAGTAGCCCATGCAATTACTAACTTGTAGAACATTTCTGTTTGTATACTCAAATAGTTTCATATTCGAATATGCTGTAATACCAGATTTATTTTACCAGAGTCTTTAAGTATTACATCATGCTTGTGTTTTGTATCGATACAGTTATAAAAGTCACATATCTGTACAACATTCTTTTTACAGCCATGAATGCTTGCTCAAGATGTGTGGAGTATCGATTTAGCATTAAGTTACCTGACTATGACCTTAGAACCCGAAAGCCAGTTCATAACAAACTAATAAGTATCATTGTGGATAATTATTACATTTATTCAAATTTTTAAGGAAATTATATATTTTACATGGTGAAGAGCACTTCAAACTATCTCACTCGTCATTATACCCAAGAAATCCTGTACTCTGCGGGCTTTCAAAGTTGTTCAGAGTTGAAATATTAAAAGTATTGGCTATTTTTGTTGTCTAAGGGATGAGATACGTAGTTTCCGCATTACATACCAAATACTGCTGAGTCTACAGTATACAGTATGGATACACATATCAGTCGAATGGTCGAAGATTCTTATCACTCGGCAACTGCGTGTTGTGAATGTAACGTAGAAATTTATAAATGAAAGATTTCTATTAAGTAAAATTCTCAGGTTCTATTTTAACGACTTTAAATTTCAAATACGATAGCAGAAATACTTTTAAGAATGCCGTTTATTTTTGAAAAACACTTACTGATGTGAATGGTCTAGCAAATTAATAAAATATAAGTTGAGTAACAGGGAAACAATAGATTTCTACTTCATGTAATTAGTTATGAACAACAACATAGCTCACGAGATATTCACTTCTAAACGCTTACTACGTCTTCACTGCAGAAGCCATATAAATCTCACAAGCGCACAAATCGGCACTACGAAACACTTCTGCCTCCCGTGACCACTCGCAAACTTCTCAACACTTTTCAAGTATTTCACGCGATCCTCCGTCGCGCCTTCCCGGCCAGAGCCCCCTCGTGTCCTGTGCGACCTGATGCTCGTCCCCCACTGCCCTACAGTCTCTGCATTGTCTTCAGTAGTCGCGTACCATTGTAACGAGAGCTGTGACTGATTAGAGAGCTTCCACCATGTCTCCAAGCCAGTGCACAGTTACAAAAATATTGAAGCACGTATGAGATACTGGACTTACATTTAAATAACTGCAAACGACATAATGTTCCTATGGATGGACCATAATCACATTCTAACAGACATTATTAAATTCAGAAATAAAGTACATGAACACACATCAAAGGAATAGAAACAGAAGTAGGCCGGTAGCTTAATGTCTCTGTGCCTTCTGAAACACAGTACATATATGACCAATTTCTTCATGAATAGTATAAATCAGATGTAAACAAAGACATAGACTAATAAATATATATTTATAAACATGCTGCTACCGTTTTTTCATGTAACTGTGGAGTACTTATGGCCTGACGTTATCAATAGCAGTCAGCCACTTTGACCTCCAATAACTCATGTACTATTCAAGTTACACACCTGTAATTCATACGAATTTAGGATTAGACTAATGGCTTCCTAAAGACACACTGATCGATAAAATCGGATGAACTATCTAGATTTTGGAAATTAATTGCTGGGTGTTACTTTTATTATTTACAATCAGATACTAAACTCGAAACTAATAAAGAAACGGAAAATCTGATTACACCATCAGAATTTTCGTGCAAGTAATGGTAACGTACATATTTCTTTTTGAGGTATCATGATTCCTCTGGCAATTATTAATATCTACATGAACTGTGAAATGTCTGCAATTATGGTTTCACAGAGTCCGCCATCTCTGGCACTTCAGGGATACAAATCTCCTTCATCAACATAAAGCACCTTCCTCGACACAGCGTCAACATGGAATTCCCAGCCACAAGGTCAGCCTTGACCACGCGCTGGGGCTACTCCACTTGCTCGAGCTACTGTTCGGCACCACGCTGTTGCTGACGATCCCCGGCTTGATGAGCAGCCTGTGTGGCCACGTCTACTCTGAACTCAATATATTTACAGGCCGCCACATCTCACCCACTACCTCGCAAAATTCTCCCGGCAAAACTATTCCTCAAGAATACTGCATTATTTAACATTTGCTGCATCTATAGTAATAATATTCATATTGCGAAACAGCTGAGTTCAAGTCTCTGAAAGTCAATGGCACCTTCAATATCCAGAATATAATCCATCCAATTACTAACTAGGCCTGACGCTGCTGAACTTCCTTGATCGTGTGGGATCTGTTGTAGCAAGACCATTGGATATATTGCCGCTCATACAGAACAAACTAGCTATAAACGTGACTAATGCCTCACTCATGCAAAAAAGTCTTTAAAACGTGAAAATATACCCAAAGAGAACACATGCAACACCCTAGTTAAAAAAAGAAACGCTGGTACTACATATGTTACGCTAGACACCTCATCAGAAAATACAGTACCTCCACACATCCACACACTGAGGTCTGCATTTGACCCTTCATAAATTCTATAGATTCTAAGACTAGTGTTTAACTTCCAAATAACATTGAGGTCATTACAGACAGTCATATAATACCTAAAATACACTACTGGCCATTAAAATTGCTACACCACGAAGATGACGTGTTACAGACGTGAAATTTACCCGACAGGAAGAAGATGCTATGATATGGAAGTGATTAGCTTTTCAGAGCATTCACACATGGTTGCCACCAGTGGCGACATCTACAACATGCTAACATGAGGAAAGTTTCCAACCAATTTCTTATACACAAGCAGTAGTTGACCGGCGTTACCTGGTGAAATGTTGTTGTGATGCCTCGTGTAAGGAGGAGAAATGCGTACCATCACGTTTCCGACTTTGATAAAGGTCGCATTGTAGCCTATCGCGATTGCGATTTATCGTATCGCGACATTGCTGCTCACGTTGGACGAGATCCAATGACTGTTAGCGGAATATGGAATCAGTGGGTTCAGGAGGGTAATACGGAACGGCGTGCTGGATCCAAACGGCCTCGTATCACTAGCAGTCGACATGACAGGCATCTTATCTGCATAGCTGTAACGGATCGTGTAGCCACAACTCGATCCCTGAGTCAACAGATGGGGACGTTTGCAAGACAACAACCATCTGCACCAACAGGTCGACGACGTTTGCAGCAGCATGGACTATCAGCTCGGAGACCATGGCTGCTGTTACTCTTGACGCTGCATCACAGACAGGAGCGCCTGCGATGGTGTAGTCAACGGCGAACCTGGGTGCACGAATGACAAAACGTCATTTTTTCGGATGAAATCAGGTTCTGTTTACAGCATCATGACGGTTGCATCCGTGTTTGGTGACTTCGCGGTGAACGCACATTACAAGAGAGTATTCGTCAATGACATATTGGCGTATCACCCGGCGTGATAGTATGGGGTGCCATTGGTTACACGTCTCGGTCACCTCTTGTTCACATTGACGGCACTTTGAACAGTGGACGTTATATTTCAGATGTGTTACGACCCGTGGCTCTACCCTTCATTCGATCCCTGCGAAACCCTACATTTCAGCAGGATAATGCACGACCGCATGTTGCAGGGTCTTGTACAGGCCTTTCTGTATACAGAAAATATTCGACTGCTGCCCTGGTCAGCACATTCTCCAGATCTCTCACCAACTGAGAACGTCTGGTGACGCCATCCAAGCTATGTTTGACTCAAGTGGTGGTGGTTAGTGTTTAACGTCCCGTCGACAACGAGGTCATTAGAGACGGAGCGCAAGCTCGGGTTAGGGAAGGATTGGGAAGGAAATCGGCCGTGCCCTTTCAAAGAATCCATCCCGGCATTTGCCTGAAACGATTTAGGGAAATCACGGAAAACCTAAATCAGGATGGCTGGAGAAGGGATTGAACCGTCGTCCTCCCGAATGCGAGTCCATTGTGCTAACCACTGCGCCACCTCGCCCGGTTATGTTTGACTCAATGACCAGGCGTATCAAGGCCGTTATTACGGTGAAAGGTGGCTGTTCTGGGTACTGATTTCTCTGCGTGAAAATGCAATCACACGTCAGTTCTAGTAGATTTGTCCTATGAATACCCCTTTATCATCTGCATTTCTTCTCGGTGTAGGAATTTTAATGGCCAGTAGCGTAGATATATGTTAGTATTCATGAAAAAATTCGTGGTTTCAAGGTTCACTCCTTGATGGAACAACATTCGCAAAACCACTGTAGGTTTTAATCGCTTCTCGTCACTCAACTTTCGTTCGCTAACTCCCTAGTTAGTAATAATTCATTTTCATCAAGCTCGTTCAACCTGTTCCTTCTCTACCACGTTAACGCCTGGCTCATGTTTCACATTTACTGTTAATAATCCTAGCTCAGACTCAACTCTAAATCCAGATTCGACATGTACCGTATGGTCAGCAGCTCAGCTCCTCCTGACACACTGTTAGCTCTGTCCATAAGCACTGACCTTCAGTTGGCTATCACTGCTCTGCTTACCACTAGCAGCCATTTGGGCGACAACAGTAGCAAGTTAAACACTCTGTTTCTTGAAACAAAAGTTTCTGTGTTGACCTTGAATTCTTCGGCTGCATGTTCAAGATTTTCCAAAACTGCTGCATGAGTAACTACTTTCTCGTTAACCTGACTCAACAGGCTGAATTGGTGCAGCTTTTAGCCTATCATGTAACTCAGATTGTTAACTTCAACAAAAGCTATCTGTCACGTATTTTCAACTAGTTTTGACAGCTACAATTGTCTAAGATTTTGCTCTTCAACTGCTATTAATCTGTTACGTTCTATCATTCATTTGTCGTTCTATGCGTTATGTTGTAACATTAGAATTTCATCCCATGCGGAATCGGAATGCTCTGAAAGAAACTTCTGCAGAGGGATAAGTTAGCGACTGAAGTAACATATACCACACTGATCTGAATCCAACCCACCTTCCCACATCAAAATATATCAGTTTCACCACGGGTGCACAGTAAATGGTAAAGTAATAAATCAGCTTGTCATTGGTACTGAATTCAAGCAGCAGACAATCAAACCTTGTAGTCTGAGACACTTCAAATTTCTGGCATGAACATGCTCATGCGAGAACATTTACAAAGTCGAATATACACTTTCCTGATCTAATAAATCTACTAGAGTCATCAGACTCATGTATGTTAACGCATTTCGTTTTCTTATGGAATGCGAAAATTACTGTAAATTCCCCTCTGGTCAAATCACAGTTAACATCAGCGTGAAGGGGGTGAGAGAGTGTTGAAGAAGCTGCAACTTTTCACCACTGCAAAGTACAACCATGAAATTGACAATCAAGTTTACTCTGACTACTCCATCCTAATTGAAATGTATGTTGAAACAGTCCATAGAAACCCAGTAATAAGTTTCGTTATAGATACCAAAATCACCAACTGGCTACAGATAAACTGCAGGTCAGTATGAATTCTCAATGGTACAGACACAGGTCCAGTCAACAAGTTTAGAAACTTTTAGGCTACGATTCCATACAGTTTGGTACATTTAATCTACAGCAATATTTGATACAATTAGCAGAAAAAAGTTTTTCGCTTAGAATTTCAATATAGATCTCACATCAAGTGGGCGGTTCCAAAAATATGTTTCATAAATGTCTTCTTAATGTAAAACTAATTTAGTATTGGTTCCACAAGAAGAGAAAATATGATCCGATGTCAGTAATATCACTTAGGAAGTTGTACTTACAACGGAACATCACTAACTGGAGCTTCACCTACCGATGTTACTAACTTTGTTAACACTGACAAATCCCTTGAGCCAATCACTATTCCTAAATATCACTCTCCTACTAAACAATCAAAAGCGTCTTAAATTCACCGACCTGACGAAGAATCTCTACATAAATTAATGGACTAGCAACTGACATGTGACCACTGGATAGAACTACAAGTTCCTTTTGCTACAAAACACCAAACATTTGCCCCTCCAAATTAAACACAAGAAGAAAACATAAAAATATTCAAGTACACACTAATAATTTCAGTATTATCCACAAACTTGTTTTCATGAAATCACCAACATATTAATATGTCAGCCCTGATAGGTGGCAATTTATCTACTCATAACGCGTATGGTACCCCAAAAGAAGAGAAAGACGGTAGCTTAGCATCATGCAACATAAATGCACTTTGTGAAATGTGAATGTAACATTCCACTCAGTGTTTACTCAACAGCCTCTACTAACAGTCCATACACATGTTGATGTATTACCGTGCCAGCATTTAATGAGCAAAGTAGAAAAAAATCATTCAGATTATGGGTTGAGCGTGAATAGAATTAAGATGCATGAATGTAACAGTTTTCGATACAGTATATTTCAGTACGTATAAATTACGTTTCATTAACGCAGACCAAGTAAAATGAAGTTCAGACATCAAGAGATTAAAAAATGCACTGTCAGGGCAACGTAATATTGTAATGTACGTATTGCATAGAATAAACGGAACAAGCGCTGTGAGATTTTTTTCACACAAATTATTGTTCTTGTAGACACAGAATGCCTGTATTTCAAAATATTATTACCCAACTGCGTCACCGTTGTTTCGCGAGTATTATGGATATCTACGCTAAGGGCTGCAATCTTCCGAATATTATTTCGAATTCAACTTGCAAGAAAAAAGTAAATGAATACAAATAGTGGACTGGTGATGTAGTAATGGTTCACAAATAATAAATGAAACGACGCTCATAACACCCAGCAATGCCCCACAACTGTTAAATGAAATGACTGTCGTAGCGGCACACTAGAAGACAAGGCAGTTTGCATGATGACCATTGATCTGAACAAACTTAACCAGTGAGTGCATAGACACAATTAAGAAACATTTTTCCTGCATAAAATACGCAAATGAATTAAGAAAAGTACTTGACAACACACGGTAAAGCATATATTAGCAGGAATTTCAATAAATTTGACATTTAAGAAAATACGCACCTAGCGCTGACTGAACTATCTGTCAACAACAATTTAGGTTCTCGAAACAGTTTCATTAACGCTTGAAATTTTAGAAAAATGTTCGACTGGCACTTAGTATACTATGTTTATAACCTTCCAATCAACAAATGTGATTAAGGAACACACGCTACTACGCCTCTAACCTCTCCGCGGCTACAGGGGCCGAGCCGGCTAGCGGCGGGGAGCCCAGTGCAGAGCGGCGGCCGACCCAGCCAGACCTGTGTGTGGCCGCTGCGGGCTTCCCGCACCCAGAGCCACTGTTCAGCAGTGTTCTTCCCAAAAACTGTGTACCCTCTGTGGTCAAACTGGGTGTAGTTTCTGATAACCGCGAAACAGAGCTTGGAAACTAACCAACGGTCCCAGTTATATGTTTGTTAAGGGCTAAAAAGCAGTTAATTCAGAAAATGGTGGGCACTCTTTGCATATGAATTCCTGTAACTTGTGACTGAGACCGTCGATGTATGCGTCTACAACATATCAAAATTTGATTAACACCGAACGTATGTGTTTCAAGGTACATAGTGAGTAGTGCGTAGCAGAAACGCCCAAATCTCGGACACTTCTTGCTAGAATCTTAAATAAAAAATTATAACCGAAATTTAAAACCAAACTGTGTCATCTATCCGGACTCAGATTTAAGCAAAGAACATATCTGGACAACATATTTTGCGATAGGCCCGTGGCTTCGTTTGTAATTAAAGCCTAAAGTCGATTCTCCACAGTATCAAATCGGATGGTAAACGTCTACCTCCTTCTCGCTCGCTCTTTTCCAGCTCGTCACGCTCAGTTCGCTTTACTTCAGTGTTTTGACGCAAGCTTTGGACTACCGCTGGCTGGGTTAAAAACCATTTTTTTTTTACTTTTATTTACTTTTTATTTTTAGTTTCCACTTTCCTTTACTTGAAACGTACACAGTTACCAAAACATCCTAATACTTCTTTAGTGACTGATATTTTTCGAAACACAGCGCCATGCAAGGAGTCACATCACACTTTCTGCAGCTTATGCATGTCATTTTTCGTTGTGAATGAGCAGTACACACTACCCAGGGTCTCTGAGGAACCTCTTTTTTCTCCGTTGCTACGAAGAACCCCGGATAATGTCCGCCTTTATTCTGCAGTCGGAAAGGGATTTCTTCATTGGCTGTAAGTGGGATCGCACTTTTATACGGTTGCCTGTGAAATTTTTCAAGCAACTGCCGGATTATTTGCTTCTATATTTCCAAAATAATTTTTGCGTTAAGCACAAGTCAGTCAAGTGAGAGAATACTTTCTTGTACCACTTCATTGTCTTTCGGATCTACTATACAGGTGGTAATAGCATATCTGTCTTATCACATGAGCCATTGACTTATTCCAGCTGACAGCACAGGTAGGTTTCAGTTTGTTTTTGCGTGTCGTACGTTCTTTTTTGTCTGTCTCCACAAACTCTGATCCATTTACGGTGCAAAGCATCCAGCCTTCTTTCTTATCCATCCACTTTAGTGCCGTTTATGTTCCACAGGACTTGAACTGTACTTCCCAACTTTTCAGCTTATGTGGCAACGGTGGCAGATGTTTCCTGATTGTATTTTCGTGGTGACACCAGTGTAGACAATATAATTCGAAATATAATTAGTTTGAACGTCACGGAGGACGAAAATTTTAATGCGAAAACGGCTATGTGTGTTTGGTATGTTCTGCTTCAATCGGATCCTTCGTTTGAAAAGTAGCAGACTTTCGTCGATCACTTGATTTTCAAAGGGTATTAATGCCTGGCGGAATTTATTTTTTATGTTATCTACGACTACACGTATTTTCACAAGAATATCTTGAGATGCGGTGGAATTGTCATTGGAGTGCAATAAACGCAAGATAAACTTGTACATGTCCCTGGCCATTATGCTAGAAAATATTGATCTGTGATGCAAAGAATCTGTCGATCAACATTCATTCACTTCTCACTTTTTACTTCTAGGCATAAGCAGAGAACAGGCTAAGTAGCAATATAATATTCTAGTTCCTTATGCTTTGAGCGCGCAAATCACCTGGGTACTGTCGTCATATTTTCAGTAATAAATTTACAATAATTATTCATCAATGTAGAGATGACATGAATTTTTAAAAAATCCTGAATACCAACTTGCCGACTCTTGCTTTTCAAGTTCAAGTTCAAATGGCTCTAAGCGGAATGGGACTTAACATCTAAGGTCATCAGTCCCCTAGACTTAGAACGACTTAAACCTAACTAACCTAAGGACATCATATACATCCATGCCCGAGGCAGGATTCGAACCTGCGACCGTAGCGGTCGCGCGGTTCCAGACTCAAGCACCTAGAACCGCTCGGCCACTCGTATTTTTTACCTGCTAAATGTGTTCACAAAATGGTGTCGTTTCGTCACAGGATGATTCTCCGTCCAGTCATCATCTTTTCCGTCTTTAGAGGGAGAATGTCTTATTCGCGATGTCGAGAATTTAGCAATACCTCAAGACGCACTCAACTCTTTGTCGGAAGGAAGCTCCAAAGCAACTCTACAGTCTTCGTTGTAGTTATTCATAAGAATTTCCTTGATTTCCTTGTCCGATAAATTGTGTCCCGATATAGCAAAGGCTACACATGCGAACGCTATCGTCCCACCAGAAGCGAAAAGAGGACTGGCCGAATGCTCGACTTGTAAGAAGAAAGGGCCCAGGGGAGGTGAAAACTAAAGCGCTTTTCTAGATAACAAAGAAGACCAGATAATGACAGTGTTGTCAGGAATGCGGAAAACAGCGAGTAGCCGTTCTATTGTGTACGTTTACCTACTCCAGAGCTCGGGCGTATATGAAAGCCACTAGCCATCCGGAATTTCTACCTGCAGGGCATACACGAATACCAGGAGCCATCTGAACTTCCCACCCACTGGGCGTGCATCCACGCTGTAGACGTCCCGTCTTTCTACATGGCGGCCATTTATATACGCCCGCAGCAGCGAAAGGGTTACCTTATAGAAATTCCGCTTACAAAGTGTTTAAGATCATAATGCGCCACGGCGTTCATAAGATGATTAATTAAATGCCAACAGGTCAGTGCGAAATAAGCTCCCAACTCAATCGTTAACAGCCATCACAATAAAGCCAGAGGTGTTTAAGACAGTAATATACACGCAATAAAGTTATTACTGTTCTACAGCTCCGACTTCGAATTGTCGGCAGACCGACACATCGGTCGGTCGGTCGCTAAGAGAGCAGCGCCAGACCCGTGGTCGACCAGGGCAGCGTGAACTCACCCTAGGCTCTCGCCTGTTAACCAGTGAGATGACACTGGCCCCCTGATGGACGTCTGAAACAAATTGAATGAACAAGTTGTTATACACACAAGGATGAACCATTACAAACGAACAAACCCATTCCACGAAAGGGAAGTGAAAGTAATGTTCCTACATTGTTCCGCAGAAACACTGTCTGTACTCATTAGCAATGGCTTTGAATTCAGATTACAAGAAACTGGGAACATCAAGAACCTCGGAACATCTATAATGGACACCAGACCCAAGGCAGAATATTACGCCTACAAGAGCATTGCGATCTGTCTCGTGGACACAACTATGTAACGTTGTGACTATCACATATTATACTACTTCGTTGTATTGGGTGGTTGTAGAATTCTTGTCCGTAAGGTATATCCTTGGGATGTAAACATGGACTTATCAGACGAAACTACTCACCACATTGAGAAAGTGGAACTCGACACATGAGTTGCCGAGAAGTCCTGGATGGGAATTAGTACCTGAACGCTGTCGCTCCCCCCAGCAGTGGTATCTGCGGTCAGACACCGCACACGCGAACACGACGGCAGTAACCCCACTGGCCAAGGCGTCGGCCCCCTGCTCGGCTCCACACATGCCACTCGCCGCATCCACTCCAAGTTCCTGACTGACTCTGCTCTTGGCCCAGTGTGGCGCCCCCTCTGTATCCCATGGCTTCACTCGCTGCCAACGTACACTTGCACCATCTCTCTGACTTTCCTCATATCATTAACCAGCCAATTGTGAATGTAATGATGGCGACCCAGCCCGCTAGCGATATATCGAATAGAGCGCTACAACTCATCCTTCCCCACCAAAAACATAACACAGCACGTCAGTGAATTTAAGTCAAACAAAGAACAGAAAATTTATCTCCCTCTATTTACCTTGCTGACATGTACTCTAGCAAACTTCCCAGTACCAAAGTTAAATACCTTACAAGGTTTTACAAAGCTAGGTGCTACTTTATAAGACATTGGGGTCTTTGATCCCAGGGAGCAAGATTTTAGACGAAACTTCCATCATCGCCATGCATCTTAAACTCGTTTTGCGAAAACTGTAACAGCATGTCTGCCTCTGGGTTGTAATACCAACATTTTACCACTCTTGTCACCAGTTCTCCTGAATCAGACCAGATGGCCCCTTGCCAGGGAGCAGGTCCCTAAGAACCATAGGTTAGCCAAGGATGAATTGAGACTATGACCAAACATCAAGGAAGTGAAGGAGGTTTTAACATGCTGCATGGTTGGCAAAATTCCACGCCAAATTAAGCCATGGTACTAAAGAACCCCACTTGTGGCTTGAATGAGAATGGGAAATAATAAAGGATGCCTTCACATTGTAGTTCACTCTCTCTGCACATGAAGACTGCAGACAGTATGGTATAGTCTGGGTGTGATGCATCACACAGTCGAAGCAGAATCTTTAAAACTATTGTGAAAGGCTAGCAGGAGCGTTGTAACTGATAAGTGTCGTCGTAACTGCCGTCTGCTTCACATCTGCTGTGCAGTGGGCTACGTTAATTTAAGTATTAACTGTATTTTTCTAGCCAGCTGTAGTGGCCGCGCGGTTCTAGGCGCTACAGTCTGGAATCGAGCCACCGCAATGGTCGCAGGTTCTAAGCCTCCTCGGGCATGGGTGTGTGTGGTGTCCTTAGGTCAGTTAGGTTTAATTAGTTCTAAGTTCTAGGCGACTGATGACCTCACAAGTTAAGTCGTATAGTGCTCAGAGCCATTTGAACCAATTTTTTGTATTTTTCTAACTTGTCACTTCTTCTTTCGTGTGTTTTTGCTTTTAGGAAGCTTTAATTTTCGAGTACTAGTAATAGTTTTCCATAGATTTCGTGTTTGTTTTGAACACAGTACAGAGGCACATAGTGCTTATTTTCATGTTTTTCAACACGAAGTGTCTAGTAACCACAGTTTAGTCAGCTATCAGCCGCCTTTAGTAAATTAAAATTCTAGTTAAAAGTTGATTAAGTCTCTACAGTAAATTGATTCCTTAGGATGGATAGGATGTGTGACTGCTGTGTACGGACGCAGGAGGAGCTGGTCACTGTTCGCGGACAGCTGAACGTGTTGATGGCCGCGGTCAGGCTTAAACAAGAGGCTGCTGCCTCTGGAGTGTAGCGGCAGTGGGGAGTCTGGTGCGTCGCATAGTACACCCCAGGTGTTACATGCTTCACCCACTGTCCCTGCTGTCGAGACATCTTCGCGGGTACCGGGCGCGGTTGGGCCACCCTCTCCCCAAGGGGAGTGGCGGGATCAGCGGCGTTCGCGTCCCTCGAGGCGGAGGGTCAATGTGGAGGCTGGCCGTGTGGCATCGCCCGCTCTGCCTGTGAGTGGACATGTGGCCGCTCCTTCAGCAAGGTCCGAGCAGGCACACGGGGGGAGGGGTTTATTAGTTATTGGGAGCTCCAACGTTAGGCGGGTGATGGAGCCCCTTAGGGAAATGGTGGAAAGGTCGGGAAAGAAGGCCCGTGTTCACTCTGTGTGCTTGCCGGGGGGTCTCATCCGGGATGTGGTGGAGGCCCTGCCGGCGGCGATAGAGAGCACTGGGTGCAGCCGAATGCAAATTGTTGCTCATGTCGGCACCAATGACTCCTGCCGTCTGGTCTCACACGTCATCCTCAGTCCGTACAGGCGGTTGCCGGAGTTGGTGAAGACGGAAAGCCTCTCTCGCGGGGTGGAATCTGAACTGACTATTTGTAGTATCGTTCCCAGAACCGATCGTGGTCCTCTGGTTTGGAGCCCAGTGGAAGGCTTCAACAAGAGGCTCAGACGATTCTGCGGAGATCTGTGGTGCAAATTTCTCGTCTCTGCTATCGGGTGGCGAAATACAGGGTCCTCCTGAATAGGTCAGGCGTGCACGACACGCAGGAAGTGGCTACAAGGATAGCGGAGTACGTGTGGAGTGCACATGGGGGTTTTTAGGTTAGAGAATGCCTTCCCTAGGCCCGACAAGACGCCTCCTGAGACGCGGCAAGGTAGTAGTAGGCAAAACGCAACAGAGAATGACAATATTAATGTGCTAATAGTAAACTGCAGGAGCGTCTTTAGAAAGGTCCCAGAACTGCTCTCATTAATAAACGGTCACGATGCCCATATAGTGCTAGGGACAGAAAGTTGGCTGAAATCAGATGTAAACGGTAATGAAATTCTTAACTCAGATTGGAATGTATACCGTGGAGACAGCGTGGACAGTGAAGGGTGAGGCGTGTTTATAGCGATAAAAAGTGCAATAGTATCGAAGGAAATTGACGGAGATCCGAAATGTGAAATAATTTGGGTGAAAATCACGATTAAAGGACGCTCAGACATAGTAATTGACTGTCTCTCCAGGCCCCCTGGCTCAGCAGCTGTTGTGGCAGAGCACCTGAAGGAAAATTTGGAAAATATTTCGAGTAGATTTCCTGACCATGATGTAGTCTGGGTGGAGTTTTTAATTTGCTGGGTATAGACTGGGAGACTCAAACGTTTATTACGGGTGGCAGGGACAAAGAATCCAGTGAATTTTCTTAAGTGCGTTATCTGAAAACTACCTTGAATAGTTAAATAGAGAACCGACTCGTGGCGACAACATATTAGACTTTCTGGTGACAGACAGATCGGAACCATTTGAAACAGTTAACGCAGAACATGGAATCAGCGATCATAATGCGGCTACTGCATCCATGATTTCAGCCGTAAACAGAAATATTAGAAAAGGTAGAAAGATTTTTCTGTTTAGCAAAAGTAACAAAAAGCAGATATCAGAGTACTTGATGACTTAACACAAAATTTTTTTCTCAAGTACAGATAGTGTTGAGAATCAACGGACAAAGTTCGAAACCATCGTACAATATGCATTACATGAGTATGTGCCAAGCAAGATCGTAAGAGATGGAAAAGAGCCACAATTGTACAACAACCGAGTTATAAAACTGCTGCGGAAGCAAAGGGAACTTCAGAGCAAACATAAACGTAGCCAAAGTCTTACAGACAATCAAAAAATACGAAGCGAAATGTGGTGTAAGGAGGGCTATGCGAGAGGCGTTCTACATCTACATCTACATCTACATCCGTACTCCGCAAGCCACCTGACGGTGTGTGGCGGAGGGTACCCTGAGTACCTCTATCGGTTCTCCCTTCTATTCCAGTCTCGTATTGTACGTGGAAAGAAGGATTGTCGGTATGCTTCTGTGTGGGCTCTAATCTCTCTGATTTTATCCTCATGGTCTCTTCGCGAGATATACGTAGGAGGGAGCAATATACTGCTTGACTCTTCGGTGAAGGTATGTTCTCGAAACTTCAACAAAAGCCCGTACCGAGCTACTGAGCGTCTCTCCTGCAGAGTCTTCCACTGGAGTTTATCTATCATCTCCGTAACGCTTTCGCAATTACTAAATGATCCTGTAACGAAGCGCGCTGCTCTCCGTTGGATCTTCTCTATCTCTTCTATCAACCCTACCTGGTGCGGATCCCACACTGCTGAGCAGTATTCAAGCATTGGGCGAACAAGCGTACTGTAACCTACTTCCTTTGTTGTCGGATTGCATTTCCTTAGGATTCTTCCAATGAATCTCAGTCTGGCATCTGCTTTACCGACGATCAACTTTATATGATCATTCCATTTTAAATCACTCCTAATGCGTACTCCCAGATAATTTATGGAATTAACTGCTTCCAGTTGCTGACCTGCTATTTTGTAGCTAAATGATAAGGGACCTATCTTTCTATGTATTCGCATCACATTACACTTCGCTACATTGAGATTCAATTGCCATTCCGTGCACCATGCGTCAATTCGCTGCAGATCCTCCTGCATTTCAGTACAATTTTCCATTGTTGCAACCTCTCGATACACCACAGCATCATCTGCAAAAAGCCTCAGTGAACTTCCGATGTCATCCACCAGGTCATTTATGTATATTGTGAATAGCAACGGTCCTATGACACTCCCCTGCGGCACACCTGAAATCACTCTTACTTCGGAAGACTTCTCTCCATTGAGAATGACGTGCTGCGTTCTGTTATCTAGGAACTCCTCAATCCAATCACACAATTGATCTGATAGTCCGTATGCTCTTACTTTGTTCATTAAACGACTATGGGGAACTGTGTCAAACGCCTTGCGGAAGTCAAGAAACACGGCATCTACCTGTGAACCCGTGTCTAAGGCCCTCTGAGTCTCGTGGACGAATAGCGCGAGCTGGGTTTCACACGATCGTCTTTTTCGAAACCCATGCTGATTCCTACAGAGTAGATTTCTAGTCTCCAGAAAAGACATTATACTCGAACATAATACGTGTTCCAAAATTCTACAACTGATCGACGTTAGAGATATAGGTCTATAGTTCTGCACATCTGTTCGACGTCCCTTCTTGAGAACGGGGATGACCTGTGCCCTTTTCCAATCCTTTGGAACGCTTCGCTCTTCTAGAGACCTACGGTACACCGCTGCAAGAAGCGGGGCAAGTTCCTTCGCGTACTCTGTGTAAAATCGAACTGGTATCCCATCAGGACCAGCGGCCTTTCCTCTTTTGAGCGATTTTAATTGTTTCTCTATCCCTCTGTCGTCTACTTCGATATCTACCATTTTGTCAACTGTGCGACAATCTAGAGAAGGAAGCACAGTGCAGTCTTCCTCTGTGAAACAGCTTTGGAAGAAGACATTTAGTAATTCGGCCTTTAGTCTGTCATCCTCTGTTTCAGTACCATTTTGGTCACAGAGTGTCTGGACATTTTGTTTTGATCCACCTACCGCTATGACATAGGACCAAAATTTCTTAGGATTTTCTGCCAAGTCAGTACATAGAACGTTACTTTCGAATTCATTGAAAGCCTCTCGCATAGCCCTCCTCACACTACATTTCGCTTCGCGTAATTTTTGTTTGTCTGCAAGGCTTTGGCTATGTTTATGTTTGCTGTGAAGTTCCCTTTGCTTCCGCAGCAGTTTTCTAACTCGGTTGTTGTACCACGGTGGCTCTTTTCCATCTCTTACGATCTTGCTTGGCACATACTCATCTAACGCATATTGTACCATGGTTTTGAACTTTGTCCACTGATCCTCAACACTATCTGCACTTGAGACAAAACTTTTGTGTTGAGCCGTCAGGTATTCTGTAATCTGCTTTTTGTCACTTTTGCTAAACAGAAAAATCTTCCTACCTTTTTTAATATTTCTATTTACGGCTGAAATAATCGACGCAGTAACCGCTTTATGATCGCTGATTCCCTGTTCTGCATTAACTGATTCAAATAGTTCGGGTCTGTTTGTCACCAGAAGGTCTAATATATTATCGCCACGAGTCGGTTTTCTGTTTAACTGCTCAAGGTAGTTTTCAGATAAAGCACTTAAAAATATTTCACTGGATTCTTTGTCCCTGCCACCCGTTATGAACGTTTGAGTCTCCCAGTCTATATCCGGCAAATTAAAATCTCCACCCAGAACTATAACATGGTGGGGAAATCTACTCGAAATATTTTCCAAATTATTCTTCAGGTGCTGAGCCACAACAGCTGCTGAGCCCGGGGGCCTATAGAGACATCCAATTACCATGTCTGAGCCTGCTTTAACCGTGACCTTCACCCAAATCATTTCACAATTCGAATCTCCGTCAATTTCCTTCGATACTATTGCACTTCTTATCGCTATAAACACGCCTCCCCCTTCACTGTCCAGCCTGTCTCTGCGGTATACATTCCAATCTGAGTTTAGGATTTCATTACTGTTTACGTCTGGTTTCAGCCAACTTTCTGTTCCTAGTACTATATGGGCGTTGTGACCGTTTATTAATGAGAGCAGTTCTGGGACCTTTCTATAGACGCTTCTGCAGTTTACTATTAGCACATTAATATTGTTATTCCTTGTTGCATTTTGCCTACTCCTGCCTTGCCGCGTCTCAGGAGGCGTCTTGTCGGGCCTAGGGAGGGAATTCTCTAACCTAAAAAAACCCCATGTGCACTCCACACGTACTCCGCTACCCTCGTAGCCGCTTCCGGCGTGTAGTGCACGCCTGACCTATTCAGGGGGACCCTACATTTCTCCACCCGATAGCGGAGGTCGAGAAATTTGCACCCCAGCTCTCCGCAGAATCGTCTGAGCCTCTGGTTTAAGCCTTCCACTCGGCTCCAAACCAGAGGACCGCGATCGGTTCTCGGAACGATACTACAAATAGTTAGCTCTGATTCCACCCCGCGAGCGAGGCTTTCCACCTTCACCAACTCCGCCAACCGCCTGTACGAACTGAGGATGACCTCTGAACCCAGACGGCAAGAGTCATTGGTGCCGACATGAGCAACAATTTGTAGTCGGGTGCACCCAGTGCTCTCTATCGCCGCCGGTAGGGCCTCCTCCACATCTCGGATGAGACCCCCCGGCAAGCAGACAGAGTGAACACTGGCCTTCTTCCCCGACCTTTCCGCTATTTCCCTAAGGGGCTCCATCACCCGCCTAACGTTGGAGCTCCCAATAACTAATAAACCCCTCCCCCCGTGTGCCTGCTCGGACCTTGCTGAAGGAGCAGCCACATGTCCACTCACAGGCAGAGCGGGCGATGCCACACGGCCAGCCTCCACATTGACCCTCCGCCTCGTGCGCCGCGAACGCCGCTGAACCCGCCACTCCCCTTGGGGAGAGGGTGGCCCAACCGCGCCCGGTACCCGCGAACATGTCTCGACAGCAGGGACAGTGGGTGAAGCATCTAACACCTGGGGTGCACCATGCGACGCACCAGACTCCCCACTGCCGCTACACTCCGAGGCAGCAGCCTGAAGACGGCTGACCGCGGCCATCAACACGCTCAGCTGTTCGCGAAGAGTGGCCAGCTCCTCCTGCGTCCGTACACAGCAGCCACACATCCTAGCCATCCTAAGGAATTAATTTACTGAAGAGACTTAATCAGCTTTTAACTAGACTGCTAATTCACTAAATGCGGTTGATTATTGACTAAATTCGAAAGTAAATTTCTATGTACTGACTTGGCAGAAAATCGTAAGACATTTTGGTCTCATGTCAAAGCGGTAGGTGGATCAAAACAGAATGTCCGGATACTCTGTGACCAAAGTGGTACTGAAACAGAGGATGACAGTCTAAAGGCCGAAATACTAAATGTCTTTTTCCAAAGCTGTTTCACAGAGGAAGACTGCACTGTAGTTCCTTCCCTAGATTGTCGCACAGATGACAAAACGGTAGATATCGAAATAGACGACAGAGGGATAGAGAAACAATTAAAATCACTCAAAAGAGGAAAGGCCGCTAGACCTGATGGGGTACCAGTTCGATTTTACACAGAGTACGCGAAGGAACTTGCTCCCCTTCTTGTAGCGGTGTACCGTAGGTCTCTAGAAGAGCGTAGCTTTCCAAAGGTCATCCCCGTTTTCAAGAAGGGACCTTGAACAGATGTGCAGAACGATAGACCTATATCTCTAACGTCGATCAGTTGTAGAATTTTGGAACACGTATTATGTTCGAGTATAATGACTTTTCTGGAGACTCAAAATCTACTCTGTAGGAATCAGCATGGGTTTAGAAGAAGACGATCGTGTGGAACCCAGCTCGCGCTATTCGTCAACGAGACTCAGACGGCCATAGACATTGGTCCCACGTAGATGCCGTGTTTCTTGACTTTCACAAGGCCTTCGATGCAGTTCTCAGATTCGTTTAATGAACAAAGTAAGAGCAAATGGACCATTAGACCAATTGTGTGATTGGATTAAAGAGTTCCTAGATAACAGAACGCAGCATGTCATTCTCAATGGACAATACGAGACTGGAACAGTAGAGAGAACCGATAGAGGTGCTCAATTTACCCTCCGCCACACATCGTCAGGTGGCTTGCGGAGTATGGATGTAGATGTAGAAGTAGGGGGAAGGTTGTGGTGATATGTTGGTTAATGCTTTAAAATATGCAAACGGATGTAGAATTTGTGTTATTAGTTGATATGCATATAGTTTCAACCTGTCAGGGATTAGTGTGATGGTATTCTCGTAATTGAGGTCAAACCCCTTGTACATTTGAGGGATGTCGCGGTAACGTTACTAAAAAATTAAGGTAAATATTAAGGTTTGATTGTGTGTGTGTGCTCACTGCAAATTTATTAACGCAGGCAGTTGCTGAAAACAGATATGATAGTGTTGTAAATATTGCCGTTTTTTTTCATTTTAGATGGATTCAGTTTGTTTTGTTTGGTCCTTGTGTATTTGAGGCCTTTTAAGGATGTCAATTTTTTTGCATTTAGGTGGGATGTGTAGGATGCTGATGCTTGCGTTGTTAACATGGTGCTTTGTTTCATACAAATGACTGGCTATTGCTCATGTGAGCTATTTTTTGTCGTTTAGTGCTGTCATATGTTCTTTGAATCTAATCTCAAATGATCCACCTACCTGGGCTGTGAAGAAGTAGCCACTGTCCAAGATTCAATTTTGTATATACTTGTGTGATGAAGTGGGTTTTGTTCGTTGCTGTTGTGAGTTGATTTCTGCCCAGTCTTGTTGTCTATGGTAAAGTATATGTTTGTGTCTTTTAGTTTTAATACGTTGGCAATCTGATATGAAATATTACCTACAAATGTAAAAAGAAACTGAAATATTAAAACACATAGGTATTCAAAATGGTTATAAGAGCTGCATGATAGGCACTCTAAAACATTAAGTGGTGGAAAGAAATCACGTCACAATAAATAAAAAGATAAAACCTGCCACATAGTCCCATTTGTACGTAATGATTAAGACAGCACAACCTGCATGGGCAATCAAAATCTTCAAATGTGTGTGAATTCCTAGAGGACCAAACTGCATAGGTCATCGGTCCCTAGACTTACAAACTACTTAAACTAAGTTAAACTAACTTATGGTAAGAACAACACACACACGCATGCCCGAGGGAGGACTCGAACCTCCGGCAGGAGGAGCTGTGCATCCCGTAATAGGACGCCTCAAACCGCGCGGCCAGGGGCAATCTCTAACACGCTCCATCGGCCTATACTACACATAGTAATAAGGCACAGCAAATGGCCGCTGGTTCTCTAACAACCCATTAAGCGACACATAAATAACAGTGGTAGTGAACGGGATAATAAATGAACCATTTCCTCTTGGTGATTTCATACACATTAGCTCAACGGTAGGCATAACTTTCATCTCAAACTTTTTCAAATAAAGGGCTAGTAAGCCACGTGGATGTCCATTCGTCCTGTGGGAACATGGCAGAGAGGCCTTGGCTGAGTTACTGGATTGCCTGAACAGATTCCACGGAAACATACAGTTGACGATGGAGCTGGAACATAAGAGATGTCTTCCTGTTTTGGACATGCTAATAAGAGGAAATACAGATGGTCTCCTAGGATATGCAGTATATGGAAGAAAGACCCACTCAGGTCTATATCTTCATGCAACGAGATGACATAACTGGCGCAGAGATGCTGTGCAACATCTTAGACTGTATGCTGCCAAGAAAAGAGTTCAGCGAAGAGCAAACTGACGTGTATTGAATGATACAGCAATCCACAAATAAGAGAAAGGGAAAGAGGAACTGATACTTACCTTTATTCCCCGTGTTGAAACTCTCTATGCAAATAATGGGAGAAACAATGGAAAAAATGGCCGTTTTTCGATCAATACGAAAACGAAAAGTATGTTTAGGTCGGTAGAGGACATAATTCACTTGCGAATGCCCGATTTATATGACATTCCTCAAAAATGTCGCTGCCAACAGATCGGGGAAACGCAGCACAGCACACAGCATCTCGTAACGGGGATGGGTTCGTTGGTTTAGGGTATTGAAGGGGCCAGACTGCGACGGTCATCGGTCGCTTTTTCCAAATACTAAAAATACCCACAGAGAATAAAGAGAAAAAACGTTCAACAGAATAGGATACAGACGATACAGAACAAAAGAAACGTCGACAAGGACCAGACAAAACGAAATAAAATCACACAGAGTGTGATGGTGTTTGGCCGACCAGAGGAACAAAGAAAAAGGAAAAGCCAACCACCGAGAACACATTAAAAACTGAGTTTAAAACCGTAGGCCAAAGGCCTGAATCAACACAAAACAATAAAATAAAACATCAACACTCAGATTAAATGATAAAAACCCCCTGCCCGAATAAAACGCAAAAGTAAGCCAGCCATAGCAGCGTCATATGCCAAAAGGGCAGGGAACGTGTCAGGCAGTGCGAACGTCTTGCTGAGCACAGCTAAAAGCGGACACTCTAATAAAATGTGGACCACAGATAAAATGGAGCCGCAGGGACACAGAGGTGGGTCCTCACGGCGTTAAGTGGCCGTGCTTCAGCCGAGTGTGCTCAGGCGGCAGAGGACAACAGACTCCTGGCGGGAGGCCTGCATGGACGACCGCCACACAGTCGTCGTCACCTTGATTGGACGGAGTTTGTTTGGCGTGGGCTCATTGCGCCATTCAGTGTCCCATAAATCAAAAATTTGACGGCGTAATAGTGACCGCAAATCAGTCGCCGGGAGGCCAATCTCCAGAGATGGTGCACTGGTGGCCCCTTTCGCCAGGCGGTCAACATTCTCATTTCCAGGTATCCCAACATGGCCAAGGGGCCAAACAAAGACCACAGAACGGCCGCAACGGTCAAGAGTATGCAGGGACTCCTGGATAGCCATCACCAGACGAGAACGAGGGAAACACTGGTCGAGAGCTCGTAAACCGCTCAGGGAATCGCTACATATAACGAAGGACTCACCTGAGTAGGAGCGGATATACTCTAGGGCACGAAATATGGCGACCAGCTCAGCAGTGTAAACGCTGCAGCCAGCCAGCAATGAACGTTGTTCGGAATGGTCCCCTAGGGTAAGCGCATAACCAACGCGACCAGCAACCATCGAGCCGTCAGTGTACGCAATGCCACAGCCCTGATACATTGCAAGGAGGGAAAGAAAGCGGCGGCGGACGGCCTCCGGAGGGACTGAGTCCTTCGGCCCCTGTGTCAATTCGAGCCGAAGGCAAGGGCGAGGCTCACACCACGGCGGCGTATGCAGAGGGGTCCGGAAAGGAGGTGGAACAGGGAAAACCCCAAGCCCAGAGACAAGCTGTCGGATGCGGACCGCAATCGTACATCTAGGCCTGGGCCGACGTCCTGGGGGGTGGACGACTGACTGCGGGAACAGGAATCGATAATTTGGATGCCCGGGCAAGCTAAAAACATTGGCAGCATAAGCAGCCAGTAATTGTTGGCGTCTTAACCGCAGTGGAGAGACACCTGCCTCCACTAGTATGCTGTCCACAGGGCTGGTACAGAAAGCACCAGTGGCAAGGCGAATCCCACTGTGGAGGATTGGGTCCAGCACCCGCAACGCAGATGGGAATGCTGAGCTATAAGCCAGGCTCCCATAATCCAGAAGGGACTGGATTAACGCATGGTAGAGCCGTAACAGGGTAGATCGGTCGGCGGGCCACCGGGTGTGGCTGAAGCACCGCAAAGCATTTAGATGCAGCCAACACATCTGTTTAAGCTGCCAAATATGAGGCAGCCAAGTCAACCGGGCATCAAAAACTACACCGCAAAAACCTGTGGGTCTCCACCACAGCAAGGAGTTCGCCGTCAAGATAAAGCTGCGGCTACAGGTGAACAGAGCGTCGCCGGCAGAAATGCATAACGCAGGTCTTGGCTGCCGAAAACTGGAACCCATGAGCAACAGTCCAAGACTGCGGCTTACGGAAACCCCCCTGTAACTGACGTTCAGCAGCTGCAATGCCAATAGAGCTGTAGAAAAGGCAGAAGTCGTCAGCATACAGGGAAGCGGAGACAGAATTTACCACCGCTGCAGCGAGCCCGTTTATGGCAATTAAAAACAGGCAGACAATGAGGACAGATCCCTGTGGTACCGCGTTCTCCTGGACTCGGGAGGAACGATGGGAGGCCGCGACATGCATGCGGAAGGTACGATACGACAGAAAATTGCGGATAAAGATCGGCAGAGGGCCCCGTAGACCCCAACCATGAAGCGTAGAAAGGATGTGATGACGCCATGTCGTATTGTACGCCTTCCGCATGTCGAAAAAGACAGCGACCAGGTGCTGACGGCGGGCAAAGCAGTACGGATGGCCGACTCTAGGCTCACCACATTGTCGGCGGCGGAGCCGTCTTTACGGAACAAACACTGAGATGGAGCCAGAAGGCCCCCGAGACTCCAGTACCCAATTCAAGTGCCAGCTCACCATCCGTTCATGCAACTTGCAAAGAACGTTGGTGAGGCTAATGGGACGGTAGCTGTCCACCTCCAAAGGGTTCTTGTCTGGTTTCAAAACGAGGATGACAATACTTTCCCACCATTGCGATGGAAAATCACCCTCGACACAAATACGGTTGTAAAGGTCGAGAAGCCGTCGCTGGCAGTCCAATCAAAGGTTTTTCAGCATCTGACAGTGGATGCCATCTGGCCCACGAGCAGTATCAGGGCAAGCGGCTAGGGCACTGCGAAATTCCCACTCACTGAATGGAACATTATACGATTCTGAATGGTGGCTGCGAAACGAAAGGCTCCGACGTTCCATCCGCTCTTTAATGGAAATGTGGGCAACGGGGAAATTCGCAGAAGCGGAACTCATAGCAAAATGCTCTGCCAAGCTGTCGGCAAACTGCTGCATTCAGTGAGAGCGCAAGGACGCTGACAGGGGTCCGATAGCCATAGAGGAATCGGATCTTGACCCAGACCTGCAATGGAGAGACATGGAGGCCAATGGTGGACACATACCGCTCCTAGCAATCCTGCTTGCTTTGGCGGATAAGGCGGCGGGTTCGCGCACGCATCCGTTTGAAGGTGATGAGTTGTTCAATGCAGGGATGTCGCTTGTGACGCTGGAGCGCCTGCCGGCGATCTTTAATCGCTTCAGCGATCTCAGGCGTCCACCAAGGCACAGTCCGCTGCCGAGGGGACCCAGAAGAACGGGGAATGGCAGATTCGGCGGCAGTAACGATGCCGGTGGTGACCGATTGAACCACCGCATCAGTGTCAACACTAGAGAGAGGCTCAATAGCGGCAGTGGAGGAAAACAAGTCCCAGTCAGCCTTATTCATAGCCCACCTGCAGGGACGCAGAGAAGACTGACGCTGTGGCAGTGACAGAAAGATCGGAAAGTGGTCACTATCACACAGGTCGTCATGCACTCTGCATTGGACAGATGGTAAAAGGCTAGGGATGCACATGGAAAGATCGATGGCAGAGTATGTGCCATGCTCCACGCTGAAGTGTGTGAAGGAACTATCATTTAAATGCGAAAGATCGATCTGTGCCAATAAATGCTCAATGGTGGTGCCTCGACCTGTCACCACTGACCCACCACACAGAGGGTTATGGGCGTTGAAGTCGCCCAGTAACAAGAAAGGTGACGGCAACTGGGCTATCAGAGCAGCCAGCAGGAGATGCTGTGGGACATCATCATCCAGTGGAAGGTAAAGACTGCAGACGGTAACAGCCTGTGGCATCCACATCCGAACAGCGACAGCCTCTAAAGCTGTTTGTAGAGGTACAGACGTGCTGTGAAGAGAGTTAAGGACACATATGCAGACGCCACCAGAGACACTTTCGTAAGCTGCCACGTTCTTATAATAACCCCGATAGCCACGGAGGGAGGGGTTTCGCATTGCCGGAAACCAAGTTTCCTGAATATCAATGCAGAATAAAGGGTGGAGGCTGATAAGTTGTCGGAGCTCAGCTAGATGGTGGAAGAAACTGCTGCAGTTCCACTGGAGAATACTACTGTCCATGTCTGAGAAAGGCGTGACGGGACTTGGAATGCAGATTACGCCGCTGGGTCACCTGCTGCCTCCAATTGAGCACCGGTGCTAGCGCTATCCATGGCGTCTGAGGGACCGGCGAGATCGAGGTCCTCAGCGGTCGTCAGAATCTCCACGTCGTCCTCAGATGCAAAGCTTGTAGGAAGCGGTGAGTTGGGTGCCACCGCAATGTCGTTAGCCTTGGGGACTTTCTTCTTCTTCTGTTTCTCCCGCTGTGCCTTCGGTGGTCCAGGCTGTAAGGGCTTCACTGGGTCAGTCTCAGGGAGAGACGACGACCGTGAAGCCCTACGACCAGGGACCGGTGGTTGTTTCAGCCACTTCTGGCTGTCTGCTTTTGTACCGGTCGGAACTTGCGAAGGGAGGTCCCCAAGGGACCCCTTCCAGGCGAGAGGAGTCGAAGAAGTCTCACACTTCTCCAGCTGGGAAGCGGGAACTGATGTCCCCGATGGTTGAAGAGGTGGGGGGTGGCGCTCCTGAAGTAGATGGAGCAGGAGCAACAGGGAGTTTAGTGCCCCCCACCATCAAGGGGGCAGATGTGGGCTTTCGACTCTGAGAGCTGACTGGAGCTGATGGAACTGTAGCAGAAGTGACAGTTGCGGCATAAGAAGACGTCATATGTACTGGATGAAGCTGATCATATTTCCGCTTCGCCTCAGTGTGCATCAGTCGGTCGAGGGTCTTGATTTCCATGATTTTCCGCTCCTTCTGCAGAATTGGACAGTCTGGCGAGCAAGGCGGATGGTGCTTTCCACAATTCACACAGATGGGAGGCGGGGCACAGGGATTATCAGGATGGGATGGTCGACCACAACCGCGACATACGAGGCTGGAAGCACAGCATGAAGGCATATGGCCGAACTTCCAACACTTGAAGCACTGCATCGGGGAAGGGATATATGGCTTGACATCTCAATGGTAAACCATCACCTTGACCGTCTCAGGTAATGTGTCACCCTCAAAGGCCAAGGTGAAGGCACTGGTGGCAACTTGATGATCACTCGGAGGCCGGTGGACGCGCTGAACGAATTGGACACCTCGTCGCTCCAAGTTGGCACGCAGCTCGTCATCGGACTGTAAAAGGAGATCCCTGTGGAAGATAATGCCCTGGACCATATTCAAACTTTTATGGGGTGTGATAGTAATGGAGACATCTCCCAGCTTATTACAAGCGAGTATGGCTCACGACTGGGCGGAGGATGCCGTTTTCATCAACACCGATCCAGACCGCATTTTGGACAAGCCCTCTACCTCCCCAAACTTGTCCTCTAAATGCTCAACAAAGAACAGAGGCTTTACGCATGTAGAGGATTCCCCATCAGCTCTGGTACAGACAAGATACCTGGGCGAATTATTCTCACTTTCATTCAATGCCTTTCGTTCCTCCCATGGTGTGGTGAGGGAGGGGAACGATTTAGGGTTATGAACGTTACCATTAAAATGGGCCCTCGAACGCTTAGCGACTGCTGGTGGCTGGCCATCAGTAAGAGAAGATGTGCCACGCTTCATTGCGTGTCATCCACCCTGATGCCACCTACTCCGACCAAGGGCCCTCCCAGCGGGCGCCACCCAGCCACAGCAAAGGCCACCTGGCAGGATTCCCATTGCCGGGAGTCCTGATGCCCCAGGGAGATGGGCATCTGTTCCTTGGCGTACGTGGGGAGTTAACAGCGCAGGTGTCACTAGAGCGATCCTTGTGTTGTCAGGGGGCTACAACCAACAGGGTACATGGCGGCCCCACCACAACGGACTGGCTACTGTGCTGGATGTTAGGTGACATGTGGCCCATGGTCGCTGTCAGTGCAGAAAGTGGCCCTGCACATTGCTTGACAGAAAGTGCACGCAGGAGCGTATCCATGCCCAAGAGATGGAGAGCGGGCAGGACTGCAACGCAGTGACGAATAAGCTGGCGAAAGTTCTCAACGCAAGATGGACACAATGCATCAAGTAAGGCGCCCTTCCCCAATCGGCTCGCTCTTCGGAAAAGTTTTGAGATACGGAGGTAAAACCCGACAGGGGACCATCATATAAGGCCGAAACGTTTGAGACTCCCTTTAGTCGCCTCTTACGAGAGGCAAGAATACCGCGGGCCTAATCTTACCCTCGATCCCGCAGGGGGGTCGTAACGGTGGGTGGAACACATTAGATGCGTACATCCGGAGTATAAAGACAAATAAGCACTGGCTAAACTCAGCCTCAAGAGAGCTTACGTTACAATTTGAGAAAGCAAATATGTTGTCCGAGCTAGTGAATTTCGGGGGAGCATTATCAACGAATTTAACGAGATTAAGCTCCATGACGGTCTCGTCAATAGGCAAGGACCATCAGCTAAGTTCTGCAAGGGACCCTGTGTTAGTAGCCTTACGCCGAGTCCACAACCAGCAGTTGACTCTTCGCTAGTTCGGGGTCAAGACTGAAACCACCGATGGTCCAGTGGTGGTCCTCGCCGGCCACCATACGGCACACCTGGGGAGAGTCGGCCACCACGCGGGTATATACAGGATGTGCCAGCTATAAGTGCAGGTAATCCTTTTGTTGACTGAGGGCGGTGGTATTACGTCAGTATTCACGTCACCTGCAGACTCATAATTAGAGCTCACACAAGTTGTATGTTTGTAGTTTGGTTAGCCTATCCAAGTAGGTGTCGCAAGAGGAAGCCATTGGTGCTTATTTCACCTGGGCAGCAAGTGTGGACACGTGGACACAAAACGGTTAGCCGATACTGGAAGGTGTAGTCAACTTACTGGTGATGTTAAGACAGTGAAGAAAACATCAGAGTGTATAGTTTGAGACGTCTTTGTGGGAATACTGTACGATGGACAGAAAACAACCTTCATGGGCGTACATATCAAGGTTCCACTGCATGTGAGACACCCACGCAATCTCGACATTTCGCGAGATGATGCGAGTGACATTCATCAAAATCTCCCGGAATTTAGACGAAGCTTCACGGATGGAACCCCAAGAAGATATGGACAGTGCCAGTAACGTTTACGCACGAGCACGGCAGGTTTCGAAGGTCAAGAGAGAAAAATTACAAATAAGTGTTATTATTCTCAGCCAGATCTTTAAAATCGGTAATGTCATTCTGTAAGGCAAAGGGCTTTGGTAAATACAGAACAAAGTAACAATTGTTTTGAACCTGCCCAGAAACAATACAAACTTTCGCTTTAAAATATGTCTGCTTCAACGAGATATTAAATTATTCACTGCAGCAGTGACATTAAGTGTTGCAAAACTCTAAGTTTAGAAATATGTGGTGTTGCAATAGGGAAGAGTACTTTAGTATACTAGCACGTTGTCTGCTATCTGGGTCTTATATCTGAATAATTAATTGTCACATGAACAATCCATAGTTACTAAGCTAATTTATTTCCGTGATAAAAAATTTATCTGATCCCACTTGTTTGAGATTCTAAATTCTTTATTTCTACAGAATTAACTTCCCACTGCCCCCGCCCCCCCCCCCCCCCCAGTCCCAAAAGAATCCTGATTAGTTAATGAATCAATTTCCCATTGAAAAACATCTTCAACATTTCATTATAAACGAGTTAATATTTGACATATTATGATAAACATTTAACGTAAGAACAGTAGTATATTCTTAATACTTCAACATGGCAGCATTTTAAGCTCCTTAAATATGTCAACAATAATACTATATATACGTAACCAATTTCTTGTTGCCCCTGGAGGCCGTTGGCTAGACAGACTGCAGCTGTGCCCTGATGACCTTTTGCTATTTTGTATAAAGACTGGGATCTTGTTATATTATGTATCTTAATATATTATGGGTTGTATGAAAATTTTCACACGCTATGTATGTGGTAGCTCAGAGCTAAAATCACTGTCTAAAAATAGTCAACAAATAAATAATAATAAAAAAACTGGCCCAACATTCGTCGCTCCTGCTATGTGACCCAGATACAGGTTCTCACTGTTTGCATTCAGAGTGCTAACTCCCCACCTGTTAGTTCTCTGCCCTATTGTGTTTCTCCCGAAAGATGACGTGTGCTACACAATCATCGGATAATTAATTCCGATAGTATGAAGCACGATAAAATATAATATTGACAGCAAAGGGTTTGAGAAAATACGACATGTTGTAATAGGCAAACAAAGAATTATGTAGCAGAAAAAAGTGGGGCTTTTCGTCTTCTGTATTGATTCAGCGGTTCCTGAGGTGGCTATTAAAATGATAGCCACCTTGAGAAATACTACTTCCTTAAAATATTACTTCCTTCCTACACTATGTCAATTTCAGACCACTTCATTTTTCATGCTTTAATCAATGTGTTTCTCTTGCATTATGAACGTAAAACCACGAGACAGTTCAAACCTTCTGCATCGTTCGTCACAGTCGCAACACACTTATCAGTCACCTCCCAGATGTTATACCAGCGACCACAAATGCGGGGGAAGGCTCAGTGAAAACTCTCAGCCGTTACTGCTGAGGCAAATGGACTACAGGCTCTTGGGAAGCAGGTTAGTGCTTTCGTAGATAACAATATTTAATGACGAGTAATGTGGCTCCTCCTCCTTTCTGTATTCTTTCGTGGATGCTAAATTTTAGTCTATTAAGTTGTCGGGTGATGATGACTTTGATCTCCAGGGCCTGTTCAGTTTATCTTTATCTTAAGCTGGCAGGACGAGTGACAAACTTCATTAAAATCTCTTGAAACAGTAACAGCGGACGTAACGTAGATTGATATGGTCGTAAATGGTATATTCAGAAGCCCTGTTACTAAGCAAGCTAAGTCTAATTCTGTGAACGAACACTATTTGTTTTTATTTAGAATTAATTTCACGTACTCAGAATTGAAAATGTCTTGACACTTTATATCCGTCGTAATTAAGTTTTCACGTCAGATTACTAGCTGAAAGTCACAGAGGTTGTTACGATATAGTCGGTCAAATTCTTCAAATAAGCAACCGATCGCTCTGTGCAGTCTAGTATTTCTAAACCAGTCAGCCTCAAATTCAAGATGGTAACATTTCAATACTTGCACACGTTAAAATCCTTAAATAAAGAAGCTGAACCAGAGATTACTTTCTATTCTGTTTTATTCGTCATTTCTACTAAACGAAACTTTCACAAATAACACCTTTCAATAACAATCACAAATGTAACCGATATTCTAACTGAGGGAGAGCTAACGGAAAACAAAATTTCAGACGAAACATGCACTATTAAAAACAAAACAGTGAAAAATGTAAACCTACTTGTTATTCTGATGTCTTTATCTTCCTTGGAAAAGGTATATTATTGTATCATGTTAATAAACCTGAAAATTAAAAAAAAACTGACTTAATAACTCATGTAAATAATTAAGATTAAATGAAAATAAATATTTCAGTTATTATACTACGAAAAAGTGGCTTCAGTAACCCCCACCCATGTAGTTTGTAATATAGTGCGGAAGAAACAAATTTACACCAAATGGTCATCAAAGCAATAAGACTTTAACCTTGAAGGCATCATGCAATAAACGGCAAATTAACTGAAGAGTGCTACATGATTTTACATGCGGATGGTTTGCATATCAGCGCAAATGCGAGACGTGGATAGGAATACTGCCATCTACATATTGAATGTAACTGACGAACAAGCATGTAGTCTCTTGTTCATAAACCGTATTTCCACATTATTTGTTTCTGAGATGACCTAGATATGCCTCGTGTAAGAGGTAGGTATAATTGTACCTGCCGAATGTCGACAACATCAGAATCTTGGTTTATCAAGTCTGTATCTTATTGTTCCACAATACTGCTCTTTGCGTTAACTGGAGTTCCTCGACTGTCATGAGACTGTGGAACTAATAGGATCAGTAGATTCATATCCAATGTCATGCGAGGTATCCTCGACAGTGGGAGGACCCTGTGGTTTCAGGGGGCAGATAAACTGGCAGGCTGGGAAAACCCATGTGCATTTGGTCAGTGGAGAGGAACGTGACATTAGCCACATCGTTGGATACGGGAGACTACTATACTTACCAAATAGACCAATGTCCTGTAAAACCTAGTAGAAGAAAGCTATAACATAACTAAACACTTTTACAGAAGGAAAGACCGATGTGTGCTTGTAAACATGCCCCCAAACAGACAACTATGTCTCAATAGACAGAGCCTGGACACCTCAATCAGAAAGTATGAAAAGAATTCTTGCACATACAAGATAATTTAAACTTTTATGACAAAATATGCAACAGTCAGATCTACACAAAACAAGTAATAAAGTGAGGAATGTAGTCGGATCTTAATACATTAGGCTACTGTATTTATGTGCAAATATATTAAATCCTATATATTTTTAATTTTCACACATTAAAACATCGTAAACTAACGATTACATTGACAATACTGTAATTTATGAGAAATCTAGAAGACTCAACAAAAACCTTAGTACATTATTTTAAGGTGACAAAAGTTAAGCCTTGTCTGGTACGCCATATATATATTATATGTGTTTGGTAAACTGAAAGGAAAGCTTTATATGAGATCTTTTGGAATGACAGTCTAAAGGTTTCGATAGTCTTTGGCCATCTTGGTCTGCAACAGTCGTTCAGGAGGTCTGGAGCAGTGCAGACGTATGTACACTCCTGGAAATTGAAATAAGAACACCGTGAATTCATTGTCCCAGGAAGGGGAAACTTTATTGACACATTCCTGGGGTCAGATACATCACATGATCACACTGACATAACCACAGGCACATAGACACAGGCAACAGAGCATGCACAATGTCGGCACTAGTACAGTGTATATCCACCTTTCGCAGCAATGCAGGCAACTATTCTCCCATGGAGACGATCGTAGAGATGCTGGATGTAGTCCTGTGGAACGGCTTGCCATGCCATTTCCACCTGGCGCCTCAGTTGGACCAGCGTTCGTGCTGGACGTGCAGACCGCGGGAGACGACACTTCATCCAGTCCCAAACATGCTCAATGGGGGACAGATCCGGAGATCTTGCTGGCCAGGGTAGTTGACTTACACCTTCTAGAGCACGTTGGGTGGCACGGGATACATGCGGACGTGCATTGTCCTGTTGGAACAGCAAGATCCCTTGCCGGTCTAGGAATGGTAGAACGATGGGCTCGATGACGGTTTGGATGTACCGTGCACTATTCAGTGTCCCCTCGACGATCACCAGATGTGTACGGCCAGTGTAGGAGATCGCTCCCCACACCATGATGCCGGGTGTTGGCCCTGTGTGCCTCGGTCGTATGCAGTCCTGATTGTGGCGCTCACTTGCACGGCGCCAAACACGCATACGACCATCATTGGCACCAAGACAGAAGTGACTCTCATCGCTGAAGACGACACGTCTCCATTCGTGCCCCCATTCACGCCTGTCGCGACACCACTGGAGGCGGGTTGCACGATGTTGGGGCGTGAGCCGAAGAAGGCCTAATGGTGTGCGGGATCGTAGCCCAGCTTCATGGAGACGGTTGCGAATGGTCCTCGCCGATATCCCAGGAGCAACAGTGTCCCTAATTTGCTGGGAAGTGGCGGTGCGGTCCCCTACGGCACTGCGTAGGATCGTACGGTCTTGGCGTGCGTCCGTGCGTCGCTGCGGTCCGGTCCCAGGTCGACGGGCACGTGCACCTTCCGCCGACCACTGGCGACAACATCGATGTACTGTGGAGACCTCACGCCCCACGTGTTGAGCAATTCGGTGGTACGTCCACCCGGCCTCCCGCATGCCCACTATACGCCCTCGCTCAAAGTCCGTCAACTGCACATACGGTTCACGTCCACGCTGTCGCGGCATGCTACCAGAGTTAAAGACTGCGATGGAGCTCCGTATGCCACGGCAAACTGGCTGACACTGACGGCGGCGGTACACAAATGCTGCGCAGCTAGCGCCATTCGACGGCCAACACCGCGGTTCCTGGTGTGTCCGCTGTGCCGTGCGTGTGATCATTGCTTGTACAGCCCTCTCGCAGTGTCCGGAGCAAGTATGGTGGGTCTGACACACCGGTGTCAATGTGTTCTTTTTTCCATTTCCAGGAGTGTGTATAGGAGCGGTGAGTAAGTCGCAAACTGAAGTGTTTGTAATCTTCCAAGTCAAAAATTTGTAGACATGTGAAATTATCGGCGCGTTTATGGCAAAAAAAAACGTAGTAAATTTTTAAGGAACAAATCATATGCATTTAGAACTTGCAATAATCATTGCAAGTTTGACATTCTCAAAGTTTTCTGAGTGAACAAGTGTTTTGAAGTTGTAAGAATATATGCCCGTTGGGCAGATGCAACACAGAATATTATATTTACATGAGTCAGCTAGTTTTTGTACTTGTAGTAATATTCGTATATTGAACAGACTTATCATAAACTGGACATAAAATAATGTCATGCAGTTTAACTATTGTAGAACTTTTTAACATCCAACACAAGTGGTAGGACTTAAAAAGAGCTTGGTAGTAGGGACCATCAATACTTAACACATTTTATCTTCTCTTTTTCAAATTTTTTCCTAGTCCACAAGTGTAGTATTGACATAACATTTTCCCAATACCAGTTTCCTGATACTATTATGCCAGTATAGTTGGTACTGTGATATGTGATCTGCTGCTAGCTTTAGTCATCGTCAGAAGTGATGATTTTATGTCCACCTTTTTTAGCAAAAATTTTATTCCACGACTCACTATATTAATTGAATTTTTCTGTTTGTGAATATCAGGATTTGAATTGGCCCAACTGACCGTTAAGTAAACAGACCATTATAGCTATAATGTTATGTACTGACAGAGTTAGACGTCGTAAGAGCCAAATGCTTAATAAGAGAAATATAGAGGTGAGAAAACCAGTACGAATTTAACTGACTTTTATTGTAGAAAGCAGGGAATCATGCCGACAGAAAACGTATTTTATCTTCAGAATGTATAAAGATATGGACGGACTTTACATGAATCGTTCTTCACTTGAGAGCAACAGATTAATCTCAGGTAAAAAGATTAGCAAATGTCGATGAAGGGCAGGCAGGTGTGGCCGAGTGGTTCTAGGCGCTTCAGTCTGGAACCGTGCGACCGCCACGGTCGCAGGTTCAAATGCTGCCTCGGGCATGATGTGTGTGATGTCCTTAGGTTAGTTAGGTTTAAGTAGTTCTAAGTTCTAGAGTTCTAGAAGTTAAGTCCCATAGTCCTCTGAGCCATTTGAACCATTTTTGTCGATGAAACTCTATATAAGGCACTTGCTGTGTCAGTTTCCCTGTTACTATAGTCTGTGCTTACAGCAGAACTCATGCAATTTTACCTGATTCCCATCTAACACTGTTAAAAACAGTTTCCTAGCCACAAAATTCCTTAGATGTAGAAAGTGTGTGAACTCGAAAACATTTCCATCAAGTCTCGCTTGAGATCCTTTGATTTTTTATACTGCTTAAACGTCTTTGGGAATATTCATTACTGAAGAGGGACAATAATTTTGTATTGCCTTCAAAATTTGGAAACCTGCATTTTTCCATCCATTTATTCCAGTCATTTATGTAGTGAATGAACTTTGTGAGGGTGTGGACTGTACGTAGCTATAAGCAGGGAATCATGATGATAACAGTATTGCCAATAAAGTTAGAAGAAAAAAGATTTTCCGTGCATATGAGGGAAGGAACTAATTTGTAGTGTCTAAGAACTAGGAGGTACATAATGTTTACATTCCGCAGGAAGGGAATAAGTTTGAGGTTTCACATGTGATAGGACGAATGTGTTAATTTAAGTTTAAAATATAGGTAGGTCTCTGAGGCTATTTTATACTCTGGGAGATGGTGAATATTAAAACTGAACCGGTAAAACGAGGTTTTTGTGCTGGGTTACGAGAAGTACGTGGCATGAGGTTTTTGGCTTTGGGGTTGCCTGACATAAAGTGAACAATCGAGAATTTCTTTATTTACATATTGGTGGGAAAGGAACAAGCGCAAATGTCGATCATTAGCCCTAGTAGCATTAGAGAGGGCAAAATATCCTTCCATACAGATTTTCGTCGAGTGACTAGTGTTTCTTATTAGTTAACGTGAAAACTATTTTTTGCACATCTTACATATGATGACTTCTTAGCAAATGTCAGAGAGATTAGCCAGTAACACATAAAATTTTAAATGGTTATGTGCCAGTGGTAATCAGCCCATAGATTTGGTTATCGTGTAATGTTAAATAGCAGTGTGCTTCACTTGAAAGATGATGATTAACTTTGATATCACAGACTATATTAATTCACTCCTAAATAGGGTTATCTATGTTAACAATTTATCTAAAGAAAGGAATGTGTTTCAACATGAAATATTTAGAATAACGTTGGTGAAATTAACAAAGCATTTTTTTGGTTCGACCTATTCGTTCTAAATAATGTCTGGATGTTACGTCATATATATGAAATTTTCTATTTCTTGTAAAACATTTAGCACACGTCTTTTTTCATTGGTGAGTGGAACTTGTTGTTTTAACTGTGAGCCAATGAAGATAATTTCATGACAGTGAGATTCACATGTGGTATAAATATTGTTTTGAAATTTCCTTTTGTATATTCTAAGATATATTTGCTTCTAGTCCCATATTTCAAGACCTGCTCGAGTAAATTCACAGGACTGTCGTAGAGAATGGCAAATTTGTGATCAAATTATGTTTTTTTTAATCATGGTTTTTCTCGGACTAGTTTTCTTGAGTTGTACGTTTAATTTTGTTCAGCTGTTTTTCCTCAACATAGGAAATTATTTTACTATTTGTCACGAAATAGGAACTATAAAGGCCAAATTAGTAAAGCTAACAAATGGTATATGGCAGAAACATGTCCAAAAGAGACTGTATGAAAAGAATGCTAAAGTTATTCAGTAAAATACGTCATTTTCAAAAAGACACCGACAGCTGTTTCCGGAAGGTGGAAGTCAGGGGAGCGATGAACACATCAGGTAGCAGGAACTGGATGTGTTGTTATTGCGCAAAGATTTAGACGTGCAGGTTTATGAAATCACTCACAGATGAGAAAACACGGCCTGGCAGACACCATAAACATTTGTGGAGACAAGGGTGAAGTAACAGTAAGTGCAACAAGGGTACTGACATGCTACTAAAAACAAATACAACAGCGCCTAACTACCTAAACTTCGGGTCTAAAGTGGGAAAGATAAACAACATTTTGTAATTCTTAAGGGACATTCCACTCATCCGTTACAAAGGGACTAGGTCAGGACTAGGTCACAGGTATAGGAAAATGAGTATATGTAAGGGAGCCCAGAGGCTGAAGGCAATCACATGTGTCGCCGTTCTGTCCGCCTCTGGAACTGGAGAGAATAACGACTGTTTAAACAGCAGGCCAACCACGGCGCCCCTCTAGTAGTGCATACTGGCGGCCTACCAGCCCCCTGTATCAACCGCCAAGCTCCGCCGTACAGACGCGATACAGCCGTGGCGAGGCGGGTCCGAAACTTGCACTGCACGGTGGCTGGTGGAGTGGGCAGGAGGGGGGCAGCCGCCCTCCTCTCTGTGGCTGACGTCGTCCGAAGGACTGCAGGCTGCCTTCTGCACGGGCGGAGCCGAGGCGCGATCTCACGGACCTACTACATCTACATCTACATCTACATCTACATGGATACTCTGCAAGTGGCAGAGTGTTCATCGTGCCACCTTCACAATTCTCTATTATTCCAAACTCGTATAGGAAAGAATGAACACCCATATCTTTCCATACGAGCTCTGATTTCCCTTATTTTATCGTGGTAATCGTTCCTCCCTATGTAGGTTGGTGTCAACAAAATATTTTCGCATTCGGAGGGGAAAATTGGTGATTAGAATTTCGTGAGACGATACCGGCCCAACGAAAAACGCCTTGCCTTTAGTCATGTCCAGCCCAAATCCTGTATCATATCTGTGACACTCTCTCTCATATTTCGCGATAATACAAAACGTGCTGCCTGTCTTTCAACTTTTTCGATGTACTCCGTCAGTCCTATCTGGTAAGGATCCCACACCGCACGGCAGTATTTTAGAAGAGTACGGATAATCGTAGTGTAGGCAATCTCCTTAGTAGGTCTGTTACATTTTCTGAGTGTCCTGCCAGTAAAACGCAGTCTTTGGTTAGCCTTCCGGGCGACATTTTCTGTGTACCTTCCAATTTAAGTTGCTCGTAATTGTAATACCTAGGTATTTAGTTGAGTTTATGGTATTTAGATTAGACTGATTCATCGTGTAACCGAAGTTTAACGAGTTCCTTTTAGCACTCATGTGGATTACCTCACACTTTTCGTTATTTAGGGTCAACTGATAATTTTCGCACCATTCAAATATCTTTTCTAAGTCGTTTTGCAGTTTGTTTCGATCTTCTCATGAGTTTATTAGTCGATAAACGACAGCGTCATCTGCAAACAACCAATGACGGCTACTCAGATTGTCTCCCAAATCGTTTATATACATAAGGAACAGCAAACGGCCTATAACACTACCTAGGGGAACGCCAGAAATCACTTCTGTTTTACTCGATGACTTTCGTCAATTACTACTAACTGTGATCTCTCTGACAGGAAATCACAACTCCAGTCACATAACTAAGCACGCAATTTCACTACGAGCCACTTGTGAGGTACAGTGTCAAAAGCCTTCCGGAAATCCAGAAATACGGAATCTATCTGAAATCCCTTGTCAATAGCAGTCAACACTTCTTGTGAATAAAGAGCTAGTTGTGTTTCATAGGAACTATGTCTTCTAAACCCATGTTGACTATGTGTCAATATACGGTTTTCTTCGAGGTAGTTCATAATGTTCGAACACAATATATGTTCCAAAATCCTGCTGCTTGTCGACTTTAAGGACATGGGCTTGTAATTTAGTGCATTACTCCTACCAACTTTCTTGAATATTGGCGTGACCTGTGCAGCTTTCCAGTCTTTGGATACTGATCTTTCGTCGAGGAACGGTTGTATATTATTGTTAATATGGAGCTAATGCCTCAGCATGCTCCGAAAGGAACCTAATTGGTATACAGTCGGACCACAAGACTTGCTTTTACCAAGTGAGTTGAGTTGCTTCACTACTCCGAGGATATTTACTTCTACGTTACTCATGTTGGAAGCTTTTCTCGATTCGAATTTCGGAATATTTACTTCGTCTTCACTGGCGGCTGCTGGATCTTACTCTTCGGCATACTACTTGTTGACTACAAAGCTACAAGTAATATGGGAAGGATAGATTACTTCTCACCACATCGGGAGGCGTTGAGTCATAGAGAGGTTCGACCAAAATGACTGTTACAACGCTGAGCTTTATCGCAAAATTCTTCTTCTGAGATAAGAAACTCAAACGCATTCACACAAGCACAACCCACACAGACGTGGCCCCTGTCTGTAGGTGCTGGATCACGACTTGGCGTGAGTCAGGCTCCAGTGTCCAGAGACATGCCTGTGTGAGTTTTGCTTGTCTGAACACGTGTATGGTTTCTGTTCCTGGAGGAGGACTTTGACCTGAAGCTCAGTGTTTAGGCTGTTTCTTCATTGCGCATGTCCACAGCTCAATGCCTCCTCATGTTGTGAGTAGCCATCCCTTCTTACCATATTGTAATTCCATTATTTGAATAGACACAAAAATATGTTTACAATCGCGTATGAACACTATAATAAAATTAACTTTTTAGATCTAACTTAAATAGAAAAGTATACCAGAAAACGACGGCCGCTACCCCACTTTAGACGAAAAAGCGTATAATAAAAAACTGCACCTAAATAGAAGTAAAATAAAATAAAAGACAGCATTACGTTAGCATGCAAACATGATAACAAAAAAGTTCAGTTCATTCTCATATGTTGTTGTTGTTGCGGTCTTCAGTCCTGAAACTGGTTTTATGCAGCTCTCCATGCTACTCTATCCTGTGGAAGCTTCTTCATCTCCCAGTACCTACTGCAACCTACATCCTTCTGAATCTGTTTAGTGTAGTCATCTCTTGGTCTCCCTCTACGATTTTTACCCTCCACGCTGCCCTCCAATACTAAATTGGTGATCCCTTGATGCCTCAGAACATGTCCTACCAACCGATCCCTTCTTCTGGTCAAGTTGTGCCACAAACTTCTATTCTACCCAATCCGATTCAATACTTCCTCATTAATTATGCGATCTACCCATCTAATCTTCAGCATTCTTCTGTAGCACCACATTTCGAAAGCTTCTATTCTCTTCTCGTCCAAACTATTTATCGTCCATGATTCACTTCCATACATGGCTACACTCCATACAAATACTTTCAGAAAAGGCTTCCTGACGCTTAAATCTATACTCGATGTTAACAAACTTCTCTTCTTCAGAAACGCTTTCCTTGCCATTGCCAGTCTACATTTTATATCCTCTCTACTTCGACCATCATCAGTTATTTTGCTCCCCAAATAGAAAAACTTCTTTACTACTTTAAGTGTCTCACTTTCTAATCTAATTAACTCAGCATCACCCGACTTAATTCGACTGATGGTAACCTTATATCCTCCTTTCAAGACACTATCCATTCTGTTCAACTGCTCTTCCAAGTCCTTTGCTGTCTCTGACAGAATTACGATGTCATCGGCGAACCTCAAAGTTTTTATTTCTTCTCCATGGACTTTAATACCTAGTCCGAATTTTTCTTTTGTTTCCTTTACTGCTTGCTCAATATACAGATTGAATAACATCGGGGAGAGACTACAACCCTGTCTCACTCCCTTCCAAACCACTGTTTCCCTTTCATGTCCCTCGACTCTTATAACTGCCATCTGGTTTCTGTACAAATTGTAAATAGCCTTTCGCTCCCTGTATTTTACCCCTGCCATCTTCAGAATTTGAAAGAGAGTATTCCAGTCAACATTGTCAAAAGCTTTCTCTAAGTCTACAAATGCTAGAAACGTAGGTTTGCCCTTCCTTAATCTAGCTTCTAAGGTAAGTCGTAGGGTCAGTATTGCCTCACGTGTTCCAACATTTCTACGGAATCCAAACTGATCTTCCCCGAGGTCGGCTTCTACTAGTTTTTCTATTCGTCTGTAAAGAACTCGCGTTAGTATTTTGCAGCTGTGACTTATTAAACTGATAGTTCGGTAATTTTCACATCTGTCAACACCTGCTTTCTTTGGGATTGGAATTATTATATTCTTCTTGAAGCCTGAGGGTATTTCGCCTGTCTCATACATCTTGCTCACCAGATGGTAGAGTTTTGTCAGGACTGGCTCTCCCAAGGCCGTCAGTAGTTCCAACGGAATTTTGTCTACTCCAGGGGCCTTGTTTCGACTCAGGTCTTTCAGTGCTCTGTCAAACTCTTCACGCAGTATCGTATCTCTCATTTCATCTTCATCTACATCCTCTTCCATTTCCATAATATTGTCCTCAAGTACATCGACCTTGTATAGACCCTCTATATACTCCTTCCACCTTTCTGCTTTCCCTTTTTGGCTAGAACTGGGTTTCCATCTGAGCTCTTAATATTCATGGAAGTGGTCCTCTTTTCTCCAAAGGTCTCTTTAATTTTCCTGTACGCAGTATCTATCTTACCCCTAGTGAGATAAGCCTCTACATCCTTACATTTGTCCTCTAGCCATCCCTGCTTAGCCATTTTGCACTTCCTGTCGATGTCATTTTTGTGACGTTTGTATTCCTTTTTGCCTGCTTCATTTACTGCATTTTTATATTTTCTCCTTTCATCAATTAAGTTCGATATTTCTTCTGTTACCCAAGGATTTCTACTAGCCCTCGTCTTTTTACCTACTTGATCCTCTGCTGCCTTCACTACTTCATCCCTCAAAGCTACCCATTCTACTTCTATTGTATTTCTTTCCCCCATTCCTGCCAATTGCTCCCTTATGCTCTCCTTAAAACTCTGTACAACCTCTGGTTCTTTTAGTTTATCCAGGTTCCATCTCCTTAAGTTCCCACCTTTTTGCAGTTTCTTCAGTTTTAATCTACAGGTCATAACCAACAGATTGTGGTCAGAGTCCACATCTGCCCCTGGAAATGTCTTACAATTTAAAACCTGGTTCCTAAATCTCTGTCGTACCATTATATAATCTATCTGAAACCTGTCAGTATCTCCAGGCTTCTTCCATGTATACAGCCTTCTTTTATGATTCTTGAACCAAGTGTTACCTATAATTAAGTTGTGCTCTGTGCAAAATTCTACCAGGCGGCTTCCTCTTTCATTTCTTTGCCCCAGTCCATATTCACCTACTACGTTTCCTTCTCTCCCTTTTCCTACTACCGAATTCCAGTCACCCATGACTATTAAATTTTCGTCACTCTTCACTATCTGAATAGTTTCTTTTATTTGATCATACATTTCTTCAATTTCTTCGTCATCTGCAGAGGTAGTTGGCATATAAACTTGAACTACTGTAGCAGGTGTGGGCTTCGTATCTATCTTGGCCAGAATAATGCGTTCACTATGTTGTTTGTAGCAGCTTACCCGCACTCCTATTTTCCTATTCATTATTAAACCGACTCCTGCATTACCCCTATTTGATTTTGTGTTTATAACCCTGTAGTCACCTGACCAGAAGTCTTGTTCCTCCTCTCATATAATATTGGCAAAAAAAATTTCGATAAAATCTGACTTACTAAACTCGTGTGTGGGTGAAGCAGAATATGAAGTTCCGTTTTTCCAGATGATGTAGGTTTGCTTGGCTTACCTCGATGACTGTCGACTCTATCCCTTCAAGTGGCAACCACCACTTCCCTCTCCAGCTATTTCGTGCGCCGAGTGAATTGGTTCCGACTATGATCTCATATTTCCTCTTAACATTCTTCTGTACTACTTTAGTTATTTTTATTTATTTTGTTACTTTACCCAAAATGTGTAAATCTTTCAGTCTCTCTCTGAGGTGTAAGCAAGACTCCTTAAAGATATTCGTCACAGTAAATCTTGCTATGAGTTTCATAGGTGGCTTTTGTATAACAAAAATAATACTTGTAGTAATTATAAATGTATTATGGCAAGGTCAGTTAACCTATTCTGTTAAATGAACATAAGAACTTATGCGAGTGAACAACCAAACTTTAACTACACTTCATAATCAAGAAATTATGGGTGAGTCGAGTTCTCAAATATCAGTATTTTCGTTTTGTAGAGATGCGGCAACCAAACTGGATGGCGTCGCTTGCACCTTTGTATCGATTTCAGATGTCGAACAACAGTGAATATGAAGGCCTATGTTTACTCCATTGTGCCCCAAATGCTTCATGAAAACATGAGTCAAGGAAAACTCATTTGTCGTGGAAGTGCTATCTTAAGGCTCAGTGTAACACCTTTAGTAGACACACCATCAGATTATTTGACTTGTCGCTCTAACGAAGTAGGCAAGTGTCAGCAATATGACTCGTGGTCTTATCGTGGCGTGTTTATCTTCTGCTGCTAGGTCAGACGATAGAAATGCCACTTGCACGGTTAGAGTAGCAGATTGACGGTGACCAACTTTAAGAAGTTCTTGATTAATTTTCACACACATTTATCAAAATAATAAAAAGCATAGACATTACGTAACTTGACTGTGGATGCTGTTTACAATTGACAATCTGAAGTCCCTTTGGTCTTGGAACGTTCTCACATATCTCTGATACTTGACAAAGTGTCTATGCATTTATCTTCATGGCTATGTACAGGAATGTGATAATCTTATTAGGCGCAGACTGAAACTTGACTACAGACTGGTACAGAGTAACGCAGACTGGTACAGACTGGCGCAGACAACTGCAGACTGACTAATCGAAGGTCTGTACACTCGTTATAATACCTCGCACGTTCAGGTATCACTGCGCGAGTGTGATCCGCGAGGAGAAAAGGTTCTACGTTAGCAGTAATCTCATTGGCTGTGTTACATATTAATACGCGGATCGGCGGAAGCAGAATTTGGTTCATATCTAAAACAGCGCCATCTCGTAGTGCGGAGACGGACGAGCGCTGCGCCTGCGCTGTTGTGCTTAGCGGAGCGTGCTCTAGTGAGATAGTTGTGTACACGCTGACTACGCAGAACTATGTACACAACACATGCCGATGATCTTAAAGTTATTCTCTTTCTAATGCAAGAATCTTGCTTACTATAACTGGGGAACCTTTTTCTTTCATCACAGGTAACGAAGGCAACCTGGAGTGCTAGCCGATGTTGAAATGGCGAATAGACGAGACCTCTTAAGATCTGCAGCACCATACCACACCGTCTGCAGGGTGTTCGGGTTGACGCCGTTCACAGTTGACACTGACAGGTGTGAGCTACGGAGGACACGTGCTGGTACACTGTACGCAGCTGTTATTCTCGTCATCAACCTGGCGGTAGCTGCACATGTGGTAAGCTCGTTACAGGATATGTACACGAGAAAAAAGGATTCCATCACCTTTGTGTGGCTGATAGCCCATATGACGACGCATTACGCCACCACGGTGATGGCGGTCGCAGCAGACCTGTTTGGAAATACCCACAAGTACCAGAGGATCCTCAGTCTGTTGTCTTACCGGGACAGCGGCATCCTGGAGTCGCGCCGTTTCTCCAGTACGGCGGTGAGGATCTTCAGCACAGTGGTGTATGCAGGCTGTCTCGCGCTACGTGTAGCTGCTATGATGTTGGAATTTCTGAGTTACGAAGTGAAATGGACATACATGTTAACACTGTTCTCATGTGGTATTGCACTTACCGCTGTTGCCAGGTATGTGGGCCTGGTTCTTCTTGTGAGGAGTGACTTACGACAGCTCAACCAGTGTCTGGGAGCTACAGCCCGAGTAAGATGCCAGCGGCGACCACTTGCGGACCGCTACCGCAAGCTGAGGAGAGTCTACACCGTATTGTGCAGCCTCTCCCAGGAGCTCCTATCGGCCCACCAGATATTCTTAGTTTTATTCATGGTGACAGCGCTGTGCAGTATATCTTGGAATGCGGTTGCCGCTGTATCATTACAGCACCAGAAACAGCTGGTAGTGACTTTTTTTTGCTTATATCATGGCATTCGTCACACGTGTTAGTGGTGACAGTAGCTTCGCACGCGTTGTCCAGGGAGGCGGCGCAGACAGCTCCTGTTCTGTGCCAGCTGATCCTGGGTTCGACTCTCCGCAGCTCAGAAACGGCAGAGCTGCGTCACTTCTGCAGACTCGCCCGCAGCCAGAGTCCCACTCATCAGCTTCACGGAGTCGTTCCTTTGGATACACGGATGTTGTTGGCCTCCTTGTCTTTCGTTACAACTTGCACCGTGATTTTGTTAACTTTCTGGACAGTGTTCTAAAAGAGAAAGTAAACAGAACAGTGAGCTACTGCAGTATTGATGGACATGGATTGCTCTGCAGTAAAGTTCTAAAACAGTGTTCTATGATTACGACCTTATATAACACGTGCCTATTACATTTGTCTTTACCAGACTCTCAGGTAGTTATTAGAATTCTGTAGTGTTGTAAATAATACCTTATTTCCCCAGTCTTAGTATTGCACAACACAGCAAACGGGTACAAATAATGGATGTTATCAAGTCTGTTGCGCAATATATCCAGGTATAGTGTGGCTAGCTTCACTGAAACTCAACATGTAATGTCTCGTCGGTGGATACCGTAGGAGACAAACCACGGCTGCCGTACTTCTTTCACTGCGTTACACTCTCAAGCAATTAGTAATTCTTAATAGCAAGACAGAAATGTAAAATTTAAAATTTTGCCGGCGAATCAACTGGTCAAAAAGATTTCAGGTTTGCAGGCGGTCGTCGTAAACTTCATTGCACGATATTTCGGCTGGTCAACTGCCAGCCATCTTCAGGTGAGCCGATCAAGGACTGACGAAGACGTTCTCCGCTCCAGCTTATATAGTGCGCTGATAGTACTACGGCGCATGCGTTGCAATTGCGGAGACAGAAGGGCCACACCGGCCAGCGGCAGCGCCCTCGCTGGTGGAACTGCTGTAATCAGCTGCCGTCGGTATTCTGGCTGGCCGCAGCTATCAAAGTTTTCTGGCGTCTTCGTCTCGAGCATATTTCTGAGATGACGGGATTGCATGCGTTATTCAATTGGTAACCACTGTCACGGTTCATTAGATTTCCCGCAATGCGTATTTCAACGGATTCTTTGATAATGGAGTCCCAAAAAGTTTTTGCAGTGGCCAAAATCGAAGTTTTGTCGTGTTCCATTAAATGTCCGTTAGAAGTACAATGTTCCGCAACTGCAGACTTATTGGGTTGCAGTAGGCGAGTGCAACGTTGATGATCTGTACAACGCTCCTCCACTGCACGCGTTGTGTGTCCTATATAGGCCATACCACACTGACACTGTATTTTGTAAACTCCCACCTTCCGCAGTACCAAATCATCCTTCACCGATCCTAGCAAATACGAAATCTTAGAACGCGGGCGAAAAACCACTTTCACATTAAAACGATTAAGAATCCTTGCTATCTTGAAGGAGATATCTTCGACAAAGGGAAGAAAAGCTAGGGACTTGGCTGGCGCATCCTCCTCTTTATCCACTTGCCGGTTCCTGGCTTTAGTTGAGAAGACCCTGTTTATTTGCTGGGTCTAGTACCCATTGTCTCTGAACACCGTCCTCAAATGTGCCAGTTCCTTAAGCAAATTCTCTGCATCCGACACTGTGTGTGCCCTGTGTACAAGGGTTTTAAGTACACTCATGGTCTGGGATGGGTGATGGCAACGTGAAGAATGTAAATACAAATCAGTGTGAATGGGCTTGCGATAGACAGAATGTCCCACAGCGCCGTCACTCTTCCGTTTAACCAAAACATCCAGGAATGGAAGGCAGCCGTCTTTCTCTAGTTCCATAGTAAATTGAATATTCTCGTGAAAGCAGTTAATATGATGAAAAACTCCATTAACTTTTCTTCTCCGTGGGGTCATCGACGTATCTCCAGAAAACTGTTGGTTTACAGACCGCTTATTCAAGTGCTCTCTCCTCAGCCACCAGAGGGGACAGAGGGCTGCCCATGTCGACACCGTCAGACTGTTCAAAATATTCCTGGTTAAACATAAAATAAGTTTAGGAAAGAGTATGTCGAAATAAAGCAGTAATGTCCGATTCAAACTGTTGACCGATTAGTATCAAGGAATCCGCCAGAGGTACTTTTGTGAAAAAGGAAACTACATCAAAACTCATTAGAAGATCCGAACTACTTAAGTGGAGAGCCCCCAGTCTGTCAATAAAATCAGCAGAGTTCCGTATATGGTGTGAACATTTGCCAACAAATGGTCTCAACAAAGAAGCTAGATGTTTGGCTGAATCATATGTCGGTGCGTCAATATTACTCACTATAGGATATAAAGGCAGGCCTTCTTTATGCACTTTAGGAAGACCATACATTCTCTGTAGTACCGTGCCATGTGGTCTTATTCACTTGATAGTCTCTGAAGCTAGCGAGGAAGAGTTCAAAAGTGCACACGTCTTCCGTTGCACACGTGCTGTTGGATATTGATCAATTCTCCGATACATAGTATCACTAAGTAGGCTATACATCTTCTCCAAATACAACCCACGAGGTAACAAAACGGTAGAGTTACCTTTATCAGCCTACAGCACCACTATTTCCGGATCTTCTCGAAGATTCCGTAGTGATGCCCTTTCTTCAGTGGTTATATTACTGCGTTCAGGAGGAGCTTTCAGAAGGACCCGACCAGATTCCCTTCTTATTTCTTCAGCAGCGTCCGTAGGAAGGCGACGTACAGCTTGTTCAACACCACTTACGAAACTTCTTTTCTGTCGAAGAAGAATAGCACTCATTCAAAGAAATATAAAATAAAGTATCAAGTAATGCCAAACGTAACTGTCATAAATCATTCTACATATCATTCACAGCATACACTGAACCTTACAACATAGAAAATATCTACTCATAATGACACGTCACAGTTTCAGGTCCACAAGAAACATGTTTTTACCCACTCCCTTCTCACTGTATCGTACGTTATTCAGATAAATCCAATATCGCAACATCAAAACATTTATTAAAATCATATTATAAGGCTAGTCGTTCATCAAATCGCACCTGTCACTAGAAGAAGAAGCTAGACAATGCATGTGGAAATTTACCTCATTACGCCTCTCTAATCAAATCATGTGTAAGAGCGCTGTACATCATCCACTTGGCCTCATAATTTAGAAAATTACTGTACACTCTCTCATCGATAGTACTCCCCAAGTGTGAAGCCACCTCGCCTTTCTAAAGTTTCGTTTGGTACATCTACATCCGTTAATATTTCAGTTTCATTTAGTCCCATGACAGGTGATGTAGCTAGTTCATCCTGTTCCTCCCCTATCACATTAACGCCTAAATCGTGTCGTACATTTATTGTAAATAATCCTAATTCAGACTTATCTTTTATCCCTGGTTAGACATGTGCTGTGTGGTCAGCATGTGCATCCACCAGCGCCTCCTGACGAACTGTTAGCTCAGTCCACAAACAATGGCCTGCACTGTGATATCCGAGCTCTACTTACCACTAGCAGCCAGTCGGGCTATAGCAGTAGAAAGTTCATCAACCTTCTCTGATTCTTGCTATGCTGTTTTGTCTGTTGACCTTTAATACTTCTACTCAGTGTTCAAGATATTCCAAAGCTGTCGCATGACTCCAATCTGACTTGGAGCAGCTTCTAGCCTATTATGTAACTCAGATTGTTTCCCTCCTCCGCAAACATTATCCTCCTGGTCTTTCACTTCTTTTCACATCTTTTTGGACAGTTATAATTTTCTGGGATTTCCTCTCTCAGGTGCTTTTAATCTGTATAATTTTACTATTTCCTTGTAGACCAGTGCAGTCTGTTGTTGTGAGATTCGAATTTCATCCCCTGTGATACCTAGAAACTTTCGAAACAAACTTCCGAAGAGCCTGAAGTAATATAAACCACACTCAGCTGAATCCAATCCACCTTTCCACAACAAAATGTTAGTTTCATGGCAGGTGCACACTACAGAATGATTCAGCAAGGTATTAGTATCGATCACAAGCAATAGACGATCAAACAAGCAGTATGAAACAGTTCAGATTTCTGACATTAATTTACGAGTCTTACCTGAGCATATAAATCCAGTAAAATCATGAAATCCATGTATCGCAAGGTAGTTAGTGCTCTTACGAAAAGTGAAAATTATTATAAACTCCACAGTGACCAAAGGACATTTAACATTAGCGTGATGACTGGTGGTTGAGAGGGTTGAAGAATGGTAGGGACTGGTCCACTCTCCACTCTACTATGCTACAACTTTCACCACTGCAAAGTAAAACGATGAAATTGTCAATCAAAGTTAGTCTTACTACTACAGTCTCATTAAACTACTTGTAACAGGCCACAGAAAGCCAGTAATAAATTCCATTGCCAACTGGCAACAGATAAACTCCAGATCCATAACAATGGTGAGTAGCGAAGATAAAACTCCAGTACATTGGCTTTTGAATATTTTAGGGTAGGGGTACATACTGATGGGTACAGTTAATCCACAGTATTATTTCCTACAATTAGCAGGAAAATGTATGTGCATTCAGAACTTCAGTATGGATCTCAAATCAAGTGTGCAGCTCCAAAACCATTATCAGAAATGCTTTCTTAATGTAAAACTAGTTTATTATTGATTTCCCAAGATACGAAAATGTAATACAATGTCCGTACTATCATTCAGGAAGTTATGCCTACCGAAACATCACTATCTAACAGAAACCTCACCTACCGATACGGCTAACTTTGCTAACCCTGACAAATCCCTTGAGCCATTCACTATTTCAAAATATCACTCTCATACTAAACATCTGAAAGCGTCTTAAATTCGACCAACCTGACAAAGGATATACAAAGGAAGTACTATGCTAGCAACTCACATTTGACCATTCAGTACAAATATAAGTTCCTCTTGCAACAAAGCGCACAAACATTTGCTCCTCTCAATTAAACAAGTAGAAAGTATAAAAATATCTTAGTATCGACTTATCACTTCAGTGCTGCTACCCACAACCCTCGTTTCATGAAATCAACCCGACATTTTAGTATCTCAACCCTCTTAGTTTGTAATTTATCTACAGATAAAAAATATGGTACTACAAATTAAGAGAAAGACAGTAGTTTAGCAATTAGCAACCTAATTATGCTTCGCCAAATGTGAAAATAACATTCCCATTAGTGTGTACTCAAAATGCTCTTCTTACAGCTTCAGATGCGGGGTCCATGCACATGAATTTCAGTTATTGCATCAGTAATTAATGACCAACATAGCAAAAAATCATAATTAACATGGAAGTTACGTAAGGATCGCATGAAGATGCGTGAATGTAACAGTTATTTACTAGAGCACATTTCAAAGTTTATAAATTACCTTTCATTAATGCAGATCAACTGAAATGATTTTCAAACGTCAAGTGAAAAAAGAATGCACTGTTCGACAAATGCCATATTGTAAACTACGTATTACATCGAATGAACGGGAGAGGTTCAGTGGGATTTTTTTCACAGTAGTTATCGTTCTTGCAGGTGTAGAATCCCTGTTTTTAGGATATTTTTACGCACATTTCGCTGGTTACAATGATTGATCCAAGAGTAAATGGAAATCTACACTAGAGGCTGCAATTGACGGAATATTATTTCGAATTCATCTTACGAGAAAAAAGAAAATGAGTAAGAATGGTAATCGTCAACTCGGCGAACAACTATCACGCATTATTGTCAACGTAAATACATCGCCAATCTCAGAACCATGAATCAAATAAAATTTAAAAGCCTATACATATAAGCAAAGTAACACTGTCTCTAACAGTAAGTTCTAAAGTATTCAAAAAATTTAGTTGTTTTAAAATGGTTCCCTCGGGGCAGGGCCATAGTAAGTTGTAATTTTTTTGTGGTTTTTTATGCCTTGCACTAACAAAGTTCGTGTTTTCTTCTTTCACACAATATAAAAATTGAGTGAAAGACGATTATGTTGGATGCTTACTAAACTGCAGCTACTCACAGAGGCCCAAGGAAAAAAATTAGTTCCAGTTTTGGTCACCAGGTGCAAATCTGGGAATGTGAATGCGAGAAAGACGTATAGAAATGTGTCCATACCTAATGGAGTGGAGACCCCGGCAGTCCTTCACAACTGCTAAACGAAATGACGGTCATTGGAACAGGTCAACAAACAAAGCTGTGGTATGAGAGGGTTAGCCCAGCAATAGCAACAATATTCACAGTTGGCATGATGACAATTTACTTGTACAACCAGTGAGTGCATGGACAAAAGCAAGCAACTTTCTTCCTGTATGAAATACACGAATGAAATGCTGATTACACATTAAATAATTTTTACGTAAGAAAAATATGTCATGATACACAGTAAGTGAGATGTCAGTAAGAATTTCAGTAAATTTGATATTTAAGAAAGAATGTTGCTAGCCTGGTAGCACTTACGGAACTATCCGTCACTAACAACTTATCTCTTTAAAACAATAAGAATAATATTTACAATCTTAGAAAAATGTATTCCTGGAGCGTAGCAAATTCTGTTAATAATTTTCCAATTAACAAATGTAATTAAGAAACATGTATCAGCACGCTCACTAAGTCTTTAACTGACAGCAGTTTAGGATACGAGGTATTTAAGATCATAAGGCGCCACTGCGCTCATCAAATGATTGATTAAACACCAACAAGTCAGTGCGAAGTAATCTCCCAACTCAAACGTTATCAGCCATCGGAATAGAGCCACATGTGTTTGAGAAACTAAGATACATACTATAAAGTTATTACTGTTTTACAGCTCCGACCTCCAACTGTCATCAGCCCGACATGAAATGGCTTGGTCTATTCTAACACCGCCGGCAGGAGTGGCCGAGCGGTTCTAGGCACTACACTCTGGAACCGTGCGACGGCTACGGTCGCAGCTTCGAATCCTGCATTGGGCATGGATGTGTGTGATGTCCTTACATTAGTTAGGTTTAAGCAGTTCTAAGTTCTAGGAGACTGATGACCTGAGACGTTAAGTCCCATAGTGCTCAGAGCCATTTGAACAATCCAGGGCAGCGGAAACCTGCCCTAAACTTTCGCCTGTTAATTAAGGAAATTACACAGGCCCCGATTGGACTGAACTACGACTGACTAAAATTTAGAATCAACAAATTGTTAAACAATTACAACTAATCAACAAAGTCACTACCCTTCAGGGAAGTGAGAGAGACGTTCCTACATTGGTCCCCACAAACGCTCTGTTCACATTAGGATTGGCTTTTAATCTAACTTACGAGAAACTGGGAACTACGCCACATGTCAGGCAGTTAATATTGTTGCCGGAACATCAAAAACGGCCATCAAACTCAAGGTACAGTATTAGGGTTATAAGGGCACAGCGATCTGTCGAACAGTCACAACTATATAACGTTTTGACTGTCACATATACTGCTTTGGAACGTCGGCTGTCTTAAATAGTGGTTTATTACTCCTCAAAAATATGTTTGATTTCCTGTCCGTAGGCTCCACTAGAACTTCAAAACAACGCAGGACGTTGTCCTTTACATGTAAACAAGCACTTATCAGACGAAACGTCTCACCAGATTCAAAAACTGGAATTGACCACATAAATTGCCGAGAGGTCCTGGGTGGAAATCAGAAGCTGAAGGTTGTCGCTCCTCCCATCAGTGATATCGAGGTCCAAGCACAACACACACCAACACGAAGAGAGCAACCCCACCAAACAGGGCACGGCCCCTCTCCTGAAACCCACACACGCCACTCGCCACTTCCACGTCAAGTTTCCGACTGCCTCTGCCGCCGATAGAATGTGGCGCCCCTTTATATCCTGTGGTCTCACTCTGACTGACTCTCCTCATGCCACCAGCCAGCCAATTTTGCATGCAAGGATCGCGAACCAGCCAGATAGCGATAGATCGAATCGATCGCCACGGTTTATCCTGCTCCACCAAAAACACGGCCTATCCGCCAATTTATGTCAAACGAGGATCAGAAAATTTATTTCTCTCTCTTGACCTTGGAGGCATGTACTGTAGAAAACTTTCCTGTACCAATATTAAATACCAATAGGGTGACGGTTGAGAACATCGATAACCTCATGAGGCTCCAAAATCGAGGTATGAATTTATCTGAAATTGGGGCCTTACCTTGACCCCCGACAGCAAGGTTTAGACGTAATATTATCACCAATACGGAATCTTAAACTCACTTTGCCGTAATATTTTGTCGCAGTTTCTTCTAGTTCTCCTGAATCAGAACAGGTGTTATTTTCTCAAGGAGCAGGTCCTTAACTGACCATGGGTTGCCAAGTGGGAGTTGAGAAAATGACCAGACATCAACGACGTGGAAGTTTTAATGGTTAAATGGTAGGAGAATTTAATGCCAAAGTTAGCCACGGTACTGAAGAACTCTACTTGTGGCGTAAACGAGATTGGACAATAGTTAAGTCTCCTGTCATATTGTGGTTCGCTCTCTCAGAAAATGAAGGTTGCAGACAGTATGATATAGTCGCGAAGTGAATTATCGTATTGTCGAAGCAGAACCTTTTAAACTGTTGTGAGAGAAAGGCAGTAGCGTTCTCAATGACAATGGTACGGGCAGGGGCATGTATGGAAAATATCCCCGACAAATGCGGTCGCCCTGCTACTGGGTACGAACGAGACAAATCTTCAGGAGGCATCAGCCGTGAGCAGGATTTAAAGTTGCCACTACGAGTACGTGGCAGGTGGCAGACATAATCAACAAAGAGCTTATCAATGGGCAAGTGCTCATTCGAAATTTTGTAAAAATCCCCTACAAGTATTAAAACTGGGTTCACCAAATTTACATTTATGGCAGTCCCCCAACAATCGCCATACGTCCTTATACAAGGTGGACCAAGTAAGAAACTTCCCTAATCTTGGTAAGGATTCTACCGATTCCTAAAAGCCCTCCGAACACACACTTATAAAAATACTGGGAAATGGTGGGACCCAAGCCTCCCAGAACACAAGTCTTGGCCAGTTTATCGCGCTTGCCCTGATAACACAATAATACCGCTACTAGCTTACATCCCGGCACTGACTTGCCACTTAATAATCCTTGCTTAATCTTACAAAAAGCAGGGTCCTGGTCTTATCTGTGTTCCAAATTATTAAATATCTCGGGGAGCTAGGTTAACACACAAGTAACCCAACCACGTACCCCTATCCAGTGTTCCTCACTGTGGTGCTACACTTCTGCTCGAACACACTATTCATTCAATCTGCCATGGTATTGTTCGTTACCCAAATACGCTTCTCTGTAAACCAGAAGGCAGAAATGCGCACGGCGCGCTGAGCATTCGTCGCAAGTCCCTGGGCCTGGCCGGAACCAATTTGAATGGTTCAAATGGCTCTGAGCACTATGGGACTCAATATCTGTGGTCATCAGTTCCCTAGAACTTAGAACTACTTAAACCTAACCAACCTAAGGACACCACACACATTCATGACAGAGGCAGGATTCGAACCAAATTGATGCTTGGTTGTCAGTTGGAAGACAGAATTCCTGGTGCTCGAGGCAAAACTAAGTTTTTCGAGTGGGGAAACTATCGCCAAGGTCTCACACTCGTAAACAGAGTACTTCAGTCCTGCTGGCGAAAGGGACCTTGAAGCATAAGCAGTTGGTCTACGTTGTGCTTGATCTTCCTGCAAGAGTACCACAGCGATACACGGTTTTGAACCAACGGGCTGCACTACAAAACAGACATTCGGAGCCAGGAGTAGCACTGGAGGGTTAGTCAAGACGTTTTCAAAGGCCTCAAAAGGGGACCGCTGTGACTCCCTGCAATCAAATGTCTGATTCTTCTTATGTAACTGGTTCAAGGGGAGCCACTATCTGAGTAAAATTAGGGACGAACTTTCGATTGAAGTTCCCCATCATAATGAACCAGATCACACCCTCCTTGGTCTTAGGAGGTCGAAATTTCAGTAAGTGCGTGGTCCTCTCCACATCTACTCGGATTCCTCCAGCAAAAACCAAATGACCAATATTAACTCTGGAACGCTTTACAGCATGACCAGAGGCAAAAAAGCGGTCTAAGGTCTCCTAAAGGTATTGGTAATGTTTTTGTCAGATATCGCCATAAACCACCACGTCATCTAAGTAATAGGACCCTGATCTAAGTTTTAAGTCTCCCAAAATTATATCCGTAAGTCTGGAGAGAACAGCAGCCCCATTCATAAGCCAAACAGTACACGGTTAAATTCGAATATATTCCAATCCGTACCAAACGCTGTCACCTGTGTAAATCTTAAGTCACTGGGATATGGTAGTAAGCCTGATTAAGATCGAGAATATCAAAAATTGGACGAGCACCGGAAAACCAGGCGAGACAGTCTGGTTTGTAGCACAGATTCAAAGACAAACTTCTAATTTAATCAATGTAATCAACCAGCGGTCGATACCCTGATCCATGACCCTTCTCAAAAATTACAAGAGAGGCATAAGGAGAGCTAGACGGCCGAATCACCTTAGCACGGAGCATCTACTCCACCAGCGCACGCAATATTTTCATTTCGGTTGGTGTCAATCTATAACAGGGATGACGCACTGAAGATCGTCATTAAGGCGGATCATGTATCGTATCCTGTTGATAACACCTAATTTGCCGGTTAAGACATCCTGGAAATCGCCCAGAAAGAGCAGCATCGCCTCAGCATCGGAATCACCAAGATGGCGTACCTTAAATTTACAATCATGCATAGCAAAAACGTTGGTTCCTGTGACTGCAATACACCGGCACAATATGAAGCTCTTTTTGGGTAAATAAACAAAATGTCCTATCCTCACAATTCGAGATAAAACCAGTACGCTGAACCCTGCCACAGCCCAAAAGACCCTTAACGCACAAATGCTTGACAATGGTGAATTGGACCGGGCAAGAAAACACTTGCACAGAGATACTCCGCTTACACCTGTCAATCAGAAGCAACCCCTCCCTGCACATTGGATGTACGACATCCCTACAAGGACGGTTGTAGCCTAGGAAACTTACAAACGCTGAGATTGCAAATGGACCAGTCATAATCAATCAATGAAAGGCTACTGCATGAACGAATTAAAGAACACACTGGTTTATGATTTCCAGGAGCACAAACAAGGAGCAAAAGTGAATTTACAGAATCTCTACTGTGGCTGCAGCATTTAAAGGAGATCGGAACTCCATCGCATTTGCACGCTTCTTGCGTCAGCTGGCCGGACGCGCTTTACATGGCGGACACCGACTCACCAACTCTCCAGGATCACCGCAACGAGAACATCGCTTTGTGTTATCCAGTGCGGCATCCCGACTATCCTCCACTCCCCGCCAAACGGTCGGTTACTCTACAAAACCCTTCCCACCTTTAAGGTTCGTATCGGTAAAACGCATACAATCAACCGTAAGCACTGACCTATTTAATTCCCCAAAAGTCACCGGCTTATTACAAAACATCAAGCCCGATCGATCTTCTGGCTTAGCCCCTTCCAGATTCAGCATTTACGATCGCCTGGTCCTCACTCACATCAAGCTCCAAAGCCTAAGGGCGTTACTAACCTCTTTTAGGTATTCCTGCAAGGTTTCGTTCTGCCGTGAATGCGATGGTAGTATATGTTGGTCATTTCATCTTTGATACGGGGAGAAATTTCATCCTTAACAACATTCTTCCTCAAATCCAGCAAGTTCCCTTTGATCCTGCAATAGTTCCTCAAAATTAGGACTTAGGCACACTTTGGCCAAAGGTTAACTAATGACTACACTTTGCTACAGGCCCACATCTCGTTTACGAAGCAAGTCGCCAATAACGCAAGGTTTATTAGCGTCGTAATAGAACCATCTAAACCTGTGTGCGTGCAGCTGCTTGGGCGTTGAAATAAACTTATTGTTTACATCCTAAACACAGACAACCACACGTTTCCAGTTCGCAAATTGCCACCCATATAATGTCTGTAATCAACAAGGCATGATTTAGTCTTGTTTGACACATAATCGATGCCGTTTGTATTGTCTAGTGCAATTACCTTTACATGGTGACCATGACCTAGGCCTAGTGATGGCCTAGTGATGGCGCTATAATTCTTTGTCATACTTTAATTTACGAGAGAGTAAGCACAACGGTAAAATATTACACCGACATAAAACCCTGTGAGAAAATATGCGTATTGAACTCATTATATGAGTGTAGGAAAAGTATATGATGGAATAACACCTAGAATATTCTCCTACATCACACTGATGTTTCTTGTTTTCTACTTCATCGTGGAACTCGAATCAATAGGCGCCTGCGCAATGAATATTTATTCGTTGGTAGGCTTCTAAACGATAGTCACCTTTACTCATATAACCTTTCTTTAAAATTACAATTTAATTTTCCATACATTCATAATGCACCTACGTTTGTCCCTCGTTCGCAGCACACAAAGCCACTTGACCGCAGTCTTTCTGTGTCAGTTTATTAAGAAGTCACGAAAGGATCTAGGAACTTTCAGTACAAAGTGCTTGGTAGGTGCAATGATGTAGAAAGGTAATCGATGTCTGTGCAACATGATACTTTGAATGGAAGAAATAAGTGTTTCTGTGGCTTTAAAAAGTTTGGCGTGTGAAATGTAATAGATTTTTTAAGTTTTTTCCTGCTGTGGCCAGGTAGTGGGGACCAGCACAACCGATGCGCAAAAGAAATAAGTCAGTGGACAGTATTGTTGACATTCTACTAAAACACTCCGAACAGATGAGGTCTGCGACAACAGTCACGGCTGAGCCACACAGAACCACTAACGCAGCAACACAGTGTGACCGGGAGTGAAGTAACTAGCTCAGATGTAAGTCATTCGCCAACAACTCTCCAACAATTTCCAAAAAAATCGGAGAAAAGTATTGAAATAAGACATCCTGTCAAACGACAATTAAAAACTCTGTCCCCTCACCTCCCCCCCTCCCCGCCCCGCTATACCACCAACCGCTCACAGCTTGATATTCGTCATCTGCATCACTGTATTAAAATTGCTAGGTGACAGAAGCACACTGATTTCCAACTCGTCAGAGTGTAGCATTAAAAAGCAAAATTTCATAAATTTCAAATTAAAAACTACTCCATATCCCTTCCCTATCAATCACAGCAGAGTATTATAAGGCCATAATGTAAATGAACCAGTGGCGTCCCTTACACCGCACGACCCACCCGCTTTCTCCAACCAGTCATGTATAAAAATGGTGTCAAATTACATTGTTTCTGATGCACACATAAAATTATGCGTCTTCCTCGCAGTATCTCCAATCGTGACGATTGAAAGACACCAATTGTGTGCTTTAACTCCCCCCTCCCCCCCTCCAATCCCTCTCATCTTTCCAACCACTCAGAGTGTAGTATTTAAATGATATAGCAAAAGTTTTGCAGCCTACAGTTCAAAGTCAAAAATTTTCGTTATTTCCTTTGAAATCAATCATATTCATTATTTCCAGCATAAAAACTGTGTCAAGCTGCATAAGTTACGTACAGAGTTTATGGTCTCGCACCTTTATTTTTCCAACCAATCATAGAGAGGTAATAAAATCCCAAGATGGTGGAAATAGATCAGTTTTGTGTTTTATGTCCAAAACAACTCCAGAGAATGATAAACGGTGTACATTAAATATACACTCCTGGAAACTGAAATAAGAACACCGTGAATTCATTGTCCCAGGAAGGGGAAACTTTATTGACACATTCCTGGGGTCAGATACATCACATGATCACACTGACAGAACCACAGGCACATAGACACAGGCAACAGAGCATGCACAATGTCGGCACTAGTACAGTGTATATCCACGTTTCGCAGCAATTCAGGCTGCTATTCTCCCATGGAGACGATCGTAGAGATGCTGGATGTAGTCCTGTGGAACGGCTTGCCATGCCATTTCCACCTGGCGCCTCAGTTGGACCAGCGTTCGTGCTGGACGTGCAGACCGCGTGAGACGACGCTTCATCCAGTCCCAAACATGCTCAATGGGGGACAGATCCGGAGATCTTGCTGGCCAGGATAGTTGACTTACACCTTCTAGAGCACGTTGGGTGGCACGGGATACATGCGGACGTGCATTGTCCTGTTGGAACAGCAAGTTCCCTTGCCGGTCTAGGAATGGTAGAACGATGGGTTCGATGACGGTTTGGATGTACCGTGCACTATTCAGTGTCCCCTCGACGATCACCAGAGTTGTACGGCCAGTGTAGGAGATCGCTCCCCACACCATGATGCCGGGTGTTGGCCCTGTGTTCCTCGGTCGTATGCAGTCCTGATTGTGGCGCTCACCTGCACGGCGCCAAACACGCATACGCCCATCATTGGCACCAAGACAGAAGCGACTCTCATCACTGAAGACGACACGTCTCCATTCGTCCCTCCATTCACACCTGTCGCGACACCACTGGAGGCGGCTGCACGATGTTGGGACGTGAGCGGAAGACGGCCTAGCGGTGTGCGGGACCGTAGCCCAGCTTCATGGAGACGGTTGCGAATGGTCCTCGCCGATACCCCAGGAGCAACGGTGTCCCTAATTTGCTGGGAAGTGGCGGTGGGGCCCCTACGGCACTGCGTAGGATCCTACGGTCTTGGCGTGCATCCGTGCGTCGCTGCGGTCCGGTCCCAGGTTGACGGGCACGTGCACCTTCCGCCGACCACTGGCGACAACATCGATGTACTGTGGAGACCTCACGCCCCACGTGTTGAGCAATTCGGCGGTACGTCCACCCGGCCTCCCGCATGCCCACTATACGCCCTCGCTCAAAGTCCGTCAACTGCACATACGGTTCACGTCCACGCTGTCGCGGCATGCTACCAGTGTTAAAGACTGCAATGGAGCTCCGTATGCCACGGCAAACTGGCTGACACTGACGGCGGCGGTGCACAAATGCTGCGAAGCTAGCTCCATTCGACGGCCAACACCGCGGTTCCTGGTGTGTCCGCTGTGCCGTGCGTGTGATCATTGCTTGTACAGCCCTCTCGCAGTGTCCGGAGCAAGTATGGTGGGTCTGACACACCGGTGTCAATGTGTTCTTTTTTCCATTTCCAGGAGTGTATAATGGCAAGCGTCAGATGTGATATGGTAAACACTACTCAGTGAACACTGTTAATGCTAAAAGCTAATCGTAAACACTAAGTGCTTGACTTTAACCGTTAAACAATTAACACTAAGAGCTAAATTTCGGCCTGAATCGTAACATGAATCGCTTAGCGGTAAATGCTAAGCACTATTACAATATGCAAGTACAATTTCAGATCTGCACGAAAAAATAAATTATTGAGAAACAGACATTAAATTGAAAAATTAACAATGTATTTACATAAAAACTTCTCACGAAGTTATTGCAATTTACACTGTAGAGGCATACCAATCCTATGCACATTCTACGTCGGCTTCCACACCTTTATCAGCACTGTGTGTTGTAAACAGTAGTTTCTTCCAATTTGTGTTCATATTTGAAACAACCACATTAGATAAACAAAATTCATTGCTGAAATTGCTTTAATGAAATTGAAACGGCACTAAATATCATTTTGCGTGCAAACTGAGCACATTACGAATAAGATATCTTAAATGTGGCTATCAATCAGCTATTTATACCGGAACAGAAACAGTAGTGTCATTCGTAATTACCGTACATTTCTAAAACAACGTAGTGTTTGGGATCGCTAAAGCACTCTCTCTCAAGTTATGGTATTGTGTGCTCAGTGACTTCTCTAAGAGCTACCAGTGGCTTTATATGTGAAACTCTATTCCGAATAAAGCAAGGAGTAACATAAATCTTCTTTTTAGAGATTTGATTTTAATATGTCTTATCCTTGCATTGTGTGATACTTTGTGAACGTAAACTGTCATTTTTTCACAAAAAAATACGGAAGAACAGTTTCAAAATCGACTATGTCTGTGTTATTACCTCTTCCACGACATAGTGTGCACACTTTACCATTGAGGAAGTGTAGTTGAGCGGGACTGATGCTCGAAATTCTTTATGGAAGATATATCTTGCAGTCCTTCAGATGAACCAGAACCATCGCTCTCGGCGATGACACGTTCGGAGTTCTGTGCTGAATATCGGGTGCCGCCGCCCTTACTCCCCTACTGACAGTGTTAGAGTGTGTGCTACACTCCTCGGACTCTGCAAGTTCTCCAATGCTGGTTTCCATTTATTGCGATAAATGGTGGATAAGATAAATGTATATATTCTTACTAGTAGCAGTGAGGTTCACAATCAACTAAAGCGATCTCAAAGAGTTTTTTTATCTAACGTCTGTCTGCTGAATCAGCAGGCAAAGTGTTATGAGGCATCAGCCGGCAAGTTATTTTCATATCATGCTCACAGCAACCATTTCCCTGGGAAAGAGGAGCTCTCCTTCAGAGATTCCCAGAAACAGATTTTCTCTCTCTCTCTCTCTTTCTTCATGGTTGCATGTGTACAGGAACTGACGGACCCTGCTGAACGAAAGGGAAAGTTGCTGTCAAAAAGAAATTTTAACGGGCGCATCATGAAGGTTGAAGTGGCAGTGGTCATGTCATAGGTGCAATGGTAATGTGAGTCTTCTCAGCTCTCGTTGCAGTGCTGTGACAGATAATTGTGTGGCGTTATCTCTTACGAGATCTGTTACCCGAGCTTGCTCACTCATCTTACGCTGTACAATGTAGATATAAACCTGTCTCAATTATTTGATTAATATTTTCAATTCTTTGCAGAAGCAAATACCATGGCCCACACATTATCCAATCTTATTATCTATAGCCACGAACCACGTTTAAGTGCGTGACAGAGGGCCTGTCCCACTGTACGAGTTATTATGAAATCTTCCCATTCCATTCAGATATGGAATGTGCGAAGAATGAGTGTTTAAATGCCACTAAGCGTACAATAACTAATCTAATATTGTACTCACAATCCCAATGGGAGGGATATGCAGGCAGTGTTAGTAGATTCCTAGAGTCATCAGACAGAGCCGTTTTTCAAACTTTCTAACTAGGCTTTCATGGGGTAATTTACATGTATCTTGAAGAGTTGGCCAGTTCACTTCCCTCAGCATCTCTGTAACACTCTTCTACGGGTAAAACTAATTTGTGACAATAGTTGCAGTTCTTCTCAATATTTTGAATATTTTCTGTTAGTCCCATTTGGTACAGATTCCACAGATGAGCAATATTCCAGAATGGGTTGAACAGGTGATTTTTTAAGTAATCTTCTTTGTAGATTAACTGCACTTCCCCAGTATCGAAGTTTACCACCAGCTACAGCCATGACTAAGCCTATGTGATCATTCAATTTCATATCTTTACAAAGTGTTACATCCAGGTACAAGTATATGAGTTTTCCAATTCCAAATGTGACTCATTGCTATTGCAGTCATAGCATACTTGGGTTCCTCGTTTTGTGAGGTGCACAATTTTACGTTTCCGACCATTAAAGCAAGTTGTCGATTTATGCATGACTTTGTAATCTTATCAAGATCTGAGTGAATATTTATCCACGTTTTCTGAGACAGTATTTCATCATACCTAACTAAAGCATGTTCAAAAAGTCAAAGGCCATTATTAATATTTTCTTAAAAGACATTAATAAACAACATCAATAGCAAGGTCCCAAAGACACTTTTCTGGGGCACAACCGAAGTTACTTCAACATATGACGATGACTCACCACCCAAGATGACATGCTGCTTCGTTCCTACAAAACAATTCTCAATCCTGTCACAAATGTCTTTTCTACTCCGTGTGATCGTACTTTTGATATAAGGCACAGATGTCGTACTGAGTCAAATACTTTTCGGATATCAGGAAATGCTGCATCCATGAGACTCCTTTGGTCAAAGCTTTGAGTACATCACGTGATTGATGTGTGAGTTGGGTCTCGCCTAGTCGATATTTTCGGAATCCATGTTGTCTAACATGTAGTTGGTAATTTTGTCATTGTGTTCGATATATCTCATTATATTTGGACACACGTATGTTGCAAGTCGTACGAAGATTACGTTGGGGCAGTTCTTTTGGGATTTCCTTCGTAGAGGAAGACTTGAAATAAGTGTTAAACATTTCAGTTTTTGCTTCGGTACCCTAAATTTCAGTCCCTATCTCACTCACGAGAGACTGTACACAAACGTTGGTGCTACTAACTGCCATTGCATATTTAACCGTAATTTTACTTTCAAAATCTTTCCTTAAAGAATTTCCTTTATTTACTAGCAATTCACCAAGAACATTGACACATTAAATCACACTAGGTGTGCGTGGATGTAGTTTCCATTAAGTAACTGGTGGAAAATTACCTTTAACAAATGTGAATTTATTCCTAAAAAGCCCGCATCTCGTGGTCGTGCGGTAGCGTTCTCGCTTCCCACGCCCGGGTTCTCGGGTTCGATTCCCGGCGGGGTCAGGGATTTTCTCTACTTCGTGATGGATGGGTGATGTCCTTAGGTTAATTAGGTTTAAGTAGTTCTAAGTTCTAGGGGACTGATGACCATAGACGTTACGTCCCATAGTGCTCATAGCCATTCCTAAAAGCTTTTTCAAAACAGATTTAAAATTACAAGCAGAAAAGCACACTCGAAATATCGAGTCACAATTTAACAAATGCGAATTTTATTTCTAAAAGCCTTTTCAAAAATAGATTTAAAATTACAATCAGAAACACCCTTTAAATATGAAGTTACAATTATTCAGAGGCAGAATAAGAAAAAAATTTTTTACACTAGGAGCCTTCGGGCTGAGAAGCTTCCGCTCCCTTTCAACACGGCCGTAGTCACGTCCGCTCACAACGACCTCTGAAAAATTACACTGGTGTAAATCTGCAACACACTAGATTGCTTTAAACTAAAAATTTAAACAACTAACACAATTACATTAACTATGCATCCCGCAAGAGGGATGGAAATGGTACAAACACTTACACTAAGAAATTAATTATTTGCCACCGAAAGGGCAATTTGTTTTTAAAAGTACTCTTACGGTGGAAGGGTGGCAACTATATAAAAATGACTATTTAAATAAAACCCATGAAATTCAGACTTACATAAAATGCACAACATGCTCTACATTACACATATACCACCTCGCAAGATGATAGGCAAGATGAAAACATAGTTCAAGAATTCGGCCTTTAAGCAATAAATTTGTTAACATCGAATCCGACAAACACGACAGAGACATCTATTAACGTACGACAGCCAGACGGACACTAACTGCCTAACACATGCGGACGAGAGACAGACGAGCAAGCTGGGGACGAGAGACTGACCAAAAACACAAGTAGAATTTAACAAGTAAATGAAAGAAGTTATCACGAATCACTTTACTTTTAACAAACTGCGATGTCTGGCGAAGACCTGGCGCAGGACGCCCAAAACACTCTCCCGAACCGTCCTCTGTCAGCCGCTTCAACGGACACAGGAAGGCACGCCGATAGCCCGTCTCACGGCGTCGCAGCTCGCCCCGGCCAGACCGACGTCGTGGGTTGACTCCTGTTGCTCTCGTGTCGGCCGCGAAGCCACTATCCTTCGCTATACAGCGCGGCCAGTGGACTCACGTGGCAACCTCACATGCGCCGACGCTCCAGGCGGACAAGTCATCTTGTGTCCCAGTGCACGACCAATAAACCGATAGATTCAACCGCCAGTGCCCATTGCCTGAACAAACTCGATCAGACTGGCGGCCTAACACGTACTCGCACTCCGGACAACAGACAGACATTGACTACCCCACACAGAACCGGCTGACCAACTGACCAGACTCGCTCCGACTGACTGACTGCCCTGGCTAACCAACTGACTCAGACTGAGCTCTTAGACTGGCCGACTGACGAGCTCATAGCGCCTCTTAAATGCGCGTGAACAACCTTTCACACTAGAGGGAGACACCAAAGCTGCGATTGCCACAGCGGCGCCACCGCCGCAAACGGAAGGTGCCTGCTTTAGACAATGCGCTGCGGCGCGCTTTTCAAAACAGCAATTTTTACCACGGCTCACATAAGCCCAGAATTTCTTTGCGTTTTGATAGAGGTCATCTTACATTAGTCTGCTATGATAGTCATTAAAGGCTTCATGCGTTGGTATGCTAGCGACCAAACGTGTTTCATTCGGGATCTCTATGTCTATATCCCTATCCTTTGTTATACAACTATTTTGCAGTGGTCACTTTCTTTAGAAGCAGCATTATGGTATATACATACCAGTACATGGTCAAATATTCCTTTGAACTTAAGTCATATTTCCTCTGCCAACGGCCTTGCTGCCGTGTTAACATTGATTCCCGTCAGATCACGGAAATTAAGCAACAGCACTTGGATGCTTCGCTGTCCGGGTCTGCCGAGCGCTAACGATGTGCACTCAGCCCTCGTGAGGATAACTGAGGAGGTACTTGACTGAGAAGTAACGGCTGTGGCAGCCAAAACTGACAACGGCAAGGAGAGCAGTGTACTGACCACGTACGCCTCCATACCTACCAACAGTGACGGCTATAGGCACGGCGGTCAGTCGGTACTGTTGGGCCTTATGAGATCTGTTCGGACATAGTTTCATAGTTCCTCTAGATGCCCCTGTCCTGTGCTGGAAGTTTCCATTTTTATCCAGTTTACTGAAAATATACGCTGTTCCACTTTTTTTCTTGTTCTTTGTATTATGATTTTAATTGTTGCAACAACCATCTCATGGCCATTGTTAACAGGATCGATGCGGACATTCTCAAAGGGGTGAGGTCTATTTTTTAGCATTTCTCCTAATACATTTCCACCAAGAGCGGGTTTCCAATCTTTATATTCTAAGCAGTTTTCGAAGAAAGGATTGGATAACATTTCCAAGGATGATTTGTCATGATCGTTACTAACAAAATTGTAATTTTACCATTGGTATACTGTATGACCAAAATCTCCATCAATGATTCCAGTATGATTGGGGAACTTACGTGTAAGCAAATGAGGTTTTCTCTAAACTTTTTGCTTACATTAGGAGGTGAGCTTCAAATTCTGTCTCAGTGGGTTTAACTTTCCTGTTTACTACGAGAAATACACCAACCTCGTTTCCCATTACCATCCCTTTTTTATACAAAGTTAAATTTTCCTCAGAACGTTATCGCTATCGATGTCAGGCGTAAACCATTTTCCTTTACCTCGGATTTTGGAAGCTTCATTGCTTTTAAGGTGCACATCGAACTCTTACACTTTGTTGCGAACAATTTGGCAGTTAACTTCTTGGATTTTAATACTCACGCCTACTTCTGGGTCTCTTACAGCTGATGTCATCCTGATTGGATGTAGAGGCGCTAATTTAAACAAAAAAAGAAGCATTGTGTGCACGCCAAACATAGTAGGTACCTCGATAGGAGCCACTGACCTGTAATGCAACCCCGGTCCATTTAGAGGGTCTCTGCAGGTCACAGCCCTGTGGCATAAATCCAGCAAGTTGCAGAGTGACCTGCCACAGAACCTTCGATGTCTCTTTTTCAGTTTATTCACTAGACTCAGAATTAAGGGGCCACAACCTTCTGGGATAAATGTGAGCTCCGTTCAAATTCTGTGACCAAGGCTGGTCTCCTCAACCTTCTCTCCCCGTCGCCGTAACGATACAAGTATGACCTCAGAGCTCAGACGACAGGCGTAGTTTGTTCCAACGTGCACCACAGTTTGCAGGTGGCTGCACCGTGCTGCCTGAATGCCTCTGCAATAGCCTCTTCTACATGTTGGATGAGACTTCCAGGAACACAAAGCGAGTGTTCCTGGTGTTTATTTCTGACAATAGGTGGTATTTCCCTAAGAGGTAACACTATTTGCAGTTTGTTTGAACTACCGACGACTGATAGAAGGTCTACGTTTTTGCATTTGTGAGCTCTTAACAAAGGACAAAGCAAGTTTCCCAGCAGGTGGGGTGAGTCCCAGTGTCTCTGATTCAGTGGAAGACAACATGTCAAAGTTGTGGCTTATGGGGATCGGTATAACACCGTGACTCCCCTCTGGCCGCTGTCTACGCTAAGATCTACCACTGACAGGGCACTCGGAATCAAGTGGAGGAGTAACGACAGATCCCGTACTTCCTGCAGAGAACACGCGACTCACAGAAGGAGAAAGTACTTCAAATATATTTGGTACATCACATACTGATACATGACTCCTTAAACCAAGAACCTGAGCATTTGATGACTGTTTTTAAGGAAAATGGATACACCCAGAAGCAGATTCGTCGTGCTATGGAGTTTGGACCATCTCCGGAGGTGTACGAATAGGAAATATAGATCTGTGATCTTTCTTCCTTATGGTGGTGGCTTATCGTTTAAGATTGGACGAATTTTAAGAAATTTTAACATTAAGAGTGTGTTCCGTCCATCTTCTAAGATTAGGGCTCTGCTCGGCTCTGTGAAGGATGATTTGGGGCTTAGGAAACCCGGGGTGTACAAAATTCCGTGTCAGTATGGGAAAGCTTACGTTGGTCGTTCAATTCGCACAGTGCATGACAGGTGTGTGGAACATCGCCGCCATAAGAGCGTACAAGAGCCGGAAAAATCGGTGGTAGGAGAACACTGCCTAAATGAGGAAAACAAAATGAAATTTGAGGAAATTGTTGTGGTGGCCAACATTTCCGGTTTTTGGAACAGTGTCTATACAGAGGCGATTGAAGTTAGGTTGGCTGATAATTTAATCAACAGAGACAATGTGTTTCCTCTCAGCATAACCTGGATTTCTGTATTATCTCGCATCAAAACTGAAAGTTCTTCGGTGCGGCCATGATTGCGATATATCGTGGCCAGCAGGGTAGCGCCACCTCCCTGTCTTGGAAGGGAGAAACCGTGATGGGCGGCGCTTCCGCCGTGTACTGAAAGGTGGCCTATCTAGGACGTCGATTTGCAACCTGGCGTCAGTTCTCACCGGGACTCATCAGCAGAAGTAGCATTTTCCTGAAGATGGCGACCAGTTGGATCGCCGAAATATAGATTCATGTTGGTTTTAGGATCCGGCAGCACACCCGAAGAGACTTTTATGACTTATTACGCCTGAAAAGCCTACGTAATCACTTCCAAAATATCGATTCGCAGGAGGTACCAATCGTTTGACAGTAGTATGGGCGATTTCCAGCTGATTACGAATGTAAACTAACTCACCCCATGTGTAAGAGTAGTAAGTACTCACGGTGGGATGGCATTGCGGCTGGTTCAGTGCTTTACTGGTAAGTGAACAAATAATTTTAAAGTAAGCCTGCTGGCTATCTTTCAATCTATTGAGCTAAGAAAATCATAATTGTCTGTAAGAATTGAAGAAAACACACGAAACCAAATTTGTATTAAGGTAACATGTGGTAAAAAGTGTTTCCTAAGACATAATGAGGTGAATTGTAATCGCTGCCAATGAGACAAATTGAGTTAATTTACGATCGACTTAGATAATGTGTATGTTGTATGGTGGGTGGTCACAATAGTAATTGGTAGACTAGGAAACAAGAGAGAGACCAAAATAGCTGGGCACATTAGAGAATAGACAGTGCTGTTATTGAATAATGAAACACGTTTACTTATCTTCTGACAAGTAGTGACGTATAACATAACAAACATTTAAATTCTCTGAAGAAAATCTTTTGGCAACTCAGCGGTAAACTACATTTCCAGCTGTACTGGTTCTCCCAGACCCGTGGGGCTGAGGTGTCAAAGTAAAGAGGCGATCTGCGGCGACCAACTGACCTCTGAGAGCTGTCGTCGGCGTCCTCTATGCCAGCGCCGTAGAAGGCGTCGGTGTGGTGTGGCCTTTCGGAGAGGGCAGGTGGGCGCCAGATTTGCGTGCACTGTCACGCCGCCGCAGCTACTGACGTTTGCGCAGGTGGGCCTTTGGCAGCCAGCACACGAGTGGTGTCGTCCGATGACATCACACGCCTCAGTCCCAAACCGTCACTCGTCTGCCCTGAGCCTGGCCGCTCACACCCGCCAGGAATCCGACCAGAGGGCAGACTCCAGCACTCTGATGCGGTGCAATCATCGTGGCCGGCGAAGCTGATGCGATGTCAGGAGCGGAAGCCGCGTCGCTGGGAGCCGCCAGAGGAGACCTAGGGACCGACTACAGAGGGGAAGACGGAGGCCAAGGACTTCTGAAGTGGTGCCGCTTGGCTTTCGGCACAAATGTGGCACTGATCAGGCGGCTGCGCAGCTTGTACATCGATGCCACGATATGTCCACTGACGAAGCGCTAACTGTTTCGCGCGAACAAGACAACAGTGCCCTTAATGGCTGTGACGGAGCGCTGGCTGCTGAAAAAGAGAAGGAAACAACGTACGTGACTAATTGGAGCCCGTCAGCAACAAATTCACGCCATGGTGGATCGTGAGATCGTTCTCACTAGCAAAGTAGTAAAGGACCAACGAGTTTTGAATTTAGAGTGCCTAATGTGGGCGACTGTTGCGAATGACGTGCAACAAAACGCGCAAAGCAGGGTCTGAGGTCGGTGAATGAGGAATCTGGGGATAATCAAGATGAATGTCCGGCACCGTTTCTGAGTCCTGAACATCCAAGAAGCAGTCGAAATATCAAAATGAGAAGCAAGGCCGACAGGAAGCCATGAGACTACGTCGAACTTGGCTTACTTAGCCGCGAACCGTTACAAAATTTCGTGCTGATCTTTGTACCAAGAAACAGCCCACCACTCCAGCTTTTGTGCAGTGCGCTGCGAAAATAGCCCCAGACGGACTAAACTGGTTTGCTCAGGTTTAAGGTCTGTCACAAAGAAGAATTTGCGACCAAACAAACACTGTTGAAATTTTGTTCCATCATACAATTTGGCAAAGGTTTTCTTTTCAATTTGAGAATAGTTTCGTTGAGGGTCTGCCAACAGTTTGAACGTAAAGGCAATCGGATGGTTGTTACAACCGTATCTGTAGGACAAAATGACACCATTGGCGTGAGAACAGGGATCAACAGATAAAACAACCGGCATTGTTGGGTTAAAATGTGGAACACAACGATCATGAGGCAAAGCATCTTCCCGATTTTGAAGGTGAACTGACAGTTTGGAAACGAATCAAAAGAAATCTTCTTTCGGTGCACCCGGAGGGCGGCATTCGGAATGAAATGCATGTAATACGTTAATTTTCCCAGCACAGATTGCAAATGCGATTGGAAAGAACGAACACCCACCAAATTAATGACAAGACAAATGTACTTCAGTTCAGACTGAAAGAACACACATTTGTCTTCATTACGTTTCAACCCTGTGTCAGGCAATACATGGAACGGCTTTCGAAGGGTTTGCAAATCTTTTGGCATTGTTGATCATGCGTGCGACCAGACACAATATCGTCGAGGTAGATGCAGCAAGATGGGAGTGTTGTCGTCAGCTGCTGCAAACAGCAGATGGCAGGCGCCAAAGAGCTGCCAAACGGAAAGCCCAGGAACTTAAACAAGCAGAGACAAGTGTTGACAACAGATGCTTGTTGTGGCAACTGTTTATCAATTTGCATTTGCTGATAGGGGTAGCGCAAGTTAATCTCTCGAAAAAAGTGTCAGCAAGTCCGTGAGTTCTTTCGGGCGCGGCAATGGAGAAGTAATAACCAACCTTTGAGTATTCACTGTAAATTTAAAAGCAGCAGGCAAGCGTAGTCTGCCTGAATGTTTCTTGAAAATTACAATGAGTGACACCCATTGGCTGGCAGCAAATGGAGGAGTAACACTGAAAGAAGTAATTCTATTGCACGTTAACATTAATAGAAATAAGAGTTTTACACGGGAGTACAGACGAAACTGCCAAATAATCAGGCATCCAGTCAAATGAAAATTTCTGACCTAAGTTGCCAATTCCAGCGGTATTATATCCTGTAAAGAAGGATGCAAGTCGTGTGTCTAATTATATTCCATGCGCAGATAAATTAAACTTTACCAACATCCTGTTCGCTACGGAGCTGAGACATGTTTGACAATGGACTAAAGACGAGCTTACAATTTGTCGACTACACCCAGTATTCAGATTATGATTGGATAACTGTACTAGATGAAAGAGAACATACAGAGTGCGGAGTACATATTACAAAAGACCTTCGCGAGAAATTTGTTAATACATTAATGTTGGTGACTGCTGACAACGTTGGGAAAAGTCATTTGTATTACATAAAAAAACTTGCAGATGCGTCCACAGAATTGAATTACTTCTTCTCGTCATTATATTGTAATAATGGAACGGTACTTGTGTTGTTTTTATTCCGAGGAAAAGTCAGATTCATATGTAGTTGAGAAAAAATGCTTGTGTCAAGAATCTACAGTTTTAGATTTTGATTTGAGTTTGCTATCCCCTTACAAAGAACTTATTTTATTGCTCAGTGAGCGGTTTACAAAAAGTATTGCATTTACCATCACTTGAGCGAACGCTTTCTAACCGTTTGCTTCCGAACCGCACGTCGGGCTTACACTGAAGTAACAAAAGGCATGTGATAGCGACACGCACATTTACAGACGGCGGCAGTGCCTCGTACACAAGGCATAAAAGGGCAGCGCGTTAGCGGAGCTGTCATTTTTACACAGATGAGTAATTTGGAATCAACAAACTGAACATTGTACGGTTTTTGGAGCTGGACGAATGGGAAATTGTTATGACATTTAATATCCCGAGATCCGCACATGAAGACTGTGCCGAAAATACCAAATTCCAAGCATTGCCTCTCACCACGGACAACGCAGTTTCCGACGTCCTTGACTTAACTGCTGAGGCAGCGGCGTTTGCGTAGAGTTGTCTGTACTAATATACAGGCAACAGTGCGTCAAATAACCACAGAAATTAATGTTGCATGTACGACGAGCGTACTGGTTAGGACAGTACGACTAAATTTGGCATTTATGGATTACGGCAGCAGATGAACGACGCGAGTGCCTTTGCCAATAGCACGACATCGCCTGTAGCGGTTCTCCTGGGCTCACAACCATATCGGTTGGACGCTAGGCGATTGAAAACTATGACCTGGTCGTTTGAGTCCCGATTTCAGATGGTAAGAGCTGCTGATAGGGATCAAGTGTCGCGCAGACCCCACGAAGCAATGGGTACAAATTGTTGACAAGACAGTACAAAAGCTGATGGTGGCCATTCATGAAATGAACAGGGTTCTGTGGTCCAGCTGAACCGATCACTGCGTGGAAACGGCTATGTTTGGTTAATTGGAGATAATTTGTAGACATTCATGGCCTTCATGTTCAGAAACAACGATGGAATGTTTATGAACGACAATTAGCCATGTCACTGTTCAACAATTGTCCGCGACTTGTTTCATTATGGACATTCGAGCGAATAGTTGGGCCACACACGTTGCCTGATGTGGATCCCATTTATGCGACATAATCATGAGGTCAGTTCAAGCACAAAATCCTATATCGGCAACACTTTGCCAATTGCGGAGGTCTACGTTTGCAGAGGACTTCCAACATCCTGCAGAGTCAATGCTACATAGACCTGCTGCACTTCCCTGGGGAAAAGGACGTCCTGCACGATACTGGGAGGTTCCCCATGACTTTTGTTACCTCACTGTACACTGTAAGTGACGAGACTGTCGTCCATCCGGAATCTGGAAGACACACGGGAGGACCAAACACTCTGAGACTATGAGTTCGGAAACAGTCGTATTTAAGCTGGACATGAAGCCAACGCAACCAGCGATGCGTTCGTTTGTCCTCATTATCCGGATTTGGCAGTGGACCTCACCCAGCCATTGTGTCTCAGTTATTGTCAGTTCCCGTTGCATCGAAATTTCCATCAGTGCCAGAACGCAGTGGACCAGCGGAACTCAGAGGTTAAACGTCATGGCTCCGTAGAGCAAGACTCGCAGAACAAACCATTGGGTAGGGCCTGCAGTTCTTGATTAAAGCTCGGCTCGGTGTGGAAACGTATTGTGATTTCTGCTCTGTCTTCTGCAACACTGCAATCCTTCCGTGTACCACATCTACTTGTCTGACATCTGTACTAACTAATATTGTACCAACACCTGATTATTAAATTTCGTGGCACCTCTACTAGCACTATAATTTGTTTTAAACAACGTTAGCGAATGTGTGTGCCTCTGAGCTGGACTTTACCTTATCAGGATAGGTAAGATGTTCAGAGGTATCTTAGCCTGGGGTGGGGAGCTGTCTCTATCTGGCAGTGGCAGGTGGAGAGCTGAACTGACGCTGAGTAACATGTGTACTGTGGCTTACTGACGAGAAAAATAGCCTAAGAGCTCTAGTATTCATAATTTTTGCAAAAAACGAAATAGTAAGGTGATATATAATGGTGAGACGCGTGTGCACAAACCATGTAAGAGATCAGATTTCATAAGTAAATTAAATGACAAGAACATACAGAGGATAATTTCGTGGAAAATTTGTTGCAGCTTCTGGGATAACTGACCAAAACTGATTACTGATCTCAAATGTGTTGAAGGAGTATAGTTTTGTTTGATGTATGAAATACAGAGATATTTGTGAGCAAGATGAAGGGAAAAGGAGGGAAAGAGAAGTTACTTCTAGAGATCGCAACGTTAGACACATTAAGCGCAGTGATATGTGTGTTATGTACCTAACGGCTGTCTTTGATTTTCGAGCCATTTTGTAAAAAATTCAGTATGACAGCATTTATATGGCGGATTAACAAATGACTTTGACTCTCAAGGATACAATGAAAATCTTTGACTTTCCAGTGGAGGTCACATAATTTTTATTACATATCTGACACCATCTTTACACATCATCGTCGGAGTTAAGGAGGATGGGAGAAGAAAATGTACTTCGGAAATAACGAAATCTGACACCATTTTTCAAAATAATTTAAAGACTAGACAATAATTCTTTATTCCTCTGTAATAATTTAAAACAACTGAGCAATTTTGACACGTATGTGTGAGACAACAAATGATTATTTTGCCAGAGGAACAACGCAAATGTGTAAGATATTTACTCGTGTACGAAATACAGAGCTATCTGTATATATAAACGATACACAACTTTGTCCTTGGAAGAATTTTTTGTTATTATGCCTAAAGTATATTTGCATACACAATCATCTTCGACTTCTCATAGAAACAAATTAACTATACAACATTTTTATGCATAACTGTTTGCAGGCATCTGAAACTATTCATGGGTATTGCCATAGCCTTTACCGTTTCCTATTAGTCATTTACTGTTTTTCACTTAGCACTGCTAGGCACTCAGCGTTCATCATTCAGTATTTAGCGTTTACCGTTAACGTTTAACATTTACCGTTTACAATTAGGCATCTGGCGTTTATCGTTTAGAAGCTGCTGTTAGGATATTTCTATTAATCGTTTAGGATTTGTTGTTAGTATTTACCGTGAGGCACTCGACGTTCCGCGTTTAGCCTCTACCATTTACCGTTCACTGTTTGGTGTTTAGCATATATCATTAGGTATGTGTCCAATCACTGTTTGGTGTTTAGCATTTACTATTAGTCGTTTGCCATTGGCAGTTAGCCAATTATCAATTAATTTTTACGATTTAGCAATTAACATTTTCCATTAAGCGTTTAACAGTTACCGTTTACTGTTAACTGTTTAGCATCTGGCGTTATGCGTTCAGTGTCTATCGTTTAGCTTTACCATTAATTATTTATCACTTACCATTTATTCACTAGTATGTTTTTAGTATTTACTGTTTAGCTTTAACTGAAGGGGTGGGGGGTTTAGAGCCCACAGCTTGTTTATTTCGTTCTTCACGAATTGTTAATATTGCTCTATGAGTGGCTGAAACAGCTTTACGATCACAAAAAGCGCAATTGCTTTGTACGTTCATTATGTCATGACAGCATTTAATGCTAGAAATAACTCTTGTTTGACTTTCAAGGCAATAATGAATATCTGTGTCTCTCAAGTGGAGGTTGTATAAATTTTACAACACTGAAATTGGTTGGAAAGATGATGCAGACGGGTGCATAAAGCACACAATTGGTGTGTTTTCTTCGATTTGATTGGATGGAGACAAGAAAAGGAATGGGCTTGACTAGATTTATATGTCGGAAGTAATGTAATTTCATAGTATTTTTGTACTGCACTTTGATTCGTTGGACACAGGGTCGTGGGATATAAATCACACAATTGGTCTGTTTCCATCACTTTTGACTCTTAATTCTACACTATGATTGATTCAAAATCTGATTGTTTGGGAAGTTGTTGAGAAGGAGAGGTTATAAGCTACACAACTAATCTGTTTTCGTCATCCTGGAGTTTTAACACTGCGATGGATATTAGGAGCACTGTTCGGCAATTGGTTGGAAATAAGAAGGGGGGCTGAGAGGAGTGGAGGGGGGTGGGGTGAGGGACAGCATAGGTGCGAGTTTTCTAACTATCCATTAACAATATTCCTTATTTAAATGCTTTGCTGCTATTGGTTGAGAAATAGAGGTAGGAGGGATTTGGCCATATTACATAACTGAAATAGTGGGATTTTTTAAATTTTCTATGAACCATTTTTCAATTTCTCACCAACTCCATCTTTGGCTTTTAAATTCACCTTCTTTTGTACGCAGAACAGTGGAGCTTACTTTGAATTTTGTGCCATTTTTTATATTTTCCACTGTCTGTCGTCATGGAATAATTTTTTTCTTAATTCCCTCCAAAAGCGACTGCACCTAGCATTAGAAACCTAGCCTAGCAATAGTATTTAAATTCTCGCAATATCTCAGCTTCCTTTTGCAATGGCAAAATGTTTGGGAAAAAATTGGGACATGTATTAACCAGATAAACATCACAAACCTAGCTAGTGACGTGATCCATGAGTGCTCGTAAGCGAAAACTTTGCATGTAGTATAGAAAGGTGTCAACTAACACTGTAAAACCATGTTGCACATCTGAGAGCAATGTGTGGAAAGTGGACCATGCTGTACTTATCTCAACAACTGCCCATGTGGGGATGTTTCCAGGGCGACTTAGTGTCGCCTGCACCCACTGATATGGCTCAGTGACACTGCTGGCCTCAGATTCATTACGGATCTTTAACTCACTGGTATCCGAACAGGTCTATTGTAAGCGCAACAAACGTGGAACACTTCTTTCTCTGATGACACTATACTCTGCAAAACAACCAAAACAATAGTTACAGAGCGTAAGCACTTTCTCACTACAAGTGTGTGCAACTACACGGCCACTGTATAACCACACAAGCTGTTACCATTGAAATGGTTGGGATCCGGGAATCATGGAATGCTAAACAGGTCGCCCCAGACCAATCAGAAGCGTGTTTAAAGTTTTACTCCAGCACAAACTAATTTATATATGGCACATGCTGGTAACCAGATGAGAGCTAATAAAGTTCTTTTGAACTATAAAGACTTTGGAATCAAAGCAGTTTAACATCAGGTACTTTTTAAAAGTTCCACCAAGTATGCTCAATGTTAGAGGATTTAAAAATCCAAGGAGACAATAACCATTAACATCAAAAATTATTTCAAGCACCAATAACAACATAGTTTGGCATCAAAAAACCAAACAAACACCAATGACTCAATTTAAGACTAGGATAGCCAATTTTGTTTTAGAGGTGCCAACGCTAAGATGTGGATATGACTGCTACGTCAAACCAGCAATAACTTATTCATACTACTGGTTGTTGGATTCAGTGGCTGCAGTTTATGCTATTTTAAGAAATACAGCAACCAGACGAATTTTATGTTGAAATTTATTCCTCAAATTTAACTTAATTGTAGTAGCTATAGATGTACTACCTAAATCAAAGATCATCATCAAATGTAAAATACTTTTTATGTGTTTTTATTTATATCAATAACTGTTTTCGGTTTTTACCATATCTAGTTGACTAAATAAAAACTTCACTCTACGTTCGTAGGTCTTTAAACATCGACTGCAATATCAGTGCTGCCAGTGACCTTTGTACGTAGACAATGTTGTATAGGTGCTATCTTTTGCGAGCTGTATACACCACTGGCCATTAATATTGCTACACTAAGAAGAAATTCAGTTGATAAATGGGTATTCATTGGACAAATACATTATACTAGAACTGACATGTGATTACATTTTCACGCAGTTTGGGTGCATAGATCCTAAGAAATCAGTACTCACAACAACCACCTCTGGCCGTATTATCGGCCTTGATACGCCTGGGCATTGAGTCAAACAGAGCGTGTACCGGTAAGGCTTCCCATGCATCTTCAACACGATACCACAGTTCATCAATAGTAGTGACTGGTGTATTGTGACGAGCCAGTTGCTCGGCCACCATTGACCAGACGTTTTCAATTGGTGAGAGATCTGGAGAATGTGGTGGCCAGAGCAGTAGTCGAACGTTTTCTGTATCCAGAAAGAACCGTACAGGACCTGCAACATGCGGTCATGCATTATCCTTCTGAAAAGTAGGGATTCGCAGGGATCGAATGAAGGGTAGAGCCACGGGTCGTAATACATCCGAAATGCAACGTCCATTGTTTAAAGTGCCGGCCATGCAAACAAGAGGAGAGCGAGACGTGTAACCAATGGCGACCCATACCATCACGCCAGGCGATACGCCAGTAAGGCGATGACGCGTGCACGCTTTCAATGTGCGTTCACCGCGATGTCGCCAAACACGGATGCGACCATCATAATGCTGTAAACAGAACGTGGATTCATCCCAAAAAAATGACGTTTTGCCATTCGTGCACCCAGGTTCGTCGATGAGTACACCATCGCAAGCGCTCCTGTCTGTGATGCAGCGTCAAGGGTAACCGCAGCCATGGTCTCCGAGCTGATAGTCAATGCTGCTGCAAACGTCGTCGAACTCTTCGTGCAGGTGGTTGTTGTCTTGCAAACGTCCACATCTGTTGACTCAGTGATCGAGACGTGGCTGCACGATCCGTTACAACTATGCGGATTAGATACCTGTCATCTCGACTGCTAGTGATACGAGGCCGTTGGGATCCAGCAAGGCGTTCCGTATTGCCCTCCTGAACCCACCGATTCCATATTCTGCTAACAGTAATTGAATCTCGACCAACGCGAGCAGCAATGTCGCGATAAGATAAACCGCAACCATGATAGGCTTGTAACCGACCTTTATCAAAGTCGGAAACGTGATGTTACCCATTGCTCCTACTTACACGAGGTATCACAACAACGTTTCACCAGGCAACGCCAGTCAACTGCTGTTTGTGTATGAGAAATCGGTTGGAAACTTTCCTCATGTCAGCACGTTGTAGGAGTCGCCACCGACGCCAACCTTGTGTGAATGCTTCCACCGGCGCCAACCTTGTGTGAATGCTCTGAAAAGCATCTTCTTCCTCTCGGTTAAGTTTCGCGTCTGTAGCACGTCATCTTCGTGTGGTAGCAATTTTAATGGCCAGTAGTGTATTTACGATACATGACTGGGCAGACTTACGTACTTTCTACGCTGCATTTGTTGTTCCGATTTTCGCCTATGTAATCGTGGCGCGAGCACTTTTTTCACTTCAGTCTCTTCTATTGTCATACAGAAGCTTAAAAAGCATAAAAAGGCGAAAATCCTAACAACAACAACTAGAGTATAAAAGTAAATCCATCTACCCACGGACATGTTGTAAATATACGACTCACTGAACAAAACTGCTAATTTAAACGGGCCAGCTACAGCATCGAAACCATTTCGACGTGTTAACGATGATTATCTAAAGATTTTATTATGTATCACGCGAATTCAAAATGAGTGAAAGCCCAATGATTGTCACTGGTTGCTGTATTTCTTAAAACAGAGCCGAAAAAGTCACACCAAAAGTGGTCAACAGCTGGATACTTAAGTCCAGCATGCTGGGCAATGATTACACGTTGAGGGATGAGTTTTGTGTTTGGGTTGACAAAAACATTTTGCCGCATGTTGTTGTGAGTAATCTGTGACCCCGTCACCTTCACCCCGAGGTAAATGATGAAGCAGAACATGTAAACCATAAAATCTAAAGGATGTTAAGTTAGTATGTGAACTCTCATCATACTGACTCGGATATATCTCTCTCAATATCTCTCATTTATCATTGCATCATACAGTTCGAAGGTTCACACAGGTACTGCGTGAGATAATATAAGGAGCAAATGCCATTTCCATTCTACTTGATAAAAGAAGAAAGTATCAAGCACATAGATTATGCACGTAATTTCTATTCAACTGTGAAATAAGAGTGGAGACGGACGCAGAAAGCGACCGTGAATGCGTTAAAGAGGAAGGAAGCACCTGCGAAATGCGGAAGGAACTTGTCGCTTTATAGGGTGGGGCAGTCGGTAATGTTATCCAACCCGTACACGCTGAAGGAAAGACAGAAGCTTCGTCACGAGTTATCAGGGACCTTATCAGGCCATTAAAACTGCATTACCAGCCAATGTTAGGCTACAGTTAGGTATGTGATCTAAGCTAGCAAATATTGGATGCCTGCGGCCATTCTGCGGCGCTTCGGATTTACACCCAGGACTACTAGATCGAAGTCTGTGAAAAGGCAGAAACAGTTCTGGGCATGAGAATGTGATCGGATCCATGCTAAAGATACCGTCTGTATTGAGATCAGGTTTTTTTTACGTTTGTTGGAAATTGCTTAGAGACTTATGAACGGAGTGATGGGTTGTAAGGAATTGTGGGTAAGGAGGAATTTTCGTACATAATAATGTCTACAGTAAGGGTTTTCCTTAATTCAATTTGCATGAGAATGCTGACCAGCGACAGCGGTCCTCCTGTAGTGGGAGAGGGGGTGACAGCAGTCCCTGTCCTCACGTTGCAGCACACCAAGTGTGAGGGAGGAAGAGCTGCTGGTTGTGTCTGTGGTGCAGGTCTTCGCCTGAAGTGAAATGGAGGCCCCACAAAATGAGCACTTGGAAGGAGGAGTTCTTCCTGCCAGGGGAGAGCGTGTGGTGGTCATCAGACGTCAATGCACGCTATAATTCGTTTTCGAGACTTGGCAACTGAGGAATGAAGTGAGGAGGCGGAGGATGTGTTTCCTGTCTTAAACGAGCCGAGACCAGGAGTGTGCTCGGCAAAGTGGGGAATGCGAAAAGTTACAGAAATGTTATGAGCGATTACGGGAACACATGCAGCAAGATGTCATAGTTGTAGCGCATTCGGTACGTCGACAAAATAGAGGTTACATATTTGCTTGGTGGAGAATATTGAAGAGTGTGTTCAGTACAGAATACGCCACTAACGTCTGAGAGTTGAACGGGAGTGTAGAGGCAGTGAAGAAATCGGCAGAGGATGGCATGCCATTGGTGGAGTGGCATACTGTGCGGATAACACGCCAGGAGCTTGAGTTCTTTGAACAATGCGCATATGTTACGGCGGCTGAGTAAAGAAGTGATAGAATGTAGAAAGACATCACGGGACACCATAAATCGAGACATAGGAATAGTGCTAGCTCTGGTAGATGTGTTGGCTGAGAGAGTAACAAGGCTGTTCTAACCACTAGTGGATTGTATTTGGGACACGTGGGTGACTATGATGAACCTGAAGGAAGCTCTTGAGCATAAATTACGTCACAGGAACACCTTGGTCCATTTCTATTATGACCAGGGCAATACTTGTTGCAGTCATGAAAGATGTGATGGTAACTGCCGCTAGAGCTGAGAGTGCCGAAGTTCACTACTTTGTTACTATGCATAACTTTGTATAAAGAAAGACAGATAACGAGTCGTTAATCTGAGAAGGTGGGGGCGATGATGGAGGAGGATATCAAACTGTGGCAGAAGGAGACGTTTATAGCTTGACGAAAGAGGACTGATTCACAATGGAGATACCATGTGTGTGGTGCAATTATTCCTGGACAAAGGAGAAGGCCATGATCGCACAAGGGACATTACTTCCAGCAAACAGGATTACGTTGGATTTATTTCGTATACGGAATTATGATAGTGATGGCAGACTGCTACAAGCAAGGTAGGCTCACAGGAACAAGGCGAGTGGAACTGACAGGTAGTGGGTTCTTAATTAGTGGGGCAAGCATATGGTACAAAAATGCAAACATTCCATCTAACAAGCACAGCGTAACACAGCAAGTTGTACCTGCCAGACGAATCATTGGAGCTGCTTCCGATGTGGAGTTTAACATTCCTCAGTAACACACTGAAACTACAATTTATCCATTCTCTGAACTGACTCACAGCTGTGCAAGTGGATGTATTTTAGAACAGCAGTTGATGTAACAATTGCAGCAGTATTGGGAAGAGCAACGACGAATGACTGTGACCTTGCATTTTACGACACCTAGTACTGTAATGATTCTGATGCTACTGTTTGCAGCTTGTAGTCTTCATCTATCTATGTGGAAACCCACCGAACAACGTGATTTAACAGTAGTACAGATTACATAGATTGAATTTGTGGTGTCACCGCCAGACACCACACTTGCTAGGTGGTAGCCTTTAAATCGGCCACGGTCCGGTAGTATACGTCGGACCCGCGTGTCGCCACTATCAGTGATTACAGACCGAGCGCGGCCACACGGCAGGTCTAGAGAGACTTCCTAGCACTCAACCCAGTTGTACAGCCAACTTTGCTAGCGATGGTTCACTGACAAATTACGCTCACATTTGCCGAGACGATAGTTAGCATAGCCTTCAGCTACTTTATTTGCTACGGCCTAGCAAGGCGCCAGTATCAGTACTATTGATATTGTGAATCATGTACCATAAAGAGCGACGTTCGTCATTAATGGATTAAAGTTAAGTATTCCACCAGCTACGTCCGTTTTTCTCTATTCTAATTCCCTTGTCATGTTCCAGACCTCACGCCAGCATGCGTGAGCTAAAACGCGTGCATCTCGGCCTCCTTTAACCATACGGTTGGCTCTCCTGCCAACTACAACAGAATTCCTAGAGGATGAGGGTGAGTGTAGGAGCGTAGCCGCTTAAGAAATATGTTCTCTAGAGCTTAGAATGATACGAGGCCCAAAAAATGCTGTGAGGGTAGCGTGAGAGAATTGGCAAGGGCACATGGATTACAGGATTACAAAGGAGAGACAGAAGGTGATCAGCGTTCCCTGTTAAGTGGAATAGTAACAAAGAGTAAGTATAATGTGTTAGTGTAGTAGGTTAAATTCAGTCCCTGAACCATGTTGTGTAAGCCACCAGAAACTCCTGTGATGAAAATTTGTTCTGTGAAATGTGATATTGCATTCACCCGATGTGGGAATCTCAGTCGTAGATCGGTCCTGTGCTGGAACTCAGGAGCCAGATCTGGTGGTATGAGCGCTAGCAAATCGTCAGTTATTTTGTGTGCAGATCTATCGCATGTAGTGGCAGAAACTTTACATTAGCTGCTTGCTGTTGTTCACATGTGGTATTATTCAGAATACGAATGGAAATGGCACATTGGTGCAACAAGTGCGCTGCTATCATGTAACAGTAGCTGTCATTTTGAACCCTGCAATACTAACTATTACGACATGTGAGCTACACCAGATGAGGGGAGAACACGAAGCCGACACAGTCACAAGATCGGGCCTCCATCGCCGTAACTGGGTGCCACGGTGCGACGGGGCCGTCCCAAGCCCAGCCCACCAGCGAGATTCCAGTGGGCAGCGGGTCGTGTCCCGAGACACTTCTGATACCGTCGGAGCGGGAGCCACCGCATGGGCCACAGTCACCCACCAAGACACAGCTGCCTACTGAGGAGCTGGCGACTGCTGCAAGACTTCCAGCCGTCCATCAGCCCCGCCGATGCAGTGTGACTTTAGCGCGACTCATGTAACGGCGCACTGGGCACTGGCGCCGTCCATGCTGGATGCACATATTACAGCAACCAAGATGGCTGCTAGCTGTCACCACTCCGGCCACGCAGTCCATACCAGTTTCTGAGGGGGGTGTGGTCGTTACCACGCTTCGCTACTACAGAGTCCAAATGTCAGAGTATAGTAATGTGGCTGTTTTAGTTGCTGTGTTCCCCTGGGCTGCCACCCACCTGCGACCTCGCCACAAGTCTCCATCGTACGCCGTCCCCACATCACACCAGTCATACAAGAATACATTTTAATTATGGAAATTATCTTCCTTGGACACTAGCTGATAATTTACTACACCACAATGATAACAAATTTTTTAGAACCATCACGAATGGGCTAATAAAATTCGTTATTTCTACAGACATGCGAATGATACACTAGGTTTACTTGTTGAATATGAAAAATAAGGACATGTATTTCCACTGATAAGGGAATAAATTACAGAAAAATATCACATTTATCATTGAAGATGAGCAAATGATAAAATAAACTTCCTTGATTCAATTGAAAAAGCAAAAAAATTAAAGACAACAGATAAGCATCTATTTTACTCAACCAAATTTCTATTAAACATCTACACTCCATTGAAAGTAAAATAAAAGACAGTGTTACGATAAGAAAAACACATGCAAAAGAATCAGCCTTGGAAATGTCACAGAATACTAGGGAAAAATTTAGGGTAAATTCAAAGGCGCACTTCAAATGATCACCTTGTAAATAAGTGTCAGATCACATAACACAGTAAAATTACGAATTTGTCGACCTTTGGAATAATCCCAGAAATTTCTCCGTTCCGGTGTTTAAAAGTCAAAATCCTACGACCTCTAGAAAATACTCATAGCTAGCACGAAGAAATTTCAATGCAATTTTCATAAAAGATCTGCCTGCCTCTCAGTGGCTCACACCTAAAACAAAAGAAGCTCAGCCAGTGACATAACACAATGCCCATCAATCCGCACCACCACCGATTAACGAAGTTTGGTAAATACTTTAGAAGAAATAGAGAGTTAATGAATATGATGAAACATCATTACATTATTTGGAGAAGAAAGAGCGGCATAAAAACTAAAGAAATTTATCAAAAATTCCACGAACGGTTTTGTAAATGTTGAACGCAGAAATACAAACCTTGTGTTTAGATATTCCATTAACATAACTATGTGGTATAACAGAGAAGCAAGAACACAGACAGATTTGGGAGTGGCATATGATATAAGCGAAGAGGATCTGGTACACAAATTGGGCAGTTATATGCAGACTGCGACAACACACATCCTGAAGAATACACTGAACTACTTACAGAAGTGAAAGGAGATTTGCCAATGCAGAAAGTGTTATAAGCATCGACAAGGAGAGTATATTACTTTTCCTATACCTGATTTCGTGGATAGAATCAACCTTAGAGTGAGCGACCTGCCAACAGAAGTGGAGAAACTGGAGAAGTTATTGAAACAGGTTTCTGCCAGAAGAAATGCATCATTCTCCTGAGATACTTTGTACAAGTACTTTGTGATGACCCATGGTCGTATAGAGTTCGGTTACAGGCGAGTAGTCCAAGACTGTCGAATATACACGCCTCACGCCTAACAGAGATGAATATAGGACGCTAGAAGTATCAGCGTATTGTCTTATGGCAAAAGAGTGGCTGAGGAGTTTCAGTTACACATATTATACCTCCAAGAACCGTATACGAAGGCAGGAAACATCTCCAGTGTTCCAGTAAATGCGCAGATCGTCAGACAACGACAGCGTCCTATGGCAACAATAACAGCACGAAACAAGGACGTAAGAGTGACAAAAATATTACAGTACTGTTCAGAACACGTAACACGTATGTAAATGTTAAGCGAGAGGAAGAGTTGCATCCTGGTTTCCATGTATTTTCAGTTTAGTCATGAGATCGACGAGTATCTATTAAAACTAAAGGGTATTAATCACCTAGGATGAACTAAGCCTATTGTGTGCTACACTGAAGCAAATGCAAAGTCAGTATTGTGGCATAGCCCTGTGACTGATAACGAAAGTAGGGAACAGTCAGCTGCACTGCTAATGGAAACACTACTTCCTGGCAATGGAGAAGAAGGCGGGACAGATGATCAGCGTAGCTTACGGGAAATGTTACGGAAAGAAGATAGGAACAATAAACTTGTGTACCATTTCACACAAGAAGAAAGTAGGTATATAATTTTAAGACTGAAAAAGAAAATAGCTCCAGGACCAAAATGGATCCCTACCGAAGTAATACAAGCCTCATGTGAGCAATTAGATAGTTACTTGTCCGATCTGTACAATGAGTGTCTCTTGCAAGGAAAGTCTCCTGCACCGTGGAAGAAAGCTCAAGTGGTAATAAACAGTAAAAGGCAAAATAAAGATCCAGTTACAGCCGAATCCTACAGATCTATTTGTCTTTTGAATGTTCTCGCAAGATATCTGAAAAACTACCATGCAAAAGACTACAACATTACAGACTGCTACACGGGATGAGATCTCACCAGTATGGGTTTAGAAGAGGCAAATCAGCTGAAGACCCAATAAAGAAGGCGATTTCGTTAGTGACAGATACTCATTCTACGTACGATGTAGCGGTCGTGATTGATATTGCTGGCACTTTTGATAACCTATGGAGGCCATCTTTCATTGGTCGCCCTTGGGATCTGGAGTGTCCAGAACCGCTGAATAGTTACCTGAGAGATTATTGCCACGGGCAACATGCTTCTTTAACATATGCAGGAAAGAAAACAACGAAGACAATAACAAAAGGCTGTCCACGGGGATCAACATGTGGGCCAGAGTTTTGCGATGTGGCTTTGGGGCCCATACTACAGAAGTTACATACCAGCGGTACATAAGCAGCCTGGTGGCATTTACAGATAATGTGCTGCTCTTTGTAAGTGGTGACTCCATATGAATTGTGGAAGTCAAACGTCATGCGGCCCTCCACGAAATTGAGGGCTGGTGTAGAAGTGCAAGTCACAAAACAACATGCCTCCTGCTGAAAGGGAATCTAATAAGAAACCCAAAAATAAAATTAAATGACAAAACAATTAGAAGAATTGCACTGACCAGTTGTCTAGGGGTATTTTTGGTTGAAAGTCGTAACTTCTCGCATGAGGTAGAGGGATCTGTCAGGAAAGGTAGCAAAGAAATGAATAAATTTGTAACCATTGCAAAGAGGCAGTTTCGACTTCCCTTAAAGACAATCAGAATATACCACCAATCTATATTAACACCAGTAGAAGGATATGGTGCGAGCCTCTGGGCTCATAGACTGCAGCTAGTGAAATCAGCCTCAATAGTGCAAGGATTTCAACGAGGTGTGATACTGAGATTAACGGGACCTACAGCACTACCCCGAATGATGCTTTGATAGTAATTCTAGGAAATTAGGAAAGGTGAGTCTTTTCCTGATTAACGAAAGGCAATTAAATTGAAGTTCGAAGGGTGCTTGGAACTGAGACCAGTTCGAAAAAGGCAATAGAAGATCGCATATTACAACTGTGGCAAAATGAATGCGACACCTCAGGCACTGGGAGGAGAACATACGAATTTCCCTTTAATATCAGGGAGGGATTAAAAATGAGATTACTTTCCCAGTCGAGTGAATTGACACTTTACCTGACTGGCCATGGCCGTTATGCCACGTATCTGTACAAAATCAGAAGACAGATTAATGAAAGGTGCACCTGCGGAAGTGTGGGTGCACCAGAACGCACATTGTGCCACTGTGCTCTCTCTGAAGATGCAGCGGGTAATGAACGTCATGTATCAAGGATGTTGGATCCCAAAGCAGTAATAAGGAGCGAGTCGACTTGGCGCATCTTGGACGATACTGCAAGAGCAATATCCAGGAAGACTTCACGAGGCATTCAACCGTAACACATCATGCTTGCATCCAGGCTAGACAATATAATCTTCAGATGGAGAGAAGATGACTGAGATTGGCGAGAAACGAGTGAAATACTGCCCCATTGTTGTTGTGGTCTTCAGTCCTGAGACTGGTTTGATGCACCTCTCCATGCTACTCTATTATGTGCAAGCTGCTTCATCTCCCAGTACCTACTGCAACCTACATCCTGCTGAATCTGCTTAGTGTAGTCATCTCTTGGTCTCCCTCTACGATTTTTACCCTCTACATTGCCCTCCAATACTAAATTGGTGATCCCTTGATGCCTCAGAACATGTCCTACCAACCGATCCCATCTTCTGGTCAAGTTGTGCCACAAACTTCTCTTCTCCCCAATCCTATTCAATACTTCCTCATTAGTTATGTGATCCACCCATCTAATCTTCGGCATTCTTCTGTAGCACCACATTTCAAAAGCTTTTATTCTCTTCTTGTCCAAACTATTTATCGTCCATGTTTCACTTCCATACATGGCTACACCCCATACACATGCTTTCAGAAATGACTTCCTGACACTTAAATCTATACTCGATGTTAACAAATTTCTCTTCTTCAGAAACGCTTTCCTTGCCATCGCCAGTCTACATTTTATATCCTCTCTACTTCGACCATCATAAGTTACTTTGCTCCCCAAATAGCAAAACTCCTTTACTACTTTCAGTGTCTCATTTCATAATCTAATTCCCTCAGCATCACCCGACTTAATTGGACTACATTCCATTATCCTCGTTTTGCTTTTGTTGATGTTCATCTTATATCCTCCTTTCAAGACACTATCCATTCCATTCAACTGCTCTTCCAAGTCCATTGCTGTCTCTGACAGAATTACGATGTCATCGGTAAACATCAAAGTTTGTATTTCTTCTCCCTGGATTTTAACACCTAGTCCGAATTTTTCTTTTGTTTCCTTCACTGCTTGCTCAATATACTGATTGAATAACATCGGGGAGAGACTACAACCCTGTCTCACTCCCTTCCCAACCACTGCCTCTCTTTCAGGTCCCTCGACTCTTATAACTGCCATCTGGTTTCTGTAAAAAATTGTAAATAGCCTTTCGCTCCCTGTATTTTAGCCCTGCCACCTTCAGAATTTGAAAGAGAGTATTCCAGTCAACATTGTCAAAAGCTTTCTCTAAGTCTACAAATGCCAGAAACGTGGGTTTGCCCTTCCTTAATCTAGCTTCTAAGATAAGTCGTAGGGTCAAGAATCTATATTTTGTTGGTGCAAGTGATTATGGTAGTATGTACATAAGAAGTGACAGTTATAGGTCGAATTACTCTCTACAGTGGAAATACTGCCAAAGTGCTGCGCGAGGCCGAAGGAATCCAGCGGATTTGGGCTGTTGACTGGAGTGCCATTAGGGCGGATGCAGTAGCGGAAACAATCATGTACAAGTTAAATGCACCAAAATAAATGAACAGAGGACAAATTCTAGTGTTAATTAGTAGTTGGGTATTTGGTTCAGGGTTTTAATTTAGTTTTGCAGTTATAGAAGTAGTTCCTGCTTTGTTTCCTTTTTAATCTCTCTTTTTAAAAATTAAGTATCGGAAACAAATAGTTAATACATAACTTATAACCATCCAGGGAAATATGGTATTTATGGCGTATGTAACCTTTTTAGATAATAGACAGTAATTATGAAGAATAAAAACAAAATAATTCCATTAATACAGATAAAATATTTTAAAAATGAAATTATGTAATTCAGATAAAACAGCTCAACCCTTATCTTTTGGTGTAGAGTAGACAGTTCAGTAGTCAGTGACAGTAACACAGTATCGGAATCTATAGCTGATTACCGCTGGCATCCAACAAGGCAATCATATGTTCATGGCTAAGAAAACAGTATATATAAGATAAATTACATTACTTGCAGAAACAGTAGTTACATTAACGAAGACAGAACATTATACACTTCAAGTTAATGTACTCTGAAAGATGTTTAGTCCTCTGTAGTGCAAATGTGGCAAGCTGGAGCGCACTACAAGACATCAAATGGGATTTTAGAAGGGGCAGAGGCGGATTCCTTTTTTCTTATTTATCTTTATTCGGGAATGAATTTGTAGTCATCATTAATATTTTTCTTTTACAGTTGTAAAACAATATATTACTAGTGAAGTACAATATTTGAACGAATAAATAATTATTAAAGTTGTAAAAAATTATTCTATTGGTGTCGAGACAATTAAATACAGTGAATCGTATGATAAACCTGGAACCGTAATGTGCATGATGTGCTAGCCACCATATGTCATTCTTTGTGAGAAGCTCGTAGATGTTTCTGTGTTACTTTTCTGATATTTAAAACTAAACACAACGTTAAACTTGTTGTCACATGAACTTCATCAATTTTAGCTGCACGCTGCTCAGTACTACGGCCATACACTGTATTTGATGTCAAGTGAAATACAAGGTCGCTAGAATAATAAGTGAGGTATATGACATCCTGAAATGCTATTAGGCCCATTTCATTATTGCCACATAGTAAGTGAAGGAAAGATAATTACATCTGTCCGATGTTGTCTGGTTTGTTCACATGTACAAACAAGAATACTGAGTGCGCTGGATTCGACACAGGAATATCAACAATAATAACGACAAGGAGGCCTTTTGGCCCTCGGGAGCCTATGCCTTTCACATCCCCCAACAACTCTCTCTCCTCGTGTTCTTAATGTAAGCTTCGTAATTTCGAAGTTAGTTTTAATTTAACTAAATAAACTGTAGTATCTAATTCCTCTACGTTTTATGAAAACAGACCCGAGGATGGTCCAATTACGCTGAAAATGCGTAGCGACTAATGTGAAAACAGTGTTATGGAGCTGGTTTTGTCACAAATAACAGAATGAGTTGAGTTATTCGACAGGCCATTAGTATCAACACACATAGATCTACCGAAGATTCTATGACTTTCATTACATTACGTGTAGAGATAAAGAGACTGAAACTTACCCAAATTTCCTAATTGCCCGTTTTTACTGATTTGATGTCCATATGATAAGTTGTTTTAGTTTACGAAAATCACGTCCACAATCACAAAGCAGCATATACTCGAGAGTCGTAATCGTCTTAGCAAAGTGATAAACTTGATTGTAACAAACAAGATGGAATGCTTCAGTCTCTGAAAATGTGTATGTGAGGAATGCGGCAAGAATTACCGTTTTTCCTGATGATTTAGGTTCGCTTGGCTTATCTAGGCGACTATCGACGCCACTCCTGCAACTGTCAACCGCCACTTCGTTCTCCAGGAGACTTAGTGCGCCGCCTGTGACGTCCCCCACTATGGCTGTGTATGACTTCCACCCACTCCTTGTTTGCTGTGTTATTTATTTTAAATTACTCATTTGCTTTATCGATCACTTTTAGATCTTTCACACTTTCTCTTTCACCCACCCAGACTTCCTTAGTGATGCTCAGTATAGTGAATGTTGCAACGTGCTTAGTAGATGACTTTTACCAAAGAATATTAATACTTGTCGTCAATTTCATTGCTGTTAAGTGCATCAAACGAGCATAACTAATTATACGATCAAACAATTCAAGTTCACTTACACCCAAACGCCATAATATGTAACTAATGGGAGTTACCTTAGAACCAACTATTTGCTTTGTGTAGAGATGCAACAACACATGTGGATGGTCGAGTATTTATTTAGTTTTAAGTGGTTATATTTTTATACTGACTTTCATTGTTGTATGATTATGATTATGGCAGGCTTGCTGATGATGCCTATGGTCACTCCATTTTCCTCATCGTGGTTTGTGGTCACACGTAATAAGAAAAACACACATGGAGTGTAAGTGCTGCCTCGTGACTGAGTCTCCCCTGTTAATCACTTATATGTCGACAATTTATATTAAATCGCTACGCAATTCAACCTTCCTCTTTTCTGTAACTGAAGAGCTGTTTTCTTTTATCATAGGTAGCCCACTTTGCAATGGCGAATAGGAAAGACCTCTTAAAATCTGTAGCACGATATCACGCCATCTGCAAGTTCTTCGGGCTGACGCCGTTCACAGTGGACACTGAGAGGTGTGAACTACGGAGGACACGTGCTGGTACGCTATACGCAGCGGTTGTTCTGTTCATGACCCTGGCATCAACAACGCTTGTGTGGTACTGGGTGCAAGTTTTGAACGTGAGAAGAAAGGATTCCATTAGCTTTGTGTGGCTTGTTTCCAATGTGATGTCGAGCTACGTCACCACGGTAACGGCGGTCGCTGCAGACCTGTTTCGAAACACCTTCAAGTACCAGAGGATCCTATCTCTGTTGTCTTATAGAGACATCGGGGTCCTGGAATCTCACCATTCCTCCAGTACGGCAGTAACCATCTCCTGCGTGTCAATTTATGTCATGTCTCTTGCGCTGATTATAGCTACGGTTACGTTGACTTTACAGAGCAACGGAATGATCTGGGAATTTGTCCCCATATTCTTCACGAGTAGTATTATACCAACAGTTGTTTCCAGGTACGTGGGACTTGTTCTTCTGGTGAAGGATGACTTACGTCAACTCAACCAGTGCCTGGGAGCTTCGGAGCGAACGAGATGCCAGCGCCGAGCGCCTGCACACCGCTACCGGAAACTGAGGAGAGTCTACTCAGCACTGTGCCACCTGTCCCAGGAGGTTCTTTCGGCACATGAGACATTCTTAGTTCCATTCATTGTGACAGTACTGTGCAATATCTCCTGGAACATTGTTGCGATATTCTTAGTACAGTGGCATAGATGGCCAAAGGTGACAAATATTTTGAGCCTGTTGACGCAGTCGTCACTATTGTTAACGGTAACGGCTGCCTCGCACGCACTCTCCAGGGAGGCAGCGCAGACAGCTCCTGCCCTGTGTCGCCTGCTGCTGGGTTCGGCTCTCAGCAGCACAGAAGCGGTGGAGCTGCGACGTTTCTGGCGCCTGGCACGCAGCCAGAGTCCCGCTCATCAGCTGTACGGCGTCACTCCGTTGGATCTGCGGATGTTGGTGACGTCCTTGTCCTTCATCACAACCTGTATTGTCACACTGTCGACTTTCTGGGCAGTATTCTGAAAACACTCGTATTCTAAGAATTATAACAGCAGTATATGTTACAGTGGGGTATTTAATCTACAAGCAAGTTCTTTTACAAAAAAAATGAGAATTACACCCTGAGAGGTGATGCAAATAAATTGCTGCAAAACTCGGATTTTTTAGTTTTACATTAAAGTTATTAGATACTGGGTTGATATATTTTGCAGTCAAATAATCATGATTACAAACTTTCTATTATTTTTTGTGTAATGACATCTACGTAATGTACATGTATTTGATCATGTATGTTCTGACTGTTGTTCAGTCGTTAATGGTCTCATTTTCATACACACAGTAAATTGTTAATAACAAAATAATCATCTACATACAACAGGATCGTTGTAGCGTCCACTAATGTCCTTTATACAGTGAGAGAAACAAGTTTGTTCATGGTGCCGCTACTTCATTCTATATGAGTTTTCTGGATTTGATTGGCAGTCTTTAAGAGTAATCTTCCAAAATCAGCATAAATAAGCAGTGGATCTTTCTGTGCATGCTGATAATTTTTAAATCTTAAATATAGACTTTTTCTGGTAATTCTATGCTGTAAACAAAAAAATTTTCCCTTGCTATTGAAGTGGAGTAAATAAACAGCCCAAATATATTTTACTTCTATATGTTTTGTTATTTGACTTGGAACAAGCCTATATAAATTTTTTATGTAATAGTAGTGGGAATTTTCATTATTTTTGGAATAAAGAAAATTTACATGATTTTCTGTTTTATATTTGTTATTTTTAATGGTTACACATGATATTTTTCATCAAATGAATAAACATTAATAGATACATTCATTCTAGTCTCAGGTTTGGGTATGTTATCAAGCACTGTATGAAAATCAAAATATTCAAGTTTAGGGTTAAGAGAGAAAAATTACAGGCAAGTATTAATTTTCTCAGCAAAATCTATCAAATCGTTAATATGTTTATGTAATGTAAAAGGTTTAGATAGATACACGAAAGGTAAAAATTGTTTTGAACCTGCCGAGAAACTATAAAAAACACTTTAAATTACGTCTACTTCAAGAGATATTAAATTTTTCTCTACAGCAGATACGTTTAATGTGATGCCGAATTCTAAATTTAAGAATATGTGACGTTGCAATGGGGGAGAGTACTGCAGCGTTCTAGCGTTCTAGTTATGGATGTGAATGACTGCGCGTCTGAGGATCAATCCACAGTAAGAATAGTAATCCACTCTGATAACGAGTAATTTAGCTTACTCCCCTTGACACTCTTAGTTTCTAGATACTTCTCCTTTTTTCATAGAAGGAACCAAGTAACGCCCCTTCATCCCTCTCCCCCACCCCACACCAATCTCAGAAATCCAGACCAGTTAAAGTATTAATCTCTCATGTATAAAACATCTCCAGCATCTGATTACCGAGCGAAGTGGCGCAGTGGCTAGCACACTAGACTCGCATTCCGGAGGACGACGGTTCAATCCCTTGTCTGGCCATCCTGATTTAGGTTTTCTGTGATTTCCCTAAATCACTCCAGGCAAATGCCAGGATGGTTTCTTTGAAGGAGAACGGCCGAAATCCTTCCCTAATCCGATGAGAACGATTACCTCGCTATCTGGTCTCCTCCCCCACAAGAGAACAAACCAGCATTCGATTAATTTAAAATTAATTAATACTTGACTGCTTGTGCTAAACCTTTAATGTAAGAAGAAGAGTATGAAATGACAGCATTTTAAATCTATTTATACTATACGAAATACTGGTAACCAATTTTTTTGTTGCCCCTGGAGTGCGTTGGATAGGCAAACTGCAACAGTCACGTTAAGCTGTTTTGTGAGACTGGTTGGTAATGAATACTTTTATAGAACATACTAACATACTACGTGTTATATGAGAATCTTCACATACAATGTATATGGTATCTTACAGCTAAGATGAGTGATTAAAAATAGTCAATAAGTAAATAATAATAAACACGAAATATTGAAGTACACAAACCAAGAAATTATTTAGAAAAAGTAATAAAAAAATAAAAAATAAAAAAAAATTGTGTTTGCTTTTACCCTGCTCTACTGACTCGAGAGTTCTTGCAGTGGCTTTCAAAATGAAAATATGTTACTTCCTTTCTATACCATGCCAATTTCAGACCACTTGATTTTTCATAATCATTATCTTTCGTGTCCATTACGAAGGTAGAATTAAGAGATAGCGCACGGAGCCAAGTATCAAAAGTATCCGGAGACCCTCCAAAACATACGTTTTTCATATTAGGTGCATTGTGCTGCCACCCACTGCTAGGTACTCAATATCAGCGAACTCATTAGTCATTAGACATCGTGAGAGAACAGAATGGGGCGCTCCGCAGATCTCATGGACATTGAAAGTCGTCAGGTTATTGGGTGTCACTTGTGTCATACGACTGTAAGCGAGATTTCCACACTCCTGAACATCCCTAGGACCACTGTGTCCGATGTGATAGTGAAGCACAAAAGCACACAGACCGACCTCGTTTGTTAACTGACATAGACCGCCGACAGATGAAGCGGTCCTAATGTGTAATAGGCACACTAATAACGACATCATCACACAGGAACTCCAAACTGCATCAGGATCCACTGCAAGTACTGTGACAGTCAGGCGGGAGGTGAGAAAACTTGGTTTTCATGGTTGAGCGGCTGCTCATAAGCTACACATCACGCCGATCAATCCCAAACGTTGTGTGGAGTGACGAATAACTGTACACAATGCACGATCCGATGGCGGGGCATGGGTATGGCGAATGCCTGGTGGACGTCATCTGCTAGCGTCTGTAGTACCAACAGTAAAATTCGGAGGCGGTAGTGTTATGGTGCGGTCGTGTTTTTCATGAAGGGGCTTGCACCCGTTGTTGTTTTGCGTGGCGCCATCACAGCACAGGTCTACATTAATGTTTTAAGCACCTTCTTGCTTCCCACTGTTGAAGGGCAATTCAGGGAGCACCTGTTCATAATGCACGGCCTGTGGCCGAGTTGTTACACAACAATAATATCCCTGCAATGAACGTGTCTGCACAGAGTCCTGACCTGAATCCTATAAAACACTTTTGGGATGTATTGGAACGCCGATTTTGTGTCAGGCCTCAACGACCGACGTCGATACCTCCTCTCAGTGCAGCACTCTGTGAAGAATGCGCTGCCATTCCCCGGGAAACCATCCAGCACCAGATTGAACGTGTGACTACGAGAGTGGAAGCTGTCATCAAGGCTGAGGGTGAGCCAACACCATATTGAATTATTTCAGCACTACCGATGGAGGGCGCCATGAATCTGTAAGTCATTTTGTACTATCTGTCACCAGTTATTATTTCTGCGATCACAACTGCCGAAGAAGATGTGGTAAGAAGCCTCAGCCGTAACTGCCAAGGCAAAGCGACTACGTCCTGTTGGGGAGGACGTTATTAGTTTCGTATGCAATAATATTCAATGACGAATGACAGTCAGACACGTAGGTTGTAATTTATTACGGAAGAAAGAAATGTACTCCAACAGCTATTAAAAACTGCAGGACCTTGACCGTGAAGGTGGCAAGCAACAAATGGCAAACTGGCTGAAGGGCACTGCATGCTTTTACTTGGAGTCGGTTGGCATATAAGCACAAAGGCACGTACGTAGGTGGGGATAACATCTGCTAAATATTGACTATAACTGACGAGCACGCAGGGGGTTTCTCATTCGCAAACAGTATTCACAAGTTGTTTCTTTCTGAGATGACTGAGTTATACCTCGTGTAAGAAGTAGAAATGTCTCTTCAGCTGCTGAATGTCGAGAGCATCACGATATGGTTCATCGAGATTGCATCTTATCGTTTCAGGTAATTGCTGTTTGAGCTATTCCGAATCCCTCGACTATGGAACTGAGAGGATCAGCACGTTCATATCCAACGTTTTTCGGGACCACAAGGATAGGAAATAGTAGATGAAAGGTTTTCTTGGAAAATGTCGCTGTTAAGGCAATTTTAAAGCTAGAGCTACGAAAATTGGTATTCGGTTTCTCGGTAAGAAATAAAGAAATAAGTTTCTCAGTATTTTGGGTGGTGAAATAGTGAGTGAATATTTTTTTGGAAATATGTCATTATTAGAGAACTATTAAAGTATGTTTAAAGCTATGTCTACGAACATTGGTGTTTGACTTCTCCCTTACAAATCAGAAAAAACGTATTACATTGTTTTGGAAACTGAATCCCCAAGAGGCCGAAGTCACTATTTTAGGAAAGTTAACCCCAAAGGGTGTGAAATAGGGATGAGAATCTCTGCGAAAATACACTCCTGGAAAAGGAAAAAAGAACACATTGACACCGGTGTGTCAGACCCACCATACTTGCTCCGGACACTGCGAGAGGGCTGTACAAGCAATGATCACACGCACGGCACAGCGGACACACCAGGAACCGCGGTGTTGGCCGTCGAATGGCACTAGCTGCGCAGCATTTGTGCACCGCCGCCGTCAGTGTCAGCCAGTTTGCCGTGGCATACGGAGCTCCATCGCAGTCTTTAACACTGGTAGCATGCCGCGACAGCGTGGACGTGAACCGTATGTGCAGTTGACGGACTTTGAGCGAGGGCGTATAGTGGGCATGCGGGAGGCCCAGTGGACGTACCGCCGAATTGCTCAACACGTGGGGCGTGAGGTCTCCACAGTACATCGATGTTGTCGCCAATGCTCGGCGGAAGGTGCACGTGCCCGTCGACCTGGGACCGGACCGCAGCGACGCACGGATGCACGCCAAGACCGTAGGATCCTACGCAGTGCTGTAGGGGACCGCACCGCCACTTCCCAGCAAATTAGGGACACTGTTGCTCCTGGGGTATCGGCGAGGACCATTCGCAACCGTCTCCATGAAGCTGGGCTACGGTTCCGCACACCGTTAGGCCGTCTTCCGCTCACGCCCCAACACCGTGAAGCCCGCCTCCAGTGGTGTCGCGACAGGCGTGAATGGAGGGACGAATGGAGACGTGTCGTCTTCAGCGATGAGAGTCGCTTCTACCTTGGTGCCAACGATGGTCGTATGCGTGTTTGGCGCCGTGCAGGTGAGCGCCACATCAGGACTGCATACGACCGAGGAACACAGGGCCAACACCCGGCATCATGGTGTGGGGAGCGATCTCCTACACTGGCCGTACATCTCTGGTGATCGTCGAGGGGACACTGAATATTGCACGGTACATCCAAACCGTCATCGAACCCATCGTTCTACCATTCCTAGACCGGCAAGGGAACTTGCTGTTCCAACAGGACAATGCACGTCCGCATGTATCCCGTGCCACCCAACGTGCTCTAGAAGGTGTAAGTCAACTACCCTGGCCAGCAAGATCTCCGGATCTGTCCCCCATTGAGCATGTTTGGGACTGGATGAAGCGTCGTCTCACGCGGTCTGCACGTCCAGCACGAACGCTGGTCCAACTGAGGCGCCAGGTGGAAATGGCATGGCAAGCCGTTCCACAGGACTACATCCAGCATCTCTACGATCGTCTCCATGGGAGAATAGCAGCCTGAATTGCTGCGAAAGGTGGATATACACTGTACTAGTGCCGACATTGTGCATGCTCTGTTGCCTGTGTCTATGTGCCTGTGGTTCTGTCAGTGTGATCATGTGTTGTATCTGACCCCAAGAATGTGTCAATAAAGTTTCCCCTTCCTGGGACAATGAATTCACGGTGTTCTTATTTCAATTTCCAGGAGTGTAATTCTTACATTACAAAATTTTAAGGCTCAATTTATGACAATTAGTATTTAACTCCTTGATTAAATATAACTAAATATTTGTTATGGTGTGAAAGTTGTATGGAAATATCTCCACAAAAACGCAAAAGGCATCATTAAGGATAACTTTGGACTGCAGCTACCAGAATCGCTTTTTGGGCAGAAGTACATTCGGGAAATACCGTTTTTATATGGCGTTCATTAACGTGAAAAGCTTAGAAAGTGTTGCAAATTGTGAGCAACATAAAAACTCGATTAAATAGAAACAAAAACAAAAGGACCTGTGCCAGAGATACAGTCGACGCAAGCGTAGCAGCGGGCACTGAGTTAGTGCCGTGTAATACCAGCGACCTGCCCCAGTTGTGCACGAGTATCACTAACAAGGGAAAGCCGACGTTGGTCGGTCTCTGACACAGTAGAAACTTGACAGCGCCATAGAAAGATAAAAAGAAAGGGACATCTATTTCGGATATTTCAGCATGCAATAGCTTCCAAGAAAGTGAAGATCAAAGTTTCAATGCACTTCGTCTGGCTAATTGCGCGACACAACTACAACGGCATTGGTAGCACATTGAGTAAGGGCAAAGAGTCGAGACTTTGCGTGCTGTGTTCAGATCCAGTCTTGTGCTTTCTCTTTCTTTTGTTTTTATGGGAGTATGTGACGTCAATATATTTTTCATGAAATGCAGTGGGAGCATTGACAAAGGAAATAAAGATTTGATATCTTACTCGACGGTTGGCACGGATTAAAACGATCCATGAAAGTTTTCAGTTGTCTCCAAGAAGTAAGTGACAAATTGGTCCCTAGAGTCCATCAAGAAGTAAAATAGTTAATAGAAGGACATCAAAAATTAATGGAATATCGGAATGTGTACGCAACAGCAACGAAATCTGGAAAGCTCACAAAAGAACCTTATCATTAGTTTACTTTACGTAAAACTATAGCACTTTCACTACGTGCTACGTTATGCCTGGTTTACCGCGAATCATCGCCAGATACAGAGGTTGTTTTCCCACTAAGATTCACACAAATTGATGTGACTATGGTGCATGTGCCTTGGCACGTTGCTCGTGGTGTTCCGATTTTTGTTCACCTGGAACGTTCCTACGAATGCATTGGTTCTCTTGAAGCGTAAATGAGAAGTACAAAGAAAAACTCGAAATATTAGAAATTTTATGTCTTTAATTTTAAATTATTGTTAGTCATGTATGATTATATGAGAGTTGTGGTGATACTTTCTATTGTAGTAAGATTTGAAATGCTTTTTTTGTTTTGTCAATAATTCGATTATATTTTACGATCTCACGAAAAATATTGATGTGATATGCTTTCGTGACAACAAAATGAAAACAAAACACATAACTTCATTTGAACACGGGGCGTGGCAGTTTGAAACTCTCCACATAGACAGTGCGCTACCTACCTACTTGGATTTACGATGCGCGAGTGAACTGGCGAAGTCGCGTCGAAAGCTGGAGTGTCATTTTCTCGAAAACCATTCGAAATACATGTCCCTTTATTTTCGCTCTTCTTGCAACCTACCAAGTTTCCACTGTGTCAGAGAGCTACGGCGGGTTCCCATTGTGCCTGCAGCCGGACGAGTTGTCTGGCGTAGCGGTAATAAATTTTAGACACAAGACTTCCTCGTAAATAAATCCATCTTTGTATCAGTGAGAACTCCCTACAGTGGTTCTCGAAATTATCCTTCAGAAACAGATTGGAAAACGCGGCACCTAACTGCCATTTCCTGGGAGCTTGGCAAAACCTTAAGGTGCCGGAAGGCTTCATGACAGTGGGTGCCTAAGCAGTTGGGCGACATGATGGAAGGCAAGCGAATGATGTCTTCACTGAATCATCTGCAATGGTACTCCAAGGAGGGTCAAAGTTTCCTGAACCCCCATATTACTGGCGATAAAAGGTGGATACTGCGTTTCACACCGGAATTCCGGTAACACAGTAGCAGCGTATGTTGTGAAAACATCCAGGTTCGCCTGTGACAAAAAAAATTGCGTTCAGCGCCATCTGTTGGGAAAGTGATGTTAACGGCCTTTTGAGATAGCCGTGGACTGCTCCTGCCAGATTTCACACCACAAGGTGCAACCATTAATGTCGACAGTTATTGTCCCACACCGTCATATCCGAGGGCTACCGTCAGGCGAAGGTCGAGGGATTCTCGAAGTGGAAAACGTGATTCTGCTCCACGACAATGCGAGACTACATGTGGCAATCAGAACTGCCAAAAAGCTCCGGCCATTCGGACCACCCGCCATACAGTCCAAACCTCGACTTATTGATTTCCACGTTTTAGCACCACTGAAGAAGTTCCTGGCAGGACAGCGACTCACAAGTAACAATGAACCAAGACAGCAGTCCGAAGGTGGTTCCTTAATCGGATCGACGAATTCTGTTTCAGGGGCACATCAAATTTAGTGCTGCTATTGGAAAAATGTGTGAATTCTCGTGGTGACTGTGTGGAAAACCAGTGTAAGGTATATAGATTTGGATGTATATTTGTCATGAGCTGTACGTGTCTTACTTTGGCTAATAGAAAACAGGGGCAAAGTCTTTCCGATTTGCCTTCGCACACGAGTGACCCAGCCCGACTACGCATGGGCAGTATTTACAGTCAGACAGATTGTGTGGCGTAGCGTAGTTTCATAGCGGGCTACTGCGTGGAGTTGTGAACAAATTTCAGAGAATAACGTTAATTAACTGAATATCCACACTTCCATATAACTTACGCAATGTAAGTGGCACACGACAGGAAAGTTGGATGGAGGCATGAATGCTACGTGTTCCATATTGAACTGGCGGTTGAGGTGATGTCTCATAGCAATAATGGGAGCACAAGGTGATGTTAGACACATGTTTACAAAGAATGGAAAAACTGTATGCGAACCATGGGTGTATGTGTGTGTGAATGATTTTGTGGTGTCACCGCCAGACACCACACTTGCTAGGTGGTAGCCTTTAAATCGGCTGCGGCCCTGTAGTATAAGTAGGACCCGCGTGTCGCCACTATCAGTGATTGCAGACCGAGCGCCGCCACAAGGCAGGTCTAGAGAGACTTCCTAGCACTCAACTCAGTTGTACAGCCAACTTTGCTAGCGATGGTTCACTGACAAATTACGCTCACATTTGCCGAGACGATAGTTAGCATAGCCTTCAGCTACGTTATTTGCTACGATCTAGCAAGGCGCCAGTATCCGTACTATTGATATTGTGAATCATGTACCATAAAGTGCGACGTTCTCCATTAAAGCATTAAAGTTAAGTATTCCACCAGCTACGTCCGTTTTTCTCAGTTCTAATTCCCTTGTCATGTTCCAGACCTCACGCCAGCCTGCGTGAGCTAAAACGCGTGCATTTCGGCCTCCTTTAGCAATACGGTTAGCTCTCCTGCCAACCACAACATTGGCGACGAGAGTAAAAGTGTTTTTATCTAAATGGCCCTGATTGACTTGTGTAATGGCTTCACCACAATCCCCAGATGTTCTGTCTGAATTTTATCGCTTACAGAATCAGCAGACGCAGGCGTAACTGGATGCCCTTGGACGGCTCGTCCTGGTTCAACGTGCGATGCAAAACGATGCGGCAGCAGCCGCTCCACCGGTAACGTAGCCACAACACGCTGTGGCACCCACTTTTCGTCCTTTTGATGCTGCACTGAATAGCTGGAAGGAGTGATCACGCCAATATGGATTCCATCTCACCGCTTACAGAATTGTGATAGTCAAATTATTTCGCCGACACGACGTAGCAACTCTGTCCTACGAAGAAAATTTGTCTGCGTTAGATGCATATTTCAAAGAATCAGTCAATGTAGTTGCAAAAAGGTATACCTTCTTTCGTACAAAACGTACGGCGGGCCAGACTAATTGGGAGTGGGTTGCAACCTTGCAAGACCTTACTAGGGATTGTGCTTTTGAGTGTCAATGTGGACTCCCTTATTCAGATACTATGGTACGTGATGCAATTGCACAGAACGTTTCTGATGTTCGTATACGTGAACAAATTCTGAAACTAGTCAATCCCTCCCTTCAACAAGTGATGGACATATTGGATCGGCAGGACACACTTGGCTATGCTCGCCCGCCGGCGAGCTGCACGGAACAGTAAACAGTCTTCGCGCCCGGCCGCGCCGCTGCCGCCAGGCGCTCAGGCACGTGATCCGCGCACGACAGCTAATGCTGTGATCAAATTATGCCCGCGGCGTGGTACTAAACATTCGCGTGAGAACTGCCCGTCACGCCAAGCTATTTGCTTTTATTGCAATAAGAAAGGACATGTTCAGAGTATTTGCCAGAAAAAGCTCAGATCGGAAGCTCAAAACCGTTCCAGGCCCTTTGCTTCGCGCCGGAATCGGAATCGAACCAAGGTTACTCAGGCTCGCCAAACTTCGCCCATGGAAATTCATGTAGTTCATTCCACTCCGCACAGTGCCACTCTCTCTAACAGTGACTGTGTTCGTCCCAAAAATAGTGTGCGTCGACATCGCCGGAACTCCCGTCAAGTCGAAAGTGATTATGTACCAGTGTCAGTTCACGTTGCACGAGACAGTCGCTCTTGTCGTCAGCAGGACAATAAACTTTTTGTAGACTTGGACATTAACGGCAAAGTGATACCATTCCAGCTCGATACCGGAGCTGCAGTTTCACTAATCAATCAAGACACGTACAAACTGCTGTGCACACCTTCGTTGCATGCCGCAGATATTAAGTTAACAAGCTATTCAGGTCAAGAGATCCCTGTGATAGGACAGTGCAGCCTTCTTGCAACATACAAAGGACAAACAAAACTTGTGTCATTATACGTCCTTCGTTCTTCTTCTGCAGTGAACTTGTTTGGTTTCGATTTATTTCATTTGTTTAACTTGTCTATAATTAATAAGGTCCTATCAGTGAATCAGACTGTGTCTTCAGACAGTGTTTCTCGTTTATGTGAAGAATTTGCAGACATTTTTGCACCGGGCCTCGGTTGCGCTAGGAACTATACAGCACATTTCGAACTGAAAGTAAACGCGCAGCCGAAAATTTTCAGGGCGCGCAATGTTCCCCACGGATTGCGTGATAAGGTCGTCAAAACATTACACGATTTGGAATCACAAGGTGTAATTGAACGCGTGCAGGCTTCTCTCTGGGCATCACCCTTAGTAATTTTGCCAAAACCTTCCGGAAAGTTGAGACTTTGTGTGGATTTGAAGGCAACAGTGAATCCTCAACTAGTGATCGCAACTTTTCCTTTACCCCATCCGGAACATCTTTTTGACAAACTGTGCTCGGGTAAATATTTTCGAAGTTGTACCTCGCAGATGCGTCCTTGCAAATACCAGTGGACGAAGAATCCCACCGCGTTTTGGTGGTTAACACGCATCTTAGGTTGTATCAATTCAAACGACTGCCATTCGGGTGTGCATCCGTCCCTGCATTGTTTCAACAATATCTACAAACTCTTTGTGCGTCGGTCCCTACTGCAGAAAATTATCTGGACGATATTGTGATATCTGGAAAGACGGAAGAAGAACATTTGGCCAATCTCAGAACATTATTTCAGGTCTTGCGACAAAATGGTCTTCGCTTGCGGAAGGACAAATGTGTGTCTTTTGCTCGTGATTTGCTATACCTGGGACATGTAATCAATGCCCAATGTATACATCCCAGTCCCACGCACCTTCGTGCCATACAAGACTTGCCTTCGCCGCAGAATTTGAAGCAGCTACAGAGTGTGCTGGGAAAAATTAAGTATTATCGCTGTTATATACCACACGCCGCTTCATTTCAGCTCTGTTTCATCGCTTACGCCGTAAGGGTGTTCCGTTCGTGTGGACGACGGAATGCGAACGCCCCTTTTGACAGTTGAAACCGGCGTTGCTTTCCAATACTTGCCATACGCCATTCGATCCCCCAGAAGCCCCTTTTGTTGATGGTGGATACATCGGATTTCGGGATCGGTGCTGTGCTTGCGCTCAAAGATGGATCGCACGATCGTCCAATTGCCATTGCGTCCAAATTGCTCTCGTGTGCGCAAAGAAATTATTCACGTATCGAGAAAATAGCTTTGGCTCTCGTATTTGGTGTTACAAAGTTTCATGATTTCTTATATGGTCGTCACATTACCATAATCACAGACCACAAACCTTTGACATCGCTTTTTCATCCGACCAAGCCTGTACCTCCACGTACAGCGCAGAAATTGATTCGCTGGTCTATTTTCCTCTCGCACTACCGCTACGATATCTCGTATCGGTCCACTGCTAAGCACAGAAACGCCGATGCGTTGTCCCGCTAACCTGTTGCTGCGGATAAGGCATTCGATTCATCTGAAATTGCTTGCATGTTCATTGATGCGGAAACAGATGACGTGGTCGAATCGTTTCCGATTGATTTTCGTCGTGTAGCTACAGCCACAGCTGCCGACCCTGTCCTTGCTCCCGTTCTGCGTTTTGTTGCTACGCAACGGCCTTTGTCAAAGTCACGGATCGGAGACTCGTTGGTTCGTCGATTTTTTGCTCACAAGGAGAGACTTTTTGTACGACGTGGTGTTTTACTGTTGCGATCTTATAATGATCAGTTCAGGGTCGTGGTACCACGTTCGTTACAGTCCTCTGACTTACAGTTTCTCCACCAAGGACATTGGGGTACAGTGAGAACTAAACAACTTGATCGTCAGCACTGTACTTGGTTCTGAATCGATGCCGCGATTACGAATATGTGCTCTTCTTGCATGGTGTGTGCCGAACAACAATCAGCACCACCGCGGAAATTCTTTGCATGGCCAAAAGCCACTTCCCCTTGGCAACGCTTACACATCGATTGCCACCATCCAAGCGTTATCTGCTATCTTTTGCAATGAAGGTCTTCCACTAACTATTGTTTCCGACAATGGCCCACAATTCATGTCCGCAGAATTTCAGTCATTCTACAAGGCCAATGGTATTCGACATCTGACGACCGCACCCTTTTCGCCACAGTCAAACGGTGCCTCTGAAGGATTGGTTAGGACTTTCAAGTCAAAGATGTTGAAAATGAAAGAGTCGCATTCTCGGGAGGACGCGTTATTGCTCTTTTTGTTCTCGTATCGCTCTCAGCCCCGAGATGGTCGCTCGCCAGCTGAGTTGCTCCACGGTCGCCCTAATCAAATCTTGATGTCTTTGCTACGTCCGCCGTATCAGGATCCTGTGCAGCGGCAGACACCTGGTTTTGCTCCAGGCGACGTTGTCTACTGTCCGCCACTATCGAGGTTCACGTCGTTGGCTCGAAGGTCCTCGCTTGAGGTGCGTCGACATCTGAATCAGCTGCGCCTCTGTCGTCGCACGGGATCTGCCGCTCGCCGTCTGCTCTCAGCGACGGTGCCGTCCGGTCAGCGGCCCGGGGACCCATCTACTGCCACGCCTCAGCCCCAGCTGTTACCGACGCTGCCTTCCATTTTGCCCCATGGCGACGAGTCGCCGCCACCGCCGCCGCCGACGCCTGTTGTCCCGCCGGCGACGTCCGCAGTGGACGCGTCGCTGCAACCGCCGGGCGCCTCCCTGGGTCACGCGCCACCGATCGCTTCCCGAAACCAGTTGTCCTCCGACATGGAACTCTTGCCCGCTCCGGACCATATGTCGTCTTCGCCCGTAGGGTGCCCCGGCCCGATGGAGGTCGACGCTTCGGCCCCTCCTGTCTCTCTACGAGCGCATACACAGCATGTTGGCGTGCACCCTGGAGCAGGTTTTCAGGCGTTTCCTAGCTCCCCACGGTCCGAATGGCAGGGTGCGGGTGGCACAGCCTCGCCTGTTGTTAGGCTCCCCACCTCGTTGCATACGTCAACAGGGGGTCCTCCCCACGGCGGGCGGAAGCCTTATACCACGACCGTTCGCCGATTTGCTGGGGAGGAATGTGGTGTCACCGCTAGACACCACACTTGTTAGGTGGTAGCCTTTAAATCGGCCGCGGTCCGGTAGTATACGTCGGACCCGCGTGTCGCCAATATTAGTGATTGCAGACCGAGCGCCGCCACACGGGAGGTCTAGAGAGACTTCCCAGCACTCGGCGCAGTTGCACAGCCGACTTTCATAGCGATGGTTCACTGACTTCTACGCTCTCATTTGCCGAGAGGATAGTAAGCATAGCCTTCAGGTACGTTATTTGCTACGACCTAGCAAGACGCCATGATTAGTTTCTGTTGATATTGTAAATCATGTACCGTCAAGAGCGACGTTCGTCATTAATGGATTAAAGTAAAGTATTCCACCAGCTACGTCCGTTTTTCTCAATTCTAATTCCCTTGTCATGTTCCAGACCTCACGCCAGCCTGCATGAGCTAAAACGCGCGCATTTGGGCCTCCTTTAGTAACACGGTGTTGGCTCTCCTGCCAACCACAACAGATTCAATTTGTATCATAGGCAAGCAGAGATGACGCAAATAAATAACAATAATAAAACACGCAAAAAATGACAATACAAGTTTAACTCGTTTATAGAATGAATTTACGTCCTGAGGCGGAGTGTGCACTGATATGAAACTTCCTGGTAGATTAAAACTGTGTGCTGGACTTAGACTGGATCATAAGCCCTTTACCTTCCACGAGCATGTGGTCTACCGACTGACACGATTGGTTATGACTCATACTTGAGTAGCTAAGTTGGTACAGCGCTTGCACGTGAAGGGCGAAGATCCCAGGTTCGAGTCGCGTACTGGCACACAGTTTTACCCTCCTAGGAAGTAGCATTTTGGCGCCCACTCAGCTACAAAGTGAAACTTCATTCTGTAAACGTCCTCCAGGCTTTGTCTAAGCAATGTCTCCGCACTATACTTTCTTCCAAGAGTGATATCCCTGCAAGTAGCGTCTGTGAAGTTTGGAACGAAAGAGATGATGTACTGGCGAAATACAGTTGTTTATTTTGTGTTACAGCACTTCCCCAGTGAAGCTTAGCACGCTCTGCGATGCTTTGTCGAGGCTAATTGTTGCAGTTCTTTGTCGTGGACTCTCTATACAGCATAGACAACTGCGTCCATATCTAGGTTTGATTCAAGAAAGGCGGAAACGATGGCGATTATTGCTAGAAGGACTGGTTTTCGGTTATATCGTTTTTTTTTCAATAGCAGTTTAACTGGACTGTGAAAACTGCTCAAAGTAACTGGTTTAAGAAATAACCTCTTTTCGATTTTTTGTTCCTACTGTGTTCTGTAGATAAATATGGAAATCGAACAAAGACTGAAAAATTTTCTCTCCCTCAGTTTCAAAACACAAACAATCAAAATATTGAGCTAATAAGCAAACAAAAAAAGGCAGTCCGTGCACCGTTCGCTGCTTTTCTCGAAAAGTGAGACGTGGTTGGCTACTTCAAAAGATCCCCAGTGTTCTCCTATTGACTGGAATTTTTTGTAACTGTGCTCAAAAATCGTGTTGTAATAGCGGATCGTAGCACTACTTGGGCATTGCAAACAGCCAGTACTAAAGCGTGAAAACTGCGGTTGGAGAACTCTTGTTAATTTGTCCGTTTTCAAATGTTAAAAGCATATAAAGGCATGTTGTGTACACAGGCAGTAGATGATTTGCTTTGTGGTTTTATTTTAAAGTATGAGTGAACTGTCAAGTTCTAACTTTTCTCCTTATATGATGTCACAAGTTTGTTTTGGCTTCTCACATTTTTAATCTTTTAAAGCAAATGGACTTCGTAAAATACCTCAGAAAAGGAATGGCTCCATTCTGTAATACAACTGATGTCCGACGATTACAGTGAGAAACTATCATATAGACCAGATAACGCAAGTCTCACACCCTACACGCGCACGCATACCTTCTAATAGGCCACGCCTCATGGTAACTGTACATACTGACCCAGCAAAGGTATGGCGCTTCTTATACTATTCGTTTATTACCCGTTTCTGTCGGTATTGTTATTAACATAGAACGGATTGTTTTTCCCATTTTATAATATAACACAATATTACAAAGCAATGCAAATTTTACGAATAAAAAACACTCGTTCCTTAAAAAAAAAGGTTTATTTAAAAACGGACGGTGAGCATTGCTGGAATGGCTAATTGATGTTTCGACTATTTTTAGCCAGTTATTAATAAAAAAAATAAAAGTATCTGATATGACCAAGGCCACCCAAATAGCCAGTCAACGAAGCAACGTTGCTTCTTGGAAAAAAATTTACTCGTAGAAAAAAAATGAAACATCACATATTTTGGATTCGCATGTTTTCTTCGCAATGCAATTATTTTCAAATGATTGGAGGGGATTTATTGGTTAAAAGTACTTCATTATTTCAAACTGTAAGTGTGTCATCACAGCCTGATGAAGAAGTGGTTATCTTTTCATCACTACCCGAATTTATTACAATGCTTCAGAGTTGAGTAACTGACTGCCGATTGTTCTTGAAATTTACAGTGAATTAAGTGTGCGAATTGCGATTACTAATCTGAGGGAAGCAGCCACTGGCAGATTGAAATTGTAGCCAAATTTCGAAATGCGTATCGCCAGGTCATTGAGAGGTGATACTAGGTTAAGAGACAGAGTGGAGAAAGGGAACTCTTCCGAGATTGGATCACACAACCTGTCGGCTTCCAGCCACACCTTCTACCGCTCGCTACACCACCACATGAGATATTACGAATTAGGTCCTGCTTGCTGCATTCACGAAACATTGCTGCTGTCTCTGGTTATGGACCCTGTTTGGTAGTTGACAATGGTATCGTTTTCTCAACTTAATTCCAATTCGTCCTAATTCAGACGGTATGTATGAAATGTATATAAACTACATACAGAAACCTTCCTGAAGACTCAGCGTATCTGTTAGTAAAAATTGGGTAAAAAGCACGACAGAATTTCCTGAGACTAACCTGCCTATGCAGACGGACGCGAGCAAGCGACTTTAAGTCATGGCGTACCTCCTAATATCGTGTCGCAGCTCTTTTTCTTCGGCGTAGTGCAGTAACTCAACGTAGCATCGACTCAACAAGTCGTTGGAGGTCCCCAGCTGGCTCTACAGTCGCCTACAACTGCGAAAGTGTTGCCGATGCAGGATGTTCCATGGAGTTCATGTCGGTCTATGTGGGTGGCCAAATCGTTTGCTTGAATTGTCCAGAATGTCTTCAAACCAATCGCAAACAACTGTCACCCGCTGACATGGCTTATTGTCAACCATAAAAATTACATAAATGTTTGAGAACATCAAGTTCATGAAAGACTGCTAATGTTTTCCAAGTAGCCGAACATAAGCGAGTAGCCAATCGATTCCATGTAAACACAGTCCACAATGTTGTGGAACCTCCAAGAGCCAACAATGTGTGTTGTTGACACCTTGGGTACACGGATTCGTAGGGTCTGCACAACACTCGAACTTTACCACGAGCTCTTACCAAGTGAAATCGGGATTCATCTGAGCAGGCCACAGTTTTCCAGTTATCGAGGGTGCAACTGATACGGTCACGAGCCCAGGATAGGCGCTGTAGGCGATGTCGTGTTGTTAACAAAGGCACTGACGTCGGTCGTCTGCTGCACATAGCCCATTAACGCCAAATTTCGCCATATTGTGCTAGCGGGTACGTTCGTCGTACGTCCCACATTGATTTTTGCGGTTATTTCACGCATTGTTGCTTGTCTGTGAGCACTGACAACCTTACGGAAACGCCGCTGCTGTCGGTCATTCAGTGAAGGCTGTCGGCCACAGCATTGTCTGTGGTGGAAGGAAATGACTGATATACCTTGAATATATTAGTAATCCAGAACAATGCCATAGCTATTAACATATTGCTTCGCTGCAAATTACTTTAAGACTGCAATTTGAACACTAATGTTTTGTAATATTGTCACGTCTAAACCATAGTCAAGTTCAAATCCAAAGGCAGGGTCATCAGCGAAATAGATTACTTACAACTGAAGCAATTTTTATTACCGACGTTAACGTAGAGCTACAATAGAAGTGAACTCCTGGACGGAGAATGTAGCTATTTACACAGACATCAAATATTGAAGAACTCTTGTGTTGATATAGACAGCGACTATTTCAGAATGCTGGTATTTACATATACATCGAATATTCCACAATACACAAACATGACAAACATTAAACAGTTCAAGAACCTTCCTCAACTTATAAATACTTAATAGCAAATCAATGCTAGTGTCTGTGTTTGAACTTGCGATCTACAGCACGCAATGCTATTAGCTGTGCTTTAGTATTGTGCCACTTGCATATTAAATGATTTGAGAAAGAGATTCAAGAGGGCAGGTCCTGACAACGTAGCAATAAATAAATTTAAAAGAGCTTCGAGGCACTCACTATCAACCGGGGAAACGATCAGAATCATTTACTTGGCGTCTGAAGGATACCTACAGTCAATACAGTCACTGCCGAAATAGATACATCTCGAGGAAAAAAATTCAGTGATAATGTTCGTGTCTAACATTGGTGCAGCTAGTGCAGCGACTGCAGCTGTTATGTTACTGATTCCAGAGGCTGCACTTACACTTTCAATAATTACGTCACAACATAAATAGCTTCCAAAAGTGATTAAAAACTGTGCCACTACACATCATAACAATGTGCGCCAAAAAAGACAACGACATAAATAAATTCGCCATTGTGAGCATGCTCTGTTCCGCAATGTTTATTAATATCATTGTATTACAATTACACAAAATGAAATTTCATGACTTATTAGCAGGTCCCAGAACCTATCCCGTGGTGTCAATGGAATAGGGTTAATGTAATGTGAACGACAAATTATTGTTCATTCGAGACTGCGATTCTGGCCAGCCCTGAGACTTACATTTGTAGGTGTTCGCAACCAGAATCGATGCGATATTTGGTATCAGTACAAATATCGGAAATTCTGTCGATACCTCGATAATATCGGAAAAGTTAACTGGTACCGGAGCCCCCGCAACGTGTTGATTACTTATTGATTTCTAAGCTTTTCTTATTAACAACAAAAAGCTGCATGTATGGAAATAGACTATGTTTTCATGATCCAACATTAACTTCAAACTGAAAACAAACGTAAGAAGTAAATGACAACTTTTCTAAGCTTAAGCAAAACACGGAACTTGACAAACATTTTAAGCTATCAACGTTTATTATTAGTTTAGCGCACCATTACAACGCTCTTTTTAAGACAAAAGCTCTCCATTTCAATACAAGGCAAAGTGCAGTGTAGGAATTATGTTACGTTTGTATTAGACAAATGGAGGACTGGTTTTCAGGTGTTTCTACCAAAATACTGTGCTCTGCTGACCCATCTGGTTCTGGATGTTTCAGTTACTTCTGTACAACTATAGGTCCTAGGCAAATAATGAAAATCATATTACAGTCATTTAAAAATATTCGCACCTCAGACTCGTTTACACTGAGGTGAATAAAACGGCGTAGCGATATACAAATACACAGATGGCCGTAATATCAAGCACACAGGGTATAAAAGGGCAATCCTTTGACGGAGCCGTCAGCTTTAGTCACGTGATTCGTGTGAAAAGGCTTCCGCCGTTATTGTGGCCACACGACAGCAAAGTTAACAGACTATGAACGCGGAATTGTAGCTGGAGCCAGAAACATGGGACATTACATTTCGGAAATCGTTGGGGAATTTAATAATCCGTGACCCTCAGTGGCAAGAGTGTGCCGGGAATACCAAATCTCAGACTATTGAATATGTTTTCTGAAAACTGTCTTGAGCACCTACTTCGGCAGACCACACGCGATGGAGATCTCACAGACCCTGTAGGTACAAACAGGTCGGACCTTTTCGATGGCGTTAGGATAGAGATGGCGATCATAATGACATCATAACAACTATTGTTACGAAAGTTATTTAATCATTTAAGAACGCTAGGAGAGTATTTCTGCTACAAAGAGCAGATAAACAGTCGTTAGCATCTCACTTAGTCAGTGATCTGACATCACGTAGTTCCAGTAAGATGGATGTAAAATTTTTATGGACAAAATGTAAGCGGACTGTAAATCGTGGTCTGGAGAACTATGAACATAGTAGGTGGATTAAGGACGGAAAAGACCAACCATTTTTTAACAACCAAAAAAAGAGGCAGAGGCTGTTACACACTGGGTTCAAAATGGAATGCGCAGTGACGAGAGTAAAGGTTAGTACAGATTCTGAGAAGCTGTCGAAGTCGATTGATTCTAAGAGGATACAAGGCGACTTAGACAACATTTCTAGCTGGTGTGATGGAACGCAGATGGCTCTAAATGAGGAAAAATGTGAGTTAATGTGGATGAAATGGAAAAATGAATATGTAGTTTTCGGATACCGAATTAGTAGTGTACTGCTTGACACAATCACATTGTTTAAATATATAGGAGTAAAGTTGCAAAGCGACATGAAATGGAACGATTATGTGAGGAGTGTGATAGGGTAGGTAAATGGTGAACTTTGGTTAATTGGGAGAATTTTGGGAAAGTGCAATTCATTTGTAAAGGAAATCGCATATAGGACACTAGTGATTCGTATTTTTGAATACTGCTTAAGTGGTTTGGATACGTACGAGTTCAGATTAAAGGAATACATCGAAGCGATTAGGAGGCACGCTGCTAGATTTGTTATCGATAGGTACGAAAAACACACAAGTATTACGGAGATGCTTCGGTAACTCAAATGGGAATTAATCACGACATGTAAGCTTTCACGGACGGCGTCTTCATTAATTACAGCTTCCGGGCTGAATTGCCGTGGTCCATATATAAAACTTTTCTTTCCTGACGTTTCGTTGCCTACTGCGGGCAACATCTTTCGAAGTGAATCGGCGACTGGCTGCTAGGCGCTGGAGGTCCCGCTTATACAGACCGCTTAGATAGCGCCACCTCTCATCACTTGCTTTCGATTTTAAAACTATCTCTGGCTAGTGCCATCTCTCTCGATTACAGGTAATCGATTGTCACTTCGTTGGTGCAAAGTCGACCGCCATATCTTGCCTAGTTTATTCCTTCTTTTTTATTAAAATTATTTTCGTGCTTGTAGAGCTCTATGGCTTCTGTATACATGTGAGGTCCTAGCTATCACGTTTCTCTCAATAAATTTTATTTCGTGATCACTGTCTTTGAAAACGTGTTCCGCTACAGCTGATTTGTCAGTTTGTTCCAATCTACATTTCTTTTTGTTCCCTTGTTCCCTTAGGCGGTTATTAACACTCCTTCTAATTGTTCCAATATAAACCATGCCACAGCTACACGAAATTATCATCCTAGGCAGAAGAGAGGAGTTATACAAACTTTCGTGGACAGAGCTAATAACATCTGTGAGCCAGTTTGTTTGCAAGATGAATCAAGCCATTTGCGAACGGCTTTCAAGAGAAATGGGTACACTGATAACGAGATGATCGAGCAGTCCACCCTAGAAGAAAAGTGTCCGAATGGACTTAACTTCTAAGGTCATCAGTCCCCTAGAACTTAGAACTACTTATACCCAACTAACCTAAGGACATCATACACATCCATGCCCGAAGCAGGTTTCGAATCTGCGAGCCTAGCGGTCGCGCGGTTCCAGACTGTAGTGCCTACAACCGCTCGGCCACCGCGGCCAGCTGGAAAAGTTTTTCTTCCATTTTGTACACGAGGTAGCGACATCGCACGTGGTCCTACTGCGCTCGTATCTATCGGGCCGCACATTACACGTCCGCGCAGATGGTGGCACCTCCACCGACCGGCAGATTCGCGCGGTACTGCCGCAGGGTCGGTTCTCGGCCCCCTGCTGTACTCCCTCGACACCACCGACGCACCGCGGGTGGCACGCGTGGAGTTAGCGCTTTATGCTGACGACACGGCGTTGTTGACCGGCAGCACGAATGTTGCCGAGATGCGCGGCCGCCTCCAGCTCGGATGTGACAACGCTGCGAAGAGCCAGGCTGTCGCCTTCAGTAGGAAGAGGCTGCCTCCGGAGCTGCCGCCGGTCACGATCGTGGAGGGCCCATCCCACGTTTGCTGACCGTCAAATATCTGGGGGTCACACTGGACAGGTATCTGACGTGGCTGACCCACGTCCGCAACGTTAGAGGGAGAGCAGTGGGGAGACTACGTGCGCTGTACCCGCTGCAGAACCCCTCGTGTACACTACCTCCACTCCAGGGCTTCTCCATGTACAAGGCCTCGGTACGGCCGGTTCTGGAATATGCGGCGTGGAGTGGGGTAACGCAGCAGCGACGCTCATTGCGACTCTCCAACTCGTCCCGAATAGGGCGCTGCGACTTGCACTCCACGAGCCGTCTCACTACCCCACGAGGCTGCGGGATGGCTTCCGGCAAATCGCCAGGGTGTTCCACAACATCGCAGAACACTCTGACAGCCGTCTAATTCGTGGGATGGGCCAACAGGTTCACCACAGGCCGACAACACGGTGGCCCGACCTACTGCGGGATACAAAGAGCGCCTCTACAGCCAGGGACGCTCCTGAGGACAGCTCGTCCAGACAGGCCCCACTGCCAACACGACGGGTCAGCGCAGCAACAGTAGCTCCGCTGCTTACACTGCCTCTGCACCTGGCATATGTCGCCAGTGTTTTACAGCCGAGATATGGCTGCAAATGGGAAATCCGGTGACACAAGCGTCTTTGACAAAAGGCAGTTTATTATTACGTAGAGCCTGTGAACGTGTATCTCAAAGACGGCGAAGCCGATTGACTGTTCACTTGCGACTGTCGTGAGCGTCTACGGAAGAGAGGCAAGACAGCGAAACTACCACTAGGTGCTAAATGGTTGGACGTCCGCGACTCTTAAAAGAACGTGGGGTTCGGAGGGTTGTCTGTTCTGTAAAGTAGGATAGATGGTGGTCCGTGGCATCTCCACCGAAAGAGCACAGTGCTGGTGCACGCACAGGTGTTTCGGAGCACACCGTGCATCGTACACTGATGGACATGGATCTCCGCTGCAGTCCGCCCCTACTTGTTCACATGTTGACCCAAAGGGTCGCCGATTACGCTAGCAGTGAGCACGGGTCATCGGGATTCGATCGCCTATCAACAGAGGGGGCCTCCACAAACGCTGTCATCGTGCTGAAGGGCGGCTCGAAATGTGCAGCGCGCCACGGACGCAGGCCGAGGGTAGCAGTATTAAGCTATGGGAGACATTCTCCTGCTCTTGCGTAGGACCTGTGGCAGTAACCGAAGACACGCTGCCAGCTGCGAACACCTGCAGCCCTTCATGCTTGATGTCTTCCCCGACGACGACGTCATCTTTCAACAGTATGACTGCCCGTGACTCGGAGCCAGAACCGCGCTACGGTGGTTTGAGCAGCATTGTAGTGAACTCACGTTGATGTCTCTGCGAGTAGTTTCGCCTGATATAAATCGTATGGAACCCGTATGAGACATCACCGCGTACATAAATCAGCGACCTGTTATTTACGAGAATAACATGACCTGTGCGTAACACATAATGCGACATACTTGCACAAACCTGCCAACAAACTATCGGGTCCCTGATACGCAGAATCGGTTATGTATTTCGTTCCGAGACAGACAGAAAAGCTATTAACCAGGTGGTCATAACCTATTGGCTCCTCATTGTATAGACAATCGATTTTGCCTAGCTCTATTTGCGAGTGGAATAGGAAGGGAAATGATTAGTAGTGGTACAGAGTACCCTCCGCTACTGACAGTACGGTGGGATGCGGAGTACTATATAGATGCAGATGTAGATGTACATTTCTTTCGCCCGCTTCATGTTACCTGCTAATATGTTTCACACAAGACGAATAAGTTTTCCATAGGTAATATTTGAGAAGTCGTAAGCCGATCTGCGGTCTCGCATTTCTTCCTGACTTCCATACCACCGAAATAAACGACAGATTTCACAGTTGTATTTGTTCTGGAATGGCAGTGCCATAGAATTTGTTTAATGGCATCACAACCACCATACACTGTACTATTTACTATGATTTCCACGATCGTAATTTCCACTTTCGGTAATTTTCTAGTGGTTACAGGTACTGACAACATAGCAATAATTAGTGTTAATGAAATGAACGTAGGCTTAAATCCATTTTATCTTTTTTATTGACAGTTGCTGTATTTTCAGCACATTTAATCACTTTAAAAAGACCGAAGGTCGAAATTGAAATGTTCGTAATTGTAACAAATAGTATCGTCCATGGCGAAAACAATGAAATTAAATAAAGGAAGAGAGAGAGAAATTATTTCGTAACTATTAAGACAATCTTTTCCTTACTATTCCATAGAATAACCTACTCGACTATGGAAGAGTTGCCTAAATCACTTTTGAGATTTTGTTTACTATAGTCTAAACAGCAACTTATAAATATATTTAAACAATGCCATATTCAATTGTGGGACGTTGTTCTCGGTATATGGTTTAAGGAACTAAAAATCTTGGAAAACTAAACACACAACATATAATTGTCTAAACATCTGCAAATGATACAACTTCAGAATCTGGTTTCTTAATATGTGTTAGTGTTTGCATAAACAGTAACATCCTAATAAACTATATCCCTGACCTGAAAGATATCTACTAGTCTAAGTTTAAGGAAATGTCCCATGTTTTAGTTCTTACAACATTATTTGCTGTCATCACGACACAACTTCTTCCCTCCTTTTCCCCATCCCTGTCCATTTCGCAGGAGTCCACATTATTTTACTTCATGCGTCTGGTCTCTTCTTCCTTACGCTGTTTCTAATACCTCACTGCACTATTCCTGTATTTTAGGGATGAAAATACTTCCTTTTCACAGGTCGAGCTGTAGCTCCACTCTTATTCTTCTTTGCTTGGATGGACACCCTCAGGTCACTTTTTGTCTGCCATTGCTTCTTCTGCACTTAAATTCTGGGGCAAACCGACTCGTTGTGCAAAGTCTAACGCAAGTTTTCTTAGGTCCGAAAAGCGTGAATCCAACATCATCTATTGAAATGTAAGAACATATCATTGCAATTCGTTTTCAGTTACGCTGGAAAACATTTTAGTATCCCCGTTAGCATTTTTCTTTTAATTTTCAGCATGCCTCCCCATAAATAGCTAAGGAATATTTTATATTCGTTCAAAGATGATAAGGTTCACCACGTCATCTCTAAACATAATGTTGCACTAATAATGCTGAACACATTTTTAAAGCTCATTATAAGATAAAGTTTCATAAATTGTACCAGCGGAATATAGGAAGCTTCTAGCGGTAGATTATAAGCAACGTCGCTATTTTCCTTTTGACGATTTCCTACAAACGAACCACAACGAATACAGAGTCATGAATGTCTGTAAATTAAAGCTGTTTTACGTACGTCAACCAAAAATAAAACATTATGTTCCCATTATCTTTAACGTTAATTCTCTTCGGCACGTGCACAAGAGAATAGTTACGGTCGATGAAAACCAAAACAAAATGAACACTGCCTTCACACGACCTGTCCCTCAACACTTAGCCTATAATACGGCACCAAGAAGCAGGAACTTCACTCCGACGTCACAAGATGTCGGACAGTGCAAGAGGCAGTATTCCATAGTAGTGGTATGCATTGTGACCTCGTACTATAAAGGCACCTCTCTCCTACATATGCCAATTGTAGACGACAAGTTGCAGATTAGCACTTAATTTATTTTTTCCTTTTATTAGTATTTTTTACTTCCAATGAGTGAGAAAACTGTCACAATACGTGCAAAACGTTTCAGACATTTCTCTGAATTACACATGCTAGCGTAGCAGATTCCATAGGGATATGTTGGTCGGTAGATAACACTATGCATCTGAATAGGAACCAAAATCGCGAGCAGATGTGTCTGCAATTAAATACCAACTACATTCCACCACAGGTACATACTTAGCAACAGATGGTGGCGCAACAAGACATTTCTTAAGAGATTAGTGGGATGGAATCAATACCTCACCAGCGACAAAAGCAAAATGTATGCAAGAGCTTCAGCTGACTTACACAGTAGCAGTAACAAACAAAATATTTCGATATGTAAAAAATGAGAGAATGGTAACGTTTAGGACTGCAGCTCAGCACGACTGAAACATAAAATTAAATGGACTGCAATGTCACATCATAGTTTCGAAAAAAATATAGTACTAAAGATATACCAAGCAACTGAATATCAATCGATACGAGATAGATAGTACTCTACATTCGCTGAAAAACTGTCAGGTAATAGTCATAATCTTAAAGTCCAAAATGCCATTATGCTAGAAGCTTATTAAATAGCTTTTAGTTGCAACAGGTTTCATGCCAATGGTAATCTTCTTAAAAGCTATATATTTCGTCCACTGGTTGTTTCTTTATATCCATTTAATTTTTGCTTTGTACCCCACGACGTTTCCTCATTGTAGCAATTTTCAGTATAATGTTGAACGCGTTAAACATATTTATTTTGCGATACAGTCATATAGTTTCATGAACTGTCCGTAACTGTTCGGGCTTGGAAGCTGTTGCCATGACAATCGGTTTAGCACGAAGAGCAGCACACAGCCAAGCCTTTTACTAGTGTGGGCTGGCTCTGAACTGTGTGGTACATTACAAACGAATTGTTTGGCACATGGTGCCGATGTACACAGTTCAGCGCTCCCTTGACTGTATACTGATGTTACTACATATTTACAGCTTTCAAGCTGTGTCAACTATGTGCTGTTCAAGAAATTATATGAGCGTAACCAAAATTTTATCTCAACGAGATATTAATCTTTCAAACCTCGTCACATTTCGAAATCGTTTTCGCCTTTACTACTGATCACTTAATGACACTAAAATATAAAATCCGCCTCTTGTAGGCCACTAACTTAACATACGGCAATAATAATAATAATGATAATAATAATTTAGTACATCAAGACTCTAAGAAAGAAAAAGGGTGTTAGATGTAGGAATAGATATCTGAATGTTACTTCTTAGATCTACAACTTTCATTGCGATGTTTTTTCTCGTCGGTCGAGAGCATGTTCTGAAAAACTTACAAAAAATATACGATTCAAAGTATTGGCCACCACGGATCACTACTTTCTCCCATCTTCGGGATACATATGAGACCCGCAGCGGAAGAACTGGGCGTCTTTTGAGGAGATCCATGAGTCGATCTTTGTACTTGTTCATAAGGCCGGCAGTGCTGGTCAGCCAGGCCTTGTACCACTGATCGAGAAACGTGCTAGTCAGAGGGAGCAATGTCCGGCGAATAAGGTGAATGGGGCATGACTTCCCATTTCAACCTTTTCAGGTATGTTTCGACGGGTTTTGCGACAGTAGGTCGAGAACAGTCTTGCTCAAAAATCACGGTTTCGTTTCTGTCGCTGTAATGTAGCCATTTATCTTCCAGTTTTCGGCTCAAAGGCATCAAGTGTTTTCGATAATTGTCTCCTGTGATTGTTTCCGTCCGTTTCAGTCACCTCAAAAATCTTCTCTCTTCCATCGCCATGTCGGACCTCGACGTCAAACGTTCTTAAAGCGCTGAAATCATTGTGTGCATTTTCTCTCACTAACATATACCTCAACATAGATCTTGCCCAGTATTTAGTGAATCTCAGCCGCAGGTTCCTTTATGTTAATTCAGAAAATTGCAACTTTCTGCAAACGACGAGAAGTGAGCTCGTAATTTGACATATTCAATGGAGAATAATTTTATAACGGAATCACAAATTGACGAATATGTTTACAAATACTTAAGATTACTTTATGACAGTTACAACTTATCACCTGCACTAATAATTGTCGCCACTGCCATCTACTTCAAACGGCGAAAGCAAAGCTGTAGACCTAATGGAATTGTTTATGAACGACGAAGAGGACCATAAGAAATCAGTTTGAAACGGCACAAACAAGAAAAAGACACACAAGTAGTCACAGCTATACAGTTAGACTAGACCAATCGTATGAGCCCTGTTTGACCGGTCTGTTTCAAATGTTCTAATATGTGTGAGATCATCGGTCCCTAGACTTACACATTACTTAAACTAACTTATGCTAAGAACAACACACACACGCATGCCCGAGGGAGGACTCGAACCTCCGGCACCAGTGGTCGCGCAGCCCGTGACAGGACGCCTCAAACCGCGCGGCCACTCTGCGCGTCACCGATCTGTTTCACTTATGTCATTATTCGAGGGATCGTTGAGTATTTCAATTTATGCCTGATTGATACGTTAACCACCAAACGACAAAAATGTCACACTACAGGCAGGCGGAGGTAGTCTAACATAATTTTAGTCAAGTTCGTTTGATTACGAAACACAATGGTGACGAAATAGTAATTGATGGTAAATTGTTTCCAACAGTCAAGACAGGAAAGCACACCAAGTGACCAGGAACGTTAGCCGTGTGTCACAGAAACGAATCTTCATGCTTTAGTGCAACCAAACAAATATTTTGTCATTTTTTGCTTTCTGTACAGGTTTATACGCCCAATTGAGCTTTTATTTTCACGTCTAAGAAAGAACGTATTAGCATTCCATAATCTGTGCGTTTTAGCGTGAAAAGGACGATAGACAGTTTACATAACTTATAACATAGAAGAAGTATGTCCTTTACCTTCAGCAGTACACACCCGGTGTCCACCAGCTTGTAAAAATACTACTATGTGTAGCAGCGAAGCTTTTTCTAAATTCGGCGAGAACAGCTCGGTTCACCAGTTCAGAAGAACGTTGCCCAGCAACGGACGAGGGATGCGTAACAATGACAGCAGCTGGCGTAGAAGTCTGTAGCGTGGGACACAGACAACTAAGTTGTAGGGAGGTGAGTATGAACGAGGTACATCTACATCTACATCCATACTCCACAAGCCACCTGACGGTGTGTGGCGGAGGGTACCTTGAGTACCTCTATCAGTTATCCCTTCTATTCCAGTCTCGTGTTGTTGGTGGAAAGTAGAATTGTCGGTATGCCTCTGTGTGGGCTCTAATCTCTCTTATTTTATCCTCATGGTCTCTTCGCGAGATATACGTAGGAGGGAGCAATATACTGCTTGACTCTTCGGTGAAGGTAAGTTCTCGAAACTTCAACAAAAACCCGTCCGAGCTACTGAGCGTCTCTCCTGCAGAGTCTTCCACTGGAGTTTATCTATCATCTACGTAACGCTTTCGCGATTACTAAATGAACCTGTAACGAATCTCTTCTGTCAAACTTATCTGCCACGGATCCCACTCTGCTGAGCAGTATTCAAGCAGTGGGCGAACAAGCGTACTGTAAACTACTTCCTCTGTTTTCGGATTGCATTTCCTTAGTATTCTTCCAATGAATCTCAGTCAGGCATCTGCTTTAGCGACGATCAGCTTTATATGATCATTCCATTTTAAATCACGCCTAATACGTACTCCCAGATAATTTATGGCATTAACTGCTTCCAGTTGCTGACATGCTATATTATAGCTAAATGATATGAGATCTTTCTTTCTATGTATTCGCAGCACATTACACTTGTCTACATTGAGATTCAATTGCCATTCCCTCCACCATGCGTCAATTCGCTGCAGATTCTCCTGCATTTCAGTACAATTTTCCATTGTTATAACCTCTCGATATACCACAGCATCATTCGCAAAAAGCCTCAGTGAACTTCCGATGTCATCTACAAGGTCATTTATGTATATTGTGAATAGCAACGGTCTTACGACCCTCCCCTGCGGCACACCTGAAATCACTCTAATTCGGAAGACTTCTCTCCATTGAAGTTGCAATAACATTTAGGACCGAATTTAAACTGCACGGGAAGATTTATTTATTGATTAGTTTCGGACGGCCTTTTCATCATTAAATCATTCAGGTACACCTAAGTCTTGCGTTACAACCCGACAAGCATGTAAGTAGCTGACCACAAAACATATAAACGTGGCAATACACAACGTAGCGCTCACACATGAACACCGGTGCGCACTTCCTTCAAACAGAGGACATTCCTTTGCGCCGGAGTTCCAGTGTAAGGGAGGGCAGGAGGTACCGCTGTGCGGCGGACGGCCACTGAGGCTGCAGGCGTTAAGTGGATTTGTCTCACAAGCACTGCCGCGCGACACGTACCATTTGGTCATATGCAGTAGCTACGCTGTTGAGAACACGTTCAAGGATTTTTAAACTAACTGCAGACGCAATTCCACATTACAAATAATAAGTTCATCGACTGACATAATGCTATGGATATTTCACTGTCACTGCTTCCACACACAAAACACATTTAGGGAACGCTCCACCCCACGTTTCTTTTCTTCATTTTCAGTGTCCACGTCTGTTTCACTTCCACTGGCAGTGTCAGCTGATTCATTTTCATCCTCAATTGCGACAACATTACTGCTTGCATTACTATGATTATCACTGTTAGAATCTGTTCCACTTTCCACATTTCTGATCGTCACTAGCGCTCGGTCCAGCAAGCTTTAAACTTGAAATATACTGTTCTCTAATTTTATTTGCGTGCTCACAGCATCTCTTCCAGTCTCCTTCTGCTATGGGAGCAATTTGATCATCAATTTGTTAGTATCGTGTCCATTCTGAATGGCATATTATTTGCAGAAATACCGTCCTTGACTCTTGCCTATATCTGCACTCTAGGATACAATTAGGGGTGGTATGGAGGAAGTCGTACCTCAGTATGACCATGTTCGGTTAAAATATTGTCTGTTTTGTAAGTGATGTAGCCTGGTTTGTTCATTTTATCAATAAATACAACTGGGGCCCAATACGTTCTTCTTGAAAGTAGTTTCCTTTTCTGTTAACCAAGACGTCATTTCACTCCTCGTGGACTTTGATGTCGTAGCACGAGGCAGATGCTTACTGTGATAAGGGACGCTATATCTAACAAGGACAGTATGAGGGAGCAGATTAGGTATCAATTTCTCCCTGAACCACTTTTCAAAGTTGAGGAATGTATGTCGCTGTGATAAGCCCCTGTTATCTGGCCGGATTTAACCTCATGGACACGTTCAGTAGAAAACCGTCCTGCCCACCAGCAAGAATGATGACAATTCTACTTCCTTTCGAAACATGTCTTAACAGACCATGTAATGAATTGTCCCTCCTTCTTTACAATTCTTTATGACAGGTGTGAGCATCTGTCTAGTCCTTTTAGACAGTCAGTTTGGTATCCCACAACTACGTGGATCGCCTTCAGACAGTTCTTCGCTGCTCATCGAGACTTTACACTGAAGACAATTCTTTACCAATCAATGCCATTTCAGGCAGAAGACGTGTCTGGAGACGCCCATGATAGCAGTGGAATACCAACCTGAGTGTCGCTCGCCATTTGGTCCGAAAAGCCGGAGTGATGGTCTCGAGTGTCATTTCGTTTCATAACGGAACCGCTTAGTTTCTAATTCACGGTACACTTACAGCATAGCGGTTGGTCGACGATACTCTACACCCCGTTTTGTTGGCCTTCATGGCAAGCCATCCAGGCCTTACATTTCAGCAAAATAATGTCCGCTGAACACGCTGAAAGTTTCTACAGCTTGCCTTGGTGCTGGTCAAATTCTGTCTTGCCCAACAAGGCCTCAGGATCACTCCCCAATTGAGACCGTCTGGAGAGTTGTGGGCAGGACACTCTAACCATCTGGTGATTGCGGTTACCCAGCGAGCCATTTGTACTGAATCTAGCACAATATCCATCAGTATGACATCCAACTACTCTGTCAGTCAACGTTAAGTAGAATAAGTGCTTGCATAATGACCACAGGTGGACCAAAGTGTTATGGAGAACGTTTATTTGTCGGTAGATTTACAGCACGTCTACTACTGCATTTACGTTGCATTTACATAATTCCTTCACAATAGTCGTTTTTTGTATTAGAGTGTATAATTAAAGCAAGAAACTTATTAGTAAATGCTCTTTTTAAGACATTTTACATTGTCCAATACCTTTCAGTTGGTAGCTTTGATCTTCGATGTCTGATTCTGTGTGTGCACAATATCGCATTTAATTCTAAAAAAATCATTCACAGATTGTTTTATTCGTAAGAATGTGTAAAAGTCAAGGCGTCAAAACGGCAGGATGGAAGTTGCAACTATTTGTAGTTCAAATGTCTGTTTTGCCACTGCCAAAGCACGTCTTTGTCCAGGTGCGCTATCGTGATGAAGGTAGATTTTTTCCAATCCTGCCTCTTCTTCCGCAAAAGATGTGGCAACGAAGGTTACAGCTTTTATTCAGGGTGGGGTGACGTGGGGTGAAGCGAGCAATGGTAGGCAGAGGATGGGGATGGTCTCATTCGAAGCAGTTCTTCGAAAAGTTTGTTTACCAGCAGGAACAATGCATTCGCTGAAGGAGCAACGCTCCGTTGTCGTGGAGGCTCGCTTTTCTAACGGCTGACGGATCATGGTAGACATCGCGTATGCACTTCAGAATTTTCGACCCAACTTTTGATTTTTTATTTATTGTTATTTCGTCGTTCCCGCCCCATATGTGCTGGAGGTGGTCTTCCTGCGCTACAATATATCGCTCTTGACCAAAATGCCTTTACAAAATGCAAGTACGGACATTACAGCAAGGTTTATGGGTGGAGAATTTAAAAATGTTTTTAAAGATTATATAATGCTGATTATTCGATGATACTTACAAAATACAAAGTTGTTTTCTTCCTTTCAAATGAAAACAGACTGTTACTTGGTTGGTTGGGGAGTGGACCAAACGACACGGTCATCGGTCCCATCGGGTTATGGAAGGATGGGGAGGGAAGTGAGCCGTGTCCGTTCAAAGGAACCATCCCGGCAATTGACTGAATCGATTTAGGGAAATCACAGAAAATCTAAATCAGGATGGCCGAATGCTAGTACAGTGTGCTAACCACAGCGCCACCTCGCTCGGTGACAACATTTTGCACTTCCTCTATCCGTTCCTGTGACTGACAACTACTAATTCTTCCAGGCGATTTCAGCTTAAGAGCTCTTCTCGTTTCTTCGTAACTTTTCACCTATGACGTGGTTTCACGTGCAGCTGGTACAGGATCATTACGTCTGAGGTCGAACTGACGACGGTATTCCTATCTAGCAGCAGCAAGGCGCTCAACGTTCCAGTGAGAGGCCTCCACAGCCACAGCAAGTTCAGGCCTACTCAAGCACTCCATCTCGGCAAGTAGCGGATCTATCCGAAACACATGGCAGACATTCAGTGTGACCAATAATACCGTTCGACTTTTAGAAACTAATTAAAACTGACCGGCTTCTGCCACTACCTGTATTTTATGTGGCTACGAGAGTTCTGAGTAACACTGTAGCTATCGCCTAAATCTACTAGATGGAACTACTGGTATTTTATATCGTAACTCGATAAAAACAGGACCCAAAGACCTTTATATAAAAGTATTTCTTTTATATTATTACGTTGGAATGCATTTTAATCGTTACTGAGCCTATGTAAATATGTGCTTTTGCACAGTAAACTGTTCTTCGTAAAAAAAAGAAGAGAGGATCATTTGAAATATGTTTGAATTTATATAAGGTTCTGAAACAGAATCTCACGCAACACAGTTTAGGTTGTACCACATATACCAAGAAAGATACTTGCGAAGTTTTGGGGCGTACTGGAGACATGGGTGTGTGGAAACATGATGTGAAGAACGTTTCTTTTATCTGCTCAGTGGTTTGATTGTTGAATGAAAAGATGGACCTGAAGTGACCTTAGTGGTCCTGACTTAATGAACTGACTTTAGAGAAGAATAATCCTGCCAAATAAATGTGATCAGGACAGTTCCAAGCAAATGACCCACAGAAGAAATGGTTCGCCTACAACACGACGCTGCTAACGAAATGCGTGGTGCAGTTAATAACCCATCACTCGCGTGGTGACTTATTAAAGGGACTCAGTATTCTTGTATGTTCCTTTATCCACTGTGGTATCTCCTTAAAACCAAGCCAGGGAGTTCAATAACAATAACTAGTTGTCTATTAAGTTAAACTTCATATTCTTTTATTGCCACATTAATTTGGGCTGTGTCCATCTTTCCTAAAATTGAAATGTATAACATCGTTCGGAATGGCATCAAAGTACGTTAATTATTCCATCAGAAAGTGTGGGAAATAACGAAGGCAAGAGAGTGCGAGCAACGCGCCCAGCACAAACAGGCAGTGTGCAGCTTTCATACAAGTACACTCCTGGAAATTGAAATAAGAACACTGTGAATTCATTGTCCCAGGAAGAGGAAACTTTATTTACACATTCCTGGGGTCAGACACAGCACATGATCACACTGACAGAACCACAGGCACATAGACACAGGCAACAGAGCATGCACCATGTCGGCACTAGTACAGTGTATATCCACCTTTCGCAGCAATGCAGGCTCCTATTCTCCCATGGAGACGATCGTAGAGATGCTGGATGTAGTCCTGTGGAACGGCTTGCCATGTCATTTCCACCTGGCGCCTCAGTTGGACCAGCGTTCGTGCTGGACGTGCAGACCGCGTGAGACGACGCTTCATCCAGTCCCAAACATGCTCAATGGGGGACAGATCAGGAGATCTTGCTGGCCAGGGTAGTTGACTTACACCTTCTAGAGCACGTTGGGTGGCACGGGGTACATGCGGGCGTGCATTGTACTGTTGGAACAGCAAGTTCCCTTGCCGGTCTAGGAATGGTAGAACGATGGGTTCGATGACGGTTTGGATGTACCGTGCACTATTCAGTGTCCCCTCGACGATCACCAGAGGTGTACGGCCAGTGTAGGAGATCGCTCCCCACACCATGATGCCGGGTGTTGGCCCTGTGTGCCTCGGTCGTATGCAGTCCTGATTGTGGCGCTCACCTGCACGGCGCCAAACACGCATACGACCATCATTGGCACCAAGGCAGAAGCGACTCTTATCGCTGAAGACGACACGTCTCCATTCGTCCCTCCATTCACGCCTGTCGCGACACCACTGGAGGCGGGCTGCACGATGTTGGGGCGTGAGCGGAAGACGGCCTAACGGTGTGCGGGACCGTAGCCCAGCTTCATAGAGACGGTTGCGAATGGTCCTCGCCGATACCCAAGGAGCAACATTGTTCCTAATTTGCTGGGAAGTGGCGGTGCGGTCCCCTACGGCACTGCGTACGATCCTACGGTCTTGGCGTGCATCCGTGCGTCGCTGCGGTCCGGTCCCAGGTCGACGGGCACGTGCACCTTCTGCCGACCACTGGCGACAACATCGATGTACTGTGGAGACCTCACGCCCCACGTGTTGAGCAATTCGGCGGTACGTCCACCCGGCCTCCCGCATGCCCACTATACGCTCTCGCTCAAAGTCCGTCAACTGCACATACGGTTCACGTCCACGCTGTCGCGGCATGCTACCAGTGTTAAAGACTGCAATGGGGCTCCGTATGCCACGGCGGTGCACAAATGCTGCGCAGCTAGCGCCATTCGATGGCCAACACCGCGGTTCCTGGTGTGTCTGCTGTGCCGTGGGTGTGATCATTGCTTGTACAGCCCTCTCGCAGTGTCCGGAGCAAGTATGGTGGGTCTGACACACCGGTATCAATGTGCTCTTTTTTCCATTTCCAGGAGTGTACAATGAACCTGATACTGCAGCGTTTAATGTTACAACCTTTTGATCTGAAGTGACTAGTGCATCATAGATGTGAATGCGGGATGTTCGATTACGATGGAGCTGATGAATATTGATAATTATGATCAAACTGATTATATTTTATTTTGAATCAGTGTAGGGCCAGGTGTTACCTAACACCAGCACTGTGCATGCCTTGGTAATTACGCCCCATGTGGGTCATTAACTTCATTATTGCACTGATTTTCAAAAAGAATACATTTTACAGTAAGCTTAATTACTATTTTGTTTTTGATCATTTCTATTTTACGTTCTGACTGCTGCAAAACGTAGAAGTAAATGATGTGGTCGTCCGCTCTGCAGGCAGACACACCGCTGTCCTTACACTTTACGATCGTCCTATGAGGCGATTTTTTCACCACGGCTTCAATTTTAACCGATATAAACAGGGTGTGGTGCAAAATGCGATTCTATTCCTCCGAAAAATTGCAGGTGGAGAGTTGTTTGAACAGCTGCCACACAGTGCGCTGCTGTTCTTTAGTGACTAGGCACACTGTCATCTATCTGAGTGCGCTAGTAAACAAGACACGCCATGCTAGGGGGCTAACAAACCTGGACAACTTCACGAGAGGACCAGGCAGCTCTTAGGCATTCATTACGTGTAGCACTTTGGTATGCAGTGTTGAGAATACACCAAACGTGAATTCTGAGAGAGTATTCAGAATGATTGAGGAATGTTTTTTGCCTCTTCTTGGACAAACTAATATTGTGGTTGCGTAGCTGCACGTAGCTGGGACGACGGCGCACACAGCGCCAACTGCTTCTCGTGTCTTGCAGGGAATTTCTCCGGGCGGCTCATCTGATCTTTCGGGAGAGTCGCCTCATCGATTTAGGCTCCTGTGACGTTTCTTAGGGGATTTCTAGAAGCCACTCTGTACACCTATTGTCCGAGGACTCTTGCACACGGGAAGGAGGATATACGCCAAAGCAGTAGCCCGCACATCCATCATTATGGAGGCCAGATTCAAACGGAAATTCAGACTTGGAATAACGCAATGTGTTGATAATAAATACATCATTTTCAACCACGTGTAATATTAATCCTAACATTACCAACGGTTTTCAAGGAGATAGGCGGGGCGGGGGGGGGGGGGCACCATCAAAAATTTAAAAAAATACTAATTGTTGTTGACATATATTAACATTGTACTTTTGAAGAGGTGCTGATGTGTACGTAGGGTGTAGAACTTCAAACTATCTTTTAGCACACACACAAAAGAAAAGTAAATACAAATTTCCTTAATGTCTCACAGCATACTTTTTAAAGTGATCTTTATGTCTATCAATGGTCCAAAACTAGAACCTATGGAATCTCGTATAATATTTATTCACAAACACAAATATTTATTTCAAAATTTTAAAATACACAGACGGAAAAAAACGAAACACCAAAAATTCATTTATGTACAGTAATGAAATTTCGGGAATATATCTTGTGTGATGATGTTCCATATGTGATCGTCTAGAGACAGATCTGCTAATCAAGCAGGCCAAGGCAACAAGTCGGCACTTTGTACAGCATATTTGGTTACAACAGCGGTATGCAGGCGAGCGTTATCTTGTTGAAAGACACCCCCTAGTATGCCATTCATGAATGACAGCACAACAGGTCGAATCACAAGACTGAAGTAGAATTTCGCAGTCAGTGTGCGTGGCATAACCAGGAGAGTGCTCCCGTTGTCATAGAAACTGCACCCCAGATCGTAACCCTAGCTGTATGTCCAGTGTCCAGCGCGCAGACAGGGTGATTGCAGGACCTCAAATGCCCCCCCCCCCCCCTAATCAGCGTACGGCCATCACTGGGACCGTGGCAGAACCAGTGTCAATCAGAAAACACAAGAGATCTCCAACCTATCCTCCAATAAGCTCTCGCTCGATACCACTAGAAGTCGCAAATGGTGATAGTTTGGTGTCAATGCGTCTGGCAAGTGGATGTCCTTGAATTACTCGATTTATAACAGTTCGTTGTGTCACTATGGTGTCAACCGTTCCTGAAACTGCTGCTGCCTATGCAGTACAATGCGCCAGAGCCACATGTCGAAAACGGTGGTCTTCCCTCCCGGTAATTCAGTGTGGTCGTCCAGACCCTGGTACGCTTGCTACCATACTTTCCCATGCCCACCTCCGCCAGCAGTGATGTACAGTGGCTACATTCCGGCCAGCTCTTCCTGCAGTGTCGCAGAAGGAATATCCAGCTTCTCGTAGCCCTATTAAATGACCTCGTTTAATGGCGTTGACAGTGGCGTCTTTGTTGCCACGAGGGAATTCTTGAGTGGCATCAACTCATCACGTTCGGTCTCGAAGGTCACTAATGACAAAATAAAAACGAAATGTGTCGTGGGAAATGTTCCAAATTATGGGCTTCCTGGAGCACCTGCTGCAAGTGTTTACACCAAGGTGACAGACATTATGCGGTATCCCATAATATCATGTTGCTCTGTGCAGTGCAGTATCTCGACTGGAGAAATACTAAGCCTTGTTGCCTCCTTAGCCGTCCATATTTGCAGAAGTGTTGGGAGATGTTGTGCATAAATTCATCTTCCGTTTATGTCCCATAAATGTTCGATCGGATACATGTTAGGCGATCTGAGTGGCGGAATCTTTAGTCCAAATTGCCGAGCATGTTCTTCAAACGAATCGTGAAAAATTATGGCCCAGCGACACGGTGTATTGTCATCCATAAAAATTCCATCGTCGTTTGGGAACATGATGTACAGGAATGGCTGAAAATGGTCTCCAAGTAGGCGAACACAAACATTTACTGTCAGTCATCAGTTCAGCTTGATCACGGGATCAGTCCCATTCCACGTAAACACAGCCCAAACCATTACGTGGCCACCAACGACTTTCAAAGTACATTGCTGACAACTTTGGCCCATGGCTTCGTGGGAGACGTGCCACAGTCGGACCCTACCCTCACCTGTTACCAGCTAACATCTGGACTAATCTGACCGGGCTACCGTTATCGAGTTGTCTAGGATACAACTGTTGTGGTAAGAAACCCAGGAGGGGCGCAGCAGTCGATGTGTGACGTTAACAAAGTGAGACGCATCATTCGTCTGCTGCCATAGTTCATTAACGAAAAATGTCTCCGCAACGCCGGTAGGATACATTCGTTTCACGTTAAATTCTGCGGTTATTTCCCGCAGTGTTGCTTATCTGTTAGCACTGAAAACCCTACGCAAACACTGCTGCTCTCTGTCGATAAGTGAATGCTTTTGACACCTCTTTGTAAACGCCCATGCATACACAACTCCACTGACTCCTTTCACTGGAACCTTAAAACCATAAGGCATGTACCAATTAATCAGTGTGTTACAAAAGTTCGTTATGTGCTCCCACTATTACAGAATCTGTTTAGAGTAATGGGAATCAAGAACTGCAACAGGTGTTTAGATTCATAACAGATTTATTACTACAGCAGTATTTATCTAAGAGCAGGCTGTAATCCCCACTTTGAATATCATCATCGTTATCCATACATCTAGCATGGGACCTTTATTTGTGCTGCCTGTAACGGTATCCATCACTTCGTTGGTCTTCCTTGAGCTCTGCTCCCAATTGGCTTAACTGTGTAATCTGGAGAGGGAATACTTCTGCACTCATTCTTTCAACATATTCATACAGCTTCACTTATTTTCTTGTATTTTATTAAGAATCTTACATATATCATTTTATTTATTTATTTATTTACACATCTAGTTCCGTAGTACCAAATTAAGGAGCAAATCTCCAGGGTCATGGAACGTGTTAGTATATGAAATTACAACATAAAAGCAATAATAGATGAGGTAAAATCTTTATCAACCCAAAAAAGTCAAGCCATAAGTTAAGTAAACGCAATCAACGATATACCATAGGGGTCGACAAGAGTTTCGCGAACGTACACCACTTTTTGCCCGAACTGCCAGTTTCTGAGCCAAAAATATCCTTTGAGAATGAGAAGTTATCTCAAAATATAATTACATATGACATGAGCTAATGAAAATAAGTACAGTAGGGTAATTTTCGTGCCGAACGATCGCTTACTTCAGATACCGTTCAAATAGTAAAAATGGCTGCACTAAGTCCTTGAGCAAGATCCTGAACATGGCTTTCTTTCCTAATTTCCAAATTTCGAGATCTGTCCGCTCTTCTGCATTCTTTTACAGCTCTTAGACATCTTACCTCTGTAGCTTGTATGTGACTTTCCTGATGTTTACGTGTCATCAACGACTCACTTCCATAAACAAGCACTGGAACCAGTGTTGCCTTATAAAATTTAAATTTTGTTTCTTTCCATGCTTTATTTTTTGAACTGGTTATTCCACATACAAGTTTATTATTCCAAATTCACAGTCTTTGCTAATTTCTTCTATCGATCTTCTTCATACTCATATGTGCCGTCACAACCTAAATAGTTACAGAAGTTTGAAGATAACGTGCAGAAAGCAGAAAGTTCAAATATTTTTTATCTGAAAGTGAGAAATTGAAATAATGTAGTGAGGGAACTGAGGCATGATTATGTGCAATAAATCAGCTGCAGGACAAAAGATGGTAAGAATGCTATGATGTGCGAGGAGCATGGTCATCCAGAAAGATACCATTGCGGCCAAGTGTAGCACTGCCTGTTCCAGCAAACAGAGTGATAGTGGTGCTGGAAGCCACCTGTACGCCAACTGTTGTGTTGGAAATTCGTACACACCGGGATGGAGAGATGGGCTACATAGTGGTGTGGCAACTGTCATCAAGGAAAAGGTGGAGACGATCGGAAATGTTGAACGAACAAAATAATACAACAGACGGATGATTTACTGAACTGTATTTCTCCATATGAAGACTAGGTACAAACAATGTGACAAGAAATTGAGATCAGCTATCTCAGTGTCCAGTAGGGAAAGTCTCTCTGTACTAAGGCACAAACGATGAATTTGGAACTACGACCAGGCGACATCTGTAGAGCATTTCGTTGCAAAGTGGCTCCACGTGCAAGTGGATTGGGTCGCTGTACTGCAGCAGCAGGGAGCGCTCGGAATACAGAGCAGAGGATCTTCCAGATCCTGCATGACGGGCATCAGTGTCAGATGAAACTTGCAGTTCCGTTGCATTACGCCTATGGGATGATGTCAGTACATGATACGATACCAACTTCAACCACCAGAGGTCTAGATCGATGCTCAGTAAACATGAGCCACACCAGAGAATTGCTGTTTCAGACCTCCACTGAATGCACTTCATGCGTTAGGGTGTGGGGAAGTGTAAGATTCACAGCTGTGAGTTAGAATTCAATCCCCTTATTTCCTGCATATTGTCGGAAGAGAGGATACAGTTTAATGACGTATTATCGTCGGTATTATTGGAGGCAGAGTAGAAAGGCTTTGTAAACCGAACCACCTCGGAGTTCACGACGAGTAATTTAGGGAAACCTGACTCAGTACAGCTGTAAGCTAAATTGTTTCCCACAGAATTCCAATACTCAGTTTCTGGGAATGGCACTGAATGTAGATTTACCTCTGCTGCTCTACTGAAACTCACCGTTTCAGTAATGCGTTGCACAACACAATCAGTGTCTTACACTCTAGCCTCTACATGCAAGAAGCTGAATAATGCACTTGTTATCTCCTCAGTGGACGTAGATTTGAATTACAATTTGAAAATTCAGCTGATTGTGTTTAAAACTATTTCTATGTGTAAATACATACCCGTATGTTAATAAAGTTATAGTAGTAGAATATTTATTTTCTGATTCGTTACCCTACCAAAATATCATATTTATGATGATCTATACGTTTTTGTGTTCACATTGCAAAGTAGCTGCTAGCGAGTAGCTGGAATGCCAGACAGCAGAATTAGTCTTTAGTTACACAGCAGATGTCTTCTCACTGATTACAAAATAGTTTTCTTAATGGGGCCAGTAGTTCTACTTCTTTAACTGCTACTTCACAATTTGGTATTCGTCCAACATAGAGCCCTCAGCAGAGGGTGCTTGATATGTCTGAACTCCACAGAGCCATAACATCTGTGTGACTACACCAGCGAGCAAAGGTAAGTCTCTTAGAGAAATACTGTATGATGTTAATCGGTTTATTATATTGAGGAGCTACCTGTCCTCCCTGTTAATGCATACTAATTCAACGAATATTGAGTAACCGTGCCAAATGGTTTTATTCGTAGCAGCAAACAAACCGATGCTTTCTGTCACATTAAAGGTGTGATGAGCAGTATTTGGCGCTGCTGTCTGCAGGTGGAATTTCTTAGTATCCATCTGATGGACATTAACTACTAATTTCCAAGCTCAGTAGACTGTCAATTGTTTAACATATATTTTGTTTAAGTGATGCTCACTGGTATGTTTTATACGATTTTGGCATGTGTGTATTTTTTGGAAAATGAGCAAATTTCTAACAATTAGACTTGAACTGTAGATAGGGATGGAAGAAGATTGTTAGGCGATGGACTGCTTGCAGAAATGGCCCTGGGCGCAATACTCTTTTGCAGATTGCAGGAAACGAAACTGCATAAAAAGCTGAGGCATATGTTTCGTGTGTAGACAGGCAGAACACAAGTGACATGTCTGTCTGATGCTGTCACTACTACATACACAACACACGTGATGAGTCAGTCTGGTAGTGGGATTGGTGGGGGAAAATCATTATTTGTGAGTGATAGATCATTATAATTGTGTATTGAACAATGGTGATGAGTCATTAACAGTTATGATGGATGTGACAGCTTGTTACATTTATTTAGAATCATTTATTCATGATGGATGTTAGTTATTACAACAATTTTGCATTTTTCGCATGTAACTTTTCAGCTTGTCCATAACGGTCCATCCTCCTGAAAGGATGTCGGCATTATGTCTGTATTCTGAAAAAAATAACTTTTCTAATTGTTGTGAAATATTAAAATACAAGAAATCAATTGTATGCAGCTTTTCTTGTACACATTCTGCAAAGTAGCAGCCTCTTTTTCATTGTATTTTCCTCCACTGGCAAGTAAGCACTGCAATGTTCTTTACCACGCTACAGGGATCCGCATTCTGTTAAGCCACGAAGTCACCATTCCCAAGTGGTAACTCTTGGTCTCAAGAGCAGCTATCTCTATTCTGCGACGAAACACGAGGTGATCTATGTCATCACGATAGCGTATGCCAAACCATTTTTCACTGCAAGGTTAAGCTGCTTATTAAAATTTCAGTCACATAATGTAACCAACACTGTTACCTCGACACCAGTATATGTACCCAAACCGAATTGGCGTTTCTCTGATAAATTGTTTGCATCCACGTCTTCCAAAATAGGGAAGCATAGACTAATTTATGATCACAGTAGTTATTCTGACTACATGGTCAACAGAATGAAACTGCAGGATAGTATAAATTGACACATTGCAGAGTTTCTACCTTGATAGCACAGGTTATTAAATAAGACTATATGAAAAACACAAAGTAAAATATCGTGTGAATTGACATAACACATAATAAACAGTATTTTGGTGAATTAGGTTTACTTATTACAACTCTGCCCTAACTGTATTTAACGTTGGTACACATTTTAAATAAGAAGGCATAACGTAACGCCAGTATAATACACTCCACTTTTGCATACGTTTGTAGTTACATGTAGGCTTAGCTAGTTTCATATGCATGTCTATGATCGCTATGTTTCAGTAGGTTTCGTTTTTGTAAGATGCTACCTTTTGCAAAAAATGTGTGTGAAATCTTATGGGACTTAACTGCTAAGGTCATCAGTCCCTAAGCTTACACACTACTTAACCTACATTATCCTAAGGACAAACACACACACCCATGCGCGAGGAAGGACTCGAACCTCCGCCGGGACCAGCCGCACAGTCCATGACTGCAGCGGCCTACACCGCTCGGCTAATTCCGCGCGGCTACCTTTTGCAATGATACGTATTTCGTATACGTCTAAACGAGGCTGAGGAAGTGTTTTCAGACTTCAGGAAAGGAGTATACAGGAATTGTTGCATTTAGCTCTATGGTGTGGAAGCTGACTGCTACAATTTATCGAGAATTTATGATGAGCCTGTGGGTTATGAACCACTGTGCTTAGCTTTGCATAACTAATGTTACAATTTCATGCGTATTTTCTTCACTGTGTCACTATGGTTTCATAATGTATTTTATCGGTCAAGTCACAGCTGAAATTGGACAGATTGCCGAACCGACCCTCGAGAACTCCATACTTGATTTGTTTAGCTCTGCATCGTAAAAAATAAAGATTTTTGTGTTTCACTGTTGTTGTATGTTAATTCTGTAATTCTTTGACGAGTACTGAAGTTTGATAGGATCCTCCATGTAGATTGGTCTCTAATTCGAAAATGACTTAAGTCATGCAAGAGAATGTAATGATCAGTAACATCAAAAATGAGAAAATATTCCAGATACATGTTGCTTATAATTCACTGCTTTCAGTATTTCGTTTAAAAGGGCAAAGATTGCTGAATGGGTTGACCATCCAGGCCTGAACTCATGTTGAGAGTCATTTGCTAACCTTTCCTTACCTAAGAAGTCTCTTAATCTTCCAAGGAACATTTTTACATAATTTTGCTAAATCGTGACAAAACTGAAACTGGTCTATGACTAGAAATTTCATATTTTGCACCTTTATTATGCACACATGTTTCTTTTAAAGTTTTTAAGCCTATTTGGAGATGAACCCCTATGAGGTTATGAATGTACTATGTCTGCTAGTAGTTCCACAATAATTGTTCCCTATCTTTGATGATAGCATCTGGCATCTCGTAAACACCCACATAATGTTTATGAGGCAAACTTGAATGATTTTTGGAAAATCTTCAAGTGTTGCTGGATACACGAATAACGTATTTTACATGAATTTTTTAATCTGCCTCTACTCTCTTACAGTGCGGCCGTTTGTTACAGAGTATATTTATAAAATTCTGTGCTATATTTGAGGAATAATGGTTTAGTGCACGAACCACTTGTCTGGGTTTAGTTGGGTTAATATTATTCATAATCAGCTCTATATTACTATGGTTAACTGACCTTGTCCCCACTCAGTTTCTTATAATATGTCAGGTTGCATTAGTTTTACTCTTAGAATTACACATTGTTTTGTCATTTTCTAGCGTTATACTTTTGAAATACCTTTTGTTAGTATTTGTTTGTATCTTTAGAAGTATGTAGGAAAATATGAACCAGTATTTTGCTTTGAGTACTCATATAATGTCCTCGTGATCCACATTTTTTTTTATTTGAACAGAGTCGAATGCTGTTGTTTTCATGGCAAAAGCTATTAAAAAAAATTAAATGTGGCCATAAAATTATATTATTCAATGGCGTCTTTACAGTTGTACACATTGGAAGAATGTTCATCCTTTCACATTTTTGAACTGAAATTCGTTGCGGTGCGTCTTATCCCATAGAGTGGAGTTTCCTGCAACATTCATTATAGAAATTTGAGTATAATGACCACTAAAACCCATGTTTACAGGTTGTATGTCGTAGACAGATCTACATCTAATGATCAAATCTGATTAATGATAGAGACAAACGTTGCTGTTTTTCGAGTTGGTTCAGTTACAGAGAAGCTTATGTGAAGTGTGTGGTGTCACCGCCAGACACCACACTTGCTAGGTGGTAGCCTTTAAATCGGCCACGGTCCGTTAGTATACGTCGGACCCGCGTGTCACCACTATCTGTGATTGCAGACCGAGCGCCGCCACACGGCAGGTCTAGAGAGACTTCCAAGCACTCGCCCCAGTTGTACAGCCGACTTTGCTAGCGATGGTTCACTGACTTCTACGCTCTCATTTGCCGAGACGATAGTTAGCATAGCCTTCAGCTACCTTATTTGTAACGACCTAGCAAGGCGCCAGTATCCGTACTATTGATATTGTGAATCATGTACCATAAAGTGCGACCTTCTCCATTAAAGGATTAAAGTTAAGTATTCCACCAGCTACGTCCGTTTTTCTCAATTGTAATTCTCTTGTGATGTTCCAGACCTCACGCCAGCCTGCGTGAGCTAAAACGCGTGCATTTCGGCCTCCTTTAACAATACGGTTAGCTCTCCTGCCAACCACAACATTGGCGACGAGAGTAAAAGTGTTTTTATTTAAATGGCCCTGATTGACTTGTGTAATGGCTTCGCCACAATCTCCAGATGTACTGTCCGAATTTTATCGCTTACAGAATCACCAGAGGCAGGCCTTACTGGATGCCCTTGGACAGCTCGTCCAGGGTCAACGTGTGATGCAAAACGATGCGGCAGCAGCCGCTTCACCGCTAACGCAGCCACAACACGCTGTTGCACCCACTTTTCGACCTTTTGATGCTGCACTGGAAAGCTGGACGGAGTGGTCACGCCATTTTGGATACCATCTCGCCGCCTACAGAATTCAAGGGAACGAGCGGCCCCCTTTTTTGTTGTCTTCAGTAGGGGTGACCACGTACCGTGTGATAGTCAAATTATTTCCCCGACGCAACGTAGCAACTCTGTCCTACGAAGAAATATTGTTTGCATTAGATGCATATTTCAAAGAATCAGTCAATGTAGTTGCGAAAAGGTATACCTTCTTTCGTACAAAACGTACGGCAGGTCAGACTATTCGGGAGTGAGTTGCAACCTTGCAAGGCCTTACTAGGGATTGTGCTTTGGAGTGTCAATGTGGACTTCCTTATTCAGATACTATGGTACGTGATGCAATTGCACAGAACGTTTCTGATGTTCGTATAAGGGACCAGATTTTGAACCTAGTCAGTCCCTCCCTTCAACAAGTGATGGACATAATAGATCGGCAGGATACACTTGACTTTGCTCAGGAATCATCTGAAACTTCACCAGTAGTGTGTCAGGTTAACCGGCCCGCCGGGCGAGCTGCACGGAACAGTAAACAGTCCTCGCGCCCTGCCGCGCCACTGCCGCCAGGCTCTCAGCCACGTGTGCCGCACAGGCAAGCAAATGCAGTGATCAAATCATGCCCGCGGTGTGCTACTAAACACTCGCGTGAGACTTGCCCGTCACAACAAGCTATTTGCTTTTATTGTAATAATAAAGGACATGTTCAGAGTGTTTGCCAGAAAAAGCTCAGATCGGAAGCTCAAAACCATTCCAGGCCCTTTGCTTCGCGCCGGAATCAGAATCGAACCAAGTATACTCAGGCTCGCCAAACTTCGCCCATGGAAATTCATGTAGTTCATTCCACTCCGCGCAGTGCCACTCTCTCTAACAGTGACTGTGTTCGTCCCAAAAATAGTGTGCGTTGACATCGCCGGAACTCCCGTCAAGTCGCAAGTGAATATGTACCAGTGTCAGTTCACGTTGCACGAGACAGTCGCGCTTGTCGTCAGCATGACAATAAACTTTTGGACATTAACGGCAAAGTGATACCATTCCAGCTCGATACCGTTGCTGCAGTTTCACTGATCAATCAAGACACTTACAAACTGCTGGGCACACCTCCGTTGCGTGGCGCAAATGTTAAATGAAGTAGTTATTCTGGTCAACGTATCCCTGTGTTAGGACAGCGCAGCCAGGACAAATAAAACTTGTGTCATTATACGTCCTTCGTTCTACTTCTGCAGTGAACTTGTTTGGTTTCGATTTATTTCAGTTGTTTAACTTGTCTATAGTAAATCAGATCCAATCAGTGAACCAGATGGCGCCTTTAGACAGTGTTTCTCGTCTATGTGAGAATTTGCACCGGGCCTCGGTTGCGCTCAGAACTATACAGCACATCTGGAACTGAAAGTAAACGCGCACCCGAAATTTATCAGAGCGCGCAATTTTCCGCTCGCATTGCGTGATAAGGTCGCAAAAACATTACACGATTTGGAATCACAAGGTGTAATTGAACGTGTGCAGGCTTCTCTCTGGGCATCACCCTTAGTAATTTTGCGAAAACCTTCGGGAAAGTTGAGACTTTGTGTAGACTTCAAGGCAACAGTGAATCCACAACTAGTGATTGCAACTTTTCCTTTACCCCGTCCGGAACATCTTTTTGACAAACTGTGCCCGGGTAAATATTTTTCGAAGTTGGACCTAGCAGATGCGTATTTGCAAATACCAGTGGACGAAGAATCCCAGTGCGTTTTGGTGGTTAACACGCATCTTAGGTTGTATCAAATCAAACGACTGCCATTCGGGTGTGCATCCGCCCCTGCATTGTTTCAGCAATATCTACAAACTGTTTGTGCGTCGGTCCCTATTGCAGCAAATTATCTGGACGATATTGTGATCTCTGGAAAGACGAAAGAAGAACATTTGGCCAATCTCAGAACATTATTTCAGGTCTTGCGACAAAATGGTCTTCGCTTGCGGAAGGACAAATGCGTGTCTTTTGCACCGGACTTTCCATACTTGGGACATGTACTCAATGCCCAAGGCATACATCACAGGCCCACGCACCTTCGTGCCATACAAGACTTGCCTTCGCCACAGAATTTGAAGCAGCTACAGAGTGTGCTGGGAAAAATTACGTATTATAACAGATATATTCCGCATGTCTCTTCCATTTCAGCTCCGCTTCATCGCTTACGCCGTAAGGGTGTTCCGTTCGTCTGGATGACGGAATGCGAACGCGCCTTTCGCCTGTTGAAATCGACGTTGCTTTCCAATACTTGCCTTACGCCATTCGATCCCCAGAAGCCCCGCTTGTTGATGGTGGATGCATCGGATTTCGGGATCGGTGCTACGCTTGCGTTCAAAGATGGAGCGCACGATCGCCCTATTGCCATTGCGTCCAAATTGCTCTCGTCTGCGCAAAGAAATTATTCACAGATCGAGAAAGAAGCATTGGCTCTCGTATTTGGCGTTACAAAGTTTCATGATTTCTTGTATGCTCGTCACTTTACCATAATCACAGACCACAAACGTTTGACATCGCTTTTTCATCCGACCAAGCCTGTACCTCCACGTACAGCGCAGAAATTCATTCGCTGGTCTATTTTCCTCTCGCAGTACCGCTACGATATCTTGTATCGGTCCACTGATAAGCACAGAAACGCCGATGCGTTGTCCCCCTTGCCTGTTGCTGAGGATAGGGCATTCGTTTCCTCCGAACTTGCTTGCATGTTCATCGATGCGGAAACCGATGAAGTGGTCGAATCGTTTCCGATTGATTTTCGTCGTGTAGCTACAGCCACAGTTGCCGACCCTGTCCTTGCTCCCGTTTTGTGTTTTGTTGCTACGCAATGGCCTTGTCAAAGTCACTAATCGGGAACCCGTTGGTTCGCCGATTTTTTGCTCACCAGGAGAGACTTTTTGTACGACGTGGTGTTTTGCTGTTGCGTTCTGATAATGATCAGTCCAGGGTCATGGTACCACGTTCGTTACAGTCCTCTGTTTTACAGTTTTTCGACCAAGGACATTGGGGTATAGTGAGAACAAAACAACTTGCTCGTCAGCACTGTAGTTGGTTCGGAATCGATGCCGCGATTACGAATATCTGCTCTTCTTGCAGGGTGTGTGCCGAACAACAATCAGCACCACCGCGGAAATTCTTTGCATGGCCAAGAGCCACTTCCCCTTGGCAACGCTTACACATCGATTTTGCTGGTCCATTCTGGAAAGCTCGATGGTTGGATGTGGTAGAGTCATTCAGTAATTTTCCTTTTGTTGTCCGGATGTCTTCCACGACGTCATCTGCCACCATCCAAGCGTTATCTGCTATCTTTTGCATTGAAGGTCTTCCTCAGACTATTTTTTCCGACAATGGCCCACAATTCATGTCTGCAGAATTTCAGTCATTCTGCAAAGCCGTTTTCGCCTCAGTCAAATGGTGCCGCTGAACGATTGGTCAGGACTTTCAAGTCACAGATGTTGAAATTGAAAGAGTGGCATTCTAGGGAGGACGCGTTATTGCTCTTTTTGTTCTCGTATGGCTCTCAGCCCCGAGACTGTCGCTCGCCGGGTGAGTTACTCCACGGTCGCCCTAATCGAACCTTGATGTCCTTGCTACATCCACCGCATCAGTTTCCTATGCAGCGGAGGACACCTGCTTTTGCTCCAGGCGACGTTGTCTACTATCGCCACTACCAAGGTACACGGCGTTGGCTCGAAGGGCGCATTCTTCGCTGCCTCGGACGCGCTATGTATCTGGTTTAGGGGGCCTCTGGTGACGTGCGTCGACATCTCAATCAGCTGCGCCTTTGATCGTTGCACGGGATCTGCCTCTCGCCATCTGCTTTCATCGAAGGTGCCGTCCAGACAGCGCCCTGGGGACCCATCTACTGGCTCGCCTCAGCCGCAGGTATTACCGACGCTGCCTTCCATTTTGCCCCATGGCGACGCGCCACCGCCGCCACCGCCGACGCCGGCGCCTCCGCCGCCTCCGCCGCCTGTTCTCCCGCCGGCGACGCCCGCAGTGGACGCGTCGCTGCAACCGCCGGGCGCCTCCCTGCGTCACGCGCCGCCGATAGCTTCCCGTGACTAGTTGTACTCCGACAGGGAACTCTTGCCCGCTCCTGACCATATGTCGTCTTCGCCCGTCGGGTGCCCCGGCCCGATGAAGGTCGCCCCTTCAGCCCCTCCTGTCTCTCTACGGGCGCATACACTCCATGTTGACGTGCACCCTGGAGCAGGTTTTCAGGCGTTTCCTAGCTCCCCACGGTCCGAATGGCAGGGTTCGTGTTTCACAGCCTCGCCTGTTGTTAGGCTCCCCACCTCGTCGCATACGTCAACAGGGGGTCCTCCCCACGGCGGGCGGAAGCCTTATGCCACGACCGTTCGCCGATTTGCTGGGGAGGAATGTGGTGTCACCGCCAGACACCACACTTGCTAGGTGGTAGCCTTTAAATCGGCCGCGGTCCGGTAGTATACGTCGGACCCGCGTGTCGCCACTATTAGTGATTGCAGACCGAGCGCCGCCACACGGCAGGTCTAGAGAGACTTCCTAGCATTTGCCCCTGTGGTACAGCCGACTTTGCTAGCGATGGTTCACTGACTTCTACGCTCACATTTGCCGAGACGATAATTAGCATAGCCTTCAGGTACGTTATTTGCTACGACCTAGCAAGGCGCCAGTATCCGTACTATTGATATTGTGAATCATGTACCATAAAGAGCGACGTTCTCCATTAATGGATTAACGTTAAGTGTTCCACCAGCTACGTCCGTTTTTCTCAATTCTAATTCCCTTGTCATGTTCCAGACCTCACGCCAGTCTGCCTGAGCAAAAACGCTTGCATTTGGGCCTCCTTCAGTAACACGGTGTTGGCTCTCCTGCCAACTACAACAAAGTGGGTGCTGGAAATTTATAACATCGTCTTTGATTTTATTGGGTTTTTAAATACCAGTGTTGAACTGACCACAAAAACTATGTTTTACATCCGATAGTGTGTTTTTCCAAAAATTCCTCCATGTGATTATGGAACACACTTTGTCTCCATCTGGTGAGCTGCACATGCAAATAATGCTTACATTGTGCATTGGTAATTCGACTGTGGCCAGTTTTATATCTTCCCTCACGGGAAATTTTGTTTTTCTTGTTCGTTTGAAATTCAGCTCGGTTAGTCTGTTGCTGTTTGTTTCTTTTTTTCTGCTTATATGCTGGTCCATAACTGTCTGTCTCTTCTTGTTTGGTACTTTCACTTCAAACAGTCACTTTTTACCTCTTTGTGTGTTTGCGTAGGCTTTATTTCGGTAATACTTTTTTTTTTAAATTTCCACTTGTGTATGAAAGAGGCAAGCCTATGTTAATCTTCCCTTGTTTGTTTAAATGGAGACATGATCTGTATATTCGTTCCCTTCTAATCGTTCGATTTCGAAATTCACCGCCAGCCTCTTCCTACACAAATTTGTAGCAGTTATAATTTTATGTAACATGATGCGATCACCGAATTGACATTTCCATTTAGGCTAGGAGCGTCATGTCTAAGAGGTGCTGGATGAATCATTACGTTCATGAGTTTAAGTATGTATTCCAGATAATCCAGTTCTCAACAGTTCGTGTTGATATGTCTGGGCTCACAAGCCCTGTTGTCTGTGTTGTGCTGGCTGTACGGTCTGTCACGGCTGCCCTTACAGTGAGATGATCTTGGCTGGCGACTGAACTGCTTGGACGCCCCGAACCTCGTCTGTGGGTGTGCGAGTCTCCACGTGACTGTTGATCCAGCATCGCTGCACAACTGACCCAGCAGGACCAACTTGTGTAGCAATCCTCCGGACGCACCACTCTGCCACTCTGTAGCCCACCATTTGACCCCTTTCAGACTCCCTCAGTTGGCTGTAGGAAGAGCGAGGGCATCTCCATGGTTGGCTGATTGCTTCACACGTCTGCACCACACTGAGCCTTCTGTCTGCTTGTTGTGCTACTTCGTTGTCTGTCGGCAGGCGACGTTGAAGCCGTTATCTGATTGTCTACTATCACCCAGGCGAAATGTGGCGTCATCGGATCACAATCGACGTCGTCTTTCCTGTTGTACTAACTTTTTCCGGCGGTGTATACACTATAAGATAAAGTCGAGATTCATACGAATTACAGCTCACTTTGTGAGTGAACGTAATTTGAACAGGTGTATTGTGTATGACAGATGAGGTCCGTAGAAGATGAAGGACATAGAACATATGATGAGGCTGGGTTATGGTTATAAAACACATTAAGCAAAATACAATCAAATAATTTACTGCGAAACATAGAGGTTATTGGACGCTCCCATCACTCTCAGTAATTTATTTTAAAAAGTCCTTGAATGGCAATCGAAGTAACTGTGACGAAATGAAGAAGATGGCCTTTGTAAATGTCTCACTTTCTAAAGACAAACCTACAGAATAATGTAATAACATATATCATCCCAACAGATTTGAATGAATGTTTATGAAGTTGAGATTCTGCAGTGCAGGAATTACCATCCAGAACGTACATTAAACAGCTGAACTGAGTTAAGACACTGCAATGTATTTCCTATTCCTCTCAGACTGCTTCATAATAAATGAATTTTTACTTATTTTGTTTTGTTTATTTCATTTCGCTTTTCATTTCATATGTTTGTCTGTCCCAACTCTTTCGTTCAATTCTGTATTTTTCTATTTATTCTCTTTCTTTCACCTTTCCAAACCACCTATTTACGGGTCTGCTTCGCGTTTCCCTATCAATCAGACACTTGTCCGCGCAGTCAGTATTCAGCTGGTGTCAGGCCGTGCCTGTTCTGACAGTGATGTGTCGGGTGCATGCGAGAAGACGTAAGGTTTTTCTCTTTTTCTGTATTCTATTATCCTTGCAGCCCTTCCTACCTTCCTTTTTTATATTTTCCTTCGCGTTCCTGTATTTCACTACAGATTACCCGTTTTTAATACTTTTATAATGTAGTCAGTTTTATGACCCTACAGAATAATATTGTTAATTTCCTGGAGGTGAGCAGTCTTTTAAGAGTTGCAGTAAGAGTATCATTTAGATCAATTCCTACTGTTAACTTCCCAACCAGACTCCCTAATTCCTCAAAAGCCAGCATTGATAATGCCTTTACAGAAAGTTGTGATGTTACAAATCAATAACAAAAGATCTATAAGAGTTGCTGTTCCTTCTGCTAAACGTTACCGCCAGTCAGGATAAAAAATCCTTTAATTGTTGGATCAGTAGGATAGTCCGTGTGCTGTCCTAACGCATCCACTGCATAATGACTTGTGCAAGACAGTTGTCAGCGGTCCCTGTCCTCACTGACTAGACCAGCCGGCCGTCGCTGGTCAGCGCCACTCCCCACCTCGGCCGCAGACTTCAGAGCGGCAGCACTCAGTAACGGCAAGACAAGGTCTCGCCTCCGTGTTGCGAGTAGTAACGGTGTGCAGAAGTACTTGCGTGTATGAGGCACAGCGAGCGCTGGCAGACACCTCATGAGAAGAAGAGTTGGGTTTTGTTTATTTCCTTTCTAGAAATGAAGAGTTCTATTAACTTAAAAATGTTATATACAGACCTTTGATATTTGTGTCGGTGCTGACGCCCACAGAAGACGACACATCGTCCAGCTACGAGGATTCCAGACCCAACGCTGCCTTCGCTCTTCGCCACACCCTCACAGTGCGTCACTATTGTTTCCCTCTTTCCTTTCAGAGGGGCATAGCTACTGATAGTATTCTTTCTTGACAACTAGCCGCAACGCTTCCGTTACCTGTGTCTTTACATTGCTAATTATTTTACTGCAGCGTTCCCTATCCGACTCCTACACCTACGCCTTCAGCGGCTGCTGGCTCTGATCTGAAGCATTTCATTCAGTTTCAGAACCGCGAAACGCCGCAGCTGATGACGGCGGTTCAGCAGTTCATTGACACACGAGCCGCTGCTGCATCAACTCCGCCACAGGAGCCAGCCACGTCCGCGACACTGCCCCCGTGCTGTTCCACAGTTCCGAACTTTCAGTGAACAAAAAGAGGATTGGAACGAGCGCTACAACCAGTTCGCCCCTCAGTGTGCTACACATCAAGTGCAGTGTACTGTGAAACTTTCTCATTTCTTGTCACTGGGTGGTATAGGTGTTTACCAACTTCCTCCGTAGCTATTCCCGAGTTGAAGGCTGGAGTTGCTGGTTTTTGATAACTTAGTTTCTGCCCTCAGTTAGTACTACGACGATCAGGTACAGATTACTGCAGCTCGTTACAAGTTATTTCGATTGCGAGAAAAGCCATAACTGACATAGCATCAATGGGGCACTCAGCTTCAGGCTTTGACACGACAGTGTCGTTTGCAATGTATCTGTGGACGGCCGTGTAGTGACGCAATGATTCGTGATGCAGCTATGTACAGTGTGACAGATCCTACTATGAAACAAGTGTTACAAAATATTGAACATCCGGACTCATGTGACAGTGCCGTGGAAAACTTTGAGGCAGCTCCCATTTGCAGTGTAACACAAAGTGACCACCACACGCTTATTGGCCACCGCGTCTTGGACAGAGTAAACAACTGTTAATGCATATTTCTGCTGTGAAATCATGTCAACACAAAATTTTCCCTCGGGGAACGTGACCTGCCTTGCTTCTTGAATGCTAGCTCATGTGCAGTCTGTATGCTCGCAACAGAAAAAGAACTCTACCCACGTTCGCTCTCGTAAGTGTGAAGCACCTTCACATTCAGTGAATCTAGTTTTTTTCTATGCGGCTACCGAAGCTAGTAATGATTAATTACAGGATGTGCCTTCACCCTGCCCAAATTCTGTGCAACGACAGTCAAATAAACTGTTTTGAACTTAGTCAGTGTCAGACGCTTTGTGCAACTCCAGTTAGGCACTGACACTTCCGTTTCGGTGCTTAATCGTGCCACTTATGAACAGCTGGGCGCGGCACAGTTCAGAAAGTCTTGCACGCGACTTACTGCGGGTAACGGTCAGGACATTCCGCTACTTGGTACGCGTTGTTTACCTGCCACATTACAGTCTCACACCAAAACAAGGACGTTTACAATTCTCCTTTTACGTCGCTGTAAAAATATTCTTGGGTTTGATTCATTTCAGTTGTTTGGTCTTCCTATTCACGACAATGTACTTTCTGTTTCTGCTTACAACCCAAAAGGCAGCATTACTCAATTGGCTAAGGGGCCACTTGATTTATATTCTGAAAGAAATTCTCTTCAGTCTTCCTTGGTCCCGTTCTTTCAGGACCTTTTTCTGTTCACAGCGATGTCGGACCTTTGATATTCACGGTATACTCGTGAAATGGTCGTGTGGGAAAATCCCCACTTCATCGTTACCTCGGAGACGCTGTGTCCCATCGCTCGTCCGCCGACCTTAACGCGACGTACAAACACATATAAATCTTGATAATCCTACCACTGTAGCAGCAGTAACCGAACTAGCAAATGCGAGAAATACTCGTTGTATTATACAGGGACTGCCGACCGGAGTGCCGTATTCTGCCTGTTTACATATCTCTGCATTTGAGTACGCATACCTGTACCAGTGTCTGCGGCGCTTCAGTGTATATTACGTGTTATATGAGAATTTTCGCATCTAATGTATGTGGTATCTTAGAGCTAAAATAACTCAGTAAATATAGTTAACAAATAAATAATAAAAAAAAGCTGTCGTAATAATCGTCAGTCAAGAGGTTCTGACTTCATGCATTCAAGGTACTAACTTTTTAGATCCCTGCCCGAAAGTGTTTCTCTCTTGAGATGAATGTGGGCCTACATGGTGCTACATAATGGTTAGGTAATTAATTCCGATAGTATCAAGCATGATAAAATATAACAGTGACACCAAAGGGCTTGAGAGAATACAAAATGTTGTAGTAGACAAACAAATTATGGACCAGAAATAAATGTGGCTGTTCTGTATTGATTCGACTGTTCCTGCAGCAGGTATTAAGATGACAGGCACCTTAAAAATATTACTTGCTTAAAATATAACTTCCTTCCTACGCTACATCAATTTGAGAGCATTCATTTTTCATGTTTTAATCAATGTGTTTGTCGTTCATTACAGCGGAGAGACAGCCCAAACATTCTGCGTCGCTTCACACAGACGCAATGTACATATCTGTCACCTCCAAGATGTTATTTCAGCGACCACAAATGCAGAGGAAGGCGCAGTAGGAACTCTCAGGCATAGCTGACAAGGCAAGTGGACTCCGTGGTCTGAGGAAACAGGTTAGTGCTTTCATAAGTAATAATATTCAATGACGAATAACTGCCACCCGAGAAGTTCGTAATTTAGTACAGAAGAATGGCATCTACACCAACGGTCATTAAAGCTGCGGGACCTTAACCTTGAAGGCAACATGCAATAAACGGCAAATTAGTTAAACTGCTTTTACATGCAGGTGGTTTGATTCTCAGCGCTGACGCGCGACTTGGATAAGAATAACGCCACCTGCATATTGAATACAACTGAAGGACAAGCACGGTGTCTCTCATTCACAGACAGTATTTCCACGTCATTTGTTTCTGAGATGACAAAGATATGCCTCGTGTAATAAGTAGATACACCAGTACCTGCCGAATGTCGACGATCTCAAGGGCTGTGTATTTGTTTGCTGAGTACGGGCTTGGCGACCCCACGATGTCTGAGGTGCGGACTGGTAAGCGCCGCCAGTCCTCTGCCACCGCTACTTCTGGGCACGCTTCAGCGACCACCGTGCGGCGCGGCGGTGGAAAGTAGTGTGTCTCATTGAATGGGGATGCACCTCAGTCGCATAAGGCTTACTCAGGAACTCAAGGCTCTGTCTAAGTGTACCCTCATTTCCTGAGCTCCTTGTGCGACCGAAATGGAACCCTCAAAATCTTCTTTTCCTCTTCCCAGCGGGTAGGGTCTACCGCCTGGGAGTTCTCTCACCCATTCATCAAAAAGAGTAAGAGAGGCTCGACCTCCTGATAATCAACTTTTATCAGTAATGGGGCTCAAGGAATCATGAATCCAAACGTCTTTGTAGTGATCAAGAGGAAAGAGGGGGCGTTTGAAAAAGTGTCCCCCTTTATATCCATACAGGCTTAGAGGGGCTGGCTGACTATTAAACGGTTGCAAAATGGTTCCTTCCTTGTCGAGACTAACCATGCAAAGCTGATGGAACTTCTTATGAAGCCAAAGAAATTGGGCGAGTACGACATCATTTTTGAGTTACATAACTCCTTTAACTCCAGCCAAGGTGTGGTAACCTACAGTGATATTATGGACATAGACGTTGTTGAACTGAAACAAGAATGGGCACCACAGGGGATCATAGATGCGGAGAAAAGGCCACGCAAAACCAATGGAGAGACTGACGAGCCTGCCACTTTTATTGCGACCTTCAATTCTCCAACGCTACTTGGACACATTATGGCAGGTTTACTCCGACTTAGGGTTCGATTCTACGTGCCTAACCCTATCCGAGGCGTCAAATGCCACCGTTTTGGTCATACATCGTTACGTTGAAGAGGTGAAGCGACTTGTGGGAAGTGCAGAAAGGAAGCCCATGAGTCACGGACTGACTATCCGTCTCCAGAAGTCTTCATTAACTGGTCTGGGAGCCAACCAATCTGGATCCGAGCCCACCCTGTTTTTGCAGAGGAACGCAAAATCCAGGAAATCAAAGTGACCAAACGGATCCCCTACGCAGAAGCCTAAAAGGAGTATCAGGCAATGAAACCCCCTGTCTTTGCCACTTCTTATACAGCAGAAACCTGTCATTAAGGTCGACGCTAGGACACAAACGACGTCCAGTGTACCATTATCCACCATTTGCATCTGTACTTGCACCTGCATGTGCCAAAGCCAAGTGGAGACACAGCGATCCAGGCAGCTACAATGGAAGAAACCAGTAACGCTTCCGCAGGGCGCAGCCCAAAGGAACCCCAAAATCAGAGTGCCTCTCAACGCTAACTTTCTTCAATTAAAGGTGACCCTCACCACCCACCTTCCCCGTTATCCTTACTAGGAAAGGGAGTAAAGAAAGGAACTCAACATTCGGGTCGAAAGCTGACCCAGGCATAATCAGATGTCATTCTGACATGTCTGTCTGATGATGACATCATGGATGTTGATGCCTCATTATCAAAGTCAGCGCCATCACCCTGCCTCGCTCTACAAGCGCCTCACCACCTCGGCGCTATGACAGGGTAAATCAAGACCACATTGATGAAATGGCTCCCATACTACAATGTTATATCAACAGAAACAGGACTCTTCTGGAGGACTTAACACTCCTTGTACAGGACAGACCCTTTTGCCCTTGCCTTCAAGAGACTCATTTTCACTAAACTGACACACCTGTACTTGGAGGGTATCGCCTTTACAGAAAAGAAGACCTTACTGGCGATAGGACAAAAGGTGGCGTTACAGTGTTCATAAGGGACACTTTGCACTCCTCACCTATTTCCCTAACAACAACAACACTACAAGCGGTTGCTGTTCGGATAGTGGCCCACGTTGACTCTACTGTGTGCTCTTTGTACCTACCACCTCATGAGCCTCTTGACACTGGGGTCCTCAGTCATTTTCTAGATGAACTCCTCCACCCATTCCTCATTTTAGGGGACTTCAATGCACACAGTGCACTATGGGATTCTCACACCACCTACACAAAGCGTCGGTCACCTGAGGATATACTACAGACAACAAATCTCATACTTTTGAATATGGATCAAGTTACAGATTACAGCACCACTACAGATTCGTCTACGGCCATAGACCTCTCCTTCTGCTCGCCTGCACTTGTAGACACTGCTAAGTGGGCAGTGAACGATGACCTTCCTGGTAGTGGCCATTTCCCTATCTTGATCCATCTGACTGGGTGGATCGCATTACAGCTGCGAAAAAGCCTAGGAAGTGACCTGTCCCTTAGTAGAACGATGAGTGCCGTTTTGCAATCAGGAGGGCAGGAATGTGCAGATTTAATCGTTGCCTTACAGATGAGAATCTTGAAAACTTTCGAATGGCGCATGCAGAGGCGATGAGAATAATTCGGGAGAGCAAACAGAGGTCTTGGCAAGATTTCCTGAACTGCATCAATAGGTCCACACCCACATGTAAAGTATGGGAAGCCATTAGGAGGATCTCAAGGCACAACCCTTGAATGCCAATACCAGCTGTACGAATACACGGGTCTGTTGTAACATCGACAAGGAGTATACCTCAGACAATAGCTGAATCATATAAATCCATTACGGACGATTCGACCCAGGGTTACACTTTGTCGATATCGGTAGACACGGCAGAAGGCCGATCTTGATTTCCGTTCCAGCATCATGGAAGAATACAACCAGTCTTTCTCTCTGTGGGAGCTGGATTCTGCATTGTCAGTTGCTTGTGATACGAACCCTTGAAGCGTCCTGATAACCTACAGCACGTTGCAACAGTTGGACTGACAGTTGAGGAAGTCCTCCCTCAGCTCTCCAATAAAATTTCGATAACTGACGGCTTTCCTAACTCTTGGAAGAACTCTATTTTAATCCCAATTTTAAAACCAGGAAAGAATCGGACAGACCCTGTTACTTGTCTCAGTGTTAGGCTAACAAGCTGCATAGGAAAGATACCGGAGCGTATGGTCAATCGGCACCTAGTGTGGATTCTGGTAACCAGGTCCCTGGCCAGCCAGATTGGCCGTGTGGTTCTAGGCGCTACAGTGTGGAGTCGAGCGTCCGCTATGGTCGCAGGTTCGAATCCTGCCTCCGGTATGGATGTGTGTGACGTCCTTTGGTTAGTTAGGTTTAATTAGTTCTAAGTTCTAGGCGACTGATGACCTCAGAAGATAAGTCGCATAGTGCACAGAGCCATTGAACCATTTGAACCAGGACCCTGCTCAGTCGCTCCCATTATGGGTTCAGGAGGTATCGCTCCACTCTCGATAACCTGACCCTGCACGAAGCTGCAATTCAGCAAGCTTTCCTTCGTAAGCAACAGCTTATCGTTGTTTTCTTAGATTTGGGAAAGGCCTACTGCACTACCTGGTGGCATAATATTTTGTCACAGCTTCCTTAGTGTGCATCCCGTGGATGTCTACCTACCTGCATACCGTCCTTTCTCTCGGACAGATATTTTAGATACAGGGTTGGCAATGTCCTGTCTGTGCGTTTCAAGCAGGTGAATGGTGTCCCTCAGGGGACTGTTTTAAGTGTCATGGCTTTCGCCATCGCCATCAATAGTATTAGAACCACAGTGCAACGCCCAGTACTACGTTCCTTGTTTGTGGACGACTTCTCCATCTTCTGTGCATCCTCCATCCTCACCACGGCTACTTGGCAATTACAAATGACGATCCGGCGATTGGAGGACTGGTCTTGCACTACAGGTTTTAAATTCTCATTAGAGAAAACAGATTGTGTTGATTTTAATCGTTCTCGCGGTCTGTTTAATTTCCCCCTTTTTAAAACTGGGGGACACTGTTCTCACTTTTAAGGAAAAGGTGAAGTATCTGCTTCGTACCTTTGATGAGGAGGTAATATGGTTGCCACACCTTCAAGAACTGAAGCTGAGATTTTTCAAGGCCTTAAACATCCTAAAAAGCGTCAGTCATAGGCCTTCGGGAGCCGACAGAGCGCGTCTGCTCCTACTCTATAAGGCCATTGTGTGACCCTGGCTTGAATACGGATGCCAGGTTTATGAGTCAGCGAGGCCTTCATACCTTAAAATGCTGGATTCAGTTCACTACGAGGGTATTAGGCTGTCAACAGTGGCCTGTCGCACGAGCCCTGTTGTTAGTTTGTGTGCGTAGGCTGGTGAGCTTCCGCTGTCTATTCGACGTCTCATCGTGATACGCCGTTCCTACGTCGCCAGTATCCAGATTCGTTGTTCAGCCGCCACTAGAACGGCTGTTCGATCTCGACTACAAGCAACACGGCCATTTGGGATCTGTGAAAGGGACAGCCTTCAGTTTTTCAGGTGCAGTGCATTCAGGTCCATAGCCAGGGCTGGTGTAGGGTCCCCCCTGAAGACTACAGAGGCCCTGATTGCTTTTATAGTGACTGTTTACAAGAAGCATTGTAAGCAGACCGTGTTTTTAAAATTAAAATTTATTGATGTTTTACGTAGCCACCCAGATTTTATTACCGTCTACATGAATGGTTCTAAGCAGAGAGATGTTTTCTGTTGTTCCGTTGTGTTCTCCGACATTGTCCTCAGGATAGGTCTCCAAGTGCAGTTTTCAGTTTATTACGGGGAGCTGGTTGCTATCCTGAGGGCAATGGAAATGGCGTCGTGACAAAAAATTTATAAACTGTTCCGATTCTCGACGAGCTCTTCTCGCTGTTGGACAGATGCACCCAGAACAACTTGCATTAATGTTATACCGAAGAAGAGTGGAGTCATGAGATTATTGACCAAGAACATGATGACACAAGTGGCTGACCTCCACCCCCAGCCTGTCCCCTCCCGCCCCCTTCCCCAGTGGTGACATTGAACATGCACAGTAAACACAACTCTATCAGGTGAAACCTGACACTGCTGATGCAAGTGGTTTTCTGGTTCGTATATGCCCTGTTATACACTTCTGAAATACCTGTATCTGTCTTAAAAGTTCAGTTAGAACCGGTAATCTGCCGATTTTGAGGCAATGTTGCTGTTAGATGCTGCAGCTGTATCTGCTACATGTCACATCTTGCATGTCTCCAAATCACGTAGATATTCTTCTGGTAGATTGTACGTGCACAACAATTACAATTCTGCTACCTGGTATTCCTCTTGTCATTGTATTTTTAATGCCCAGGGATGTTATTTTTGTATGTGGGCTACAGTCATGACACAGTTAATTCTTAATAGCTAAAGAGATTCGACCATACTTTCCTTCCACTACTTTATGTTGTTTGGGTTGTTTCTCTTCCTATACATTTACTAAGAAACAGTTATTAATAAAACTCTCATCAGCTATTAAATTAAGGAACAGTTATTCTTGTCACGACATTCTATCTTCTACTTTTATTTTTCTCTACTCTGCAACTTGTTTGTTGATGTAACTTTCTCCAAGCGTCAGTTTCCTCACAAGTCGTTACACCAATGTAGTTCATACTACAAATTATATTTAAATACCGTTGCCTTGGCTGTATGTGAGTGGTGTAGAGTACATCTAACTTTTTCATGAGAAGTACGGAACACGCATCACTTTCAGATATTCAATTTTAGTGGTCGTGATTTCTATGATTTGAATAGGAGTAACTTAAGGTCAGGAAACACGGTCTGATAAACGTACTGATGTACACCGACAGTGGTAAGCACCATAAGACCCAAATGGTTAGTAACAGAAACACTGAGATGAGAAAATGAGAACGAATTTAACTGACTTTCATAGTATGCAGCAGGGAATCATGCTGACTGAAAATGGACACTATTTTCAGTATTTGTATGGGTACCCTTAGGGATGGGCTTAATATGAAAGGTACTTCACTTGACTATGAAAGTTATTTTTGGGTCAAAAAAGTACTTATCTTCGATGAACTCCGTATTAAGTTAATGAATACAGCATGTGCCTCTAAGGGAGTAAATTAAATTCTATAGAATATCCGACTCTGACCTTCACAAACATTTTCCTAGTCACAAAATTCATCAGATGATGAAATTGAGGGAATCCAGAAGTGATAAATCTGTCGAACAAGAGGCTGCCTAAACATTTTTTTTCTTATACTTATTACTGAAACCTTCCATAGCTAGCTGGTGACAGCGGGGCTGTTGGAAGCTATGGGTAAGGAAGCATGATTAGGAAAATGTTGGGAGCAATGTTGCTTGAAAAAGTGTCTACGATACATATGCTCGGAATAACTGATACCTGGCTCGTAGTAACTAGAAGATACATACCCGCTCAGATCATTTAGTGCGTTAATGCAACATTTAGGGATTCGGGGAGCTGACCCTGGCTAAGATGAACTTCTGCTAACGGATTAACTATGAGCGCTCTTTGGCCAGCCACCCTAGAGGTAGCTTTCCACATCCGTCTGTGTAAATGTTGAGCTGTAGCCTCCATCCTGCGTCAGATACTTGCTACGTAAGCATTCAGAAGAATGTTATCACACCTAAACATGAGCTGTGCACTAGATGCAGACAGATCTGGCACGCAGATTCTGTCCCATAGGGAGCGATGCGGTCAGGAAGTCAATCTGGTCACCAGGAGTCACTAAGATTGCTTCAGCGCATATAACGATGTCGGTACTGTAGGGGACTGATAAAACGCAAAAATGAAAAAGAAAAACTAGGAGGTACATAATATTTCAGTTCTGTGGGGAGAGAATGAAGTGGAGCCTTCACTTCCTATGGGATGTGTGTGCTACATTAAATTTAATAAGATGGGTTGCTCACTGGGTTCACTTTATACCCTCTAACGTTATTAAACCTGAACACGAAAAAGTCTGTTAAGTGTTGGGATACGAAAGATAAGTTGAATGGGCGGATACAATAGGGCACTAAACGAGACCTGTCAAGGATCGGCAATACAATGAGGCTGACCTTCATAAATTGTCCTATACATAATATTCTTATTTATTTCCAGACTGCAATTGGGACACACACCACTTTCAGCAGTATAAGCACTGCAGAATACGTTTACCTCTGGTGTATACTGTTCCACACCAGTTATTTTTCATGCAACATATAACCTACATATACTCTTTTCAGCACATTCCGACGACCTTTGTCAATAACTTACTGAAGCTGCGAGTGAAAATTTGGCGTAATGGTTAACGCACGTGCCTAATAATCAGGAGATCCGGATTCGGTTCCTGACCTTGGTACAAATTTGTACTTGCCTATTCAGTCTGTATACGTAAATTCATAACTGTTTGAGACCAGAGAAGTCTCTGAATTAGCGTCATTTTATTTATTAAACGTCATGATATTTTGTCAAGTATGTGAACCTACATATTTAATCTAAAATATCAGGTTGGCAAAGTTTTTTGAACAATGGTTGGGACTGCCAGGTACTGTGTTATTTCTATAGCTGAATGTTTTTTTTTTTTTAGTTTAGTTTTAAGTGTGAACTAAATGAAGACACTTTCATGTTAGTGACGCTCACATTTTTCATTTGAACTTATACACTCCTGAATGGTTGACTTTATAGCATTATTGTAGGGAGTGGTGTGTGTTTTGATGCTTATTCCCAGTATGAACCTTCGACATGAACATTTTATATTATCCGATAATTTCATCAATATGGAAACACTGGTATCATTTGTGAAATAATAAACACTAGCCATTCGGTAGGAACTGAAGAAGGGAATTCAGTAGTAGTCAAGATAGTCTCCACTAAAAGAATATTTAAGTGTCCAACAACACTAACAGCATTTGTATAAAAGAAACAGCCAACCAGCTAATGTCTGTCCTAATGAAAAACCCCAAATAATATTGAACATTCATTTGACAGAAGGCAAAAACATTTCGCCCTATGGTAGCACAAATGCAAATAAATTGCAGTCACTACCAAATATCGATAAAGAGACAAACCCTGTCATTCCAGTAATAAACTGTATAAACAGCCTTGCATTCTGACTAAAATAAGTGATTTATATACTTATTCAGATGCTAACATCCTAGATCATTTAAAACATATTTTGATGGAAGAAATCAACGTGTACACCAACAGAACAGTTAGTGAGATCATGTACCTGCACATCATAATACAAATGAAATAGTTATGCACGAATTTTATTACTTTACAGGATTCTAACACTCCCACAGCTATTCCAAGATCTATGAACCATCCATGCACTAGAATCAGATTTAGTAATGGGAAATTACCTGGCTGGTACAATGGCCAATACTTTACTACACTATACAGATTACTATTTTCGTTTTAACAATGTCAAATGGATTTAAAAAATTAAATAATTCTACAGATATGTAGATGAGATACTAATATTACAAGACCAATCACAAAAAGAAATAGATATATTCCACTGAATGGAATAAATTACTCATAAATATTAACAATATGAAGACGATATATTGCTACTCACAACATGAAGAAGAGACTCACTCAAAAACACTACTAAAATATTGAATTTTAGCCCAATATTCTTCTTCTGGATTAAAAAACACACACATTCACACAAGAACAACTCACACAGACATGGCGTCTGCCTCTCGGCGACAGAGCCTGGTTTAGCATGGGTCGGGCTCCGGTACTTACAGGCAGTGACCATGTCTGTGTGAGTTGTCCATGTCTAAATATGTGTGTGTTTTCGGTTTCTGAAGAAAGATTTCGTCTCAAAAGCACAGTATTTAGGCTCTTTTTTCATTGTGTCGATCTGCAACTCAGTGACTGCTATGTGTGGTGAGTAGCAAGCTATTCTTCCCATATTCTCATTGTTGGATCATTGTTTTCATAGAAAAACGTTTTTATAATCAATCATAAACACAATGTTGTTGTTTTGGTCTTCAGTCCTGAGACTGGTTTGATGCAGCTCTCCATGCTACTCTATCCTGTGCAAGCTTTTTCATCTCCCAGTACCTACTGCACCCCACATCCTTCTCAATCTCTTGGTCTCCCTCTACGATTTTTACACTCCACGCTGCCCTCCAGTACTAGATTGGTGATCCCTTGATGCCTCAGAACATGTCCTACTAACCGATCCCTTCTTCTAGTCAAGTTGTGCCACATACTCCTCTTCTCCCTAATTCTATTGAATAACTCCTCATTAGTTGTGATCTACCCATCTAGTCTTCTGCTTTCTTCTGTAACGCAACATTTCGAAAGCTTCTATTCTCTTCTTGTCCAAACTATTAATCGTCCATGTTTCACTTCCATACATGGTTACACTCCATACAAATACGTTCAGAAACGACTTCCTGACACTTAAATCTATACTCGATGTTAACAAATTTCTCTTCTTCAAAAACGCTTTTCTTGTCATTGCCAGTATACATTTTATATCCTCTCTACTTCGACCATCATCAGTTATTTTGCTCCCCAAATAGCAGAACTCCTTTACCCCTACAAGGGTCTCATTTGCTAATCTAATTCCCGCAGCTCCACCTGACTTAATTCGACTACATTCCATTATCCCCGTTTTGCTCTTGTTGATGTTCATCTTATATCCTCCTTTCAAGATACTATCCATTCCGTTCAACTGCTCTTCCAAGTTCTTTGCTGTCTCTGACAGAATTACTATGTCATCGGCGAATCTCAAAGTTTTTATTTCTTCTCCATGGATTCTAGTACCTAGTCCGAATTTTCCTTTTGTCTCCTTTAGTGCTTGCTCAATATACAGATTGAATAGCATCGGGGAGAGGCTACAAGCCTGTCTCACTCCATTCCCAACCACTGCTTCCCCTTCATGTCCCTCGATTCTTATAACTGCCATCTGGTTTCTGTACCAATTGTAAATCGCCTTTCGCTCCCTGTACTTTACCCCTGCCATCTTCAGAATTTGAAACAGAGTATTCCAGTCAACATTGTCAAAAGCTTTCTCTAAGTGTACAAATGCTACAAACGTAGGTTTGCCTTTCCGTAACCTTTCTTCTAAGATAAGTCGTAAGGTAGTATTGCCTCACGTGTTCCAACGTTTCTACGGAATCCAAACTGATCTTCCCCGAGATCGGCTTCTACCAGTCTTTCCATTCGTCTGTAAAGAATTCGCGTTAGTATTTTGCAGCTGTGACTTATTAAACTGATAGTTCGGAAATTTTCACATCTGTCTACACCTGCTTTCTTTGGGATTGGAATTATTACATTCTTCTTGAGGTCTGAGGAAATTTCGCCTGTCTCATACATCTTGCTCACCAGAACCTGTATAGACCCTCTCTACACTCCTTCCACCTTTCTGCTCTCCCTTCTTTTCTTAGAACTGGGTTTCCATCCGAGCTCTTGATATTCATGCAAGTGGTTCTCCTTTCTCCAAAGGTCTCTTTAATTTTCATGTAGGCAGTATCTATCTTACCCCTCGTGAGATAAGCTACTACATCCTTACATTTGTCCTCTAGCCATCCTTCCTTAGCCAGTTTGCATTTCCTGTCGATCTCATTTTCAGACGTTTATATTCCTTTTTGCCTGTTTCACTTACTGCATTTTGTACTTCCTCCTTTCATCAATTAAATTCAGTATCTCTTCTCTTACTCAAGGATTTATACTAGCCCTCGCCTTTTAATCTACAGTTCATAACCAATAGATTGTGGTCAGAGTCCACATCTGCGCCTGGAAATGCCTTACAATTTAAAATCTAGTTCCTAAATCTCTGACTTACCACTATATAATCTATCTGAAACCTTCTAGCATCTCCAGGGTTCTTCCATGTATACAACCTTCTTTCATGATTCTTGAACCAAGTGCTAGCTATGATTGTTATGCTCTGTGCAAAATTCTACCAGGCGGCTTCCTCTTGCATTTATTAGCCCCAATACATATTCACCTACTACGTTTCCTTCTCTTCCTTTTCCTACTGTTATATTCCAGTCACCCATGACTATTAAATTTTCGTCTCCCTTCACTACATGAATAATTTCTTTTATCTCATTATACATTTCATCAATTTCTTCATCATCTGCAGAGGTAATTGGCATTTTACTTGTACTACTGAAGTAGGCGTGGGCTTATTGTCTATCGTGTACACAATAATGCGTTCACTATGCTCTTTGTAGTAGCTTTCCCGCACTCCTATTTTTTTATTCATTATTAAACCTACTGCTGCATTACCCCTATTATTTGCTTTTGTATTTATAACCCTGTATTCACCTGACCAAAAATCTTGTCCTTCTGCCACCGAATTTCACTAGTTCCCACTATATCTAACTTTAACCTTTCCATTTCCCTTTTTAAATTTTCTAACCTACCTTAACGATTAAGGGGTCTGAAATTCCACTCTCCGATCCGCAGAACGCCAGTTTTCTTTCTCCTGATAACGACATCGTCTTGAGTAGTCCCCTCCCGGAGATCCGAATGGGGGACTATTTTACCTCTGGTTTATTTTAACCAATAGGACGCCATCATCACTTCATCAAAAGGTAAAGCTGCATGCCCGTGGGAAAAATTACGGCCGTAGTTTCCCCTTGCTTTCAGCCGTTCGCAGTACCACCACAGAAAGGCCGATTTGGTTATTGTTACAAGGCCAGGTCAGTCAATAATCCAGACTGTTGCCCCGGCAACTACTGAAAATAGTGCTGCCCCTCGTCAGGAACCACACGTTTGTATGGCCTCTCAACCTCTTCGTTGTGGTTGCACCTACGGTACGGCTATCTGTATCGCTGAGGCACGCAAGCCTCCCCCCCCCCCCCCCCACCGGCAAGTTCCATGGTTCATGTGGGGGAAATAACCACCATAAAAAAATAAAAAAAATTAGATCTAACTTAAGTAGCAAAAAAAGCATAAAACTATGGATTCGATCCCACTTCAGTCCATAAGGTTTATGTTAACAACTTATACGTACACGTAAATAAAATAAAAGACGAAATTACGCTACCACGAAAACGTTATAACAAAAAAATTCTGTTCACTGTCATACCATAGTGGCATAAAGTTACATGAATTTCCAATGTGCCAGAAGATTTACGTTTTCTTGGCTTATCTTGACGATTGTTGACACTACTCCTTCAAGTGGCAACCATCGCTTCCATCTCTAAGGGATTTAGTGCGCCGTCTGTGACTTTCCCCATTATGATCAAATATTTGCTCTTAACCTTCTTTCATTACATTTTTTATCTACTTTAATTTATTTTGCTACTTCACCCAGAATGCTTAAATCTTTCAGGTTCTGCCTTTAATGTAGCCTAGACTCCTTAAAGATACTGAAAACAATAAAGTTTGCAATTTGCTCCATACGTGATTTTTATGAATAAATAATAATGCTTGTAATATTTAACAGACGTATTACAGCAAGGTCTGTCTTCTTAATTTTTTTAAATGTACATACGACCAAACAACCAAAATTTACCTACACATCATACTCAAGAATTTATGAGTGATTCGAGAATTTTAGATTAGTTGTCTTGTAATGCAAGCAGCTGGCCTACTATAATTGGGGAACTTTCTCTTCACAGGTAACGAAGGTATATCGGAGTGCTAGACGATGTTGAAATGGCGAACAGAAGAGACCTCTTACGATCTGTAATACCATACCACACCATATGCAGGTTTTTCGGGCTGACACCATTCACAGTGGAGACTGAGAGGTGTGAACTACGCAGGACCACTGCTGCTACGCTGTACGCATCTGTTGTTCTCGTCATGAGTCTGGGAATAACAGCGCTTACGGTTAATTCGTTGCAAGATGTGAACTTGGGAAAAAAGGATTCCATCACTTTTTTGTGGTTGGCAACCTACATGATGACACACTGCGCCTGCATGGTGACTGCGAACGCCGAAGACCTGTTTAGAAACACGCACAAGTATCAGAGGATCGTCACTCTGTTGTCGTATCGGGACAATGGCATCCTGGAATCGCCCCATTCCTCCAGCGCGGCGGTGAGGATCTCCTGCAAAGTGGTGTACACAGGGTTTCTCGCTCTACATGTAGCTGCTCTGACGTTGGAATATCTGTGGTACGGAATGAAATGGACATATATGTTATCCTTGTTCTCCAGTGGTATAATACCTACAGCTGTTTCCAGGTATGTGGGGTTCGTTCTTCTTGTGAGGAGTGACTTACACCAGCTCAACCAGTGTCTGAGAGCTACAGCTCAAGTGAGATGCCAGCGGCGACCACTTGCAGATCGCTACCGCAAGCTGAGGAGAGTCTACTCCGCACTGTGCCACGTGTCCCAGGAGGTTCTTTCAGCGCACCAGGTACTCCTAGCTTTATTCGTGATGACGGTGCTGTGCGGTATATCCTGGAATGCAGTTGCCGCAGTCTTAACACAGCACCAGAAACAACCAGTGGTGATGCGGATTTTGGTTCTATCGTGGCAGTCGTCACAGGTGTTAATGGTGATAGCGACCTCACACGCGTTGTCCATGGAGGCGGCGCAGACAGCTCCTGCCCTGTGTCGGCTGCTCCTGGGTTCGACTCTCCATAGTGTAGAAACGGTAGAGCTGCGACACTTTTACCACCTGGTCCGAAGCCAGACTCCCACTCATCAACTTTACGGCTTCGTTCCCTTGGATATGGGGATGTTGGTAGCGTCCTTGTCTTTCATTACAACTTGTACCGTGGTTCTGTTAACGTTCTGGGAAGTGTTCTGAAGAATAAAGAAGAGTACAGTAGTTCTGATGAACATGGATTGCCATGCACTAAAATTCTATAGCGATTTTAGTATGATTATGAGCTTGTACTATACACTCCTATTACATTAATTTTCACCGTAACCGCAAATAGCTATGAAAAGTCTGTAATATTGTAAATGATATGACCTTCTTCTTCAAAATTTTTTCTTCCTCGGTAGTACACGACAAAGACAGGGAGTACAATCATAGACGGACTCAAGTCTGTTGTGCAGTTTATCCAGTTATAGTGTGGCTGGCTTCACTTAAAACCAGCATGTAACCTCCCATCTGTGGAAAACATAGTAAACAAATTAAAAGTGCTGCACTTTCTTCAATACGTAAAGTTTTCATGCAGTTGGTAATTATCAATAGCAAAGACTGAAATGATTTACTTAGAAATTGTATAAATTGCACGAATTTATAAATCTTGAAGTACATAATAAGTTATTGCATTTAAGAGAAAGATAAAAGTTCAGCCAGCCGTTGTGGACAATCGGTTCTAGGCGCTTCAGTCAGGAACGGCGCTGCTGCTATGGTCGCACGTTCGAATCCTGCCTCAGACATGGATATGTGTGACATCTCTAGGTTAGTTAGGTTTAAGTAGTTCTAAGTCTAGGGAGGCTTAGAGGACTGATGACCTCAGATGTTAAGTCCCATAATGCTCAGAGCCATTTGAACAATTTAATAAAAGTTCAGGAAGAACAACTGGCATGTTTTTAGTGGTTACAGAGTGTCTTAAGAGATTCAAGGGAAGCTGTGTTCCTCAAGACAGAACCGGAGGTTGACAAAGATGTTCAAATGCGACAGAGAGCTACAGGAACCAACAACAATATACGGGAGCAAAAGGAGGTCTCAAACATTACCTGACGTAGGCGAAAGTAAACGGTGTTTGCGTGACTGTCTTCAGTCGGACATCAAATAAGAGTTATTGCAGGTAGAAAACCTACCGCTACCAAAGTTATACTAGTGTGAATCTCGGACGTTAAGTTGAGTGATGCCAGCTTTGTTCACATAGAGAAATGGGACTATCGCAGTCTTGAACATCATGACAGTCTGGAATAATCATCATAAAACAATAAAGCATTTGTGAACTGGGATCCATACCGAAACCTTAATAACAATTATTATTTCCCGTGACACGATCCACTATTTATCACGCCATCCGAAAGAATCATTTCACTTTTGTAACATGTGGACGTAGGTGGCCAACGTTTTTAAACAACTCTCACACCACGTCCAGTGATGGTAGTAGTTCTACACTCACACAGACACAAAGCGGAGCAAGGGTCGGAAACAGCACACAAAATGAAAGACGAAATATGCACGGCCTCGCCATGAGTGATGCTGAGACTGCTGCACTCACCACATACGCAGTCAGTATAAGCCACTAAGTGTTAAGGTGGTAACCTCACTACACATCACATTCACTTTCATCATCACAGCGTACACGCTTGGCTGAAATATCGACCAAATGAGGCATCTTTCATTCCATATACTCATCTCACACAGACCAAGAGACAATCATTGTAAATAAAAACTCACTTTTAAACATACTAAAACGGCACCATCTCTTCATCTGGACAACTGTGGAACCATAGAGATATAATAGAAACTTTGGAAAATATAAATATCCACAACATATCAGATAGTGCCTACATGAATCTTCCATAAGGCCTTGTTTCTATCAAAGAAGGTCACTCATTCAAGGAAAAATTAAACTGAATATCAAGTAAAGGTTATACAAAACAGGCATAAATCCCCCCACATTAAATTCACAGCACTTATTGGACCTCACTACATAGAAAATATCCACTGAAAGTCACGCGTCAAGCTTTGAGATTCGCAACATACGCAAGTTCTTACCTGTATCTTCTCATTATGTCATACATTATTCAGATAAATCCATTATATTATATCAAAATATTCATGAAAATCATATGATGAAAGAAGATATTCATCAAATCAGACCTGATACTGAAAGAAGAAGCTAGACAATGGATGCAGAAAATTACCTCATTAAGGAATCAGCCACATATAAAATGAACATTAATATTTATGGAATATTCTGACGGTTTTTGGAGGAAATTATACATGTCAATAACTTCAATTCAAAGTAATAGTGTTCCACAAGAATATTTACTAGTTTGTTATGAACTGGCTTTCAGCTTCTCAGGCCATCGTTAGATAACTTGATGCTAAACAGCTAATCCGCACAACTTCAGCAAGAATCTATAAGTGTACATAGAATGCTCTACCAATATGTGTGACTTTTATGGCTATATCGATACGAAACAAGTATGATGTAGCACCTAAAGGCCGGCCAGAGTGGCCGAGCCGTTCTAGGCCCTACAGTCTGGAACCACGCGAGCACTGCGGTTGCAGATTCGAATCCTGCCTCTGGCATGGATGTGTGTGATGTCCTTAGGTTAGTTAAGTTTAAGTAGTTTTAAGCCTAGGGGACTGATGACCTTAGATGTTAAGTCCCATAGTGCCCAGAGCCATTTGAACCATTTTTTGAAGCACCTAAAGAGACTCTGAATAAATAAATCTTATATTACAGCATATTTAAATATTAAAAGTACGTGAGCGTATAAAACAGAAATGTTCTACAAATGAGTAGAGGAATGGACTCATATGTCATATGGAGAAAACTGGTGGATGTGATGAACAGACTAAGGGGAGGGGAAGAAAAAGGCTACGGAATGTGGGTGTACAACAGTTACAGAAAGCTTATTAGCCAATGATGAGAGGCATAATAGCTGGCTACAACTTTAATAAGGATGAGCAATAGAGCTGTGTTTGGTCATTAAGGACAAAATCAGGTTTCTCTGAGCGTGATTTATTAACAACCAGAGTTCCAAATAATGTTAGGTTTCTCCCCTTAATTCCTTCATGGGGAATATCACACTTCATATCATATGGATGACATTCAGTCAGAACATGTTTAGCGAGAGTGAACTCCTTTTTTTTCTCGGTCTTCAACTCCCTTCATGCTAAGTTACTCTAGGAGTTATTTCCCTAACTGATTGATCTACATATAATTTGCCACACAGACCTATGGAAATTCTACAAATTCCACTCTGTTCCAAAAGCTGATAAAATTCTCCCATTTCTACGTAATAATTAAGACAGCAGAACTTTAAGGGCAATCTCTAATATTCTCCATCGTCCCATACTACACACAGAAGTAACACACAGCATATTCAACTGGTTCTCACACAGCAGGTGTTTCTCTGACAGCCTATCATGCGACACATACTTCCCAGTGGTAGTGAACGTGCTAAAAGACGAACCATTTCCTCTCGCTGACTACGTACATACTAGCTCGACGGTAGATATCACTGTCATCGCAGACGTTTCATAAAGAGCCAGTAAGCTACGTGGATGTCCCTTCGTCCTGAGGGAACATGGCAAAGAGGCCCTGCATGAGATACCAGACTGCCTCAACAGGGTCCATGAAAACAAACAATTGACAGTGGAGCTAGAACGTAAGAGACGTCTTCCAATTTAGGACGTACTAACAAGGGCAATTAAGATGGTACCTTAGGACATGCAGTCTATGGAAAAAAGACTCTCTTAGATCTGTTCCTTCATGCAACGAGCTGACATCACTGGCACAGAGATAGTGTTTAACAGCTTAGACTGTATGCTGCCTAAATTGACATGCATTGAAGGAACAAATGACACAGCCAATCGCAAATAAAAGGAAGGGAAAGAGGAACAGAAATTCAACTTTATTCCCTGTGCTGTGCCTCTCTAAGCCAAAACTGGGAGAAACTCCGAAAAAAATTTGCCCATTTTTCCACCACTACGAAAAACGAAAACTATGTTTATCTCAGTAAAGGACAAGATAAACTTGCGAATACCGGGTTTATGTGGCATTCCTTGAACGTGTCACCGTCAAAGAAAGGGGAAAACGCAGCACAGCATGCAGCAGCGATGGATGGAATACATTAGATACATTTATGCCTGGGACATAAAGACAGGTCAGCACTGGCTGAACATAGCCTCAACGAGGAGCATACGTTCGAATTTGAGAAAGCAAACACGACACTCTTGTCAACAGGGACGAGGGCTATTAGCTGAGTTCGGCTTGCTACCCTTTACTATCAGACTATCGTCAAGAAGGCACCGGGCAGTTGACGCTTCGCGAGTCTGGGCAGGACTGAATGCACCGAGGGTCGAATGGCTGTCAGCGCCCGCCATCACACGCCGCACCTGGGGAGCGTCGGCCACCTCTCGGCTGTATACAGGGCGTAACGGCTGTAAGTGCAAATATCACTATTGTTGACTGAGAACGGTATATTGTACGAGATCAATATTCAAGCCATTTGCAGACTGATAATTATAGCTTACACATGTCATATGTTTATATTTTGGTTAGCCTATTCAAGTATGTGTGGAAAGAAAAAGCCGTTAATGCTTATATTCCAATGGGAAGCAGGTCAGTTGCTGAAGTGTGGACATGTGGACGCAAAACGATTAGTCTATACCGAAAGGTGTATTCGACTTAGTGGTGTTATTAGTACCAGGCAGAAAACATCAAGTCATAAAGTTTGTGACGTATTTGTGAGAAGACTGTAGGATGAAGAGAAAAGACAACCCAACATATTTATGAGTGTACCTTCAAAATATAAAGAGCTTTGATAAATACAGAAGAAAATAAAATTCGTTTTGTACCTGCCAGAAGAAAACAATAAAAAATGTGACTTTAAAGTACGTCTGCTTCAACGAGATATTAAATTACTCACTACAGCAGTGGCGTTTAATGTTACGGAATTCTAAATTTAAGAACCTGTGTTTCAGCGGTGTGGGTTGGTACTGTTGTATATGAGAATGTAGCGTGTTTTCTGGATTCCGTATCTGAGTAATTACATGTTACAGTAACAGTCCATAGAAGCTAAACTAATTGATTCCCATTACAAATAATTTGTCTTATTCCCCTTGATCATTTTAGATTCCAAGTACTTTTCGTTTTTTATAGAAGTAACGCCACCCAGAAGAATCCTTATTAGTTAAATGATCACTCTCCCATGTATAATGCACCTTCAAAATTACTTTACAAACGACTCAATATTTTACATTTTGTACTAAACATTTAACGTAAGAATAGTCGAATAATTCTTAACAAATAATCATCAAATAAATAAAAAAACTGTTGTAACAATTGTCGCTCCAGTTCTGTGATCTAGTAAGAGGTTCTCACTATATGTATAATATGTATGATAACTCCTTAACCATTAGTTCTCTGACCAACTTTGTTTCTCTCAAGAGATGTACATGAGTCTACGTTGATTCAGATAATCGTTAGATAATAAATTCGTATGGTACGAAGCACCATAAAATATAACATTGATATCAAACGGTTTCAGAAAATAGGAAATATTGAAGTAAACAAAGAAACAAATTACGGAGCCCAAAAAAAAGTGTGGCTTCAAGCTTTCTGCATTGATTCAACGGTTCCTGCAGTGGCTATTAAAATGCAATCAATGTGTTTCTCGTTCATTACCAACGTACAATTGAGAGACAGCCCAAATGTTCTGCGTCGTTTCTCACAGACCCGGCATACATATCTGTCACCTCACCCATGTTATTTCAGAGACCAAAAGCGCCGAGAAAGGCGCAGTAAGAACTCTAAGCCGTAACTGCGAAGACAAATGGACCACGTGTGTTGGTAACCAGGTTAGTGATTTGATACAGAATTACATTCAATGACAAATAACTGCCACCCATATTGTTTGTAATTTCGTACGGAAGAAACAAATCTACATCAATGGTCGTTAAAGCAGCAGGAATTTGACCTTGAAGGCGACAAGCAGTAAACGGCAAATTACCTGAAGTGCTCTACATGCTTTTACATGTGGATGGTTTGCATACCAATGCAAACACACGACATGGCTAGAAATAACGCCACCTGCATATTGAATATAACTGAAGAACAAGTGTGGGGTCCCTCGTTCACAGACCGTATTTGAACGTTATTTGTTTCTGAGATGACTGAGATATGCCTCGAGCGAGAATTACAAATACCATTATCTACCGACTGTCGACAACATCAGAATCTTAGTGTATCAACACCGCATCTTATTACTCCAGGATAATTCTGTTTGGGTTAATCGTATCTCTCGACTGTCATGAGACTATGGAACTGATGCGACCAACAGGTTCATACCCGACGTCATGAGGAGTATCCTCGACAGTAAGAGGGCGCTACAGTTTCAGGGAGCAGATAGAGTGGTAGACTGGTAAAATACAGGTGCACTTAGTCACTGGAGAGAAACGTGACTTTCTAGCCTCCATGGTGGAGACGAGAGACTACCATACTTACTAAATAGATCAATATCCCGTAAAACCTGATGCAAGAAAACTGTAACGTAATTAAATGCACTTACAGAAGTGGAATGACCGAAGCATGCTTGTAAACATGCCCTCAAGCAGGAAAGCAGTTTCTGATTTGTGAATTATCTAATCATATGAAACTTAAAAATTAGTACTCATATATTATCAACGTCTTGGGCGAAATTGATAAACTTTGTGTCAATGGGTAGAGCCTGAAGCCCCCATCAGAGAGTATTAAAAGAATAAAAGATAATTTTAATTGTGTGATACACTAAATATTCTATTCTACCAAGAGGTCAATTTTAGACAAAACAAGTGATAAAGTGAGAAAAGTAATCACAGCGTAATAAATTATGCTAGTGTATTTATCTGCAAATGTATTAATTACTATATACTTTTAATTTTCACACAGTCATACATGGCAAACTAACGATTACATTGACAATAGTGTTGTTTGTGACAAATGCAAAATATTAAAAAAATGCAATACATTTTCTTAAAGGTGATAAAAGTTAAGTCTAGTCTTGTATGTCATATGTATATGTGTAGTATGTGATATATGTTTTTCTACAATTTGGAAAACTTTCTATGAGACGATCTTCTGGAACCAAGGTCTAAGGGATTAAAGAGTCAATGACCACCTCGGTAGGGTACAGTCGTTCTGGACTACAGAGCAGGACAGAGTAGACATGTGTATACATGGGCGGTAAGTGGCGATCTGAAGTGTTTGTAATCCTCCAAGTAAAAGTTTGTGGACTTGTGAAATTATCGGAGTGATGATGGCAGGAAACGAAGCAAATTTTTTAGGAACAAATCATGTGCATTTAGAATATTTCCGCGCATTAGCGTGTATTTTGAACTTGCAACAATTGTTGCCAGTTGTATGTTCTCAAATTAGCATATTTTTATCAGTGTGTAAGAGTTTCGAAGTTGTAAGAATACTTGAAAGTTGGGCAGATGCAGCACAGAAGATTTCCATGAGCCAACTATTCTTTGGACTCGTAATGATATTTGCATATGGGACGGACTTAGCATAAACTAAACTTAAAATAATTTCATGAAGTTCAGCTATTGCAGAAATTTTTTACACCCAGTATAAGAAGTAGGACTTCAAAAAAGGTTTGGTGGTTTACTGGGAGTACATGCTTGTTAATGTGGTGCACAGTTTCGTCAGTATTTTCAAGAAGCATTAGTGGCATCGCTGTCATTATTGCAACACAAAGAATAATCAAAAAATTCACGTGTGTTATACCAAACCCAAAGTGAGTTGATAATATTGTTTGAATTTTTGGCATCACATTTTTAAATCATACTTGCATTATGGCCTCTACAATCTATCGACTAGGTAGTATGAAGATTAAAAGAATGTTGCAGCAAACGAATTCCAAACATTTAAAAATCAATCGGCACCTATACTCATTTTACCGAACAGTCGCAATTTGCACTGCTGGTCATTAGATTTCTAACATTCTCTTTTTGAAACACAGTTATAACACAACGAGTTCTTAAAATTCTGGAATCATTTCTTCGCCACGAAACGATGGTATTTTGTCTTATTTGTTTCTTCTGTAGCGTTAATGAGAAGCAGTTACTATTAAAAATCTTACCATCGACAACGTAAGCTCCATCATTAGTTTAAACGACGTTTTATCTTCTCTCTTTGAAATTTTTTTCTAGTCCACATGCACTGTGTTGGCATGACTGGTTCTCAGTGCCAGATTTCTGATGTTATTATGCTAGTGTAGTTGGTACTGTGTGGCGATACCTGTAAGACACCGCTAGCCCACGCCTCTCGCGGTGTGCGTTTAACCCCATTTAAATGACGCGCCAAGCGCGCCCAGCGTCTGTACGATTAATTAAATAATCGGCGTGCTAATCACAGTTGAAATCTCTGGTCCAGAGGGACGTGAAGAGGCTGTGGTCCAGAGAGAGAGTAGAGTCAGTCGAGTCTTGTTCAGTCTTAAGAGTCAGTCGAGCTAGAAAGTGTCTTGTGAAACGATCATTCTGTGGATAATATTAGTGTGATGATTTCTTTTATATGTGTTGTGTTGTCTTCTTCGATGAGTAAAAAAAAAAAATATAGGTAAAATAAATTTTTGTGATGTCCATCAATAAGTTCATTCCAGTAAAAATAGAACCACTTCCCTTCACCTTTATTCACCCTTTTTTCTTTCTTTCTTTTCAACAAAACAAAAAACAAAAAATTACCACCCTCCCTTTTTTTTTTTTTTTAATTCCGGACATCACACTGGCGACCGTTTACAGGACGCCAATCTTCGGATTTTACTGGAATGAACTTAACAAGGGCAAATTAAAGTAAAATCATACGTGTACTAATATTTATTGTCTTGTACATTGGCTAAAAAACTGTAATTTTCTCTTTCGTGCCCAATATGAAAACGAGAGCTAACGTTGTTTCAAGATTAACAAGATTTCTGCAAGCTTCAACGCAGCGCGGTGAGTAGTGCAAAAGCATTTGTTCTGCTATGCCATTGTCCAGCGTGCGCCTCCCGCCTATGCTAACTTTTATTCCCATTTCCCATGCCTTTCCCTAAACAAGAATCATACCCTTTGTCAATGGAATTTCTATTATTGTAACATTGAAATTCAACAGTAGGATATGCAGAAGTCATTGTTATGAGTCAATCCTGTTTGTTACGTCATGTCACCACTTTCAGATTAGCTACGCGAATACGGTTACAACCACAATAATAATTCAGACATTTTTGGAAATTCTATCAAGTAATAGTTATTACCGTCTAACTATTTAAATTTTATTTATCTTTTGTACTTTGCAAGCCATCGCCATTCTGGGTGTACTATTTGTATATTTCACGTTTGTTAATTATTGGCAAAAATGGAACAACAGCAACAGCAAACTGATAACGGTGATGCTACTATATCATCAGCATCCCCTTTCCTAGGCTTTTCCAGCCCAGAATCTATGGAATTTACTGCAGGTGTATCACATCAAATAATACTAAGTAACGAAAGTAATTCATCAGGTGACACACCCAATAATCCTGACCCTATGGAAAACGATAGTAGACGTGTCCAACTAGGGATTTCCCACTCCGATCCTAATTTGCACAACTCTAGTGAAAGGAACAATGATCCAAACATTGATCCGAATCAGTACGGAATTTTAATACAACTTCTTACGCGAAGTATGGATAGCATCCTTAATGAAAGGTTTGATAAACTAGACACTAGATTTGATAAACAGGAGCAGAGTACAAAAGAATTAAACAGCAAAATCGATCAATTGTCTTCTGAGGTAACATCTACTCTGGAAAAACAGGCTAACCAAATCTCAGAACGTAATTCAAAAACGACACAATTGACCGAAAGTTTCAACGAATTGTCATGTCGTGTAAACACTCACGAAAATTCCTTTGTTAAATATCAAACAGTGACAAATTCCGAAATGCAGTCATGTAAAACCAAGTTGGATCAGGTCACGAACGCTCAGGCTCAGGTCAATGATCTAGTTCAGAATTTCGTGCAAAATCAAACCACCTCACAAAATAAAATTTCGATGGATATCGAAGGTATTACTCAACAAGTTAGCGTAGTATGCTTACAACAATTAGAAATGAAAGAAAAAATTTCCCATTTGGAGGAAAAAACAGAATCGCTTTCTTTAGAGTGTAACGCAAACATTGCAGAAAAATTAGTGCATGAATGTGGTATTTGCAACAAGCTCATTGAGCAAAGGGTAGAAACCGCTACAAAAGAGATTTTACACCAGGCCATGTCGCAGGTGCAAACCGAGACCAACACTTAAAAAAACCAAATTTCTCAGTTATTAACTCCCGATTCTAACGTAGTTACTGTTCCGCCTACAACCCCACTCACAACGAGTTCACCGCCTAATTTTACTGTGCAGTTTGTTCCACAGCCTAACAGCGAATCACTTGCGAGCGAAAACACCAAACAGAGCTGCTCTCAGTGATCGCACAAAACAGTAATTCTCAACCACCCTTGTGCCATGAAGTTTCACCAGGGAACAATAGTTCAGGCCCTATAGTGCCTGCCGGTATTGTTGACGGTAACATGATTAAACATGCCTATTTTCCAACGTTCAGTTCCGATGATACCCAAGCGGTGCACCCGATTGTTTTTATTAGGTCTTTTGACGGAATGTTTCCGCACAATTGGTTAGATGCGGAAAAGATTTTTTTTGTAAGTAATCTGTTGAGGGGGCGAGCATCCAGATGGGGAGCTGAAATAAAAAGGCAACATTTAACTTTCAAGCAATTTGAAGAGGATTTTCTGCAGGAATTCTGGTCAGAACATGAGCAAAAACAACTTCGACGTCAAGTTCACAATCCCGAACCATACAACCCTCGTAAAGAAACTTTGCGTCAATATTTTGAAAGATACCTGGACAAAACACTTTATTGGTCAAAACCGGCCGATCTTGCCGATGTGATTAACACCTTAAAAAGTCATTTACCCCTGCATTACCGGACACAATTAATTGGTGTTCCGGAAACTAACATCAAAAAATTTCTAGATTATTTGAATGAAGTAGACCTTGTGTTTAGAGGAGATTCAGGGAACACTCCACATATTTATAATGCTAATTCCAACTCTCGCCAAAACAATTGCCATACTTTCAATCAAAATAACAACAGTGGTAACATGTGGAATGCAAACCCGCTTCCTCAAAATCAGGGGCAAAAATCACAACAGCCCAACTTCACACAATATTCGCAGCAATCTTGCGATCCCCGATTCCAAAATTCCAACAATTACAACAGTTTTGATAATGGTCAATTTTACCGAAAAAGTAATAGTAATGGCAACAGACGCAATGGTAGTTTCAACAACAATCAGTACTCCAGAGGCAACAACAACCGTCACCGAAACAACAACAATCAAAACAGACGTCAGGATGGAAGATACAACCCTGGTTATTTTGAGAGAAATTCGCCATATCAGCAGAATAATTCAAATTGTCAAAATTCTAGAGTCAGTTATCCACCCCTGCAGTGGGGAAACCCGAACTATACACCACACAACTACAATTGTATGTTTCCGAATGCACGACACTTTGTACCAACAAACAATGCTAATAATCAGGACTGCGGTAATCAAACTCCACCGAATACCAAACATGTCCATGAACAAAGGATAAATATTATTGAGGTAAGTGATGACCAAAATGCGTCGCCTAATAACGCGGCGGAAAACATGAGCAGACCGGCGTAAGCGCCCAAGCCCCGGTCGAGAACGTGAGCACGGGCGCAAATAATCTTGCGAATTGTTTTTTGAGATTCCAAGACGGACACACTATGGAACATGACCTTCTTGCCGAGAATAATAAGTCTAGTAATAACGACAAAGTAAAGATAACGGTTCAGGCAACTGCTCTTTTATCGTTAGAGAAATCCATTGTAGAAGTGTTATTCGACACTGGAGCGTCAGCAAGCGTGATTTCTAGTTCCCTGTACTTGGATCTAGATAAAGGTTCTAAACTTCCGACGTTTCCAGTGCAGAACTGCCGAATCATCGGTGCCACTGGAAACAAATCAAAAAATGTCAAATTACAAGCTCTTCTAACTTTTGTTGTTTCCAACGTGCATGTTCGTTATCATTTCCTTGTTGTGGATAATTTAACAGTTCCATGTCTTTTCGGCATCGATTTCTTAAATCAGTATCGAGCAGTGATTGACTTAGGGAATGGTATCTGCCAATTGACGGTTGAAAAGCAAAGAATTTTGATACCTTTATCTAAAACAATTAATAACAACAATTCTTATCGGGACGTACGTCACTTGAAAGTACAATCTGTGCCCATCACTAATTTTTCTATGACAAACAATTGCAATTCTTCTTACAATGCTGATAGTAAAACTCTGTGGGAAAAGTGTGCCGAAGCCTACCATCTAACTGATTTGCAAAAACAGAATCTGTTTCACCTTCTTCAACAATTTTCAGTAGTCTTTCAAGATAAACCTGGTATCATACGTGGGTATGTGAACAAGATGGATGTCAAACGCCACCTAACATTTTGTCGTACACACTACAATATACCGTGGTCTAAAAAACCAGCGGTTATGCAGGAAATTAACAGAATGCTACGTTGGAAAATCATAGAAAATTCGCACTCGCCGTATTGCAACCCTTTGTTGTCAGTTTCGAAACCCGATGGAAGCGTGCGTCTTGTTCTCGATGCACGCGAAATCAACAAAATTATTATACCGGTAAATACTCGCCCTGTAAATCTGGACGAACAACTCCTGAAATTTCACAACGCCAAATTTCTGACTAATATCGACCTACGATCGTCCTACTACCAGGTTCTTCTACATCCTGAATCACGTAAATATACCGCATTTTTGTCCGAAGGACGATCATACCAATTCCGTGTTTTGCCATTCGGGTTACGAATAAGTGCAGGAATCTTTATCGAGGCGCTTGACGACGTCCTCGGGCCAGATTTACTTTCACAAATCACTCCCTATGTGGATGATTTAGTTGTGGCGATTGCCACCTGGGAAGAACATGTCGATTTTCTAAGACAAATTTTGATTAAATTCGCCGATACAGGCGTGACAATCAATTTGGAAAAATCAAGGTTCGCCCGACAACAGATTAAGTTCCTTGGCCACATCATCACGCCGGAAGGCATGAGGCCGGACTCTAAAAAGACTGAAGCAATTCGCAACTTTCCTGCACCCCGAACCAAAAAGCAACTTAAAGCATTTTTGGGTCTTTCGTCATTTTTCAGAAAGTTAGTGACACAGCAAGCTCTTAACAGCCCACATCTTCTAAATCTTCTAAAGAAAAATTCCCTTTGGCGATGGACTACAGAATGTCAAGCCGATTTTGAAAAAATTAAACAATCATTAATCCACGCACCACTCCTCTGGACATGTCAAAAGACTTCTGCCTATCGACCGATGCGTCATCTTATGGACTTGGGGCCTTTTTGTTTCAACTGTCTGTTGAACATGATCGTACAATAGTAAAACCTATCAGTTTTGCCAGTCGCACCTTAACTGAATGCGAGGGATCGTATTCAGTTACGGAACGCGAGACCCTTGCAATTATTTGGTCTATGCGAAAATTTCAATATTTTCTCTGGGGAAAACATACACGCATCTATACAGACTACCAAGCTTTATCATTTTTACTGTCTTGCAAATTACTTCATTCCCGGCTCACTCGTTGGTGTTTGTCGTTACAAGAATACGATTTCGAAATTATTTACATCTCCGGCGAAACCAATATTGTTGCGGACGCTCTTTCTCGTCTTCCGCACGATGCGAAAAATCTTTCAGATTTGCATGAGCAAACTTCCGACTTTCAGGTCATGTTAATGTATGACGAATCCTACAACCGCTACTATCACCGAATCTGCAGGGATTTTGCACAGTTACAAGATGCCGATCCTAGGTGGTCTACAGTAAAAACAAAATTATGTCAGAATTCAAATTCTAATCTTCAAAATTACTACAAGATCAACAATGGTGTACTGTTTCATCGTTCCCATCTCGTGTCAGAGCGTTGGTTGGTATGTTTACCGGAAGCTTATGTTGACGACTTCATTTTGTTAACCCACAAAACCTGGCGACATTATGGCATTAATAAATGTGCCGCCAAGATCCTACGCTTCTGCTATTTTCCTAACATGCGACGTAGAGTCCTGCAGGTCATTCGCAAATGTATCATTTGCCAGAAGGCAAAATATTTGAACAAACATGCATCAATTGAATTGCATCCCATTCTTCCAAAGCAACCGCTTGATTTGATTTCCGTAGACATTGGCGGACCCTATCCACAATCCCGCGGTGGTGCTAAATACATTTTGGCTATATTGGACGTTTTTACTAAGTATGTGAAATTGTACGCCTTGCGCACAGCCACTGTTGCGGCTATCATTCGACGCTTTTCGGCCGACTACCTAGCCCGCGTCGGAAAACCTGTCGCTGTCCTAACGGACAATGCATCGTACTTTACGAGTGCAAAGTGGAAATCATTTCTGCAAGATTCCGATATTAAACATGTTCTTACTTCCAGATTTCACCTACAGGGTAACCCCGTTGAGCGAATTTTTAAGGAATTTAATCAATTTATGCGCATCCATTCTTCTACAAAACATTCCAAATGGATAGAATACCTTGCTCCGTTCGAGTACATTGTGAACAATTTGCCACATAGTTCAACCGGATTCTCACCTGCCGAGTTATTATCAGACGAACCAGAAAAAAACTCATGGTCAAGTCCCCTGCCTAAGTTGTCTTCGAACGATATTTCTTTGCAGGAAAAGGTAAGGCAAGCTGCCATTACCCTGGCACACACTGCGGAGCTCCAGAAGAAAAAATTTGATAAACGGGTCAGACCGACACGTGTGTTCGAAATTGATGATTTGGTATTGCTCACAACCCATCCCAAATCTACGAGGCTAAAACGTTTGCTTAAGAAATGGCAATTAGTTTACTCAGGTCCATACCGGATCGTCGATATTCCTCACCCTGGATGTTATTTATTAGCATACCCTACAACACAGAAAGTTAAAGGACTTTACGCCCACCACCACTTAAAGCAGTATGTAAAGTAAGAGAAAGAGAAAGGATGTGCTAGTTATAGCTAAAATGTTAGTGTTAATTGTTAGTCAATGCAAAGAATCATAACGCATTAAACTATAGCAAATCTACGTTAAACATTACATGCAATCCAAGAACTATTTAATCTACGTTATATTTACTATGCTACGAATAATTTGACTACTAGCCAAGGACAACGAAGTTAGCGACCAAACTTACTCCTTAAACAGGCATTTTCTAGAACAGGAAACTATGTACAAGAAAAAAGATTTTATTATGTTAATAACTGTGATGAATTTGAGAGCCACCAGAATGCTATACTATACGCCAGCATGAGTGAATGATTGTGCTGAAATGAGTGTGAAAGAATGAATGTGAATTTTAGTTTATAAGGTAGTTTTTATGATGATGATGAGGATTTCGTTGTGTGTGAGCCAATGATGCCACCACGTAATATTATTTGATGATTTGCGATTTATATTGAAGCTGTTCTATGAGAAGAAAGGTGAATATTAATTATATGAAGCTGTATGAATGAAAACGATACGTGTGTATGAATACTGATAGATGTTAATGAGAAATGATTCGCCGTGTAGGCAATAAAAAAAGGAGAAAGAAAAACTTATTTGGTATGTGCCCTATTTAAAAAACCATTATCTCACGCTTGGCATAAAGAGTTTGTGTGCTCTCCATCGTAACAAACGTAAATTTTGTACATAGGTCATTGTGGAGGAAAAATGTTTATCAGCCACAGCGAAATAAATAATCTGCTTACGTAGCGAATAAAAATTGCTGTCGTTATAGAATCTCATTCTTTACACAGGCTAATTGTGTAGTACCATGCATGCAGGCTACCTTCGTAAGATTCGTATTCTACATATACGAAGGTCGTGTTTAATGGTTACGAACTTATGAACTCACTAACATTAACACTATTTAAAAAATGTTTTTATCCTGTGAAGTAATTTAGGTGAAATCTAACACTCATTACTTGATACTGTGAGGACATGGACATATGTATTTGTGTAAGTGGGATAGTATATAAGTTATGCAATTTTATGTCGTTCTGTCTGGACCAGAGTTAAGAAAATGCGACTCTCATAAAACAATTGCTAGGATACGAAGTCTCCCGCTCTCTGCTCATGTTCTCGACCAGGAAACAAAAACTACACGACTACCGGTACGACGTACAATTCACGATTACAAGAAAACATACTTTAGTGTATGAGATTTTTCTTTCTCTTTCAGCAAAGTGGATAAGTTTTTGAAGATTTGTGTGTGAAGCAGTACGACGCAGCTGTCTTCGTGGACACAGCGATTTTCTTGTCTTTATGGAAACTAAAGCGCATTCATTTTCCTTTACCTACAGGAAATTCATATATTTATTTTACTACGTGATACTCACTAAAGTATACCTCTTATGGAAGGATCCTATAGTCATTTATTAGTACGTTTACTGACCGAATTTTTTTTTCAAGAATATAAACTACCGTGTCATTAAGCGCGTATTTACCTAAACATGACTGATTCAACGAGTGAATTAAACCATATACGGTACTCACATTGATTCTTGCAAAAATCTTTGACTGATTTACAGGAAGTGATTGACAATGATCATTGAATTTCTTTTTGCTTAAACAGCAATTCGGATCAACTTTAAAGGATGAAACTGAATACAACATGAATTGGCTTAAAGTCAGTGACACTTGCGCAATGGCAAAGTTTATGATGCATACGTTACGCAAACAGATACACTATTCGTCGCACACATGTGTGAAAACACTTCTGTATTGATGAAGATTTTGTAAATATGAATATAACCCAATCCTTCTATCTTGATTCTACTCCCACCTCCTTGCCCACTGCTGGACGATGGATAGTGGGGTAGTGAGGTTTTTGCACTATTCTTTTGTATATTTTGTCCATTCATAATTTGCAGCACTTAGGGTCTCTCGTCAAGTTTTGCAGAATTCTTGATGGCAGATGCCATAGATTTCAATATTCTGTAAAGAAGGAGATAGTACTCCGTTAGTGCACATGCACAGCAAGAAATAGATGACACAACCTGAATTTCGTGTACATAAATATGTCATGTCATGTCTAATTGTAAAATTTTGTAAATGTAAACAACTAGCAATCTCAATATAAATCTGAATTTTGTAAAGTTTCACAGGACACGACTAGCAAAACATGTCTAATTGTAAGTTTTTGAAGATGTAAACAACTAGTATTCTCTATATAAATATGAATTTTGGGAGAGTTTCACAGGTCACGACTAGCAAAGTATTTCAATGGCTATGTAGCAACTTAGCTACGAAGAAGTTCATTTGTATTATGTATATTGAATTTCATGTCTATAGTAGGTAATCATTTTATGTATATGTACATGTCCATTTTTTCTATGTAATTTTGAACTTGCCTATTCAAAACTTAAATGTCCTCTTGTGAAGGCTACACACAAAACAGTCTTACTATGTGCACCTAATATAAAAGGAGAAAAGATGCAAAGTGTAATTTTGCTCAAAAGTGAAGTGTCTGTGAAAATGTGTTCTCAGAAGGAACAGGACGTCGAACCTCCCTTCTGAACAGTGTAAAAAAAAATCAAATAGTGTTGATAAAGAGAAATCAACCAGTCAAGAGTAAAAATATGATAGAAAAGTGTTTTCCGTACAAAGTGATAAGTTTAATCTCAAATTCTACGATAAAGTGCAATGATGCGTATCACAGTGATCCCTACCTTGGAAAGTGCTTGGAAGTCTGCGTTGTACGCTCTTCGGATGCGGCTACCAGTACTGTCTCGTCCGTCGTAAGGGGTGGCGCCGCCAGACGTGTCATCGCCTATTATACCTCAACAGCGAACCCGAGCGCGAGGCTGTACGCAGTGCCGCGGTGCGTGGTGGATGGATCACTTTATCAAAATTACTGCACTCGTGCACGCACAGCCACTCTTAAACACCAACAATACTGACATGAACTTTGTTGTCATCGACAACTTAAAACCAAATTGTATGACCTTTTGTGTTCTTTTGTCGTAAGCAGATTCATTACCTATTGTCCTGATGTGCAAACTGTAAAGTAAACAAAGTTGTGGTGCTGTGACTTTTACTGTGCTTTGCACAACGCACCACACTGAACTGAGGCAAAGCATAGTGCTCACTGGTCGACACAATAAGAACTGTGAATACAGGGCAGCAGCTATTGTTTTAATAACAGGACTGCCAACGGTGCAGGCATCTCTCTAAAAAAAATGAATCATCCATTGATCAATTTCAAAGTGGCTATTTTGTAATGTGCAACAATTTATGTATATTTACTTAAACTTTGTACTTTAGGCTATAATTCTTTATATATGTATGTACTTGTCATATGTTTGAAAATGTTGTATAATACTGGTGCAAACACTGCACAACCTTGTTCGTCAACTCAAATCTGGTACTGCCGCGAAGTTTGAAAAACTTACGCACCAGTAGAGGGGGCCGTGTGGCGATACCTGTAAGACACCGCTAGCCCACGCCTCTCGCGGTGTGCGTTTAACCCCATTTAAATGACGCGCCAAGCGCGCGCCCAGCGGCTGTACGATTAATTAAATAATCGGCGTGCTAATCACAGTTGAAATCTCTGGTCCAGAGGGACGTGAAGAGGCTGTGGTCCAGAGAGAGAGTAGAGTCAGTCGAGTCTTGTTCAGTCTTAAGAGTCAGTCGAGCTAGAAAGTGTCTTGTGAAACGATCATTCTGTGGATAATATTAGTGTGATGATTTCTTTTATATGTGTTGTGTTGTCTTCTTCGATGAGTAAAAAAAAAATATAGGTAAAATAAATTTTTGTGATGTCCATCAATAAGTTCATTCCAGTAAAAATAGAACCACTTCCCTTCACCTTTATTCACCCTTTTTTCTTTCTTTCCTTTCAACAAAATAAAAACAAAAAATTACCACCCTCCCTTTTTTTTTAATTCCGGACATCACAACTGTGATGTATATTTATGTGCCGTTAGCTTTAATCAGAGTCAGAAGTGCAGGTTTTATGTATACCTTTCTTAGAGAAAATTATGTTACACAGCTAACTACCAAAACTGAATTTTTGTGATTATGAATACCAGGATCTGGATTGGAGTACCTGGCCGTTGAGAAAACTGACTTCTGCATTGACGCTTGATAACAGAAACAACGAGATGGGAATATCAGTACGAATTTAACAGACTTTTATTGTACAAAGCAGGGAATCATGCGAACAAAAACCGGATTTTATCTTCAGAATGTATACAGCCGTGGACGGATTTAATGTGAATCGTTTTTCACTTGGTAATAACAGATTCCTTTTAGGCCCGAAAAGTACCTGTTGTCTATGGATATCTATATCAACGACCTGGATTTGTCAGCTCCCCAGTTACTATATATATTCTGTGCTTACAGTAGGATCGATAGAATTTTACCTGATTCCCATCCAACACTGGTGAAAACATTTTACTAGCTACAAAGTTCGTTAGATGTATGAATTGCTTCAGTTATAAAGCGGTAAGTCTACCGACCTGGAAGGATTTTGCATCCATTTGCACTTAAGATCCTTTGATTTTTTATGCTGATTAAAAGTCTTTGAAGTTGTACGTTACAAAGAAACAAGAACAGTTTTGTATTGCTTTCAGATCTTGTACACCTGCATTTTTTCATCTAGTTATTCCAGTCATTTGTGTAGCGAATGAAGCTGACGATACTGGGGACTGCTCGTAGTTGTAAGTAAGGAATCGTGATCAGGACAGTATTTCGAATAGAGTTAGAAGAAAAAATATTTTCTGTACTTATGAGGGAAGGAACTAATTTGTAGCATATAAGAACTAGGAGGTATGTAATATTCCAGTTCTGATGGAAGAGAATCATTTTGAGCTTTCATTTTTGATGTGATGTGTGTGTTACATTAAAGTTTAAATCATAGGTAGGTCTCTGGGACTATTTTATACATTGGGAGATAGTGATCATTAAAACGGAACCATTAAAAAACCGGTTTTGTGTTGGATTACGAAAACTACGAGGCACCAGCGCTGTTGGTACTGGGGTTGACTCACATAAATTGAACAACAGAGAATTCCTTTATTTATACATTGCTGGGATAGTAACAAAAGCAAATGTCCATCAGTAGCACTGCTAGCATTAGAGAAGACAAAATATACTTCGAGGCAGATATACGTCGAGTGACTACTGTTTTTTATTAGTTAACATGACGACTGTTGTTTCACACAACTTACATACCATATGTTAGTCAGTGACATATTTAATCTTAACTGATAATATACCATTTGCAATCACAACATATATTTGGTTATTGTTTAAGTTTTAATGGTAGTGCTTTACATACAAAGATAAAAACTAACTTTGCTATATCACATACAATATAATTTCACTCCTAAATAGTGTTATCTACGTTAACACATTATCTAACGAAATGAATATGTTTCAATATGAAACATTTAGAATAACATTGGTGAAATTTACAATGAAGTGTTTTGATTCAACCTGTTCGTTTCAAATTATGTTAGGATGTTTTATCATATATAAGAAACTTTTTATTTCTTGTAAAATATTTAGCACATGTCCTTTTTCATTGGTGTGTGGTACTTGTTGTTTTAACGGTGAGCCAATGAAGATAATATCATCGCAGTGAGATCCAGGTGTGGTATGAACATTGTTTTGAAAATTCCTTCTGTCTATTGTAATGTATATTTCATTTTGGCTTCCATATGTCAATTTATAAACACAAGGTCGAGTAAATTTACAGGACTGATCTAGAGAATGAGATATTTGTGATCTCATTATGTTGCGTATACTGATGTTTATTTTTCTCAGACTGGTTTTTTTAGGTGTAAGTGTAATTTGATGCTTTATTTTTCCTCATCGTAGCATACATTTTCTCTGTTTGACAAAATATAGGTACTATGAATGTCACATTAGTAAAAGAAGTAAATGGTATATGGCAGGAATCATGTACAAAACAAACTGTATGAAGAGAACGGTCAGGTCATCCCATCTCCACCATGCAGAGTCAAAGTTCTTCATGCAAAACAAAAAACGCGAGAAAATCATCAGATCTGACGCAACGACACCGGTCGAATCTCAACAGTCACCAACCGACCACAACAATCGCAGCAGCCTCAGCAATCTTAGTGGGTCCAACAACCAGCTACTCATTGCTAAACAATTGATTCTCCTCATGAAACGGAATCTCTTGAGATACATAACGACGAAGGTTTTTAAAAGGTACGCCCCAGGCGTAACTCGAGATGAAACTCCAGCATGTCCACAGAATCCGGTGAGAACCCAGTAATGATTGATATGAATATTCTAACTAGAATTGTTATCATTGAAAATCTGGACCCCAAGGAAACCGCTAAATCTTTTGATACCTGGACTGAAACAATTTAACCTTGTATAGTTTGTGATTTAGATGAAATAAAGAAGGAACCGTGTCGAACTCACCAGTCAGCAAACCGACTTTGAATCCTAACTTAGAAATATTAAAATAATTATAAATAACTGACAAGACTTTGAAAGACATAATTGACAACATACTATAACATTTTGCAGAAGACAAAAGCATTATATCACATGAACAACCTGGTTTCAGAAACACAATCCCGCTGATCCATGATTAAGGCTAATTAGCAATGCAGCGGAAGCCTGCAATTTCACAGGTGCAACTGCTACCCTCTTTCTGGACACAGATTGCGGTTTTGATAAGATACAGGCATCTTCACACAGTGATAAAGCACAACTTCCCACCTGCAATAGTACCATTATTAGCTAACCTAATTTGAAACCGGAAAGTTCAACAACGAGACGGGGGTCGAAAATTGTCCTCCTCTACATCCAGACCAGGAGTGTCTTAGGCTGCCGTCATATCAACTTAGTTATAAACGATATACACAGCGGATATCCCAAGACCAAGGTGGTGGAATGAAGACATGGTTCTATATGCAGATGACACCAGTTACTGGTGTCATGCGCCCAGCTCGAATGCAGTCAATGAACAAGTCAACAGCTACATCAGCAAAACTTGAAATGTAGCCCAGTAAATGGAGAATCTGATCTAATGCACCCAAAAGTAAACCTTTCTTTTTTAGATAAGGCACTCTTACTAATCGCCGACCACAGGATAACCCAAAACTCTACATTCGGCTTTGTCGACAAGAAATTGCTCCACAACTAAACGTCAAGTACCTTGTCTACATCTGTCTAGATGAACTCTTAAGTAGCCAGAAAGACATGACTGAAAAGATTAAATAAGCTGAAAGTCGACATAATTTAGTACGTCTCACGAAATATCAAAAACATGGACTGGAGCTACCAGTTCCTCTTCTTACATTCTAATGAAACGAAAAAATAATCTCTGTCTGCTAACCAGAGTATGCTTCAATTATCTGAAGATCTACTATATAGCTTCCAAACAGACTCCCTTCACGAAACACTTAAAACCAAGGAAACACTGCTGAAGATCTACGGTATAGCTTCCAAACAAACTTCCTTACGAAACACTTAAAACCAAGAACATACTACACAGAATAAAAGAAGTAATCACCAGATTCGGGGTCAACAGACTACATAACAACAGACTCACAAAATGACTCTGGTAGCCCTATAATACAACGTTTAATTTTCCGAAATTCAAAAGTTCATTTTCCCCTATATTTTTCTCGGAGCAGTATCCAATTCACTCCAACAGAGTCCTCTGGAAAACGAAGAACTCAATGAAACTGTCCAGAAACCAAGAGCACCTACAAGTGTTTGGGATAATGTAGCAGCCTGATATACAGGGTGTTACAAAAAGGTACGGCCATACTTTCGGGAAACATTCCTCACACACAAATAAAGAAAAGATGTTATATGGACATGTGTGCACACGCTGTACATGGTATGGAAACAACTGGTTCTCCCGTAGCACTCTCCATAAGTGACGTGGTCAACGTTACCTTGTTCAGCAGCAACTCCTCTGACGCTGACATTAGGTTTATCGTCAACTGCACGAAGAATTGCAGGTGTCCTCGTCGTTCTAGGTCTTCCCCAGTCGCGAGTCATAGGCTGGAATGTTCCGTGCTCCCTAAGACGCTGATGAATTGCTTCGAACGTCTTCCTGTCGGGACACCTTCGTTCTGGGAATCTGTCTCGATACAGACGTACGGCGCCACGGCTATTGCACCGTGCTAATCCATCCATCAAATGGGCATCTGCCAACTCCGCATTTGTAAACATTGAACTGACTGCAAAACCACGTTCGTGATGATGCTACGTATTGATGTGCTTGATGCTAGTACTGTAGAGCAATGAGTCGCATGTCAACACAATCACCGAAGTCAACATTACCTTCCTTCAATTGGGCCAACTGGCGGTGAATCGAGGAAGTACAGTACATAATGACGAAACTAAAATGAGCTCTAACATGGAAATTAAGCGTTTCCGGACACATGTCTACATGCCATCTTTTCTTTATTTGTGTGTGAGGAATGTTTCCTGAAATTTTGACCGTACCTTTTTGTAACACCCTGTAGAGAAGAACAACTTACTGAGCAAAATTACTTCAATCAACTCCTTTAGCAGGAGATAATATTCTCTGCAGCGGCAAGATTTTAAAGTTTCTCGTCTTCCACAGAATTAGACAGAAACTTTTCTACACCAACAAATTACAAAATCACACTATAGCATTATCAAGACCACTGAGACAATATGGACGTACGTAAGAGAAACAACGGGCAACAAATTTCTATCTGGGTTTTTTATCGACAGAGAGGTTTTTCTCTCATATGCAGGAACATGGCTTGAAAGAAACTTAATGAACAACATCTTACTCTCAGCTATCCATCTAGACCCAGTTAAACGTTCTATAAAATTAAATAAGCATCCAGTTGTGGTGAATAAGTGGCATCACAACACAGAATACAAATACTGACTGGTATGGCCTGTAACCCAACATCTCCTTTCAGATGGAATGAAAGATTTTTAAATAATGCTTTGTAAATTCTTCTCACTTAGGAAGTCCCGTCCAGATTGTCTGACTAATATTTCAGTTGGTAGGTTATATGCATATGTTTCCAAAAAAAAAAAAAAATGGCTGTGAGCACTATGGGACTTAGTATCTGTGGTCATCAGTCCCCCAGAATTTAGAACTACTTAAACCTAACTAACCTAATGACATCACACACATCCATGCCTGAGGCAGGATTCGAACCTGCGACCGTAGCGGTCACGCGGTTCCAGACTGAAGCGTCTAGAACCGCACGGCCACACCGGCCGGCTGCATATGTTTCAATGCGTTCCAGTCGTACAATGCAAACACAAATTCTGGCTGCTCCCATTCGAAGTGCCAACTCTCGGTCAGTCAGTTAACGACAAATAGCCTTTACAGAATAAGGGGTGCTGTCGTGATCTTCTGTATGTCCACAACGCCGTGAATCAGTTTCTGCTTCCTTATGCAGTTCTGTTCCTCTGGCCGGCTGGTGTGGCCTAGCGGTGTGTGCCTTGAAATTTAATGCATTAAGACATGTTTGTAAATTGCTGCCTATTAAAAGTGAAAAAAACATATACATGAAGATGACACGCAAGAAACGAGCAATTGGCGTCATTACTACTTGCACCACATTCTGTATAAAAGAAAAGGCTACACAGAGGGGTTTCTTATTCATAAATGGAATGTGAATGTTGATTACTGTAATTTGTATAATAACGTGGACTCTCTGCCAACACATTCTGGTATTCGACTGCAGCAGTATCATGACCTATCTGGTCTGCAGTTCCACAATGTTGTTGGACGTGTTGTTTGGCATGCCACGGTTTCCACATGAACATGAAATTGAGGAGACCATAGTGACTTTGCCGAACACCACGAAAGGCCACAATGATCGCACGCGACTTGAGTGCGAGAGGACTGGCTCGGCCCTACAGCATCGTACAGTAACATCACATTTCATGAGTCGGGAAATGGGCTTGCTTCCAGCAAAGCAAGAATGTATATGCGATGTGCAACGACGAGTGGAGCACCACCGAATCTCAGCAACAGAGGAGGTATACCAGCAGAGGGACGGTAACAATGGACACTAGAGTGACACCACAGCTTCTTTTGAGACGTGTGTCACCTCTAAGTATTGTGTCCCGAGAGACGTACCCGTGTGCGCAAGACTCTGAAGTCAGAGCGAGACTATCATGTGGGCACGGCCTATGGCGTGTTGGTGTGGAATGTCACTGGGTACACTACACGATCAGTTCTGGTTCGCACAGTCGATAAGATGAACAACAGTTATTGCATTTCTTATGAGGTCGGTGGCCCCATGACGTTACATCTAAACAAGAAATTAGAAAGCTGCAGGCTGCCAATCCTATTATGACGTACCTTGATACTGTTGATATTCAACTCTTGCCCAACTCAGCTTATTGTGGGATGTGTCATCTAGAGAAGCTATCTGGTAATAAGTTATAGAGTTACTGGAATGCCTTAATCACTAACTAATCACCTCCACGACAAAGTTTAAACACAATGGAATGATGTGCCCATATCTGTGATCCAGCTCCGTTTCGGCTACGTACACTGCATGTTTAGAGGCACTGTCGCCATCTGAGATGGAAGCTCTGTGTTATGAATGTCACCCTTTTGTTGTGCCACCGTTTCTTTGCACTTAGTGTGGCCGGAGTGATGGGAGTAGCCATCATTGCCTGACATAAGAAGGTACATGGTAGCAGGACACAGGAGGGCGCCTGGGCGTTGTTTGGCAAGAAGCTCTGAATGGACCGGTCCGACACAGCAAAAATTACCATTCATGCCTTGTCACGTACAAAGTTACCATACTTTTAGGAGTACCGTCTCCATCAGGGCCGAACACTGGTGACACAGTAGAAGGGAAGGAGTCAGAATGTATCAAGGCCGACCAGAGTTACCACAGGTTCTGTACCAACACCTGTCTATTATTTTTCCTATGTAACAAGATATGCTGCCTCAGCAAACCGTTCGTGGGTAAAACTCACATTAATGCTGCCCATTTTAGCCAGGCAGTATTAGCCACTGCCAGCAGAGTTCGAGAAATGTTCCATGCCACTCGCTGCCGTGATATGATTCATCAAACTGCCACAACTACAGGTGACCTGCCTTGGCTGCTACTGGCAGGACCTACGCCCGATGCTGCAAAGTGTCGATCTGGTACCTTCAGTCAGGAGAGCTCTCACTGGCTGACAGTGGGTTAGGGTTCGCACCTCAGCTTGACCAATCGACGAGTCATTGCATCCCTGCTGCATGCACACTCGGCTGCTGTCTTTTGCTGCCACACTAGTTCTGCAGGCGACTGTTGCTCCCACTCACACTGCCCACCTCAGCACACTCACAGCATCATGCATGTATCTCCTTGCCTCCACAGGAGCGTGACGCAGGCCCAGGGGCCTGACTTGACACTTTTCTACCTGCCAAAGCACTGACGCCATTGACACCTCTCCTTGGCCTATTACCACTGTAAACCGGATGGTCGGTGAAGGCTGCTAGCTGAGTTCAGCACTTCACTTACATCCAGGACCGACGTCTGACACTTGCTTCTGAGGGCAACAAATGAACTGCTATAACCAATGTGACAGATAAATTAACCTTTCTTTGACACTTCGCTGACTTACTAACTGGCATCCATTTGGCTGCAGTTCCGTTACCCTGCTTTAACAACACTCACAATCACCACAATCAGAAGCGGGACACCTGAATACAACTGCCATTCTGCCCCCACTCTGCACCTTGTACATCTTCAATGCATACTGTTGCACTACAAATAGAATTAAATTATTTACTACGCTTGTTGTGACTCTGTGTTAATGTCGAGCAGTGTAGTCTTCGTATTTGGAATATAGTAGGTTTGAGGAAACAAAGAGAGGTGGGTACAGTGGTATAAGTAACAAGACAGCGTATACGAAGCAGCAAAACGCTAGATTATTCCGAGAGCACTTCAATGTTGTATCACAAAAGGAGAGTGATTCTATCGAAAACGACTTTCTGGATATAATATGGCGGATCAATGTTAATACCCATCAGTGGAGAGATAATGTTGAGGCAAAATCGACCACTAGGTGCTTTCTTCTGGGAACCATTAACTGATGTGCCAACGAGGGCAACTGAGGAATTTCCGAAGGACCTAACTGATCCTATTTGTGGGATCCTGCCTAATAGTGTTATGTAGGGTGCCTAGCAGTCTCCTTTCTCGGATAGCTAAGCAACATTTCAAGCAAATCCTATTAATAGAGTTTATTACAATATGTTAAATTGACAACAATTGCGTTTCTACAAAGATGGGCAATAAGCAAATGGCGACATGTAAACAATTAATGCCTCTCGACATATACAGCTTCCATGCAAGCAGATCACACAAGCTCATAAGTTACTGCTGTGGAGCTTATGTCACAGCTCGTCTTCAAGGCCGGCTGTTCTAGTGCTAGCTGGAGCAGCACTTACGTTCTCTTCGTACAGACGCCGCTCCTATCGTGGTGTCCTCCTAGTCAGCGTACTGCTGGCTGACGTCGTCTCACAGCCTTCTCTACTGTGAGTTTCCATGCCGACAGAACAGTTGATGAGACCAATGAAATGGTCAAATTTAATATAATCACACATCGTCAGATGAACAAAATAGTTGGAGACGAATTTCGTTGCTTTACGAAAGTTATAATTCTCCCATAACTATTCCAAGTCCAGTAACCAACTACATGTACAAGAATACGGTTCAGTAATGGGAAACTACCTTGTTGGTACACTAGCTAGTATTTTACTACACCATACTGAGAAATAATTTCCTTATAACCATCTCACATGGATTAGTTATATTTCTTTCTTGTACACGCGTGTAGATAACACCCTTCCATTACAAAACCGATCAGAAAATAAAATAGATACATTCCACTCAATTGAACAAATTATACAAAATTATAAGCAATATGGAAAGGATAGATTGCTGCTCGCTACACGAGGAGGCATTGTGTCACAGAGAGGTTCGATCAAAGAGACTGTTACATTACTGAGCCATAGAGCAAAATTCCTCTTCAGAAATAAGTAACACAAACACACATTCACACGAGCACAACTCACACAGTCATAAAGACTGTCCCCAGGCGCCTGAGCACGACATAGCATGAGTCAGGTCCTACTGTCCAGAGACAGTGGCCATGTCTGTGTGGACTGTGCTTGTCTGAATATGTGTGTGTTTTCTATTTCTGAACGAGGACTTTGTCTTGAAACTCAGGATTTAAGCTGCTTTTTATTGTGCCTGTCTGCAGCTCAATGTCTTGTTTGCGTGGTGTGCATCAATCTGTTCTTCCCATATTGTTATTCCATTATCTGATTTCACACAAAAATGTATGTACAATCGAGCAAGAACTCCTAAATAATATAAACCTTTTAGATCTAACTTAAATACCAAAATACAGAAGAAAACTATGGCTACTATTCCACTTTACAAGACAAAACTTCTATCAAAAAGCTACACCTAAATGGAAGTAAAATAAAAGGCAGCATCACACTAACAAGTAAAACATGATAAAAAAAGATCAGTTTACTGTCATACCATATTGGCAAAAAAAAACTTCCGATAAAATTTGGGATACTAAACTCATATTTAGGGGACACGTAATACGAATTTCTATTTAGCCAGATGATGTAGGTTTGCTTGGCTTACCTTGATGACTGTCGACACTACTCTTTCAAGTGGCAACCACCACTTTTCTCACCAGCTGATTTAGTGCGCCGTTCCGATCACGATCCAATATATTCGCCTAACTCTCCATCTTTACTGTCTTATTTATTTTCACTTATTTTGTTACTTTACCCAAAATGTTGAAATATTTCAGACTCTGTCTAAGATGTAAGCAAGACTCCTTAAAGATATTCGTAACAGTAAACTTTGCAATGAGCTTGATATGTGGTTTTTGGGGAACAATAATAATACTTGTAGTATTTAATAAATATGTCACGGCAAGGTCAGTCTTACTGACTTTGTTGAGTGTAGGTCTACACAAGAACTTATACGTGAGTGATTCGAGTTTTCAGTTTTCACTATTTGCTGTCTGTAAGATGCAGCAACTGTACTGGATGGTCAAGTTTTGTTTTGCTAGAATGGTCGTACCTTTTTATCGATTTAAGATGCCCGAAAATAGTGACTATGAAGGAGATTTTTAATCATGCCTATGTTCACTCCATTGTTCTTCAATTTATTTCAGGAACCATGACTCATTTATGTTGGAAGTGCTATCTCCGGGCCGGTCGCGGTGGTCTCGCGGTTCTAGGAGATCAGTCCGGAACCGTGCGACTGCTACGGTCGCAGGTTCGAATCCTGCCTCGGGCATGGATGTGTGTGATGTCCTAAGGTTACTTAGGTTTAAGTAGTTCTAAGTTCTAGGGGACCAATGACCACAGCAGTTGAGTCCCATAGTGCTCAGAGCCATTTGAACCATTTTGCTATCTCCGGTCTGACTGTACTTTGTTAATCAGGCGTATGTCGTTAATGTTAGGTTAAATCTCTTTGTAATTCAAGCATTTTGCTTTCCATAACTGGGGAACTTTTACTTTCATCACAGGTAACGTAGGCATCCTGGAGTGCTATCCGATCTTGAAATGGTGAACAGGAGAGACCTCTTAAGATCTGTAGCGCGATATCACGCCATCTGAAGGGTTTTCGGGTTGACGGCGTTCACAGTCGACATTGAGAAGTGTGGGCTACGCAGAACACGTGCTGGTACACTGTATGCAGCTGTTGTTTTCGTCATGAAAATAGCAATAACAGCGCATTTCCACATGCAAGCTATGAACACAATAAAAAAGGACTCCATTACCTTCGTGTGGTTGGTAGGCGATATGACGACATACTATGCTACCACGGCGATGGCGATCGCCGCAAACCTGTTTCGAACACCCACAAGTACCAGACGAAGTTCAGTCTGTTGTCTTATCGGGACAGCAGCATCCTGCAGTCGCGCCAATTCTCCACGGCGGCAGTGAGGATACCCTGCAATGTGGTGTATGCAGGCTCTCTCACGCAACGTGTAGCTCCTGTGACGTTTAAGTGTCTGAGTATCGAAATGAAATGGACATACATGTTACCACTGCTCTCAAGTGGTATTGTACTTACCGTTGTTGCCAGGTACGTGGGCTTCGTTCTTCTTGTGAGGAGTGACTTACGCCAGCTCAACCAGTGTCTGAGAGCCACAGCCCTAGTGAGATGACTTGCGGACCGCTACCGGAAGGTGAGCAGAGGCTACTCCCCACTGTCCAACCTGTCCCAGGAGGTCCAATCGGCCCACCAGATATTCTCTGTTTCATTCATGGTGAGAGCGCTGTGCAGTATATATCTTGGAATGCAGTTGCCGCTGTTTCATTACACCACCAGAAACAGCTCGTGGTGACACTTATTTTGCTCATACTGTGGCAGTCGTCACTGGTGTTAGTAATGACAGCAGCCTTGCCTGCGCTGTCCAGGGAGGCGGTGCAGATAGCTCCTGTCCTCTGCCGGGTACTCCTGGGTTCGACTACCTGCACCTCAGAAACGGTAGAGCTGCGCTAATTCTCCCTACTGGCTCGCAGTCCAACTCATCAACTTTACGGCGTCGTTCCCCCTGGATACGCGGATGCTATTGGCCTCATCGTCTTTCGTTACAACTTGCACCATTATTTTGTTAATTTTCTGGGAATTTCTCTGAAAAAAAATGAACAGTGAACTAAATATTATTCCAGCAGTATTGGACAATATTAGCTGTCCTGCACTAAAATTCTATAACAGTGTTGCTATGATTACGAACTTGTAGAATATATGGTTATTACATTAATTTTTACCAGAATCTCAGGTAGTTTTTAAAAGTCTTAGTGATGTAGATAATGGGACTTCATTTCTTCAAAATTTTCCCTTGCCTAGTATTGTACAATACAGCCAAGGCGTACAAAGGTGGACGTATTCAACTCTCTTGTGCAGTATATCCAGTTATACTTCGGCCAGCTTCACTCAAAATCAACATGTAACCTCGCATCGCTGGAAACCGTAGGACACAAATCAAAGCTGTTCTACTTTCTTCACTAAGTTAAACTTTCAAGCAATTGGTAACAGTTAATAGCAAGACTGAAATTATTTACTTAAACAAAGATATAAACTGTAGGGAATTTATAATTCTTAAAGTACACAAGAAGCTATTAAATGTAAGTGACAGAGTAAAGATTAGAAACAAAAACTCAAATGTTTTTAGAGAGACGACAGAGAAACTGTGTTCGTCAGAAGAAGACGGAAGGTTGACAAACAGGTTCCAATGCTACATGGAAGTACAGGAACCAACAGGATGCGTCAACAGAAGAAGGCCACGGCCCCTAGCTGACGTACTAAGCGATATTTCGCCACTGTCTTCAGTTTGACGTCAAGAATGAGCGACTGCAGCTCAAAGAACTTATGCACAAAAATTGTACTAGAGTTAATCTCGGACATAAACATGACAGCTAGTTGCTTTGCTGCATAGAGAAATGGGACCAACACAGTCTTAAACACCACATCAGTTGGAGAAACCATCATTAAACATAGCGATGCATCAATGAAACGGTATCCATATCGAGAACTCAATCATCTTCATTGATTCCCATGACACAGTCCACTATGTCTCACTCAACCCAAATGAATCATATCGCGTTGCGTCGTATAGAGATACACACTTTCGCGTAGAAGGCCAATCCATTCAAACAACTGTCTTACTATATCCAGTACCTGTAATCGATCTACAGACATCAAATAAGTTTTGCACCACCTCGGCTCCGAGAGTTCGCGAACCTGTACAGAAAAATGGAATAGTGATCAACACAAACATCATTTCCCCCTTTTTTATTGCTCGTGAGAACCACACATTGCATGTTGTACAACCAGAAAGTGACATCTTCAGAGGTGGTTGTCCAGATTGCTCTACACGCCTTTACCTCGAATACCCAGTACCACGTCCTCTTGCATTGATGCTTCCCTGTATTTGTAGTTTCAAACTATCCACAAGTTCATCAAGGCACTGTTGGTCCATATTGTCCCTCTGCTCAACGGCGATTCTGAGTAGAAGCCTCAGAGTGGTTGGTGGGTCACCTCGTCCATAAACAGCCCTTTTCAATCTATTCCAGGCATGTTCTATAGGGTTAATGTTTGGGGAACATGGTGGCCACTCTAGTCGAGAGAATTCATTCACAAGATGTGCACGATGTGGGCGCGAATTGTCGTCCATGAAGATGAATGGCTCGCCAATATGCTGCCAATATGGTTGCTCTATAGTTCGGAGGATGGTATTCACGTATCGTACGGCCCTTCGGTGCCTTCCATTACCGCCTGCGGCGTACATCGGCCACACATAATGCCACGCCAAAACAGCAGGGAATCGTCTGCACAGCCGTCACGGTAGCTCAGCATGTTCGGTCAGAGAGCCGGTTGGCCTCTGTAATTAAAAACTAAGTGGAAGGATCAACCACCGAACTTGAACAGGATGCCTTGGGACGTCCGCAACGACCAAACATAACGATTAAAAAAAAAAAAAAAATGTGGTCAGCGCGACAGAATGTCAATCCAAAGGGCCCGGGTTCGATTCCCAGCTGGGTCGGAGATTTTCTCCGCTCGGGGACTGGGTGTTGTGCTGTCCTAATCATTATCATTTCATCCCCAACGACCTGCAAATCACCAAAATGGCGTCAAACCGAAAGACTTGCACCCGGCGAACGGTCTACCCGACGGGAGACCCTAGTCACATGAAGTTTAATTTTAGCAGAGAATCTCCACCTTCCTGCACCCGCCGGACAGTGTGTCTAAGGCTTTCAGCCTGTCCAGCTTGCCTCCAAACACGTCTCCGATGATTGTCTGGTTGATAGCATATGCGACACTCATTGCTGATGAGAACGTGATGCCAATCATGAGTGATCCATTCTGCATGTTGTTTAGCATATGCGACACTAAAAATGGTTCAAATCGCTCTGAGCACTATGGGACTTAACTGCTGTGGTCATCAGTCCCCTAGAACTTAGAACTACTTAAACCTAACGAATCTAAGGACATCACAGACATCCATGCCCGAGGCAGGATTCGAACCTGCGACCGTAGCAGTCATGCGGTTCCGGACTGAGCGCCTTAACCGCTAGACCACCTCGGCCGGCTATGCGACACTCATTGGTGATGAGAGCGTGATGCCAATCCTGAGTGGTCCATTCGGCATGTTGTTGGGTCCATCTGTACCGCCCTACATTGTGTCGCGGTTGTATAGATGGACCTCGCCATGGACGTCAGGAGTGAAATTGCGCATCACGCAGCCTATTGCGAAACGTTTGAGTCGTAACACGACGTCCTGTGGCTGCACGAAAAACATTATTCAACAGTAGTAGCCCTTCAGCAGCCTGAGCGAGGCATGTCATCGACAGTTCCTGTCTCTCTCTATATCTCCTCCATGTCCGAACAACGTCGCCTTGGTTCACTCTGAGACGACTGGACAGTTCCCTTGTAGAGAGCCCTTCCTGTTAGAAACTAAAAATGTGGACGCGATCGGAATGCGGTATTGACCATATAGGCATGGTAAAACTGCTGATAATGCGAGCCGGTTATCTCCTTCCTGGTGGACTGACTGGAACTGATCGGCTGTCGGAACCCTCCGTCTAATAGGCGCTGCTCATGTATGGTTGTTTACATCTTTTGGGAAGGTTTAATGGCATCTCTGAACAGTTAAAAGGTATATGTCTGTGACATAATATCCACAGTCAATGTCTGTCTTCAGGAGTTCTGGGAACCAGGGTGATGCAAATCTTTCCTTTGTGTGCAGGATCATTAACGACGGCTCCCCGGCAGGAACCTAGAACGCTTGATAATTAAATAAAACTTGTTGATCAGACTCGTCGCCACTTGTTGTGGCTCTGCCCTCCTGTGATGTTTTGTGGTTCCTGGCTGGATGAGCAGAGGATGGTATGATAGGTGGGTGGACATTTTCTTCTCAGTACAGCAAAAATTGCATACGTGGTACTTAACTTCAGTCATGTACTAATTCTTGACTCTTGTCTGTGTCCATATCACACCTATATACAATGACTAACGATTCCCGATAGCTAGCTAAGGTGCGAGATGACGACTATATCTGTCGAAGACTAGGCCACAGTGCGGCATATTGAGATGCAATGCCAACTGAGTATCGATGTGACATGGCAGAGCAGCGTACCTGGATGAGAGAATGTTGCAGCCCTTTTTTTCTGTATTGGGTTTCGATTTCCCCCCCCCCCCCCCCAGAGGAAGTCGGCTGGCAGTAGCTTAGTACGCCGCTCCTCAGCCTACAGAATATTTTAAAACATAATAAGAAGATAATAAACAATAAAAGCAGGCGATAAAAACGGTGACCTTTTAAATTGTGAAGTGACGGAAATTCAACACTGAACACTCACTAAAAAGTTGGTATGGAGATGACACGTAAGGCACATGGAGGGGTGGGGGTGGGGGGTGGAGCTGGGCAGATGAGGGGAGAAAAGGGGGGCTGAGGAGGGAGACAGGTCGGTCCACGACGGCTCCCTATACGCACGCGGCCCAGGGGGCGCCATCGGCGCGTTCCCTGGGGTCGTGTCCTGGTCTCCTCTTCTCATAGGGACGCCTACTTCAGCGCCGGCTGCACAATGTTTCCTAGTGCCGACCGGTGTGCTGGCGAAGGCGTACGCCAACAAATTGTGGACCTCTGAATACGGAATTCCCTGACGACTACCGATGTTGAATATCCCATGCGTGGATCTCCATTTACTATCCTACGTTCAAAGGGAAGCATTTCCGCATGAGTTATCTAAGTACAAACGACAGCTCCGCCAATGCACTGCCCTTTTACACCTTGTGCGCACCATACTAACACCGCCTGTTACATACACATCGCTATCCCTTGACCTTTGTCACCACAGTATAAATGAAGCTGAGTTGAGAATATTTTTAAATGACTCTGATACGATTTTCCTTAGTGAGCATAGGGGATATTGTCGTACTGAAGTAACGGAGCCGCCCATAACCGTATGTTTCTGTAAAGCATAGTTTTTGGCAGAAACCCCTGAAAACTAGTTCTGTGAAGAGCAGTATTTAGTTGTACGCGCTGGTGAACCCTCGAAAAGACTGTTATTAAGCAGATAAATTTATTAATACCTTCAGACTTAGGGGATTAATTTATCTGACATCGAAATTTGTACAATGTTCGATAGCGGTCTTTTGTAACTAGGAATAACGAAAATGGAAAACTGGCGATCGTTAACCGTGACGCCGATTGTCCAATGAGTTCTAGTGATTATGTGGCTGTACACCAACATATATCATTCGAGATATACCTCTTAAGGAAATTTGGGTGGAGCTAACAACTTACAATTATAGGTTATTTTCTACATGAAACTCACTTAATTGTAAATTAATTTATTTACATATTTATTTTACGAGGTAATAGTATGGAATTCAGCTCTATCTTATGTCTGAACTGTCTTCGGAGAGTTAACGCTGGACTTTGCCTAGCCCATGAATTGCACCTCATAATACTAATAATACCAATACTGCTACTACCAATGCTAAAGAAAGTGAATGTATGTTCCCAGGATGAGATTTTCACTCTGCAGCGGAGTGTGCGCTGATATGAAACTTCCTGGCAGATTAAAACTGTGTGCGCGACCGAGACTCGAACTCGGGACTTTTGCCTTTCGCGGGCAAGTGCTTTACCAACTGAGCTACCGAAGCACGACTCACGGCCTGTACTCATGGCTGGAGTCGTGCTTCGGTAGCTCAGTTGGTAGAGCACTTGCCCGCAAAAGGCAAAGGTCCCGAGTTCGAGTCTCGGTCGGGCACACAGTTTTAATCTGCCAGGAAATTTCATATCAGCGCACACTCCGCTGCAGAGTGAAAATCTCATTCTGGAAACATCCCCCAGGCTGTGGCTAAGCCATGTCTCCACAGTATCCTTTCTTTCAGGAGTGCTAGTTCTGCATGTTTCGCAGAAGAGCTTCTGTAAAGTTTGGAAGGTAGGAGACGGATACTGGCAGAAGTAAAGCTATGAGTAGCGAGCGTGAGTCGTGCTTCGGTAGCTCAGTTGGTAGAGCACTTGCGCGCGAAAGGCAAAGGTCCCGAGTTCGAGTCTCGGTCGGGCACACAGTTTGAATGTATGTTGTTAAAGTCATGCCGGTACTATCAAAATTGTGTTACATTATTATCACGTAATGTTTTATTCCTTTCGAACAGAAACAATGATGAACAAACAGTAGTACAAGTCAACTAGTTATGGTGGAGTAATATCTGAGGAATTGGATGACTATTTCGGGGAAGAGAAAGAAATAATACTGAAAAGTTAGCAGATGAGTTTAAGGGAATAACTAAAGAAATAGGTAGTTTCTAAGAAATCTGGGACAGTGTTGAGTATGAGACACAAATACTGATTCCCCGGTGGACGGAAGAAAGACAGCGGGGATGTACCCTGAATGAAGCTATGCCGACGGTAACACATTAAGCTTTAATCTGCTGTTGAATGGCAGGTGGTTTTGGACATCATGCGGGTTAGTTGGTGGTTTGTGAATTTGACTACTGTCTAAAAAAAGGGCAGACGAAAGGACTCGCAAAATTACAGACCAATATCTCTAACATCGGCTTGCTGCTGAATATGTGAGCGTATTCCCAGTTTTAATGTAATACATATTCTTCATACCCCCCCCCCCCCTCCCCCCAAGAACCATGGACCTTGCCGTTGGTGGGGAGGCTTGCGTGCCTCAGCGATACAGATAGCCGTACCGTAGGTGCAACCACAACGGAGGGGTATCTGTTGAGAGGCCAGACAAACGTGTGGTTCCTGAAAAAGGGCAGCAGCCTTTTCAGTAGTTGCAGGGGCAACAGTCTGGATTATTGACTGATCTGGCCTTGTAACAATAACCAAAACAGCCTTGCTGTGGTGGTACTGCGAACGGATCAAGGCAAGGGGAAACTACAGCCGTAATTTTTCCCGAGGGCATGCAGCTTTACTGTATGATTAAATGATGATGGCGTCCTCTTGGGTAAAATTTTCCAGAGGTAAAATAGTCCACCATTCGGATCTCCGGCCAGGGACTACTCAAGAGGATGTCGTTATCAGGAGAAAGAAAACTGGCGGTCTACGGATCGGAGGGTGGAATATCAGATCCCTTAATCGGGCAGGTAAGCTATAAAATTTAAAAAAGGGAAATGGATAGGTTAAAGTTAGATATAGTGGGAATTAGTGAAGTTCGGTGGCAGGAGGAACAAGACTTCTGGTCATGTGACTACAGGGTTATTAACACAAAATCAAATAGGGGTAATGCTGGAGTAGGTTTAATAATGAATAGGAAAATAGGAATGCGGGTAAGCTACTACAAACAACATAGTGATGGCATTATTGTGGCCATGATAGATACGAAGCCCACACCTACTACAGTAGTACAAGTTTGTATGACAACTAGCTCTGCAGATGACGAATAAATTGAAGAAATGTAGGATCAAATAAAATAAATTATTCAGATGGTAAAGGGTGACGAAAATTTAATAGTCGTGGGTGACTGGATTTCGGTAGTAGGAAAAGGGAGAGAAGGAAACGTAGTACGTGAATATGGACTGGGGCAAAGAAATGAAAGAGGAAGCCGCCTGGTAGAATTTTGCACAGAGCACAACTTAATCATAGGTAACACTTGGTTCAAGAATCATAAAAGAAGGCTGTAAACATGGAAGAAGCCTGGCGATACTGACTGGTTTCAGATAGATTATATAATGGTACGACAGAGATTTAGGAACCAGGTTTTAAATTGTAATACATTTCCAGGGGCAGATGTGGACTCTGACCACAATCTATTGGTTATGCCCTGTAGATTAAAACTGAAGAAACTGCAGAAAGGTGGGAATTTAAGGAGATGGAACCTGGATAAACTAAAAGAGGTTGTACGGAGTTTCAAGGAGAGCATAAGGGAGCAATTGACAGGAATGGGGAAAGAAATACAGTAGAAGAAGAATGGGTAGGTTTGAGGGATTAAGTAGTGAAGGCAGCAGAGGATCAAGCAGGTAAAAAGACGAGGTCTAGTAGAAATCGTTGAGTAACAGAAGAAATATTGAATTTAATTGATGAAAGGAGAAAATATAAAAATGCAGTAAATGAAGCAGGCAAAAAGGAATAAAAATGTCTCATAAATGAGATCGACAGGAAGTGCAAAATGGCTAAGCAGGCTGGCTAGAGGACAAATGTAAGGATGTAGAGGCTTATCTCACTAGGGGTAAGACAGATACTGCCTACAAGAAAATTAAAGAGACCTTTGGGGAAAAGAGGACCACTTGTATGAATATTAAGAGCTCAGATGGAAACCCAGTTCTAAGCAAAGAAGGGAAAGCAGAAAGGTGGAAGGAGTATATAGAGGGTCTATACAAGGGCAATGTACTTGAGGACAATTTTATGCAAATGGAAGAGGATGTAAATGAAGATGAAATGGGAGATACGATACTGCATGGAGTGTTTGACAGAGCTCTGAAAGACCTGAGTCGAAACAAGGCCCCCGGAATAGACCACATTCCATTGGAACTACTGACGGCCTTGGGAGAGCCAGTCCTGACACAACTCTACCATCTGGTGAGCAAGATGTATGAGACAGGCGAAATACCCTCAGACTTCAAGAAGGATATAATAATTCCAATCCCAAAGAAAGCAGGTGATGACAGACGTGAAAATTACTCAACTATCAGTTCTGCAAGGTTCGCAGGAGAGCTTCTGTAAACTTAGGAAGGTAGGAGACGAGGTACTGGCAGAAGTAAAGATGTGAGTACGAGGCGTGAGTCGTGCTTCGGTAGCTCAGCTGGTACAGCACTTGCCCGCGAAATGCAAAGGTCCCGAGTTCGAGTCTCGGTCGGGCACACAGTTTTAATCTGCCAGGAAGTTTCATATCAGCGCACTCTCCGCTGCAGAGTGAAAATCTCATTCTGGAAACATCCCCCAGGCTGTGGCTAAGCCATGTCTCCGCAATATCCTTTCTTTCGGGAGTGCTAGTTCTGCAAGGTTCGCAGGAGAGCTTCTGTAAAGTTTGGAAGGTAGGAGACGAGGTACTGGCAGAAGTGAAGCTGTGAGTACCGGCCGTGAGACGTGCTTCGGTAGCTCAGTTGGTAGAGCACTTGCCCGCGAAATGCAAAGGTCCCGAGTTCGAGTCTCGGTCGGGCACACAGTTTTAATCTGCCAGGAAGTTTCATATCAGCGCACTATCCGCTGCAGAGTGAAAATCTCATTCTGGAAACATCCCCCAGGCTGTGGCTAAGCCATGTCTCCGCAATATCCTTTCTTTCGGGAGTGCTAGTTCTGCAAGGTTCGCAGGAGAGCTTCTGTAAAGTTTGGAAGGTAGGAGACGAGGTACTGGAAGAAGTAAAGCTGTGAGTACCGGCCGTGAGACGTGCTTCGGTAGCTCAGTTGGTAGAGCACTTGCCCGCGAAAGACAAAGGTCCTGGTTTCGAGTCTCGGTCGGGCACACAGTTTTAATCTGCCAGGAAGTTTCATATCAGCGCACTCTCCGCTGCAGAGTGAAAATCTCATTCTGGAAACATCCCCCAGGCTGTGGCTAAGCCATGTCTCCGCAATATCCTTTCTTTCGGGAGTGATAGTTCTACAAGGTTCGCAGGAGAGCTTCTGTAAAGTTCGGAAGGTAGGAGACGAGGTACTGGCAGAAGTAAAGCTGTGAGTACCGGCCGTGAGACGTGCTTCGGTAGCTCAGTTGGTAGAGCACTTGCCCGCGAATGACAAAGGTCCTGGTTTCGAGTCTCGGTCGGGCACACAGTTTTAATCTGCCAGGAAGTTTAATATCAGCGCACTCTCCGCTGCAGAGTGAAAATCTCATTCTGGAAACATCCCCCAGGCTGTGGCCAAGCCATGTCTCCGCAATATCCTTTCTTTCGGGAGTGCTAGTTCTGCAAGGTTCGCAGGAGAGCTTCTGTAAAGTTTGGAAGGTAGGAGACGAGGTACTGGCAGAAGTAAAGCTGTGAGTACCGGACGTGAGTCGTGCTACCAGTGCACATCGCGCGGTGACGGGCGGTAGCGCGGGCCAGTGTTTACGTCGCGAGCAGTGCTGAGGTGGAGAGCTGAGCAGCGTGTGCGAGCGCTGTTAACGTTTGTTTCTGTATAACTGTTGTAAGTAAGATGTCGACAATTAACAGAGCGAACAGCGTTCAGTGTGTTTTCGATCGCGCTGCCTTGCGACCGACGGCGTTTGAAATTCATGAGTGGATCTTTGAAGATTTGAAATTGCCTGAAGATATAGTCGACACATTCCAGTTGGACTTTGTGCAGTACTCGTTATTTATCAAATTTATTTCGAGTGACACTTACGAGAAATTCGCTGAGGAGCATGTTGGTGTGAGACCATTCCGTCATAATGATGGCAGTATTAGTAATGTCCAAATCGTGCCTTCGGGATACGGAGTAAGAACCGTCAGGGTATTTAATGTGCCACCTGAGTGCCCTAATGATCTGATTGCACGTTCTCTGTCATTGTACGGCGCTGTTTTGTCAGTTACAAATGAAAAATGGTCGAGTGCCTATCGCTACCAAGTTAACAGCGGGGTGCGCAGTGTACGTGTAGACTTGAAAAAGCATATACCTTCGTATGTTGCCATTGGCGGCTGTCGTGCACAGGTAACTTACATTGGTCAACCCCCTACCTGTTCGATCTGCCATTCAACTGAACATCTGCGGATGAAGTGTACACGTAGACGTCCATTTCAACTTCCACGGCAACGTCCTGCAGACGGTAGTGAAAAGCTAGTACCACTATTGAGTGAGGTGGTCGCGGGGACTGTACCACCACCCCGGCAGCCTGAACATGTCAGCGAGGCGGAGGTGCCAGTTCAGGTGGAATGCAGTGCCAAAGACATTCGCGGTAGGACGGACGTCGATTCGGCACCGTCATCCTCACCGGGGCAGTTACCGCTGGATACCAACGATGCGCCAGCCACCTCTGAAACTAAGCCGTGTGAGATACAGGAGCAGGTGCAGATCAGTTTGCCTGAACCACCCCTATCGGTAGAGACTGTAGCAGACACGAAGAAAGGCCGCCGAAGGAAAAGCAAAGGGAATAGTAGCAAAGAGGAAAAGTCGAATGATTTAGGACCCGTACACATGTCAGAAAGTGGCAGCGAGACTGAACCTCAATCTTCTTGCCCCGTGCGCTGCGAGGACACCGCGAGGCAAGAACGCATTCGTGAACAAACTAAACACCTGAAGGCACTACTGAGCGCTGAAAGGGATCAGAGCACCGTAACGGCCAAGAGGAAGAGCGAGCAGAGCAGCGAGCAGCTGCAGCAGCGATCTCGCAGGAACTCGCTGACGTCAGTCGCAGCCCCGCGTGGTGGCCAGGCGGATGCGACCACGTTGACAGACTCAGCCGGCGGTGGCGGGCAGGGCGGCGCGCTCACCGCGCAGCACCCCGACAGCAATGAGCCGTGGTGGCAGCAGAACGAGGAGATGCAGCAGTAGCTGCTCTCGCGCATGACCATCGCGCTGCGACCTTCCCCTCCCTGACCCGTTATTGGTTTTGACATTTTCGTACTCCAAACGTTGCCAACGAGTTTGGTTCAAAGCCGGAGAGAATGACGATGCGAAACTCAGAGCTCATTGTCCTCTGAACCATCATGGGTGACAGCCAAACCTACAACATTACCACACTTAACGTCAATAGAATTCAAAGTGCGGCGAAACTCCGTTCGCTAACTGATTTCTTGTATGGTACCAGCGTTGACATTGCCTTCCTACAGGAGGTAGTCACAGCCTTAGAAGTGCCCGGTTACGTTCTTATTGATAACATCAATCTTCAGGATGCTGTAGGCACTGCCATCCTTCTGCGCGACGGTATACCCTTTACGGATGTGCAGCGGCTGCCCAGTGGTCGTGGCATTTCTCTTCGAGTGAATGGTGTGCAGATTGTTAACGTGTACGCCCCCTCAGGTAGTACTCATAAGAGAGATCGTTCAAAATTTTATAAAACCGAAGTTCCCATTCTTCTTAGCGGTTATCGTGAACATCTCATCCTTGGTGGTGACTTCAATGGTGTGCTCAACGACAGAGACCAAATTCCTAACACGAACAGATGTATCGAACTTGAACATTTAATTCATGGCATGCGTCTTCACGATACATGGGAACAACTGTACGGTGAACGGGTAGCGTACACCTTCGTAACCAGTCATTCTGCCAGTCGGCTGGATAGGATCTATGTGTCCGATGCCCTCCAGCGACACACTGTGAACTGTGACATAGCTCCTGTCAATATCTCCGACCATTGTGCATATCAGTGTTACCTCAACCTACACCGCCAGCCAACTTACCGCGGGAAGGGCTACTGGAAATTGAATGTCAGCCTTCTGCAGGATGCCCAACTTGAAGAGGAGGTGAACTTAACGTGGCAACAGCTCCAGCGGCACCGACGTCGTTACGCTAGCGTTCTACAGTGGTGGATTCAGTGTGCTAAGCCTAAATTACGCCTGACCGTCATGAGCTACGCCCGACAAAAAAGCTTTTGGCAGAAACAGACTATTGAATTTTATTATCGCTGTTTGAGAGAACTGTACAGTCGCACTAACAATCCTTCCCGAGACATCGACGTAAAGATCAAACGATATAAAGCGAAAATCACGGCGATACAACGCCAACGAATGCATGGCATCATCGTGCGAGCCCACCCTAAGGACGTTGCCGCCGAAGAACGGGCCTCTCTGTATCACATCCTGAGAACGACGAAACGGTGTAAAGCCATGTTGATTGAAGCCGTCGTTGATGACGCTGAGAATGCCATCACGAAGCAACGTGACATCATCTCGCACGTCTACGACTATTATAGTCAACTTTACAAGAAGCAACTCGTTGATGAACACTCGTGCGAGGATTTTCTTAGGACCTTGAGCTGTCGCTTGTCACAACAGGATAATGCAAAGTTGGAATCTGTTTTCACACAGGACGAAATCCGACTGGCGGTTCACAGTGCAAAGAAAGGGAAATCACCAGGACCTGATGGTCTCAGCGCTGAGTTTTACCAGCGATACTGGAACTTCCTCGGTCCGACACTCCTCGAGATAGTGAATGAACTCTGGCACCTGGAAGTCATACCCAAGGCATTTACGGAAGATATCATCCTGCCCTTACCGAAAAAAGGGAACAGCAGGAAGGTCGAAAACATGCGACCCATCACACTCCTGAATGCCGACTTCAAAATCATCACCAGATCGATTAAGCTAAGGATGCAAACCGTTATGTACAAGGTTTTAGGCAGTTACCAGTACAGTGCAGTGCAAGGTCGAAGTGCAATCTCAGCTGCCTGCGATTTGAGGGACATTATCTGTTCATATGCTGAAACTAAAGGCCAGGGCGCTCTGATCTTTCTAGATTTTGAGAAGGCTTATGACCGTGTACGTCATGATTTCCTCTTTCAAAGCATGAAGAAACTAGGATTTGGACCTCATCTCATAGAATTAATTCGCAAACTTACTACAAACGCCTCTTCACGGATTCTCGTTAATGGCCATTTTACAAAAGAAGTTTCCATCGAGCAGTCCATCTGCCAAGGATGTCCTCTCTCAATGATTTTATACGCCATTGCAGTAGAGCCGCTCCTGAACAACTTAGTGCATAGCGGGATCGGGCTTAGCGTCGAGTCTGTCACTATCCCATGCATTGTGTATGCTGACGATATATGCGTAACTGTGTCATCATCGCAACAACTTCTGTCAGCAGCAACTCTTCTACAAACATTCACGTTTCTTTCAGGAGCAATACTCAATAGAACTAAAACCACAGTTTTGCAAATCGGTGGCGGTATCGGAGACATATCCCATGTTACCTGGTGCACGGTAAAGGATTCTCACACAACCCTCGGTGTTACTTTTGAAGCCAAACCAGACAAATTCCTGACGAAGAACTGGTCACACATGCTTCATAAATTACGTGCTGCTTTGATGCTTCACTCCGACCGTGACTTGAACATACTACAGAAAGTTAAGACCATCGAGATCGCCATTACGAGCAAGATGAATTATTTGGCGCAAATTCTTCCAATCTCCGACCACCTAGCCAAGAGTATACAACAAGCGTTATGTTGGTTTATTTTTAGGGGGCATATTTTCAAAGTTCAGTTCGATACCTTAACCTTACCTTCGTCCAAAGGTGGCCTTAACCTCATTAAAGTACACAAAAAATGTGTCACCCTGCTCCTAAATCGCATCAGGAAGGAGTTTCGTACCCGGAGGACCAGTCTCATCAGAAACCTCATTCAGCGGTGGAAACCTCATAGCTTGGACCCACCCGTTAATATCGCCGGCATTCCACTTTCTTACCGACATGTGCGACTATACTACATGGAAATGAGCTACATTCGACACAACATCGTCGACACCGGAAGCCTGACGAACAGGAAGCTTTATGACCTTCTCATGACAACAAACCACAGGAATCGTCTCGAAGAAAAATATCCACATACACATTGGAGTATAATATGGCGGATTGTGCACAACGACATGTTACCATCACGCGTCATAGCAGACTGGTATCTCACAGTCAACGATAAAGTAGCAATGAATGAAAAGCTACATAAAATAGGCCTTCAACCAACGCCCAACTGTGACGCATGCGGAAGAGTCGATACGCTCCTTCATAGGTTCACTTGCGGACATGCAGAAGAAATTACAACATTTCTTCGTCAACGATTGTCAGTGATAGACCGTACGACGCCCAGTGGTGTAGAACTTTTAGAGATCACTCAGCCACAAAAACTGAGGTATCCACGAGCAAAAAACAACGCTAAAACGTGGATCATGGGCCACACAGCATCGTTTATTATGCAGAATAGGCATGCTACTTTTCTAGACTATTATTCTTACATAGAAATTGAACACTTTAAAATAAGCCAACATTGTGACTACAGGAGGATATTTGGAAATATGCTGAAAATCATAATTAATGGTTAAATGCTTCAAATACAATATTTGGATAGTAGAGGTTGCCAGTTGCCTGTATGTATGAATCCTATTTGCTTCCTGGGACTTTATTTCTTGCCGGAATTTTAAGATACTATTCAGATGCTCACCAATGCAGAAGGCATTTTTTTTTCCTTCCCATTTTCCTCTCAACATTTTCCTCTCTCGCAGAGCACCGGAGCAACTTTCCTTTCGACAATGATGTGATAGTCTTTTTTGCACCTCAAGAAGACATTTCCTTTCTTTTCTTATACTGCACAACGGCAGCCTAGAACTCATAAATACTATGTTCATTCTATTTTCATTACGAATCGGAGCACATGTTTATTTTTCCCTTATAAAAAAAAATAATAAAAGTTGGTAGAGCAAAACATAAATAAATAAAAAAAAAAAGTTGGTAGAGCACTTGCCCGCGAAAGACAAAGGTCCTGGGTTCGAGTCTCGGTCGGGCACACAGTTTTAATCTGCCAGGAAGTTTCATATCAGCGCACTCTCCGTTGCAGAGTGAAAATCTCATTCTGGAAACATCCCCCAGCCTGTGGCTAAGCCATGTCTCCGCAATATCCTTTCTTTCGGGAATGCTAGTTCTGCAAGGTTCGCAGGAGAGCTTCTGTAAAGTTTGGAAGGTAGGAGACGAGGTACTGGCAGAAGTAAAGCTGTGAGTACCGGCCGTGAGACGTGCTTCGGTAGCTCAGTTGGTAGAGCACTTGCCCGCGAAAGACAAAGGTTCTGGTTTCGAGTCTCGGTCGGGCACACAGTTTTAATCTGCCTGGAAGTTTAATATCAGCGCAAAATTCGTTACAGAGTGAAAATCTCATTCTACCGAACTATCAGTTTAATTAGTCACAGCTCAAAATACTAACGCGAATTCTTTACAGACGAATGGAAAAACTAGTAGAAGCCGACCTCGGGGAAGATTAATTTGGATTCCGTAGAAATGTTGGAACACGTGAGGCAAAACTGACCCTACGACTTATCTTAGAAGCTACATTAAGGAAGGGCAAACCTATGTTTCTAGCATTTGTAGACTTAGAGATAGCTTTTGAGAATGTTGACTGGAATACTCTCTTTCAAATTCTGAAGATGGCAGGGGTAAAATACAGGGAGCGAAAGGCTATTTACAATTTGTACAGAAATCAGATGGCAAGTTATAAGAGCCGAGGGACATGAAAGGGAAGCAGTGGTTGGGAAGTGAGTGAGACAGGGTTGTAGGCTGTCCCCGATGTTTTTCAATCTCTATGTTGAGCAAGCAGTGAAGGAAACAAAAGAAAAATTCGGAGTAGGAATTAAAGTACATGGAGAATAAATAAAAACTTCGAGGTTCACCGATGACATCGTAATTTTGTCAGAGACAGCAAAGGACTGGGAAGAGCAGTTGAACGGAATGGATAGTGTCTTGAAAGGAGGATATAAGATGATCATCAACAAAAGCAAAACGTGGATAATGGAATGTAGTCGAATTAAGTCGGGTGATGCTGATGGAATTAGATTAGGAAGTGAGACACTTAAAGTAGTAAAGGATTTTTGCTATTTAGTGAGCGAAATAACTGATGAGGGCAATGTGGAGGGTAAAAATCGTAGAGGGAGACCAAGAGAGGATATAGAATGTAGACTGGCAATGGCAAGGAAAGCATTTCTGAAGAAGAGAAATTTGCTAAAATTGAGTATAGATTTAAGTGTCAGGAAGTCTTATCGGAAAGTATTTGTATGGAGTGTAACCATGTATGGAAGTGAATCATGGACGATAAATAGTTTGGACAAGAAGAGGAAATAAGCTTCCGAAATGTGGTGCTACAGAAGAATGCTGAAGATTAGATGGGTAAATCACATAACTAATGAGGAAGTATTGAATCGAACTGGGGAGAAGAGAAGTTTGTGGCACAACTTGACCAGAAGAAGGGATCGGTTGGTAGGATATATTCTGAGGCATCAAGGGATCACCAGTTTCGAATTGGAGGGCAATGTGGAGGGTAAAAATCGTAGAGGGAGACCAAGAGATGACTACACTAAGCAGATTCAGAAGGATGTAGGTTGCAGTAGGTACTGGGAGATGAAGAAGCTTGCACAGGATAGAGTAGCATGGAGAGCTGCATCAAACCAGTGTTAAGACTGAAGACCACAACAGCAACAACAACAAAAACCGAAACGCTTATGTCAACGAGTCAGCATGGTTTTAGAAAGCATCTCTCATACTTAACTCAGCTTGCTCTTTTCTCACATGCTATACTGCGAATTACGGATAAGGGAAAAATGCAGATTCCATACGGAATAGATCCCGAGATATGCCAGTGGCTCGAAGACTAATAGAACCCATTATGTTGTCCTCAACGGCGAATTTTCATCAGAGAGAAGAGCATCGTCAGGAGTGCCGCAGGGAAGTGAGACAGAAACATTGTTAATTGTTATATTCGTAAATGATCTGTGTAGAGGGCGAGCAGCAATCAGCAGTTGTTTGGTGATGACACTGTGTTGTACTGGAAGGTGTCGAAGTTGACTGACTGTAAGAAGATACAAAGTGACTTAGACTTAGTGTCTAGCTGATGTGATGAATGGCATCTGGAGTTAAATGTAAGTTAATACGGATGAGTATGAAAAACAAACCTATAATTTTCGGATACAGCATTAGTAGTGGCCTGCTTGACACATTGACGTTTAAATATCTCGACGTAACGTTCCACAGCGATATGAAACTGAACGAGAATGTGAGAACTGTGGTAGGGAATGGGAATGGTCAGCTTCGGTTGATTGAGAGAATTTTGGGGAAGTGTGATTCATCCGTAAAGGCGACCGCATGTAGGACACTATTTCGACCTACTCTTGAATTCTGCTTATTTGGTTTGGACACGTACCAGGTCGGATTAAAAACGAGGACATCGAAAAAATTCACAGACACGCTGCTAGATTTGTCACTGCTAGGTCCGAACAACACACAAGTATTACGGAGATGCTTCCCGGAGGGAAAGCAAATTTCTTGTTATGGAGGAAGTTCAGAGAGTGTTCTATAAAGTATGATAAATGATGAACTGAGACATATCTGCCGAAAGTGTATAATGCTGGTGCACGCACACATATTTCGGAGCACCCCGTTCATCGTATGCTGTTACACATGGAGCTCCGCAGCAGACCACGCCTACATTTTCACATGTTGATCCAACGACATCGTCAATTATGATTGCAATGGGCAAAGGGCCATCGGGACTCTACAGACGATAAATAGAAACGCCTCGACCCTTACGGTGAATCAAATATGTGCTACAACAAATCGTTGGTCGTCTCCACAAGCGCCGTCATCGACGTGAGGGGAGGCTCAAGCCGTACACAACAGCACGGACACGGGTTGGTGGGAGCAGTATTACGCTGTGCGAGACATTCTCCTCTGCATCCCTTAACGCTTTGTGTCTCTCCCGCCGGCGATGTCATCTTCCAGCAGTATAAATGCTCGTATATCGGAACAAGATCCTTGCTACAATGGTTTAGGAGTGAACACATGTAAACGTCTAGACGACGAAAATCGCCTTATGTAAATCCTATGGAACCATCTGGATCGATATCTGGCCCCATCACCACGTATGTAAATCAGCGACCTTTTGCTTATGTTAGTTACATGACCTGGTGGTAGACACAGGACGCAACATACATCCACAAACCTACCAACAAACTGCCGTATACCTGATACGCAGAATGAGTGATGTATTTCGTTCCAGAGACGAACAGACACCCTATTAAGCACGTGGTCGTAACTTTCGGCTCATCAGAGCACAGACAGTCGTTTTCGCCTCGTTCTATCTGCGTGTGGAACAGGCAAGGAAATGACTAGCATTGGTTCAGGGTGAGGATACTCTCCAATACGCACCGCACGGTGGTTTGCGCAGTATGTATGTAGATGTATATAGATGTAGATGCACACTTGACAGCAAAAAAAGTGGGTCACAGCTGAATACAACCAACATAACTTAGCTATGTTGCAGGTCCTCTAAACATAAAAACCCCGTGGGGTACAATCGTTTGACTACACACAATGGGTACCGCAAGAGACTACTAAGAGACCAAAGGTCTTTATGGCAGCCAGTCTAAGTATCAACTAACATCCTCATACAAAACATATTAGAAAACACGTTCTTAGCGATGAGACACCCCATAACACTCATAAACTAACCTTAATTACAACAAGTGACATTCCAAAAGTTCTGAGAAAACTGGTTATTTTACATAAATCGTACAGTTATCCTTAGTGAAAATTAAATACTTGAGACAGTGTATGGAGTTACAAAGCTGTGCGACAGTTGGAAAAAAATTTTCGCTCTCTAAAAGGTTTTCCATCCACGTGCTGAAGGTCGCTCAACGGCGAGTGGCTGTGGAAACTGGATATTGGACGAACCTGTTGTGGTTACTAAAGGAGGCCGAAATGCACACGTTTTAGCTCACGCACGCTGGCGTGAGGTCCGGAACAGGGCAAGGGAATTAGAATTGAGAAAAAACGGACGTAGCTGGTGGAATACTTAACTTTAATCCATTAATGACGAACGTCGCTCTTGACATTACATGACTCACAGTGTCAATAGTAACAGATAATGGCGCCTTGCTAGGTCGTAACAAATAACGTAGCTGAGGGCTGTGCTATCTATCGTCTCGGCAAATGAGAGCGTATTTTGTCAGTGAACCATCGCTAGCAAAGTCGGCTGTACAACTGGGGCGAGTGCTAGGAAGTCTCTCTAGACCTGCCGTGTGGCGGCGCTCGGTCTGCAATCACTGATAGTGGCGACACGCGGGTCCGTCGTATACTAACGGCCGATTTAAAGGCTACCACCTAGCAAGTGTGGTGTCTGGCGGGGACACCACAGAACCAGTAGAAAAACGCGATTAACGGCAACAAGCACTCTAAGGAAATCTCAACATTAACAGTGAATCACCAGTAATATCGTTGTTCTCGTAACACATCAACAGCAACGTATACACAAATTTGAACTTTAAATTACATGACCAACGTCGTCCTTCTGGATCTGGATTCAAACCCAGCACCTACAGCCATTGCTAATTAAGCTAAGCTTTGTTTGTGCCTCATTGAGACCAGATCACATCTACATCTACATCTACATTCGTACTCCGCAAGCCACCTGACGGTGTGTGGCGGAGGGTACCCTGAGTACCTCTATCGGTTCTCCCTTCTATTCCAGTCTCGTATTGTACGTGGAAAGAAGGATTGTCGGTATGCTTCTGTGTGGGCTCTAATCTCTCTGATTTTATCCTCATGGTCTCTTCGCGAGATATACGTAGGAGAGATCAATATACTGCTTGACTCTTCGGTGAAGGTATATTCTCGAAACTTTAACAAAAGCCCGTACCGAGCTACTGAGCGTCTCTCCTGCAGAGTCTTCCACTGGAGTTTATCTATCATCTCCGTAACGCTTTCGCAATTACTAAATGATCCTGTAACGAAGCGCGCTGCTCTCCGTTGGATCTTCTCTATCTCTTCTATCAACCCTACCTGGTGCGGATCCCACACTGCTGAGCAGTATTCAAGCATTGGGCGAACAAGTGTACTGTAACCTACTTCCTTTGTTGTCGGATTGCATTTCCTTAGGATTCTTCCAATGAATCTCAGTCTGGCATCTGCTTTACCGACGATCAACTTTATATGATCATTCCATTTTAAATCACTCCTAATGCGTACTCCCAGATAATTTATGGAATTAACTGCTTCCAGTTGCTGACCTGCTATTTTGTAGCTAAATGATAAGGGACCTATCTTTCTATGTATTCGCATCACATTACACTTCGCTACATTGAGATTCAATTGCCATTCCGTGCACCATGCGTCAATTCGCTGCAGATCCTCCTGCATTTCAGTACAATTTTACATTGTTGCAACCTCTCGATACACCACAGCATCATCTGCAAAAAGCCTCAGTGAACTTCCGATGTCATCCACCAGGTCATTTATGTATATTGTGAACAGCAACGGTCCTATGACACTCCCCTGTGGCACACCTGAAATCACTCTTACTTCGGAAGACTTCTCTCCATTGAGAATGACGTGCTGCGTTCTGTTATCTAGGAACTCCTCAATCCAATCACACAATTGATCTGATTGTCCGTGTGCTCTTACTTTGTTCATTAAACGACTGTGGGGAACTGTGTCAAACGCCTTGCGGATGTCAAGAAACACGGCATCCACTTGTGAACCCGTGTCTAAGGCCCTCTGAGTCTCGTGGACGAATAGCGCGAGCTGGGTTTCACACGATCGTCTTTTTCGAAACCCATGCTGATTCCTACAGAGTAGATTTCTAGTCTCCAGAAAAGACATTATACTCGAACATAATACGTGTTCCAAAATTCTACAACTAGGCATAAAGAGACGTGAAGTATAGATGTTTGCACCAGTGTCGTTTATCAATTCAGATCCTGAAAATAAATGACGAAAATGTTTGTACTGAACTTGGAATCCTGTCATAACAGTTACCGTCCTGGGAACTACCCCCAACGACGTTTAATATGGTGTCATTCACAAGAACAAGGTATGCTCATGTTTAAAATTGAAATGCCATCATATAAAGCTTGTGACAGGGATGCGAACCCAGCACCTAATCGGATTGTTAACGAAGTACAGTCATGCTTAAAAGCGTCCGAACGACCTGGATTGCATTTCACCTGATTCCCATGCAACCCACATAACGCAGCTGTCTAGCAGGTCCTCTAATCGCTCCTTCATACAGTCATTTGACTATTGAAAATAGTTCCAAGTTACCATTAGAAAACACTGCTCTGTATCGCAATAACACACGATGTAAAGTAATACCACGATACTAAAAATATCAGGGAACACGTCATCACAGATAAGACTGTCCTTAACGCTTGTAAGCTCGCACTTATTGCAATAACTGACATACCTGAAATGTTATCACTCTCATTATAACGTCACATAGATAATGCACGTAGTAAGTTCGTCGTATTCATGATTTCCTCTTCAAAGTAACATACCATACTTGTTATTTAACACAAAATGTCATTAAAAATTTACGTTATTCACAAGCAGCTAGTTGAGAATATGTATCAACTTCATATGACACGACGAACAGACTCGCTCTGCATATGGATTCAAACCCATGTCACGCAAACTAAGATTTCGTGACTGACGGAAATTAACAGTCATTCCTGACTAGGCATAAAGAGAGTGATATACCTCATTTTTGGACAGTATCAGACAGAAAATATCAACTTTAAATTACATAACGTAACATTTTTAATGGATGCGAATTCCTACCCAGCATCTATTGTCCCTGTTAACGAACTACGGGAGATGTTAAATATTGCTACTTCACAAGTATATTACTTGAAATGCAGTGAGGTAAGGTTTTGTGTTGGACAGGGATTCGTACCTAGAACCTAATCGGATTGTTATCGAAGCACAATCAACTTTGAAGTATCGGATTTTCACGGCAATAGCTAGATATATTAAATGAAATGACAAAACTAAACATTAATTTTTCCTTCACAGGACTCCAACCCGGCACGTATCGCTGTTATATTCTAGAGAAAAGCAACGTAAAGTATGGGTTTGTTACACCATCAGCGACATGTGAGCATGTTTGAACTAGAAATAATATGACGAAGTGTTAAGTGCTGACTGAGAATCGAACCCCAAACATATCGTTGTTGACTACTCACAAAGAGACGTCAGCTACCGAATTTTTGTCCACCAGCAGCTCGGAATAACATCCTTGAACTTACAGTGGTCTCGCAAATAGTTCTGTGTCTCACTGGGAGTCGAAAACGACAGATATCGTTAGTGTTGACAACGAATGAAAATGCATTCAAAATAAAAATTATTATCCACCAGCAGATAGGTGTTCTCATGCTAGAGCTTGATAATTCATAGTGAAATGTTTAGTTCTGGGACAAGAAGCCAACCCATTCATGCGCAATATGTGGAGATGTTGAGGAATCGGCAGTTTTGAACAAACAACAAGTTGTAGTCAAGCTGTATTGTCACGAAGGGATAAAATTCCGCGTTAATGGTGGTCTGAGTTGCATTCCCAGTTCAGAACCAATCTTATCGAGATATGGAAGCTCAAATAAAAGATGGAATAAGTGTCCTGTGACCATACACAGGATTTGTTTCGTCACAACAAATAAGTAACCAGTATAAGAAAGGTTACTGGTGATAGAGTTTCTACATGTCACCACTCCCTACTTTATTGCGGTTCCACCTAACGTCTACTTGGTAGAGAAGGAATATCATGTTTAATGTGCTTTTAGACCACAATGCCACTATACCTTCTTCACTTGGCGTAGCCAGAAGAGAATAGAATCTGCCTCTCCCTATCAAAAAACATCAGCAGAAGCTGGAATGGAACTGAGACCAACATCGTATGATACTATAAACAGACCACCAAACCCTCTTCTCTACGACTCATTTATCTATCATAACACCAATTTTGTAATCACCGAAATAAAATAACGTAACTGCCACCTACACAGAGCGGCCAACAGTGTAAGATTTCTATCCATTGGAGCTACTCTATTGCGCTATCTGTTTGTTGAAACCATCGTGCAGTGCAAAAGAAATACTGTAACTGTCTGCCTCTCAGAAGTCTATATCTTCCCATATGGATTATCTCACAGACCTGTGGAATGCCGAAGGTCTGGAGGATCTGTCATTCACTTCCAGAGGTGCTATAGCTACGTCACAGCTAGTAGCGTAACGGTATGCGTCGCGCACCGTTGATAAGACGTCGCGTGTTTTATTACATTCGCTACTAATTATTATTTTAAACGCAATTCGGCTCTGTGCTGAAGTTAACAATTTAATGGAACTTTGAACATAATTCCCTTCACTCTCAACTTAAAATAGTCGCCTGCGGCCAAAAGGCTAACTTCTGCGTCATTTTGTTCTTTCCAGGTTTAATAGACGGCCAGGCAGCAGATGCGTCTCGAAGCTTTTGTATTATGTATGGGGAGAGCGCATCTTGCCAAAATAGTCAGAAAAGTATTTTCTACATTAGCTGTCGTCTGGTAGTGGCATTTTATTCTTCTTCAAACCTTGTTTGACAGCTTTAACTCAGAACAAGTTTTCTACATGCATGTAATCAATAAACTGCATGTGCATTGTCACACTGTTATAGATAACATCAGAGAAATCGCTTACATCGTTGATGATTAATTTCTGTCTCATGTTTAGTATTGTTTTAACAACACTAAAAGAAACCTCACGAAAACTGTGCACTGTATTGTAAGAAATGAAATAAAACTAGCCACGATAACTTTACGACGAAAGTAAGTCTGTTTTAACAACACTGAGTATCTGTACACAAGCGTGCCTCTGCCTGCACGAATTAGTAAAACACTATTTACTTCGTTTTCGATTGAGTCTGTGTTTAAATAGTATGCTGTGTCATACTCAACAGGTATGCAAATGTGGCATTTCATAAATAAAGTTACATATTCCTAGAAACCCAAAATTTGCTTGTCAGCAGCGGAAAGAGGCGTTACCTGTTGTGCAGCATTGTACGTTTTTCACCATTGCACTATGAGCTGAAAGTATTTTCTTACGATTTGCTTATCGATGTGTGATCTGCCTGCTTGCAGCTCTTACTCAGAAGGGATAAAAACGTTGCATTCAGAGAGGGTGGAACCGCGAACCATAACAGTCGCGTTTCCACAGGTCAGCACGTCAACACACTGCTAGCGGATAGATATAGTTTGCGCCTTGCTCCTACGAGGCCAATAGTGGCTAGAACTCGTAAACCGCTATTTACAGGACGAGATTAGTTGCGATTGCCACGTTCAATGACATTGATGGGCTGAAAACCGTAAATTTAAAATCTTGTGTTACACCTCAAGCGATAACAACTTAGGTTATTCAATGGAAATGACACGAAATATCAAGTGAACTCTGGCGCTTAATTCCGTGCACACCAGGAAGTAACTCGTCGATCGCAGAGTTGCCAAACATACCTTGCGTTGTTGCCAAATCTCAGTTACATTACAAGCAGGAAGAAGACGGACCGATGTGATCCTACAGCGGGCTGGGAAGTGACCATAGCTGGCGCCTCAAAGACGCGGCTGCTACGGCCTGGAGTATGTAATGCGTCTGATTCGCATTTCTGTAACTGGGTTTAGGGACTGGAGCTTAGTTGCTACTAATAGTCAGAACTGACTGCTTCTAAGCATCATAAATCAGTAACTCTCATAGCTGTTTTTATATTTCTTTCGTAGCTGTACTCAAAACTAAGAAACTCATTCACGGACGTTTTCGTGCCTCGACAACAGTAGAGCACAACAAACAAAATAAAAAGGGAATATGGGTGTTTGTGTGTGGGTGTGTGTGGGTGTGAGAGAGAGAGGAGAGAGAGAGAGAGAGAGAGAGAGAGAAAGAAAGAGAGAGAAAGAGGGTAAAAAATTGTTGTGAAGAAATTGAAAACAACTATGTAAAGAAAGCTTTCATTAAAATGACTCGTTCCACATCATTACGAAATGTCGTATTCTTGATCAATGGAACAAGTATTAATCTAATCTAATCATATCAAATTGCTGACTATCCACGAAGACTCATGAAGTACCGAAATTTTCGCCTATATCAGTAACCAAATCTAAACCCGAAAATAAAAGACGACAGTTTCTGTAATAAATCGGGACTCCTATCAAGACCCTTTTATCCCTTTTAACTAACCATGAAAGATGTCTGATATACCTCAATTCAGAAGTGACGAAGTGTGTATGAACTTAAAGATGAAGCGCATGAAGTTCTGCGACGCAGATACGAACCCAAGATATAATCGGATAGTTAACTAAGTAAAATCAAATGTTAGGTATCGATTTTCCTTCCCAGCTGCTAGGTGTTTAATCTAAAATCAGGACACAAATTTTTGTGCCTAAGTGACACACGAACCGCTCTCTTATCGTTCTTCTTTATTGTCCATGAATATTGCTTAAGTATCAATTGCTTACTCACCAACAGTAAGATGTGTGCGTCTTTGTCCAGAAATTGTTGGCAACATGAACAGTCATTAAAAATGCACGTTAATTTTCACTAGCAGGCCGGTGTGCACGTGATAGGGGTTGAAATGAAATTAAGAATATTTTTGTGCTGGATCAGGATTCAGACCCAAATATTTACCTTTGGAGGAGACCTAGAGATGACTGCAGTCTTGGGAAAAGGAATGAAATGATTGAACTATATTGTTCCGAGAGATTCAGATCCTCGAAAGAGGAGATACGAATTCGAGTCACAGTCCAGCACCAAATTTTTCGACGTCTCTAGTTCAATCAAGCAGAAGTAAAGTAAAAGCTCTGTCCCTTTAGACGGCTATCAGTTCATCAAATAAAATAAAATTTTCTAATGTAAATAAGTTTACTGGTGACAGTATTTCTGTTTTCCCTGACCTCCATCTATGTCATTTTCCAACGGAAACCGGCTCTGCCCAGTGTGGAATGAATGAAGGTGATGTTTAATGCGGATTCTGGTTTATAACAGCTTTCTCTTGAGGTTACCACAGGTAAAGTAAATCTGTTTGTGCCTCATAAAAGTAAATGCCTGAAGTCGCGCATTGCACTTGTGATAGTTCGTTCCACCAGACCATTGTGGCCAGCCACAGGAGTGTGCTGTAATGGATGATGTGCTTAGCTTACTAAACTAGTCACGGTAGAAAAAAAACGCGACTCTATTAAATGGTTAAGTAGAAGGAAGCTTCTGACGTGGAGATTATGCTATTCTCATGTCAGCAGGATGTAAAGACTCTTCTAGGTGTCATAGCCTCGATTTGAAGCCATTTTCAAATTTTCACTAATTCAGGAAATTTCTTAGTTCGGAGAAATCTAATGTGAAGTGTGAAGTTACCGGATAATTCGATTATCACCGTCATTATTACTACCATTTTCTTCATACCGCTGCCGGAACACATGTGCTTGAAGATCATTTAAGTCCTTTTGGTCATTATAGAAGTAGTTGCACAAGAATAAGTTCTTTCCCTGTCTACGCAATCCTTTTCATGTTAATATCAAACATCAGCAATTACTTGTAGATCATATTAAAACTAAAGTAATTGATGAAGACGTTACTTGATAACAAAAACGCGCTGCCTTTCTTCATTTACTTACGCCAAGAAATGGCTGTTTCTAGTTGTGTATGACACAGAATGCCTTAAAAAATCAATTGTTTTCGTTTAGCAATAACCAGAAAGATTTTCATTCTAAGCTATCGAAGTCGAAAATTTTCGCAATATTAGTTCAAATTTAATATTCGCTTCCATAATGTAAGGAAAGTATTTCACAGTTGCAAAACCCGCATCCGAGTCACTGTCCTTACACTTAGCCGCTGTCCATAAATTCTACCTCAAAGTGACGCCAGTTTAAGTAACGTAACGTAGCGAAGACTGTTTGCCAGTGCTCTTTCTCAATGGAAAATATGCATTTCACTCATTGGGCTCCATAAGTACACTGTAACAATAATTTCTGTATGTATGCAATGCATACGGATTGTAGGGTTTAGTGGAGCTCTCTCTTCCAATTCTGTATACAATATGCCTGACTTACACGGGCCCTTTATCATTACAGGCCCTGGACGGTAACATCATATTGACAACCGTAATGTGCTTATACTGACAACCTCATTGTACATTTTACCCGATTTTGTAATCATTTAAGTAAAACAACATGACTTTCGAGTGGGAGACATTTCGTCCCCCTTTTCCTTCTGTGAAATTTGTCAGTAAGCTTTTTGCCTTCGAACCAGCGAAATGCGGCAGAGTACGGCTGGTAAACGATTTAGAAACCACGATTTATTGCCGTTAACACGATTTCTTTAAACATTGGCGTAGCTGAAGGAATTTAGTTTCTTCTTAAATCGTCTTATGCAGCAACGTTCACAGATATCTCAAATAGGAAATGCTCCTTATCCAGGTACGAAGATTGTAAAACAAACTTCCCACAGTTTTTATCGGGTTGGTGTTTTCGTCTGATAGTACTGCTTAAGTATTTTGTATAAGAGGTATTAAAGTTGTGTTCCTGTAGCTACGGGAATCATTGGTAGAAAACGAGTTTCACACCAATGGGTACAGTACTGATAAACAGTCAAAATGATTATCAACCGAAGTCTGCGTTCAGCCACAAACAGAAGCGTATTTGTAATATTGAAGCTAGACTAGGTATCCTTGTCTTTCTTGAGTGGGCATTGGAAGGCGTTTACACACACGTATACGAGGGTAATCCCAAAGGTAAGGTCTCCTAAGGGACACGCAAGTGCCAACGTAGGCACAAACGAGAGATCCTTAATTTTATGGGAAGCAGAAACAATGCGTTGGCTACATGGTGGCAAGGTGATAAAGAGCAAGACTATGGATACGAAGGTCTCAGGTTCCATTCCTCACCAGTCCCACAATTTTTATGCGCCGTTTTGCACATATTTCCCTTTTGGCGGTGATTGTTGATGTGAAATATGCCGAGTTGCACTGTGGGCCGAAAGGCACGTAAAACTGTAGATTCCCCTATTAACTGGCTAGGTAAGTCAACTCAAAGGTCGGATGAAAGCAACACCATACCACCTCCAACAAGCCCGTGCCTATTAAAGCACTGTGGTGTTCAAACCACTCTTGCGACTGATGACTGCTTTACTTTCTATGGATTCCAAAACTAATGATCTTCGGGTTATTAACATTTTTGTGTTTTCATGCTGTAGGTTTGATACCAGTAAACGTAAGTAACCGGCCGAGCACTGTCACCGTTCGAGTTGTCAAGGTGGCGGACGACGATGCTGACGACTCCAGTTACAATTTTGGTCATGGCTACGTTTCAGTCGAATACCTCGATGGGCCTTTCTGCGTATTTCAAGATATACTTTTATACACTTGGTACGCTTCCAAATTGATATCTGATAGAGCTGTATTTAGCAACATGAAACAGTTATATTTTCCGTGCAATATATCGTACAACACGTAAGTGCACCGAGATTTCGTTTACGTGTTGCGCATGGTGGAAGAAATATTTGTGATGTTTCAGCCCACTGAATGCGAGCAAGCTCACGAATAGACTGCCAATAACCGGAATTACGCAAAAACATACTTACGAGATGTATTTTTGCATTGTGTATCCCGATAAAAATAACTGTAAACAGGTTATATGCCTACTTGCTTAATATCGCGCTACTCGATGCTTTCCTCAAAAAATTAAAATAAAAATAAAAAGAGAGAGAGAGACAGAGAGAGAAAACAGAAATGTATTTCAAATATCAGCTCATTGACGCCATGTTCGTCTCGTGATGTAAAAAAAGGATAGTTGATACGTAATATTTCGTTGTACTAGGGATATGTATGACTAAAGGATTCTTTGTTTTCTCTTTGCAAACAACTAGAGCAGAATTCAGTAACAAAGTGGTAAGAACACCTACTCAGTGAGCCAATTAAACACTCAGCCATTCTTGGTTATTTTTTTAATCGTCTGTAATGCAGTAAACATCCTTCATTATTGATTTGTAATTATTACCAATGTTATTGTTATTCGTCACCCCACAACAGCTTTCCTATCATTCATTGCCGCCGATGCACGTAACGAATGGCTCAGGATGAATGAAATGTGGGATGTTTCATCACGGAGAATATAGACATTTATCTCGGAGTGCTGTGTCTGGGTAATATGAAAATCTCAATAAGAAAAGACGACAATAACACCCAACTATTTCTGTCCACTTAACACCATAACGACAGACAAATTGGCGTCTCACTGTATTTTGATTATAATTCGCTAGCCTTTTTGCGACCTCATTCTAATACCTCGTGGGAGCAGGCATGATATTTTGGTTTTTGAACACCGAACAATAACACACAAAGATAGTAGATGGAAAGATACAAAGAAAAATCAGACTCATGGGTGTGGATCCAGTTCATCATAAGAAGATTAAACAAGAGGGAAACATTACGAAAGCAATGAATACGCTGGTTAGTATACATTATTTGTATAGATCTGGAGACGACAAAGCGCATATCTGCACAGTGCCTGCATCTCCGCTTTAGTTTCTGTCTTAATGGGCATAATTTTTAGTTTCTTGTCTTCTCAATTATCAAATGAATTGATTATTACGTGGTACAGAATAATTAGGTAACTGTGATTCTTACAGCTTCCATTCACACCAACATTTTTCTACATTCTCGTTCAGTTCATGAAATTCTACTTGTATGGTCACAAGATTGCACATAGATGCAATCGATTTCGAGATGCAAAGTGTTTGTTATCTTACTTTTCGTGACAGGTTGGCAAAGTTGATTTCCAAAGACTTTTTACTGTACTGAAATAATTTTTTGTAAGAAAGTAACAAGGTAAGTGTTTTATTCGTATATATTTTGTGGGAAACTCTAATCGTGATGGAAGATTACACACCTGACTGTTTGACACAGCTGGTAGAAGAAAACGCTGCATAATAAACAAACCCCGCACCTCCCCTCCGTGTCCCCCTATAACACGAGCACAGGATTCTCCTCCTATAACCCTACAGAGCTGTTCCTAGCACAGCTGAGAATTGGCAACATCGTCACAAACATTTGGCAACACTGTGACAGTGCAATCACTTCCGCGTAAGGTACTGAACTGACTCGCTAAACTCACTTCATATTCCCTTTCCATTTTAATGACTCGTGGTATATAATCCTCGCGTAAACTAAGACACTGAGACCGAAATTTCAATTTTTTGGTTAATGAAATGCTATTCTTCACATAAGTGTCAACTTTTAATATCTTTCACGATGAGTTATGAGGCTGAGCGATCAGTACCATAACGAGAGTGGCGTGCTGGCAGCAGTGTGTCTGTAGCCCCATGGTACCGCCCGTGTCTCGTGTTCCAACGGTTTAGAGAATCGTCAGTTCTAACTGTGGTAGGGCAGCGCGTGCGAGCTTCTTTTGTGTATTATTTTATGGAGCTGCGAATTCCCAGAAAAAATTCTGTAAAAAAATCAAAAGAAAACCTTTACACATCAAATCCTCATGGCAGCTCGACTCAGTAAGTTGTGTTAATGCCAAGCTGCTATATAATACAAGCGTCTCTCAAGAAATTCGAATCGACCGTCAACGACATGAAATTCAATAATGTTCTTCACTTAAGACTTCCATGTCAGGGTGGTAAGTATAAAGGAAATAAATTGATTAGCAATTCGCAAGAAAATACTTACAGCTCAAAGTGCAGTGGTGAAAAACTTACACTGCTGCACAACAGGGAACGCCTCTTTCCGCTGCTGACAAGCAAATTTTGGGGTTCTAAGAATACGTAACTTTATTTATGGAATGCCACATTTGCAAATCTGTTGAGTACGACACAGCATACCGTTTAAACACAGACCCAATCAAAATCTAAGTGAGTAGTATTTTACTAATTCGTGTAGATAGAGGCACGCTTGTGAACAGATACTCTGTTATGTTAAAACAGACTTACTTTGGTCGTAAGGTTATCGTGGGTAGTTTTATTCCATTTCTTACAATACAGTGCACAGTTTTCGTGAGGTTTCTTTTAGTGTTGTTAAAACAATACTAAACATGAGACAGAAATTAATCATCAACGATATATGCGAATTCTCTGATGTTATCTACAACAGTGGGACAATGCACATGGAAAAAAAATGGTTCAAATGGCTCTGAGCTCTATGGGACTCAACTGCTGTGGTCATAAGTCCCCTAGAACTTAGAACTACTTGAAAACTAACTAACCTAAGGACATCACACACAGCCAAGCCCGAGGCAGGATTCGAACCGGCGTCCGTAGCAGACTCACTGTTCCGGACTGCGTGCCTAGAACCGCGAGACCACCGCGGCCGGCATGCACGCGCAGTATTGATTACATACATGTTTTCTCTTGTTCTGAGTTAAAGCTGTCAAACAAGGTTTGAAGAAGAATAAAATGCCACTACCAGACGACAGCTAATGTAGAAAATATTTTTCTGACTATTTTGGCACGATGCGCTCTCCCCATACATAATGCAAAAAGCTTCGAGACGCATCTACTGCCTGGCCGTCTATTAAACCTGAAAAGAACAAAATGACGCAGAAGTTAGCCTTTTTGCCACATGCGACTATTTTGGGTTGAGAGTGAAGAGAGTTATGTTCAAAGTTCAATTAAATTGTTAATTGTTAAATTGTAATTAAACGCAGAATTCCATTAAAAAAATGAAGTAGCGAATGTAATAGAACACGCGACGTCTTATCAACGGTGCGCGACGCATACGATTGCGCTACTAGCTGTGACGTAGCTGCAGCAACCCTGGAAGTAATGACAGTTCGTCCAGACCTTCGGCATTCCACAGTTCTGTGAGATAATCCGTATGGCCGGATCCAGACTTCTGAGAGACAGAAAGTTACAGCATTTCTTTTGCACTGCACTATGCTTTCAACAAACAGATAGCGCAATAGAGTAGCTCAAATGGAAAGGAACCCTTCAGTACCGCATCAGTGTTATAATAGAGAAATGAGTCGTAGAGAATAGGGTGTGGTGGCCTGTTGGACTGATGATAGTTTGATACGATGTTGGTCTAGGTTCGATTCGAACTTCTACCGATGCTTTTTTGATAGGGAGAGGCAGATTCTCTTCTCTTCTCGCTACACAAAGTGAAGAAGGTATAATGGCATTGTGATCTGAAAATCACATTGAACATGATATTCCTTCTGTATCAAGTAGACGTTAGGTGGAACCATAATAAAATAAGGAGTGGCGACATGTAGAAACTCTATCACCAGTAACCTTTATTATACTAGTTACTTATTCCTAGTGACGAAACAAACACTGTGTATGGTCACAGGACACTTACTCCAGCTTTTATTTGAGCTTCCGTATGTGGATAAAATTGGTTCTGAACTGGGAATGCAACTCAGACCGCCATTAACGCGCAATTTGATCCTTTCGTGACAACACAGCTCGAGTACAACATGTTCTTTGTTCAAAACTGCCGATTCCTCAACATCTCCACCTATTGCGCATGAATGGGTTGGAATCTTGGCCCAGCACTAAACTTTTCACTATGAATTATCAGGCTCTAGCATGAGAACACCTATCTGGTGGTGTATAATAATTTTTATTTTGAATGCATTTTCATTCGTTGTTGACACTAACGATATCTGTCTTTTTCGACTCCTAGTGAGACACAGAACTATTTGCGAGATCACTGTAAGTTCAAGGACGTTATTCCGAGCTGCTGGTGGAGAAAAATTCGGTAAGTGTCGTCTCTTTGTGTGTAGTCAACAACGATATGTTTGGGGATCGATTCCCAGTCAGCACTTAACACTTCGACAGATTCTTTCTAATTCAAACATGCTCACATATCGCTGCTAGTGTAACAAACACATTCTTAACGTTCCTTTTCTCTAGAATATAACAGTGATACGTGGCGGGTCGGAGTCCTGGGAAGGAAAAATTAATGTTTCGTTTTGTCATTTCATTTAATACATCTGGCTACTGCCGTGAAAAATCCGATTCAAATCCGATTAGGTTCTAGGTACGAATCCCTGTCCAACACAAAACTTTATCTCACTGCATTTCAAGTAAGATACTTGTGAAGTAGCAATACTTAACATCTCTCGTAGTTCGTTAACAGGGACAATAGATGCTGGGTAGGAATTCGCATCCATTAAAAATGTTACGTTATATAATTTAAAGTTGATATTTTCTGTCTGATACTGTCCAAAAATGAGGTATATCACTCTCTTTATGCCTTGTCAGGAATGCTGTTAATTTCCGTGGGCCACGAAGTCTTCGCCTGTATGATTGGTTCAAATGGCTCTGAGCACTATGGGACTCAACATCTGAAGTCATCAGTCCGCTAGAAACTAGAACTACTTAAACCTTAGGACATCACACACATCCATGCGCGAGGCAGGATTCGAACCTGCGACCGTAGTAGTCACGTGGTTCCGGACTGAAGTTCCTAGAACCGCATGGCCACCGCGGCCTAGCCTGCATGACCTGGGTTTGAATCCATAGCAGAACGAAGCGGTTCGTCGTGTCATTTGAAGTTCATACATATTCTCAATTAGCTTATCGCGAATAATGTAAATTTTTAATGACATTTTGTGTTAAATAATAAGTATGGTATGTTACTTTGAAGGGGAAATCATGAATACGACGAACTTACTACGTGCATTACCTATACCACTTAATAATGAGAGTGCTAACATTTTAGGTATGTCATTTATTGCAATAAATGTAAGCTTACAAGCCTTAAGGACAGTCTTATCTGTGATGAGGTTTTACCTGATATTTGTAGTATCGTGGTATTACTTTACATCTTGATACAGAGCAGTGTTTTCTAGTGGTGATTTGTTGGAACCATTTTCAATAGTCAAACGACTGTAGAAAGGAGCGATTAGAGGACCTGCTAGACAGTTGCGTTATATAGGTCGCATGCGAATCAGGTGAAATGCAATTCAGGTCGTTCGGATACTTTTGAGCACGACTGTGCATAAAATCAGAATTAAATATAAAATGTTTTCACCAATAGCGAAATGTTGGAACCTTAATTGACTGTAGAATTCTTTTTGCCTGACAGGGATTTGAACCCAGCATCAAGCACCGTCGTTTTCTAGCCAGGAACAGACGTTAAATAGCTATTGTTGGTTCACCAGTAGCGAGATGGGTGCAATTTTAGTTAGACATCAGGCGACGAAAAGTACTGTGCTGATGGAATTCAAACTCCGCACACGGGGTCATGAAGAAACTTTAGCTATCAAATTCTTTTCCAGTAATACACTCCTGGAAATGGAAAAAGGAACACAATGACACCGGTGTGTCAGGTCCACCATACTTGCTCCGGACACTGCGAGAGGGCTGTACAAGCAATGATCACACGCACGGCACAGCGGACACACCAGGAACCGCGGTGTTGGTCGTCGAATGGCGCTAGCTGCGCAGCATTTGTGCACCGCCACCGTCAGTGTCAGCCAGTTTGCCGTGGCATACGGAGCTCCATCGCAGTCTTTAACACTGGTAGCATGCCGCGACAGCGTTGACGTTAACCGTATGTGCAGTTGACGGACTCTGAGCGAGGGCGTATAGTGGACATGCGGGAGGCCGGGTGGACGTACCACCGAATTGCTCAACACGTGGGGCGTGAGGTCTCCACAGTACATCGATGTTGTCGCCAGTGGTCGGCGGAAGGTGCACGTGCCCGTCGACCTGGGACCGGACCGCAGCGACACACGGATGCACGCCAAGACCGTAGGATCCTACGCAGTGCCGTAGGGGACCGCATCGCCACTTCCCAGCAAATTAGGGACACTGTTGCTCCTGGGGTATCGGCGAGGACCATTCGCAACCGTCTCCACGAAGCTGGGCTACGATGCCGCACATCGTTAGGCCGTCTTCCGCTCACGCCCCAACATCGTGCAGCCCGCCTCCAGTGGTGTCGCGACAGGCGTGAATGGAGGGACGAATGGAGACGTGTCGTCTTCAGCGATGAGAGTCGCTTCTGCCGTTGTGCCAATGATGGTCGTATGCGTGTTTGGCACCGTGCAGGTGAGCGCCACAATCAGGACTGCATACGACCGAGGCAAACAGGGCCAACACCCGGCATCATGGTGTGGGGAGCGATCTCCTACACTGGCCGTACACCTCTGGTGATCGTCGAGGGGACACTGAATAGTGCACGGTACATCCAAACCGTCATCGAACCCATCGTTCTACCATTCCTAGACCGCAAAGGAACTTGCTGTTCCAACAGGACAATGCACGTCCGCATGTATCCCGTGCCACCCAACGTGCTCTATAAGGTGTAAGTCAACTACCCTGGCCAACAATATCTCCGGATCTGTCCCCCATTGAGCATGTTTGGGACTGGATGAAGCGTCGTCTCACGCGGTCTGCACGTCCAGCACGAACGCTGGTCCAACTGAGGCGCCAGGTGGAAATGGCATGGCAAGCCGTTCCACAGGACTACATCCAGCATCTCTACGATCGTCTCCATGGGGGAATAGCAGTCTGCATTGCTGCGAAAGCTGGATATACACTGTACTAGTGCCGACATTGTGCATGCACTATTGCCTGTGTCTATGTGCCTGTGGTTCTGTCAGTGTGATCATGTGATGTATCTGACCCTAGAATGTGTCAATAAAGTTTCCCCTTCCTGGGACAATGAATTAACGGTGTTCTTGTTTCAGTTTCCAGGAGTGTAGCTAGGAATGGCATGTTTGTACTTTCAATGATGTGATGGAAAATACTCTGCTGGCTAGAAGTTGAATCCACAACATGTCGTCGTTGGTGATCACAACGAACACAACGTCAACCCAAATCCGTTTTCACCCGTAGTATGGAGAGGAATGTTTGAACCTGGAAAGATATAAAGAAACGTTTGATCTTGTAATGTTGTGATAAAAAGCTCATCATGGTTCTGTGAGTTGAAACGAACACGTTACAGCTGACAACGCACGAAGAGAGTTTAAAATGCAACTATTTTTGACCAGTAGTTCGGGGTGCACATGCTAGGGCTTGAAATAAAATAATGAATATTTTGTGCTGATTAGGATTCGAAACCAGATAGGTGCCTTTCGAGGACGCCTAGAAGAGTTTGCAATCTTAGGGAACTCAGTGAAATCGAATTCTAATCCCAGTCCAGCACCACAATTTTCAACGTCTCAGTTTCAAATAAAGTAAGAGCGTAGTGAACTTACATGGCCATTGGTTCATTAAATGAAATACGTTTTCTAGTTTACGACTGCTTGCTGGTGACAGAGTCTCTGCCTTACGGGGTTTCTCCATCTGTCGCAGCTCAATTTAATGCCCAGTCGGCAGCGAAGGGATGTTATCTTTACTGCGGATATTGAACTACGGAGTTTACTGGCGTTCTGTACTTGGCGTTACTAGGGGTGAAGGAGAGCTACTTGTGTGCGTTAAAAATCTACGCCTGACGTGAGACGTGAACCTACACATTTTACACATCAATTCAAGATTAATCGAACAGACCACAGAACCCCTACCAAGTACATAATTACGAATTGCAGAGTATTCATTTAGATGTAGATGCAGAAGTCAAGGGACGCGTAACAGGAAGGAGTGCGGGATCTGGGAGTGCAGAAGTGCAAAATATAAGATGAAATGCTTGCAAAGCATTTCTTACTTAGATGTGTGCCACAGTTCGTTTTATCTTAGGACCGAGAAATAAGGAAGGACTCTTCTCAGAACGAAGAATGGGTTATAGGGAAGGGGAGATCAAAGAATACGGTTTCATACGCGGTGAGAGGAATTATAGAGAGTAAAGACAGTAGCAATTAAATGAGAAAATGTTGCGTCATTGGAAATCGCTAGAAGGGCATTTGCGGCGATTGTGTCAGAGAGGGAGAGAGTGTGAGAGAGAATAGAAGAGATATTAACAACGAGTAAACATAAATGTTCAAATGTGTGTGAAATATTATGGGACTTAACTGCTAAGGTCATCAGTCCCTAATCTTACACACTACTTAACCTAAATTATCCTAAGGACAAACATACACACCGATGCCCGAGAGAGGTCACGAACCTCCGCCGGGACCAGCCTCACAGTCCACGACTGCAGCGCCTCAGACCGCTCGGCTAATCACGTGCGGCGACTAAACATAATATGATATCGTTGACGTATTGTATGGAGGACGGAGGGTGTATTCATGGATGGAGGGGAAGAGAAAGACGTATTTGCAATAACAAAAACTACTGTGACAGAGTCCATCTACGCTGATTGGTTTGTAAGTATGTAGACAGGGTATAAGTGAAATCAAAATAGAAGACTTAACAAACTGTATATTTAAAAAAAAACTAGCTTGAATTAAAAGGGGAACCCAAAGGAAAGCTAATCTTTGCTGTTGCCACGCGACCTACCACTAGCTCCCAGTGAAGAAACATGACGAAAAAGGAGACATAACAAAACATTTTAAGAACTCTAATATTTTATCCAGAATCCGTAATTATTTTGTACTTCTATCACGCGTCTTGGCATAGAATGTATAAGACGTCGGACGTAACAGCCTGAAGAAGCAACTTCCTCCCAGGCTTCCAGGACGCAGTCCCAAAGAGCGTCCGCAGTAGTTGGTTGGTTTCGTGGCCAGTTCTCTGTTAATGTTCTGGCGATCTCAGCCCACATGTTTACATGGGGTTCATATCAGTCGCCCGTGGCGGCCAGTCCATGACGTTGACGCCAATCGTGGAGAGCCGCTGCTGAACAAATGCAGACTTCTGAATGGGAGAATGGTCCTCTTAGAATGTGACGTCCCCTTCTGCGCACAGCATTCGCACTGATGGAAGCATCACATTTTCCAAAATGTGGGCATACTGCGCGCTGTCCAGAGTTCCTCCTATCCTGTGAAGAATTCCCGCTCCTCTCGCAGAATTCCAACCCCAGCAGGTAAGAGATAGCCGGCCACTTCTTCTCGTCGTGGTTACATATTCGCGTCGATGAAGTCCCTTGCGGCCTTAAAACGATTCGGGGACCGTCATTACTGGCGGGAAACACCTTCTCATCAGTGAAAATGACGTTGTCACACAACGCCCTCAGATGGAGCTCCGCAAATGCTAGCCGGTATAAAACGTTGTCTTCTCTGAGCTCTTGTTTGACGGCGGATCGTCGCGCATGCAGTCCAGCGTCCCTCAGCCTTCGGCGAATCGTGTCACTGGAGCCGGGGAAGTTGGTCTCCCGTCGCAACTGCTTTGCGTTCAGAAAGGGATTTTCTCTGCTCCTAGACACTAGGTCTTCCTGCTGTGAGATCACTCTCTTCCTGCCTGAGCCAGGAGCCCTGTTGGTGGTGCCTCTTTCAAGGCAGATCCTCCACCATCTCGTTGCAGTGGTATGTGGTACGTCATACCGTCTGCCAGCCTCTCTGATGCAACATCCTCCTTCCTCAGTGAGAGCGACGACTCTACCTCGGCCGACCAGAGTGGCCGGGCGGTTCTAGGAGCTTCAGTCTGGAACCGCGCGACGACTACGGTCTCAAGTTCGAATACTGCCTCGGGGATGGATGTGTGTGATGTCCTTAGGTTAGTTAGGTTTACGTAGTTCTAAGTTCTAGGAGACTGATGACCTCAAATGTTAAGTCCCATAGTGCTCAGAGCCATTTGAACCATTTTTTTACTCTACCTCGAATAAACCTCTCCCAGTGAACCATTACGGCAGACATCCTGATGTGTATTTCTGCTTGCCGCTCTTATACTGATTCCTGAAGAGGAGGTAAACACATTTACGTCAAACGGAGCGGCAGAGGCAGAGGCATGCGGCGCAGCCGAGCTGGCTCGTCCCGGGCTGTAGGCCCACCAACGCCACCGCCAGCTCGCTCACTTGCGTCTCGCCTCGGCCAGCCTGGCTGGCCCGTAGCTCGCGAGCCGCGGCTAGTACATACCCGGGCCGCATGGCCACGATCACCGCTTGAAGCATCAAAAGTTTCATCAAACCTACCCAAGTCTGCATCACAAACTAACGCAGCTACAGCTATTATACTATAACATGTGAACGGACACCTACACTTGACGATTTATTAAAACATTTGACGAACAATACTTTCAAAAATACATTCATTTTAAACATAGCTACCACAATATATTTCACCTAGCTAGTAATAGCATGACGCAGGAAACTATACTTTCTTGTAAGCGCTGTGCATTAGATATAGCCTTAAGAAAACCTGTATTCAACCACGACAACTAAGCGGAATGTAAAAGTGAACAGGTTTGGCGACAGCTTCCCCAAATAATAGTATATATTTAGTATATAATACAGGTTTTGTGCACTTATAACATGTACTCAGTGTCTCTGAAACAATACGTGCTGCACGACGGAAATTACTTTCTGCTGAGGCACTTCATTTACATCTCAATGATACTACTAGAGAACATTGCTCTTTATGGCAGTCAATACACTTGTAAATTAACATTACGATATTGCAGATATTAGGCAATACGTTACTAGAGATGAATAAGGCCTTAAGGTTTGCAACTAAACATGCTACTCCTAGCTACTACTGAATATGAAGTTGATTATTAACGTGTCTTCATAACCATGTGTGCAGCGTTCGACACTCAGTCAGCATAGACATTTTCATCACCTCATTTCAAGTTAAATGTGTGCACATCTCGTTGATGGTGGACCAACACTGGACATTTCTCGTCTGTTCCTGGTTAGACAAAGGCGGTGGTAGGCTCCAGGTTCGAATCCCGGTCGGGCAATTCAACTTCAGTCGTCATTTAAGGTTCCAACCCCACTACTGGTGACAAACTGAGATATCCACATTCTGATTTTACGTACTTATTCAACAATCCGATTAGGTGCTGGGTTCGCATCCTTGTCCCCAGCATTACATGATGACATTTCAATTTTAAACATGTGCATCCTTTATTGCTTGACAATGTGCAACACTATACAACATCTTTCGAGGTTAATTACCAGGAAGGTAATTGTCATGTTAGGTTTCCTGCATTTGTACAAACATTATCGTCATTTACGTTCAAGTTGAGAATTGACAATTGATACTGGTGCAAATGTCAATATTTGACGTCTCTTTATGCTTAGTCATCGAGTCTCGATAAGGCACTAAGCTTTCCTTGGTTAACGTTCAGGGGTTTGCATCCGGATCCAGAACGAAGACGTTGGTCATGTCATTTAAAGTACAACTTCGTGTACAAGTAACTGTTAATGAGTAATGTAAACAATGATATTACTTGTGATTCGCTGTTAATGTTGGGATTTCCGTAGAGTGGTTGCCGCCGTTAATCACGTTTTTTTTTTTTTTTTTTAACTGCTTAGTATTACATAAAGATGATGCGAAACCACACCCCGTTAAACGTTGAACGACGTTCAGCATGTGTTGGGTAAACCTTTTAGACAGCAAAGAACTTCTTTCCAATTTCCATACAACTTTATGAATCCATATACTGTCTCTAATATTTAATTGTGCCTAAGGATTACTGAACGATTTATGTTACAAAACTAGTTGTCCCATAACATTTGAAATGTCACTTATTGTAATTAAGATTATTTTACAAACGTTAAGGACTGTCTAATCTCCTCTGTACTATTGTAGTGTTACTTTACACCTGGACAGACTATCATAAAGACCGGTGTTCTGTAGTAGTCTCTAGCGCTACCTATTGTGTATCTTACAACGACTGTACTGTGGAGGGTTGCGACTATGTGCATCACAGACATGCTATGTTGGTTGCAACCATACAGGTGCTTCCTACTCGTTGGAATTCAGGCGTGACCCACTTTTCTGCTGTTGAGTGTACATGTACGTTTCTTTGTCCCACTTCAGGTTATCTTCCCATGTGTTTCACACAAATAAATAACTATTCCAGATATAATCTGTGAGTAGACGTAAGCTGTAACGCAGTCTCACATTTCTTACTGAGTTCCTACCACCGAAATAGAAACGATAAATCTTTGTTTGTTCTGCGAACACAGCAGTTGTCAACATTAATATAGTGAACATACGCTTAAATTAATTTAATTAGTTTTACTGATAGTTGCTGTGTTTTCAGCACATTCAACTACTTTAAATAATTGAAAGTCGAAATTACAATCATGGATACTGTAATAAACAGTACAGTTGATAAGAATCTGCTGTAATTAAGCAAAAGGATAGATAAATTATTTTTTAGCTGTTAAGATAATTTTGGTAAGACAGAGATTTAGGAACCAGGTTTTAAATTGTAAGACGTTTCCAGGGGCAGAGGTGGACTCTGACCACAATTTATTGGTTATGAACTGTAGATTAAAACTGAAGAAACTGCAAAAAGGTGGGAATATCAGGAGATGGGACCTGGATAACCTGAAAGAACCAGAAGTTGTACAGGGTTTCAGGGAGAGCATAAGGGAACAGTTGACAGGAATGGGGGAAAGAAATACAGTTAAAGAAGAATGGGTAGCTTTGAGGCATAAAGTATTGAAAACAGCAGAGGAAAATATAAAAATCAAGTAAATGAAGCAGGCAAAAAGAAATACAAACGTCTCAAAAATGAGATCGACAGGAAGTGCAAAATGGCTAAGCAGGGATGGCTGGAGGACAAATGTAAGGATGTTGAGGCTTATCTCACTAGAGGTAAGATAGATACTGCCTACAGGAAAATTAAAGAGACCTTTGGAGAAAAGAGAACCACTTGTATGAATATCAAGAGCTCAGATGGAAACCCAGCTCTAAGCAAAGATGGGAAGGAGAAAGGTAGAAGGAGTATATAGAGGGTCTATACAAGGGCGATGTACTTGAGGACAATATTATGGGAATGGAAGAGGATGTATATGAAGCTGAAATGGGAGATACGATACTGCATGAAGAGTTTGACAGAGAACTGAAAGATCTGATTCGTAACAAAGCTCCAGGAGCAGACAACATTTCATTAGAACTACTGACAGCGTTGGGAGAGCCAGTCCTGACAAAAACTCTACCATCTGGTGAGCAAGATGTATGAGACAGGAGAAATACCCTCAGACTTGAAGAAGAATACAATAATTCCAGTCCCAAAGAAAGCAGGTGTTGACAGATGTGAAAATTACCGAACTATCAGTTTAATAAATCACAGCTGCAAAAAAATAACGCGAATTCTTTACAGACAAATGAATAAACGGATAGAAGCCAACCTAGGGGTAGATCAATTTGGATTCCGTAGAAATTTTGGAACATGTGAGGCAATACTGACCCTACGACTTATCTTAGAAGCTAGCATAAGGAAAGGCAAACCTACGTTCCTAGCATTCGTAGACTTTTGACAATGTTAACTGGAATACTCTCTTTCAAATTCTGAAGGTGGCAGGGGTAAAATACAGGGAGCGATAAAGCTATTTACAGTTTGTACAGAAAGCGGATGGCAGTTATAAGAGTCGAGGGACATGAAAGGGAAGCAGTGGTTGGGAAGGGAGCGAGACAGGGTTGTAGCCTCTCCCCGATGTTATCCAATCTCTATATTGAGCAAGCAGTGAAGGAAACAAAACAAAAGTTTGGAGTAGGTATTAAAATCCATGGAGAAGAAATAAAAACTTTGAGGTTCGCCGATGACATTGTAATTCTGTCAGAGACAGCAAAGGACTTGGATGAGCAGTTGAACGGAATGGATAGTGTCTTGAAAAAAGGATATAAGATGAACATCAACAAAAGCAAAACGATGATAATGGAATGTAGTCGAATTAAGTCGGGTGATGCTGAGGCTATTAGATTTGGAGATGAGACACTTAGAGTAGTAAAGGAGTTTTTCTATTTGGGGAGCAAAATAACTGATGATGGTCGAAGTAGAGAGGCTATAAAATGTAGACTGGCAATGGCAAGGAAAGCATTTCTGAAGAAGAGAAATTTGTTAACATCGAGTATAGATTTAAATGTCAAGTAGTCATTTCTGAAAATATTTGTATGGAGTGTAGTCATGTATGGAAGTGAAACATGGACGATAACTAGTTTGGACAAGAAGAGAATAGAAGCTTTGGAAATGTGGTGCATCAGGAGAATGCTGAAGATTAGATGGGTAGATCACATAACTAATGAGGATGTATGGATAGGATTGGGGAGAAGAGAAGGTTGTGGCACAACTTGACTAGAAGAAGGGATCTGTTGGTAGGATATGTCCTGAGGCATCAAGGGATCAGCAGTTTATTATTGGAGGGCAGCGTGGAGGGTAAAAATCGTAGAGGGAGAGCAAGAGATGAATACACTAAGCAGATTCAGAAGGATGTAGGTTGCAGTAGGTACTGGGATATGAAGAAGCTTGCACAGGATAGAGTAGCATGGAGAGCTGCATCAAACAGTTCTGGACTGAAGACCACAACAACAACAAAAAGATAATCTTATCCTTACTTATGCATATAATAACCTGAACAAGTACGTGAAAGTTGTCTAAATTGTACCACATTTGATATTTAATTTACTATAGAGTGAAAATTGCATTATAAAATCATTTAAACATTCCCATCCTCAAATGTACGATGTTGTTCTTGTTGTCTGATTTGAGGAACTGAAACTCTTCGAAAACTAAACACACTACACTTAATTTTCTAAACATCTACAGGCTGAAGAAATTGAGAATCTGGTTTCTTAATTGTAACTCCCTCATAAACTATATCCCTCTAATTAAAGATACGTATTAGTCTAAGTTTAAGGAAATGTTCCAAGTTTTAGTTCTTACAGTACTATTTCTATGCATCTGGATACAACTTTTTCAATGCGTTCCCTATCCCTGTATACCTGGCAGGTGACCACATTTTCTTATTTCATGTGTCTGGTCACTTCTTCCATTTGGGCTTCATCAAAAACTCACTACAACATTTCTGTGTTTTAGAAATGAGTCTCTGTAATGGCTTCCCACAGTCTCCGATACACTTCCATTTCACAAGTCGAGCTGTAGTTCTAATTTTCTTCACCTTTGATTGGATGGACACCTTCAGCATAGTTTTTGTCTCTCATTGTTTCTTCTGCATCGAAATTAATGGACAAGCAGAGACGTTCTGCAAAGTCTAACGCAAGTTTTATTTCGTCCGAGAAGCTTAAATGGAACATCATCTGATGAAATGTAAAAGTATGTCATGCCAATTCTTTTTCAGCTTTGTTGGAAAACGTTTTAACATCCCTGTTGGCGTTTTTCTTCTCATTTTCAGCTTATCTCATAATATTTAGATTAGGGACATTTTATATTTCACCATATACATTTAATCCGTGATTGCCATTTAGATGTACTGTTACAAATAAGTCCAATTCATCTGCGCTTCCCTTGTCATAACGAATTTGTATTACCATATTCTAATACTACAGTATTGTTCGCTTAATAACTTAGCATACAAATGCATGATAAATCGCACCACATCATATGTAAACATTATGTTGCACTAATAATGCTAAACGAGTTTTTCAACTACAGTGTAGGAGCAAGTTTCTTAAATTATACCTGAAACTTATAGTGGTACATTATAGTCAATGTCGCCTTTTACCTTTTGTAAGTTTCCTACAAATCAACCACAACGAATACAGAGTCATGAGCGTCTGTAAATTAAAGTTGTTTCATGTACACTAATCAAAAATAAAACATTATGTAACCATTTACCTTGTAATGCTAATTCTCTTCGCCACATGCACAAAAGAAAAAGGTTACGCTGGAAGAAACATGCAACAATATGAAAGCTTCTTCAGATGACCTGTTCCTCAATAAGAAACCGATAATATTGCTCCAAGAAGAAAGTATTTCACGCTGAGGTCACAAAATATCGGATAGTGCTTGAGGTACGTATTTTGTAGCTGGAGTACAAGTTAGGAGCCCGTACAATAAAGACAGCGCTCCCCTACATATGTAAATTGTAGACGACAAATTGCGGATTAACATCTAACCTCATTTGCTTCTCTTTATTACAGTTTTTAACATTATATTTGTGGAGAAAATTTATCATAATATGTGCAAAAAGTTTCAGACATTCGGCGATAATATACATGCGTCAGGAACAGACTCTGTACTGATATTTTTATCAATACGCACCTAAACACGAACCAAAATCGCGAAGAGATGTGACCCAAATTAAATACCAAATTTATTGCACTAGAGGGCCGCAAGTAACAACAGGTGGTACCGCAGCAAGATATTCGTTAGGAGATCAATGAGATGGAATCAGTACCACACCAGCGAGAAAAGCTTCAGTTGACTTACAAAGTTGCTGTAAGAAACAGAATACTGGGATACGTACAAAAATGAATGGTAACGTGTAGGACCATAGCTCAGCACGACTCAAACATAATGAACTGCAATGTCACATCACATTTTCGTAAATTAATGTAGTACTGAAGATATACAAAGCAATTACATATTAATGGATAAATGACAAATAGCACTCTATGCTCACTGAGAAACTAGAAGGTAACGCACAATAATGTTAAAAAAAATAAGCTAAAAATCCGATTAGGGTAAAATCTCATTTAATAGATTTTAGTTTCGACAGGTTCCTAGCCATTGGTAAACTTCTTGACAGAAATTGATTTCCTGCTTTGGTTGTTTTTTATATCTGTTTTATTATTACTTTATATACCACGATGTTTCCTCTTTGTAGGCGGTTTCAATATAAAGTTAAACTCGTTAAACACATATGTGTCGGGATACAGTCATATAATTTCATGAGTGTTCCGTGTCTGGTCGCGTTTGAGAGCTGTAGCAATGATAACCCATTCCGTATGAACAGCAGCACACAGGAAAGCTTTTTACTAGCGTGATATCTCTGAACTTTGTGCAGCGTTATTAACGACTTTTTCGTCAGAAGATGTCACTGTACATAGTTCAATGCTCCCTGCCGCTAGTAATGCCTTGGCAGCGTGCTGATGTTTGTACAGCGCCAGGTATGCTTACAGATCTCAAACACAGCCAACCACGTTCTGTTCAAGAAATTATGAAACTGTAACCAAAAATATCTTTGCAGAAGTTTTTCAAAATTTCAAACGTCGTCACATTGTCATATCCTTCATGCCTTTACTTGCAAGCCACCGATTGAAAATACGAGAATAATAATAATAACTTTCCATATGCAGGTAGTAGCAGAGGCAAAGGGTGACAGATGCACGAGAAGATGTTTAAATGTTACTGACAGGTCTACAACTTAGCTTCCGATGTTTTTTCTCCAAGTTCGAGACTTTATTAGGGAAAGCTTATAAAAACTGACGACTCGAAGTGGCCATTGCGGGCCACCAAGTTCTCCCGTCTTGCGGGTAGCATACGAATCCCGCGGCGGAGGAACTGTGCGTCGTTTGTGGAGATCCATGAATCAACCTTACTTTGCACTTGCTCATAAGACCGGAAGCACAGGTCAGCCAGGCCTTGTGTGATTTTCCAAGACAGGTGGTAGTCAGAGGGAGCAATGTCTGCAGAATACGACGAGTGGGATATTACATCCCTTTTCAACGTTTCCAGCTGATTTTGACGCTTAGGTCGAGTACAGTCATGCCGCAAAATGAGCTTTTCATGTCTGTCGCTATACTGTGGCCATCTGCCTTTCAGTGTTCGGCTCAAACGCGTCAATTGCTTGCAACAAATATCTCCTGTCATTGTTTCCACTCTGTGCCAGCCGCTTCGAAAAGCTTCCCACTTCTATCACCATGCCGGTTTCCGACGTCAAAATCAACGGTCTTGAAGCGCTTTAACCATTCTCTACAAGTACTTTCATTAATAGGTCCATTACCATAGATCTTACTTACTTACTTACTTACTTACTCCTTGGCGCTACAGCCCCTGTAGGACTTCGCACTACCACTGTTCTCTGATGGCTCCATAGCTCTCCGTTTTCTGACTCCCATTTTTCTCAAATGCTACTGCACGTTGTCTAGCCATCTGGTCCATGGTCTGCCCCTTATACGGCGTCCCCCCTGGTTTTCCTTTGAAAACTTTCTTGTTTCTGGTGCTCTCTACCAGTCTTTGCACACGTCCTAACTAACGTGGTCTATTACTCTTTATTTGTGTCACGATACCTGCTATGTTTAACAACTCTCTGATTTCCTTTTTATTTACGATTCGCCAAAGCCCCCCTTTCAGCCACTGGTCCGTAGATTTTGCTAAGTATCTTCCTTTCCTATCTCTGCAACAATTCCCCGTCATTTTGCCTTATCGTCCAAGTCTCCGAAACATACATCACCAGATGTGTCACTGCTGTAGAATACACAGTCAGCTTCAGATTCCGGCTAAGGCTTCTTGCTTTTAATACTTTAATCCATGCAAAGTAGCTTCTGTTCCCAGCTGAAATTCTTATATGTATTTCTTCTCTCATATCATTATTCTCAGTTATCAGTGGGTGCTGCAGCAATGGCAGACTATCATGTTTTAAGTGAGTTTTAACGTGGTGTTATATTCGGTGCAAGAGCGATAGGACGCAGCATCTGCGAGGTAGCAACGAAATGTAGATTATTTTGTACGACAATTACACGAGCATAGCGTGTATATCAGGAATCCCGTGAAACATCAGATCTCCGACATCGCTGTGGCTGGGAAAAGATCTTACAAAAACGGGACCAACTAAGACTGAAGAGAATCGTCCAGTGTGACAGACGTGCAACCCTTCTCAAAATTGCTGCAGATTACATTGCTGGACCATCAACACGTGTCAGCTTGCGAACCATTCAACGAAACATCATCGATTATGGACTTTCGGAGCCTTAAGGCCAAATCTGTACCCTTAATGACTACACCACACGAAGCTTTACGCCTCGCCTGGGCACTTCAGCACCGAAATTGGACTGTTGATGACTGGAAACACGTTGCCTGATCGCACGAGTCTCGTTGCAAATTGTATCGAGCGGATGGACGTGTACGGGTATGGAGATAAGCCCATGAATCCATGTCCTCTGCATGTCAGCAGCGGTCTGTTCAAGCTGTTGGAGGCTCTGTAATGGTGTGGAGAGTGTGCAGTTCCGTGTTCATGTCTGATACGTTTAAATACGACGTTCACAGGTGATAAAGTGCGTAAGCATCCTGTCTGATCACCTGCGTCCATTCATGTCCATTGTGCATTCAAATGGTCTTGGGCAATTCGATCAGGACAAAGAGTCGCCTCAAACGTCCAGAATTGCTACAGAGTGGCGTGGCTCTAGGAGCACTCTTCTGAGTTTAAGCACTTCCGCTGGCCACCAGAATCTCCAGGTATGATCATTATTGACCATATCTGGGACGCCTTGTGACGTGCTGTTCAGAAGAGAGCTCCACCTCCTCTTCTATTACGGAATTATGGGCAGACCTGCAGGATTCATGGTGTCATTTCCCTCCGGCACTACTTCAGACATTAGTCGAGTCCATGCCACGTCGTGTTGCGGCATTTTTTTGTGCTGGTGGGGGCCCATCACGATTTTAGGCGGGTGCACCAATTTCTTGGGCTCTTCAGTGTGTCTACACATGTAAGATCGTTGCGTCACTCTGTTAAACACTGGTACCCCAGTGTTGCCGCTTTGTATCTTTCTTATTACCTTCTCCAAGGCGACATGGAACAGAATAGGGCAGAGCACATTACCATGCCGCAATCCTCGGTTAACTCCAGATGCCTTTGATAATGCTCCCCCAACCTTTGCTTCAGATGCTGTTCTTCTCAAGTCGTTTAAACTAGTCTTCCCATTTTTTTTGGATACGCCAGTCTCTTGTATTGCATTCGAGAGTTCATCCCTTTTGATTTTATCATAAGCTTGTTTGAAATAAATGAACAGCTGGTGGACATCGATGTTATAAACTCTTTCAGGGATCTGGCTGATAGTAAAATTTTTATCTGTAGTTGATCTATTTGTTCTGAAACCACACTGGTAGTCTCCTAGATGCTCTTATATATATCTTGTTAGAATGCGAGCCATGATTTTTCCTCATACATTATGCACTATATCAAGAATTGCAATTCCTCTATAACTCGCGTGGTCGGCTTTGTCGTGTTTCTTCTGTATAGGGCAGAGTATTACTGTGTTCCATTGTTCAGCCATATTTTCCTTCCACTATGATCTCATACAAAACCCTTATTAGTTTTACTCCGCCGTATTTTCTCATTTCTGTTGTAATATTATCTTCTCCCGGAGCTTTATTGTTTTTAAGGGTCTTGATGCTACCGTTAACTTCTTCAGCATAGGTTCGCCGACTGATACCTGGTACTCTTCTTCTCTGTTTACTTCGTGCTGCAGCTTCTTCGTTTTCCGATTCTGTATTCAGTACACTAAAAAACTCCACCCATCTGTCTCAAATTGACCTTTTCCTCTAATCAGATTTCTCTCCATATCGTTACAGGTAACTGCTCTGATTTCGGATCCATTATTTATATCTTTCACCCGTGTATGTATTTTCCTTGTTTCCTAAGCAGTCTTCATCTCTCCTAAGTCATCAGTCCACCGTTTTTCAAATTCTCTCTTTTTCCTCCTATATTCCTTATGTACTCCTCTTCTCCTGGTATTCTTTTACAGTAATTCTTGTCCTCCTCTGCAGCATTGTTTCTATTGCCTCATTCCTTTCTTCTGTCTTCTATCTTCCTCCTACAATCTTCATAAAACCAGACGTGGGATTTCGATTGCTTCTTTCTAGCCTGTATAGTTTCAGCAGTCCCACTGACTGTTTCCACTTTCTTAAAAAAAAAAAAATGTTCCAATGTGTGTGAAACCTTATGGAACTTAACTGCTAAGGTCATCAGTCCCTAAGCTTAAACACTACTTAACCTAAATTATCCTAAGGACAAACACACACACCCATGCTCGAAGGAGGACTCGAACCTCCGCCGGGACCAGCAGCACAGTCGATGACTGCAGCGCCCTAGACCGCACGGCTAATCCTGCGCCGCCACCTTTCTTCAAAACCCTCTCCTACGCGATCTTTGGCTTCGTTAAGTCTTTTTGCCAAAATAGTTTTACAATATTGTTCTGTATTTTCATCATTTCTTAACTTGGAATCATCTAATTGTGGCACAGTCATGCTGAAAAATCACCTTTTCACGACGGTCGCTGTATTGTGGCCATTTGTCTTCCAGTATTGGGCTCAAATGCATCAATTGGTTTAGAGAACTGTCTCCTGTGATTGTTGCCATCGGTCTGTATATCTACGAAAATCTTTTCTCATCCATTGCCGTTCCGGTATTCGACGTCAAAATCACCGTTCCTGAAACACTGAAACCATTCTCTTGATGTTCTTCCACTAATAGGTAACTCACTATAGATCTTATCCAGCATTTGATGAGTTTCTGCCGCAGATTTCTTCATGTTAACGCAGAAAATTAGTGCTCCTAGCAGACGACTAGAACTGCGCGCGAAAGTTGACATATTCTGTCGAGATTAACTTAATGATGTCATTACAAATAGACAGATATTCTGATGGTACTATGCTCACACATGCATAAACTTATTTTATGACACTTACTACCTTCCACCTGCACCACCACTTTCCGCTGCTGCCATCTATTGCAAGTGGCGAGAGCAAAATTGTAGAGCTACAGATTAGTTCATGAACGACGAAGAGGAGCATAAGCTATAAAGTTAGAATAGACTAATTTTAGACATGGCGTTTAAACAGCCTGTTTCGCATATATTATTATTCGAGGGAGCATTAATTATTTCACTTTATACATGATCGTTACATTAAACACCAAAAGACAAAAATTTCCCAGTGTAGGCACGAGGAGATAATCCAACAACTTTCAGTCAAGTTAGTTTGATAACAAAACACAATGTTGATGCGAAAGTAATAGATGGTAACCGTCTCGATAAAAAGTGCGTCAACCAACCACGAGTATTGGCCATGTTTCACAGAAACGAATCTTCATTCTTTACGGCACCCAAACAAGTATTTTGTCACGTTTTTCTTTTTGTTCACATTTATACACCCAAGTGAGCTTTTATTTTGAGCTGTTCCACGTCTAAGAAAGTATATATCGGCCTTCCGTAATCCATACCTTTCAGCCTGAAAAGGACGGTACACAGACTATTTAAAGTATAGCACAGAATACGTATGTTCTTTACCTTGATTAGTAGGTGTCCGGTGTCCACCCGGTCGCAGAAGTACGGTAATGTATAGCACCGAAACTTGTTCTAAATGCGCCAAGGGCAGCTCGGTTGAGCAGTTCAGAAGACCGTTGCCTAGCAACTGACCAGTGCTGCGTTCAGAGAACGTAACAGTAAGAGCAGCTGGCGTAGAAGCCTGCAGAGTCGGACACACACAAACAGTTAGTAGTATGGAGGTGTGCCGACGGTAAAGCATCACTCCGTCTAACCCCGAATTGACGGCGGTATTCCCGCCTAGCAGCAGCAACACACAGCCACAGTCCTCGTGAGAGGCCTTCACAGCCACAGCACGTCCTGACCAGCTCCACTGCTCCGTCTCGGCAAATGGCGGACCTGTCTGGAAAGCGTGGCAGACACTGTTGCCAATAATACCATTCCACTCTTAGAGATAAATTAAAATAGTTCCTTTTTCTGCCACAACCTGTACTTTACTTGACTGTGGGTTAATGGAGAGTTTGAACCAATACTGTAGCTACAGAAAAAGTCTACTGAATGAAAATACTGGTATCTAACTCGCTTAAAGTGGGACCCAAAGATATAAGTAATTTACGTGGATGTATTTGATTTGTATTAATTCGTTAGAACCCATTGTAATCGCTACTGAGTGAGCGTTAATTTGTGATTTTGTATTATAAACTGTTCTTCGTAAAAAAAGAGAATAATTTTAAATATTTTTGAATGTGTATAACGCAGTGAAACAAAGTTCACGGATTACACCTTCAGTTGCGGACTGCAACTGAAAATATGAACCTGAAGCGATGCTAGTGTTCCGGCATTAATGTATACTGACCTCGGAGAAGAATATTTATAATCGAGAGAACAGGTCCAAGCGACTCAACCACAGAACACACGACAGCGCTAACGATATGCGTCGTGCAGTTATTACTCCACCACGCGTGCACTGATTTATTGAAAGGGCTCGGTATAGATTAATTATTCCATCATAAAATGTGGGAAATAACGAAGGCAAGAAAGCGAGCGCGGGAAACAGACCGATCGAGGTGGCGCGGTGCTCAGCACTCTGGACTCGCATTCCGGAAGACGACGGTTCAAACCCTCGTCCGGTCACCCTGATTTATGATTTCCGTGATTTCTCTAAACCGCTTCGGGAAAGTGGTGGATGGTTGAAAGATCACGGCCGACTTACTTCCTCCTCCTTTCCTAATCCGATGGGTCCGATGACCTCGCTCTTTGGTCCCCCCACCCAAACCAACCGATCATCCTGGGCCCAGCTTAAACAGGGAGTGCGCAACCTTCTTGTAAATACAATGAACGTGTTACTGTGGCGTATAGTGTTACAAGGCACACATAATTTTGAGTTGAATGATTTAATGTATCGTAGATATGAATATCGGATATTCCATCCCGTTAAAGCAGCTACAATACGTTACACTTCACACACTCGCTTTCCAAACCTTCAATAGGTTGGTTTATTTTGCTGAGGAACTGCTCCCTGTCATAGTGTTTAATGAGGCCATTATTTCACCGAAGTGTCAGTGTTTTTTAAAGAAAGTACATTGTTATTGATCACGATTTTAATTTGAGACGGAAGTGTCCTTTCGCTGATCTATCATTGAGTCCATTTGTTAGATCTTTTACTCAGCTTTCACATGTTCTTTCACATGAGGAATTCAGTGTTGACTTTGTGAACTCGCACATTTGGTTAACTAACGTATTACTAGTTTGCAGTTTTGACACTTTTACGTGATGGAAGTGACATTCATCAAAACGTCCTGGAATTTCGACGAAGTCGTACGAAGGGAAACCCAAGAATATTTTATCAATGCTACTAGTAACGTACACGCACCAGCATGGCTCATTTAAAAGATCAAGAGAGAAAAGTTACAAGTGAGTATTATTATTCTTAGTCACATCTGTGGTATCGGTAATGTTATTCTATAATATAAAAAGGTTTGATAAATACATAAGAAAATAAATATAGTTTTGAACTTGCCACGAAGCAATTAAAAATTTGACTTTAAAATATGTATGCTTCAACGAGATATTAAATTATTCAATACAGCAGTGACGTTTAGTGTTGCAGAGCTCTAAATTTAAGAATCTATGGTTTAGCATTGGGGGGAAGTACGGTAGTAGAATAGTATATAGTGTGCTTTCTCGGTTCTATGTCTGAACAATTACTTGTCACAGGAACAATCCATAGTAAGTAAACTAATTTGTTTCCATAACAAGTAATTTACCTTATTGCTCTTGATCCTCTTAGATTATAAATACTTTTTTTCATAGAAGTAACCCCCTCTGGACTCCCCCCCCCCTCCACAAATCCCCCCAAAAGAGTAATAATTACTTAAATAATCAGCCTTACATGCATGAAACATCTTCAACATTACTTTACAAATGCAGAAATATTTGATGTATTGTGCTAAAAACTTGATGTAAGAATAGTCATATACTTCTTAATGATTATAATTTGGCAGCATTTTAAACTGCCTAAATACTTCAATAATTATAATGAATATTCATAATCAATTTCTTGTTGACCCTGGAAACGGCTGAATAGGGAGACTGCAGCTGGGCCCACTGACCTTTTGATGTTTTGTAATAAAGATTGGGAAAAAAGAATACATTGATAACTGTATCTTAATATATCACATGTTATATGAGAATTTTACCATGCAATGTATGTGGTATCTTAGAGCTGAAGTAATTGACTAAAAATAGTCAACAAGTAAATAATAATAAAAAACTGTTGTAACAGTCGTCGCTCCAGCTATGTGATCCAGTAACAGGTTCTCACTGCATTCATCCAAAGTGCTATTTCCCTACTTGTTAGTTTCCTGCCCAACTGTGTTTCTCTTATGAGATGAATGTGAGACTACATGGTGCCACATAGCCGTTAGATAATTAATTCCGCGAGTATGAAGCACGTAAGATATAACATTATCACCAAAGGGTGTGAGAAAATAAGAAATATTGAAATAGACAAACAAATAAATTATGGAGCAGAATAGAAACGTGTGGCTTTTAGTCCTCTGTATTGATTCTACAGTTCCTGCAGTGGCTATTAAGATGACAGCTACCATAATAAATAATACTTCCTTAAAATATGACTTCCTTCCTACACCATGTCAATTTAAGACAACTTCATTATTCATTTCCTAATCAATGTGTTTCTCATTCATTACGAACGTACAATAGAGTGACAGCACAAACCTTCTGCGTCGTTTCTCACAGACGCAACATATTTATCTGTCACCTCCCAAATATTAATTCAGCGACCAGAATTGCCGAGGAAGACGTAGTAAGAACTCTCAGGCGTAACTGTCAAGGCCAATGGACTACATGCTCTTGGGAAACAGGTTAGTGCTTTAAATAAAAGTAAAACATTACATAATAATCGATAACAAATAACTGTCATCCACGTACTTTGTAATTTAGTACCGAAGAAACAAATCTACACCAATGTTCATTAAAGCTGCAAGACTTTGATCTTGAACGCGACACGCAGTAAACGGCAAATTAGCTGAAGTCCTCTACACGCTTTACATGCAGGTGGTTTGCGTATCAGTGCAAAAGCACGACGTGGATAGGAATAACGCAAATTAGATATCAAATATAACTGAAGAACAAGCATGCTGTTGCTCGTTCATATACCGCATTTACACGTTATTTGTTTCTGATATGGCTGAGTTATTCCTCGTGCAAAAAGTAGAAATATAAGTACCTGCTCAGCGGTGGTGGTGGTGGTTAGTGTTTAACGTCCCGTCGACAACGAGGTCATTAGAGACGGAGAGCAAGATCGGGTTAGGGAAGGATTGGGAAAAAAAAAGTCGACCGTGCCCTTTCAAAGGAACCATCCCGGCATTGGCCTGAAACTATTTAGGGATCTCACGGCAAACCTAAATCATGATGGCTGGTGACGGGATTGAACCGTCGTTCTCCCGAATGCGAGTCCAGTGTGCTAACCACTGCGCCACCTCGCTCGGTACGTGCTCAGTGTCGACAGCATCAGAATCTTGCTTTATCGATACTGCATATAATTGTTCCACAATACTGCTGTTGGCGTTAACCGGAATCTCTTGACCGTCATGGGAAGATGTAACTGATAGTATCAGCAGGTCCATATCCGACATCTTGCAGGGTATCCTCGATAGTAGGAGGGCGCTGCGGTTTCAGGGAGCAGAGAAACCGGTAGGCTGAGAAAACCCAGGTGCACTTGATCACTGGAGAGGAACGTGACGTTCTAGCTACCATGGTGGAAACGACAGATTACTAATACTTGCAGCAGAGGCACTGTGTTTTCTTTGACGGAATAAAAGTAAGTGTCATGGTTGTCTGTGTATTTCCGCACACCCTGGCGTGATTCACCCCTCTCTCCCACACCACATCTCTAAGCGATCCTCGTACGTTAGGTCCCCTGCGGCTGGGGGATCATAACAAGTTTTTTTGCTTGATCGAACAGCTGACGAATGTACTGTCGGTTCATAGTGTCCAGCGGGCACAATATTTCAGCGGTCAGACATGTCGCCATCGTCAGTCACGGTTATGAAATAGCTTCTGAGGGTGTGGGGCTGTCTCATATCCCCTGCCGTTCCCTCCAGGGTATCCGCCGGCGGCAGAGCGTCGGCACTCGCGGAGACGCCAGCGTCGGCGTCTATGATGGCGTTGATACAGCTGCCCTGTCCACCATGGTCGCCATATCGTTTCATTTGCTAACAGTCTTCTTAGTTAAACTAAGTGCTGGCTCCCGAGCCTTGCTTAAAGCTGCAATCTCGATTGATGCGATCGTCCCTGGTGCGAATTTTTGTGGCCTCTCTAACAGCGCTGTGCCAGTGTTTGGATGTGTGCGCCATGAACCTGGTACGTTCGTACTCCTTTGCGTGATTCTCGGACAAGCTGCGCTCTGCGACCACTAACTTGTTGACATATGTCACTGGAGTGTGCCTCTGGTGTTCTCGGCAACGATCTTCGACTGTCTTTCCAATATATACCTTTCCACACTGACACGGAATCTGGTATACGTCGGCTTTCCGAAAACCCAGATCATCTTTGACGGTTCACACTAATGCTCGTGTTTTATTGGACGGGTGAAAGTTTTTACTCTGTGATTGATCAATATGCGACTGATTTTTCTCCATAGTGCGCCAATATGCGGCTGCAGTGTAACACGTGTTAAGTTCGGCTCGCGAAATTTAGTCGAATTCGAAGGTGTTCTCGCAGGTGGTGTTGTCTAGTACAAGTGGAAATCGTGTAAACAATCAGTGTTCTGTGCAGTAGTGCTATTTTTCTTTCTGTGCTCCGCCAATATCTTCGAGAAAATGGTAAACAGAAGAGGCAACAGCAGAGCGTCCAGCAGCGGGGAAGCAGCAGGTGCGGCGGGCCTGCTCCTGGCGGAAGGTGTGGCCGCGGCTCCCGGTATACCGGAGCTGGTCCGCTCTGAGGTAAACGCTGCGCTTCGCGATAAAAACAATCTGGATATGATAGCAGGCACTGTATCAGATACTGTAACGGCAGCAGTATTGGCCAAAATGCGTGAAACTGTTGAGCCCAATAATGCCGAAATTACAGCACTAAAAAAGTCTGTGTCTGAATACGAGAAAAAGGCACGAGAGTTGGAAGTGAAACTATCTGCCGCAACAGACGAGCTGGAACAGTACCAAAGGCGAAATAGTCTACGACTGTTTGGAGTAGCAGAAAATAAAGAAGAAGACACGGACAACCTGCTTATACAGGATGCGCGTGAAAAATTAGGCGTTGAAGTGACCAAGGCAGACATTGACAAGAGCCATCGGGTGGGACGAAAACTACCAGGTGCTACCATACCTCGTCCAATAATAATTAAATTTCTGTCGTACCGAAAAAGGGCTGAGATCTTTACCCAGAAGAAGAAGTTAGCGAGGACAGGGCTTACAATAAGGGAAGATGTGACACACGAGCGGCTAAAAATTTTAAACAGTGCCATATCCCATTTCGGTCTTCAGAACGTGTGGACTCAGGATGGCAGAGTAATCATTAAGATTGCAGCTGGAAAGAAGACAGTCACAAACATGACAGAACTAAATAGTATTAAGTGAACCTACTCGAGCCAAAAGTCAAACTTAACACCATTTGCAAATTGTAACAGTCCTATACTCAGATATAGTCTTGTAATTGTATTAACTTCTTAATTATTTGTACCTTCAACTAATAGTTTTTGTAACTGTATTAACTTTTTACTATTTTTTTTTGTATCTGTAGCTGCAGCCATTCCTTAATTTTAGTTACTGTTAATACTTTTTTCATTTTCTCAGTTTATTGTCTTCCATTCTGTAATAGTTCTATTGCAATTAATAGTCTCTCCTTTAGTTCATTAGTCAACCATTTCTTCGGTTTAAATTGTTCATAACAAAAATCACTATCAGTATCACTTTAGCAAATTTAAATCTAATTGTAGCTTCCTACGATAATCACTACCAGTATCACTCTAGTAAATTTCAATTTAATTCTAGCTTCCTACGATAATCTATTAAATATTAAGCTTACTTCTCTCTGCTGGCAGCATCGGCCTCTTAAGTCACTCCCCTTTCCCTTATTTCCACCTTAAGCTGTTTCAAATACGCTAATTACATTTCTCCTCTTACGACATAGGATACTCAGTGACACACAGCCGTCACCATTTTGGTCATATTCTCCTTGCACCGAATACCACTAATCCATTTTCTATACTCCCGCAACCTCAGGAAATCTCTTGCAGTCGCCTTTCTTTCGGCACTCGCGGAGTCACAAACAAGGCGCACAAAATCTCGGACACCACTGTATTATGTCACTTGGCGGAAACACCGGCCAGTGCCCCTCGGGGCAGGTAGTGCCTAACAAAGGGACAAACCAGTCTGCCACCCTACTCCAGGCTGCTCAGCGGAACGCGTCAGAGCTTTTAGCAGCTCACTGCAACATTCAGTCCTTACCTGCGCATTACGAAGAACTTAGCCTCCTCTTCAACCAACTAAACTACCACGTAATCCTCTTATACGAAACGTGGTTGAAACCACACATATCCTCTGCATCTATTCATCCCCCAGGGTACACATTTCTTAGGGCAGACAGATCAAAAAAGCGAGGTGGCGGGGTCGGCGCGTATATACGAACAGATCTCAAAGCGAAAGTGTTATGTACGTCAAACCCTGCTGAAGAAAAAGAGGCTGAATTCATGTTCATTGAAATAAATATACAAAGTCGGAAATTCTTAACTGGCGTCGTGTACAAGCCGCCAAAAATAAGCTCAATGAGTTCCTTCCAGTCGGAATTACATTCACTTCAGTGTCAATACGAACATGTCATCGTAATGGGTGACTTGAACGTAGACCTACTAAGAGACACTCCCTCCGCAATAAACCTAAGAAGATTGTTTAGTTGCAATAGCACGAACATTCTTCCATTACAACCTACACACCATACGGCGCACAGTCATACTCTTATAGACGTGATCGCAACGAAACAGACTGACAAAGTAAGAGATGTTGGTCAATCATCGGCCCCTGGCCTCTCAGCACATGATGTAATATTCCTGGCCTACTCTGTGCAGCCCCTAAGGATCAAATCGCGTTACATAACTTGTAGGAACATGAAACGTATTGACCTTAACGCTCTAACAGCCGATTGCTCAGAAATCTTATGGCATCAAATAATCAGAGAACCTACAATAGACGGCAAAATTAATGAATTTGGTGATAAACTCACTGCCCTCTATGACAAACATGCACCTGTGCGCACAGGCCGTGTAAGAAAATCTCCTGCTCCATGGCTGACAGCTGAATTACGTCAAATGATGACTAATAGGGATGCTGCCCACAGGCGTTTCAAGGCAGATCCGAAACCTGAGCGTTTCGAAGAATATAGAAAGCTACGGAACAGAGTGAAACAGTGCATTCGCAATGCTCAAATCAGGCACGCTCGCTCCCTTGTATGCAGCGATCTGACGCCCACGACTCTGTGTAAGAATCTCCGTAGCTTGGGGGTCGGAAACGCAAAATCGGAAACTACTTTTCATGTGTCAGCTAACGATTTAAATGAATTCTTCTCTGCACCTCTGAATACCCGCACGGCTGATAATTACCGTCCACAAGAATCCCCAAACAGGAAAACTAACAACGATACCTTCCATCTAAAACATGTAACAATAAATACGGCAAGAAAATAATAATGATAATCTCTTCTGATGCAATAGGCAACGACAGTATCGGTATAACCATGATTAAGAATGTTGCCGGTATCTTACTACCTGTCTTAACTGACATATTTAATTTTTCCCTCGTGAACGGAATATACCCTACTGCATGGAAAAGAAGCATAATTCGACCCACCCTAAGATCGAAAACCCGCAACTGCCTAGTGATTACCGACCAATTAGCGTACTGCCTGCTGTTTCCAAAGCACTTGAATATATTGTTCATGACCAAATCACTGAACACTTGCATGAATTCAGTCTTAATGACAAATTTCAATCTGGTTTCCGAAAACATCACAGCACAAACGCTGCTCTAATTAAAGTAACTGATGACCTGAAATTGGTCATCGACAATCGAAAGGCAACAATATTGACGCTACTGGACTTCAGCAAAGCTTTTGACACTGTTAACTTTCACATATTGCTCAGAAAAATGCAACCGCTTAATTTCTCTGGTAGTGCAATGAGATGGTTTGAAAGCTACTTAAAAGACAGACAGCCATGTGTTGTCTGCGTAAATGAAAAATCTTCCTGGAAACATGTTTCTTCGGGAGTGCCACAAGGATCAGTCTTAGGACCACTTTCGTTTTCTTTATGTCTCAACGATATTTCGTCGGTTTTGTCCTCCTGTAAACATCATTTCTATGCCGACGACCTCCAGCTCTACCTAAGCGTCAGACCTGAACATGTAAACACTGCAATTGCTCTGATGAATGATGATCTGTCTTCAGTAGTGACATGGGCGAAAAACCTGGGGCTTAAATTAAATGCAAAAAAGACGCAAGTAATCTTAATAGCCCATCAGAAATTAATAAGTTCAGATTTTCGCGAACGGCTACCTCCTATTCTGCTCGACGGTACTCCAATACCATATCAGAAAACAGTGAAGAACTTGGGTGTAACTTTGGACGAGCATCTCAACTGGGCGGAGAATACAGTCACAGAGTGCCGAAAGACGTCTGCTTGTCTCTGTACTCTCAAAAAGTTTCGGAACATATTTCTACAGGACTTGAAACGCCAGCTCGTGCAAGCACTCGTTCTACCGAACCTCCACTATTGTGATGTGATTCAACAAGGCATGAGTAGTGAAAACAAAAGACGGCTAGAGCTAACCATGAATGCCTGTGTGCGTTACACCTGCAACATTCGCCGATATGATCATGTTAGTGCTTCATACTCCGAGCTAGGGTGGCTGCGGCCGGACAAACTGCGTGACTACCACACTCTATGTCTACTTCACCGACTCCTCGTCGCGCAAGCACCCCAGTACCTAGCTTCAGAGATTAAAAACCTGTCATGCCATCATAATCGAAACCGAGGTCACTCTTATCTGGTATCCTAACTGTGCCCACTCACAAAACAAAAACTTTTGCAAACTCCTTCTCAGTTGCCGCTGTCCGCCTCTGGAACAAACTGTCCTTTACCTTGAGGAAAATTCAATCTCCTGTTGCTTTTAAGAAGAAGTTGAAGCATTTCCTAATATCATCCTCATAAAATTCTCCACAAAATTAATGTGCAAGGCCAATCCTCTCGTCTGTCAAATAGCAAAGCTAGTCTCTCCTATCTTGCTCCTGAGATGCCTTCCTCTTCATCCATCTCTATTAGCCACGCAGTCTTCTTTTCCTTTATATTTCCTTAATTATGTTTCATTATATCTCTCTATTCTTCTCCTCCCTTCACCATGAGTCTCCCTCACACTCCCTGCTGCCAGCACTCCTATCTAAAATCTTTCTCTTCAATAATGTATTTTTCCAGGTGTACCTTTCTAATTGTTTATCTCACTTTTTGCATGAGATGTAGTTTAAAATGCCTACTAAAACATATGAATGTAAAAAAAGGAGAATGCCTGGTTAGATGTAAGAGAGGGCCTGATGGCCCTAATCTTGCCAGGTTAAATAAATAAATAAATAAATAAAAATATGCGGTATAAAAGTTGTGGCTGCCTCTTGCCTCTTTCACCGTAACTTCTCCCGTCTCCACAGGTTTTATTGTTTTGGGGGGGCGGAGAGCACGCCTAATCTGCCATTCTGAGTGCCTGTTTTTTCGGAACAGAGTTTTGTGGTGTTCCATCACCTGCGGTAGATTCTCTGCGTCTGAGATCGATCACACCCTGTGTACTAGTGTTTTTAGTACAGCATTCCTTTGTGAAGGGCGGTGGCAGCTCTCTGCATACAAATATACTCGAACTACTACATATACAAATTCGTGACCACATGCTAGTGTGGGCTGCTCACAGTATTCTTCATTAAACAGAAAATACGTGGAAGTGAGAATACGCCTAAAACGTTCGGTGGCCTTCTCGTCAAATTTCTGATAAATAAGCTCTGTAGCCTCTCGTAGAAGCATCCTATTATATAAGGAAACTAAGTTAAAATTCACCAGTTTTCTCTGCCTCCTGATGACTGGGTGTTGTGTGCTGTCCTTAGGTTAGTTAGGTTTAAGTAGTTCTAAGTTCTAGGGTACTGATGACCATAGATGTTAAGTCCCATAGTGCTCAGAGCCATTTGAAACATTTTTGAAAATTCACCACGATATCTGAGTCTCTCACGCTGAAGTTGTGGAGGGGTTATACAAAATCCACAGAATTGTGGATGTGATGAGGGCGTTTATCCACACGTAAGGTCTGAGTTTTTTCCGTTCGATATTTCGACAGCAAGTATGTAGGGGCCTTAACATTGCTGACAGTGGAGCTCAACGGCATCCCATGTTTGTGAACTTTACGGAGTCCATAAAGACTTCGCGGTAGAAGTCCTAGAGGTAACAGTTTCTTGGCGACCACCTCTGGTACAACCACGTCCTTGAAAACAACCCTACTCCTGTTCTCCACGTCCTTCGTGAGGTCAGTGTTAATCTTCCGGCAGAAGACATCATCTAATACACTCTGCATCTTCTTAGTGTTGTCCTTGTGGGATAGAGCAACAGTGGCGCTGATCTTGTGAGCGTGAAAGACATGGCAGTCTCTCAGGTCTCGAGTAACTATTCCGCAGCTCGTGGTCTCGCCGCCGCATTCTCGCTTTCCGAACATCGGATCCCGGTTTCGATTCCTGGCGAGGTTAGGGATTTTCACTTGCCTCGAGACGACTGGGTGGTTGTGTTATCCTCATTGTGGTGTCACCGCCAGACACGACACTTGCTAGGTGGTAGCCTTTAAATCGGCCGCGGTCCGGTAGTATACGTTGACCCGCGTGTCGCCACTACCAGTGATTGCAGACCGAGCGCCGCCACACGGCAGGTCTAGAGAGACTTCCTAGCACTCGCCCCAGTTGTACAGCAGACTTCGCTAGCCATGGTTCACTGACAAATTACGCTCTCATTTGCCGAGACGATAGTTAGCATAGCCTTCAGCTACGTTATTTGCTACGACCTAGCATGGCGCCATGATCAGTTTCTGTTGATATTGTAAATCATATACCGTCAAGGGCGACGTTCGTCATCATTAATGGATTAAAGTAAAGTATTCCACCAGCTATGTCCGTTTTTCTCAATTCTAATTCCCTTGTCATGTTCCAGACCTCACGCCAGCCTGCGTGAGCTGAAACGAGTGCATTTCAGGCTCCTTTAATAAAACGGTGTTTGCTCTCCTGCCAACCACAACATTGGCGACGAGAGTAAAAGTGTTGTTATCTAAATTGCCCTGATTTACTTGTTTAATGGCCTCGCCACAATCTCCAGATGTACTGTCCGAATTTTATCGCTTACAGAATCAGGAGACGCAGGCATTACTGGATGCCCTTGGACAGCTCGTCCAGGGTCAACGTGCGTTGCAAAACGATGAGGCGGCAGCCGCTCCACCGATAACGCAGCCACAACACGCTGTTGCACCCACTTTTCGACCTTTTGATGCTGCACTGGAAAGCTGGACGGAGTGGTCACGCCAATTTGGATTCCATCTCGCCGCCTACAGAATTCAAGTTAACGAGCGGCAGCCTTTTCTCCTTTCATCCGTCGGCGTGAGTACGTACCGTGTGATAGTCAAATTATTTCCCCGTCGCGACGCAGCAGCTCCGTCCTACGAAGAAATTTAGTCTTCATTAGTTGCGTATTTCAAAGAATCAGTCAATAGAGTTGCGAAACGGTATACCTTCTTTCGTACAAAACGTACGGCAGGTCAGACTAATCGGGAGTGCGTTGCAACCTGGCAAGGCCTTACTAGGTATTGTGCTTTTGAGTGTCCACGTGGACTCCCTTTTTCACATACTATGGTACGTGATGCAATTGCACAGAACGTTTCTGATGTTCGTATAAGGGAACAGATTTTGAAACTAGTAAATCCCTCCCTTCAACAAGTGATGGACATAATGGATCAGCAGGACACGCTTGACTTTGCTCAGGCATCATTTGAAACTTCGCCAGCAGTGTGTCAGGTTAACCGGTCCGCCGGGCGAGCTGCACGGAACAGTAAACAGCCCTCGCGCCCGACCGCACCTCTGCCGCCAGGCTCTCAGCCACGTGTTCCACGCCGGCAAGCAAATGCAGTGATCAAATCATGCCCGCGGTGTGCTACTAAACATTCGCGTGAGAATTGCCCGTCACGACAGGCTATTTGCTTTTATTGTAATTAGAAATGACATGTTCAGAGTGTTTACCAGAAAAAGCTCAGATCGGAAGCTCAAAACCGTTCCAGGCCCTTTGCTTCGCGCCGGAATCGGAATGGAACGAAGGATACTCAGGCTCGCCAAACTTCGCCCATGGAAATTCATGTAGTTCATTCCACTCCACGCAGTGCCACTCTCTCTAACAGTGACTGTGATCGTCCCGGAAATAGTGTACGTCGACATCGCCGGAACTCCCGTCAAGTCGCAAGTGATTATGTACCAGTGTCAGTTCACGTTGCACGAGACAGTCGCTCTTGTCGTCAGCAGGACAATAAACTTTTTGTAGACTTGGACATTAACGGCAAAGTGATACCATTCCAGCTCGATACCGGAGTTACAGTTTCACTGATCAATCAAGACACTTACAAACTGCTGGGCACACCTCCGTTGCGTGCCGCAAATGTTCAGTTAATAAGCTATTCAGGGCAACGTATCCCTGTGTTAGGACAGTGCAGCCTTCTTGCAACATACAAAGGACAAACAAAACTTGTGTCATTTTACGTCCTTCGTTCTTCTTCTGCAGTGAAGTTGTTTGGTTTCGATTTATTTCAGTTGTTTAATTTGTCTATTGTAAAACAGGTCTTATCAGTGAACCAGATTGTGCCTTCAGACAGTGCTTCGCGTCTATGTGAAGAATTTGCAGACATTTTTACACCGGGTCTCGGTTGCGCTAAGAACTATAAAGCACACTTGGAACTGAAAGTAAACGCGCAACCGAAATTTTTCAGAGCGCGCAATGTTCCCCACGCATTGCGTGACGAGGTCGCAAATACGTTACACGATTTGGAATCACAAGGTGTGATTGAAGGTGTGCAGGCTTCTCTCTGGGCATCACCCTTAGTAATTTTGCCAAAACCTTCCGGAAAATTGTGTCTTTTGTGGACTTCGAGGCAACATTGAATCCACAACTCGTAATTGCAACTTTTCCTTTACTCCGCCCGGAAGATCTTTTTGACAAACTGTGCGCAGGTAAATATTTTTCAAAGTTGGACCTAGCAGATGCGTACTTGCAAATACCGGTGGACGAAGAATCCCAGCGCGTTTTGGTGGTTAACACGCATCTTGGTTTCTGTCGATTCAAACGACTACCATTCGGGTGTGCATCCGCCCCTGCATTGTTTCAGCAATATCTACATACTGTTTGTGCGTCGGTCCCTACTGCAGCAAATTATCTGGACGATATTGTGATCTCTGGACATACGGAAGAAGAACATTTTGCCAATCTTAGAACATTATTTCAGGTCTTACGACAAAATGGTCTTCGCTTGCGGAAGGACAAATGTGTGTTTTTTGCTCGGGACTTGCCATATTTGGGACATGTACTCAATGCCTAAGGCATACATCCCAGTCCCACGCACCTGCGTGCCATACAAGACTTGCTGTCGCCGCAGAATTTGAATCAGTTACAGAGTGGGTTGGGAAAAATAAATTATTACCATCGCCATGTGCCGCATGCCTCTTCCATTTCAGCTCCGCTTCATCGCTTACGCCGTAAGGGTGTTCCGTTCGTCTGGACGACGGAATGAGAACGCGCCTTTGGCCAGTTGAAATCGGCGTTGCTTTCCAGTACTTGCCTTACGCCATTAGATCCCCAGAAGCCCCTTTTGTTAATGGTGGATGCATCAGATTTCGGGATCGGTGCTGTGCTTGCGCACAAAGATGGATCGCATGATCGTCCTATTGCCTTTGCATCCAAATTGCTCTCGTTTGCGCAAAGAAATTATTCACAGATCCAGAAACAAGCATTGGCTCTCGTATTTGGTGTTACAAAGTTTCATGATTTCTTTTATGGTCGTCACTTTACCATAATCACAGACCACAAACCTTTGACATCGCTTTTTCATCCGACCAAGCCTGTACCTCCACGTACAGCGCAGAAATTCATTCGCTGGTGTATTTTCCTCTCGCAGTACCGCTACGATATCTTGTATCGGTCCACTGCTAAGCACGGAAACGCCGATACGTTGTCCCTCTTACCTGTTGCTGAGGATAGGGCATTCGATTCCTCCGAACTTGCTTGCATGTTCGTTGATGCGGAATCCGATGACGTGGTCGAATCGTTTCGGGTTGATTTTCGTCGTGCTGCTACAGCCACAGCTGCCGACCCTGTCCTTGCTCCCGATCTCCGTTTTGTTGCTACGCAATGGCCCTTGTCAAAGTCACGGATCGGGGACCCGTTGGTTCGCCGATTTTTTACTCACAAGGAGACACTTTTTGTACGACGTGGTGTTTTGCTGTTGCGTTCCGATAATGATCAGTCCAGGGTCGTGGTACCACGTTCGTTACAGTCCTCTGTCTTACGGCTTCTCCACCAAGGACATTGTGGCATAGAGAGAACGAAACAACTTGCTCGTCAGCACAGTACCTGGTTTGGAATCGATGCCGTGATACGAATATGTGCTCTTCTTGGTTGGTGTGTGCTGCACAACAATCAGCACCACCGGGGAAATTCTTTGCATGGTCAAAAGCCACTTCCCCTTGGCAACGCTTACACATCGATTTTGCTGGTCCATTCTGGAATGCTCGATGGTTGGTTGTGGTAGATTCATTCAGTAATTTTCCTTTTGTTGTCCGGATGTCTTCCACGACGTCATCTGCCACCATCCAAGCGTTATCCGCTATCTTTTGCATTGAAGGTCTTCCACAGACTATTGTTTCCGACAATGGCCCACAATTCATGTCCGCAGAATTTCAGTCATTCTGCAAGGCCAATGGTATTCAACATCTGACGTCCGCCCCGTTTTTGCCACAGTCAAACGGTGCCGCTGAACGATTGGTCAGGACTTTCAAGTCACAGATGTTGAAGTTGAAAGAGTCGCATTCTCGGGAGGTCGCGTTATTGCTCTTTTTGTCCTCGTATCGCTCTCAGTCCCGAGATGGTCGCTCGCCAACTGAGTTGCTCCACGGTCGTCATCATCGAACCTTGATGTCTTTGCTACATCCGCCGCATCAGGTCCTGTGCAGGAGCAGACACCTGGTTTTGCTCCAGGCGACGTTATCTACTGTCGCCACTACCGAAGTTCACGGCGTTGGCTCGAAGGGCGCATTCTTCGCTTCCTCGGACGCGCTATGTATCTGGTTTTGGGGGCCTCTGGTGAGGTGCGTCGGCATCTCAATCAGCTCCGCCTCTGTCGTCGCACGGGATCTGCCGCTCGCCGTCTGGTTTCAGCGACATTGCCGTCCGGTCAGCGCCCTGGGGACCCATCTACTGGCTCACCTCTGCCCCAGGTGTTACTGACGCTGCCTTTCATTTTGTCCCATGGTGACGCGCCGCCGCCGCCACCGCCGCCGCCGCCGCCGCCTGTTCTCCCGCCGGCGCCGCCCGCAGTGGACCAGTCGCTGCAACCACCGGGCGCCTCCCTGGGTCACGCGCCGCCAATCACTTCCCGTGACCAGTTGTCCTCCGACATGGAACTCTTGTCCGCTACGGACCATATGTCGTCTTCACCCATCGTGTGCCCCGGCCCGATGGAGGTCGACCCTTCGGTCCCTCCTGTCTCTCTACGGGCGCATACACCGCATGTTGGCGTGCACCCTGGAGCAGGTTTTCAGGCGTTTCCCAGTTCCCCGCGGTCCGAATGGCAGGGTGCGGGTGTCACAGCCTCGCCTGTTGTTAGGCTCCCCACCTCGTCGCATACGTCAACATGCGGTCCTCCTCACGGCGGGCGGAAGCCTTATGCCACAACCTTACGCCGATTTGCGGGGGAGGAATGTGGTGTCACCGCCAGACACCACACTTGCTAGGTGGTAGCCTTTAAATCGGCCGCGGTCCGGTAGTATACGTTGACCCGCGTGTCGCCACTATCAGTGATTGCAGACCGAGCGCCGCCACACGGCAGGTCTAGAGAGACTTCCTAGCACTCGCCCCAGTTGTACAGCCGACTTCGCTAGCGATGGTTCACTGACAAATTACGCTCTCATTTGCCGAGACGATAGTTAGCATAGCCTTCAGCTACGTTATTTGCTACGACCTAGCAAGGTGACATGATCAGTTTCTATTTATATTGTAAATCATGTACCGTCAAGAGCGACGTTCGTCATTAATGGATTAAAGTTAAGTATTCCACCAGCTACGTCCGTTTTTCTCAATTCTAATTCCCTTGTCATGTTCCAGACCTCACGCCAGCCTGCGTGAGCTGAAACGCGTGCATTTCGGCCTCCTTTAATAAAACGGTGTTTGGTGTCTTGCCAACCACAACACTCATCATCTCATCTTCTTTCAGGAATGTGGCGAGATTGGACTGAGCAAAGGTTCGAAATTTGTAAAGGCACTGATATCTGCGAAGTTGAGCCCCCCATAAACAAAACATCATTATCACCAAGTAGCTACCATTTCTCTGCTGTTTATATTCGAGTGCGCAGGCTTACTCTCGTCAGAGCTCGCCAAGTTTCACGACGTACTTCTGCTGGTTTGATCCATTATAAATGGTTTTTGAAAGCCTACGACCGTGAAAACTATAGGTTTGTTTATAAATAAATCCTCTACTACCATCCACGATTTTTCTTTATTTACTTTTCGCACGACGCGTTTCATGAAATGATTCCCATCTTAAATTCCGTTTTTTGTGTGTATTAAGCCATTTTTACTTTGTGATTTTTGAAGAAACTTGCAATCTTCTGTGATACATTGCATATGTATGGTATACTATTTATACATTTGTTTACCTCTTGTGCCTCTGTGGTGCAGTATGCATTTGGGTCTTTCTTCACTTTGTGTAGGATTGCATCAACCATTGAAACATAGTAACCATTGGCAACTGCAATCTTTATCACTCTTTTTATATGTTGTTGCATGTTTTCTTGGTTAAATGGCATTTTTTTTCCATAGGTAGCATTGACCTGTATGCTGCATGTGCAGCAGTTTTTAGTAATTAATTTTGAGGTTTTTGTACTTACATTTGTACTTACACTTTCATTGTCTGGCTTGGCATTAATAATCTGATTTGCTCCATTATAAATGGTTTTTGAAAGCCAGTGACTGTGAAAACAACAGGTTTGTTTTTAAATAAGTCTTCTGCTACCAGTCACGATTTTTCTTTATTTACTCTTCGCACGATGCGTTTGGGGAAATGATTCCCATCTTCAAGGTAATTTTTTGTGTGTATTAAACCATTTGTATAGATGTAGTCAATGTGTGACTGTGTGCTTCATTTCGTTGACTTTTACTACAATATATAAGAAACAAACAAATTTTTTGTCAGTTATCGATTATTTTGGTGAAGTTAGTGGCGAAATTTAGAAAAATTTGTACTTATAGTTTTCTGATGTCCATTTGTGCAGAGTCTCACACACATTATACATCACACACAACTTGTCGTACACTTTAGTATTTATATAAACAAAAGAGTTACCAAGTTCTTCTTACAAGTAGTCCACAGAGATAACATTATGGGTCTTCCACAGATTATGATATGCTTTTGTACAGAGATTGTTTATCTTAACAATTTCACTCGTAAATTAGTTATATTGATTTGCTAGAAGAACTGGAGATATATTCACATTAAAGAAAATATGAAGATAAAATATTAAACGAAAAACTTGAAAGTGAATCAGTGAATTTCTTCATGAGTTTTCCATAGTATAGTTAAATAAAACCAGTAAAACATAGAAACAAGCACAATTGTAAAATCGATATAACTAATTTATGAGCCAAATTGTTAAGATAAAAAAACACTGTACAAAGGCATATCATAATCTGCAGAAGACCTCTAATATTATCTCTGTGGACTACTTGTAAAACGATCTTTGTAACTGTTTTGTTTATATAAGGTACTTTCGATGTTTAGTGTGTGTGAGACTCTGCACAAATGGACCATCAGAAAACTGTAAGTACAAATTCTTATTAATTTCGCCGCTAACTTCACAAAACTAAACGATAACCAACTAAAAAATAGCGTGTTTCTTATATATTGTACAAAAGTCAACGAATTGAAGCAGACTCACACATTGACACCATCAATAGAAATGACTTAATACACACAGAAAACGCACTTGAAAATGGGAATCATTTCTCGAAACGCATCGTGTGAAAAGTAAATAAGGAAAATTCGTCACTGGTAGCAGAAGATTTATTTGTAAAGAAATCTCTACATACTTTCGCAGCTGCCGCAATCGGTAGTCTTGCCATAACCAGTTCAATTGTGCTGATGATGTCGGCGTCTGGTGTGAGCTTAACGGTGGCAACTAAGTCTAGTCCATTCTCCAGAACTGACACCACGTCGTGAGTTAGCTCCATGGGAGTCGGATTGGTGAACGTCTTACACTGGGCCCCCAATGGGGTTTGTGAGAAAGACACTAGAATTTCGATATTCGAGGACCTGTGGCCTCCCTATGGGCGGACTGACCTGCGACGCATGTGACACCATGATAATAACATAATTAAGGCCTTTTCCCCTCAATGGGGCAACACAGTCTATTTTCATTCATTCAACACAAATATTTGTTTCCCACCGGTTATTCCCAGAATGAATCACTTGCTTACGCCTAAGTATAATTTAGTAATTTTCCAGAGATTTAGTTTTCAATGGACCTGTTACGTCTCCAGTCTGTTCATCAGAGCAGAAATTCAATGATTAACTCAGTAAACGTAAGATATGGCATTCACTTGGCAACAAGCATCGCTATTAATTTAGCTAATACGTTGAATCAGTTTTCGTATATGCCTATCACTGAGCAGCTCCTGTCAGGATTGTCTGAATAATAATTCATAAAGTAGCTTCATATGGATACGTTTGCAAGAACCACCATTATTAACAGAGTTACTACATTAAGTCATTATTCTAGGTAGCATGAGTTACAGCATGAGTTACGCACTCAAGATTCTTCGATTTTCGAGTTTCCTAAACATATTATTTTTCTTCTACTTATTCCTGAAATACTCCATAACTGGCTGATCGAAGCTATAGGTAAGGAGTCAAGATTAGGAAAGTGTTGGGAGGAATGTTGCTTGAAAACAGATGTGCCATGCTTATGTTGGGAATAGATTATACCTGGCATGTAGTAAGTAGGAGGTACGTACCTGCTCAGATATCCGAGTGCGTTAACGCACTGCCTCATTGATTCGGGGAGGTCACCCTGGCCCCGGTGGAATTTTCCTCATGGACTAACTATGAGCGCTCTTCAGCCAGCCAGCCTAGAGGTGGCTTTTATGCGGATTCCCCCATCCACCTGTGTAGATACTGCGCTGTAACCTCCGTCCCGCGTCAGATACCTACTACGTAAACATTTAGAATAATGTTCTCGCACTAAAACATGAGCTGTACACTAGACACAGGCAGATTTGATACACACACTCTATCCCTCAGGGAGCGGTGGGGTCAGGAAGGGAATCCGATCGCCAGCAGTCAGTAACATGGTTTCAGTCGATATAACAATGTCGATACTGCATGGGACTGGGAAAACACAAAAGTGACGAAGAACAACTAGGAAATACGTAATGTTTCAGCTCTGCGGGAATAGAATGAGTTGGAGTCTTCACTTCTGATGGGGTGAGCGTGCTACATTAAAGTTAGTACGACGGTTTGCTCTCTGGGATTACTTTATACCTTGTGAGGTGGAGATCAATAAAACTTAACTGGAAAAAGTCTTTAAAGTATTGGGATACGGAAGATAAGTTCAAATTGCAGATATAATAACAGCACTAAACGAATCTCGTGCATGATTGGCGACAGAATTAGGTTGACCTCCAGAAACTGTCCAATACATAATATTCTCATTTATTTACAGATTGCAATTGGGACACATACCACTCATCGGTGGTATCAGCACTGCAGAGTCCGTTTACCTCGGGTGTGTACTGTTCCATACAAGTTACTTTTCATGCAATGTGTAAGTTACAAATACTGTTTTCGGCACACTCCAAAGACCTTTGTCAATAACTTACTGACTGAAGCGGCGAGTGAAAATCTGGCGTAGTTTTTAACGCATAAGCAGTAGATCTCGGTTCGATTCCTGACCATGGTATAAATTTTCACTTGCCTCTAGAGTGTGTATACGTAAAATAAATAATAAATGTCTGAGACCAGAGAAGTCTTTGAAGTTGTGTCATTTCAATCGTAAAATGACAAGATGTTTTGTCAAGTATGTCAACCTACATAATTCATCTAAAATATTTAGTTAGCTACGTTTTTCAGCAATGGTTGAGACTGCGAGGCACTGTGCTACGCCTGTAGCTGAACTTTTTTTCTTTAGTCGTGTCAGTGACGTTCACGTTTTCTACGAATATTTTTTTGAAATCATCCTGTCAGTGCTATGTATGATACTTCAAGGCTACCGCATTTTAACTTATACACTCCTGAATGGGTGAGTTTATAGCATTGTTGTAGGGAGTGACAACGCTGTGTTCTGGTGTGTGTTCTGATGCTTATCCTCAGCTTGAACTTTCTACATGAGCATTTTGTATTACCCGATAATTTCCTCAATAAGAAAACAATGATGCCATTTGTGAAATAATAAACACTAGCAATGCGGTAGGAACTCACGAAGGTAATTCGGTAGTAGCCAAGACAGTTTCTGCAAAAATAATCTTTAAGTGTCCAACAAAAATAACAGCATATGTATAGATGAAACAGCCAATCAGCTGATGTCTGTCCTAATGAAAAATACCTAAATAATACTGAACATTCACTTGACGGAAGGAAAAAATCGTTTCGCCCCATGGTAAGACCATTGTAGTCACTACCAAATATCCACAAAGAGACAAACCCTATCATTCCAGTAATAAACTGTATAAATAGCCTTGCAATCTGCCTAAAAAAATAATTTATATACTTTTTCAGATATCGACATCCTAGACCATTTCAAACAAATTTTTTTGGATGAAATCAGCGTGTACAACAACAGACCTGTGCGTGAGTCCACTAAAACTCAGCAGGAGAGACGCTCAGTAGCTCGGTACGGGCTTTTGTTAAAGTTTCGAGAACATACCTTCACCGAAGAATCAAGCAGTATATTGCTCCCTCCTACGTATATCTCGCGAAGAGACCATGAGGATAAAATCAGAGAGATTAGAGCCCACTCAGAAGCATACCGACAGTCCTTCTTTCCACGTACAATACGAGACTGGACTAGAAGGGAGAACCGATAGAGGTACTCAGGGTACCCTCCGCCACACACCGTCAGGTGGCTTGCGGAGTATGGATGTAGATGTAGATGTAGATATAAAGGGTGAAACTTGCATTTACACATACACACACACACACACACAAACACACACACACACACACTTGAAAAATACGTTGCGTTCCCCTGAATTGCATCTACTGACGCCATGTAAATTGTCAAACATGATATACCCGCACATCATAAACAAATGCAATAAATGTGGACCAGTTTTATTACTTTAATAGATGCGTAACTCTTCCACAACTATTCCAAGTTCCATGAACCACTCATGTACTACAATATGTAATTGGAAATTACCTTGCTGGTACAGTACCTAATATTTTATTACACCATGCTGAGAACTAATTTGATCATAAGCACGCCAAATGGATTTAAAAAATTCTTTATGTTAGAGATATTTAGATGAAACACTAGTATTACAAGGCCGATCAGAAAAATAACTAGAAATATTTCAATGAATGGGAGAATTACACAAAAATATGAACAGTATGGAAACGATACACCGCTACTCACATCATGAGGAAGCGTTGACTCGCAAAGTGGCTCAGTCAGAAAGACTGCTAAAATATTGAGCTTTAGCTTCCTCTGGAGTAGAAAACACACACACATTCACACAAGCACAACTCACACAGACATGGCCACTGTCTCTGGGCAATGGAGCCTGACTCACAGGCACTGTGTGTGTTGCACTTGTATAAATATGTGTGTGTTTTCAGTTTCTCAAGAAAGACTTTGTCTTAAGGCTTAGTATTTAGGCCGCTTTTTCATTGTGTCTGTTTGCATCTAGGTCCCTCCTATATGTAGTGTGTAGTAAGCTATTCATCCCGTATTGTTATTATACCATTATTTGATTCCACATAAAAACTAATTTATAATCGAGCATGAGCACCATAGTAAAATAAACTTTTTACATGTAATTTAAGCAGCACAAATAGCAGAAAACAATGGTTACGATCCCACTTTAGTCGATAAACTTTTTATTACAAAGTTATATGTAAATAGAAGTAAAATAAAAGATGACATTATGCTAACACGGAAACATGATAACAAAAAAGCTCACTTCACTGTCATACCATATTGGCAAAAATTTTCAGATAAAATCTGAGTTGTTACACTCGTATGTGGGAGAAATGTTCTATGAATTTCCATTCTTCCAGATGATTTAGGTTTGCTTGGGTTATCTTGACGACTGTTAACACTGCTCCTTCAAGTGGCAACCATTGCTTCCATCTCCAAGTGATTTGGTGAATCATCTGTAATTTTCCCGATTGTGATCCAATATTTCCTCGTAACTTTCTTTCATTATTGTCTTATTTACTTTCATTTATTTAGTTACTTTAACCAGAATGTTTCAGTCTTTCACGTTGTCACTCTCATATAACCAAGACTCCTTAAAGTTACTCAAAACAATAAACTTTGCATTGTGCTTTATAGGTGATTTTTACTAATCAGTAAAAATGCTTGTAGTACTTAATAAACATATTACAGCAAAGTCAGTCTTCTCAATTTTGTTAAATGGGCATATGACCAAACAACCAAGATTTACTTACACATCATACCCAACAATTTGTGAGTGATTCCAGTTATCTTAGTTTTCCCTATTTGCAATTTGCAGAGATGCGGCAACTATAATGGATGGTCTACTTTTGGTGTTTTTACGTTAGCTATATCTTTGTACAGATTTCACATTTAGGAAAAGAATAATTATGACAGCGCTTATTAATCATGGTTATCGTCGCTTAATTTCATCACGGTTTGTGAAACATGGGTTAAGGAAAACACATTTATGTTGGAAGTGCTATCTCAGGACTGAGTTTACTCTATTGATCAAATCTATGTCGAGATGTTTAGATTAATTCTGTGTGTAATGCAAGCAGCTATAAATGGGGAAGTTTTTTCTTTTATCACAGGTAACGAAGGTATGCTGGAATGGTAGCCGACGTTGAACTGGCCAATAGAAGAGACCTCTTAAGATCTGCAGCACCATACCACGCCATCAGCAGGATTTTCGGTCTGACGCCGTTCACAGTAGACACTGAGAGGTGTGAAATACGCAGGACACGTGTTGGCACACTGTACGCAGCTGCTGTTCTCGTCATGAGCCTGGCAATAACAGCGCTTACGGTAAACTGGTTGCAAGCTGTGAACGCGAAGAAAAAGGATTCCATCACCTTTCTGTGGTTGGTAACCTACATGATGATTCACTGCGCCTCCATGGTGATGGCGGTTGCCGCAGACCTGTTTCGGAACCTCCACAAGTACCAGAGGATCGTCACTCTGTTGTCGTATCGGGACACTGGCGTCTTGGAGCCGCGCCATTTCTCCAGCAGGGCAGTAAGAATCTCCTGCGATTTGATGTATGCAGGGTGTCTCGTGCTACATGTAGTTGCTGTGACGTTGGAATACCTATGGCACGGCATGAACTGGGCATATTTATTATCATTGTTCTCCAGTGGTATTATACCTACAGCTGTTTCCAGGTACGCGGGACTTGTTCTCCTTGTGCGGAGTGACTTGCGCCAGCTCAACCAGTGCCTGAGAGCTACAGCCCAAGTGAGATGCCAGCGGCGACCACTTGCAGATCGCTACCGCAAGCTGAGGAGAGTCTACTCCGCACTGTGCCACGTGTCCCAGGAGGTTGTTTCAGCTCACCAGGTACTCCTAGCTTTATTTGTGATGACAGTGCTGTGCGGTACTTCTTGGAATGCAGTTGCCACAGTCTTAACACAGCACCAGAAACAACCAGTGGTGATACAGATTTTGGTTCTATCGTGGCAGTCGTCACAGATGTTAATGGTGACAGTGGCTTCGCACGCGCTGTCCAGGGAGGCGGCGGAGACAGCTCCTGTCCTGTGCCGACTACTCCTGGGTTCGACTCTCCGCAGCGCAGAAACGATAGAGTTGCGCCGCTTCTACCGCCTCACCCGCAGCCAGAGTGCCACTCATCAACTTTACGGCTTCGTTCCCTTGGATACGCGGATGTTGGTCGCGTCCATGTCTTTCATTACAACGTGTACCGTGATTTTGTTAACATTCTGGGAAGTGTTGTGAAGAAAAAAGTAGAATGTGCTAAATGTTATTACAGCAACATTGGTGAACATGGACTGTTCTGTAGTATAACTCTATAGAGGTGTTGCTATAATAATGAATCTGTAGAATACACTCCTATTACATTAATTTTCAGATGCACCACAAGGAGGCTTCAAAAGTCTGTAGTGTTGTAAATGGTTAGCCCTTTTCCTTCAAACTTTTTTCTTGGTTAGCAGTGCACAACACGACCAAAGGGTACAGAGATAGACGTATTCAAGTCTGTAGTGGAGTATATCCAGTTACAATGTGGCTAGCTTCACTGAAACCAACATAAAACCGACCATGTGTGGAAAACATAGCAGAAAAATGAAAAGTGCTGCACTTTCATCACTACGTTAAACTTTCACGCAATTGGTAAGTATTAATAGAAAGACTGAAATGGTTTACTTACATATAAACTGCACGTATTTAAAATTCTTAAGGCACATAATGAGTTATTGCTTTAACTGAAAGACAAAAATTCACGAACAATTGGAATGTCTTTTGTCGGGGACAGAGTGTCGCAGTAGAAGACGGAAGGTTGACAAAGAGATTCAAATGCGACCCAGAGCTACAGAAAGCAATAACAGCGTGCGGCAACAGAAGAAGGCTACAAACACTATCTGAAGCAGGCGAATGTAAACGCCGATACTTCACTGTCTTCAAACGGACATCAAATATGAGTTATTGCAGGATGAAAAACCTATCGCTATCAAAATTATACTAGTGTTAATCTCGGACATAATATTGAGTGATACTGCTTTGTTGCATAGAAAAATGGGGCCAGCGCAGTCTTACATATAACGACAGTCTGGAATAATCATCGTAAATCTTAATGGAGCTTTAGTGAAATGAGATCCATACCGAGACCTTCATCACAATTATTATTTACCTCCACACAATACGCTATTTCTCACGCTACACGAAAGGACCATTTCACTTTTGTATCACGTGGTCATACAAGTTTTCTCTTAGATGGCCAACGTCTTTAAACATATCTCACAGAAAGTCCAGTGATTGTAACAGATCTACTCTGACACAGACACAGTGCAGAGCAAGAGTCGGAAATATGAGAGACGAAATATGCACGGCCTTGGCAGCAGTGACACTGAGTCTGCTACATTCACCACATACAGAGTCAGCGTTAAGATGGTAAGCTGTGACGCAACTGATTGCCTTTCATCCTCACTGTGGCTCAAATATCGGCCAAACGAGGAATCTTTCACATTGTATATCCATCTCACACATAACGAGAGACCATCATTGAAAAAAAAATTCACTTTTGAACATACTATGAGAGAACCATCTCTTCATCCAGACAACTGTGGAATCATACAGCTGTAACTAAAACTTTTGAGAAATGCGACTACGCATAAGAAATCAGATGGAGCCTATATTTATCTTCCATCAAACATGAATTCTATCAAAGAAGGTCACGTTTTCAGGGATACATCGAATATAACATGAAGTAAAGGTTAAACATAACTGGCATAAATGCTCCTACATAACATTCACAGCATATACTGAACCTTATTTCATAGAAAATATCAAGAAAATATCCACTCATTGTTGTGGTTGGCAGGAGAGCCAACCCTGTTACTGAAGGAGACCGAAATGCACGCCTCTCAGCTCACGCAGGCTGGCGTGAGGTCTGGAACATGACAAGGGAATTAGAATTGAGAAAAACGGACGTAGCTGGTGGAATACTTAACTTTAATCCATTATTGACGAACGTCGCTCTGGACGGTACATGATGCACAATATCAATGCTAACTGAGTATGGCGCCTTGCTAGGTCGTAGCAAATAACGTAGCTGAAGGCTATGCTAACTATCGTCTCGGCAAATGAGAGTGTAGAAGGCAGTGAACCATCGCTAGCAAAGTCGGCTGTTCAACTGGGGCGAGTGCTTGGGAGTCTCTCTAGACTAGGCCTGCCGTGTGACGGCGCTCGGTCTGCAATCACTGATAGTGGCGACACGCGGGTCCGACGTATACTAACGGACCGCAGCCGATTTAAAGGCTACCACCTAGCAAGTGTAGTGTCTGGCGGTGACACCACACTCATAATCATGTGCCACGGTTTGTGATCCACAACAAAGTTTTTGCCTTTATTTTCTCATTATATCATACATTATTCACATACATCCAATACACTATATCAAAATATTCATGAAAAACATATAATAAAACAGGACATTCATCAAATCAAATCTGATACTCAAAAAAGAAGCTGCACAATGGATGTATCCAATTACCTCCTTAAGGAATAAACCAAATACAAAACAAACATAAATATTTACGAAAATATTCTGTCAGTTCTTGGAGGAACATAGACATATTAATAACTTCAATGCAAAGTATTAATGTTCCACAAGAATATTTATTAGTCTGTTTTTGTGAACAGGGTTTCTGCTTCTGAGGCTATCCTCATATAACCTAATGCGAAAAAGTTAGTCCACATAACTTCAGCGAGAATTTATAGGTGTATAAAGAATTTTGTACAAAGATATGTGACATTTTATATCAACACGAAACAGTCAGGATGTAACACCCAAAGAAACTCTGAAAAAAATCATATATTACAGTATATTCAAACATTAATACTATTTGATTGTATAAAAAGAAATGTTCTACAAATGAGTAATGGCACAGAGTGCTGTGTCTTATGTACAAACTGGTAGTGTGATGAACAGACTAAATGAAAAGAGAGGAAGAAAAAAGTCTATGGAAAGCTTATTAGCCACTGGTGAGAGGAATAATAACTGGCTGCAACTTTAATAATTATGAGTAATAGAACTGTGTATGGTCACTAAGGAACAAATCAGAATTCTGTGACTGGGTTCATTAACGGCCAAAATTTCAAGTAATGTTCGTTTTCTCCATTTAGTTCCTTTATGAAGAACACATTTCCCATCATATGAATGACATTCATTCAAAGCATGTTCAGTGAAGGTGGAAGGTCTCTCGCAGTCTCCAACTCTCTTCATGCTCAGTTAGTCTAGTGGTTATAGCCCTATCTCATTGAGCTAAGCATAATTTACCGCATAGACTGCAGAAAATTCTACAAATTCCATCCTGTTCTAAAGGTGGAATCTGATGTTTGCTGTTGAACACAAGGTTGGCAACAGTACTCCTAGTGTAAGGAGCTGGAATATATTTCCTGGATTTTGGATTATGAAGTCCACATATAGCATAGAGGTCCCATTTGTTATGTGTGGCTTTGTACTATCTGGATAAAGGAGAGCTGTTACCCTCTGTCTCTTCTTCTTGCTGAGTATATTGTCAATGAGGTGTAGGCCTATAACCATTACTTTATGCTATTTGTTTAACTATTTTCAATTCATTTTCAATGTCTGGATTGGTTTTAATTTCAGATAGCATTTGGTCCACCATGAAGTGGAAGGTTGCATGTTTATGTCTTAAGGGAAGCTGGGAACTATCTGGTACTACTGTGGATGCTGATGTTACTTCCCTGTACATCTTAAATCCATGCTGTTGGTTCCTGATGTCAATGGCGAGGTCTAAAAAGTTGCTAGAGTCTTCTCCCAGATAGTGGACAGGTACCTCCATACAACTGAGTACATTTTTTCAGCAGCTGAATTCACACCACAGTAAAATGAAGTTCACAATGGACTTGGGAGAAGACCATTAACTTATAGAATTTCCTTTAATCTGTGTGGCAAATTATATGTACGTCAGTCAAGTAGAGCTATAAGCACTAAACTAACTGAGCATGAAGGGAGCTGGAGACTGAGAAAGAGAGATTACACCTTTGCTGATTATGCTCTGAGTATATGTCATTTATATGATTAAAGTGTGGTGTTCTCCATAAAGTAACTAAGGGGAGAAAACTAATATTACTTTGAATTCTGGCCAATAAGAAACCAAAATCAAAGAACCCTGAGTTTGTCCTTAATAACCAAACAAAGTCCCATTACTTACCCTTATTAAAGTAGCATCCAGTTATTATTCCTCTCATCATTGGCTAATAAGCTTGTTATAATCGTTCTACGCCCACATCCCACAGACTTCTTTCTTCCCCTCTCTTTATTTGGTCTGTTCATTACATTCACCAGTTGCCCATATTACATAGTAGCCCTTGCAATTGTTAACTTGTAGAACATTTCTGTTTGTAAGCTCAAATAGTTGCATATTCCAATATGCTGTAATATCAGATTTATTTTACCAGAGTCTTTAGGAATTACATCATACTTGTGTTTTTATATCGATGCAGTTATAAAATCTGATAAAATGTCACATATCTGTACAGAATTCTTTTTACAGCTATGAATGCTTGCTCAAGGTGTGTGGAGTATCGATTAAGCATTAAGTTACCTGACGATGACCTTAGAACCCGAAAGCCAGTTCGTAACGAACTAATCAGTATTATTGTGGAACATTAATACTTTTATTCTAAATTTTAAGGAAATTATATATCTTACATGGTGTAAGAGCAATTCAAACTATCTAACTCGTTATTATACCCAAGGAAATCCTGTACTCAGCGAGATTTCAAAGTTGTTCAGAGTTGAAATATTATAAGTATTAGCTAGTTTCGTTGTCTAAGGGGTGGGATTGGTAGTTTCCGCATTACATACCAAATACTGCTGAGTCCACAGTATACAATATGAATACTCATAACACTCGAATGGTCGAGGATTCCTATCACTCGGCAACTGCGTGTCGTGAATGTAACATAGAAATTTATAAACGAAAGATTGCTATTAAAGAAAATCTGCAGGTTCTATTTTAATGACTTTAAATGCTGAATACGATAGCAGAAATAGTTTTAAGAATGCCGTTTATTTCTGCAAAACACTTACTGATGTCGATGGTCTAGCAATTAAATAAAATATAAGTTGAGTAACAGGGAAACAATAGAGTACTGCTTCATGTCATTATTTATAAACAACAACATAGCTCACGAGATATTCACTTCTAAACGCTTACTACGTCTTCACTGCAGAAACCATGGGAATCTCACAAGTGCACAAATTGGCACAACTAAATGATTCTGTCTCCCGTGGCCACTCGCAAACTTCTCAACACTTTTCAAGTATTTCATGCGACCCTCCGTCGCGCCTTCCCGGCCAGAGCCCCCTCGTGTCCTGTGGGACCTGATGCTCCTCCCCCACTGCCCTACAGTCTCTGCATTGACTTCAGTAGTCGCCTACCATTGTAACGAGAGCTGTGACTAGTTAGAGCGCTCCCGCCATGTCTCCAAGCCAATGCACAGTCACAAAAATATTGAAACACGTATGAGATACTGGATTTAAATTTAAATAACTTCAAATTAAATAAAATTCCCATTGCTAGACCATAATCACGCTCTATCAGACATTAGTAAATACATAAACAAAATACATGAACACACATCAAAGGAATAGAAGCAAGAGTAGGCCAGTAGCCTAATGTCACTGTACCTTCTGAAACACAGTACATATTTGACCTATTTCTTCATGAATAGTATAAATCAGATATAAACAAAGACATAGACTAATAAATATATGTTTATAAGTACGCTGCTACCGTTTTTTCATGTAACTGTGGGGTACTTATGGCCTGACGTGATCAATAGTAATCGGCCACTTTGACCTCCAATAACTCATGTACTATTCAAGTTACATGCATGTAATTCATACTAATTTAGGTTTACACTAATAGCTTCCTAAAGACACATTGATCGACATAATTGGATGAACCGTTTAGATTTCGAAAATTCGTTGCTGGGTGTTACTTGCATAATTTACAATCAGATACTAAACTTCCAACTAAAAATTATGTTGAAAATCTGATTATACCATCAGAATTGTCGTGGAAATAATGGTAACGTACATATTTCCTTTTGAGGTATCATGATTCCTCTGGCTATCATTAATTTCTCCATGAACTGTGAAATGTCTGCCATTATGGTTTCACAGAGTCCGCCATCTTTGGCACTCCCGGCATACAAATCTCCTTCATCCGCACAAAGTACCTTCCTCGACCCAGCCTCAAAATGGAATTCTCAGCCACGTGATAGGCCGGGACCCTACCATGGGGCTAGCCGACTTGCTCCAGCCACTGTTCGACCACACCTACTCTGAACTCAATATATTTACAGGCCACCACATCTCACCCATTACCTCACAAAATTCTCCCATCAATACTATTCCTCAAGAATACTGCATTATTTAACACTTGTTGAATCTATAGTAATAATATCCATATTGCGAAACAGCTGAGTGCAAGTCTCTCAAATCCAATGGCACCTTCAATATCGAGAAGATAATCCATCCAAATACTAACCAGGCCTGACACTGCTGAACTTTCTTGATCGTGTGAGATCTGATGTGGCAAGACCATTGGATATATTGCCACTCGTACAGAAGAAACTAGCTATAAATGTGACTAATGCCTCACTCCTGCAAACAAAAAGTCTTTGCAACGTGAAAAGATACCCAAATAGAACACATGGAAACACACTAGTCACAAAAAGAAACGCAGACAATAGATATGTTATGCTAGAAACCTTATCAGAAAATACAGTACCTCCACTCATCCACACACTGAGGTCTGCACTTGACCCTGCATAAATTCTATAGATTCTAAGACTAGTGTTTAACTTCCAAATATCATTGAGGTCATTGCAGACAGTCATCTAATACCAAAAATACACTACTGGTCATTAAAATTGCTACACCACGAAGATGACGTGCTACAGACGCGAAATTTAACCGACAGGAAGAAGATGCTATGATATGGAAATGATTAGCTTTTCAGAGCATTCACACATGGTTGCCACCGGTGGCGACATCTACAACGTGCTAACATGAGGAAAGTTTCCAACCAATTTCTTATACACAAGCAGTAGTTGACCGGCGTTACCTGGTGAATCGGTGTTGTGATGCCTCGTGTAAGGAGGAGAAATACGTACCATCACGTTTACGACTTTGATAAAGGTCGCATTATAGCCTATCGCGGTTGCGGTTTATCGTATTGCGACACTGCCGCTCGCGTTGGTCGAGATCCAATGACTGTTAGCAGAGTATGGAATCGGTGGGTACAGGAGGGTAATACGGAATGCCGTGCTGGATCCCAACGGCCTCGTATCACTAGCAATCCCTGAGTCAACAGATGGGGACGTTTGCAAGACAACAACCATCTGTACGAACAGTTAGATGACGTTTGCAGCAGCTTGGACTATCAGCTCCGAGACCATGGCTGCGGTTACCCTTGACGCTGAATCACAGACAGGAGCGCCTGTTATGGTGTACTCAACGACGAACCTGGGTACTATAATGGCAAAACGTCATTTTTTTATGAATCCAGGTTCTGTTTACAGCATTATGACGGTCTTATCCGTGTTTGGCTCGATCGCCGTGAACGCACATTGAAAGAGTGTATTCGTCAATGCCATATTAGCGTATCACCCGGCGTGATGGAATGGTGTGCCATTGGCTTCACGTCTCGATCACCTCTTGTTCACATTGACGGTACTTTGAACAGTGGGCGCTACATTTCAGATGTGTTACGACCCATGGCTCTACCCTTCTTTCGATCGCTGCGAAATCCTAGATTTCAGCAGGAAAATGCACGACCGGATGTTGCAGGTGCTGTACGGGCCTTTCTGGATTCAGAAAATGTTCGACTGCTGCCCTGGCCAGCACATTCTCCAAATCTCTCACCAATTGAAAACGTCTGGTCAATGGTAGCCGAGAAACGGCCTCGTTACAATACGCCAGTCACTAGTCTTGATGAACTGTAGTATCGTGTTGAAGCTGCATGGGAAGCTGTACCTGTACGCGCCATCCAAGCTCTGTTTGACTCAATGCCCAGGCGTATCAAGGCCGTTATTACGGCCAGAGGTGGTTGTTCTGGGTACTGATTTCTCAGGATCTATGCACCCAAATTGCGTGAAAATGCAATCACATTGCCCACATTTCGTGGTCGTGTGGTAGCGTTGTCGCTTCCCACTCCCTGGTTCCCAGGTTCGATTCCCAGCGGGGTCAGGGATTTTCTCTGCCTCGTGATGGCTGGGTGTTGTGTGATGTCCTTAGGTTAGTTAGGTTTACGTAGTTCTAAGTTCTAGGGGACTGATGACCATAGATGTTAAGTCCCATAGTGCTCAGGGCCATTTGAACCATTTGCAATCACATGTCAGTTCTAGTATAATATATTTGTCAAATCTATACCCGTTTATCATCTTCATTTCTTCCTGTTGTAGCAATTTTAATGGGTAGTAGTATAGATATATATTAGTATTCATGAAAAAATTCGTGTTTTCAAGGTTTACTCCTTGATGGAACAACATTTAAAAAACCACTGTAGGTTTGAAGTCGCTTCTCCTCAGGCAACTTTGGTTTTCTACCTCCCTATTTAGTAATAATTCCGTTTCATCAAGGCCCATGACAAGTTCTATAGCTCGTTCAATCTGTTCCTCCTCTACCACGTTAACGCCTAACTCATGTTTCACATTTACTGTAAATAATCCTAGCTCAGATTCAACTCTCAATCCATATTCGACATGTACCGTATGGTCAGCAGGTGCACACACCAGCTCCTCCTGACACACTGTTAGTTCTGTCCACAAGCACTGACCTTCAATTAGCTATCGCTGCTCTGCTTACCACTAGCAGCCATTTGGGCGACAGCAGTAGCAAGTTCAACACTCTGTTTCTTGAAACAAAATTTTCTGTGTTGACCTTGAATTCTTCTACTGCATGTTGAAGATTTTCCAAAACTGCTGCATGAACAGCTACTTGCTCGTTAACCTGACTTAACAGGCTGAATTAGAGCAGCTTTAAGCCTATCATGTAACTCAGATTGTTAACTTCAACAAAAGCTACCCTTCTGGACTTTCACATATTTTCAACTAGGTTTGACTGTTACAATTGTCTAAGATTTTGCTCTTCAACTGCTATTAATCTGTTAAGTTCTATCATTTCTTTGTCGTCCTATGCGTTATGTTGTAACATTAGATTTTCATCCCCTGTGAAATCCGAATTCTCTCAAAGAAACTTCTACAGAGGGATAAGTTAGCGACTGATGTGACATATACCACACTGAACTGAATCCAACCGACCTTCCACCATCAAAAAATATCAATTTCACCACGGGTGCACAGTAAAGGGTAAAATAATAAATCAGCTTGTCATTGGTACTGAATTCAAGCAGCAGACAATCAAAACTTGTAGTCTGAGACACTTCAAATTTCTGGCGTCAACATGCTGATGCGAGAACATTTACAAAGTCGAATATAGACTTCCCTGATCGAATAAATCTACTAGAATCTTCAGACTCATGTATGTTAATGCATTTCATTCTCTTAAGGAATGCGAAAATGATTGTAAGTTCCGCTCTGGTCAAATCACAGTTACTGTCAGCGTGAAGGTGGTGGGGAGTGGTTAAAGAAGCTGGAAATTTTCACCACTGCAAAGTACAACGATGAAATTGACAATCAAAGTTACTCTGACTACTCCATTAAACTTCCTGTTGCAACAGCCCACAGAAACCCAGTAATAAGTTTTGTTACAGATACTAAAATTACCGACTGGCAACAGATAAACTGCAGACCAGTGTGAATGCTCAGTGGCACACACACAGCTGCAGTCAACAAGCTTCGAAACTTTTACGATACGATTCCATAGAAATAGGTACATTTAATCTACAGCAATATTTGATACAATTAGCAGAAAAAAGTTTTTCACATTGAATTTCAATATAGATCTCACATCAAATGGGCAGTTCCAAAAATATGTATCATAAATGTTTTCTTAATGTAAAACTAATTTAGTATTGATTCCACAAGATCAGAAAATATGGTCCTATTCAGTAATATCACTTAGGAAGTTCTACCTATCGGAACATCAATAACAGGAACATCACCTACCGGTATTACTAACTTTGCTAACCCTGACAAATCCCTTTAGCCATTCACTATTCCAAAATATCACTCTCCTACTAAGCAATCAAAAGCATCTTCAGCCCACAGACCCGACGAATAATCTGTACATAAATTAATGGACTAGCAACTTACATGTGACCACTCAATAGAACTACAAATTCCGTTTGCTGGAAAGCAGACGATTATTTGCTCCTCCAAATTAAACACAAGGAGAAAACATAAAAATACCCACGTACACACTAATAACTTCAGTATTATGCACAAACCTATTTTCATGAAATCAACCCAACATATTAATATGTCAGCCCTGATAGTTGGCAATTTATCTACTCTTAACACGTATGGCACCCCAAAATAAGAGAAAGATGGTAGCTTAGCAACAAGCAACATAAATGCACTTTGTGAAAAGTGAATTAACATTCCACTCAGTGTTTACCCAACAGCCTCCACTAACAGTCCATACACATGTGTATCAATTACTGTGCCAGCATTTAATGAACAGAGTAGAAAAAAAATCTTTAAGAATATGGGTTGAGCGTGAATGGAATTAAGATCCATGAATGTAACAGTTCTCAATACAGTATATTTCAGTATGTATAAATTACGTTTCATTAACGCAGACCAAGTAAAATGAAGTTCAGACATCAAGCGATTAAAAAATGCACCGTCAGGGCAACGTCGTATTTTAAAATACGTATTGAATCGAATAAACGGAACAAGCGCTGTGAGACTTTTTTCACACAAATTATTGTTCTCGTAGACACAGAACTCTTTATTTCAAAATATTATTACCCAACTGCGTCAAAATTTTTTCGCGAGTGTGTGGATATCTACGCTAGAGGCTGCAAGTTTCCGAATATTATTTCGAAGTCAAGTTGCGAGAAAAAAATAAATGAATACAAATAGTGGACTTGTTAAGCCGCGATGCCCCACAACTGTTAAATGAAATGGCTGGCGTAGCGGCATACTAGCACACAAGGCTGTGAAGTGGGAGAGCTATCTCAGCAACAGCAATGTGATTCATTGATGACAGTTTATCTGAACAAACTTGACCAATGAATGCATGGACACAATTAAGAAAACTTTTTCCTCCCTAAAATACACAAATGAATTAGACCGCAAACAATTTGTAATTAAGAAAAATACTTGACAACACACAGTAAAGCATGTATTAGCAGGAATTTCAATAAATTTGACATTTGAGAAAATACGCGCCTAGCGCTGACTGAACTATCTGTCAACAACAATTTAGGTTCCCAAAACAGTTTTATTAATGTTTACAGTTTAAGAAAAATGTGCGAGTGGCACTTATCAAACTCTGTTAATAACCTTCCAGCTAACAAATGTGATTAAGAAACACGCGCCACTGCGCCTACTACGCCTTTAACCTTTCCGCGGCTACAGGGGCCGAGCTGGCTGGCGGCAGGGAGCCCAGAGCAGAGCGGCGGCAGACCCAGCCAGCCCTGTGTTTGGCTGCTGCAGGCTTCCCGCACGTTCCGGCGCGCTCACAGCCACTGTTCAACTGTGTTCTTCCCAAAAACTGTGTGCCCTCCATGGTCAAAGTGGGTATAGTTTCTGACAACCGCGAAAGAGAGCTTCGAACCTAACAAACGCTTCCAGTTAAACGTTTGTTATAGGCTAAAAAACAGTTGGTTTACAAATGATGGGCACTCTCTGCATATTAATTCCTGTAACTTGTGATTTAGACCGTCGATGGATGCGTCTACAACATATCAAAATTTCTTCAACAACGAACGTATGAGTTTCAAAGTTCATAGTGTGTAGTGCGTAGCAGAAACGCCCAAATCTCGCACACTTCTTGCTACTATATTAAATAAAAAATAATAAACGAAATTTAAAACCAAGATCTGTCATGTATTCGGACTCAGAGTTAAACAAAGAATATATCTGGACAACTCATTTTGCGATAGGCCCGTGGCCCGTGGTCGATTCTCCACGGTATGAAATCGGATGGTAAACGTCTACCACCTTCTTGCTCGCTGTTTTCTTATCAAGCTCGTCACGTTTAGTTCGGTTTACTTTAGTGGATTCCCATCCTCAGTTTTGACATAGGCTTTGGACTGCCACTGTCTGAGTTTAAAACTATTCTTTTACTTTTATTTGCTTTATTATTTTTATTTTTTACTTTCCTTTACTTGAAACGCACACAGTTACCAAAACATCCTAATATATTTTTAGTGACAGATATTTTTTGAAACACAGCACCATGCAGGGAGCCACATCACACTTTCAGAAACTTATGCATGACATTTCTCGTTGTGTATGAGCAGTACATAGTACACAGCGACTCTGAGGAATCTCCATTTTCTCCGTTGCTACGAAGAACCCTGGATAATGTCCGCCTTTATTCTGCAGTGGGAAAGGGATTTCTTCTTTGCTGTACGTGGGATCGTACTTTTACACGGTTGACTATGAAATTTTTCAAGCAACTGACGTATTATTTCCAAGTGCTATATCGCTAGTGGTATCTTCTGTTGCTTTTGTACTTCCAAAATAGTTTTTGCATTAAGCACACACAAGTCATTCAACTGAAAGAATACTTTCTTGTCCCACTTCCTTGTCTTTCGGATGCAATATACAGCAGATAACAACATGTCTGTCTTATCAACTGCACCCATTGACAATGCAGGTAGGTTTCAGTTTGTTTTGGCATGTCGTATTTTCGTTTATATCTGTCTCCACAACCTCTGATCCATTTACAGTGGAAAGCATCCAGGCTTCTTTCTTATCCATCCATTTTAGTGCCATTAATGTTCCGCAGGAGTTGAACTATACTTCCGAACTTTTCAGCTTATGTGGCAACGGTGACAGATGTTTCTTGTTTTTGCGTACTGTTTGTACGTTTATTATGGAGCCACAGGAATAATTCGTGGCTCGAATATCAACTGTCTAAATAAATGGTATTACCTTTGTTAAGGTATGGCAATAAGAAACTCACAAAAACATCCACTGATTTTCCGCAATCAGCATTTCTAGCGTCTATTTCCGTGGCGGCACCAGCGTAGACAATATAATCCTAAATATAATTAGTTTGTACGTCACGGAGGACGAAAATTTTAGCGCGAAAACGGCTACGTTTGTTTGGTATGTGCTGCTTAAATTTGAGCCTTCCTTTGAAAAGTAGCAGACTTTCGTCGATCACTAGATTTTCAAAGAGTACTATTGCCTCACTGAATTTATTTTTTGTGTAATTTACGACGGCACGTATTTCTACAAGAACATCTTGAGATGCAGTGGAATTGTCATTGAAGTGCAATAAACGCAAGATCAACTTGTACCGGTCCCTAGCCATTATGTTAGAAAATATTGATCTTTGAAGCAAAGAATATGTGGACTAATATTCATTCACTTTTAACTTTTTACTTCTAGACATAAGCAGAGAACATGCTAACAAGCAATAAAATTGTGCTGGTTCTTTATGCTTCTATGGCGCTAATCTCCTGGGTACTTTCGTCATTTTTCTCAATAATACATTTATAATAATTATTCATCAATGTACAGATGACGTGAAGTAAAAAAAACCTAAATGACTTGCTGACTCTTCCTTTTAACCTGCTAAATGTGTTTACAAAACGGTGTCGTTTCGTCACTGGATGATTGTCCGTCTAGTCATATTTTCACTCATGTCATCATATTTTCACTCACGTCATCAGCTTTTCCGTCTTTAGAGGAAGAATCTTCTATTCGTAATGTCGAGAATTCAGCAATACCTCCAGACGCACCCAACTCTTTGTCGGAAGGAAGCTCCGAAGCATCTCTACAATCTTCGTTGCAGGTATTCCTAAGAATTTCCTTGTCCGAAAAAATTGTGTCCCGACATGGCAAAGGCTACACAAGCGAACGCTGTCGTCCCACTAGAAGCGAAAAGAGGACTGGCCGATTGGTAGACTTGTCAGCAGAAAGAGCCCAGTGGAGGTGAAAACTAAAGCGCTTTTCTAGATAACAGAGAAGACCAGATAATGATACTGTTGTGAGGAATGCGGACAACAGCGAGTAACCGTTCTATTGTGTACGTTTACCTACCCTAGAGCTCGGGCGTATGTGAATGCCACGAGCCATCCGGAATTTCAATCTGCAGGGCATACACGAATACCAGTAGCCACCTGGACTTCTCACCGGCTGGGCGTGCATCCACGCCTGTAGCCCTCCGGTGTTTCTACCTGGCGGCCATATATATACGCCCGCAGCAGCGAAAGGGCTACCTTATAGAAATTCCTCTTACAAAGTGTTAAAGATCAGAATGCGCCACGGCATTCATAAAATGACTACTTAAATTCCAACAGGTAGGTGCGAAATAAGCTCCCAACTCAATCGTTAACAGCCATCACACTAAAGCCAGAGGTGTTTAAGAAAGTAAGACACAATAAAGTTATGACTGTTTAACAGCTCCGACCTCGAATTGTCAGCAGACCGGCATGAGGCGGCTCGACTTTTTCCAACACCGGCACATCGGTCGGTCGGTCGCTAAGAGAGCAGCGCCAGACCCGTGGTTGACCAGGGCACCGGCAACCCGCCCCAAGCTCTCGCCTGTTAACCAGGGAGATGACACTGGCCCCCTGATGGACGTCTGAAACATACTGTATGAACAAGTTGTTAAACACATAATGATGAACCATTACAAACTGACAACAAACCCATTCCACGAAAGGGAAGTGAGAGTGGCATTCCTACATTGGTCCGCAGGAACTCTGTCTGTACTCATTAGCAATGGCTTTGAATTCAGATTACAAGAAACTGGGAACATCAAGAACCTCGGAACATCCATACCGGGCACCAGACCCAAGGCAGAATATTACGCCTACAAGAGCACTGCGATCTGTCTCGTGGACACAACTATGTAACGTTGTGACTATCACATATTATACTACTTTGTTGTATTGGGTGGTTGTAGAAATGTAAACATGGACTTATCAGACGAAACTACTCACCACATTGAGAAAGTGGAACTCGACACATGAGTTGCCGAGAACTCTTGGATGGGAATTAGTGCCTGAAGGCTGTCGCTCCTCACGGCAGTGATATCTGCGTTCAGACATCACACACGCGAACACGACGGTAGTAAGCTGACTGATGAAGGCATCGCCCCCCTCCTCGGCTCCACACATGCCACTCGCCGCATCCACTCCAAGTTCTTGACTGCCTCTGCTCTTGGCCCAGTGTGGCGCCCCCTCTGTATCCCATGGCCTCACTCGCTGCCAACGTACACTTGCACCATCTCTCTGACTTTCCTCATATCACCAACGAGCCAATTGTGAATGTACGGATCGCTACCCAGCCCGCTAGCAATTTACCGAACAGAGCGCTACAGCTCATCCTTCTCCACCAAAAACCTAACACAGCACGTCATTGATTTTATGTCAAACAAGGAACAGAAAATTTAGCTCCCTCCCCTTACCTTGTTGACATGTGCTCTAGGCAACTTCCCAGCACCAATGTTAAATACCAATAGCGTAAAGGGATAAAGAAACTTGGTTTACCTCACAAGGTTTTACAAAGCGAGGTGCCACTTTATCAGACATTGGGGTCTTACTTTGATCTCAGGGAGCAAGATCTTAGATGAAATCTCCATCACCGTCACGCATCTTAAACTCGTTTTGCGACGATTGTAACAGCTTTTCTGCCTCTGTGGCGTAATAATAACATTTTAGCACTCTTGTCACCAGTTCTCCTGAATCGGACCAGGTGGCACTTTAACAGGGAGCAGGTTCTTAACAGATCGCAGGTTGGCCAAGGATGACTTGAGACTATGAGCAAACATCTAGGAAGTGAAGGAGGTTTTTACATGCTACATGGTTAGAGGAATTCCACGCCAAATTAAGCCATCGTACTACAGAACCCCACTTGTGGCTTGAATGAGAATGGGAAATAATTAAGGCTGCCTTCAGATTGTAGTTCACTTTCTCTGCAAATGAAGGCTGCAGACAGTATGGTATAGCTGGGGAGTGAGTTGTCACACTGTCGAAGGAGAATCTTTTAAACTATTGTGAAAGTTTAGCAGGAGCGTTGTAAATGACAAGTAGGGGGAAGGTTGTGGTGATATATTGGTTAATGCTTTGAAATATGCAAAGGGATGTACAATTTGTGCTATTAGTTGATGTACATTGTTTCAATCTGACAGAGAGTACAAGCTGTTAGTGTGATGCCCCTTGTAAAAGCCCCATGTACATTTGGTGCATGTCACGGTAACATTACTAAACAGTTATGGTAAATATCAAAGTGTGATTGTATGTGTGTGCTCACTGCAAATTTATTAACGCAGGCAGTTGCCGAAAACAGAGATGATGCTGTTGTAAATATTGCCATTTTTGTCATTTTAGATGGATTCAGGTTGTTTTGTTTGGTGCTTGTATATTTGGGGCCTTTCAAAGATATCTAGTTTTTTGCCTTTAGGTTGGATGTGTAGGATGCTGATGCTTTCGTTGTTTACATGGTGCTTTGTTTCATACAAATGACTGGCTATTGCACATGTGAGTTATTTTTTGTCCTTTAGTGCTGTCATATGTTTTTTGGATCTAATCTCAAATGATCTACCTGTCTAGCCTATGAAGAAGTAGCCACAGTCCAACATTCAATTTTGTACACACTTGTGTGATGAAGTGGGCTTTGTTCGTCGCTGTTGTGAGTTAACTTCCGTCCAATCTTGTTGTCTGTGGTGAAGTATATGTTTGTGTCTTTTAGTTTTAACACATCGGCAATCAGATATGAAATATTACCTAGAAATGTAAACAAGAAACTGAAATAATAAAACAAATAGGAATTGAAAATGGTTACAAGAGCTCCTTGATAGGCACTCTAAAACACTCAGTGATGGAAAGCAATCGCGTCACAAAAAATAAAAAGATAACGCCTTCCACATAGTCCCATTTCTAGGTAATAATTAACACAGCACAACCTGCATGGTCAATCAAAATGTTCAAATGTGAGTGAATTCCTAAGGGATCATACTGCATAGGTCATCGGTGCCTAGACTTACAAACTACTTAAACTAAGTTAAACTAACTTATGCTAAGTACAAAACACACCCCCATGCCCCAGGGAGGACTCGAACCTCTGCTGGGAGTGGCCATGCAGCCTGTGGCAGGACGCCTCAAACCGCGCGGCCGGGGGTGATCTCTAATATTCTCCCTCGGCCTATACTACACGTAGTAATAACGCACAGCAAATGCCCACTGGTTGTCTGACAACCCATTAGGCGACACATGTATCCCAGCGGTAGTGAACGGGCTAATAAATGAACCATTTCCTGTCGGTGATTTGATACACATTAGCTCGACCAATAAGCTACGTGGATATTCCTTCGTCCTGTGGGAACATGGCAGAAAGGCCTTGGCTGAGTTAATGGATCACCTGAACAGCGTTCACAGAAACATACAGTTGACGATGGAGCTAGAACATAAGAAATGTGTTCCTACTTTGGACATGCTAATAAGTGGAAATACAGGTGGTCGCCTAGGACACCCACTCAGATCTGTACCTTTATGCAACGAGCCGACATCACTTTCGCAGAGATGCTCTGCAACAGCTTAGGCTGTATGCTGCCAAGAAAAGAGTACAGCGGAGCGCAGACTGACGTGTATTGAATGATACAGCAATCCACAAATAAGAGAAAGGGAAAGAGGAACAGAAACTTACCTTTATTCCCTGTGTTGGGACTCTCTATGAAAAAACTGGGAGAAACTATGAAAAAAATGGCTGTTTTTCGATCACTATGAAAAACGAAGATTATGTTTAGGTCGGGAGAGGACATAATTCACTTGCGAATGCCAGATTTATATGACATTTCTCGAAAGTGTAGCCGCCAGAAAAAAGCAACACAGCATCTCGCAATGGTGGATGGAATACATTAGTTGCTTACGTCTGGAGTATAACGACAAATGAGCACTTGCTAAAGTGAGCCTCAACGAGAGCTTACGTTAGAATTTGAGAAAGCAAATAAGTTGTGCCGAGTTAGTGAATTCTGGGAGAGCATCATCAACTAATATAGTGAGATTAGGTTTCATAACGGTCTCTTCGATAGGCAAGAGCCATCAGCTAAGTTTGGCAAGGGACCCTTTGGTGGCAGCAGCCTTACGCCGAGTCCACAACCAGCAGTTGAGGCTTCGAGAGTCTGGCGAGACTGAAAGCACCGATGGTCCAGTGATGGTCCACGCCCGCCACCACACGGCACACCTGGGGAGAGACGGCCACCACTCGGGTGTATACAGGACGTAACTACTGTAAGTGCAGGTAATCCTGTTGATGACGGCGGACGGTGGTATGAACGACATTACGTCAGTATTCACGTCATCAGCAGACTCATAATTATAGCATTTTACGCTTTTAGTTTGGTTAGCCTCTTCAAGTATGTGTGGCAACGGGAAGCCATTCATGCTTATTTGCCCTGGGCAGCAGGTCATGTTTTGAAGTGTGCACACTTGGACGTAAAACGGGTAGTCTACACTGAAGCGTGTAGTCAACTTAGTGATGTTGTTAAGACAGTGAAGAAAACATCAGTTCGTTAAGTTTGAGACGTCTTTGTGAGAATACTGTACGATGGAGAGAAAACAACCAACACCTTCATGGGCGTGCTTATCAAGCTACCACAGCATTTATATCCGTTACACCCTGTATATGGGACACCCACGCAATCTCTAGATTTCGCGACAAGGTGATGGGAGTAACGTTCATCAAAATGTTCCGGAATTTCACGGATCGAACTCCAAGAAGATATCGACAGTGCCAGTAACGTTTACGCAGGAGCACGGAACATTTAAAAGATCAATAGAGAAATATTACAAGCAAGAATTATTATTCTGAGACAGATCTTTGAAATCGATAATGTCATTCTGTAAGATAAAGAGCTTTGGTAAACACAGAAAAAAGTAGCAATTGTTATGAATCTGCCCAGAAACAATAGAAAATTCCACTTTAAAATATGTCTGGTTCAACGAGACATTAAAGTACTCAATACAGTAGTGACGTTGTGTTGCAAAACTCTAGATTTAGGAATCTATTATGTAGGAACAGGGTACAGTACTTTAGTATACTAGTACGTTGCGTTCTATCTGGGTCCTACACCTGAATCATTCATTTTCACAGGAAAAACCCGTAGTTAGTAAGCTAATTTATTTCCATAACAAGTAATATATCTTATCTTCTTTGTTTCTCTCAGATCCTACAAACCTGATTTTTACATAATTAACTTCAAACTGCCCCTCCCAAACCCCAAAAAAACCTGATTAGTTAACGAATCAATTTCCCATTGAAAAATATCTTCAACATTACTTTGTAAACGAATTAATATTGACATATTGTGCTGACTTAAGAACAGTCGTATACTTCTTAATGAGTATAATAAGGCAGCGTTTTAAATATGTCAATAATTATACTGTTGTTGTTGTTGTCTTCAGTCCTGAGGCTGGTTTGATGCAGCTCTTCATGCTACTCTATCCTGTGGAAGCTTCGTCATCTCCCAGTACCTACTGCAGCCTACATCCTTCTGAATCTGCTTTGTGTATTCATCTCTTGGTCTCCCTCTACGATTTTTACCCTCCACACTGCCCTCCAATACTAAATTGGTGATCCCTTGATGCCTCAGTCATGTCCTACCAACCGATCCCTTCTTCTGGTCAAGTTGTGCCAGAAATTTCTCTTCTCCCCAATCCTATCCAATACTTCCTCATTAGTGATCTATACATCTAATCTTCGGCATTCTTCTGTAGCACCACATTTCGAAAGCTTCTATTCTCTTCTTGTCCAAACTAGTTATCGTCCATGTTTCACTTCCATACATGGCTACACTCCATACAAATACTTTCAGAAATGACCTCCTCACACTTAAATCTATATTCGATGTTAACAAATTTCTCTTCTTCAGAAACTCTTTCCATGCCATTGCCAGTCTACATTTTATATCTTCTCTACTTCGACCATCATCAGTTATTTTGCTCCCCAAATAACAAAACTCCTTTACTACTTTAAGTGTCTCATTTCTTAATCTAATTCCCTCAGCATCACCAGAATTAATTCGACTACATTCCATAATCCTCGTTCTGCTCTTGTTGATGTTCATCTTATATCCTCCTTTCGAGACACTGTCTATTCCATTCAACTGCTCTTCCAAGTCCTTTGCTTTCTCTGACAGAATTACAATGTCATCGGCGAACCTCAGAGTTTTTATTTCTTCTCCATGGATTTTAATACCTAATCCGAATTTTTCTTTTGTTTCCTTTACTGCTTTCTCAATATACAGATTAATAACATCGAGGAGAGGCTACCACCCTGTCTTACTCCCAACCACTGCTTCCATTTCATGTCCCTCGACTCTTATAACTGCCACCTGGCTTCAGTACAAATTGCAACCAGCCCACCGCTCCCTGTATTTTATCCCTGCCACCTTTAGAATTTGAAAGAGAGTATTCCAGTCAACATTGTTAAAAGCTTTCTCTAAGTCTACAAGGCGGTACTCTGTCAAGCTCTTCACGCAGTATCGTATCTCCCATTTCATCTTCATCTACATCTACATCCTCTTCCATTTCCATAATATTGTCCTCAAGTACATCGCCCTTCTATAAACCCTCTATATACTCCTTCCACCTTTCTGCTTTCCCTCTTTGCTTAGAACTGGGTTTCTATCTGAGATCTTGATATTCATACAAGTGGTTCTCTTTTCTCTAAAGGTCTCTTTAATTTCCCTGTAGGCAGTATCTGTCTTACCCCTGGTGAGATAAGCCTCTACATCCTTACATTTGTCCTGTAGCCATCCCTGCTTAGCCATTTTGCACTTCCTGTCGATCTCATTTTTGAGACGTTTGTATATCTTTTTGCCTGCTTCATTTACTGCATTTTTATATTTTCTCCTTTCATCGATTAATTTTAATATTTTTTCTGTTACCCAAGGATTTCTACTAGCCCCCGTCTTTTTACCTACTTGATCCTCTACTGCCTTCACTACTTCATCCCTCAAAGCTACCCATTCTTCTATTACTGTATTTCTTTCCCCCAATCCCGTCAATTTTTCCCTTATGCTCTCCATGAAACTCTGTACAACCACTTGTTCTTTCAGTTTATCCACGTCCCATCTCCTTAAATTCCAACCTTTTTGCAGTTTCTTCATTTTTAATCTACAGGTTATAACCAATAGATTGTTGTCAGAGTCCACATCAGCCCCTGGAAATGTCTTACAATTTAAAACCTGGTTCCTAAATCTCTGTCTTTCCATTATATAATCTGATACCTTTGAGTATCTCCAGGGTTCTTCCATGTATACAACCTTCTTTCATGATTCTTAAACCAAGTGTTAGCTATGATTAAGTTGTGCTCTGTGCAAAATTCTACCAGGCGGATTCCTCTTTCATTTCTTATCCCCAATCCATATTCATCTACTACGTTTCCTTCTCTCCCTTTTCCTACTACCGAATTCCAGTCACCCATGACTATTAAATTTTCGTCTCCCTTCACTATCTAAATAATTTCTTTTATTTCATCATACATTTCTCCAATTTCTTCGTCATCTGCTGAGCTAATTGGCATATAAACTTGTACTACTGTAGTAGCTGTGGGCTTCGTATTTATCTTGGCCACAATAATGCGTTCACTATGCTGTTTGTAGTAGCGTACCCACATGCCTATTTTCCTATTCATTATTAAACCTACTCCTGCATTACCCCTATTTGATTTTGTGTTTATAACCCTATAGTCACCTGACCAGAAGTCTTGTTTCTCCTGCCACCGAACTTCACTAATTCCCACTATATCCAATTTTAACCTAACTATTTCCTTTTTTAAATTTTCTAACCCACCTGCCCGATTAAGGGATCTGACATTCCACGCTCCGATCCGTAGAACGCCAGTTTTCTTTCTCCTGATAACGGCATCCTCTTGAGTAGTCCCCACCTGGAGATGCGAATGGGGCACTATTTTACCTCCGGAATATTTTACCCAAGAGGACGCCATCATCATTTAATCATACAGTAAAGCTGCATGCCCCCGGGAAAAATTACGGCCTTAGTTTCCCCTTGCTTTCAGCCGTTCGGAGTACCAGCACAGCACGGCCGTTTTGGTTATTGTTACAAGGCCAGATCAGTCAATCATCCACACTGTTGCCCTTGCAACTACTGAAAAGGTTGCTGCCCCTCTTCAAGATCCACACGTTCGTCTGGCCTCTCAACAGATAACCCTCCGTTGTGGTTGTACTTATGGTACGGCTATCTGTATCGCTGAGGCACGCAAGCCTCCCCACCAACGGCAAGGTCCATGGTTCAGGGGGGGAATTATACTATATAAACGTAAAAAGTTTCTTGTTGCCCTTGGAGGCCCATGCCTAGACAGATTGCAGCTGTGCCCAGGTGACCTTTTGCTGTTTTGTGATAAAGAGTGGGATCTTGTTTCATTATGTATCTTAATATATTATGGGTTGTACGAAAATTTTCATATACTACGTATGTGGTATCTTAGAGATAAAATAACTCATTAAAAATAGTCAGCAGATAAATAATAATAAAAAAACTGCCGAAACATTCGTCGCTCCTGCTGTGTGACCCAGAAACAGGTTCTCACTGCTTCCATTCAAAGTGCTAACTCCCTCCCTATTGCTTCTCTGTCCGGGTGTGTTTCTCTCGTAAGATGAATATGAGCCTACGTAGAGTAACATAATCATCGGATAATTAATTCCGATTGTACGAAGCACGATAAAATGTAACATTGATACCAAAGTCTTTGAGAAAATACGAAATCTTGTAATGGGCAAACAAAAATATATGGAGCAGAAAAAAATACGTGTGGCTTTTATTCTTCTGTGTTGACTTCGCGGTTCCTGCGGTGGCTATTAAAATGACACCCACCTTAAGAAATATTACTTCCTTAAAATATTACTTCCTGCCTACACTATGTCAGTTTCAGACCACCTCATTTTTCATGTTTTAATCAATGTGTTGCTCTTGCATTATGAACGTACCATTGAGAGATAACTCAAACCTTCTGCAACGTTCCTCTCAGTCGCAACACACTTTTCAGGCACCTCCCAGATGTTACTCCAGCGATCATAAATGCCGAGGAAGGCTCAGTGGAAACTCTCAGCCGTAACTACTCAGGCAAATGGACTACGTGCTCTGGGGAATCAGGTTAGTGCTTTCATAGATAACAATACCGAATGACAAGTAATGTAGGTCCTCCTCAGTTTCGTATTTTTGCGTGAATGCTAAAATATAGTTTATTAAGATGTCGGGTGACGATGCCTTTGATATACAGGGCCTGTTCAGATTATCTTTATTTAAAGCTGGCAGGACGAGTCACAAACTTCATTAAAATCTCTTGAAACAGTAACAGCAGACGTAACATAGCTTGATATCGTCGTAAATGGTTTATTCAGACAACGTTATTAAGCAAGCTCTGTCTAATTCGGTGAACAAGTACTATTTATTTTTAATTATAATTAATTTCAAGCACTCACAATTGAAAACAAATGTCTTGACACTTTATATTCGTCGTAATCAAGTTTTCACGTCAGATTACAAGCAGAAAGTCAAAGAGGTTGTCACAATCTAGTCGGTCAAATTCTTCAAATAAACGACCGATCGCTCTGTGCTGCGATCGGAAGTTAACTTTTTCATGAAAATTGTTTAACTGCTGTCGAACTGAGCTTGTGTTCAAAATTATAGAAAGTGCAGTCTAGTATTTTTAAACCAATCGCCCTCAAATGTAAGATCGTAACACTTCAGTACTTGCACTTCCTAAAATCCTTAAATAAGGAAGCTGAACCAGAGATTACTTTTGATTCTGTTTTATTTGTAACTCCTACAAAACTAAACTTTGACAGATAATACTTTTCGACAACAATCATAAATGTAACCGTGATTCTGATCGAAGGAGATCTAACAGAACAGAAGATATCGCTACAGTCTAAAACATATGCCATTAAGAACAAAACACTGGCAACTGAAACTCCTACCTGTTATTCTGAAGCCTTTAGCTTCTTTGAAAAATGTACATTATTGTTTCATGTTCATAAACATGTAAATTAAAAAATTACTTAATACCTCATCTAAATAATTAAGATTAAATGAAAATAAATATTTCAATTATTATACTACGAAAAAGTGGCTTCAGTAACCTCCACCCACGTAGTTTGTAATTTAGTACGGAAGAAACAAATCCACACCAGTGGTCATTAAAACTATAGGACCTTAACCTTGAAGGCATCATGCAATAAGCGGCAAATTAACTGAAGTGCGCCACATGATTTAACATGCAGATGGTTTCGATATCAGCGCAAACGCACGACGTGGATAGGAATACTGCCATCTACATACTGAATGTAACTGAAGAACATGCATAGGGTCCCTTGTTTACGAACCGTATTTCCACGTTATTTGTTTCTGAGATGACTGAGATACGTCTCGTGTAAGAAGGAGATGTAACAGAATCTGCCGGATGTCGACAACATCAGAATCTTGGTTTATGAAGACTGCATCTTATTGTTCCACAATACTGCTGTTTGCGTTAATTGGAGTCCCTCGACAGTCATGAGACCATGGAACTGATATGATCAACAGGTTCATATCCAATGTCATGCGAGGTATCTTCGACAATGGGAGGACCCTGGGGTTTCAGGGAGCAGATAAACTGGCAGGCTGGGAAAAACCCATGTGCATTTGGTCAGTGGAGAGGAACGTGATATTGGCCACAACGATGGAGACCAGAGACTACTACACTTACCAAATAGACCAATGACCAATATCTCGTAAAACCTAATCCAAGAAAGCTGTAACGTAACTAAACACATTTACAGAAGGGGAAAGACCGATGTGTGCTTGTAAACATGCCCTCAAACAGACAAGTAGTATCTGAGTTACGAATTATCTATGGTCTCCAAATAATATGAAATTTAAAAATTAAAACTCATATCATATCAATGCCTTCGGCGAAATGAATGAACAATATCCCAATAGAGTATGTAGAGCTCAATCAGCAAGTATCAAAAGAATTCTTGCCTATACAAGATAATTTAAACTATATGACAGAATATGCAACACTCAGTTCTACACAAAACAAATAATAAAGTGAAGAAAGTATTGGGATCATAATAAATTAGGCTCCTGTATTTATGTGCAAATATATTAATCTTACATATTTGGAATTTTCACACAGTAAAACATCATAAACTAAAGATTACATTGACAATACTGTAGTTCATGAGAAATCTAGAAGACTCAACAAAAACTTAGTACATTATCTTAAAGGTGACAAAAGTTAGGCATTGTCTGGTACGTCATATATATAAAATGATATGTGTTTGGTAAACTGACCATCTTGCTTCTGCAACACTTGTTCAGGAGATCTGGAGCAGTACAGACGTATGTATATGTGAGCAGTGAATAAGTCGCGATCTGAAGTATTTGTAATCTTCCAAGTAAAAGTTTGTGGACTTGTGAAATTACCAGCGCATTTATGGCAGAAAACGTAAGTAATTTTTAAGGAACAAATCATGTGCATTTAGAACTATCAATAATTCTTGTAAGTTTGATATTCTCAAGAGTTTTTCTGAGTATGCAAGTATTCTGAAGTTTTAAGAATACCTGTGAGTTGGGCAAACGCAACACAGAATAATATATTTCCATGAATCAGCGAGGTTTTGGACTTGTACTAATATTCGTATACTGGACAGACTTAGCATCAACTGTACTTAAAATAATGCCATGAAATTTAGCTAATGCCGAACATTTTAACATCCAACACAAGTTGCAGGACTTAAGAAGAACTTGGTAGTAAGAATCATCATTACTTTACACATTTTATCTTATTTTTTTCAATTTTTTTAAGTCCACAACATTTTCCCAGTACCAGTTTCCTGATGTTACTATGACAGTATAGTTGGTACTGTGAGCTACGTACATGTGCTGCTACCTTCAGTCAGCGTCAGAAGTGGTGGTTTTATGTCCACATTTTTAGCGAAAACTATATTACACGACTCACTATCAAAATTGAATTTTTTTGTTTGTGAATAGGAGGATTTGGGTTGGATCAACTGACCGTTAAGTAAACAGACCAGCATAGATGTGTTGTTCTGTACTGACAGTGTTAGACATCGTAAGAACCAAACGCTTAATTAGAGAGATATTGAGGTGGGAATGCTAGTAAGAATTCAACTGACTTTATCGTACAAAGCAGGGCATCATGCCGACAGAAACCGTATTTTATCTTCAGAATGTATTAAGATAACGAAGGACTTTATGTGAATCGTTCTTCACTTGATAATAAAAGATTACCTTCATGTCAAAAAATTGGCTAATGTCGATGGAGCTCTTGGTAAGGCACTTGCTTTGTCAGTTTCCCAATTACTATATTCTGTGCTTGCAGCAGAATTCATGATCTTTTACCCTATTTCCATCTAACACTGTTAAAAGCCTTTTCCTGTCCACAAAATTCCTTAGCTGTAGAAATTGTTTGAGCTAGAAAACGATAATTCTACCATACTCTAAGGATTTCCATCCATTCTAACTCAAGATCCTTTGATTTTTTATACTGCTTAAACATCTTTGGGGTATGTGTATTACTCAGAAGCGAGAATAATTTTGTATTGCATTCAAAATTGAATCACCTGCAGTTTTCCATCTAGTTAATCCAGTCATTTATGTAGTAAATGAAGCTGGTGATAGTGGGGACTGCTCGTAGCTATAAGTAAGGAATCATGATCAGCCTGATCATGATTCAGCATTGGCAATAAAGTTCGAAGAAAAAATATTTTCCGTGCTGAGGAGGGAAAGAACTAGTTTATAGTATGTTAGAACTTGGAAGTATGTAATATTGAAGTTCTGCAGGAAGAGAATAATTTTGAGTTTTCACCTCGGATGTGACGAGTGTGTTGCATTAGAGTTTAAAATATAGGTAGGTCTCTGAGACTACATTGGGACATGGTGATTATGAAAACTAAACCGGGAAAACGAGGTTTTGTGCTGCATTACGAAAGGTACGTGGCATCAGGCTGTTGAGGTTATAAACTGAACAATAGAGAATTTCTTTATTTACACTTTGCTGGGAATGGAAGAAGTACAAATGTCCATCATTAGCGCTACTGGAATTAGAGAAGACTAAATATCTTTCCAGACAGATTTACGTCGAGTGGTAGTGTTTCTTATTAGATAACGTGAAAACTGTATTTTCACACATCCTACATGTACTGACATCTTAGCACATGTTAGAGAATTTGCCAGTAACATATATAATCTGAAATGATTATGGGCCAGTGTAAATCAGCGCATAGAGATGGTTATTGTGTAGTTTTCAATGGCAGTCTGCTTTACATGAAAAGATAATTATCAACCTTGCGATATCACAGACTATATAATTTCACTCCTAAATAAGGTTTTCTATGTTGATAATTTATATAAAGAAGTGAATGTGTTTCAACATGAAACGTTTAGAATAACATTGCTGAAATTTACAATGATTTTTTTTTTTTAGTTCGACCTGTTCGTTGAAAATAATGTCTGGATGTTCCGTCATATACATGAAACTCTCTATTTCTTGTAAAACATTTAGCAAAAATCCTTTTTCATTGGTGGGTGTAACTGACAAGCACTGTATAGTGTTACAAAAATGTTATTTTAACTTTTAGGCAATGAAGAAAATGTTATGACAGTGATATTCAGATGTTTCCAGAATGAGATTTTTCACTCTGCAGCGGAGTATGCGCTGATATGAAACTTCCTGGCAGATTAAAATTATGTGCTGGAACTGACTCGAACTCGGGGCCTTTACCTTTCGTGGGCAAGTGCTGTATCATCTGACCTACCCAAGCACGACTTAGGACCAGCCGTCACAGCTTCTATTCTGCCAGTACCTTGTTTCCTGCCCTCCAAACTTCACAGACGCTCTTCTGCGAACCTTGCAGAACTAGCTCAGATTGTAGAACAATTGCCAGCGAAAGGCAGAGGTCCCGAGTTCGAGTTTCAGTCCAGCACACAGTTTTAATCTGTCAAGAAGTTTCAAATTCAGATGTGATATAAACATCGTTTTGAAAATTCCTCGTGTATATTCTAATGTATATTTGCTTCTAGTTTCCATACGTCAACTTATAAAGACATTGTCGACTAAATTTACAGGACTGACCCATGGAATAGCAAATTTGTGATCTCATTATGTTTTTTTAATGATGGTTTTTATCAGTATTGGTTTTTAGAGCTATAAGTTTAATTTGATCAGCTATTTTTCCTCAATGTAGGGAATATTTTTACTATTTGACAGAAAAAGGAAGTATAAAGGCCAAATTAGTAAAACTAATAATTGGTATATGACAGAAACGTGTCCAAAACAGACTGTATCAAAAGAAAGCTAAGGTTACTCAGCGAAAAAAGTCATTCTCAACAAAGACACCTAAAATATCAAATCAATGTCCTATTTCTAGGTAAAACTGAACTTTTATTTAACAAAGAAAATTTATGGACATGACGATCCCATCTTCACCTAAACTCTGGGCCCAACCAAAAATTAATGAAAGCAGCCCTATCACACCAAAAGTAAAGAACTGATTATACTTGCATTCCTACCAAGTCATATTTATGTTATTTTTGATGTTTGCGTTTGGTGTCAAAGGTTAAGGCGTGAACTTGGGCACGCCATATTTGGAGTTCCTTTTGTGAAACCACAGAACCCTGTTTACATATCTTTGTTAATGGATAGTGAAGGCCATGATAATTTCGTGTCATTGAAGCGTCAATTTTGTAATTTATCTGGGCACGAACTGCCACATACCACATCTCTAGCGCCTAATCTTTCTAAATGTATGCAAATTTGTCATCTGGATAGTAACTGTGTTACGTGAAAATGGTCGATGATTCACTGGAAGGATTGATTTGTGGTTAGATTCTTGCGTCTGCGATGGTTAAAAGCGAATGCGTGTGTTTTTTAAACACTTGAATTAGGGTAGAACTACAGTACAGAAAATCGTGGAAACACGTGTAATCGCTAACATGAAAGCAGCGTTAAGAGAGGCAGTGTTAGGAGTGGAACTGGAGCACGAGAGGCAAGGAAATTTCGAAATTTATCGTGAGTTGAAAGTTAGGAAAGCAATTCAGATTCAATTGCAACTGAACGGAAAAATTTAACCCGTTTAAATAACACACTCAATGCATATCGCATTCACTCGTCGGGAAAATTAATAGAGTCCCAGTAAGGAAGACTTTCGATGGAACAAATGTGGCAGCGTGCACACAATTTCCTGGAACAGCAGCAGCACGATGTGGCAGTAGTAAGCGTTTCGGCTGCCATTAGTGGCGTGTTTCTAGCAATCTTGTGTCTACTGCATTTCTGGATAATACGCAAGCAGGAATACGTTGTAGACGTGCCAATACACAATTACCAGTAGAATTGTTGACCAGCATTGTCTCTGGAAGTAATTAGTGTTAAGCGCTCATTTAGCATGTAAGGGCATATTAGGGCTATGTAGCAGATGGTTAAGGATGGAATGCTAGTGTGGGAAGCAGTTGAATGTGGGGGCATTACTCTGTGAGTCGGAGGGGGGGGGGGGTGGTTGTCGTCAACACATAGATAATTAGTTTTGAGATAGTTCAGTGGGAGCGAGTTATTGAAGATTTGGACGGATCTTCTCGGAAGTGATGAGGAATGCTGCGTCAGGAATAAGTATAGTCATGGATTCGTGGAATTCTTGAAAATTTTGGACAGCTATTTCCGGAAGGTAGGAGTTAGGGGAGTGCAACTGGTAGCTCTCTAAGAAGTAAGATGGCAGGGAACAAGTTCACTAAAAATAGCAGATGGGACAATAATGTAAGGAGACTGCTGTCAGCACCATGAATTTGGAACCGGTTTCTACATTCATAAATCAAGAGATGACTCAGTAAGGGAGTTCAAACATGTTAATCACCGTATATCATACATCACTATTCAGACGCAGTGGTTAGACATAACATTTCTAAATGCACACGCACCCACAGAAGATAAGGATGACAACACGAAAGAAGAATTCTACAGCCAACTGGAACAAAAGTACAACTTATTAAGTAGGCACAATGTGAAAATAGTTTAAGGAGATTTTAACGCCAAAGTAGGAAAGGAAGAAATCTACAAGCCAACCATCGGACATTTTAGCTTACACGAGGAGAGTTCAGAGAATGGGGTTCGACTTATAAACCTTGCAATGACAAATGGCCTCCCGATAAGCAGCACAAAATTTTAACAAAAACGCATTCATTTAGCAACGTGGATATCACCAGATGGGATGGTAGTCAGTCAAACAGATCATGTAGCTATCCAGAAACGATTCCAAAACAGCATTAAAAATGTCAGAACCTTTAGGGGAGGTGACTGTGACACAGACCACATGTTCATAATATCAAAAATGAAAGTGAAACTCAAAAGGAAAGTAAATAGAAATAGAGAAGAAATTACAAAATATAACATAGGAAACCAGGTGAAAGTAAATATGAAAGAAAATTTTACAAATGAAATGAAAAGCAACCTAACAAAACTGTGACTGACCAATGCAGAAACACAGGATGTCGAAAGCAGATGGAGACACCTGAAGGGCTGTATTCAATGATGATGATGATGATGATGATGATTAGTGTTTTAGGGCGCACAACAACAAGGTTTTCAGCGCCCTTTACCAAAAGATCAATTCAGAGGCTATCCTTGCGAGAAGTGGTAATGTTCAAATTTGCAAGATTGGACACAGCAAATCAAAACAGGTAGATAAAACTAGAAATAAAAGAGCAGTACAAAACAGGTAAAAATAAGTAAAGGCGGCTGAGTGACCACTTACAAAAAACGGGTGATCAAAAAACTGTACAGCACAGTAAGACCTCAATCCCAATATTTTGGGAAGAAGTCCAGACATCACACAACAGCGTAAAACTCTAGCGACACTCGCCTCATTGTTAGTTAAAAGAGTGGGCAGGTCTGGTGGGAAACTGAAATCTTCCCTCAAACCCGCATATAAAACACACTCAGTTAAAATATGTCGTGTCGACAGCTGTGTCCCACATGTCTGACACGTTGGTGGCTCCTCACGAAGTAACAGAAAACCATGTGTCAATGTCCTATTCTAAGCCGTGTAAGGGCTACTTCCTCAGCTCGCCGTTGTCGAAAGGAGGTGAGCCACGGTCGGACAGAATCCTTCACCGCTCGCAACTTATTGTCCCTCACGTCCAGCCACTGAGCCTCCCACCAACGCATGACCTTTCGAGTCACGAAAGATGTTGTTGCCCGCAGGCGGACGGAACAGCGAGCAGGGGGTGTGATGGAGCAAGCCTCCTTGGCAGCAGCATCTGAAAGTTCATTTCCAGGAATACCTATGTGCCCTGGAACCCAGCAAAAAATTGCCTCCTTACCATGCTGTTGCAAGAGCAGGAGTGCGTCGTGCACTTCTTGCACCATCCGATCGGCTGGGTACACCTGTTCAAGAGCGTGTAGAGCACTCTGGGAATCGGAGCAGATGATGAATTTCGGGCCCCGGTGTCGGCGCGTATGCTCTAATGCTTGCAGAATGGCAAACAGTTCCGCATAGTAAACGGAGAACTGCTCTGGGAGCCCTATCCTACGGACAGTATCGGGAAACACAGCAGAGCAGCCCATAAAATCCCCCTGAATGGCGTTCTAAAATTTCAGTTAGTTTAATTTTAAAAAGGTGGTCCGGGGTACAATACTTCTTGTAAGCAGCCAGATCAAGAAGTAATCTTGACCTTTGCAGTAGCCAGGGAGATCCCCTACTCTATCCCTGGCGGAGGAGCTTAATGCCCTTCAGGTGTACTCGAGACTCTCCTTTGCACGGGTGCCAAACGGCTTTGTTGCCTTCGGACGGTGGCGGAAGAGACGTTCCAGTGCCGGCTGGGAAAAAGTGTTGCACGCCAATGAAAGAGGAGTGGACTTGGCCGTGTACGCGTGCCGTACCACGAGGAGAAGACGCCGAATGGACAGGGGAGGCTCGCCCGCCTCGACACATAGACTAGCAACTGGACTCGTGCGATAAGCCCCCGTTGAAAGCCGAATACCCTCATGGTGAACCACATCCAACATTTTGAGGTAGGAAGGTCGTGCAGAGCCATAAGCTTGACATCCGTATTCCCGTCGAGGTCGCACAAAGGCGTTATAAAGTTGGAGCAGACGTGCCCTGTCGGCGCCCCAGGTCGGTTCACCCCACAACTCATAGTCGTATGGCCAAATCACTGATATTTTAAACATCGCATAGGGTTAGGTATATAAGGATTAATCCTAAGTCGGAGGAAAGCAGCCAGAACGTATTCAGGTAAGACAGGCGAATTGAAAGTCACAATGAAGGTGGCAGACTTCTCAATAACTCCATTATTCCTACGTGTCCTTTGTTCCACGTCTACAATCCCCTGTGTTGCCCATTCTTGCTTCAGCTCTTCTACCTCGATATCCATTAAATCATGGCAGGTGACAACGCCTTTGGTGGAGTTGAGGGAATTGTGCAACTCGACAATAATATCATACTCGCCTGACTTGGTTGACTTTCGAAGCAGCTCCACTTGCTTTGCCCTAGTAGTCTCAACTAACAGGGTACCATTCCTCAGGCGTTTGATAGATTTCAGTGTACCTGCGAGTCCTTCTAAACCTTTATGTATGTAGAAAGGAGACACTTTTTCAAATGAGCTCTCCTTCCTCTTAATCACGATGGAAACATTGCCATTTACGACTCCATGGGCCCTGTTACTCTGTTCTATCAGCATATCTGGAGGACTATCAGCATATCGGCGGGCAGCACACCTTAAGATTGAAGGTTTTCTTTATAGAGGTATGTACCATCCTCGCAATCCAGGCAATCAAGCCAAGATCCCCGGTCCCTGCGACACACAATGTTCCACCGTTGCGCCACACAGTGGTCGCTGAAGCATGCCCAGAGCTTACGGTGTCAGAGGACTGGCGGTGCACATCAGTCCACAGCTCGGTGACCCCGGGTTCGCCAAGCCCGTACCCAGAAAAGAAATGCTGAGTCTCCTGAGGGGGCTGTATTCAAGAAGCAGCTTCCAAAATCATAGGTGAAAGAAAACGACCTAATAAACTTTGGTTTAACAAAAGGTGTCAAGAAAAAGTGCTGGAAAAAAGAAATGCGAGGAATGCATGGATTAAAGAAAGGGACAATATGACATTGAAGGAAAGGTACTATAAACTACGCCCAGAAAAGCAAAGAAACCTAAGACAAGAGAAAAGGAAATACTATAACAATATGATCAGAGAAGCAGAGGATGATTTCCAACCTCACAGGACAAGGCATATGTATAAAAATATAAAAAATCCTTTGTTAAATTCAACAAAAGTGAACAGTTTGTAAAGGATTAGTGTGGGAAAATATTGACCAACAAAAGTGACATACAAAACATATGGAAGACATACTTTTCACAACTTCTCAACGGCAGTGACCCACTCTTACTTTAAATTGGAAGAACCTGATACATTTGATACAGCTGATACAGTTACTACTCCATCAGTAAATAAAATACAGTAAGCAATAAAGAAAGTAAAGAATAATAAGGCTTGTGGCGAGTACAAGATATACTTTGAGTTATTAAGGAATGGAGGCCCACAACTGGAATTAGAAATACAGGCGTTAATAGAAACAATTTAGCAGACGGAAACCATTCCTGCAGATTGGAAAACTGCAATTGTGTGCCCAATATTTAAGAAGTATGATCCACTAGTTTGTGATAACTACAGAGGAATTGCCTTACTTACTACAAAATCGTATCAAGCTGCCTATTAAACAGGCTCATACCAATAACAGGAGAACTGACTGGGAACTACCAATGCGGTTCCCGCAGAAACAGATCCACATTAGGTCACTTATTCACCCTGAGACAAGTAACTGAGAAGGTGTGGGAATTCAATGCAGATGTCCACACATTATTCGTAGATTTTATAAAGGCCTATGATACCATACACCGACAGACACTCCTAAATGTAATGAAGGAATTTAAAATACTATCAAAATTAATCAGATTAGTTAAAATGTGTATCGATGAAACCATGTAGCATAAAGATACCGGTAGGAGAAACTGTAGATTTTGAGGTGTACACTGGACTGAGACAAGGGGATGCCATTTCACCTATTTTATTTAACCTTGTCCTAGAGAAAATTTATAGAGAATTTTCTAAAATCTGTCCAGAAGGGATCCAGTTACAGGATGTGAACATTACAAGACTTGCCTATGCAGATGATGTAACACTAGTAAGTAGTTCCAAAAGAGAATTAATCTGAATGATGCAAAATTACTACAAAATTGCTAAGAAAACAGGATTACATTTTCATGAAAAAAACACAGAATACCTGCCCATAAGTAAGAAAACTAGAAAAGATGCACCTCTGACTGTAGATGGATTCAGTTTCAAGACTGTTGACCACTTCAAGTACCTAGGAAGTATTTTTAGTAATAACAACAGAACAAATATAGAAATAGATGCCCATTTATCAACAGCAAACAATACATTTTTTAGTTTCATCAAAATTCTAAAAAAAAGATCACTTAGCAATAACTTCCAAATCCGCTTATATCAATCGACCATTATACCTGTGATGTTATATGGATGTGAAATACAAATATTTAGAAAGAAATATGAAGAAAAGCTGTTAATATTCCAAACAAAAGCACTATGGAAAAATCTTTGGACTTGTATACGAGGAAAATAAAATGGAATGGAGAATTAGAAGAAATGAAGAATTAAGAGGGCTGTACAAACACCGTAAAATCGTCGAAGTGCTCAAGGGGAAAAGGCTTATTTGAGCAGGCCATATAGCAAGAATAACAGAGAATAGACTACCTACAATGGCATTCAGCAGAACAATAGAAGGAACGAGAAGAAGATGGAGACCCAGAATCAGATGGGGGGATAACATTCGGGAGGACACAATGAGGACAACTGGACAAACAGCGCACTGGACAGGCAGAAGTGGAAGATGCTCATAGAGTAGGCGTATGGTCGATAAGGCCCTTGCCCCAAGTAAAGTAAAGTGAGAAGTTAGGGGAGTGATGACCACATCAGGTAGCAGGCACTGGCAGTGTTGTTGTTGAGCAAAGGTTTCGACGTGGCAAGTTTATGAAACCACTCACAGATGAGGAAGCACGGCCTGGAAGATACTCTGCAAATGGCAGAGGGTTCATCGCACCACCTACACAATTCTCTATTATTCCAATCTCGTGTAGGAAAGAATGAACACCTATATCTTTCCCTACGAGCTCTGATTTCCCTTGTTTTATCGTGGCAATTGTTCCTCCCTATGTAGTTCGGTGTCAACAAAATATTTTCGCATTCGGAGGAGAAAGTTGGTGATTGGAATTTCGTAAGAAGATTCCGTCGCAACGAAAAACTCCTTTTTTTAAATGATGTGCAGCCCAAATCCTGAATCATTTCTGTGACACTCTCCAATATTTCACGATAGTACAAAACGTACTGCCTTGCTTTGAACTTTTTCTATGTACTCCGTCAGTCCTGTCTGGTAAGGATCTCACACCGCGCAGCAGTATTCTAAAAGAGGACGGATAAGCGTAGTGTAGGCAATCTCCTTAGTAGGTCTGTTACAATTTCTAAGTGTCCTGCCAGTAAAACACAGTCTTTGGTTAGCCTTCCCCATAACATTTTCTATGTGTTTCTTCCCATTTCAGTTGTTCGTTATTGTAATATCTAGGTATTTAGCTGAATTTACGGCTTTTAGAGTAAACTGATTTATCGTGTAACCGAAGTTTGATTTCCTTTTAGCACTCATTTGGATGACCTCACACTTTTTGTTATTTAGGGTCAACTGCCACTTTTCACACCATTCAAATATCTTTTCTAAATTGTTTTGCAGTTTGTTTCGATCTTCTGATGACTTTATTAGTCGATAAACGACAGCGTCATCTGCAAACAACCAATGACGACTGCTCAGATTGTCTCCCAAATCGTTTATATAGATAAGAAGCAGCAAAGGGCCTATAGCACTAGCTTGGGGAACCCCAGAAATCACTTCTGTTTTACTCGATTACTTTTCGTCGATTACTACGAACTGCGACCTCTCTGACAGGAAATTACAAATCTCGTCACATAACAGAGATGATATTCCATAAGCACGCAATTTCACAACGAGCCACTTTTGTGGTACAATGTCAAAAGCCTTACGCAAATCCAGAAATACGGAATCAATCTGAAATCCCTTGTCAATAGCAGTCAACACTTCATGTGAATAAAGAGCTAGTTGTGTTTCATAGGAACGATGTTTTCTAGACCCATGTTGACTGTGTGTCAATAGTCTCTTTTCTGCGAGGTAATTCATAATGTTCGACCACAATATATGTTAAAAAATCCTGCTGCTTATCGACTTTAACGATATGGGCTTGTAATTTAGTGGATTACTCCTACTAACTTTCTTGAATATTGGCGTGACCTGTGCAACTTTCCAGTCTTTGGGTACTGATCTTTCGTCGAGCGAACGGTTGTATATGATTGTTAATATGGGGCTAATGCCTCAGCATGCTCCGAAAGGAACCTAATTGGAATACAGTCTGGACCACAAGACTTGCTTTTACCAAGTGATTTGAGTTGCTTCACTACTCCGAGGATATTTACTTCTACGTTACTCATGTTGGGAGCTGTTCTCGATTCGAATTTCGGAATATTTACTTCGTCTCCACTGGCGGCTGCTGGCTCTTACTCTTCGGCATACTACATGTTGACTACAAAGCTACAAGTAATATGGGAAGGATAGATTACTACTCACCAAATCGGCAGGCGTTGGGTCATAGAGAGGTTCGACCAAAATGACTATTACAACGCTGAGCTTTATCGCAAAATTCTTCTTCTGAGATAAGAAACTCAAACGCATTCACACAAGCACAGCCCACACAGACGTGGCCCCTGTCTGTAGGTGCTGGAGCACGACTTGGCGTGAGGCAGGCCCCAGTGTCCAGAGACATGCCTGTGTGAGTTTTGCTTGTCTGAACACGTGTATGATTTCTGTTCCTGGAGGAGAACTTTGACCTGAAGCTCAGTGTTTAGGTTGTTTCTTCATTGTGCATGTCCACAGCTCAATGCCTCCTCATGTTGAGAGTAGCCAACCGTTCTTACCACATTGTAATTCCATTATTTGAATAAACACAAAAATATGTTTACAATCGCGTATGAACACCATAATAAAATTAACTTTTCTACATCTAACTTAAATAGAAAAGTATAGCAGAAAACGACGGCCGCTATCCCACTTTAGACGAAAAAGCGTATAATAAAAACTGCACCTAAATAGAAGTAAAATAAAATTAAAGACAGCATTACGTTAGCATGGAAACATGATAACAAAAAAGTTCAGTTCACTCTTATAAAATATTGGCAAAAAAATTGTCGATAAAATCAGACTTACTAAACTCGTGTGTGGGTGAAGCAGAATATGAAGTTCCGTTTTTCCAGATGATGTAGGTCTGCTTGCCTTACCTTGATGATTGTCGACTCTATCCCTTCAAGTGGCAACCACTACTTCCCTCTCCAGCTGGTTTCGTGCGCCGCCTGTAATGGTTCCGACTATGAATCCCATATTTCCTCTTAACTTTCTTCATTACTACTTTATTTATTTTATTACTTTACCCAGAATGTGTAAATCTTTCAGTCTCTCTCTGAGGTGTAATCAATACTCCTTCAAGATATTCGTAACAGTAAATCTTACAATGAGTGTCATAGGTGGCTTTTGCGGGACAATAATAATACTTTTAGTAATTAATAAATGTATTATGGCAAGGTCAGTTAGCCCATTCTGTTAAATGAACATAAGAACGTGTGCGAGAGAAAACAACCAAACTTTAACTACACTTCATATTCAAGAAATCATGGGCGAGTCGAGTTCTCAAGTATCAGTGTATCTTTTTTAATAGTCGCACCTTTCTATCGATTTCCGATGCACAAAAACAGTGAATATGAAGGCGTTTCTTAATCATGCCTATTTTTACTCTATTGTGCTCCAAATGCTTTATGAAAACATGAGTCAAAGGAAACTCATTTGTCGTGGAAGTGCTATCTTAAGGCTGAGTGTACGCTATTAATCAGTCACATGCTGTGGTGTGCGTACTGTAAGACCTTCAGTAGACACACCATCAGATTATTTGACTTGTCGCTCTAAGGAAGTAGGCAAGTGTCAGCAATATGTCTTGTGGTCTTATCATGGCGTGTTTATCTTCTGCCACTATGTCAGACGATAGAAATGCCACTTGCATGCTTAGAGCAGCAGATTGACGGTGAGCAACTATAAACAGAACTTGATTAATTTTCACACACATTTATGAAAATAATAAAAAGCATAGACATTATGTAACTTGATTGTGGATGCTGTTTACTATTGACAATCTGAAGTTCGTTTGGTCTTGGTACATTAATCTTATTGTCACATATCTTTGATACTTGAGAAAGTGTCTATACATTTATCTTCATGGCTATGTACAGGAATATGATAATCTTATTAGGTGCAGACTGAAACTTGACCATAGACTGGTACAGACTATTGCAGACTGGTGCAGACAAATGCAAACTCGTTATAATACCTCACACATGTTCTACGTTAGCAGCAATCTCATTGGCTGCGTTACATATTAATACGCGGATCGGTGGAAGCAGAATTTGGTCCATCTCTAAGGCAGCGCCATCTTGTAGTGCGGAGACGGACGAGAGCTGCGCCTGTGCTGTTGTGCTTAGCGGGGCGTGCTCTAGTGGAAAAGGTGTGTACATGCTGACTACGCAGAACTATGTACACAACACATGCTCATGATTTTAAATTAATTCTCTTTCTAATGCAAGAATCTTGCATACTATAACTGGGGAACTTTTTTCTCCCATCACAGGTAACGAAGGCAACCTGGAGTGCTAGCCGATGTTGAAATGGCGAATAGATCTTAAGATCTGCAGCACCAGACCACAGCGTCTACAGTGTTTTAGGGTTGACGCCTTTCATAGTTGACACTGAGAAGTATGAGCTACTGTGGACACGTGCTGGTACACTGTACGAAGGTGTTGTTCTCGTCATCAACCTGGCAGTATCTGCACATGTGGTAAGCTCGTTGCAAGATATGTACACGAGAAAAAAGGATTCCATCACCTTTGTGTGGCTGATAGCCCATATGACGACGCATTACGCCACTGCGGTGATGGCGGTCGCAGCAGACCTGTTTGTAAACACCCACAAGTACCAGAGGATCCTCAGTCTGTTGTCTTATCGGGACAGCGGCATCCTGGAGTCGCGCCGTCTCTCCAGTGCAGCGGTGAGGATCTCCAGAAAAGTGGCACTTGCAGGCTCTCTCGCGCTGCTTGTAGCTGCTGTGAAGTTGGAATTTCTTTGCAACAAAGTGAAATGGACACACATGGTAACACTATTCTCATGTGGTATGGCACTTACCGCTGTTGCCAGGTATGTGGGCCTCGTTCTTCTTGTGAGGAGTGAGTTACGCCAGCTCAACCAGTGTCTGAGAGCTACAGCCCGAGTGAGATGCCATCGGCGACCACTTGCGGACCTGTACCGGAAGCTGAGGAGAGTCTACTCTGCACTGTGCAACCTGTCCCAGGAGGTCCTATCGGCCCACCAGATATTCTTAGTTTTATTCATGGTGACAGCGCTGTGCAGTATATCTTGGAATGCGGTTGCCGCTGTATCATTACAGCACCAGAAACAGCTGGTAGTGAGATTTTTTTTCCTAATATCGTGGCATTCGTCACTGGTGTTAGTGGTGACAGTAGCTTCGCACGCGTTGTCCAGGGAGGCAGCGCAGACAGCTCCTGTTCTGTGCCAGCTAATCCTGGGTTCGACTCTCCGCAGCTCAGAAACGGCAGAGCTGCGCCACTTCTGCAGACTCGCCCGCAGCCAGAGTCCCACTCATCAGCTTCACGGAGTCGTTCCTTTGGATACACGGATGTTGTTGGCCTCCTTGTCTTTCGTTACAACTTGCGCCGTGATTTTGTTAACTTTCAGCTAAGTGCTCTGAAAAAAATAAAAAGAACAAAAAAATGGTTCAAATGGCTCTGAGCACTATGGGACTCAACATCTGTGGTCATAAGTCCCCTAGAACTTAGAACTATTTTAACCTAAATAACCTAAGGACATCACACACATCCACGCCCGAGGCAGGATTCGAACCTGCGACCGCAGCAGTCGCGCGGTTCCTGACTGAGCGCCTAGAACCGCTAGACCACCGCAGCCGGCTAAAAAGAGCAGTGAGTTACTGCAGTATTGGTGAACATGGATTGCTCTGCAGTAAAATTCTACAACAGTGATCTATGATTACGAGCTTGTAGAATACGTGCCTATTACATTAATCTTTACCAGACTCTCAGATAGTTATTAGAAGTCTGTAGTGTTGTAAATAATAAGACATTATTTCTTAAAAATTTCCACTTGCTTAGTATTGCACAACACAGCCAAGGGGTACAAATAATGGAAGTTAACAAGTCTGCTGCTCAGTATATCCAGGTATAGTGTGGCTAGCTGCACTCAAACTCAACATGTAATTTCTCATCGGTGGAATCCGTAGGAGACAAATCACAGCTACCGTACTTCTTACACCACGTTACACTTTCAAGCAATTAGTAATTCTTAATAGCAAGACAGAAATGATTTACTTATACAAGGATATAAAGTGCACGAATTTACAATTCTTGAACTACAAAATAAGTTATTTCATTTACATGAAAGAGAAAAGTTCAGGAACAACAACTCGGATGTTTTTAGAAAGACATAGTGTTGCAAGAGACGACAGAAAAGCTGTGTTTCTCAGAAGAAGATGGAAGGTTGACAAAGAGGTTCAAATGCTACATGGACGTACAGGAACAACAGGACACGTCAACAGAAGAAGGCCACGGTCACTAACTAAAGTAGGCATTTAAAAAAAAAAAATTCGTCACTGTCTTCAGTGGGACGTCAAATATGAGCTACTAAAGTTCGCAAAACTTACCCACTACAAAAATTATACTAGTATTAGTCTCGAACATAAATATTACTGCTTCTTAGTTGTTGCATAGAGAAATGGCACCACCACACCACGACAATCTGGAGAAACCATCATAAAACATAGTCAAGCATCAGTGAAACGAAATCCATATCGAGACCTTATTACTTCTCTTGACACAACCCACTTTGCTTCACTCAACCCCAGTGAATCATTTCATTTGTATCACGTGGAGGTACACATTTTCTTGTAGATATTCAACCTTTACAAACAACTCTCAGACAATAATCAGTGCTTGAATAAATCTAAATTCACGTAGACATAGTGCAGAACAATACTAGAAAACAGCACAGAAAATGGAAGGCGAAATATGCACTGCCTCGACAGGAGTGATCTTGAGCTTTCTACACTCGTCATATACACAGTTGCTATGAAGCGCTGAGTTTCAAGTGGTAACCTCACAGCACATCAGATTCACTTTCATCCACACAGCGTACTCACTCTGCCTCAAATGTCGAACAAATAAGGCATCTTTCACATCATATATGACACAGATCAAGAGACAACCACTGCCAATCAAAACTCACTTTTCAACATACTAGGACAGAGCCATCTCTTCACCCAGAAAACTGTGGGACCCGACAGCTACAATAGAAACTTTTGATGAGTATAAATATCCACAACATGTCACATCGTGCCTACATATATCTTCCATAAGGACTGTTTTCTGTCAAAGAAGAATAACTCTCATTCAAGGAAATATAAAATAATGTATAAAGTAAAGACTACACATAGGTGCCATAAATCATCCTAAATATCATTCACAGCATATTGTCGCGTCCCAAGCGTGGGTTTTGCGAGGGATTGAGCGACACGGTTCGTAAACGGGAATTAGCCGGTTGACCTAATTGAGAGGGAGACTTTTGATCTGGCTAAGATGTTAAATTCCCTGGTGTGAAGGTACAAGGCTAGGATGTTGGTAGAAGTAAACTCGTATGGACGTTATAAAAGTTCTAATTTATTCATAAAGAATACAGATCACCCTAACTGCGTAGTGATTGTACCTACAGAATAGCCAAGCCCATTACAGAGACGGTGACTGACTTCCACCGTTCTGGCTGCCTGATAGAACTTTCCAGCACTTTGCTGCCCACACTAGCACCCTACGTCAGAGTCCCGCGGTCGCTGCCTAAACGCTCATCGGCGACTATCTCCAACTGTCTGCCTGCAGCCCGCCCTCAGCCCAAGTCGGCTGCTACTCACGCTGACTACCGTCGCTGCCTAAACCCGAGAGAGAGAGATCCCCGGAGCGGCGTGCCTCCGAGTTTTGTTAGCTCTTCCCTTTCGACCCCGCCAGCGCTTGGGATGACGTAGCGTCGAGTGCAACTTTTCCTTATTAGGGATTGTTTTAGTATTAACTTCAGTACTTTTCTTCAGAAGCTGGGTGGAGGGGTAGAGGGGCCTCTCCCTATATGGTCACGCACTGCGTCCTGAGCCCTTCATTGGCTCCTCATGACGTAGTGCGGTCCCCACCTAGGGCCCTCTTTCTTTCTCTCTCCGCTCCCAGACTTCTCCCTCTATTCAAGAGTGTTGATACTGTAAGTTATTGCTTATTAAGGGACCTGCCCAGAGCGCCCTTTTTATCTTAATAGCTGAGTCTGCTTCCTTGCTTATCACGCGCAGCTGCTTGGACCACCGCCTCGGCTATCTGGCTGAGTCGTTATCTTTTGTGACCCCTCTGACACGCCTGGCGTCCCCTGTTAACTCTATCTCCCCGTATGATTTCTGGTGTATCGTCTGAGAACAACTGCATTTAGACTTGGCTTTTCTGCGGTTACAACACCTCCCCCGCCAGGGAAATTGGCGTTACTCCTCAGAGTAGCGTCAATTGTGACTCTTTTATTTTTTTTTCCATTACATGCTTTACAGATTTGTTTATTACATTAGCATCTGATATGTTATATTTCTCATTTTCATTTAGTAAAGTCAAATTCATTAAACACACAATAATACAATTACATTATACATGCCTAACATTCAGTTATGTCAAATTCATTTGCATTAAAATCAAAAGACACTTTCATTGATACATACATTCACATTTCAATTAGAATTACATTTCAAATACAGTTACATTTCAATTACATATTTCAAATACAGTTACATTTCAATTACACATTTCAAATACAGTTATTTAACGTCTGTTTCTGAAAGCGACCGTATCACCTTGGTCTTTTCCACATCTTTCATAAATTACTATCTCTTCAGTTTCGTTATTACTGTGTCTTCTAGCTGAACTAGTCTCTGGGTATTGGTTCACTATGGTATTTCTTATACATACTTTTCCACAACAATCACTGTCTTCAAAATATTTCCATATACTTTTAAAACAGTCTTTACAACATTTACAGTTTTTACAACAGCATGTTATTATGATTAGAATAACTATTGATACGGCTACATACGTAGTTATGGAGTAATGTGTGAAGTACCTGGAGTACTTCATTTCCTCCTCTTGTCTCTCTACCATCTTCTGGACATCATCCAGTTTTTTTCCTGCGACTTTCAAGTCGTCTAACTGTGTTATTACCTGGTCCAATGGCAAATCTAATGCTAACGTTGAGACATTCCTTTTTTCCTTGTTTACCAAGCAACAATCGAATTCTAGATTGATCTGCGGAACTATGTCTTTCTTCGTCACATTACTCTGAATCACTCTATCTGTTTGTATGAACACTCTAGTGCCATACCCTTCACATTTACTGTAAAAACTAATTTTTCCTACCCCTTTTATTACTAGGTCCTTTGGTGGTTCCCTTCCACACAATACTGTTAAGCCTTCTTCCTTCGGTGCTACATATAGCCATTCGTTACTGTTTAGATGAGTCCAAAGGCTCTGATTCAGTGCGACTATTTTTCGCACACAATCTTCCGGAATTTCTCTTACCGGTTGCAACAATTTGGCTTCGCACTCTTCGTGGTCGAATGTTGACAGCAAGGCGAATGCTTGTTTGCACAGTCTCCTATTTTTACTTAGCTCCTTGCATTTTAGTTCCTCCGCAGAAAGTTTCGCGTACTGCCTTTTGGATTCATCTATTAGTAAGAATTCTTTCTCTGGCTGTATGTACACATATTTACCTTTCATGTTTGGAATTTCTTTTGGTAGTGGGAGTACTCTATACAAATTGAAATTGTTATTATTTATTAATGGAATATTAATTACATATCCTAGTATGCTACCCGAGATGAAAACATCTAAATCAATTATTCTTAACAATAGATAACCTGAGGACTCCGTAAGAGGAACAGGAAACTTTACATCTTTTAGTTCTTCCCGTATTAAACTTAGGTATTTTACAATTTGGACTGGATTAATTATATGAGGCTGTAGTATTCCCTTCTGAGCATTTACAATGGCATTTATCATTTGTTCGTATTCCTCTTCGATCTGACCAAACACTGCCGATAGTTGTAATACTTGCTCTGTTACTGTGGCGAAGGACGCTACACGTTTAAACGCTATATCGGTTTCCTTCACGTATTCCTTCATGAATCGTTCTAGTCTTTGCATACCTGTCTTCAGAACGTGCTCATTTGACTCTAATGTATATACCGTCCTGTTTACTCCCGCCAATGTGGCTCTTACCACTGCCACCTGTTCCTTTGTTAGCCTCAACAACCCTTCTGAGTTTTTCTCCATAGCGTCTATTCTTTCCTTATAGTATGCTGCATCTGCTTCGTCCAACGTCCCGAACAGTATTTTACTTACCTGCCCGACGAAGTTCAATACTCCTCTCTTCCTTCTGGTCTCGTGTTTCGTTAGCTGCTGTACTAAAAGTTGCAATCCTATGATTTTTTCCACATGATGGGTTACTTGTTGGTCTAGTACCCTGCATTCTATTAATCCTACATTTAATTGTGTTAGTGTTTCTCGGCACCTTTGTACCGCTGCCCTACCATACCTCTCTGCATTCTGAAACCTTACTGTTATTATATCTAGATTTACGTATGTGACTATTCTCCAAGTGGTACTGTATATTTCTACCTGTCCTCTATTATCGTAATATAGTCCTGATGAACTCGGAAATGGCGTCACTTGGTACTCATTTGTTGCATGCTCTGATGCAGTGATGTAGTATGCTGTTATCACTATGACGAATTTCACGACCTGCCACTTGAGTGCCATACCTGAAATTTAAAAGAATTGTTTCAGCCTGTTGGCATGTACTTTTGTTTCCTTATTTCTTTTAACTTTTATTACTACGTTAGGACCTTCCACTTTTACTACTTCAAATGGACCTCTCCATTGTGAATCTAATTTCCGAGATCTACCCCGTCTCACCGACTCATCGTGCAGTAATACTTTATCTCCTACCTTGAAGTTTTTTGGATTTTGTTTCATGTCATACTGTTCCTTACTGATTTTCTTACTTCTTATAATCGAGTCTCTGGCCACTCTGTGGGCTTCCTGCATTCTCGCTCTTAGTTTATTTACATACATTTCATAATTGTAACTTACCTGCTGTGTTTCTTGCTGCAGTACTCCTGGTATGTTAACCTTTCTTCCGTATAGTAATTCAAATGGTGTGTATCCTGTGCTGCTGTGTGGTGTAGTGTTGAACACAAAAATTGCATACGGTACCCATTTGTCCCAAGAACTTTGATCTCCTGTTACAAAGTGTCTGAGATACTCTACAATAGTTCTATGACTTCTTTCTAGTGCACCATTTGATTCAGGGTGGTACGCTGTAGTATTTATACGCTTTACCTTCAACAATTTACATACACTTTTAAATACATCACTCAGAAAGTTAGACCCTTGATCTGTTAATAATACTGATGGAATTCCATACCTTAATACTACGTTTTCCACAAATGCCTCAGCTACTGTTTCGGCATCTTGTTTGTCAATTGGGATTGCTAAGGTAAATTTACTCAGATCGTCTTGGAATGTTAACATGTACCTTTTTCCTGTATTAGATACATCTAGTGGACCCACTATATCCATCGCACACTTTCCGAATACTGTTTCTGCTGTGTCTGTAATTTCTAAGGGCATCCTAGTTTTCATTTGCGTGTTTTTATTCTTTTGACACGATGGGCATTTCCTAATGTAATTTTCAATGTCACGCTTCATTCCGCGCCACTGCTTGTATGCTTTAATTCTTTCGAGTGTCCTGTGCATTCCTTGGTGACCTCCCAAGGGATTGTCATGCATTTCCTTTAGTATATTTTCTTTTTCTTCGGGACTAATTTCCTCACCACTATCCGTTTCCTGTTTTATTTCACTCGACACTTGTGCTTGCCGCACGTTTACGGAACTTTCTTCCCCATTTGCTTTTGCTGCCGAGATCTCTGTCTCCACCTTCTGCTTCGCATCTATCTCTTCCTTCCCTTCATGCCTTATTCTACTCAGCGCATCCGCATTACTATTTAACTTTCCTGGCTTGTATATTAATTCATAATCATACTCCTCGAGTTTCAGTCTCCACTTCAGGAGTCTCGAACTCGGATCTTTGACACTAAATATCCACGTTAGTGGCTTATGGTCTGTCACTACAGTGAACTTTCTGCCATATACATATGGTCTGAACTGTTTTACTGCGTAGACTATAGCCAACAACTCTTTTTCCGTTGTGCTATAATTTAGTTCGGCTTTGTTCAATGCTCTGGATGCATATGCGATGGGCAAGTCTTCGCCAATCTTCTTACCTTGCGATAACACTGCACCCAAGACTGCGTTACTCGCATCCGTTGTAATGATGAACGGTTTCGTAAAGTCAGGGTACTGAAGTAACGGAGGGTTCATTAATTTCTCTTTTAGTTCTTCGAACGCATTGTTCTGACGTTCGCTCCATCGGTACTCCACTCCCTTTTTTAAGAGCTCATGGAGAGGTTTCGCAATCTTGCTGAAGTTAGCAATGAAACGGCGGTAGTAACCTATCAATCCGAGAAACCCTTTTAGTTCCTTAGTTGTCTTTGGCTGTGGGAAGAACTTCACCTTCTCCACCTTCGCCATATCTGGTGATATTCCTTTGTCAGTGATGCAATGACCTAGGAAGATTACTTCCTTCCTCAGGAATTCACACTTGTCTGGTTGCAGCTTCAAATTGTGCTCTCACAACCTGTCAAATATTTCCCGGAGCTTTTCGTTATGCTCCTGCAGGTTTTTCCCATAGCATACTATGTCGTCTAGATATACAAAGCATTTCACTCCTTGTAAACCTGCCAAGACTGTATTCATCAGTCTCTGAAAACATCCTGGGGCTCCCTTCAGTGCCATCGGCATTCGTTTGTATTCGTAATGCTGATAGTTTGAGCTACATGCCGTTTACTCTCTGTCCTTCTCGTCCGTCAATATTTGATGGTACCCGCTTGCGAGGTCAAGCGTCGAGAAGTACTTAGCTTGCCCTAACTGATCCAGTATCTCGGAGATATTCGGTAGTGGAAATGCATCGCCTACAGTGATATCATTTAATCGTCTGTAGTCCACTACGATTCTCCATTTCTGTTTGCCACTAGCGTCTAGCTTCTTTGGAACTAACAGTAACGGTGCGTTCCAAGCGCTCTTACTCTCGACAATTATGTCATCTCTTAGCATCTGCTCTATTTGCTCCCTTAGCACTTCCTTTTGCGCTTCCGGGATCCTGTACGGTCTAGCGTTTACTACCTTTCCCGCGTGTTCCGGTGCAATCGGTATTCTGTGCTTCACTGCGGAAGTATAGGACAGGTTGTCCCCTGGTAGATGAAATACATCTCCGTATTCCGCGCAAACCTCTGCTAGAGCGCTTTTCTCTTCAGCGTTCAAATGATCCATTCTTAATTGCCTTCGCAACACACTAGTACGACTTTCTGTCTTTCCTATGACATTAGTACAACATTTTACTTCGCGTATTTTCCCTACTTTTTCTAATTCTTCCGTCATTAACCTGACGTTTCCTAACTGCACTCTGTCTTCTGACAAGTTTAATGCACTTACTATGCATTTCCCATTTCGCACTTTTACTAACGCTTCAGGTACATGTACCCCTTGTGCAATCTCCTGCCTAGGAATAATCATTTCCTTTTCGATTCCACTTTTTACATTTCCTTCCACCTTTAATAACATTATTTTTTCCTCTCGGAGCCCTATTTCCCCGCCTACTTCTGAATCTTGTTCGTTCTCATGTCCCTTTGGCTCTTCCTCTACTACTAAGGGTATATCTCGCCCTTTTAGTCTCACTATTTTACCTGCATAGTCTAACTTAACTCTATGCTCTGTCAAGAAATTTCTGCCTATCAGTCCGTCGTACGGAATATCTAATCTTCTCCCGTACACGTGAAATTTTTGCCCTACTTGCTCAGAACCGTCCACACTTAAGTGTACCTGTACCGTACCTATTGTGCTGACGGCCTCACTGGTTACACCTTTTAGCCGAAGCCTTTCCGCTTCATTAATTGCAAGTGTACTATTTATCGGAATACTCGTTCTCTTGAGCAGACACAACTGTGCTCCAGTGTCTATTAGCAACTTCAAATTTCTTTTTAATTCTATGCAGTATAAAACCAAAACATCATTTTCTGTTGCACAGTCGATTACCCTAACTGAGGGTTTACCTATCGCAACAAGGCCCGACTGTGCGGCCTTGCCGCCTCTTAGTTTCCCTGCACCACTTTACCGGTTTTGCTCGATACTGGCACCCTGCCTTTTCTCCATGCGTGCCAGGGCCCTGCGTGACAATCTTTCGCGTAATGTCCCGGCCGCTTACACTTGAAACAAGCAACGTCTTTTACCCTCGTACACGGAACTCCACAGTTCCCTGGTAGATTACATTGTGGGCACCTCCACTCTCGTAACCCTCCATCAGCTTCCCTATGATTTCCTCTAAAGTCTCTTGTATCTATCGGCTGAATTTTTCTTAATCTTACCCGGCATTCCGCGTCTGTATGTCCTGGCTTGTCGCACCCGTAACAAAAATTCGTAAACTCTTTGCCCGTCATTATCCGTACTCTTCCCTCTGGCCTATTCTTTCTACACTTGCTTGCCATGTGCCCTCTCAATCCACAATTGAAATATTTCAAATCTCTAATATCTCTGGTATTCTTCACCGTTTCCTTTCCCCGGTTGAAAGTTACTCTTGGGGCTAGTCCCCGCTCTTTCATTGACAGTATTGCACTTTCTTCTTGCAATGCTAGTTCCACGGCCGCTGCTAGCGTGATTTCATCGCCTCTACTTCTTACTATCGTCTGTATTCTATCATTGCTTAACCCTTGTATAAAGCATGCTCTTCCTAGTGAATCAACCAGTTCTATTGCGCCCTTTAAGTTCTCCCTAGCCGTAACTCTGCTTACTGCTTCCCTGAAATCCCTTTGCATTTCATCTATTCGGCTTGCCCATGTCGCAATTGGCTCTCCTTGTCCCTGTGTCGATTGAAATATCTTGCACGCGTAGTAGTCAATGGTACGCTTACTCGCATAATTTTCCTCTAGAACATGTTTTACTTCCTGCCATGTCCCCGTGCGTTCCCTTACTTGCAGCCTCGATCTGGCCTCTCCGGTTATTTTGGCTTTAAAAAACTTCAGTAACGTTTCGTGTTCCTCCGGTTTCACAAGTTCAAATGCAGCGTCTACATTTTCAATAAACTCCCTAAGATCTCTCTTATTTCCTTCGAACACTTTTGGAACTATACACAAGACTTCTTTCACTGATATATTACCGCTACTGGAAGATGACGGAACTTCGTTAGTTTTGGCCATCTTACCAACTTAACTATGTTAGCACTTTACAATACAAGATACAAAATTCTTAATATAATTTTATATGTACCGCTTCTCTTGTGGTGCGCCGTCTGTTCCGCTGATCCGCGTTGTCCCGCGTTGTGCCGCGCTGCTCCGCGCTGTCACTCTGCTCTCTATGCCCGCGCTGTTCCGCGCTGCCGCGATGCGTCGGCCGCCGCTCTGCTGGGCTGTGCCGACCCCGTCGCTCGCCTCGGCTGCCGCTGCTACGGCTGCTGCCGCTGCTCGGCCCGGACCCCCGGTCTCGAACGCTGGCTGCTTAGGCACCTCTGTGCCTCGTCGCTCCGCGTCGTGCTGCCGCTATCCTGCATTTCCCTGCACCCGCGAGGACTACTTCTCTGGACTCTGTCGTAGTGGGGCTACTAATGCTGAAAGTTGCGAGTCGCCACAACTTCCTGCTAATTGCCACAGTCGCTGTAGCAAAATCTACTGACTCCTATCTCCTTTTTGCCTATATGCCTTTGTGGTACCCCACATCTGACACCAAAACTTTTATTTATGTCGCGTCCCAAGCGTGGGTTTTGCGAGGGATTGAGCGACACGGTTCGTAAACGGGAATTAGCCGGTTGACCTAATTGAGAGGGAGACTTTTGATCTGGCTAAGATGTTAAATTCCCTGGTGTGAAGGTACAAGGCTAGGATGTTGGTAGAAGTAAACTCGTATGGACGTTATAAAAATTCTAATTTATTCATAAAGAATACAGATCACCCTAACTGCGTAGTGATTGTACCTACAGAATAGCCAAGCCCATTACAGAGACGGTGACTGACTTCCACCGTTCTGGCTGCCTGATAGAACTTTCCAGCACTTTGCTGCCCACACTAGCACCCTACGTCAGAGTCCCGCGGTCGCTGCCTAAACGCTCATCGGCGACTATCTCCAACTGTCTGCCTGCAGCCCGCCCTCAGCCCAAGTCGGCTGCTACTCACGCTGACTACCGTCGCTGCCTAAACCCGAGAGAGAGAGATCCCCGGAGCGGCGTGCCTCCGAGTTTTGTTAGCTCTTCCCCTTCGACCCCGCCAGCGCTTGGGATGACGTAGCGTCGAGTGCAACTTTTCCTTATTAGGGATTGTTTTAGTATTAACTTCAGTACTTTTCTTCAGAAGCTGGGTGGAGGGGTAGAGGGGCCTCTCCCTATATGGTCACGCACTGCGTCCTGAGCCCTTCATTGGCTCCTCATGACGTAGTGCGGTCCCCACCTAGGGCCCTCTTTCTTTCTCTCTCCGCTCCCAGACTTCTCCCTCTAGCCAAGAGTGTTGATACTGTTAGTTATTGCTTATTAAGGGACCTGCCCAGAGCGCCCTTTTTATCTTAATAGCTGAGTCTGCTTCCTTGCTTATCACGCGCAGCTGCTTGGACCACCGCCTCGGCTATCTGGCTGCGTCGTTATCTTTTGTGACCCCTCTGACACGCCTGGCGTCCCCTGTTAACTCTATCTCCCCGTATGATTTCTGGTGTATCGTCTGAGAACAACTGCATTTAGACTTGGCTTTTCTGCGGTTACAACAATATATTCAACCTTACAACATAGAAAATGTTCCCTCTCCTTCCCTCTCCTTCCCTCTCCTTCCCTCTTTCCTGAGGAAGCAACCATGGGTTGCGAAAGCTTGAAATTTTGTGTGTGTGTTTGAGTGTTTTTTTTATTGTGTCTATCTACCAGCGCTTACCCATTTGGTAAGTCACAGAATCTTTGTTTTTAATATATTTTCCCATGTGGAATGTTTCTTTCTATTTTATTTGCGCATGACATATGGTAACCACATCTCTAATCAAATCATGTGTAAGAGTACTTACATTATCTCACTTGGCATTGTAATTAAGAAAACTACTGTACACTCTCTCATCAATGGTACTCCCCAAGAGTACTAAATTCTTCATCACATATTTTAACTGTAGTCATAACTCATATTCTGCAACAACCAAGTATCAGCCCCTCAAATCCGATAGCACCTGGGATATCCAGAAGATAACCCATCCATATACTAATGAGGCCTGTCAGTGCTGAATATTTTTGATTGTGTGAGACCCAATGTGGGAAGACCGTTAGCTCTATTGTCACTCAGACGGAAGAAAATATCAAGACATGACTGAGGCCTCATTCATGCATAAAAAAAATTGAAACGAGGAAATATGTCGATGGACAAGACTTGCAAGCTGCCTAGTTACACAAAGAAACTAAATCAGGACATAAGCAAAATCACTACATACGTTATACCAGACACCTGAACATCAAAAAATACGGTATCTCCAAAGTATCATACACTGAGATCTGCATTGACCCTGCATAAAAGACGAGAGTTTAAGTTGCCATTCACACTGAGGCCATTACAGACGGTTATTTAGCAACAAAAACAGACACATGTTAGTTTTCAGGAAAAAAATTCGTGTTTTGAAGATTTACTCCTTGTAAGAATAGCATTCTCAAAACCACTGTAAGTGTGAAGTCACTTCGCCTTTCTAAAGTTTGGTTTGCTACCTATACATCTGTTAATAATTCAGTTTCATTTAGTCCTATGACAGGTTATGTAGCTAGTTCATGATGTTCCTCCCATATCACATTAACGCCTAAATCGTGTCGTACATTTACTGTAAATAATCCTAATTCAGACTTATATTTCAACCCTGGTTAGACATGTGCTGTGTGGTCAGCATGTGCATCCACCAGCGCCTCCTGACGAACTGTTAGCTCAGTCCACAAACAATGGCCTGCACTGGGATATCCGAGCTCTACTTACCACTAGCAGCCAGTCTGGCTATAGCAGTAGAAAGTTCATCAACCTTCTCTATTCTTGCTATGCTGTATAGTCTGTTGACCTGTAACACTTCTACTCTGTGTTCAGGATATTCCAAAGCTGTCGCACGACTGTTTACTTGCTCGTTAACCTGACTCGCTCCAATCTGACTTGGAGCAGCTTCTAGCCTATTATGAAACTTAGATTGTTCCCTTCCTCCGCAAACATTACCCTCCTGGTCTTTCACTTCTTTTCATATCTTTCTTGACAGTTATAATTTTCTAATATTCTCGCCCTCAAGTCCTATTAATCTGTGTAATTCTGCTATTTCCTTGTAGACCAATGCAGTCTGTTGTTGTAAGATTCGAATTTCAACCCCTGTGAGATCTAGAATCATTCCAAACAAACTTCCTAAGAGGGATAACATAGGACCTGAAGTAATATAAACCACACTCAGCTGAATCCAATCCACCTTTCCACAACAAAATAATGTTAGTTTCATGGCAGGTGCACACTAAAGAATAATTCAGCAAGGCATTACTATCGATCACACGCAAGTTGACCGTTGATGTTCAATCTCATCTTTTTAATACACAAGTTCACAAATTTTATACGCCCTGTCTACCTTGGTTTTCATTAGACCTCTTTTCTTGTCTAGGGTGGTGGTTTGAATCTCTGCGTAGATAACGATCAGCATGTGTGGCCAGAAATATACACCTTATGGCCCAACGTTCCGTCCCGTCGTTTAATCACAGACACATCCAGGAAATTCAATTGACCATTCCTTTCCGTCTCCAGAGTAAATTGGATTTTCGGATTAATGCTGTTTAAACGTGCCAGGAAGGTACCCAACTCCTCTGCTCCGTGTGTCCATGCTACGAACGTGTCATCGACATAGCGGTAGCATCTGGCTGGTCTCTTACTGACAGTCTGCAAAGCCCGTTGTTCAAAAGTCTCCATAAACAAGTTAGCCACAGCAGGACTAAGAGGACTGTTCATAAAAGTTATTATTGTTTTGAAAGTAGGTTGTGGTGAGGCAGTGTCGGAATAATGCCACAATGTTGGTAGGAAAAATATCCGCTATGCATAATGCAATCACGTTTACCGGAATCATGGTAAACAACGACACAATATCAAAACTGACGAGGCTATCATCCGGGCCCACGTTCGTTTCCTTTAACTTGTCAATGAAATGAACTGAATTTTTAATATGACTGTCCGTCCTACCAACGTAAGGTTGCAGGAATGAGGCAAGGTGTCTAACTGACTCGTGTGTTGGTCCGCTTATAGCGCTGACAATTGGCCCCAACGAAATTTCAGGTTTATGCACTTTGGGTAAGCCATATAGTCTAGGTGGAAGGGCATCCGGCCACCCCTTTCCACTAACCTTTCCAAATCTGTTCCTAACAATGCCGACTCTGCGACAGCGCGGGACATGGCACCAGTAAATGAATGAATGAAAGAACTGTTGATACTATGTGTAAGGTCATTAATACACAACATGAACAGCAAGGATCCCAGCACACTTCCCTGGGCAAACCTTAAGTTATTTCTACTTTTGATGAAGACTGTTTTAATGCGGTTCTGTCAGTTTCAATTATTCAGGAGTTGGCCGTCTGGTTTTAAACATTCTTTGCTTTTTGCGTTTAATTTGATTTCGAAACCGTTGAGATTGAACTTAACATAGACATGGATGGACATGAGAAATGCAAAGTTCGAATAATTTTTGTGTATGTGATTATTACTTTACGTATGAAATATTCAGCTGTAGATTAATAAAAATGGATTTCTTTGAATATTCCAAAATAATGACTCGAGTTTTACTTTTATTCAAGTAGTAAAGCTGTTTGTGCAAGAATGAACATATTATTGTCCATCGAACTTAGCAAACATTTTCACGTTGCAGTGGATTTTTGTTTAACTGGATATATCCAGACTAGGTTAGAAGCATAAGACTATCTTTACTATATGAAAATCTTTTCTTTTTTTATATATTGCTAAGTTCTCATGAAAATTATCCACTTCCAAATGCACTTAACGATATATTCAGAATTAATCACTTTTTTGAACGAAAATTTACAAAAGCTGCAGCTTGTATCCACCTGTGAGTGCACAAGATCTCTTCTTATTCTTCGTCTAGAATGGTGTGAAAAGGAAAACTTTATTATTTTCCTTCACTTATACCTGTACCTTTTTTAGGATGTGGTCGTTACTGCGATCGTATATTTAAATCTGCCGCTGATGCAGACTGCTCGCTCGCGATGAAGCTGCGCACCGCCAGCGATATTCCATAAAATGCTCCAATTTCTTAAATAAAATGGGTAGTGTCCGGTGCGAACTTTGCGGTAATTCTGACAAACATATTTTACTAAATAAATGTACACTCCTGGAAATGGAAAAAAGAACACATTGACACCGTTGTGTCAGACCCACCATACTTGCTCCGGACACTGCGAGAGGGCTGTACAAGCAATGATCACACGCACGGCACAGCGGACACACCAGGAACCGCGGTGTTGGCCGTCGAATAGCGCTAGCTGCGCAGCATTTGTGCACCGCCGCCGTCAGTGTCAGCCACTTTGCCGTGGCATACGGAGCTCCATCGCAGTCTTTAACACTGGTAGCATGCCGCGACAGCGTGGACGTGAACCGTTTGTGCAGTTGACGGACTTTGAGCGAGGGCGTATAGTGGGCATACGGGAGGCCGGGTGGACGTACCGCTGAATTGCTCAACACGTGGGGCGTGAGGTCTCCACAGTACATCGATGTTGTCGCCAGTGGTCGGCGGAAGGTGCACGTGCCCGTCGACCTGGGACCGGACCGCAGCGACGCACGGATGCACGCCAAGACCGTAGGATCCTACAAAGTGCCGTAGGGGACCGCACCGCCACTTCCCAGCAAATTAGGGACACTGTTGCTCCTGGTGTATCGGCGAGGACCATTCGCAACCGTCTCCATGAAGCTGGGCTACGGTCCCGCACACCGTTAGGCCGTCTTCCGCTCACGCCCCAACATCTTGCACCCCGCCTCCAGTGGTGTCGCGACAGGCGTGGATGGAGGGACGAATGGAGACGTGTCGTCTTCAGCGATGAGAGTCGCTTCTGCCTTGGTGCCAATGATGGTCGTATGCGTGTTTGGCGCCGTGCAGGTGAGCCCCACAATCAGGACTGCATACGACCGAGGCACACAGGGCCAACACCCGGCATCATGGTGTGGGGAGCGATCTCCTACACTGGCCGTACACCTCTGGTGATCGTCGAGGGGACACTGAATAGTGCACGGTACATCCAAACCGTCATCGAACCCATCGTTCTACCATTCCTAGACCGGCAAGGGAACTTGCTGTTCCAACAGGACAATGCACGTCCGCATGTATCCCGTTCCACCCAACGTGCTCTAGAAGGTGTAAGTCAACTACCCTGGCCAGCAAGATCTCCGGATCTGTCCCCCATTGAGCATGTTTGGGACTGGATGAAGCGTCGTCTCACGCGATCTGCACGTCCAGCACGAACGCTGGTCCAACTGAGGCGCCAGGTGGAAATGGCATGGCAAGCCGTTCCACAGGATTACATCCAGCATCTATACGATCGTCTCCATGGGAGAATAGCAGCCTGCATTGCTGCGAAAGGTGGATATACACTGTACTAGTGCCGACATTGTGCATGCTCTGTTGCCTGTGTCTATGTGCCTGTGGTTCTGTCAGTGTGATCATGTGATGTATCTGACTCCAGGAATGTGTCAATAAAGTTTCCCCTTCCTGGGACAATGAATTCACGGTGTTCTTATTTCAATTTCCAGGAGTGTATTTTAACACAAGCAATTAAAACCTTTATACACCTTTTACAATCCCAGCAACAAACGGCGACGATCATCGACTTATGATAAATGAAGACTACGTAGGAGCCTAATGCAACGTCACGGGTGCCTCTCCCATTCAGTCCGTGCAGAAGACAAGCGATTTTATTACAATATACTGCCTAATTATATCTTAACTAATTCTTCTACAGTCTTTGTCATTTTTAATTAGATATCGTTCCTTCTGTGACGGTTTTCACATCCTCCACCACAGATGGTATTTCACACTCTTTGAATAATGATTTATAATAGCAAAATTCATAATTATCTTTTTCCTCACAAAATTAAGTGTTCTTTTGAAATTCAATTAACAGAAATGCATATAAATTAATTCTTACACTGAGAATTATACATCGAAATGTTCTTTTAACTTTTACTTTGTGTCCGTGCTGCCAGAGAACGTTACACTGCCCATCCAAGATAACATGCTGCGTTCTCCCATCTAAAAAAGTCCTTACCCCAGTCACAAATTTCTCTTTGTACTCCATAAGACTCTACTTGACAACAAGCTTAGATATAAAACAGAGACTAATTCTTTTCGGGAGCCAATAAATACATCGACCAGCCTTCCTCGATCCAATGCTTTGAGCATGTCATTTGAGAAAAGTGCGCGTAGCGTTGCACATTGAGTGATGTTTTCGGAATTCATTCTGCTTGGCACTGAGGTCATTCTTGTTCAAGACACGTCATTACGTTTGAGCTGCGAATTTGTTCTAAGGTTCTACAACAAATTGATGACAGTGATATTGGACGCTATTTTGTGAATCACACCTATTACCCTTCTGGTAGATCGGTATGACATGTGCATTTTTTTTCCAAGAACTGGGTGCGGTTTGAGGCGCCATGGCACGGATGGCGCGTCCCCTCCCGCCATAGGTTCGAGACCTCCCTCGGGCATTGGTGTGTGTTGTCCTTAGCATAAGGTAGTTCAAGTAGTGTGTAAGTCTAGGGATCGATGACCTCAGCAGTTTGGTCCCTCAGTAATTTGCACACATTTGAACATTTTGAATTTATTTCGTTTCATAAGGTTGGGGACCATATTTACTCTCTTATTAGTTTCATGTTGTGCACCAGGCTACGCCTTTCTGTGGAAGCTTTGATAGAATCGTGTTATAAATGCAGATTTCGTTACTGTTTTCACTTGTAGTTTATGTAAGAACCTGAATTTTTTTCTATATTGCTAATCTGACTTTCTTATGGTTGTTGGTATGTGACGTCAGTGTTCACATCTTTAACTACTGTTGAGTCTGCAAAATTTATCCAAGCAGCACCGGTAATTTTTGCTGGTTATCGTGGTAATATCTCTTGTTTATCCATTGGTAGACACTATCTTGTGTCTATGCCAGTGCGTGCCCATGCTTCCGTTATAATTTGAGCTTTTAGATAGAGCAACAGAAATATGACTGTAGTCGGATGCACAATATATAAGCACATTTTGTCCTTTGTTGATGCATATAACAATTTCTGTGAATTTGTAGACACATCTGTTATGATATTATTCCCATGACTAGGTTCACATATATTTCCTTGAATCTTCTTTATGTAATTACTGATCTGATACAGATAGCACAGACATTCGCCTTGCTTGGGATATATCTACAAAGAATAACCGATTGAGACTAATGTATGACGAGCACTACATACTTGGAAGGCTTAAACTTTCTACTAGTAATTCTGTTCAGCTCTCACTCAGTTTTGCACAACGTCATTTCAAATAAACTAGAGAGGGATTTACAGATATTTGTTTCACTTGGAAACTTCTATCAGGATTAATTAATTTGCTAAGTTCACTCATTATTGTTCTGGAGGTATCTTTCACTTGGCAGCTCCCATCTGGATTGTCTTACTAATAGTGCGGTTATCAGATTTGCATTGATACTTTTGAACATGTTCCCGTTGTACAAGCAATAGCAAGTAGTCGTTCTATACAATCAAAGTAGGGCTACCAAGTTTCGGCCAATCTGTTATCCATAGATAACGTCTGCAAAACAAGGTGAATTGTGACAACCTTCCATGCATCCACAATACTGAATGCATTTTCTATTCACCTGTTCCAGACTCACGTTCGTAACTGTAGTCCGCTCACTTAGTAGTTTCGTAATTACTTATTATTCATTTAAAGAGTTCATGTAGGTTTGAACATTACCTTGTCTAATATCCTTTGCAAAAACACAGTCTGTGAGGCATATTCCTGGAACAAATAAGTCATGAAGCAAACTAAAGTTGGATGACAAAATGAAATTTTTTCGATACTCATGTGGACCATTTTTATCGCGAATTGACGGCTTTGTGTTGCTTCTGTATACCTTACAAACAGTTCTAAAATGATAGACGCCCTTACAGTTTCCATGTATCGGTTACTGTATTTCTTAGTTCTTTACGAAAGTACAGTTCGGAGACAGTTCTAATCATTCGAGTAGTCTTTCACACTCGGAACATAAAGGTTTTTTTTTTTTTCAGTGTTTATTCCATACTTCAGCAATCACAATGGCCACGGCGGCTGGAAAAAAACTCACCACCCACCGTCAGAGGCATGGAGTCTGCACCTTCCTTGGTAAACAGGTTAGTGTCTTTGAGACAAAACAACCTTTGGTAAATAACACCGGTGTACTTTGAAATTTAATTTTGTACGCAATGCATGTTTGCTACAGTCCACTGAATCTGCAACACAATGACCACGAAGGCCTCTTGCAATAAATATCCAGTCTGTCGAGTGTACAGACAAAACATTCTCGAATATGCAAATGATTAGCATTTCAGCGCAGGCACACAATGTAGGTTGGAGCAAAGTCATCTACATTCATTTCACAAGAAAAGGTTATGCTGCGAGTGTGTCATTCAGAAATCACATTTCAGTAGCAGTTATTGTGAAGTAATCGTGTTATGGATCGTTTGAGAAGGACGCCTCAACACCAGCAGATGTCACAGTTTGTCTGTGACGGTGTCGCTTTCTCATGGGATTCCAGCTAATCGATCCACGACACTGCTGCTCGCAGTGGTCGGCGTATCATGATTGCCAGTACTCGCACCGAGCAGTGTTTCCATAGCTCGTGCCTTGTTTGCATCAAAACAAGAACCACAACCGCATTGAGACAGCGTCAGGAGCACCACGAGACCTCAGCACGGCGGACATTTCTGTGCTGTCCAAGCAGGGGTGGCATTGCTATGAACACAGGAGTAGCACCACATCACCTTTCCAGACAAATCAAATGTATACGTACACCGTCACAATATACGTTTCACATGTGGCGGTCTGCAAGCTGAACGAAGCTTGCCTGATTGCATATGACATTTTCATACGTGCACTGCGTGTATTTCGCTGGTTCGGGGTGCCACATACACGTGTTTAAATAGAAATTCGGTCATCCGATGGAAGGAGTATCCAGAATAAATGGCTTTAGGTTAGAATTAAAACTTGCTTTGCTACAGCCAGACTTCATTTTTCAGCTACACAGTGCTAGCCTGCAAGTGGTCCGTGCTATCCTAACACACCTCGAATAGATGATATTCAGCTGTTGCCATGGTCAGCACGGTCTTCAGAAGAGTCAGCGAATGAAATTATTTGATGGTAAGTCGACGAGGCACTGACGCTATACCATTAACCAGAGGTTACAAATGATGGACTCTGGTCTATAGATGAAGGGGAATGGAACGACATACCCATATCTGTCATCCACGTTTGCCTCCGGTCTGTACCCTGCCAGTTTAGAGCTGATGTCAGAAGCTGCAGATCTGTGTTCTACTGCTGCATCTTGCATATCCCCAAATCATGTTCTTCTCCAGCTCTATACACGGACAAAAAGTACAGTTGAATTATCTGCTGTCCCTGCTGTTATATTTTTAATACCCAGTACTGTACTTTTTGTACCTGAAAAACAGTCAGGTCTCAATGAGTTTGTAACACATAATGAGATAGAGTCTCAGTTTCTTCATCATCACACTACGTTGTTGTGGCTTTTTTCTTTCTGTCATAGCTTACTGAGAACTATTTATTATCAAAGCTATTGACAGCCATCGATGTAAGGAACATTAGTTCTTGAAATAAAACGTTGCCTTTCATTTTCCTCAAGTCCGTAACTTCTATGTCGTCATAATTTTCTCTCAACGCCACTTTCCTCACATGTACAATTGCTGCTGATACGTTAGTCGATAGGCATACCGCTGGGCCAGCTATCGGCACAAAGATTCTTCTTGCTTTCGGAGCATCGCTGGCCACACTAATAAGACGGAAAAAGGGAGACGCGCCCTCGGAAGTTCTCCGTGTCACCATCGACGGATTGTCTGGGAACAGACACGATGTCAGTTGTACGCCAACTATGTTTCAGTCAACACCTGGTCCACTGCAAACAAGTAGAGGAGTGTTGTATCCGGTGAGAACAGAGTAAGGACAACCAGTTAGGCTGATAAAGTTAACATGCAGGTCCTGTGTTGCGTTTGTGAACTTTGACTCTCAATAGCTGTAGAAAAAGAGTTTCCACTGGGTACTGTTTAGAGTTGCACTACCAACAACAGTCTGTTTCAGCGCAAGCCAAGCATGCATCCAGCAGTTCACTCCTTGCGAGTCTGGGCACTGAATTCACCGAGAGTCGAACGGCGGTCCACAACCCCCACCACACGCCAGCCCTGAGGAGAGTCGGCCCCGCTCAGGTATACACAGTGTGTAACTGCTGTTAAGTGCCGATATTTGTGCTGTTGACTGAGAACGGCATGTCGTTCGACATTACTACAGTATTCACGTCATTTGCAGACCAAAAATTATAGATGTTACAAGACGTCTGTTTGTAGGTTGCATGGTACCTCCAAATAGGCGTGGCAAGAGCGGGGCATTAATGGCTATTCCACCCTGGGCAGATGGTCAGGGATTGAAGCGTGAACACGTCGATGGAAAACGGGTAGTCTATAATGAAAGGCGTTGTCAGCTGAGTGGTGTACTCACGACCACGCAGAAAACATCAAGTAAAAATTCGTGACATGTTTGCGAGAAGACAGTTCGACATAAAGAAACAATCAAGACAGTGAAAGCGTAAATATTAAGGTACGGCATCAAAATATATCTGCACTTAAATGCATTACATTCGATATATGGGACACGCATGGAACTTCGACATTTCGCCAGAAGATGATGGAGGTGGCATTCATAGAAACGCCGTGGAATTTCGACGAAGCCACACAGATAGAAACTGAAGAAGATTTCATTAGTGCCACAAACTTTCACGCAAGACCATGGCACATTGAAAAGGTCAAGAGAGACAAAGGGCAAGTACATTTTTTTCAGAGATTTTTTACATCAGAATGTTATTCTGCAATATAAAGAGATTTGCTAAATCCACAGGAAAGTTAAAATTGTTTTGAATTTGCCAAAAAAATATAAAAATGTGACTTTAAAATAGGTCGGCATCAAAGAGATGTTAAATTACTCACTAGACCACTGAGCTTCTGTGTGATGCAGAATTCTAAATAGTACCTGTGGTGTAGCAATGAGGAGGAGTACTGTAGAACGTTAGCACGTAGTGTGGTTTCTGAGTTCTAAATCTGAAAAATTGCGTGTCAGAGGCGCAATCCATAATAAGTAAACTACTTTATTTCCATTACAAGTAATTTTACTGTACAAATGAGTTAATACTGTACTTACTATGATAAACATTTAATGTAACAGTACTCATATCTTTCTTAATGAGTATAATGTGATAGCATTTTAAACTGCTGACATGTGTTAATAATTGTATTAAACATTGGTAACCGATTTTTGTTACCACTGGAAGTCTTTGGATAGACACACTGCAATTGTGGCCAGGAGACATTTTGCTGTTTTGTAATAAGGATGGGTACAAAAATGAATACAATTTACACTGTATATTAATACATTACATGCTCTATGAGAATTTTCGCATGTATGTTGTATTTTAGAGCTAAAATAATTGACTAAAAATTGCCAGCAGATAATTAATAACAAAATAAGCGTCGTAACCATCGTCGCTGTGACCCAGTAAGAGGTTCTCATCGCATGCACTGAAAATGCTAACTCCCAACCTGTTAGTTCCCTGCCAATTGTGTTTCTCTCGTGACATGAGTATGAGCATGTGTTGTGCTACATAATCGTTAGATAATTATGGGTTCAAATGGCTCTGATCACTATGCGACTTAACTTCTGAGGTCATCAGTCGCCTAGAACTTAGAACTGATTAAACCTAACTAACCTAAGGACATCACGCACATCTATGCCCGAGGCAGGATTCGAAACTGCGACCGTAGCGGTAGCTCGGCTCCAGACTGTAGCGCATAGAACCGCACGGCCACACCGGCCGGCTCAGATAATTATTGCCGATACCATGAAAGACGGTAAAATATAAGATTGACAGCGAAGGGAGTGAGAAAACACGAAATATTGAAGTACACAGACAAAGAAACTTTGGAGCAAAGAAAAGACTGGCTTTTACCCTTCTGTATTGATTCGACAGTCCTTGCAGTGTCCATTAAAATAACAGCTACCTTAAAAATATTACTTCCATCCTACACCATGTCGATTCCAGGCCAACTCATTATTCATATTTTTCTCACTTTTTCGCTCAACACTAGCGTACAATTGAGAGTAGCCCAAACCTTCTGCGCCGTTTCTCGCACACGCAACATACAGACCTGTCACCTCCAAGTTGTTATTTCAGCGATCTCAACTGTCGAGGAAGGCACAGAATTCTTAGACGTAATTGCCAAGGCGAAGGAACTGTGTGCTCTTGGCAAAGAGGTTAGTGCTTAAATTTATAATATTCAATGACGAATAACTACCAATCACGTAATTTTTAATTTAACACAGAAGAAAGAAATGCACACAACTGCCATTAAAAATTTCAGGATCTTGTACAGCAAGAGGGCATGCAACAAACGGAAAATTGGCTGACGTGCACTACACGCTTTGCAGCTTAAATGCTAAATTTTCAATAAACAGATAATGTAGTCTTAGAATACTGGGTGGAGTTAGTGGGTTTTCGAACTTGCAATAATTCTTCCAAATGGGACAATCTCAGAGTGGTATATTATCATGTTTGTATGCGTCTTGAAGTTTACTCGCAAGTTGGACAGATTTAACATAGAATATTTCCACGAGTTAGCGAGTGTTCGGAGTTGTAAGTATTTGCATGTTGAACAATCTTAGGGTGAGCTCGACATAGAAAAATTTCACGAAGTTTAGCTAATGTGGAACTATTTAAGTTTGAACACAGGTGACTGGACATAAAAGAAGCTTTGGTAGTTTTCTAGGAATACATGCTAGATAATGCCGAGCACAGTTTTAGCCAGTAAATTCGAGAAACTTTATCCCTGTTGTTGTGATAATTCAACCTCAAAGAGGAATCAATAAACGTACTTCCGTTAAACGAAACCCAAAGTGAGTTCAGAATGTTATTTAGATTTTGGCATCCTATATTTAAATCCTGCCTACAATCTACGAAACTGATACTAACAAGATTAAAAGACCATTGCGACAAATGTCTTGATTGTTCCCTAGATGACCAACCAGGCGTAAAAAATAAGAAAACAACCAGTAGGTAGAAGCTAATTACCCAACAGTCGCACTGTACACCGCTGGACATTAGAAGTGGGATTTCCTGTGCTTGAAACACAATTATGATACGGTGAGCTCTGGATGTTTAAAGAGATTCAAACAAACATTCTTCCCCAGATAATAAGGGTATTGTGTCTTACTTGTTTCTCTTGTAGCTTTGCTGAGGAACAGTTATTATTAACAATGTTAACAGCCAGTTACATACGGAACATCATTACTTCACACTAAATTATATCCTCTTTTTTGAATTTTTTTCTACTCCAGGCGTTTCGTGCTGACGTAACTTTTTCCCAGTGCCATTTTTCTGATGTTATTACGCCAGTGCAGTTGGTGTGTTGTATAGTTATGTGCTGCTAGCTTCAGTTGGTGTCAGAAATAGCGATTTTATGTTCACCTTTTCAGCGATAATTTTATTACCCTATTTAGTAACAAAATTGAATTTTTGTGTTTGTGGACACCAGGCTCTGAATTGGAGCATCTGATATCAGTAAACAGTAGTTGTAAAGCTCTGTATTGACGGTGATGTACGTCGAAAGATCGAAACGCTTGATGACAGAAACATCGAGGTGGGAATATCAGTACGAGTTTAACTAACTTTTATTGTACAAAGAAAGGAATCACGCCGACAGAAACCGGACGGACTTAATAAGAAACGTTCTTCATTTGGTAATAAGAGATAATTTTGAGGTGAGAAAAGTACCTATTATCGATGGACCTCTGTATCAGGGCGCTGAATTAATCGGTTTTCCAGTTTTCTATCGTTGCACCGTAATTAATGAATTCTACCTGATTCTCATTTATCACTGTTAAAATGCTTTTCCTAGCCACAAAATTTGTTAGATATAGAAATCTGTTGAGATCGGAAGCGATAAATTGGTTGGTTGGTTGGTTGGTTTGTGGGGGTTAAAGGGACCAGACTGCAATGGACATCGGTCCCTTATTCCCAAAAAAACTAATATCACCCACAGAGAACAATAAAAAGAAAACGAACAACATCTAAGACGTCAGACGACACAGGACAAGAAAGACTCAGACAGAGATCAGACAAATAAATTAAAATCACACACAGTGTGACGGTGGTTGGCCGACCATAAAGAAAAAAAAAGGAGAAGCCAACCACCGAGAACACATTAAAAATTCATTTCAAAATCGGAGGCCAAAAGCCAGAATCAACTCTAAAAAACATAAACACTCAGATGAAATGATAAAAAAAACCTGCCCGAATAAAACGCAAAACAAAGGCCACCATGGCAGAGTCATCTATTAAAAGGGCAGGGAGCGTGTCAGGCAGCCCAAACGTCAGCCTGAGCACAGCTAAAAGGCGACACTTCAACAAAATGTGGACCACAGACAAAACGGAGCCGCAGCAACATAGAGGTGGCCGTACGTCATCCGTGTGTGCCCAACACAGAGTCCTCGCGAGAGACTCGCAAGGAGTAGTGCTACACAGTAGTCGTCTCCTTGACGACACAGAGTTTGTTACGGGTGGCCAAACCACGTCATTCAGCGTCCCAAAGCGAGATAACTTTGCGGCTTAACACTGCCCTCAAATCAGTCTCCGGGAGGCCAATGTCCAGAGATGGTGTACTGGTGGCCTCTTATGCCAGGCGGTCAACATTTCCATTGCCGGGTATCCCAACATTGCCTGGGGTCCAAATAAAGACCACAGAGCGGCCGCAACAGGCAAGAGTATGCAGGGACTCCTGGATAGCCATCACCAGACGAGAATGAGGGAAACACTGGGCGAGAGCTCGTAAACAGCTCAGGGAATCGCCACAGATCTCGAAGGACTAACCTGAGCAGGAGCGGATATACTCGAGGGTACGAAAGATGGCGACCAGCTCAGCAGTGTAAACGCTGAAGGTTGTTCAGAATGTTCCCCTAGCGCATAACCGACACGACCAGCAACCATCGAGCTGTCAGTGTAAACAATGCCAGAGCCCTAATACATTTCGAGGATGGAAAGAAAGCGGCGGCGGAAGGCCTCCGGAAGGACTGAGTCCTTCGGGCCCTGTGCCAATTCCAGCTGATGGCGGGGGCGAGGCACACACCAAGGGGGTGTACGCAGTGGTGCCCGGCAAGGAGGCGGAAGAGGTAAAGCCCCAAGTCCGGGGAGAAGCTCTCTGACGCCGACGTACTGGAAGATGGACGTGCGACTGTGGGAATAGTAGCCGATAGTTAGGATGACTGGGCATGCTGAAAACATGGCCAGAATAAGCGGCCAAAACGTTGGCGCCGTAACTGCAGTGGACATCCGCCTCCAGAAGTATGCTGTCCACAGGGTTGGTCCGGAAAGCACCAGTGGCAAGGCGTATCCCGCTGTGGAGGATTGGGTCCAGCACCCGCAACGCAGATGTGGATGCTGAGCCAAAAGCCAGGCTCCCATAATCCAGACAGGACTGGATTAACGCCTGGTAGATCCGTAACAGGGTAGATTGGTCGGCGCCCCAGCGGGTGTAGCTCAAGCATCGAAATGCATTTAGGTGCCTCCAACATATCTGTTTAAGCTGAATATCGGGCAGCCAAGTCAACTGGGCATCAAAAACCACCCAAAAAAACCTATGTACTCCACCAATGCAAGAAGTTCGCCGCAAGATAAAGCCGCGGCTCCGGGTGAACAGTGCGTCGCCGGGAGAAATGCATAACGCAGGTCTTGCCTGCCGAAAACTGGACCCCATGAGCTACGGCCCAACACTGCGCCTTACGGATAGCGCTCTGTAGCTGGCGTTTAGCAGCTGCAATGCCAATAGAGCTGTAGTAAAGGCAGACGTCGTCAGCATACAAGGACACTGAAACAGACGTTCCCACCGCCGCAGCGAGCCCGTTAATGGCTATTAAAAACAGGCAGACACTTAAAACAGATCCCTGTGGCTCACCGTTCTCCTGAACCCGGGAGGAAGTATGGGAGGCTGCGACTTGCACGCAGAAGGTACGACACGGCAGAACATTTCTGATAAAGATCGGCAGAGGGCCCCGAAGACCCCATCCATGAAGCGTAGAAAGGAAGTGAAGACGCCATGTCGTATCGTACTTCTTCCGCATGTCGAAAAAGACAGCGACCAGGTGCTGACGGCGGCAAAGGCAGTATGGATGGCTGACACCAGGCTCACCAGATAGTCGGCGGCAGAGCGGCCTTTACAGAACCCACCCTGAGATGGAGCCAGAAGGCCCCGAGACTCCAGTATCCAATTCAAGCGCTGGCTCACCCTCCGTTCAAGCAACTTGCAAAAATCGTTGGTGAGGCTAATGGGGCGGTAGCTGTCCACCTCCAAAGGGTTCTTGCCTGGTTTCAGTATGGGGATAACGATACATTCCCGCCATTGCGATGGAATCTCACCCTCGACCCAAATACGGTAGTAAAGGTCGAGGAGCCGTCGCCGGCAGTCCACAGAAAGGCGTTTCAGCATCTGACAGTAGAGGCGATCTGGCCCAGTAGCGGTATCAGGGAAAACGGTTAGGGCACTGCGAAATTCTCACTCACTGAATGGAACATTGCGTAATTCAGAATAGTGGGTGCTAAATGAATGTCTCCGACGTTCCATCCGCTATAATGGAGTGGAAGGCCCATGGGTATTTGGCAGAAGCGGAACTCAGAGCAAATGCTCTGCCAAGCGGTTGGCAATTACGTCGGAGTCAGTAAAAACTGCTCCATTCAGTGAGACCACAGGGATGCTGACAGGGGTCCGATAGCCGTAGGGGCGTCGAATCTTAGCCCAGACCTGTGATGGAGTGACATGCAGGCCAATGGCGGACATATACCGCTCCCAGCACTCCTGCTTGCGTTGGCGGATAAGGCGGCAGGCTCGCACACGCAGCAGTTTGAAGGCGATTAGGTGTCCGATGGTGAGATGGCGCTTGTGAATCTGGAGCGCCCACTGGCGATCTTTAATCGCCTCAGCAATCTCAGACGACCACCTAGGCACAGTCCGCCGCCGAGGGGACCCAGAAGAACGGGGAATGGCAGATTCGGCGGCTGTAACGATGCCGGTGGTTACCGATTGAACCACCACATCAATGTCATCATTAGAGAGAGGCTCAATAGTGGCAGTGGAGCAAAACAAATCCCAGGCAGCCTTATTCACAGCCCACCTGCAAGGGTACTCAGAAGACTGACGCTGTGGCAGTGACAGAAAGATCGGAAAGTGGTCAGTACCACACAGGTCGTCATGCACACTCCATTGGACAGACGGTAAGAGGCAAGGGCTGCAGATCGAAATGTCGATGGCGGAGTATGTGTCATGCGCCACGCTGAATTGTGTGAAGGAACCATCATTTAAAAGCGAAAGATCGAGCTGTGCCAATAAATGCTCAATGGTGGCGCCTCGACCTGTCGCCACCGACCCACCCCACAGAGGGTTATGGGCGTTGAAATCGCCCAGTTACAAGAAAGGTGGCGGCAATTGGGCTATCAGCGCAACCTCGACATGCTGCATGACATCACCATCCGGTGGAAGGTAAAGACTGCAGACGGTAACAGCCTGTGGCGTCCACACCCAAACAGCGACAGCCTCTAAATGTGTTCGTAGCGGGACAGACTCGCAGTGAAGAGAGTTAAGGACGCCACCAGACACCATTTCATAAGCTGCCTGTTTCTTATAATAACCCCGATAGCCACCGAGGGCAGGGTTTCACATTCCTGGAAACCAAGTTTCCTGAAGAGCAATGCAGAAGAAAGGGTGAAGGCTGATAAGTTGTCGGAGCTCAGCTAGATGGTGGAAGAAACCGCTGCAGTTCCACTGTAGGATGGTATTGTCAATGGCGGAGAAAGGCGTGAAGGGACTGGGGAGGCAGATGACGCCTCCTGGGCCCCTGCTGCTACCGAGTCACTACCTGTGCAACAGCTATCTGTTGCGTCTGAGGGACTGGCGAGATCCAGGTCCTCAGTGGACGCCAGAATCTGCTCCTCATCCTCAGATGCAGTGTTGGTAGGTTGAGGTGGGACAAGTGCCACCGCAACGTCTGGATTCTTGGGAGCCTATTTCTTGGACTGCTTGCGCGCTGTGTCTTTGGTGTTTCTGGCTGGGAGGGCCTCACTGGGTCACTCTTAGGGACTGACGACGACAGTGACACCCTACGACCAGCGGCCGGTGGGTGTTTGAGATACTTGTGGGTGTCCGCTTTGGCACTTCCTGACGAGAGGAGCCGAAGAAGGCTCACGCTTCTCAGACTGGGGAGGGGGAACAGATGTCGCCGATGGTTGGGGTGCAGTTGCTCCTGAAGTAGATGGAGCAGGAGCAACAGGGAGTGAAGTGCCCCCACAACCAAGGGGGACGGTGAATTCTGAGAGAGCTTAGATCGAACTGTATGTGACGACACGGTAGAGGTTCGAACCGGTGTTGCAGAAACGGCATAGGTGGATGTCAGTGGCGCAGGATGTAGCCACTCATATTTCCGCCTTGCCTCAGTGTAGGTCAGGAGGTCCAGGGTCTTATATTCCATTATCTTCCTTTCTTTCTGGAATATCCTACAGTCCGGTCCACAGTTAACACAGATAGGATGCGGGGCACATGGAGTATTGGGATGGGATGGGCGTCCACAATCTCGACACGTGATGCCGGAAGTACAGTCGGATGACATGTGCCCAAGCACCTTTTCGGGTAACACATCACCCTCGAAGGCCAAGCTGAAGGCACCGGTGGCTACCTGATAATCCCTTGGACCCTGATGGACGCGCCGGACGAAGTGAGCACCTCGTCGATCGAGGTTAGCGCGTAATTCATCGTCGGACTGCAGAAGAAGATCCCTGTGGAATATAATACCCTGGACCATGTTGAGACTCTTATGCCGCGTGATGCTAACTGAAACATCCCCCAACTTGTCACAATTGAGCAACCTCCGTGACTGGGCAGAGGATGCTGTTTTGATCAGTACTGATCGAGAGCGCAATTTGGACAAGCCCTCCACCTCCCCGAAGTTGTACTCTAAATGGTCCACAAAAAAACTGGGGCTTGGTTGACATAAACAATTCCCCATCAACTCGCGTACACACGAGGTATTGGGGTGAATATTCTCCACTGCCTTCTTTAGCCATATGTTCCTCCCATGGAGCGGCCAGGGAGGGAAAAGATCTTGATTCGTATTTCTTGCCGTTGAGGTTAGACCTCGATCGCTTAGAGTCTGCTGGTGGAGGCCCACCAGAGAGAGATGATATACCACGCTTCACTGCGGGTCATCTGCCCTGATGCCACCCACTCTGACCAGGGGCTCTCCCCACGGGCGCCACCCAGCCACAGCAAAGACCAACCTGGCAGGATGGCCTTTGCCAGGAGTGCTGATGCACCAGATAGATAGGCATCTACTCCTTGGCATACGTGTGGAGTTAGCAGCCTAGGCATCAGCAGGGGGCTGCCACCAAGAGGGTACATGACGACCCCACCACAACGGACTAGCTACCATGCTGGATGTCAGGTGTCGAATATCCATATGTGACTGGAGGGCGAATATGGAAGTTCATAATGGAGGACATGTATGCTACCCGGAACACACAGCAGCTGAAGAATGGGCTGCCATTCCCCAAGAGAGTTCCAGCACCTAATTGAACGTATGCCTGATAGAGTGGAAGCTGTCTTTAAGGGTAAATGTTAGCCACCACCATAGTGAATTCCAGCATTACAGATAGAGGGCGCCACGAACTCTTCAGTCATTTTCAGCCAGGTGTTCGAATACTCTCGATCACATTGTGTGTCACACTGATAAGTGAGAGAGGATGTGTGCAGGGCATTTTCCTTTATTTGTGTAGTCAGTTCAGCAGATTCACTGTAGCCATGATGGCGCCGTAATTTCCCTATCGATCGTTGTTATACGTGGAGCACGTGGGACCAGTTTGAATACTAGGTGATGAGCAACCTTGTTCCTCTTCTTAGCCTCTCAAGCTGTCGTATCAACTTTGAAATTTCTCTTCTCACTCACTGGGCCCCCTGACTGGACAGTGTAGGAGGGCGCCAGTGATCGCTGCCTAAGATCCACAGTGCCCCTCTGGAGCAAGGAATCGTCGGTCAGTGCTAGTCTGCTGCTGCTCGTTGGTTGGTTGGTTGGTTTGTGGGACTGAAGGGACCAGACTGCAACGGGCATCAGTCCCTTTTTCCAAAACTGAAAACACCCACACAGAATAAAAACGAACAATGGAGATGACGACAAACGACACAGGACAAGGAAGACTCAGACAGAGACCAGACAAAAGGAAGGAAAGTCACACAGAGTGTGACAGTGGTTGGCCGACCATAGAGACAAACAAGGAAAAGCTAACCATCTACAAATACACTAAAAAATAACCCAGACTAAAATTGTAAGCCAAAGGAGAGACTCAAAACAAAAAAACGACAAGGTGATAAGTCCCCTGCCTGAATAAAACGCAGAACTAAGCATGAGATGGCAGTGTCATCTGTTAAAAGGGCAGGAAGAGTCTCAGGCAGCGGAAACGTCTGCCTGAGTACAGCTAAAAGGGGACAGGCCGACAAAATGTGGATCACCATCAAAACGGATCCGCAGCGACATAGAGGTGGGTCTTCACAGCGCAATAAGTGTCTGTGCGTCATCCGGGTGTGTCCAATGTGCAGCCAGCAGAGGAAAACAGACTGCTTGCGAGATACCTGCAAGGAGGAGTTCCACGCACCAGAAGCCTCCTTGATGGCCTGAAGTTTGTTTGGTGAAGGCAGGGCGCGTCAATCTTCACCCCAGGTGCGAAATACATTCTGCCACAAAACTGCCCTGAGGTCACTCTCCGAAAGCCCTATAGATAAGGCTGGTGCACCGACAGCCTGTTTGGCCAGCATGTCAACACGTTCATTGCCAGGGATGTCGACATGACCAGGGGCCCACACAAAGACCATAGAGCGGCTACAATGGGCAAGAGTATGGAAGGACTCCTCGATAGCCATCACCAGATGAGAGCGAGGGAAACACTGGTCGATAGCTCATAAACCGCTCAGGGCGTCACTACAGATAACTAAGGACTCACCTGAGCAGGAGTGGATATACTCTAGGGCACGAAAGATGGCGACCAGCTCAGCAGTGAAAACGCTACAACTAGGTGGCAATGCACGTTGTTCGGAATGGTCCCCTAGAGTTAAAGCATAACCAACACGACCATCAACCGTCGAACCGTCAGTGTAAACAACGACAGAGCCCTGATTCATGGCGATGATGGAATAAAAGCGGCGGCGGAAGGCTTCCGGAGGTACTAAGCCCTTCGGGCCCTGTGCCAAGTCAAGACAAAGGCAAGGGCGATTGGTGTACGCAGAGCGGCCCGGAAAGGAGGTGGAACAGGGAAAACCATAAGCCTGGAGAGAAGCTCTCGGACGCGGACGGCGATCGTACAACCCGACTGGGGCCGACGTTCTGGGAGATGGACGACTGAGTGTGGAAACAGGAGACGATAATTTGGATGCCCGGACAAGCTACAAACATGTGCAGCATAAGTGGCCAGTAAATGGGGGCGCCTTAACTGCAGTGGAGGGACACCTGCCTCCACAAGTATGCTGTCCACCGTGCTAGTCCAGAAGGCAGCAACGGCAAGTTGTATTCCGCTGTGTAGGATTGGGTTCAGCACCCGCATCGCAGATGTGGATACTGAGCCATAAGCCAGGCTCCCTTAATCCAGACGAGACTGGATTAATGCCTGGTAGAGCCGTAGGAGGGTAGATCGGTCGGCGCCCCACCTGTTGTGGCTCAAGCATCGCAGAGCATTTAGATGCTGTCAACACATCCATTTAAGCTGCCAAATATGAGGCAGCCAAGTCAACCAGGCATCAAAACCACACCAAAAAACCTATGTGACTCCACGACAGCGAGAGGTTCGCTGTCAAGAAAGCTCAGGGTGAACAATGCGTCACTGGCAGAAATACATAACGCTGGTCTTGGCAGCCGAAAACTGGAAGCCATGCGCTACAACCCAAGACTGCGCCTGGCAGATAGTGCCCGGCAGCTGACATTCAGCAGCTGCAATGCCAATGGAGCTATAGTAGAGGCACAAGTCGTCAGCATACAAGGAAGCTGAGACGTTCCCACCGCCCCAGCGTGCCCATTAATTGCAATTAAAAAGAGGCAGACACTTACGACAGATCCCTGCAGTACCCTGTTCTCCTGAACTTGGCGGGAACTATGGGAGGCTGCAACTTGCACGCGGAAGGTACGATGCGGCAGAAAATTTCGTATGAAAATCGGCAGCGGACACCGAAGACGCCAACCATGGAGCGTATAGAGGATGTGATGTCGCCATGACCTATCGTATGCCTTCCACATGTAAGAAAAGACTGCGACGAGGTGCTGACGGCGGGCACATGGCAGACTCTAGGCTCACCAGATTATCGGCGGCAGAGCGGCCTTTACGGAACCCAGCCTGAGACGGAGCCAGAAGGCCCCAAGACGCGAGTACCCAACTCAACCGCCGGCTCACCATGCGTTCGGCAACTTACAAAGAATGTTGAGGAGTCTAATAGGGTGACAGCTGTCCTCCTCCAGAGCATTCTTGCCATGTTTCAAAACGGGAATTACGATGGTTTTCCGCCATTGCGAGGGGAACTCACTGAAGTCCCACATAAGGTTCTAAAGGTTTAGGAGGTGTCGCTGGCAGGCCGCCGAGAGGTGTTTGAGCATCTGACAGTGGATTCGATCTGGCCCAGGAGCCGTATCAGGGCAAGTGGCTAGGGCACTTTGGAATTTCCATTCACTGAAAGGAACATTTTAGGATTCAGGGTTGTTGTTGTTGTTGTCTTCAGTCCTGAGACTGGTTTGATGCAGCTCTCCATGCTACTCTATCCTGTGCAAGCTTCTTCATCTCCCAGTACCTACTGCAACCTACATCCTTCTGAATCTGTTTAGTGTACTCATCTATCGGTCTCCCTCTACGATTTTTACCCTCCACGTTGCCCTCCAACGCTAAATTTGTGATCCCTTGATGCCTCTAAACATGTCCTACCAACCGATCCCTTCTTCTAGTCAAGTTGTGCCACAAACTTCTCTTCTCCCCAATCCTATTCAATACCTCCTCATTAATTATGTGATCTACACACCTTATCTTCAGTATTCTTCTGTAGCACCACATTTCGAAAGCTTCTATTCTCTTCTTGTCCAAACTAGTTATCGTCCATGTTTCACTTCCATACATGGCTACACTCCAAACAAATACTTTCAGAAACGACTTCCTGATACATAAATCTATATTAGATGTTAACAAATTTCCCTTCCTCAGAAACGCTTTCCTTGCCATTGCCAGTCTACATTTTATATCCTCTCTACTTCGACCATCATCAGTTATTTTACTTCCTAAATAGCAAAACTCCTTTACTACTTTAAGTGTCTCATTTCCTAATCTAATTCCCTCAGCATCACCCGATTTAGTTTGACTACATTCCATTATCCTCGTTTTGCTCTTGTTGATGTTCATCTTATATCCTCCTTTCAAGACGCTGTCCATTCCGTTCAACTGCTCTTCAAGTCCTTTGACGTCTCTGACAGAATTACAATGTCATCGGCGAACCTCAAAGTTTTTACTTCTTCTCCATGAATTTTAATACCTACTCCAATTTTTTCTTTTGTTTCCTTTACTGCTTGCTCAGTATACAGATTGAATAACATCGGGGAGAGGCTACAACCCTGTCTCACTCCCTTCCCAACCACTGCTTCCCTTTCATGCCCCTCGGCTCTTATGACTGCCGTCTGGTTTCTGTACAAATTGTAAATAGCCTTTCGTTCCCTGTATTTTACCCCTGCCACCTTAAGAATTTGAAAAAGATTATTCCAGTCAACATTGTCAAAGGCTTTCTCTAAGTCTACAAATGCTAGAAACGTAGGTTTGCCTTTTCTTAATCTTTCTTCTAAGATAAGTCGTAAGGTCAGTATTGCCTCACGTGTTCCAACATTTCTACGGAATCCAAACTGATCCTCCCCGAGGTCCGCATCTACCAGTTTTTCCATTCGTCTGTAAAGAATTCGCTTTTGTATTTTGCAGCTGTGGCTTATTAAACTGATAGTTAGTTAATTTTCACATCTGTCAACACCTGCTTTCTTTGGGATTGGAATTATTATATTCTTCTTGAAGTCTGAGGGTATTTCGCCTGTCTCATACATCTTGCTCAACAGCTGGTAGAGTTTTGTCATGACTGGCTCTCCCAAGGCCGTCAGTAGTTCTAATGGAATGTTGTCTACTCCGGGGGCCTTGTTTAGACTCAGGTCTTTCAGTGCTCTGTCAAACTCTTCACGCAGTATTGTATCTCCCATTTCGTCTTCATCTACATCCTCTTCCATTTCCATAATGTTGTCCTCAAGTACATCGCCCTTGTATAAACCTTCTATATACTCTTTCCACCTTTCTGCCTTCCCTTCTTTGCTTAGAACTGGGTTGCCATCTGAGCTCTCAATATTCATATACGTGGTTCTCTTCTCTCCAAAGGTCTCTTTAATTTTCCTGTAGGCAGTATCTATCTTACCCCCTAGTGAGATAAGCTTCTACATCCTTACATTTGTCCTCTAGCCATCTCTGCTTAGCCATTTTGCACTTCCTGTCGATCTCATTTTTGAGACGTTTGTATTCCGTTTTGCCTGCTTCATTTACTGCATTTTTATATTTTCTCCTTTCATCAATTAAATTCAATATTTCTTCTGTTACCCAAGGATTTCTAGCAGCCCTCGTCTTTTTACCTACTTTATCCTCTGCTGCCTTCACTACTTCATCCCTCAGAGCTACCCATTCTTCTTCTTCTGTATTTCATTCCCCTATTGCTGTCAATTGTTCCCTTATGCTCTCCCTGAAACTCTGTACAACTTCTGGTTCTTTTAGTTTATCGAGGTCCCATCTCCTTAATTTCCCACCTTTTTGCAGTTTCTTCAGTTTTAATCTACAGGTCATAACCAATAGATAGTGGTCAGAGTCCACATCTGCCCCTGGAAATGTCTTACAATTTAAAACCTGGTACCTAAAACTCTGTCTTACCATTATATAATCTATCTGATACCTTTGAGTATCTCCAGGGTTCTTCCATGTATACAACCTTCTTTCATGATTCTTAAACCAAGTGTTAGTCCATTCACTGAAAGGAACATTTTAGGATTCAGGGTGGCGGTTGTGAAATGAAAGCCTTCAACATTCCAACCACTCTCTCAGGGTAAGTTGCAGAAGTGGAACTAAGAGCAAAATGCTCTGTTAAGCGGTTTTTATATTATGTCAGGTTCAGTACATACTGCTCCATACAGTGAGAGCGCAGGGATGCTAACAGGGCTCCGATAGCCTAATTTTGGCCAAAATTGTGATGGAGAGATATGCCCATGCCCATGGTGGAGACATACCGTTCCCAGTAATCCTGTTTGTATTGGCGAATATTGCAGTGGGCCCGCACACGGAGCCGTTAAAGGCGATGAGGTGTTCTTATGAGTTGTGTCGCTTGTGAAGCTGGAGCGCCCACCAGCGATCGTTAATCGCCCCCGAGATCTCAGGCGACTACCAAGGCACAGTCCTCCGCCAAGGGGACCCAGAAGAACCGGTACTGGTAGATTCTGCGGCAGTAACGATGCCAGTAGTGACCAAGTGAACCACCGCATCAAGGGCGTCTTTGGAAATAGGCTCAATAGTGGCAATGGAAGAGAACAAGTACCTATTCATAGCCCATCTGCAAGGCTGCCCAGTAGAGTGACGCTGTGGCAGTGACAGAAAGATCGGAAAGTGGTCACTACCACACAAGTTGTAATGCATACTCCAGTGGACAGACAGTTAGAGGTTTGGGCTTTAGATCGGAAGGTCAATGGCTAAATATGTGCCATGCGCCATATTGAAATGTGTGATTGCACCATCATTTAAAAGGGAAAGGTCAATCTGTGCCAATACATGCTCGATGGTGCTGCCTCGGGCTGTTGCCACTGTTCCACCCTACAGAGGGTTATGGGCATTGAAGTCGCCCAGTAACAGAAAAGGTGGCGACAGTTGGGCTATCAGCGCAGCGAGGACATGCTGTGGGACATCACCATCCGGTGGAAGATACAGACTGCAGACAGTAACAGCCTGAGGCATCCACAAACGAACAGCAACAGCCTCTAAAGGTGTTTGTAGAGGGACAGACTCGTTGTGAAGGGAGTGATGGACATAGATGCAGACATCACCAGATACACTTTCATAAGTTGCCCGGTTCCTATAATAACCCCAATAGCCACAGAGGGCAGGCGTTCGCATTGCTGGAAACCAAGTTTCTTGAAGAGCAATGCAGAGGAAAGGGTGAAGGCTGAGAAGTAGTCGGAGTTCAGCAAGATGGTGGAAAAACCTGCTGCAGTTCCAGTGGAGGATGACATTGTCCATGGCCGAGAAATTCGTGAAGGGACTGAGGAGGCAGATGACGCCGCTACGTCACCTGCTGCACCGAATGAGCACTTGTGCAACTGATATCGATTGTGTCTGAGGGGCCAGCGAGATCTAGGTCCTCAGCGGACGTCAGAATCTCCACCCCAGACGCAAAGCTTGAAGGCTGTGAGTGGGGGGAGGGGGGGGGGTGAGGCTGCCACCGCAAGTACCTTGGTCTTAGAGGTCTTTTTCTTGGATTTCTCTCGCTGTTTCACCAATTCAGTCTCCACGATGGAGGAGGATCACGAAGCCCTACGACCAGCTGCCTGTGGGAACTTATGCCACTGTTGGGCGTCATCGTTCCCGCTTGTGGAAACCTGGGAATAGAGGGACCCAAGGGACCCCTTGCGGGCGAGTGGAGCCGAAGAAGTTGGACAGTTCTCTGGCTTAGAAGCAGTGTTGCTCCTGAGATAGGTGGTGCAGGAGCAACAGGGTGAGCAGTGCACCCCATAGGAAAGGGGGCATGCGGAGTTATACAGCTTGGTGATTTGGCTGGAATTCGCTGAGCTGATGGGGCTCACACGGTTGTTGTAGCAGCAACATATGATGGTGTCATTGGAAGAAGATATAGTTGGCCATATTTTCTCTTAGCCTCAGTATAGGTCAGTTGGTCCAGGGTCTTATATTCCATGATTTTTCCTTATTCTGTAAGATCCTGCAATCTGCCGAGCAAGGAGAATGATGCTCTCCACAGTTGACACAGATGGGAGGTGGGGCACATGGAATATTGAGATGTGATGGGTTTCTGCAATCTCAACATGTGAGGCTGGAAGTACAGCAGGAAGACTTATGGCCGAAATTCCAGCACTTAAAGCACCGCATCGGGGGAGGGATATAAGGCTTGACATTACAACGGTAGACCATCATCTTCACCTTCTCCGGTAACGTATCACCCTCGAAGGCCACGATGAAGGCACCGGTAGCAATTTGATTATCCTTTGGACCCCAACGAACCCTCCAGACGAAATGAACACCTCGACACTCTAAATTGGGGCGCAGCTCGTCATCAGACTGCAAAAGAAGGTCCCTATGGTAAGTAATACCTGGGACTATATTTAAACACTTTTCAGGTGTGATGGTAATGGAAACATCCCCCAAGTTGTCACAAGCAAGTAACCTTCGTAACTGGGCAGAGGATGCCATTTTCATGAGAGCGCATTTTGGACAAGCCCTCCACCTCCTCAAACTTGACCTCTAAATGCTCTACGAGGAACTGAGGCTTTGTGGACATGAGAGACTCCCCATCAGCTCTCTTACAAACTAGGAACCGGGGCGAATAACTGTCACTTCAGTCATGAGACTTATGCTCCTCCTACGGCGTGGCCAGTGAGGGGAACGTTTTGGGATCGTATTTCTGAGCGTTACATTGAGCCCGAGAACGCTTAGAGACTGCTGGCGGCTGGCCACCAGCGAGGTATGATGTACCACGCTTCTTTGCGGGTCATCCGCCCCGATGCCACCCATTCTGACCAAGGGCCCTGTCCACAGGCGCCACCCAACCTCAGCAAGGGCCACCTGGCAGTATGGCCATTGCGGGGAGTCCCGATGCCCCAGGGAGATAGGCATCTTCTCCTTGGCATAAGTGGAGAATTAACAGTGCAGGCATCAGCAGAGCGATCCCTGTGTTGTCAGGGGGCTACAACCAACAGAGTACATAGCGGCCCCACCACAGTGGACTGGCTACCATGCTGGATATTAGGTACAAGTAGTCCATGTGCATCGTCAGTCCATAAAGCGGCACTGCACATTGCATGGCGGAAAAGGCACGAATGAAAGTAGCCATGCCGAAGAGATGAAGAGCAGGCAGGAGTGCAGTGCAACGACGAAGAAGCCGGCAAAAGGTCTCAACGCACGAAAAACACAATGCACCATGTAAGGCGCACTTCCCCATTTGGCTCGCTGTTTGGAAGAATTATGAGACATGGGGGACAAACCGAACAGGCGACCATCACATAAAGGCCGAAACGTTGGAGACTCCTTTTAGTCGCCTCTTACGATAGGCAGGAAAACCACGGGCCTATTATAACCCCCGAACCCGAAAGGGGCAGGGTAGCTTATTGCCAGATCCACTGTTGTTGGAGCAGGAATTTAAAAAAAAGGCAATTTCCTCCTTGCTCATCTAAACAACAGTGTAATCTACTTCGATAATAATTCATCTACTTTCGTAAATTACGCTGGAACCTGCACAGTAGATCACATTACGTGCGCAAGGCGAAGGCTAGGCACTGCAATGACGTTGAGACGGTGATAACATTAACACATAACACCTCCTCATCATCAAAAAACGACAAAAATGACAACAACAACCGGAAAACTTTCATCAACTAGAGAAACCATAAAACAGAAATTTTTAAGCAAGAAATCCAACACGACAGCAATTAAAACCTTGTCAGCTAGAACCAGCTAATCGTCGAAACAGTACAATCTGATTTTATTAATAACGCACCAAAGAAAACCATCATAGAATGTCAGGGCAGGCCGAGAAGTGGCATACAACTTTCACACTTTAACAACACTGTCAGTCAGATTAACGTTCATGTTTTAGGTCACGATCTCAGTGTTCCCCTACATTTGCTAAGTGTGGCTTATGACTTTTTTACACGGGGAAATTGTGGGCACAATGTTTTTATCATTGCATGTGTAACTTGTAGAGAACTGGTAACCGAGAGGCCATAGTGTAGGTGACTGAGAACAGGGGAGAGATGAGTTGGGGACCAAAATGCTGAGTGCCGTGACCTGCCTTTGTGAGTGACTCTGGGAAGCAGCGCCAGTGGGTCGTACCTGCAGAGAGATTTCTGGCCCAAGCCCTCTCCTCCTCCTACTCAGGGTCAGACAGAAGGGCGCCGGGCCATAAAACATTTTTCTTCGACCAAGTGAGGGCGACCAGTCGACAGAAAGAGGGTGGAGGAAGCCAGGTAAGAGAGACTGCTGTAAACTGAGCTGTTGTGCAAACAGTGTGAAGGTCATAAAGGTCTGTGCATTCTCACGTTAGATCCTGGGACGATACGGACAGACCAGCTGGTGTACCTGTCTAGAGGAGGAAAGGCTGTAGGCCCCACTGACGCCAGGAGCTCGCCATGCTCATTTATCCAGGGCGAGAAACATATTTAATGGGCACGGCTATTTGGGAACCTTAACACCATTCTTTCAGAAATTGGGAATGGTTAGCGTGGAAAGATTAGACCTCCCTGTAAATGAGGACTATGACATCGTCTAGGCAGATGCTTTTTCGCTAAAACATGGCCATGCTTACCCTGATAACGACATCTCCCTAGTCTAAAATCATCTTTTTTCGGACAAGAGAAATTTGGAGTCGCTGATTGGCTCCTCTTGGCATGTGCAAAATGGAGGCTTGCTCAGCAAGCGCGAGAACATCTTAGCTGTGTGTGGATTTATTACCAGGCCAATAGAGCAGTCAAGATATGAGATTCAATGAATAGAGGATAGTTTCATTGGTTTCTGCACTGTGGGGGCGGTTTGGTTTTTGCTAATTCGGCTCGCGTAGCGGAGCTTGGCGGAAATTGGTTGTGGTTCTTTGCCTTCGTCGTCGTCCGGTCTTTCCCTAGTGGAGAGCTTCCGGTCTTTCCCTAGTGGGTGAGACCTGTTGTCTGTATCTTGCGGTGGACTAAGAGCCAGTGGCAGTTTCCAGCTGTACTGACAGTGGAACTGCATATCACGTCCCACATATCGTGCGTCATGAGTGTCCACTTATTCGTCCGCATCTGACGTTTTATAATTCCAGCACACACCGTGGTGCCTGTGAGTCAGATCGATTTGGCCAGAACAGTGAACGGCTGCACCTCACACCGAAATTAATCGAGATTTCAGAGATCAGATGGGGAAGTTTCAAGCTTTCTAATAATCAGTACGCCAGACCGCTCAGTTCGCAAATTTTCGTGGACACGTCAGAACACTACAGTTGCTTAGCGCACCGCTCCTCGCCCACAGCGCGCCCGTTTCCAACTGCCGCCTGAATCAAAGTCAAAGGGCGAAACACTGCTGCGCCGGCGTAACTTTGTTAAATGGTGTTAACAGGTTCCTGTTATCAGGCGAACCACAGTCTGTGGTATACTTGGTCGTAGTTTATTCTATTTGAATAAAGTTGGGCCTCATAATGGATTCATGTCAACAAAGTCATTTTGTGTTGTAAAGGGAATGATCCGAGGAAGACTTTGCGTAGCTTCCATACCAATAAATGCTTTGCAAAACAAACACTATTCCCTTTTTCTGATTTGTGTTTATGATCTATGTATGAGCTTTATCAGATAGTTGTACTTACAAAAGAATTAATAAAACTTGTCGATATGTTGTGAACTTAAATACGCCACTGTTCTCATTCATACTTCCTCCACGCTTCGCTGTTTTTAGTTTATTGTGGTCGTACATGAGTACACAAGCTATTTAAGGCCAAGTCTTTCTTAAATTAATTAATTTCAAGATTAGTTTGAGTTGTGAAAGTGTCCAGGAAGCTTGGGCAAGAAAAGTGCTGTAAGTAAATTCACTAATTTCATATACAAAATTGTGGATGAGCTGACGATTTGGAGGTTATTGAGAAAATAATCATTTCTTTGCCTGAAGATAATAAGATTTAGCAACACTCATGAGTGTATTTACGATTAAAGCTAGCGACGGCGTGCATAGGCTTCCTACACGAATTCTTAACCTAATCGAAGAAAAAGGAAATTATGTAGCTAAATTAAATTGCACCCTAATGAAAGAGCTAAACAGAAATGGAACCCTCTTAACAATCAAGTTACATCAGAGATTTGTCGACTCCGGGCAAACGGATGGGAACCCGAGTTGACCCACTTAACCCCACTCTGTTTTGGAATACATTCAAGAGAATCATTGGCAAAACCGTCACCGAAGAACAGGATTTACAAATTGATGACCACATCACGGCGGACGAAAGGGAGAAGGGTGAAATATTCCTCGATATACTCGAAAAAACACTCTACCATCCACAGGCCACAAATTTGACGATAACCACGAGGAAATTATTACTAGGGAAGTTCATTTCTGTAGAAAAATATCACACCACCCGATCATCCACTACTGATCGAAATAACTGAATATACCAAGTGGCAAAAATACAGCTCCTGGAAGTGACGTGATTGGACGATTATATCTTAAACTATTTCTACCGCAGAGACTTGTTCAAGAGCTATTTAATTCAGTCTTAACTCAAAAAAACTGTACTATTGCAGTGGAAACACACATGTTATCATGATTCAAAACTAAAACTTATATTTAATTTAGCCTTAACTCAAAAAACTGTTCCATTGCAGTGGAAACATACACATATTATCATGATTCCGAAACGTGGAAGACACAAAAACAACCATTACTCATACTGACTTACCACGTTACTTCCAATAATTGGCAAGACCTTGAAAGAAATAATTAATAACAGACAAAAACAGTTTGCAGAAGACAACAGCGTTATACCACATGAACAAGTTCGTTTCAGAAAGTGACACTACCGTTGATCGATAGTTAAGACTAACAATATAGCAGAAATTGGCAGTTTAACAGATGCGACTGATACCCTCTTTTTGGACACGGAACGTACCTTTGAAAAGGTAAAGAATGTGCGTCGTCACAAAATGCTAAAATACGAGGGTCAGTCAAAAAGTAATGCCTCCTATTTTTTTTTCTACGTTTAATTGTCAGGAAATTTAAATGCAATTACATAGGTTGAAAACCACAACATTGAGGATCATTTTGTCATTTTTCAATGTAATCTCCGCCCATCTCTACAGTTTTGGTCCATCTTTGAACAAGGGCATGTATCCCAGCACGGTAAAAATCACATCTCTGCTTCCCAAGCCATTGACGCAAGGATGTTTTGACGGCCTCCTCATCTTCAAAATGAATCCCACGATGAGCTTCTTTTAGTGGCCTGAACAGATGGAAGTCTGATGGTGCCAGGTCAGGGCTGTATGGGGGATGAGGCAAAACTTCCCATCCAATTTTGACAATCTCGTCAGAGGTGTGACGACTGGTGTGTGGTCTTGCATTGTCATGCAAAAGAAGAACATCTGCCATTGATTTTGTTGGGCGAACTCGCTGAAGACGTGCTTTAAGTTTTTTGAGGGTTGTGACGTATTGAACAGAATTTATTGTGCATCCCTGCTCCAAAAAATCAACCAGAATCACACCCACTGTATCCCAGAAAACTGTTGCCATAACTTTCCCTGCCGATCGCACAGTTTTGAATTTTTTCTTCCTCGGCGAGCTTGTGTGACGCCACTCCATTGACTGCCTCTTTGATTCGGGTTCAAAAAAATGCACCCATGTTTCGTCCCCGGTCACAATTTTTTTCAGAAACTCATCTCCCTCCAAACGGAAGCGCTGCAAGTGTTGGGAGGCTATTGTTTTCCTTGCCTCTTTATTCTGATCGGTTAACATTCTTGGAACCCACCGTGCACAAACTTTTGAGTACCCCAATTGTTTAATAATCGTGATCACACTGCCTTTACTAAGAGAAATAATGCGACACACTTCATCTGCAGTCACCCGACGGTCACCACGAATGATGTCATCAACTTGCTGAATGTTGTGTGGAGTCACTGCACTCACCGGCCTGCCGCTCCGCTTTTCGTCAGTCAACGGTGTTTGCCTTTCAGCTTCCTTACAACGACGAACCCATCGTCTAACAGTGCTGACATCCACTGTCACAACACCATACACCTTCTTCAGTCTTTCATGAATGCGTATGGGCGTTTCACCTTCTGCATTCAAGAATTCAATCACACAACGCTGTCTCTAACGAACATCGATGTCGGCCATCTTACAAACTTCTGCTGTGCTGCCACCTGTTGACACAGAAAGTTACTACTGCAGTGGATTGCAGAAGAAGGTTTGAGGAATGGCGCAAAATTAAAATTTTTCACTTAACTTAATTTTTTTAAGTAGAAAAAAAATGGGAGGCATTACTTTTTGACCGACCCTCGTAAAATTGCCCATCTGAAATAGTCCAATTTTTATCTAACCTCATCATAAACAGAAAAGTGCGAGTTGGGGTCAAAAATCGTCCTACTCCCACAGCTAAAGCAGTCCCTCATGGTGCCCTCATGTCCACTTTAAGTACGATATATACAGCGGACATCCCAACACCTAGGTTAATGAAAAACATAGTCCTGTACGCTGATGACACCACTTATTGGTGTCATTTACCCATCAGGGATGCAATTAATAACAAGCCAAGAGCTTCATCAGCAAACTTAAAACCTGGATAACTAAATGAAGAATCCGATCTAATACAACCAAAAGTTAGCTTTTCCTATTCAGACATGGTTGTGTCATTAATCGCGAAAAACAGGATACCCACAAACTCCGTTTGGGACACTGGAGACAAGAAATTACTCCACAACCAAACGTCAGATATCTGGAATCTATCTAGATGACCTCTGAAATCAGCAGAAAAACTCGACTATAAATATTAAATAAGTTGAAGGGCGACTTCACCTAGTGCGTTTCGTGAAATACCGAACGCGTGGAGTGGCGCAACCAATTCCCTTCTTACATACAAAATACTTTTTCGACGCATTCTGTAATATGGATCTCAACCATGAATTATGTAGTCCAATCAAACGATAAAAAGGTCTATCTACTGACCAGAATAGATCTACAACATGAATTCCCAAAAACTCTCTTCACTAAAAATTTGAAACTAAGTCATACTAACGGAATAAATGAACATATTGGCGTTCAACATCACTACATAACAACAAACTTTGAAAATCACTCTTCCAGCACGATCCTACAACGATTAATTTTCCGAAATTCAAGTATGCATTTCATCCCTACATTATTGTCTGAGCAGTATCGAATTCACTCCAACATAATCCTCTGGAAAACGAAGAAATCAGTGAAATTGTCAACAAACGAAGAACACGTACAAGGATTTGGAATGATGTAGCAGCCTGATATAGAAAGAACAAACTACTCAGTATAGTTACTTCAATGAACACCCACAGAAGAAGAGAATAGTCTCTACTCGGCTAGATTTTAAAGTTTCTCATATTCTACAGAATTAGACATAAATTTTCTGCATCAACAAAATTCCAAGATCACGCTATAACGTTATCAAGACCACTGACATAATATGAAGATATCTAAGACGAACAACAGGCAACTAATCATTACAGCGATTTTATCGACCGAGACCCTTTTAGCTCAGCCGTAAGCCAAATGCCGGGATTCGGTATGAAGGAAACTTAATGAACAACATCTTCCTCTCAGCTATCCATCTACATGCAGTGAAAAATCCTACAAAATTAAATAAGCAACCACTTATCTTACATAAAGTTTGTCACAGGAGCACAAACTACAACTATTGGCTGAAAATGGCTATTCTTCCCTGCAGCCACCGTCTCCTTCAGAGGTGGAATGAAAGATTTAAAAATAAATAAATAAGTTCGTCAGCGCACCTGACGATGGGACATTTCTGGAAGCCGTTGTATTGTGCCCGTTGGATCGTCAGTACACCCGTGGATTGTTTGATCAACTAATACTTCTGGAGAAATTAAAGAATCGTAAAATTAGCTTTGTTTTCTAAACGCACTATTTGAGTGACGCTGACGTGTAAATAAAATGTGTATTAGCAGACAGGAATGTGCGCATGTGGTTTTCCCCCCTACTCTGATTGTATGAAGTACTGGTACGTCGATTGATGTTGGAAATACGTAACGCACTGATTAATACATTTTCTCATATAATGAAAAATTGTAGCATGGGAATCAGTATTTTTATTTTTAATCACTGATGATGATGTTTGTTTTGTGGGGTGTTCAACTGCACGTTCTTCAGCGTCCGTACAAGGTCTCAATTTTTACACAGTCCATTTTCTTTTCATACTCCAATCTAGTCCCTCTCACAAATCATGATAATGATGAGATAATGAGGACAACAAAAACACCCAGTCCCCAGGCAGTGAAAATCCGCAACTCAGCCGGGAATCGAACCCGGGACATCGTGATCCGCAGGCAGTAACGCTAGCCCCTTTTTTTTCTTTTTTTTTTTTTTTTTGATTACGCGACCACAACCTCAAAAAGCAATACGATTACCACCTTTTTGCACATAGGAAACACACCGAAAGATACACTCCTTATTGAAGGCAATCAATTAGAATAAAACAAAAGAAGTCATTTCGGTTAAAACAAAAAGGATAAGTCAGAAAAACGGAAGTGAAGGAATGGGGCGTTAATTTTAACGTGCCCATACCTTCTTTCCTCCGTCACTTCTACATCGTGGAACATCTAAATCCTAACAAGGCTGTCCACGCAAAAGAGGGAGGGGAGGATGGCAACTCATGCAACGCCTTGTCGATGAAAAACAAGATACAGCATATTAGAAAAAAGTTCACGATAACAGAGCACCCTGAGCCACGTCCAATGGTCTGTAGCCATATATTAGGAAAACGCACACGGATATGCACCATATCCACTCACAATCACCTAGTGGACATAATGTTCAACAAGCTACATGATGGCATTGTTCTTCGATCGGGGAAAGAAGGCTGAATCGGGACGCACGAGAATCTCACCAGAGATAGCCGCCTCCGACGTACTGAGGAGAAAAGCCAGTTGTCGGCGAAGCCATCTCCAATGGCCATGACCGCAGGAGATCAACCGATGATACAATGTTTCAGTTTCATGGCAACGATCGCAACGATCCGTCACATTAAGAACAATACGAACATGTCGCACGTTTTTAGGTACAATATAACGAACAACTTGGTACCACGAGGTCGCCACTTCCATCGGGAAAATCGGGAGACTGATGTTAGACCAAACGATCTTCCAGTTCTTTTCTGGGGACAGGCCTTTCACAAAGGGAACACTATGAGGAACTGGCCAGCGGCTTAACAGCATTTTTATGGAGAGATTCTCTTGGGAAAGGATATTTACTCCTAAATAACTGACCTCAAGAAAAAATTCCTTAACATGCCGTAGTTTATAACTGATCCTATTAATATCTACTGGAGTTATTAAACTCGCCGGTCGGATACAGTCACAAAATGGAGCTGTAAGTGACTGGGGGGCGCGTTGACATGTTGAAACGGAGCGACGGATGACTAAGGCAGAAGCCTTAACCCGAATGTCAGGGACGCCCAAACCTCCCAGCAAACGGGGGCGCGCGCTATGACCCCATAACGCATGTGAAATATAGAGTTGCGCCAGATAAACCTGCCACTTAAACTTTGCAACTTGCGGTACATCATCGCACGAAGGAGAAAGATTTGTGCAATAAAATAAGTCTTACTTAACACATACGTTTCCATGGCCGGACCTTATGAAGAAGTGAGAGGGACCGACGCTTGTGTTTAATTATTGCTCCCTGAATCTTATCCGTGACAGACTTCCAGTTTATCGTAGCCATCTTTAGTGAACAACTGTCAATTATAACACCCAACGATCGATATCGGATGACGTTCAAAGCCCATGGAATTTCAACAGCGTCAAATACTCGCAACTGAGTAAGCGGCATTTCTGGTCATTAACCCACATTCCTGTAAGAGGACAAAAGGCATCCAAAACTTCCTTCGGCAGTGGCATATCATCATGGGTACGGAGCACAACCATAATGTCATCAGCATACGCACAAATGGTAAACATTTCTCCCTACAGCGACCAGCCACCCAAAGGAACAGCTATAGTTCGCAAGAAGTGTTCCAGAAACAGCACATAGAGCGACATAGGCAATGGACTCCCTTGAAGGACGCCCTGACACAGCGATGGGGGAAGTAAGACTGCCATTTACGTTAATGGACACCCAAATACCACTGATTAGAAAGCTAAACAACCGAGCGCAGCATCGTTAAAACCAACGGTCTTCAATACTCGCATAAGGAATCCATGATTAACGAGGTGAAAATCAAGTAAAAGCGCTTGGCACGGGAATGGTGGAAGCAATCGAAGTTATATAACGACATTCAGCGACGGGAGTCAGGAGAGTACGACCCGGAAGAACACTTTGATGGCTGGCTATAACGGTAACCAACAATACCGATAGTCGGTTATTTACCGCTGGCGCCACTATTTTACAATCGTACTTGAAGAGGGTCATCAGGTGAACTTGATCCACATGCAAACATCCCGGCTTTTTGGGGATCAGAACAATTTTAACAACCTTAAAGCTGGGCAGGAGGACGCCTTTGTGGCATGTTTCATTCACTATGGAAGTTACCGTATCTCTTATTAGGGGCCAAAATCGAATATGAAACCCTTTGGGAAGTCCATCGGGGCAGGCGATTTGTGGGAGGGAGAACGAGCCACAATATCAAGGATATCATCGTGATGGAATACAGAGAAATACTCTTCCTGGAGAGATGGCGTAACAACACTATCAAGAAGAGAGGTAAAGTAAACGGACGGTGGACCGTCTGAATCCACTGCAGTAAAAAGTGCGGAATAGTACTGGTAAAGTTCACGCATGATACAGAATGGGAGGACCACTCACGCCCATCTAGAGATGGGACGGTAGAAAGAGATGTCCTTTGAGATGGCTTGTGAAGCCGGAGAAGATGATAGAGAGAGGTCAACTCATCCTGTACGATTGAACAAGGCTGGGAACGCTATCGGACACCATCCATTAGCCTGCGTCTGAGTTGTAGATGGATGGTTGGTTGGTTGGTTTGTGAGATTGAAGGGACCAGACTGCGATGGTCATCGGTCCCTTTTTCCAGGACTGCAAACACCCACACAGGATAAAAACGAAGAACGGAGACGACAACAGACGACACAGGACAAGGAAGACTTAGACAGATATCAGACGAAACGAAATAAAAACACACAGAGTGTGACAGTGGTTGGCCGACGATAGAGAAAAACAAAAAATGAAAGCCAACCACCGAGAAACACATTAAAAACTCAGTCTAAAACCGTAGGCCAAAAGCCAGACTCAACACAAAATAAAGATAAACAGAGCAAATGATAAAAGCCCCCTACCGAACGCAAAACTAAGCCTGCCATGGCAGTGTCATTGGTTAAAAGGGAAGGGAGCGTGTCAGGCAGCGCGAACGTCCGCCTGAGCACAGCTAAAAGGCTACACTCCAACAAAATGTGGACCACAGATAATACGAATCCGCAGCGATATAGAGGTGGGTCCTCTCGGCGCAATAAGTAGCCATGCGTCATCTGTGTGTGTCCAATGCACAGCTGGCAGAGGACAGCAGACTCTTTGCGAGACCTACATAGATGACTGCCACACAGTCTTCGTCTCCTTGATAGCACAGAGTTTATTGGGCGTGGTGAGATCGCGCCATTCAGCCTCCCATAGCGCGAAAACTTTGCGGCGTAAGACTGCTCGCGAATCAGTCCCTAGGATGCTAATGTCCAGAGATGGTTTACTGGTGGCCTGTTTGGCCCGGCTGTCAACATGTTCATTGCCGGGTATCCCAACATGGGATGATGTCCACACAAAGACCACAGAGTGGCCACAATGGGCATAAATATGGAGGGGCTCCTGGACAGCCATCACCAGAGAAGAGCGAGGAAAGCACTGGTAGATAGCTCTTAAACTGCTCAGAAGTCGCTACAGATAACGAAGGACTAAGCAGGAACGGATCTACTCTAGGGCACGAAAGAAAGCGACCAGCTCAGCAGTGGAAACGCTGCAGCCAGCCAGCAATGAATGTTGTTCGTAGTGGTCCCCTAGATTCAGAGCATAACCGACACGATCAGCAACCATCGAACAGTTGGTGTACACAACGCCAGAGCCCTAATACGAGGCGAGAATGGAAAGAAAGGGGCAGCAGGAGGCCTCAGGAGGAACGAGTCCTTCGGGCACTGTGCCAATTTCAGCCGAAGGCAAGGGCAAGGCACACACAACTGGGGTGTACGCAGAGGGGCCCGGAAAGGAGGTGGAAATGCGAAAGCCCCAAACCCAGATAGAAGCTCTCTGATGCGGACCAGGGCCAACGTTCTGAGAGATGGACAAACGACTGTGGGAAGAGAAGACGATAATTAGGATGCCTGGGCAAACTACAAATATAAGTAGCATAAGTCTCCAGTAAACATTGGCTCAGTAACCGCTGTGGAATGACACCTGCCTCCACAAGTGTGCTGTCCACAGGGAGAAAGCACCAGTGGCAAGTCGGATCCCGCTGTGAAGGATTGGGTCCAGCATCCGCAAGGCAGATGGGGGATGCTGAACCATAAGCCAGGCTCCCATAATCCAGACGGGACTAGATTAACGACTGGTAGAGCCGGAAGAGGATAGAGTGGTCGGCGCCTCAGCTAGTGTGGCTAACGAATCACAGAGCATGAAGATGCCGCCAACACATCTGTTTAAGCTGCCGAATATGTGGGAGCCAAGTCAACCGGGCATCAAAAACCACACCCAAAAACCGATGTGTCTCCACCATGGCAAGAAGTTCGCTGGCAAGATAAAGCTGCGGCTCAGGGTGAACTGTTTGTCGCCGGCAGAAATGCATAACACAAGACTTGGAAGCGGAAAACAGGAAGCCATGCGCTACAGCCCAATACTGCGCCTTGCGGATAGCACCCTGCAGATGACGATCAGCAGCCGCAATGTCAATGGAGCTATAATAGAGGCAGAAGTCGTCAGCATACAAGGAAGCTAAGACAGACATTCCTGAGCTCGTTAATTGCAATTAAAAACAGGCAGACACTGAGGACAGACCCCTGTGTTACCGCACTCTCCTGAACTCGGGGGAACTATGGTAGGCTACGATTTGCACGCGGAAGGTACGATGCGACAGAAAATTTCGTATGAAAATCGCCAGTAGACTTTGAAGACCCCAACCATGAACCGTAGAGAGGATGTGATGGCGCCATGTCGTATCGTACGCCTTCCGCATTGTCTAAAAAGACAGCGACGAGGTGCTGATGGTGGGCAAAGGCCGTAAGGATGGCTGACTCCAGGCTCACCAGACTGTCGGCTTGAGATGGAGCCAGAAGGCCCCGAGACTTGAGTACCCACCTGAACCTCCGACTCACCATTCATTCGAGCAACTTGCCAAGGACGTTGGTTGGGCTAATAGGGCGGTAGCTGTCCACCTCCAAGGGGTTCTTGCCAGGTTTCAAAACGGGGATAACAATGCTTTTCCTAAATTGCATCAGAAACTCACCCTCGACCCAAATTCAGTTGTAAATGTCGAGGAGGCGCCGCTGGCAGTCCACTGAGAGGTATTTTAGCACCTGACAGTGGATGCGATCTGGTCTGGGAGCTGTATCAGGGCAAGTGGCAAGGGCACTGTGTAATTCCCACACAGTGAATGGAACATTGTACAATTCAAGATGGCATGTGTGAAATTAAACCCTCCGATGTTCCAACCGCTCTTTAATGGAGCGGAAAGCCAGTGGGTAATTCACAGATGCGGAACTGAGATCAAAACTGTGTGCTAAGCGGTTGGAAATTATGTTGGAGTCAGTGTAAATTGCCCTATTCAGCGAAAGCGCTGAGATGCTGACAGCGGTCCGATAGCCATACAGGTGTCTAATCGTGGCCCAGACCTGCGATGGAGAGACATGGAGGCCAATGGTGGAGATATACCATTCCCAGCACTACTGCCTGTGTTCGTGAATGATGCAACGGGCCAGCGGACAGAGCAGATTAAAGGCCAGGAGGTTTTCTGAAGATGGATGCCGCTTGTGACGCTGGAGCGCCCGTCGGCAATTTTCAATCGCCTCAACGACCTCAGGCGACCACCAAGGCACAGTCCTTCCCCAATGGGACCCAAAAGGACGGGGATTGGCAGATTCTGCGGCAGTAACGATGCCATTGGTGACCGAGTGAAACACCGCATCAATGGCTTCATTATAAAGAGGTGCAATAGCGAGCATGGATGAGAACATGTCGCAGTCAGCCTTATTCATAGCCCATCTGCTAGGGCGCCCAGAAGAGTGACGCTGTATCAGTTACAGAAAGATCGTAAAGTAGTCACAACCACACAGATCGGCATGCACACTCCATTGGACAGACGGTAAGAGGCTAGGGCTGCAGATTGAAAGGTCGATGGCGGAGTATGTGCCATGCACCACACTGAAATGTGTGTAGGCGCCATCATTTAAAATGGAAAGGTCGAGCTTGGCCAATACATGCTCAATGGTGGCGCCTGGACCCCAGAGAGGGTTATGGGCATTGAGTCGCCCAGTAACAAGAAAGGTGGCGGAAATTAGGCTATCATCGTAGCGAGGACATGCTGTGGGACATCACCTACCGGCGGAAGATACAGACTGCAGAGAGTAACAGCCTGTGGCGTCCACACCCGAACAGCGAAAGCCTGTAAAGGTGTTTGTAGAGGTACAGACTCGCAGTGAAGAGAGTGAAGGACATGGATGAAGACGCAACCAGATACCCTTTTTTTAAGCAGCCTGGTTCTTATAATAACCCTGATAGCCATGAAGGGAGGGGGTACGCTTCATTGGAAACCAAGTTTCTTGAAGAGCAATGCAGAAGGAAGGATGAAGGCTGATAAGTTGTCAGAGCCTACCTAGATGGTAGAAGAAACTGCTGCAATTTCACTGGAGGTTGATATCTTCCATGGCTGAGAAAGGCCTGAAGGGACTGGGGAGGTAGATTACTCCGCTGGGTCACTTGCTGCCACCGATTCAGTACCCATGTGAATGACATCCATTGCGTCCGAGGGTTCGGTGAGATCCAGGCCGTCAGCAGACGCCATATTCTCAACCTCATTTTCAGACGCGGAGCTTTTAGGAAGCAGTGGGATGGGTGCCACCGCACTGTCGTGATTCTTCGGAACCTTCTTCTTTTTCTGCTACTCACACTGTGCCTTCGGTGGTTCAGGCTGGGAGGGCTTCACTGTGTCAGCCTCAGGGACAGACGACCCTACAACCAGCGACTGGTGGTTGTTTCAGCCACTTGCAGGTGCCCGCTTTTCCGCTGGTCGGAATTTGCGAGGGCGGTCGCTTGGGGACCACTTCCTGGCGAGAGTAGCCGAAGAAGGCTTACTCTTCTCTGGCTGGGAAGGGGAACTGATGTCCCCGATGGTTTGGGTAGTGTTGTTTCTGAAGTAGATGGAGCACGAGCAACAAGGTGTGCGACACTCATCTGCAAAGATTCCGATACGCGACTGGTAACAGCACTGTTGATATATTATGTTTAATACGGTACTTAAGTGTGACATTAACAGTGTTATCATTTTCCTTCTCGCGACCTGCAGAAATATAGGCTAAATATCACGATAATTGCGTTTTATACTTCGTATCCAGTTACGAGTTGTTCAGTTACACATAGTGCACAGACACCACGAAGAATACTTTTTCAGAAGAAAGATATTTTGTTACTATTGACTGACATGGCACAGTTAACGTTGGTACAGAAGTTCTGCAGTTTTCATACTCAAATAAAATGCTTTTGGCGAGTATCAGTGAACTTCAGCAGTGACCTATGAACTTCCTATTACAGCATCAGCTCGGGAATTTCGCTGACTTTTCATGTACTTGTGAAAATTGTCTATATGTGTCGAGAGTTATCGTGGCGCGCAAGACGTATTCAGTGGAGCTGTGTTAAGAGATTGGAGACAGGTGGTGGGATCTGGAGGTGAGGGACGCTGGCCTCGATGGTCTCGTGTGCAGTTATCTTCCGTGACAACTAGTGGTGCATTCTACGCGAAAAGCATTCCAGCAGATACTTTGGCTGGCCTCCATAACCTGTTTCCTGATTCTAATAGCCCTCTTCGAGTATGTTTACGTACCATTTTCTACGCATCTGAGATGCAAATATTCTCTGAGTGGTTTTCCACTAGGTGACCACGTGGATGAGAGTGTCCATTAGATTTTTCTCGTCACATTTATTATCTAGTCAAACGTACCTCATATTGAAAAGAGAGCAACCTCTCACTTGTAGACGATATCTTTTGTCATGATGTTCTGTGTGCCCCGCAGTCCACCTTGGGGTGCGCGGTGGAGGCTATTTTGTGTGCCGCTGTCACTTCCCACCTTTCCTGGTACGGTCACGAGTTGTTCGCGGTTAGATCGATTGCCGGCAAGTCTCCGATTGGACGCGAGTCGCTCTAATTTTATATTCACGGTTCTTTTGCAGGGTACACATAGGAGAAATTAATACATTTGTTGACTGTTGCAGGAACGTACGCTCTCTTTAACAACAACCCACAGCGCGGTGGAGAATGGCTTTCTTGCATTGTCTGGCACTGGAGTTCGTTGATCAGCTCCTGACGCTTTTATTTGGTACAGTTGACACTCACATATATTTCCAATCTGTTGCCCTTTTGACATTATCCCATGTGACTGTGCAGAACAACTAACATAAATAAATCGTGGGAGTAGATTTTCTTATCGTTTTCCACTGCTGATTTATGTGAGAGGCTGAACAATTTCCTCATTTTCTTCGTCACATAACTTACGTCCAACTATGCGTTTTCCTCGCTGGCTGTCGAGTGCTTCCAGTACTCACATCTTTATGAGCTGGTTGAATTATTTCGCTAACATGTTCCATTTTTCTGGATTTATGGAAACAGCCCCTCACTATCCATTAACCTTTAAACGATTGATTTAATGTTTCTGTGCGCTCCTCGTTATATCACATTCTTCCTGAGTAGAAAAACGATGTGTGTATTTCTTGTGATTTTTAGCTTCCTTATGGTAATTTCGACGATTTACAACCACGTGAAGCGTAATTTACTTGTATGATTAGCCTGTGAATTCAGTCGGTACTGTGGAAACAGTGAATAATGCATCAATGTTTGCACTTTTCTTTGACCTGGTACACAAAGTAATAGAGAAATTATTGGAATTATTATTATTATTCTTATTATTATTATTACAATCAGATAGAGAACATGCATTTTCTGATTCCTGAATGCTTATGATCATCACTTGTGGGTCTGAAGACATATTGGTATGGATATTATTCTCGTAGTCAGACATATGTAAACTTTTTGAGGTATTTTCAGATATATTTGTTTCGTAAACAAACTAGCATTTTCTTGCTGCACTGTAAGGCGGTTGTGCGAGGGTAAATCAATTATTTTCTCCAAAGTAGTTACAAAAGTTTATTGTAATCATAAGGAAACTTACAAGAACATAATTTTTCGACATAGTTTCCTTGCGTTTCAACGCACTTGGTTCATCGTTGTACAAGCTTCCTGATGCCCTCATAACAGAAGATTCTCGGTTGAGCTGCGAGCCAGGAATGCACTGCTTCTTTCACTGCTTCGTCCGAGGCAAATCGAAGGCCCCTTAATGTCTGTTTGAGTGGACCAAACAAGTGATAGTCAGAAGGGGCAGGATCGGCACTATGTGTAGGGTGATCCAGTACTTCAAATTTGAGTTTCTGGAGAGTTTCAGCAGCGTGGGCTGCAGTACGCGGACGGGCATTGTCGTGCAACAACACAACACCTTTTGACAGCAAATATCGGCGTTTCCTTCGAATTCAGGGCTTTAGCCTGCCAGTAAACATCTTACTGTAACGTACACTGTTTATTCTTGTGCTCCTTTCCCCTTAATGTTCCAGTACTGGACCTTGTGCGTCCCAAAAAACCGTAAGCATCAGTTTTTCTGCGGACGGTTGGGGCGTGAACTTCTTCTTGCACGACGAATTTGGATGTTTCCATCCCACGCTCTGCCGTTTGCTTTCCGGCTCGTGATGATGGATCCATGTTTCGCCACTACTAATGATCTTGTATAAGAACTTGTCTCCTTCGTTAGTATAGCGATCAAAATGTTTTTTGCAGATGTTCAAGCGCATTTGTTTATGCAACTGTGTGAGTTGTTTTGCGACCCATCTTGCTCAAACTTTATGAAACCCAAGTGCGTTTTGGATGATTTCGTAGGCAGAGTCGTGACTAATTAGCAGACGATGTGCCACTTCACCAATAGTTAATCGTCTGTCCAAGAGAATCATTTCACCTGAACGTTCAATATTTTCTCCATTTGTGGCAGTAAACAGTAGTAGATTCACTTACATACGTTTAAAAGAACCACCAGTATTAATAGAGCTTTTAAATTCAGTCATTATTTTATGTAGACGCTTGCCATTTAACAACTCTTGTCAAGATTGTCTAACTAATAAATCAGTTACTAGGTTCATATGAATAGATCTCAGTACGTTCCAGTCTTATTATGCAATAACAAATTCTGGCTGCTCGCTTCCAAAGTGCCAACTCTCGGCCAATCAGTTAACGACAAATAGCCTGTACACAAAATGGGGTGTTGCCGTGTTCTTCCGTACGCTCATAATGCCGTAAGCAGTTTTGTTTCTGTTGGGATCTTTTACCGAACTCAGCCACTCGCAGTTTATTAAATAATTGATCATTAGTATCGAATACTCAAGGAGGCTTCATCATTACATTTACTAAAATGATCTGCAGAAATATGGCCAATGGGTCGTCTTACACGAACAAATACGCTGTGAAGCTAAGAGAATGTATATGACAAAAAAATTTTATGGTTGTGAATTCGCTTTCTTTACATTAATGGATAACTTTTTTTGTTCGGGACTGGGAAAAGTCCATAGTGACTGTAGGCATTAAAATGGCTGTCGCTTGTAAACAAATGACCGCCTACATCGCTACGCCTGTTTCAGGCCAATCCATTCTCCATGCTTTATTTCCTCTTCCTTATTCTTTACGAATATGCAGTTCAGCTATAGTTCTAGACGTCCAAGTATTGCTTCAAGTCTAAACGTGCGTAACTCTACGTTTCCAGTATTCACGCATTATTTCAAAGAGCACAGGTTCCTAGGAGGGCGTAATAAGCTTCTCGCAACCGAACCTGTACACATAGGCTCTGCGTTTTCTGGGTAGAAAGGTCGGTGTCCCTCAGAGAAACTAATGCGTGACAATAACGGCACACATGTGCCTTTAAATTTAATACATAATAAATGTTTGTACATTATAACTAGAACAACACGAACACGAAGCTGACATGCAACAAATGATCAATTCCAACGAAGATTACTTGTACCACGTAATTGGTTATGCAAAAGATTATCACTACAGCACAACCACACAGAGTAGGGAGATCTATCACCATCTACATTCTGTATACAAGGAAAATAAATCATAAATCATAATTCATAAATCGCATTTGAATCTTGATTGTTGTAAGTCGCATAAGGAGGAGGATTGTCTACCAAAACATTTTGGAATTAGACTGCAGCAGTATCATGACCTATCGGGTCTGCAGTTTATCATTCCACAATCTTGTTTGGCCATTGATTGGAATTCGACAATTGCCACGTAAATATGAAATTGATAGGTTCAGGAGGCCTATACTCAGCGCCACAAAAGGCCTCAGTGGCCCCACACAACTAGAGTCCAAGTGGACTCGCTCGGCCCTACATCACTTACCTTGAGTCAGGAAATGGGCTTGTTTGCAGCAAGGCAAGCATGTGTACGCGACCAGATCTGGAGAATCGTGGGATTGTAGTATGGTAAGCATTGTTGGAGCAGCACAGAGAGCTACGCCAACGGAAGTATGACAACAATCGACACAAGAGTTTCACCACAGCAGCTTTTCAGACGAGTCTCTCTCCTATGTATAGTGTCACGAGGGACGTATCCGTGTGTGGAACGTTCAGAAGTGAACAACATTTTGTCGTATGCACACAGCGCATGTCGTGTTGGTGGAGGATGTCACTGGGTATACTACTCTACCATTTCTGGTTTGCATACTGAAAAATGACAATAGTTATGCATCTGCGCAGGCCAGTGGCACTATGATATCGTATCTAAGAAAGACACTACCAAGTCGCAGGCTGCTAAATCTGTCATGACCTTCTTGATGCTCTTCATATTTAACACTTCCCCAGTTCAGTACGTTCTGTGGATGCATCATCCAGTGAAATTATCTGTTAAGAAGTTATTGAGAGATTGGCATGCCATCATCACAAACCAGTAAGGTAATGGAGTCCATGACACAGTAGAAGCACAATGACATACCCATATCTGTGATCCACTTCCATTACCACTCAATACCTTGATAGTCTAGAGCCATTGTTACCGTCAGAGGTGGAAACTCTGTGTTCTAAATGTCACAATTTTGTTGTGTCACGATTTCTCAATATTTCGTGTTTCAGAGTTAATGTCAGTACCAGTCATTACTTGACACAAGATGGTATGGGTGGCAGGAGAGAGGAGGCCGCCTAGGCGTCCTTTGGCAAGAAGCTCAGGATGGTCTGGGCTGACACAGCAAAAATCGCCACCCACGCCTTACCACACATTTACGGCTCACCGCCTCCATCAGAGTCGGACACTACTGAGAAAGTACAAGTAAAGAAGCCAGGCTGTAGTAATGCCTACTAACTTTACTTCAACTCCTGGTCCAACACTTGGCTTTGGCCTAAGTGGCAAAATATGCAGCCTCAAATACCATTCGTGAGTAAAACCTCCAATAATGCTGCCCATTTTAGCCAGGCAGTATAAGCTGCTTACGAAAGGTTTCGAGAAATGCTCCATGTCTCTCACCATCTTGATACGGTTCATCCAGCTGGCAATTCTAGATGTGGCTCCACTAGCTGTTACTGGCAGGGCCGAGGCCTGATGTTGCAGAGAGTCGAACTGGTGCCTTCAACCAGGGGTACACTCACTGGCTGACTGCTGCTGACTCCACAAATCCCAGCTGGTAGTCCAGTCAACGCACCAGCTGATGGGTCAATGCATCCTTAGAATATGCACACTTGGCTGCTGCCTTGTGCAAGCACACTAGTTCTGCAGGCTACTGTTATGCCGCCGCACAAACAGGGCTAACTCAGTGCACTGACAGCATTGTGCCTGCATCTCCTCCCTCCATGGGAGTCTGAAACTAGGCTGGCAACCAAACTTTGCACTGCCCAAGTACTGACACCATGGAACCACACCTCGGCCTGCTACTGCTGTAAACTGGTTGGTCTGTGAAGGCTGCTTGCTTAGTTCAGCACTCTGAGCTGACGGCTGACACTCGCTGCCAATGGTAACAACACAACTGCTATAACTAATGGAGTAAATAATCTTTTTTCACACTTCCCTGGCGTATTAATTGGCGTCCACTTGGCTCCAACTCTTTTGCTGTCTAAACAACACTCACCATCAGTAGTGGGGTACCTAAGTACAAGCGCCATCTTGATACCAATCTGAAACTTGTATGTCTTCAGTTAACAAATTTAATCAAGTGTTTCTCTGCCATACTGTATACATACTACTGCAGTATTAACAGAAGTAAGTTACTTGCTATGCTTTGTGTTACCTAGTTTCCAATATTCGGCAGTATATTTTTCGTACTTAAAATATAGTCATGATACAATGAGTTTCTAATATTTAGTAGGACTCGACTTTACTTCCTTCACCAGCTCACTACATTATTGAGGCTTGTATGTTTCTCTTATACTACCTTTGAGAAGTATTTATTATACATCTCTCAGCAGGCTTTAAAATGGAAACAATTATTATCAGTGGACATTCAACTGGGTTCAAATCTTCTAACCAGGTAAACAACGCTCATAACCACTACAACTGGTAGTGGGATACCTGAGTTATGCGCCGTCCTCGTGCACAACTGCAACTGGCGTGAAATGTGCTGCAGCAGCCACCAAAACTGATGACAGAAGTACTTTCTGGCGACCACAGAAAGTAGGAACAATTTGTATTTATTCTGTGTTGACAGCTGCAACATACATCGTCATCACTAGAGCAGCGTTAGGCCCGAGACTGTTCTTTCCCATTGTCGTATTGCTTTGGAACGTTAAATGGTAAAACGACTCAACTGGCACTGGAATTTAAGCATAGCATATAGTATGCCAGATTCGCATGTGGAAGTGGCTCAGTTTTTGGACAGTACTGGAGAGGACCACTGAGGCGGTAGGTGTCCAGCGTGGTGTGCACAGTGTGAACTATTAGGTCACCGGATTCCTCTGCATAATCAGCACCGGTGATGTGTGTTATATGCCACAGCTATGGTCACAATGTCAGGCTGAAACTTGGGTCCAAGTGGCTTATGATCAGACGCAAGCATTACAAGTAGTGTTACACTGCTATGATTGGCTTTGTATTTTTTTCTAGTGTGTTTTTATTGTTTTCATCTCTCTTGTTTTCCTTACTGTATAAGAACCACACATAAGTTGAGAAAGGAACCCAGACAGTTAGAAAGTAGATCAGTTCTTGTAGCAGTAGGTAGCTCATATGAGAGAATATAATATGGAAATGAAAAGAACGTTAAATGATATGAAGAATGATATAATCTTGTCCTTTTAACTTTTCCCGTTTGGATTCAATAATCAAGGGATTAAATAATTCTTTCTCTGGAGAGGCAGGAGAGGAAGTGCTGCCATTTGTAGATAATCTGTCAGCGGCTGCAAGGGCAGGATTGTGGACAGATGAGCAGTTGTTATAGATCATCAAGTTGCGTTGTGATGAGGTCTTACGAAACTAAGTTTGACAAAGTCAACAAGGTTCTGGTACAACGCTGTAAGAAACAGAATAGCGTTACATTCTATCGTGAACAGTTGTGTCGTATCACAAAAGGCGAATAACTCTGTCGAAAATTTTGTAGTTACAATGTGGAACATCCGTTTTAATATCTGTAAGCCTCAGACATAATATTGAGCCAAATGGAAGCATTCTACAGGGAGCAGAACATAGACCAAAAGAGGTATTTTCACGAGGACTGCACTTACTGTACCAAGGAAGCTGGGTGCTGAATTTCCAAAGGACCTGCGTGATTATATTCTTGTACCCCATGTGTTGGGGGAAATAATGGTAAGAGGTAAAGTGCAAATAATCACCTGATGACAATGGAACTTCAAAACCAGCAAACAGTATTCCTAGTTATATCTGATGTTACAGGAGAAAATGTAGAAGTTATGTGTTTCGACTGGTATGTTATACAGGAAGTCCATACGCTTTTGGCGAGTCTAGTGACAGTCAGAACTTCCACATTATAGAGTGTGTGGTGTGGCGATAATAATTTACAGTCACAAGGATCAGCAATGTTAAGTTTCTAGGTAGGAGTGGAAAGATTCAGAGGTTGTAGGGTGGTGGCATGGGGGGGGGGGGGGGAGATGAGTGGGATAGGAGAGGGTGCTTAGATGAAGGGTATTGTGCAGTCTTAGAGTCGTTTTTCATTTATAAGCATCATGTTAAAGTTCATGTATGGAAATACTTGATGGAAATTGAGGACCATTGATCCTAATAGAGGAAGGTGATGTCAGTGATTTATATTTCAAGGTTCATCTGTGATGAAAGACAACCAAATTAAATTCCACACAATGTCATTAACGCTCAGTTTATGTGGTCAAATACTGGAAGGTGCCAGGAAACTACTTTCGGTCAATGTAGAAACAGAACTACCTACAAAGTTATTGTGTGTGGTAGAAACACTGTAGATGAAAGATGAGATGGATACATAACAAGAATTATATCTGTAGGAGTGTGTATGTGAAATAGACGGTGTACAAGTAATGTTAATCACTGTGGGTAATTTTGGTATCGAGGACTTAAGGCTCTTTAAGGATTATTGATTGCCATTTTGGATGTTCTAGACAAGGACGACCTAGGCAGTATGAGACTCCATTCATGCGCAAGCCACTGATATAACTAAAGGGATTATTTTAATAGTGGTACAAGTACACTTTTCAAAAAAAAATATGGAGTTATCCTCACGTACGTTCTCACACAAGTCGGTTTCACTTTATTTGTGTTGTGGGACAGCTCCAGTTGCTGCCAACTGAGAGCACCTCAATGCTGACGCATTAGAGAAAGCAAGCAGGCATTTATTTCAGTAGTGGTGCAAGTCCATGTGCTTTTGTGCATTGCAGCGAGTTGTTATTTCTTGCGAAGATGATGGACTCAGGAGCATTATCAAGTGATACAATTGATGATGGAGATTTTCAAACGATTGCAGGTAAAAAGAAATTACTTACTTTTATCTCAGCATTAGAGATATTTTGTTCCAAACAAGGAATAGGCGATAATGGAGGTCATGTTGACAATAACAATGGAATATGAGGGTGTCTATCTTAATTTATTTCACATATACATATGTTTTCAGTCAACTGGTGCTGTATAAATCATGACTTGTGGTACTTTCTATCTAGATACGAGTGCCGATGACGACGAAACTTACAATGAAAGTGCAAAAAATTACGAAACAGGAGAAACTGTTAGTGATGCCTGTGCGAACGGTGCAGCCGCAAATGCGCAGACAAAAAGGAATCGTATTTGAAGCAAGAAGGGTGCAAGGAAAACGGACACATACGAAAAGCATATTCGAAAGAAAAAAGGGAACACTGAGGAATTGTACGTCACAGCAATTGGTAAAATAATGCCTCCAAAAACATTTCACAATGTGGACTGCAGGTGCTCTCGTAAATGTTTCAGTACAATATCAGAGGATGAGGAAGACGTTATTTGACAATTTCGGGGCTATGGGTGATATTAATCGGCAAAATAGTTATCTGAATGGATTATGAACGTATCATTCAGTCAACCGCCGATAGCCAAGAGATGGCTCTGGTTCTGAGAAAATCTTTATTTATGAATATCGATTACATGTGAACGGAATCTGTGCAATAGTATGCAAGAAGTTCTTCTTCAATACTTTTGACATTTCTAATGAACTAATCTCTAGACTTTTAACAAAAAGGAAGGAAGAAAGAACACCTCACCTTGATGGAAGGGGCAAACATCAGAACAAATTCTGTACCGGAAGGTATGATCAATTATGTAAAGGAACACATCAAAATCTTTCCAGTTTCCGAGAGCCATTATGCAGGGAAGGATAATCCCCACAAAAGGTTTTTAAATCCTGAGCTGTGTGTGGCCAAAATGCATGATTTGTACAAAGATAACTGCATATCTCAGAATAAAGAAACTGTGGGGGAGCACATCTATCGAAAAATCTTTAACAAAGGCTTCAACCTGTTATTTCGACCACCAAGTAAGGACACTTGCTCTTTTGGCGACAAATTGACCTTTGAAATGGAAGCTGATACCAATGCAGAAGAAAAAAGGAAGCTTCAAAATGAAAAGTAGCTGCAAGAATAGCAATAGTTATAGACACAGCATGCAGTGAAGAGACAGATTCCCATGTGTTCGCGTTTACCTTTGACCTGCAAAAAGCCCTCGCATTTCCTAAACTGACAACATCAATATCGTACTACAAATGAAACATGTACGTGTATAATTTGGGTTGTCGCAATTTAACTGACGGCAAATCCATATGTATTTTTGGGATCAAACATCTGGATCAAGGAATTCACAGGAAATTGGTACCAGTTTATTGAAACATATTGAAAAATTTGTCACTTCTCAAAAATAAGTACTTGAGCATAGTGACACGTGTGGTGGGCAAAACATGAACATAAACATTTCTCTCACACTAATGAAAGTAACACATTAACAGGTTTATATAAAATGTTCAATTTATTTTATTTCAGTAGTGGTACCGCTCCATTACCTCCACTTTTCTGCCTATAATGCTGCTGAAAACTAATGATCCAAACAAATGGAAAGAAAGGTTCATATCTTGCATCAAGCCATATACTTGAATAATGGTGGTATCTCAACTGCAGATTTTTCAGCGCTCACTTAACTTTAGGGCTCTGTATGTCAGAATGAACAAATTGGACTTGTATCACTATTGAAATAAGCCCTTCAACTGCATTACACACACAAGTCACACAAGTCACAGATTTTGAATGATCGAAAGAAGTAGCCATCGAGTAATTATTGGCAGAAATCGAAGAGTATTTTAATCCTGGGGTCCATTGACAGCAATTCTGGTGAAGCATAGGATTCCAGTCGGAAACCAATTACCTTTGTATCATGAGCGGTACAGTTTATCCCCCACCCCCTCTACATATAGTCAGAAATATAACTGCTATTAATCACCAATTACTGAAAATTTCACAAGTATGTAGGCTACATCAGTCGTAAATGTGGCTAATATGTCTTCAGATAGAAAATGAAATATCGCTTTTCCTGAGATAACAGGTACCTACAATGTGCGTAAGGTTAGTGACGAATATCCAGTACCCAATAATACTGAAACCCTGGAGAACTAAGCATAATATAAATATTGCTCCACATGGATTTAATCAGTTAGTACAGAGAACCGACCAAAACTGCTTTTACAGTTCCTTAGGATCATTCCCAGTGTTGGAGATAAGTGGCCGATCATGTTTCGAAGATTTTTGCATGAAGTTTTGAGGAGATTAAAACCATTGCAGTGTGGATGATATTGTATTTGCTGTTAGAGGTTAGTCCGCAGCTCGTGGTCGTGCGGTAGCGTTCTCGCTTCCCGCGCCTGGGCTCGATTCCCGGTGGGGTCAGGGGTTTCCTCTGCCTCGTGATGACTGGGTGTTGTGTCATGTCCTTAGGTTACTTAGGTTTAAGTAGTTCTAAGTTCTAGGGGACTGATGACCATAGCTGTTAAGTCCCATAGTGCTCAGAGCCATTTGTTAGAGGTTACAGCTGTCTCTTCTACATGTCACAATTTGTATATCCCCGAATCACCTAGAGCTATATTCACATATTCTTCTAGTAAACTGCACACGCACAGTAAGTTCGCTTAATCTACTTGCTATTGTATTTTTAATGTCCATTGATGTTCTTTTCGCACGTGGAACACTCTCGTGACACAACGAGTTCGTAACATCTAACGGGATTCAAGTTTCCTTTCTTGCCCACCAGATTATGTTGTTTGGCTTGTTTGTTTTTTTCTACACATTTACTGAGAAACAGTTAGTATTAAAACTCTCATCGATTATTAACTTAAGGAACAACCATTCGTGCCGGCCGCGGTGGTCTCACGGTTCCAGGCGCTCAGTCCGGAACCGTGGGACTGCTACGGTCGCAGGTTCGAATCCTGCCTCGGGCATGGATGTGTGTGATGTCCTTAGGTTAGTTAGGTTTAAGTAGTTCTAAGTTCTAGGGGACTGATGACCGCAGATGTTAAGTCCCATGGTGCTCAGAGCCATTTTTTGAACCAACCATTCGCTGACATGATATTCTATCTTCTATCTTTCTCTACTCTGAGGCTTGTTTGTTGACAGAACTTTCTCTGAGTACCAGTTTCCTCACTTGTTACTATACCAATGTGTTTGATACTACAAATTATACTGAAGTATTGTTGACTTGACTTAAAGTGAGTAGTGCTGGTTTTCATCGAGCTGTTCCATGAAAAATGGATGACACGAACAACTTTCACGTTTTAATTTTGTGGTCGTGGTTGTCATGATCTGAATATAAGCAACGTACTGTCAGCAGACACAGCGACACAGATATACTGATGTACACTGACAGGGGTAAACACCATAAGCCCGAAATGCCTCGTAACAGAAGCAATGAGGGGAGAATGTTAGAACGGATGTAACAGACTTTCATAGCACGCAGCAGGGAATCACACTGACTGCAAGCAGACGCTATCTTCAGAATTTATATGGGTACACATAGGGATGAACATAATGTTAAACGTTCTTCACCTGACTATAAAAGATTTTTAGGTCAAAAGGTACTTGCCTTCGGCGATCCTGCATACTCCGTTAATGAATAAATTATATTCTTGCAAGGGAACACATGAAATTATACCAAATACCCGTGTCTGACCTTCGCAGTTTGTTTCCTAGTCACAAAACCTCTTCGGTAATGAAACTGTTGGAATTGAGAAGTGCTAAGCCTGTCGAACAGGATGTGATAAGCCTGTCGAACAGCTTGGGTTTCGGACTCAAGATTCTTCGGTATTCACGTAGCCTGAACATACTTTTTTCTTCCACTTACTCCTGAAAGCTTGCATGCTCAATAATGTTCATGTCTGGGGAGTTTGTGGCCAGAGGAGGTGTTGGAACTCAGAACAGTGTTCCTGCAGCCACTCTACAGCTGTTCTGGACGTTTGGAGTATCTCGTTGTTCTGCTGGAGTTGCCAAGTCCGCCAGAATGCAGAATGGTCATGAACGGTAGCAGATGATCAGACAGGATGCTAACGTACGTGCCACCTGTTAGAGTCGTATCTAGGCGTATCAGGGGCCCCATGTCACTCCAACTGCACATGTCCCCACCAGACTGAACAGTCCTCTGATAATATGCAGTGTCCATGGATTCGTGATGTTCCTCCATACGCGTACACGACCTTTCGCTCGATACAATCTGAAACGAGATTCGTCTGACCACGCAACATGTTTTCAGTCATCAACAATCCAATGTCGGTGTTGACGGGCCCAGGCTAGAAGTAAAGCTTTGTGTCGTGCAGTCATCAAGGATATACGAGTGGGCCTAGGGCTCCGAAAGCCCATATCAATGTTGATTCATTGAATAATTCGCACGCTGACACTTGCTGATGGTACAGCATTGTAATTTTCAGCAGTTTGCGGAATGGTTGCTCTTCTGACACTTTGAATGATGCTCTTCAGTCGTTGTTGCCCCCGTTCTTGTAGGATCTTTTTCTGGCCGCAGCGATGTCGGGGATTTGATGTTTTACCGGATTCCTGATATTCACTGTACACTCGTGAAATGAAATCCCCACTTCATCACTGCCTCAGAGATGCTGTGTCCCATCGCACGCGCGCCGACTATAACACCACGTACAAACTCACTTAAATCTTGATAACCTGCCATCGTAGCAGCAGCAACCGATCTAACAACTGCGCCAGACACTAGTTGTCCTCTACAGGCGTTGCCGACCGTTGCGTCGTATTTTTCCAGTTTACAAATCTCTGTATTTGAATACTCATTTATATACCAGTTTGTCTGGGAACTCATTGTATATGGATGTATGTGTGTTCGCGAAAAAAATGGAGTAAGCAGACGGACCTTGCTGCTCCAATACAAAATCTGTTTCTGGATGTCGCGAGTTCTCAAATGCTTACTTGGAAGAGTTGACTGCAACTAAGTTGATGAGCCCAGTATACCAATGTAGATAATTGTAAGAGGTGCATATAGTGCTGGAAGATGGCATGATAAATTGCCGAAATTTGTGGCAAAAACCAAATAAAGTAGTTTCTCTATTTGCACAGTAGTTAGACGAAATTCTTTATTAAACATTTGAGCAGGCGCTGTTCCACGTCCACAATGGATCAACGCATACTTTTGCGAATGTCGCCTGCCTAGCAAGTAGTATGTGCTACGACTTAACAAGGAAACTGAAGAACCAGTATCTAACTTCAAACGTACATCACATCCAGCAGTGTTCGCACGCACAAACAATTTCCTGTCCCGGCGCTGTACGGAAGCCAAGTGCCCTGTCTGCGAGTCACACGCACTGCTGGTCTGTGTGCAAGGTGCCCCAGTGTGTGGCTCAGACGACACACTGTGTGCAGGCGGGCAAGTTCGCGATCGCAATACTATGTAGACATAAATCTGGCCCAATTACTTAATAAACATTTTCAATTCTTCTGAAAAAGCGGATACATTCTGTCGCCCATAATCTAAAGCATACGTTGGATCCACACAAATAAAAACAGGGAATGTTTATGACTGAACTTTTTTGGGGGACGTCTTTCAAATGGAATGTCCCTGTACGCAACGTAGAGACTTTTAGACAAAAATCTGTGCTCTTCTCTTCGTTACAAATTATTGCCTGTCGCTCTAGACTGAAGAATGTTAGAGCAAATTGTCCTATCATAACGAAATTGTTACATACAAAAATTAGTGCCACATGTGTCTATACTTTGCCTTTATGATGGCCTTTATTCAGCTGGGAACACTTTCAATGAAACGTCTCAATGTCTGTGGGGAAATGGCAGCCCATATTTCTGTAACAACCAAAACCAGTAATGTTGGATGCTTAGCTTTGGAGCGAATTCGGCGTTCTAACTCATTCCTCATTTGTTGAATTGGTTTCAAATCAGCGTCGAGGCAGTCCAGTGCATTTCAGGAATATTATAGTGCAGAAGTCGTTATTTTACAGTAGCTCCTTTTTAGTAATGTGCGTTATTGTGTCGATAAAACAATCATTTCCTCTGAACTACTCCTCGACTGAATATAACAGATAATTGTGTCAAATATCTTGATATCTTTAGGTATTTAGTGTCTTCTTAAGTGCAATAACGGGACCAAGCCCTAACTACAAAGAACAGCCCCACGACATAAACCATAATCACCATCGTACTTCACTGATGACGGCTGGAGTAAACCACTGCAGATCCCTCGTTTCCAGTCGTCCACTGCTAAGTGGAGTCGCTCTGTGTACCATTTCAAGTGCTGCTAAGCCCTGATAACAGATATTTGTCGACCATCCCACTCCAATAGTTTTAGTGTCATCCGCAGCGTGCTACGATCTGAAACATAAAGTAAGTCGGCAACGAATCATTTCATTAATCATCATTAACTATGTGATGCAGAAAATGTTAGGCTTACCTAGTTGCTAACAGGCAACTGTCACTCGCTCATCGTCCAAAGAACACATAATAAAGGTAGCTTAGACTATGTCTATCGTGAATTAGAGGCTTGTCAATATAGCATAAAAATGGATACTATTAGGGCAGTAATGAGGAAAATTCCATTGCCCAAAATGATATATTTAATGCAACAACTATGTGTTGCAAAAATAAGGATTGATGCTGTGTATAATCAATAGTATGAGACAATTGACGTGGTTTCCACTCTGACTCGCTCAGAAACGTAAAAATTGACTCGGATACCTCACACTGTACCTCATATGTATTGTTATGCTGACCATCATGGGCAAAGTACTTTTCTGAAATACACTCTTCGTCATGAGGGAGTCATTGTCCCTCTATGATATCCTGTAGTTTGCAATTAAAAATTGAAGCTTTACAACAATATTTTTTTTCAAAAATGCATATTAACAAGCCATGATTAACAACAAATTTAGAAGAATCCTCCCCATCCTTTTTTCTTGGAATCTCCCATCTAATGTACAAGAAATTTCTTGGATGGAATCCACGCTACATGTCTGTTTTTTTTTTTCATGAGTAGACTATCACCCACCTCTGGTGATAACATAAATAAATATTAATTAAAAAAAACTCGTTTTAACCAGCTACAGTTTTATTTAAGGCTGAACATCTTTTTTGCTTCTAGAGAAGAAGCCTGGACGTTTTTCAAGTCGGAGGTAAGTACTAACAGAAACCTATCTGTGGTTTGCAATTAAAAATTGAAGCTTTACAACAATATTTTTTTTTCAAAAATGCATATTAACAGACCATGATTAACAACAAATTTAGAAGAATCCTCCCCATCCTTTTTTCTTGGAATCTCCCATCTAATGCACAAGAAATTTCTTGGAGGGAATCCACGCTACATGTCTGTTTTTTTTTCATGAGTAGACTATCACCCATCTCTGGTGATAACATAAATAAATATTAATTAAAAAAACTCGTTTTAACCAGCTACAGTTTTATTTAAGGCTGAACATCTTTTTTGCTTTTAGAGAAGAAGCCTGAACGTTTTTCAAGTCGGAGGTAAGTACTAACAGAAACCTATCTCAACAGATCCCAGCTTGCCTGTTTTTGCAGTTATCAACATGTATCTCAATTAGATTGAACGAAAGATCAGACCTAAAATTATGATGTTGAAACTGGCATTGCTTCTAAAATGACAAACTAAAGCTGCTTACACTGGAAAAAACTGTTTAGACTAATTGCTCAACCGCTAGACGGATTGGGAGAACTATTCGGATAGGAGAATAAAACAGACAGTTTTAGTTCTTATGAAAAATGAGTTTATGATGAAGAAGGTAAAGTAGAGTATTGAGCAAAAATTATATTGGAAGCATGAGGTGGACTGGCAACGTAAATTTTTTAGCGAACTAGCAGACGAACGCATTATGCTGCACACATCAGATCTGAGCTACAGCATAATTGGCGAGTCACCAGTAGATACCTATGGGGATGGTTTAATCATTCACAATATACGCTACTCGAAAGCGAGAGGATTGTATAGTTTATTGTTTAAAATTAGATCTACCAAAACGAGCTACACAGCACTAGAGGTTTAATATCTTCAAGTCTAGCAACGCCCATAAGCAGAGCTGTCCCTTTCGTAAAGCATTGCATTCAAATTGTAGCTATAAATACACTCAGATCGTGAAGCCTGCATTAAATAAAGTAGGTGTATCGACAGTGAGATATACATATCGGTAAGAGAGTGGACGCAAATGCGCTTGAAGTTAGCGGTTGAAAGAGTCTCCAACAAATGGCTAAAACATGACAGTTTTGTTCGCTGGAATAGTTTGAATAACTTGCGATTAGTATCCTTACTAGCTTCTAAAACAGTAGGCATTAATTCACGAGATAATAAAATAATATCTACTGAAGAATAATTTAACAAAACATTGATTATCGCTTAAATGTTTTAATGTCTGAGAAGATTAGTTTCTGAAACAGCCTACCCAATTACTGCAGAAGAATTTTAAAAAAATGTTGTAGTCAGTACTATTGAGTGTGTGGGGCGAGGGAAATGAGCGAGTTCACTTCAGATAACAACCTGCAACATAACAGGTGCGTGTAATCTTATCTCTTGGAAATTAACAGATTTTGAATACGGAATGGTTGTTGGAGTTTGATGCATGGTAAATCGTTAGGAAATTCATTATTCCGAGACCCACAGTTTCAAAAGTGTGTCGAGAATACCAGATTTTGCCGGCCGCGGTGGCCGAGTGGTTCTAGGCGCTACAGTCTGGAACCACACGACCGCTACGGTCGCAGGTTCGAATCCTGCCTCGGGCATGGGTGTGTGTGATGTCCTTAGGTTAGTTAGGTTTGAGTAGTTCTACGTTCTAGGGGACTGATGACCTCAGAAGTTAAGTCCCATAGTGCTCAGAGCCATTTGAACCAGTACTAGATTTTAGGCAATGCAGTTGTTGACGGGGTTCACTTAACAACCAAGGCAGCTGCGTTTGAATAGTGCAGTCACTGGTAACAGAGAAGGAACAGTGCGTGAAATAACCGTAGAAATCAGTGTGGGCTGCACGATGAAGATATCTGTTAGAGCAGAGCAGTGAAATTTGGTGTTAATGGGCTGTGGCAGCAGATGACCGACGCGGGTGCCTTTTATGACAAGTGGATGTCGCCTGCAGTGCCTCTCCTGGGCTCGTGAAAATATCTGTTGGTCCCTAGACGACACTAAAACTGTGGCCTGGTCAGATGAGTCCCGATTTCAGCGGTAAGAGATGTTGGTATTGTTCAAGTGTGTGCAGACATCACGAAGCAATGTACAACAATGTACAGCAAGTTGTCAACAAGACACTGTGCAAGCTGGTGTTGGCTCTAATAATGGCGCGTAGTAGATACTTACATGGAGTGGACTGTCCCTGTGTCTTCTGGTCCAATTGAACAGATTATTGCCTGCAAATGGTTACGTTCGGCTACTCATAGACCATTGGCTGTTATTCGTGGCTTTCATGTCCCCAAACAACGATGGTACTTTTATGGATGACAATGCGACATGTCAAGGGGAAACAAGTGTCCGTGACTTGTTTGAAGAACAATCTGGACAAATCGACCGAATGATTGGGCCACCCACACCGCCTCATGTGAATAAAATGGCACGTTTTGCGATATAGTCTAGAGATCAGTTCGTAGAGAATCTTCTGCAAGACTTTGACAATAATGGACGACTATAGAGGGTGAATGCCTATATACGTCTGCAGGTGACTACCAATGACTAGCTGAACAGATGCCACATAGAGATACTGCTCTACGCTGGGGAAAAAGGACGTCCTACGCTATATTTGGAGGTTTCCCATGACTTTCGGCACCTCACTGTACACTGTAAGTAGCGAGACTGTCATTGTTCTAGAACCAGAGGGGTAGACAAGAGCACCAAGCACTGAGACTGTGAGCTCGGAAACAGTCGTAGTTAAGCTGGATATAACGCCATCGCAGCCAACGCTGCAGTCGTTTGTCCCCTTTATCTAAAGGTGTCAGTGGACTTCTCACAGTCGTGCTCACTCAGTTATTGTCAGTTCCCCATGCCTTCGGAATTTCCATTAGTGCCATCACGCCGTGGCGCAGCTGAACTCAGAGGTTATGTATCTGCAGTGCGAGGCTCGCAGAATGAACCATTAGGTGGCGTCTGCACTTCTTGACTACAGCTCGGATCGGTGTGGAAAAGTTGCCCTCTGCAACTTTGCACTCCTTCCTTGAGCCAGATTTTCTTGTAACTCACAGTATGAGCCAGATCTGGTTCTTTGGTACCTACGTCAAGTAATAACAGCAAAAAGTTACAGACGCACCGAGGAACTGAATTTGACATGCAGCAATATTGACTCTATTGTCTTTTCCCATACAACATTAGCGAATGCGTCTATATCTGAGCTGGGCTGTGTCTCATCAGTATAGGTAAGAGGGCCTCAGCATGGGCTGGGTTGCTCCCTCTGTCTGGCAGTGACAGGTGAAAAGCTGAACTGACACAAAGTAACCGATGAAAAAAGTTTAAGGGCTGAAGTATTTATATTTCTTTGCAATAAAAGAATTTGTGATGTGACATATAGTGACGAGACAGATGTGCGCAAACCATGTGAGACATCAGATTTAATGAGGACATGAAGTGACAAGAGCGTACAGAGTATAATTTCACGGAAAATTTATTGCAGTGTCTGGGATAACTGACCGGAGCTGGTTATTGATCACATGTGTGCCGAAGGAGCATCATTGGGCTTAATGTATGAAATACTGAGGTATATGTGAGCAAGAAGGTGAGATAGGGAGGGAAACTGAAATTATTACTATTAATAGCACAAATTGACACTTTAAATACAGTGATTTATGTATGTCTTTAATGCATACCTTTGACCTTGGAGTCAATTTAATATTCAGCCAGATTTGTGTATGAGTAGGTAAATAATGCTCAATTTTGAGTTGTCACCTCTTTAATATCATTTAACATTCATATCTTTGTATGTAAATAATGCAATGTGACAACATTTTTTATGATGGGAATAATGAATATATCTGACTCTCAAGTATGTTACGAAAATCTTTGACTATGAAGCGGATGTCACGAAATTTTTATTATATAAAAAGGTAGTGTGCTTTCGAAATTATGTAATTTGACAACTTTTAAAAAATTCATTTAAATACTACCCTCTGATTGATTGTTTCTCAGTAATTTATTAAAATAAGAAACCATTTTGATGCGGCTGTGTGAGAGACAAGATATTATTACTTTGCTAAAGGGGCAATGGACATGAGTACGATATTTGTAGTATTAAAAAATATAGAGATATGTGTATATATAAATGATAACTTACTTTGTCCTTGGAATAATTTTTTAATATTATGTTTGAATTATGTTTACATACACAGTCATCTTTGACTTCTATAGAAATGATTGAAATAGACAACATTTTTATGCATCATAACTATCCGTAGTCAAATGTAATTATACCTGCCTATTCCCATACCGTTTAGCGTTCACCATCAATCATTTATTGTTTATCGTTTAGCATTTCCCCTTAGCATTTAACGTTTACCGTTAACCGTTTAGAGTTTACTGCTTACCATTAGGCCTGAAGTACACCTTCACATAAAATGGAATGCCAGTTTCTGCAAATGGTTTTCGCTATAGAACAGTTTCCTGTGTGGTAGTAAATACAGTACCATCCGTGATCAATTAAAGAAACGCCACTGCTGAAATCGAGGTAAGCACAAGCTAGTTCTGAAGCAAGGAGACGCATCCTGTCAACGGCACTTACCTGTTGTCAGCCACTCGGAGGCAAGTTGCCACTGAAGTACATCAAAACGTCTCATCTGCGTCACTTCGTCATTAAATCGCATATTGCCAATCTCCGTAACCATTGTATCCAAACTATCAAACGTGTGTGGCTTATCAGTAAACCAAACGTGACCGGTTTCCGTCGCATTCCTTCCGAAATATTAAGTACTGTCTTGTCGTCAAAATGTCTAGCCAGAGTGGCATCATTGCCGTACGGGCACTCTCAATAGAATCCCCTAAAGATCCATTCATTGCTTGCACCCCGAAAAAATGCTGGTCATTGAATTTCTTTAGTCTATGGGTTCCAAATTGTCAAAAAGAGCTTTCCTCCAGACTCCCCTAGTGAGCCAAAACTCTGCAGAACTTCAGCAATTATCCCACTTAATTAGCAGTCTGATAGTAGCTAAATAACGTGGAACGCAGCACTATACATAATTGGCATCACATTGGCCTTGCAGTTAACCACGATATTCTAGCATTTGGTTAGGACATTCAATAAGCAACCTCTTAAAATTCTAAATAAGCTTAAGTCTATTTCCAGCATGAAAAAATATTTAAACCTTAATGAACAAATATACAATGTAATAAAAATATTTCATTTTAATGGACCCAACAATTAGAAAATACCTCTTTACCGTTCCATGGATTTAAAGTCAGTACAAACATATTTCCAATGATGCTTGTTAAATTATAACCCAGATGTTATGCTGGTGAAATCCAAGCCCTCGTTGAGAAAACTTTGCCATGAAACTGATATTTGCCTTTGGCACTAGTCGCAACGGGAGACTCCATTCGTTTTACACTGGTAAAATAAAAACAGTTAAGTTCTGGAGCTCGGTAACTTATTAAATTCTTTTCATCAGTTATATTCTTACCTGGTCTAGCAATCATATTTAAATTTTACTTGTAATCACTTTTAAATGCTTTATTCTCTGCATCAACAGTATAGGAGACGGCAAAAAAGCGACTACTATATATACTGCTACCCACCACGTACCCAAAGAGGAAACCCCCCCTGCTTTCAGAGTCTCACCTGTCCTTGGCCACCTTCACTCATTCCTCACATCCAACAGAATTCCACAGACGTAATGTGTCACTGCCTTACTTAATGGCAAGCGGCAGAGAATGCTCATAGTGACCGCGTGCTGTACAGCAGCTGCAACTCAGCATGTTGATGGTGTGTTGTGCGAGGTAACTAGGTTAGGGTGACAGGTAGCGGTGAAGCTAAGGTACACGAGGAATTCCTGAGAGAGACACATTATCACGTGCTCTCCGGTCTTGGAGGCTGCAGAGTGACAGACTGACGGGTGGCCGAGAGGTCTCGTGAAAGTAAAGGAAGGGAAATGTGTATCAGTATGTGAAAAACTTGTGCGTAGAGTTCACAGAACGCTGACTCATAAGCGAAACGGGAAATATCGCACCCGTTTGAGATGATTTGGATGCATGTGTCAGGATGATTTATTCGGCGCGTAGGTCGCTCAAGGGGGCGTCGAATGTAATAAGAGCTGCACCAAGGACGCCGGACCTGCCCCGTATCGGGCCTCCCGGCTGATGACGCCAAACGCTCATTTCCATTTTTTCTGAGTTACCACCCAATTGCAACTTCGCCACAACCCTGCACCACACACCTTTTCCCACTGAAGCCACCACATTCCTCCCGGGGTTGACTTAAGTATCCATAATAATGGGATATTACCTTGCTGGTACCCTTGCTAATACTTTACTACTCCACGCTCAGAACTAATTTTTTTTTATTACCATTACGAATGGGTTAGCGAAATTCGTTATTTCACGAATATGTGAATGACATACTAATTTTACTTGGTGGATATATATATGTGTGTGTGTGTGTATCTGCTTCTGTTCTTCGGGCCATTTTAGGTCTTGAGTTCTCTTCGGCCTCTCTTTTTTCCTATTCGCCCACTGTTCCATCATCCCTTGGCTGTGTTGTAGTCGAGTCTGTTCAGTCCATTGTGTTCATTCGTTGTGTGGTATCTCTTGTAGTTTGTTTCTTCTGATCACGTTCCTAAGGAGTATATTGTTTTGTATTGTTTCCTGTGTGATGTTGAGTTGTTCCATGCCATTTCGTACTGCATTTATCTATTTGTTGTTTTTCCTTGCGCTAATCCAGTCAAAGACCCGTCTGTTGTTTTCACTGTGTGTTCGTATAGTTCTTCAGTTGGCCTCTTTATCCATAGCCCATCTTGTTGCGTCTCTCCGAGTATTTTCCTCAGTATTTTTCGTTCCGCCTTGTCTGCCTGTTTGATTCGTGTCTGCCCTTGTACAACTGTGGTCTCGGCTGCGTTTAGTGCTTCTGGCAGCACTACCTTCTCGTAGTGTCGTAGCTTGACCTTTCGTGAGACAGCCTCCTTCTATAGTGACTCCAAGTCAGTTTGTAGGCCTTCTCTAGTTTCGCTCTTCTCTCTTCATTAGGTACCTTATTTCTTCCTGTAATCTGTATCGTTTCTCCTAGGTAACTAAAGTTTTCTGTTCTGTGTATTGTCTGATATTTTTGTGTAGTGATGGGTGTTTTTGGGTGCTCATTAACTGTCTTTTCTCATATGATATCTGTAGTCCGGTATTGGGTGTGATTTCGTGTAGTTCCTCTGTGGCTGTTATTCTCTCTGTTTCTCGTACCGTTTCGATGGCTAAATCGTCTGTGAACGCTAGGCACTTGACTCTTACTTTTCCTGACAGGACTCCTCTCTGTGTCCTTTCCCATTCCTGCGCTATTTTGTCCAGTACCATGTTGAATAGCAATGGCGAGAAGCCTGCCTCCTTATCTGACTTCGAAATGTTCTGAGAGCTCTCAACAGAACTTCACTTCAGATGTCGTGTTTGTTAGTGTTTGCTGGACTGTGGTTAGTGTCTTCTCATCTACTCTGTATTCTATCAATACTTTAAAGAGGGTTTCTCTGTCTATTGAGTCGTACGTCTTCTTGAAGTCGACTGAGGTGATGGTGGTGTTCTGTTTGTGCTGCAGTATCATCTCAAGGTTCTATGTCTGTTTAGCGCACGACATGTGTTTACGGAACCCAGCCTGGTATTCGCCAGTCTGGTGGTCTGTTTGCTTCTCCAATCTGTTTGGCAGTGCTTTCGAAAGTATCTTATAGCTGACAGGTAACAGTTAGATGCCCCTATAGTTGTTTGGTTCCGACTTATCCCCTGTCTTGTGTAGAGGGTATATCAGTGCTTAGCGCCATGCTTTCGGTATCTTTTCCGTTATCCATATCTGTTTTATTGGAATAACTTCCACAAAGATATTACATCTGTGAATAAGCATGATCAACATAATAAAATAAACCTCCTCAGTCCAAACAAAACAATACGAATAAGACAATACATGCAACGGCAAAAATCCACAATAGTCAACCAACTTCATATTGAATAGCTGCACACGAATTAAAATTAAACAAAAGACAGCATTACGCTAAGAAAAACACGAGGAAGCGAAACAGTTCTGTAAATGTCATAAAATAATTGGGAAAATTTTGAGATAGTATAATAAAATGCACTTCATATAATCAACTTGCCAATAAGTGTGAAATCAAAAACAGAATGCTACCACCTGTATATCGCAAACTACAACAATCCCACAAATTTACCCATTCCATTGTTTGTGATAACCTAGAGAAAACATACACCGGACAGAGAGGAAGAAATTTCGAAGCAGTATTCACAGAAGATCTGAATCACACAGACGTCAAACTGTCTTCATTTTGCTCACACCTAAACCTCAGCCAATCACACAATATTATATCTGTCAGTCCCCACAACCACCGAGAAAGGTAGCTGCTAAATATTTTAGAGGAAATAGAGAGTTTCACATATATGAGGAATCATCCTGACATCTTTTAGAACGAAAAGCCCGACCTAAAAGTAAAGAAATTTATCGAAAAATCCATCAGCGTTGTTGTAAATGTCGAATGTGGACGTAAATACCTTGTGTTTAGAAATTCCATTAACACAGATAATACAATTTAGCAATGAAGTTACATAAGTTCTGTCACGAACAACTCAATTGTATCGTTAGATATACTGCAGATCGTCACTGAAAACTGCACTGTACCCAAAACTATAGTTGACTACCACTGGCATATAGCAAGACAACAATATGTCTGTGGCTAAGAAAACAGTACATATATAAGTCGAATTGAATTACATGCAGAAATGGCAGTCAAATTAAACAGTATCAAACACTATAAACTATAAGTTAATGTGTTCTGGACGGTGCTTTGTCTTCTGTAGTGTAGCTGTTGCAGGCAGCAGAGTACTACTTCTACAAAAAATAAAGTAGTCTTTTGGAATGGAGAGAGGAAAATTCCTTTCTTTCTTCTTCTCCTTTATTGAGGAATGTAAGTGTGGTCATCAGTAATATTTTTACTTTACAGCGTAACATATCAATACAGAACCACATTATTTAAATGAATAAATAATAATTGAAAACAATAAAAAATTGATATTGGTGGTATGACAACGAAAACCACTGATTGGGAAGGTAAACCAGCGGCTGCAATGTGCCTGACGAGTTAGCCACCTCATTGTTAGTCTTTTTAAGAGGCCCTTAAGTGTTTTTGTATTACTCTGCTAATGTTCTCAGCCAACTATAAAGCGACACTTGTTATCGTACGAAATTCATCAAATTTAGCGGCACGCAGGTCAGCAGTATTGCAATACAGTATATCAGTTGTCACGCAAAATACAGATGGAATAGTAAGTGAGACGTATGATATCATGAAAAGGTATTAGGCGACATTATAACTGAACAAATGATAATTACATTTATACTGATTTCGTTGCTTCATTCAAATGTCCAAACGAGAACATAGAATGTTCTTGGTTCTTCATAAGAGTATCTACGACAGTGACCAAAGATTGCCTCTCTCTCACACTCCACAGCATGTGCATCGATCCATCTGCCCCCTCCCCCCCCCTCCTTCATCATGTTTGCAGTGTCGTTATTAACTTTCATTTAACTAAATAAGCTGTACTGTTAATGCTATTACTTTTTATGACCACAGAGCAACTGTGCTAGAATAGTAGAAACGTGTGTGAAAATAAAGTGATGGAAAGGGTTTAATACAAATAACTGAATCAGGTGCGTCTTTCAACTTGGGGTCAACGTACGTAGTTTACCTGAAAATTCTATGACGTTCATTACGACAGAGGTACATGGAGAGATAATGATTCTTAAACCTACTCAAAATTTGTAAATGAGTGTTTTCACTGGTTTGATGTTGATATAATACGTCGTTTTAATTTACGTAAACCACGTCCGTAATTTAAAGCAAGCACACATTAGAAAATACAGTGTAATTGTAATAGACAAATGGCAAACTTGATTGTAAACTGCTAGATGGAGTACGTATTCTCTGAACACGTGTGTTGGAGAAACTGGGCAAGAATTTCCGTTTCTCCAGATGATTTAGGTCTGTTTAGTTTATCTACTGGGTGATCAAAAAGTCAGTATAAATTTGAAAAATTATAAACCACTGAATAATTTAGATAGAGAGGTAAAAATTGACACACGTACTTGGAATGACATGGGATTTTACTAGAACAAAAAAAAGTTAACAAAATGTCCGACACATGCGCGTCGTTTGGTGATGATCGTGTGCCCTGCCGCCACTTTCGTCATGCTTGGCCTCCCAGGTCCCCAGACCTCAGACATCTCTAGGGATGCTGAAAGGCAACATCCGACGCCAATGCCTCACTATAACTCCAGACATGTTTTACAGTGCTGTTCACAACATTATTCCTCGACTACAGCTATTGTTGATGAATGATGGTGGACATAGTGAGCATATCCTGTAAAGAACATCATCTTTGCTTTGTCTTACTTTGTTATGTTAATTATTGCCATTCCGATCAGATGAAGCGCCATCTGTTGGACATTTTTTGAACTTTTGTATTTTTTTGGTTCTAATAAAACTTCTTGTCATTCCGAGCATATGTGTCAATTTGTACCTCTCTATCTACATTATTCCATGATTTATTCAGTTTTCAAATTTATACTGACTTTTTGATCACCCGGTAGATAACTGTCTAAATTACTCCTGCAACAGGCAAGCGTCATTCCGTTCTCCAAGAGATTTAGCGCGCCGTCTGTGTTGCTCCCGACTGTGAGTGTGTATGACTTCTCATATCTTCTTGTTTGCTGTGTTCCTTATTTTCTTTACTCTATTCATGATGTTTAGAGCTCTGATGCTCTCTCTTTCATCTATCAAGGCTTCTACTGTGATACTCATTGTACTGAACGTTGGGAAGTGCTAAGTCGATGACTTTTACCAAAGAATTGTAATGATTACAGCAGTTGAACACTGTATTACGGCAGCGTCAGTGCTATTAATTGCGTGGAACGAGTATAGCTATTTATACTCAAGATTACATACTCCCATACGCAATAATTTGTGTCTCATTTAACTTACCTCAGTTTTCTTTATTTGCGTTGAGAAGAGATCCAGCGAGCGTTATTAATCATGAGACATTATTCTCATAGTGGTTTGTGGCGACATGTGTTAAGAAAAACACATGCGCCGCGCAAATGCTACCTCATGGCTGTGTTAACACTGTTTATCAGTTATATATCGAGTATTCTGTATGTAACGGAACTTTCCCCATTACTGTAACTGAAGATCTATTTTCTTCCATCACAGGTACTGGAGATTGCTGCAGTGCTGGCCGATGCTGAAATGGAGAGAAAGGGAGACCTCTTAAGGTCTGTGACACGATACCACGCCATCTGCAAGTTTTTCGGGCTGACGCCTTTCACAGTGGACACTGAGAGATGTGAGCTACGGCGGACACGTGCTGGTACACTGTACGCAGCGGCTGTTCTCTGCATGACGCTGGTATCATCAACACTTGTGTGGTACTCGGTGCAAACTTTGCACGTCAGAAGAAAGGATTCCTTAAACTTTGTGTGGCTGGTTGCCTATGCGGTGGCGCTGAACGTCACCATGATTACGGCGGTCGCTACAGACCTGTTTCGAAACACTTGCAGGTACCGGAAGATCTTCACACTGTTGTCATATCGGGACAGCGGCGTTCTCGATTCTCATCGTTTCTCCAACGGGTCAGTAAAGACCTCCTATGTGGCAGTTTATGCCATGACTCTAGCTCTTATTGTTGCTCTTTTTTCGCTGGATTGTCGGAGAAACGGCATGAGCTGGGAGATTATCCCCATGTTCTTCACACATAGTATTGTACCAACTGCTGTTGCCAAGTACGTGGCACTTGTTCTTCTGGTGAGGGATGACGTGCGACAACTCAACCAGTGGCTGGGAGCTTCAGAGCAAATGATCAGCCAGCGGCGACCACTTGCAGCTCGCTACCGGAAACTGAGGAGAGTCTACTCAGCCCTGTGCCACCTGTCGCAGGAGGTTCTGTCGGCGCACGAGCCATTCTTAGTTTCTTGCATGGTGACAGCACTGTGCAGCATTTCCTGGAACGTTGTTGCGATAATCTTATTAGAGCGGGATAGATGGCCACACATGATATATATTTTGGTTCTCTTGTGGCAGTTGTCACAGGTGTTAATGGTAACGTCGGCCTCGCACGCGCTGTCCAGGGAATCTGCGCAGACAGCTCCTGCCCTGTGCCGGCTACTCCTGGGTTCGACTCTCAGCAGCACAGAAGCGGTGGAGCTGCGTCGCTTCTGGCGCCTGGCACGCAGCCACAGCCCCGCTCATCAGCTGTACGGCGTCACTCCGTTGGATCTGCGGATGTTGGTGACGTCCTTGTCTTTCATAACAACCTGTACTGTCATACTGTCGACTTTCTGGACAGTATTCTGAAGAACCACTAGTACTAAGAATTAATAACAGCAGTATTGTTTACAATGGGGACTTCTGCAGCGAACCCTAAAACCGTGATGCTATGAGTACGGTTTTATAGAATATGTGATCTGTTGTATTAACTTGTACTTGAAGTGTAGGACACTATTTAATTTATTTATGTTACACTTCTAGTTCCCTTGGGAAAATTTGAAGTGCAGATCTCCGTGGTCATGGAATACCTCACTTCATGAAATTACAATAGAAAAGGAGTATCAGAGAAAATAAAATATTTGTGAATCCCAAAAATACGACAGAGTATGAGTTTATATAAACGTAATCAATAATGTAACACCGGAATTAGTTTAATTTTGCAAGGAACTCCTCTGGTGAATAAAAGGAGTGACACATGAGGGAACTCTTCAGCCTGGATTTGAAAACGCGTGGATTACTTCAAAAATTTTTGGATTTTTGTCGTGCTGCACAATACTGCGCCCTGTTCTGTAGAAGAGTGAAGGCGGCACAATCCAAATCCAGATTGGCTTTCTGCCTGGTATTAACTGAGTGACAACTGCCAACTCTTGGGAATAGGCTGCCATTTTTAACCAGAAACGAGATTAAAAGTCATACTGGGTGGACCATTTTAATCTATAAATGAGAATAATGCGGGATAGAGATGAGATACAGCAAATTGTTTCAGGTGTAAGTTGTAAATAGCAAAGACGGTCACGCTATGTTACTAATGGGCCTGACCTAGAACGTGATTTTCAAGGTAACTTGGACGTTAAAGTCATTTTCTTTAAATGTGAAACCTAATATTTGATTTAACATTTAAAAAGACGCCATATTATACGCACAAAATGGTACATTATTCAAGGTCATGGCTACCTCAATGACGGGAAGGGCGCAGCAAAATATAACGTTCGATACAAATTGGAAGGAGTATCCCGACGAATGAGACAGGAGGGGCCCATTAAACGACTTGTAAATCAATGATCTACGTTCGATTTATGTTTGTTCTGTTTTGCAAATGCCCCAATAAAACCTAGACACTGTGATAGCTTTATTTTTGCCAATAAATTTGTTAATTAAATCTTAAAGACCAAATGTGTGTTAGCTCTTCCCAATTGCTACAACACAAAACAGGGCTTTCCGTGAAACAAAACTCAACCTTCGATAACTGTCTTTAAAATTAGTCTGTATCTAACAACGTAATTTGCTGTATCCCTCCTCTATTCCGAGTTAATCCCTACGAGAATTAAAAACGTATTTGCTTATTTAATCTTAAATGAACCTTACCTTGATCATTATCAACGTATCATTTTATACGAGAAACTTTTCGCTCTTTTCAAATTCTGAAGCAAAAATTAGTGTTACACTACTGAAAAACTCACGTTAACCTCCAAACCACCAAGAAAATTGCTTTCAGGTCACGGTAAATAGTAGCAATACATGGACCTCTTTGCCACTTACGACTCCTATCTAAAACATTTTGCCGTATCTCATCTCTGTCCCGATTTATTCCTTGAGAGGCCAATACCAGAACATACAGACTAATGACGCGAGGTAGACAATAGGTTCTCGAACATATGCGATTTACAGCCGCAACAGCCCGTTTCTGAGTCAAAAATGCCCTTTGAGAATGAGAAGAGCTACTCCAAAACTTAATGTTATACACCGTAAGCAAATGAAAATAATCAAATATTCGTGTCGAACTGTCACTTACTTCAGATACTGGCAGCGTTAAGTCTCTTAAGAAAAACTTGAACTTCGGATTTCCACGATAGTTTAGTATCTACCTAAACGTCTAGTAATCTGAACTGTTCAGTCTCAATAATCATATGGCCAATCTGTGTAATTAGAACGTTAGGTTTTGTTGAATTCTATGTTAGAAACTGTAAAAACTGAGTTTTAATACTATAACGATTCTGCTGTGATGAGGTCATTATTTTTCAAAGTAATATCCTTACTTAATATGGCACAAAGTACCTACAGGGTAGGAAGGAGACGTATTCAAGTCTTTGGCGTAAAACAGCCTGAAATGGTAGAATGAGTTTCATTGAAAACCAATACCCAACATTCATCTTAGCTAACTGAAGAACTAGAGCAGCTCACGAATATCAGAGACGCTGGGTCTCTGGTGTACAAAATGCTCCCCACGTCTAAAAGCTATAGTGCTTACAAGCGGAATAGAGTCAGTCATGGTGCGAGAAATGCAAAATTCACACATCCACGTACATTAACCGACAGCAGAAGTAGGTGACCTGTCCTATCGAAAAACATGCGCGTTTTTGGTACAGAAATAGTGAATGCTACTGCTGACCACAATGTCCCAAGCGAAGAACTGAACCGATTCTTCACATTACCCTCAAACACAACTGTTATCTTCATGTCGGGTAAGCTACTGTAGCCACGAAAAATTCTTTTTAAAGCATGTTACTTCCAATACCGTCAAACAGGCCATCATGTATATCAGCTCAGTTACTACTGGACACGATTGTATCACGACACAAATGATGAAGGTAATAACTGACACAACACATGTCTTCAGCCACTCCTCAGCAACAAGTGTTCTCCCAGATGCCTCGAAACAAGGACTAGTTAAGCCCCTAACAGTGCGACTCTTATGTTCTTCCTATAGTCCAGCAAACTTTTCACACTGTCGACTATGACGTCTTGCTTGTCAAACTTAGCATCCGAAATTCTCGCCAAGTACAGTGCAACGGTTTCCCTCACACCTGACATGTCGACATCAATGCGTCATATCTGGCACCATACAGCGACAATGGAGGTAGATTGTATCGCGTGTGCCCCAGAGTTAGGTAGTACACTCTTTCCTACTGTGATGTGTCATTGGTTTTGTCTTGCTGCAAACGCCACGTGTACGCTGATGACCTCCGGCTGTATCTAAGTGCAAAACGAATGGACCTGAAAAACAGTTATCGGGAATCCAAATATCCATCTCTGCGCACTATCAAAATGGTCGCAGGATATAGGATTAAACTCAACCCAAACAAGACACAAGCCGTACTGGTAGGTCATTCTAGGCTCATTAGCCCGAAATATCGGGAATCGCTAGCATCTTTAACCCTGTATGGGAACGTATCAGCTTCTCTACTTCGGCAAAGAATCTGATAGTAATAGATGAAAATCTAAAGTGGGCTCAGCCCGTAGTTTCAATATGCCTTGCAGAAACACTTCCATTTACTGATTACAAGGATACTATACTGCAAGCGAATTGCTCAGGAAATCTTATGCACTTTTTAAGTGGTTATGAACGCCTCTGTTCGTTATATGTCGATGTTCGAGTCCCTGATCAGCTTTCACCATCGTATGTGTAACTACGAGGCTGGATGCACACAAGCGCGAGGATTTCGACACCCGTTGCTTTCTCTATTGTTATATGAACGAACACTGTGCCTCATAAGTCTAGTAAGCTCTAACACTATTTTTTGAAAAAAAGTAACAGTAACACGCGTTCCCATCAGAGTAAAATCCTTTTGGTCTCACTCCACCGTTCGACCATTTTCTTGTGTCATTCTTAGTAGCAGTGATGCAACTGTGGAATAACATGTCACGTCATATCAGAGAACTGAACAATATCTCCAGTTTAAGAAGACAGTTAATGGCATATCTAAAAGCAATACTGACTATTACTATTGTCCCTGTACACAGACGTTACCCTTGCACATCCTTCATTCAAAACAGATCTCTCTCATTTCCAAGTATTCTTCGATGGTGCAGTCTCCTTAAATTTCCTTTCCTAAGAACTCGCTATCTCAGAGCACTTATATTTTGCACACCTATAATTTGTTAAATATCTTCCACTATTATTATTGCGATGTTATACGTGCAGACTGAAGCGATGAGTGAAAATTCGTACTAAGGCCAGGATTTGTACAGAGACCTCTTACTCAGTAGGAGATTCGCTAACTGCTACGCTACCCTGGAATACCGGCATTGCACGACTGCATGGACTATCCTAGCAGGCCCCCAAAATTCCACACAGGCCTCAGCCCACTTCAGATTCAGCCTACATAAATACGTCGTAGATGTTTCAGACTTTAAAAGGTCTCTGGAACCATATACTTTCATTTGATTAAAGAACTTATGCCTTGGTTTCGTTCGATGCTGAGGTGATATTCCTGTACAGAAGGACAGCCTCTGCAATGCTGTCAGTGACTAGGGGCAATACCGTGTGGGCTGAGGGTGGATATTCTGGGGTTTGGATAGAGGAGGGAAGTGCGCCAGGGTAGCCCGTGCAGATATACGAAGCCAGTGTGCCAGGGTGGCGCAGTGGTTGGCGAGCAGGCGGCTGGGGCTGGAACTTCCGTTTGTCGCTTTAGTCTGCATGAATACATCACAGATGCCTGAGGCTTGTGAAGGTCTCAGAAATCATGTAGTTCTATTTGACCATTATTATTATTATTATTATTATTACTATAATTAATATTATCATTATTATTATTACAACGAATATTAGTAGCAGCAGCAGCAGTAGTACAAGTGCTGCCAATATTAACTTCACTAGTTCATTATCACAATGCTAAAAAAGACATTCATATCATCTTCATATTATTGGTCTTATTAAAACTGTTATTTACTTCGTGACTGTGATGTAGAGGAGGCACTGTGTGTATGAAACCCTGGTCTGCTGTAACAGAGGGCCTCGCGGTCGTTATCATATCAACCTCAAAAATTAATAAATAGAAAATAAACGTAAAAGAAATGAATAAATATCACTCGAAATATAACAGAGGACTTGACAGTCGTCATCAGATCAAGATAAACTAATTAATAAACAGAAAATAAAATAAAAAAGTAAAATAAATACATATCACTGTAAAACATAGGAGGCAAAATAAAACTGCTGCTAAGTTAACAGTAACAAAAATCAGAAGATATTTTGATGGTAGCAGAGTGGCGGAAGAGAGGCTGTAGAAGGCTGTTGTCAGACTAAGGCTGAAGTTTGCCAGCGAAGATGGATTGTTCAACGGACCTACGGGAATGGACGGGGGGACGCCGGTCCACCGGAGCAAGGAAAGAAGGCTGCATGAAACATCTGACGTGCAGGTACTTTTCCACCAGGCTATCTTCTACTGGACGTTAAGTAACCAGTTTCTGTATCGCGAAACGGCTAGGGCTACAATAATTTGACGGACATTTGTCTTTCTAGAGTCCACAGTCCTCTGAACAGTAAAAAAAAATAATTTCACAGAATCTGTGCTTCTGCATTTCAGAAACAAGACAGTGCAGGAATTTTAAAACACAGTACCAAGGATGCATTGGGTGTTGGAAAAATCAAACTAAATATTCGACTTGAGGAACACTTAAAACTCCATACCCATTACCCAACCAACTTAGAACGCGACATGAAAATAAGAAGAAAAAACGACCTCAACAAACACAAGAACAGCATAATATATAGAAAATCTTAGGACTGAAGAAAGACGTATAAAGGACTAGACACACTGTGGTGTGTGTACTGTAAAACCTTCGGTACATACACCATCAGATTATTTGACTTGTCGCTCTAACGAAGTAGGCGAGTGTAGGCAATATGTCTCATGGTCTTATTGTGGCGTGTTTATCTTCTGCCGTTAGGTCAGACGATAGAAATGCCACTTGCATGCTTACAGTAGCAGATTGACGGTGACCAACTTTAAACAGAACTTGATTAACTTTCACACACATTTATTAAAATAATAACAAACATGAACCTTACTTAACTTGATTCTGGATGCTATTTACAATTGACAGTCTGAAGTTCCTTTGGTCTTGGTACGATAATCCTATTCTCACATATCTCTGATACTTGACAAAGTGTCTATACATTCATCTTCATGGCTATGTACGGGAATATGATAATCTTCTTAGGTGCAGACTGAAACTTGGCTGTAGACTGGTGCAGACAAATGCAGACTGGTACAGACTCATGCAGACAAATGCGGACTGACTAATCGGAGGTCTATACACTTATTATAACACCTCGCGCATTCAGGTATCACTGCGCAAGTATGATCTGTGAGGAGAAAAGGTTCTACGTTAGCAGCAATCTCATTGGCTGCAAAACATATTAATACGCAGATCGGCGGAAGCAGAATTTGGTCCGTTTCTAAGGCAGCGCCATCTTGTAGTGCGGAGACGGACGAGCGCTGCGCCTACGCTATTGTGCTTAGCGGGGTGCGCTCTAGTGGGAAAGTTGTGTACGCACTGACTACGCGGAACCATGTACACAACACACACATCGACACAAACCACCTACTAAACTAAATAAAAGAAATGAAATAATAATATAAAATTCCTAAAATGGTACCGCAGTGGTTAGGTTTTCCGTGATTTCTCTAAATCGCTTTGAGCAAATGCCGGGATGGTTCCTCTGAAAGGGCACGGCCGATGTACTTCACCATCCTCCCTTCATCCAAGGTTTGGTCCCCTCGCCCTAAACAACCAGCCAACCCATAATGTATACAACCATGTTAAAACAGTACATACTACCACGTTGAAGAACGCATACATTGCTACACAGGGACGGATCACTGATAACACAAAGAGTTATTCAACAGTACGTAATAACATTCAACAGGAGGAAACAGAATTCGAAACATAGCATCAATTAAGCAGATGTTCGTTTCCTAGCTTGCGAAAACGAAATCTCGTGTGGTAGAAAGCAGAAGAACAGCTGTAAAACAGGAAAAAGAATGAATGTTGACTAACATCTACGGAATTTGTAACCAGAAATTTATAGTTCACTATATCATAGATAAGAAGAAAGTGCTGGAACTGTTTATAACCTCAATGAACAATGTCCAGAATGGAAATCAACACAGTTTAAAATTAAATGCATATATATTCCAGGCCACTGAAGTTGCCTTGCAAATAATAAAGGCGAGTGGCGTATGGAAAAAAATAGATATAATGTGACTTTTGCATATCAGTGACACCGGGACATTCTCAAGTATCAATAACCCGGAGTATAATGAAACTTGGTGTGTGTAGAGGGGGCAGAATAATGCAGTATGTATCGCTTTTGTTTTTGTGTAACGCCGCCTTCAAGCGCTAAAACGCATCCCGAAAAGTGATGTGGAATGTATGTATAGAAATATTTCTCATATAAACGTTCATATGGTGTTAGTGTTCATGAAACAAATTTTTGTAATAACTGTAAACTTCGCAAAATATACCAACACCATTAATGTATTTTGAGAAATGAAAATTTTTGTTAGAGGATTAAATTAAAGAAGTTTTCAAGCCACATCTCTATAATAAAGCTTTGATCCGAAATACCATTTGTGCAAAATAGCCTATATACAATGTGCTGACAGCGTAATTTCAATGTCCCTCATTAAAATAGCGAAACATTATCTGTTAACGCTTTTATTTATTTTAATTGTATTTGTTCCATGTATCAAATTGTTATTTTACTTTCTTTTCTTTGTTTCTTAATGTACTGTTTTATGTATGTGTATTTTGTTAATTGAAAATATCAAGTAATTATTTATTACGATACAAATAATTACAATAATGATATTTTGTAAATAAAGGCTTAAATTATAACGTTTGCTTACGCCATGCACATAAAATGAACGGAATTTCTTGATACAATTTACGTGACAGAGAACAGGAGAAAGTTGGTGATTGAAATGTCGTGTGAAGGTGCTGGCACAGTGAAAGATACCTTTCTTCTAATGACTACCATCCGTGTATCATATCCGTGACACTCCCTCCAATATTTGGCGATAATACGAAACGAGCTGCCCTTCTTGGAACTTTTTCGATATCTTCCTTCAGTCCTGTTTGATGAGGATACTATACCACGCAGCAGTGGTCCAGAAGAGACGGACAACTGTAGCGTGAGCATTCGCTTTAGATTGGGTTGGGTTGTTTGGGGGAAGAGATCAAACAGCGTGGTCATCGGTCTCATCGGATTAGGGAAGGATGGGGACGGTAGTGGGCCGTGACCTTTCGAAGGAACTATGCCGGCATTTTCCTGGAGTGATTTGGAGAAATCACGGAAAACCTAAATAAGGATGGCCGGACGCGGGTTGAACCGTCGTCCTCCCGAATGCGAGTCCAGTGTGCTAACCACTGCGGCACCTCGCTCGGTGTGACGCTTTCGTGCTACGTTTCTAAGTGTTTTGCCAATGAATCGGAGTCCTTGGTCTGTTTTTTCCACAACATTACTTGTATGATCGTTCCCTTTTAAGTGATTCATAGTTGTAGCCCCAAAGTATTTATTTGAGTTTACAGCCTTAATATGTGTGTGATTTATCGTTTAACTGAAACTTAGCGGACTCTTTTTAAAGCTCATGTGCATGACATCACAATTTTCATGAACTGGAGTCAATTGCAATATGTTTCAGCATATAAATATCGTGCCTAAATCATTTTGCTATTCGTTTTGATCATTTCATGTCATTATATGACGGTAATCGATAGCATCATCAGCAAAAAATCTTAGAGGACTACTCAGATGGTCTCCTAATTCCCTCACGTAGACCAGAAACAAAAAAGGGCCAATAACATTTCCTTGGGGAACGCCAGATATTACTTCTCTATTACTCGATGAAGTTGCATCAGATATTACGAAGTGTGACTCTCCTGAGTGGAATCAAGACTCGTGTCAGACAATTGAAACGATACTCCAGAGGCACTGTGATTAACGTTGTAAAATCTCTTCTGAAAAAAAAAAATTGGAATCAATTTGATTGCCCCTCTTGATAACACTCATTACTTCATGTGAATAAGAACCTAGCTGCGTTTCACAACAACTCTTATTGCATGTTGGCTATTTGTCAATAAATCGTTTTCTCTAAAGTGATTCATTATGATCGAGCATACCTTACAGACTACATCCAGTCGCCATCTTCGCCTTCAGACTCGCTTGTTAAGTTTGCCACTGTCTTGTCGCATACTCACCGCCATCATGGTCGGTGGAATACGAGGCGCAGTGTAGCACGATCGGGCTACTGACACCTGGCACACTGAGCCTGCAGGTTCCGACTGCACTCGTCAGACTCGTTCAGGGTACGTCAGGCTGCAGCCCTGCTGCTGGGAGCCCGCTGCCCGCTGCTGTCACGTCGAACGTCGCTGCCCTCCCGGAGCGTGTCTCGCTTCTCACTGGGCTCCTTTGCACTGCATCTGCCCACATCGCTAGGTGAGTGCATTAATTTCAGTGTTCGAGCTAAACTAGAAGCTGAACTCCATCCAAACAGGCTTTGATGGTCCAACGGTACCGACCAGCCGCCGTGTCATTCTCAGCCCACAGGCATCACTTGATGCGGATATGGAGTGGCATGTGGTCCACGTAACGCTTTCATGTCCGTTGTCAGTTTTAGTGACTGGAGGCGCTACTTCACAATGAAGTAGCTCATCAATTGGCATCACAAGGGCTGACGGCACACTGCTTGCTAGCAGCGCTCGGCAGACCAGTGCAGGCAGGTCCCAGCTACGCCAGACATCACTTAGCTTCCGTGACCCTACAGGAACTTGTGTGACCACTGTGGCAAGGCTGTTGGATTCAGGGTGGGAAGCAATAACTACGAGTGAGTGCTAAAAGGCAATGCCACCAAATTTCTTGCTCCGTTCTGATTATCGCTTCAGGTATTACACGCCTTGCATATTATTCAGTCCAGTTTCCACCTTAACTGACGAGGGCTGCAAGCCTTTGCCGCTACAGTGCTCCGAACTGTACTGTGTGACATGGTGCTGTGTAATGTGACTGTCTCGGTGTGTGAGAAACAGTGCCCGTAATCGAGTTTGCATGACGATTGCCTCAAATGCAGATCGCTCCTGGATGCATGACCACATAGCCAAATCCGTTAAGGCACTTGGGTAAATTGGGAAATACGGGCTCAAGTCCTGGCCTGGCAAAAAATTTCATTTTGAGCTTCGGACTGATGGGCTACTTAGAAGTATTGTGACAGGTGCCGAAAGCTAGATTCACCCATTTCATTCCGGAAACAAGAGAGTATTAATCGAGTTGCACTACAAAAAATCACCAGCCATGCTGCCAGGAGGCAAAGTCACGCTCTTAGTACTATAGGACGTTCACGTTCCGGTGCGTTTGGTATTCACTCCTAACGGCACCACCATTAGCTCTGCAACGGACTGCAAAACCCACTGAAAATCAATGAATTCGTTTCTCGTCGCGAGAAATGTGTTCTTCGCCAGGGTGGCTGTGTTGAGTAATAAATATTTTCACATGAAGAATAAAGATGTACAATTTTAATAAATTTTATTTAAAGTGCTTTAAAAACTACACATAAAAAATTCCGAGGCTTTACTTTTCACAATACCCTCTTGTATCCTATGGATCGTATAACTGCGTATTACTGATTTGTTCACATCAAAAATGCAGGTGTTCACTACGAGAAAGGACAAGGTGTAAGGATGTACCGTTTTCATTCTGACCATCCACATTGCAGATATTTTCGCCTGTTTTAACAGCAGCTCAAGAATCATCCAGAGCACTTTATTTCTAGCAGTTTATAATGTAAATAATTTTTCATTTTATGGTAAATATCAGTGAACGAGAATAGTGTAGGACATGAAGATTCGAACTAATATCGTTAAACTAATTACTCACAAAGACTATTTCTTAGGAGTACTCACTCTAAGGTAGCATTTCCTCTGGTATTGCCCACAATTGCTTCCTATACTACATCTGCCACGCCTAGATCGTCGTGCTGATATTCTACCTAATATTATCCATCATGAAGCCGTTGTCATGTTGTTTATGCCTTGGCTCCAGATACCTTTCCGTAAAAAGCCAGCTGAAACACACTGCCAGAAAAGAAGTACACTCTCCTAGAGGTTTCCAATTCACTATATATTTATTGTTGCAACAGTGCACATTGAGTACAAAAAATGATTACACTTACAGATCAATAGCACGAATCATAGGTCGTCGTAAGGTACCAGCCACCGACCGATGCTGTGACACTCATATTACTTCATAGTGCAGCTCCCACAGGCGGCAACGTTGCCCTGACCGTGGCGTCCAGTCGAACGTGCAGGTGGCGTGTTCTGTCCTGGGATACGCCGTGCCTCGCCTGGTCGACCTGTTCACGTAGCTCTGTGAGAGTTGTTGGTTGACGAGTCGCTTCTCGCCACATTACATCGCACAAGTACTCGATTGCAGACGGGTCTGTAGATCGTGCTGGCCAGGGAAGTTGCTGCGCGGCATTCACAGAACGTCGACTTCCACGGGCAGTGTGCTAGCGAGCATTTTCCTTTTGCAACATCACCCTCCCATTGCAAGAACGTCGAAAGAACGTGTTAACAACACTCTGCATTAGCATCTCCTCCAGAAGAACAAAAGGTGAATGAAAGTTGTTGCTTATCGCACCCCAGACCACGGGGCCTCGAACTAGGCCAGTGTGTCTCGGACGAATGCAGTCTAGGAAACAGAGGTCAGTAGGTCAGCGCCAGAAGCAAGAACGACCATCGCTTGCGTGCAGGCGGAATCTGCTTTCATAGCTAAAGAGCAGCTGCGCCATTCCACCTTCCAGGTGATCCTCTGACATCATCAGTCGGGTCTTGCACGTAATTGCTGTAGTGTTGGAAGAGGATGAAACATAATAAAAAAGGATAACGAATTTTTGCCCAAATATGTACAAAATTTATTGTCAAAATAATTTTTTCATTAATAAATTAAATTTTCGATTGATAGGAATATCCCATGTCCTTAAAAATGTCCCTCAGTATGGCCTAGTGTTAACTGTACTGAACTTGTCTCTAAACGAGTCCCCCCTTCCTACTTTGAGCCATACAGCCTTCCGCCAAGACGTGCTACTCGACGTAGCGGAAATTTCCAGCAAAACTCCTGCACCTGCCTAGTTTTTCAGAAGAGCCTATAGCTGTTGGCTCTTCCAAATATAAGCTGTGGCCGCAGGACTGCGGTTGGGCTGGAGCTGCTTTGCAGCACCGGGCTTCACTTCCCACTCCTCCTTCTGCAGACTCTCAACGGCGCGAGCCCCTACAGACGTGTGCTGCCGAGAGACGGCTTTCAGGCGGCAGGCCTGCACCCCCTGCTGTGCCGCTGACTCCAGAATGTGGCCGCCCCAGTGACGCAGACCCTGAGGCAAACGGTACGGAAACGCTGTTCCATCCGTGACACACACCACGGAGTGGCCCGCTAGTTCACAACACCCTTCTTTGTTACATGTGGTTTCTCAGCAACAACATTGTGCCGTACTCTGCCTGCCAGTTATACCTCGAGCATGTAAACAGGCGATTAGTAACGTCATCCTCATTGCGTGCTTATGTTAAAGTTCTGTATAACGTGTGCTCGGTCTCTTACAGCTGGTAAAATACAAGTACTGTACGATCTTTCACTGCTGCCACGGCGATGTTGACGGGGTGTCTGTGTTATGTGGATATCCAGAACCTTATCTGCAGGTATGAGAATATTCCTGTGACCACTGATACTCGCATGGTTACGCAGCTGACGCAGCACACCCATCCTGTGTGGCAATTGTCCGAAAGCACCACCCCACAATTTGGTCCTTTTCAGACTCGCCCATTTCGCTGCAGGAAGCACGTGCGCGTTTCCGTGGCGCAGCTGCCTGCGTGTTCCATAGCTACGCACCAAACTGAGCCTTCCTGCTGTGAGCATTTCCTATCAGAGGGAAGACACAGATGGCTCTGTGTCAGCTGTGCCACTACGCTGTATGTCGGCGGACGACGTTTAAACCATTATCAGTACATCTGCTGTCCGTCAGGTGGTGCATGCCGTCATTGGATGACATTGTCTTACATACCGAGTCAACTATCCAAAAAATTTCAGCTTGGAACCAGTAAGGGTACAATCATCGAACAAAATTTCCTTCCTCCTTTTTTGGTTGCTCTCTAGTTTCTTAAATATTGCTTTATTGTTTCAAAGAGGCTACGTAAAAGCTTAGGGCCCGTATTTGTGAGAATAAATTTTTATTCGTGCCGTTTTTAATTTCTGAATGTGGGTGAAAGGGATGCTTCTGGTTATTGAGGGTGACATTATGCGCCAAAGTAGCATGTGATGGGTTCTTCGTATGTCATGTTTTTAGGAATACTCAAAGAAGTCGTGAAAAAATTTCATAAACTGCGTATGATTAATTAAAGCACACAAAGCAGAAGTAAAAACACTGTCGTGATGAAATAATGAATTCATTAAATGTGTGCTTGTCATATATTCGGTTTTCATTGCAGGACATAAATAGAACACTTCTCCGATTTCCCTTCCGCTACGAGGAGGCCCGAGTAGCGCCATGCGTGAGCGCCTCAGCTCCGGCGCGGGTTTCTCGCAGCTCCGCCTCCGTTCAGCTGCCGCGGACACCAGCTGATCATTACGTGCGTGCCGGCTGCTTCTGCTGCAGGCAGTCACTTGCTCATCTCTCACTGCAGGAACTCGCCCTCGCTCCACAGACGGTCTACGCCCCCCGCCACTGCCACAAGTCGCCAGTTTCCCCCCCTCCCCCCCTCTCCCCCCCCTCCACACACACGCCTCATGTCTATGGAGTGGTATATGCACGAATCAAAAAGGAAAAAAAGAAAATTGTTGTTACTGTCGAGATCTTTTGCACAAGAGTAAACTTTGCTGGTTGTAGCACTTCCTTTATCAATGAAAAATACACCAAAGAATCCGCAACAGACTACACGAGAATCAGTATAGGTACCGACCGCAGAATAAACTTACACAGAAAAAGGAGACTGCACTTTCCCGAAGACCACAGGCATCGGTCGTTAATGCGCTGGGGTTAAGTGCTGTTCTGTGACAAAAGCAGAGTGAACTTCCGTGGAAACGATGTTCGTATCGGGGTATGGAGAACGTAATAAGGAAGTTGTAGTGTCTCCAACAGTCAATTTTGGTGGGTACTCTATAAAGCTGTGGCAAGGAATTACCGCGTACACTGGAACAGAATTGGTTATGGTCCACAGAAGGAATAACACACATGTAATAGAGTATATCATTGAAATGCTTGATCCTTTGTACAATCTTCGGCACAAGATGTTCTGTAATGATTTCTTCTAATGCACGACAACGCTCGTGACCATGTTGCAGCCCCAGGACAAAATTTTCTTCGGCGACACAATATCAGTGTTCTAGAGTGGCCAGCATGTAGTCCCGAGGTAAACTCCATAGGACACGTGTGGGATTTTCTGAAGAAAGAGTCATGACGCGTGCAAATCCTCCTGAACCGCTGCAGCGGTTGCAGAGAGCCTTACTAGTGGAGTGGCAAGGAACACTGCAGGATTTCATTCTAAAGCTGATTCGAGGTATGCCGAGACGCTGTGCTGCCATTACTGAGCGGGAGAGGTCAACACGGGCTACAACTGTACATCGAGGCATACAAACCTGTTTTTAAATTTTTTTTTGAGAATTTAATGTTCCCACGCACTGCGTAGCGGAGATTCTGAGTCGGAGATAGGCACAAAAAAAGACTCTCACAATTAAAGCTTTCGGCCATTAAGATCTTCATCAACACTAGACACACATACACACACACACACACACACACACACACACACACACACACACACACACACACTTACGCGAAGGCAACTCACACACACAACTGCTCTCTCACGCAACTGAAACCACATTTTTATTATGTGCAGTAAGATATACTTCACTTTTGTGCTTCTTCACAGTTTTCTATACAGAAAAGGAAGGAAAGCAGGTCGCTACTGTGAGTTGTCATTCATTTCCTTGTGAAAAGACGTCGACTGTTCTGTAAACTAACCTTTTATTTGTAAAATTTAATATGCTGACGTGTGAGGGACACCCGCACAATCTCGACGCTTCGCCAGAAGGTGATGAGAGTGACACTCATCGAAACGTCATGGAATTTCGACGCAGCCGTCAGGCATGGAACTAGAGAAGATTTTATCAGTACCAGTAACGTTCACCCACTAGCACGGCACATTTAAAAGGCGAAGGATACACGAAAAGTAAGTATTGTTATTCTTAGCCAAGTCTTTGACATCAGTAACCTTTTCCTGTAATATAAAAAGGGTTGACAGATACACACAAAAAAAACCGGTCATCTATGGTTGGATGGAGAGGGTTGTATGCGCGCATGACGGCATGGTCTTCAGTGCCCGCTCATTAACAGATTGAGACGGGTGTCAAGAAAAGACTCAGAACAGAAGGTAAAACACAGGTAACAAGGTTGGAAAAATATAGGCCTACCCACATCGAAACGTGGGACGAAGCATGCCGTCAACAGTAAAACATGGACAACACAAGACGAAAGTGGTAGAGGGAGCTAAAACAACATAGCAGACGGAAGTGGCCGGCTGACCGCAAGGAAAAATGGGAAGAGCCAGCCACTTTGCAGTACACTAAAGCCTCCAGCCTAAACGTTTAGGCCAGAGTCCAGACACATCACAAAGCCTTAAAAACCTAGACACACAAGTATCATTATTAGCTAAGACACTGGGCAGATCCCCTTCAACTTGTGCTTCTGCCCTTGCATCACTGTATAAAATGCAGTCTCTTAAAATGTGGCGGACAGAGATCTGCACACCACAAGCATCACAAAACAGGGGATCCTCCCACTGTAATAGAAAGCTATGTGTGAGAGGACAGTGCCCAATCCGAAGACGCGTGAGGGCCACTTCTTCCCGTCCGAGCAACCGGCAGGAGGAACGCTACGGCCGAGTTGTTGACTGCACCAACCGCAATTTATTGGCCTTCACCACAGCCATTCTTTCTCCCACAACTCCATGCAATTCTTATGGAGTCCAGAAATGACACATTGCAAGGTAATAGGACACTGGACCACATCCTGCTCTCTGCAGGCCTCATTGGCAGTCCGATTGGCCTGTTCATTGCCCCATATTCCTACATGACCAGGCACCCAGCAGAAGGACACCTCCTTACCCCGCCTCTGGAGCAAGTACAGCTGGTCATATATCAGCTGGACCATCTCCTCAGTTGGGTACAGATTCTGAAATGATTGTAAGGCAGTAAGAGAATCGCAGCAGTCGGTTGTCCCAAGCACGATTTATCTTCTCCAGTGCCTTCAGGATCGCGTGGAGCTCTGCGAGGGAGGCGAATCCGGGTAACATGGCCAGGAAACACTACAGAACAGCCAAGGAAATTCTCCTGTTTGTAGCCATCAGTGTAAACGACGGTGAAACTGTGATGTGCATCTAAAATGTTAAAAAACTGAGATTGGAATGTAAAATCTGGTGTACTATCTTTCTTAAAATTAGTCAAATCTAAAATAAGTCTGTGTCTCCGGAGGAGCCAAGGGGGAAATTTGCTCCAACCACGACGGTAAACATGGAGACCAGCCATATCCATCGCAGAGAGGCAATCCTGTGCGCGAATGCCATAGGACTGCGTCGCTCGTTGCCGGTTATGAAATAGCCGTGCCAGAGTAAGCTGAGCAATGGTTTGGTATGCACGTGTGGACAAAGTTTTATACGCTTGGCGCACCGTAAGTAGCCGTCGCCGCATAGGAAGTGGCGATTCACCAGCCTCTACACAGAGGCTCGGCATGGGGCTGGTTCGGAATGCCCCAGTGGCCAACCGAAGCCCTTCATGGTGCACAACGTCCAACATCTTTAAGTAAAAAGGCCTCGCAGACCCGTACACCACGCAACCATAATCGAGCCGAGATCATACAAACGGCCTGTAAACCGGAGCACACAAGTCCTGTCGGCTCCCCATGTACTGTGGCTAATACACTTTAAAATACTTAAAGCCTTATGTGACGGTCGTTTCAGATCCTTAAGATGAGGCAACCACGTAAGCTTCGAGTCAAAATGAGACCCAGAAATCTCACCGTCTCTTTAAAAGTAAGGACAGTGTCCCTCATCCTGAACTCAGGGAAGGTTAAAATCGAGCGAGAACGGAGAAAAAGAACACATACGGACTTCTCGGTGGAAAACTTGAAACCACTCTTCTGCGCCCAGTCATCCAAACGTCTAAGAGTAAGTTGCAACTGATGCATTGTCGTTGGAAGGCTTGAAGAAGAACAAAACAAAGAGAAATCATCCACAAACAAGGATCACTGGACAGGAATTTGCACTATAGAGGTAGTGTCATGAATAGCTGTGGCAAAAACACTTAAAACGCTACCCTGAGGGACACCGTTCCCCTGCTCAAAGCGGTCAGACAGGGCGTCACCAATTCGGAATCTGAAAGATCGTCACGAGAGGAAACACTGAATAAAAAGAGAACGTCTGCAACAAGGTATGGCAATGTAAAGCGGTTATTCGGTGTCACGCGTAAATCATATGAACCCACCAATTGCATATTTGATGGAGTGGAGGTGGAGCTCCTCCACGCCCATACCGGCATGATGGCCAACTCAAAAGGTCTGTCGCCATCTGTGCATAAGGGTTAGTGATCACGAAAGTGAGATGTCGCAGGATGTGGGTACTGCGATGTTTGCGTACGTCTGGTTAAGGTTAACCATTTATAGGCGCTCATCTGGAGATAGACTGGGTCGAAAGTCGAACGAAGGGTAGTGGTTTGAAGGGCAGAGGGAAAAAAGTGTGATAGTTAGGTCGGGTAGTAAGAGCAGTAGCGGACCGCGACAGTTCATGCAAGGGTAGGTTATGTTAACGGCGGGTATCGTGCAAGAAGGTATCGTGTCAGTGCCGTGGTCGTTATAACTAAAGGAGTCCGGTGCGGCAACCCAGTGCGTTGCCTGGAGCCCTGTGCTGCGCCGCGTCCTCAGTGACCTGGCAGAGCATCGTCGGGCTGTTGGCCGGCGTCCCCTGCTGCTGCATGGCAGAGTTCAGCCGCAGCTGCTCCTCCGGCAGCTCTGCTTGCCCGCCGCACTGCGCCGCAGTATCATCGGAGAGCAGCAGGCCGTTCTCTCGCGCTTGCGCAACGTAGGCTGCGCTTTCGGCTTCTCGGCCCCTAGCGGGTTCTGCTCCCACGGCGGTCGGCGTCGCCGCCGGTTGCGTTGGGGCGGCGGTCGTCTCCACGGCATCCTTCCCCTGCGGCGCTGTTGGGGAGGCCTGCGGGGCAGGCACCCGAACGCACTTCTGCGGGGTTGCAGGAGCGTTCGTAGGGGTTCGAACCCCTTCTGCTGCACGGAGGCCTCGGGCAAGAACTGCACGCAGCTGCCTCGAGGCCTCTTCCTTCACTGCAGCTAAGGCGGCTGCAAAGGCAGCCCTTTCTGCCGCCGTGACGGCTTTGAGGGCTGCTGTGGCTTCCTCCACGGCGGTGCTGATGTCGACGCCGCTGCTCTTCACAGGGGCGCGGGCTGCATTCCAACGTCCGCCCCGGGAGGTCGTCCCCGATTTGGAGGGAGGAGCTGCCCTCGGCTGACTCCAGCTGGTCTGCGCCCGTCGTCGTCGCCGACGTCGTCGCCTCTTCCGCTGCGTCGGTGCGGCCGCCGTCGCCTCACCGCCTTCGGCGCGACTATGGCTCGAGAAAGCCAGCTGGCGACGTGCGGGCCGCCACACCGGGCGCAAGTCCGGGGCTGGGGTCCGTGGCGGTGGGGGGAGCCTCCGTCGTAACCGGGAAGCACAGCAGCTTCCGCAAGTCGAAAATATCACACTCGCTGTTGGCCGTTTGCACGGTCACGGCATAGAGCGGCGCTCTCTTCTTATTCGTCTGGTTGTGCAACCTTGCGGTTGTGTTACCGAAACCGGCTCGCAGCAGCCCTTCCCGAACCGTTGCTTCGTCACAGCACCAAATCTTAGACCCTTAGGAGTGCCTCGGTCGTCTCCTTCCTTCCATCGGGAGGCGCCTTCTCACGCGTCGGCGGCTCGTCTACAGTGTGGCCGGCCACAGCACTTCTGATCGCCCTGTGGTCGGGCAGGTTTGCTGCCCGAAGGCAGATCAGCGAGTCTGCGTCGACAGACCGGTAGGCCACCTCGCTCTTTGCGCAGCTCTTAGCGCAATTACTCATGAAGTCGAACAGCGCCGAAAACCCGCCTTTGTACTTGACATACAAAGGGGGAACAGGCTGCGACTCGTCTTCTCGGGTCTTCCTTGCTTGGTCGGCAGAATCAGTGATTCGCACAATCGAAGGCCCCTTCGTGGCGGCAGGTTTCCTCTACGCGTACTTCTTTCCCATGCTGTGGGGCGCAAGACACGACGGTTTTCTGCCGTTGTGAGAACAACACACACGAAAATTTGCTTTTCGTGGCACTCACAGCACAGAACTGAATCTGGAGCTGTCCTCGGCCGAGAAATCGTAGCGCAGACCGGCAGGAAACACGATTTTCATGAGGAGGTGTGCGATACTCCTTGGCGCGTCATGGCGCCTTGCGAGAGCTGCACTGGCTCCACGAATGCCCACGAGAATGTTCCACAGCGCGTAATGAAGCCGCCGCCAACTTCCCGCCGTCCTGCAGTACAGGTGTGAAAGAGGTGGCCCCCTGGAAGGCGGCGGATTCGCGCTCTGTCATCGTCACGATGAAGAAGGTGTCGGGATTCATAAGACCGTGCAACGCTCTGCCACTGCGCCAACGTCGAGTGCCGATGGTCACGTGCTAATTTCAGTCGTAGCTGCCGATGTCGCGGTGTCGCAATTGGCACATGCATGGGTCGTCGGCTGTGGAGGCCCACAGTTAGGAGTGTTCAGTGCTCTGTGTGTTCAGACATACTTGTACTCTGCCTAGCCTTAAAGTCTGATGTTACTTCCGCTGCAGTTCGCCGACTGTCCTGTCTTACATGTCTGCATAGCCTATGACGTCCAACATCCGTAATGAGATGTGGCCGCCCACTAACATGACGTCTGGACGTGGTTTCATTTTATTTCCGCCACGTGTTGAAGACACCCACCATAGCACTCCTCGAACATCCAACAAGTGGTGGAGTTTCCGAAACGCTCCTGGGCCGGCCATCACAATCTGCCGTCGATCAAACTCACACAGGTCGCGTGGCATATACCAACGGCCGTGCCAGTTGACGCTGGTGTCTTCTTGAGACGTTTATATCGATAGTATGTTGGTGATCACAATGTTCTGGTTCATCAGTAAATATCATTTATAAAGGTATACGCTGTTGAGCGTGTCTACGAGTTGATACATTCGCCCGTTTAACCTGGAATGGTTTTTCTCATGAATACTTCCGAATATTGCCTTTGTCGTATAATACCTTTAACAAGGAAAGAGAATCGACAAGAAACCAACACCGGCAACTACAGCTCAGGAATACATGCTGACGTCAAAAGCCGAATATAAAGAGATACACAAAGTGCATGCGGATCTTGGAAGGGTAAGTCAGCATGTAAACGGAAATGAAAATCTAATAGTCATGGGGACTAGAATGCGGTTGTAAGGTAAGGAATGGAAGAAAGGGTTATAGGAGAATGTGAGCTTGGTAATAGAAATGAGGAAGAAAGATTAATTGAGTTCTGCGATAAATTACAGCTACTAACAGAGAATAATATGTTCAGAAGTCACAAGAGGAGGAGGTATACTTTGAAAAGGCCTGGAGATACAGCAAAATTTCAGGTATTATATCATGTTCAGGCAGAGATTCCGGCATCAGATACTTGATTGAAATGCATATCCAGAATCAGATATAGACTGGAATCACAATTTCGCAGAGATGAAGAAGTTTAATGAGGTTATTCAGGTAGAATCAAGGTGGATGGAGAAGAACTAAAGAATAAAGAGACACGCTTGAAATTCAGCAGGCAGTTCAGTTGAAGAGGAATGGCTGTCTCCAAAAACGGCAACTGTAGAAGCTGGATAGGGAACTGACGGTACAAAGAAGGTAACTGAGAAGAAACCGTGGGTGACAGTAGAATCACTTCGGCTGATCAGATTATCGATGAAAGAAGGAAGTACAAAAATGTTTATGGAATTTCAGAAATAGAGAAACACAAATCTCTTACGAAATAAATAAATAGGAAGTGCAGGAAAGGTAAGACGAAATGGCTGCACGAAAAATGTGAAGAAATCGAAAACGAAATTACTGTCGGAACGATTGGCTCAGCATATAAGAAAGTCGGAACAGCCTTCGCTGAAACTAAAAGCAAGGACAGTAACATAAAGAGTGCAATCTATTGCTCCAAATGAATACATAAAATTCTATGAAAAGCCCACATTCACAAACCTAATCACTGATGGAGTAGAAAAGTGATAAATCTATGGTACAGGATTGGGTTCGCACTTAAGATTCGTCGAGTTTCGCGCAGCCTAAACATATTTACTTTCTTCCATCTATTCCTGGAGTAGGTGAAACTAATGGAGTACAAAAGTGATAAATCTATGGTACAGGATTGGGTTCGCACTTAAGATTCGTCGACTTTCGCGCAGCCTAAACATATTTATTTTCTTCCACCTACTCCTGAAAACTTGCATAACGGTCTGGTGACAGTTGGCACTACTGGGACCTGTGGGTCAGCAATCACGATGAGGAAACAACTGGGAAGAATGTTGCTTGGAAAACAAGTAATTGGTATCTGGCATTTAGTAACTAGGAGCTACAAACCTGCCCAGATATCCGAGCGCGTTAATGCACCACTTCAGGGATTCGAGGAGGTTAACCTGCCACATACCGAATCCCCCTAGTGGATTAACGACAAGCGCTCGTTAGCCAGTCATCCTAGAGGTGGCTTTTACGCCGTTTTCCACAGTCATCTAGGTAAATACTGGGCTGTAACTTCTGTCCCGCGTCCGATAGTACTACATAAACGTTTGGAAGAAAGTTCTCGCACTTAAACATGAGTAGTACACTCCAAGCAGACAGTTCTGGTACACAGACTCTGTCCCACGGGGAGTAGTGGCGTCAGGGAGGGAATCCGGTCACTAGCAGTCACTATCATTACTTTAACCCATATAACAATATCGATCACGTAGGAAACTGGTAAAAACGAAAGTGAAGGAGAAGAACCAGGAGAAGCATAGTACTTCACTACTGTGAGAAGGGAATGAGCTAGAGCCTTCACTTCTGATGGGACGAGTGTGCTACATTAAAGCCAATAAGATGGTTTGGTCTCTGGAATTACTTTATGCCTTGTGACATGGAGATTGTTGAAACGGAACTGGAAAAAAGTTGTTTAGCGTTGGAATACAAAAGGTAGGTGGAAAGTGCAGATATAACATATGCAACAGATCAAAGTGGGCAAGGATTGGTGAAAGGATAAGGCTTACTGACAAATTATCCTCTAGCTTATATTCTTATTTATTTCCATGCGGAGTAGATTTGGGACACGTACCCATCATCAGCGGTACTTGCGCTACAGCGTACATTTACCTCAGGTAAAGAGTGTTCCATATCAGTTATTTTATGATTTAACATACAAGCTACGTGTACTGCTTTTAGGATATGCGAACGACTATTGCCAATAATGTACCTATTATTACTTCATCAAATACCAGTGATATTGAGCACATACATTTGAGTCATAATTCGTGCACGCTATTTGACAGAAATTATTTATTCAGAGATGTCATTATATGGAGTCTCAACCTGACAACCAACATGATTGATGCACTCATATCAACGTTCAGCAGTACAGTTTTGTGATAATTGTCTGCTACTAATCCAGTTGATACAAACTTCTGGTAAATGCGATAAATTGTTAAACGTGTTGGCGGCCATCTGTATGAAAATCATTCTACAAATCTTCGTCACACTTCTGTCGCCGACCGCACAACGTTCGTTAAGCTGTCTCCATTCTTCCCTGTTCAGTACCTTTCATCTGTGCGTATTAACAACCTGGAATTAAAAACTGTAAATTAAGATTGTTCATATTATTTTGACTCGCACTGGAGATTTTGTTAATGTTTAATTGTCAAATTTGATGTACTTTACATCCAAAGGTAACGATTAACTTGACTGATCTCAGACTATACAAATCCGCTTATGTATTACATTAGTTTTGTTAACATAAGATCATACAAAAGAATGTATTGCAACAATAGACACTTACAACAACATTGTGGGATTTTCGACGATTTTGTTGTTGTTTAACACTGCCTCTTCGTTGGAAACAATGACAGGATGTTTTGTCAAGTGTGTGAAACTTCGTATTTCATCTAAAGTACTTAGTTTGCTACGTTTTCCATCAGTTTCTGGGACTACCAGGCATTGTTTTATGTCACTAGCTGAGTGTTTTTGTGTTTTTAGATGTAAACTAAACAAAGATAGCAGAGCTTGAAAATACCGCATCAGTTGTAAATTACCTTATTTGCACACGACCGGTTTCGGACTGTTAAGAGTCCATCCTCAGCTCTCGTAGCTGTGTTGTGGTACCCGATCACCGCGTGTACCAGGCGCGGTGTGCTTCCTATCAGCGGAGAAGAGGGAGAACAGGGAGATAGGTTTCTGTCAGTGGCGTTCACATCATCTCTGGATATTGTTTTCATTTCTTCGTACCCTTCCCATGTATGTCATCTCAAGGCTGCTCCACTTTAACTTATAGACTCCCAGTGAGTGAATATATAGCATTGTTCCATGGAATGCCAACTTTCTGTTGTGGTGTGTATTCTGATGTTTATTCTCAGCTTGGACATTTCAAATGTGCGTTTGATATCATTTGATAATCTCCCCAATACGAACATCATCATACTCTTTGTGAAATAAACACTAACAATGTAATAGCAACTGGTGAAGAGAATACTGTAGAAGCCATGTTCAAAACAGTCTGCACAAAAAGAGTCGAGTGTCCAACAAAAATAACGTGATTTGGACAAAAGGACATCCAGTTACGTGATGTCTGTCCGAATTAACAATCCCTAAATAACAAAGAACATTTACTTGACGAAACAGAAAGAAACATATTGCAACATGATGAACCCATCTGCAAATAAACTGCAGTCACTGCCAAGACAGTAGCCCTTTCAATCCAGTAATAAACTGCAAAGTAGTTTTCTATTCTGATTAAAACAAAGGTGATTTATATGCTTGCTCAGGACTGTACATATGGAAATCAGTATACAGTGAATAGTTATTATGGAGTGATACAACAAATGACAGACTTCGATATCAAACCGATTTAAAATATATTTTATTAGATAAAATCAACATGTACACCAACTGAATAGTTAATGATACCATTGAAATTGCGGAACAGAAGGTTCCCACACGTCGTACGTCGAACGCAGTAGTTGTGTGGGAATTTTATTACTTTACTAAAACTGTAAATCTTCTGCAACCATTCCCAGTTCAGTAACCAAATATATGTACTAGAATGCGGTTTAGTAATGGGAAACGAGCTTGCTGCAATACTCACTAATATTTTACTGCAACATACTGAGAAACAGTTCCCTTATACGCAACCTAAATGGATTAATAAAATCCGTTACCTCTACAAATAGGTAGATGATACACTACTGTTACAAAACCGATCAGAAACGTAAATAGAGATGTTCCACAGAATGGAATAAATAACGTTGTTGTTGTCTTCAGTCCTGAGACTGGTTTGATACAGCTCTCCATGCTACTCTATCCTGTGCAAGTTTCTTCATCTCCCAGTACCTACTGCAACCTACATCCTTCTGAATCTGCTTAGTGTATTCATCTCTTGGTCTCCCTCTATGATTTTTACCCTCCACGCTGCCCTCCAATGCTAAATTTGTGATCGCTTGATGCCACAGAACATGTCCTACTAACCGATCCCTTCTTCTAGTCAAGTTGTGCCACAAACTTCTCTTCTCCCCAATCCTATTCAATACCTCCTCATTAGTTACGTGATCTATCCACCTTATCTTCAGCATTCTTCTGTAGCACCACATTTCGAAAGCTTCTATTCTCTTCTTGTCCAAACTAGTTATCGTCCATGTTTCACTTCCATACATGGCTACACTAGAAAAAATACTTTCAGAAACAACTTCCTGATACATAAATCTATATTCGATATTAACAAATTTCTCTTCTTCAGAAACGCTTTCCTTGCCATTGGCAGTCTACATTTTATATCCTCTCTACTTCGACCATCATCAGTTAATTTACTTCCTAAATAGCAAAACTCCTTTACTACTGTAAGTGTCTCATTTCCTAATGTAATTCCCTCAGCATCACCTGATTTAATTTGACTACATTCCATTATCCTCGTTTTGCTTTTGTTGATGTTCATCTTATATCTTCCTTTGAAGACGCTGTCCATTCCGTTCAACTGCTCTTCCAAGTCCTTTGCCGTCTCTGACAGAATTACAATGTTATTCGGCGAACCTCAAAGTTTTTATTTCTTCTCCATGAATTTTAATACCTACTCCAAATTTTTCTTTTGTTTCCTTCACTGCTTGCTCAATATACAGATTGAATAACATCGGGGAGAGGCTACAACCCTGTCTCACTCCTTTCCCAAGCACAGCTTCCCTTTCATGCCCCTCGACACTTATGACTGCCATCTGGTTTCTGTACAAATTGTAAATAGCCTTTCGCTCCCTGTATTTTAGCCCTGCCACCTTCAGAATTTGAAAGAGACTATTCCAGTCAACATTGTCAAAAGCTTTCTCTAAGTCTACAAATGCTAGAAACGTAGGTTTGCCTTTTCTTAATCTTTCTTCTAAGATAAGTCATAAGGTCAGTATTGCCTCACGTGTTCCAACATTCCTACGGAATCCAAACTGATCCTCCCCGAGGTCCGCATCTACCAGTTTTTCCATTAGTCTGTAAAGAACTCGCGTTAGTATTTTGCAGCTGTGACTTATTAAACTCATAGTTCGGTAATTTTCACATCTGTCAGCACCTGCTTTCTTTGGGATTGGAATTATTATATTCTTCTTGAAGTCTGAGGGTATTTCGCTTGTCTCATACATCTTGCTCACCAGATGGTAGAGTTTTGACATGACTGGCTCTCCCAAGGCCATCAGTAGTTCTAATGGAATGTTGTCTACTCCCGGCGCCTTGTTTCGACTCAGGTCTTTCAGTGCTCTGTCAAACTCTTCACACAGTATCTTATCTCCCATTTCGTCTTCATCTACATCCTCTTCCATTTCCATAATATTGTCCTCAAGTACATCGCCCTTGTATAAATCTTCTATATACTCCTTCCACCTTTCTGCCTTCCCTTCTTAGCTTAGAACTGGGTTGCCATCTGAGCTCTTGATATTCATACACGTGATTCTCTTCTCTCCAAAGGTCTCTCTAATTTTCCTGTGGGCAGTATCTGTCTTACCCCTAGTGAGATAAGTTACTACATCCTTACATTTGTCCTCTAGCCATCCCTGCTTAGACATTTTGCACTTCCTGTCGATCTCATTTTTGAGACCTTTGTATTCCTTTTTGCCTGCTTCATTTACTGCATTTTTATATTTTCTCCTTTCATCAATTAAATTCAATATTTCTTCTGTTAGCTTACCCGCACTCCTATTTTTTTATTCATTATTAAACCTACTCCTGCATTACCCCTATTTGATTTTGTATTTATAACCCTGTATTCACCTGACCAAAAGTCTTGTTCCTGCTGCCACCGAACTTTACTAATTCCCACTATATCTAACTTTAACCTATCCATTTCCCTTTTTAAATTTCCTAACCTACCTGCCCGATTAAGGGATCTGACATTCCACGCTCCGATCCGTAGAACGCCATTTTTCTTTCTCCTGGTAACGACATCCTCCTGAGTAGTCCCCGCCCGGAGATCCGAATGGGGGACTATTTTACCTCCGGAATATTTTACCCAAGAGGACACCATCACCATTTAATCATACAGTAAAGCTGCATGTCCTCGGGAAAAATTACGGCTGTAGTTTCCCCTTGCTTTCAGCCGTTCGCAGTACCATGACAGCAAGGCCGTTTTGGTTAATGTTGCAAGGCCAGATCAGTCAATCATCCAGACTGCTGCCCCTGCAACTACTGAAAAGGCTGCTACCCCTCTTCAGGAACCACATGTTTGTCTGACATTTCAACAGATACCCCTCCGTTGTGGTTGCACCTACGGTACGGCCATCTCTATCGCTGAGGCACGCAAGCCTCCCCACCAACGGCAAGGTCTATGGTTCACGGGGAAAGAATAAATAACACAAAAATATAATCAATACGGAAAAAATAGATTCATACTCTTCACATGAGGAGGCGCTGAGTCAATAAGAGGCTCAATCAAAAAGACAGCTGATATATTGAGCCTTATAACAATATTCCTCTTCGGAAATAGAAAACACACACACACACATTCACTCAAGCACAACTCTCATAAAAATGGCCACTGTTTCTGGACGCTGGAGCCCGACTTATCATGAGTCAGGCTCCAGTGCCCAACGGCAGTGACCAGGTCTGTGGGAGTTTTTCTTGTGGGAATGTCTGTTTGTTTTATTTTTCTGAATAAGCACTGTCTTAAAACCCAGTATTTAGGCTGTTTTTTCATTGTGCCTGTCTGCATTTCAATGATTCCTTTATATGGTGAGCGGCAATACACTCGACCCACATTGTTGTTATTCCAGTATTTGGTATCACACAATAATATAGTTATAATCGAGCACGCAGACCATAAAAAATTAAACTTTCTAGATATAACTTGAATAGCAATAACGATGGCTATGATCCCACGTTAGTCAACAAAATTTGTATTAAGAAGCTACACGTAAATGGATACAAAAGTAAGGACAGCATTACGCTAACAAGAAAACACAACAAAAATAGCCCATTTCACTGCCAAACGGCACTGGCAAACAATTTCAGATAAAATATAAGTTAATAAACTGTATATGACAGAAATGGAGTATGAATTTCTGTTTTGCCACATGATTTAAGTTTTCTTGGCTTATCTTGAAGACTGCCGACACTATTCCTTCAGTCGCAATCGCCACTTCCGTCTCGAACTGATTTAGTGCGCCGTCGACAATGTTCCCGGTTATGATAAAATATTGCCTCTTGACTTTCGTTCTTTTCTGTCTTATTTACTTTCATTTATTCACTTACTTTACTCAGAATTATTTAAATGTTTCAGGCTCTGTATGTGGTGTAATGAAGACTCACTAAAGACACTCATAACAGTAGATTTTGCAATGTGCTTGATGGGTGGTTTTTACGAAACAATAGTAGCACTTGTAGTAATTAATAAACATATTACAGGGAAGTTAGTCTTATTCGTTCTGTTAAGAGAACATAAGAACTTATACGGTCAAACAAACAGAATTTACCTACACCTCATACTAAACAATTTATGAATTAGTTTTCACTATTTGCCGTTTGTAGGGAAGCGATAATTATACTGGATCGCCAAGTTTATATTTTGTTAAAAAGGCTGTTTCTTTGTACCTATTTGACATGTCGAAAAATAATAATCATCCCTGTGGTTACTTCACTATTGTCGCAGATGTTTTGAAAACATACGTTAAGGAAAATTCATTTGCCGTTAATGTGCTATCTCATGGCTGAGTTTACTCTGTTAATCATTTCTATGACGATAATTTTGGATTTGTTCCGTATGTAATGCATGCAACTTTCTTTTTGTAACTGGGACATTTCTTTCTTTTATCGCAGGTACTGATGGTGTCTTGTATTGCTATCTGTGGTGTCACCGCCAGACACCACACTATCCGATATTGAAATTGCGAATAGTAGATCTTAAGATCTGTATCACGACATTACGCCATCTGCAGGGTTTTCGGGCTGACGCCGTTCACAGTGGCCACTGAGATGTGTGAGCTACAGAGGACCCGTGCTGGTACACTGTACGCAGCTGCTGTTCTCGTCATGAGCCTGGCAATAACAGCGCTTATGATAAACTGGATGCAAGCTATGAACGCGATGAGAAAGGATTCCATCGCCTCTGTGTGGTCTGTTGCCTATGTGATGACATCCCACGCTACCACGGTGACCGCGGTCGCCGCAGACCTGTTTCGAGATACCGGGACAGCGGCATCTTGCAGTGGCGCCATTTCTCCAGCGCGAGGGTGAGGATCTGCTGCAAAGTGGTGTACGCAGGCTCTTTCGCGCTACGTGTAGCTGCTGTGACGTTCGTATATCTGATGGAAGGGACGAAATGGACGTATACGTTATCATTGTTCTCCTGTGGTATTCTACCTACAGCTGTTTGCAGGTATGTGGGGCTCGTTCTTCTTGTGAGGAGTGATTTGCGCCAGCTCAACCAGTGTCTGAGATCTACAGCCCAAGTGAGATGCCAGCGGCGACCACTTGCAGATCGCTACCGCAAGTTGAGGAGAGTCTACTCCGCCCTGTGCAACCTGTCCCAGGAGGTTCTTTCAGACCACGAGATAGTCTTAGTCTTATTAATGCTGACTGCACTGTGCAGTATATCTAGGAATGCAGTTGCCCCAGTCTTAACACATCAGCAGAAACAGCTAGTGGTGACACACATGTTGTTTCTGTCGTGGCAGTCCTCACAGGTGTTAATGGTGACAGTGGTTTCGCATGCGCTGTCCGTGGAGGCGGCGCAGGCAGCTCCTGTCCTCTGCCGGCTACTCCTGGGTTCGACTCTCCGCAGCTCAGAAATGTCAGAGCTGCGCCACTTCTGTCGCCTGGTCCACAGCCAGAGTCCCACTCATCAACTTTACGGCATCGTTTCCTTAGATTTGCAGATGTTGATTGCCTCCTTGTCTTTCATTACCACTTCCACTGTGATTCTGTTAACTTTCTGGGAAGCGTTATGAAAAAAAATTAGAGCCTGCTAAATATTGTTACAACACTGTTGGTGAACAGGGACTCTTCTGCAATAAAATTCTATAACTGTGTTGCTATGATTAAGAGCTACTAAGAGTCCGCAGCATTTTAAGAGATGAGACCATCCTTCTTCAAAGTGTTTCCTGATTTAGCATTATACTCGTACAGCACAGCGAAGGGGTGCGAAGATGGACGTGTTCAAGTCTACTGTGCAGCGTATCTAGTTACAGTGTCTAGTTTCTCTCAAAACCAACATGAAATCTCAATCCATAGAAACTATAGGAAACAAATTAAAATTGCTGCACTTTCCGAACTGCGTTACATTTTCACACAATTGGTAATTATTAATAGCACGAGTGAAATGAATTACTTAAAAATATAAATCGCACGAGTTTGTAATTCTTTAAACACACATGAAGTTATTTCACGTAAAAGAAAGAGAAAAGTTCAGAAACAACAACCGGAATATTTTTGCGGGGACAGAAGCTGTGTTCCTCAGAAGTAGGCGGAAGGTTGACAAAGAGGTTCAGATGCGACACGGAGCCACAGTTACCAACAACACGGCGTTGCAACAGAGGAAGACCAGAAACATTAGCTGACGCGGGTGAATGTAAACTGTATTCAATTGGACGTCAAATATGATTTATTGCAACTGAAAAAACGTACCGCACCAAAAATTACACTAGTGTTAATCTCGGACATTAACGTGACTGCTACTTGCATTGTTGCATAGCGACATCGTGGCACTACAGTCTTAAACACCACGGCAATCTGTAGAAACTATCATAAAACGTAATGAACCATCAATGAAACGGAATCCATATCGAGATCTTCATCACAGTTATTACTTCCCCTGACACAATCAGAAATGTCTCAAGCAACCCGAGTGAATCATTTTACTTTCACACCATATGGGCATACATATTTTCTTTCAGCTGGCCAAGTTCTTCAAACAACTCTCACACCAAATCCATCGATAATAATAGATCTACAATCACACAGACACGGGGCAGAACAAGAGTAGAAAACAACATATAACATGAAAGACAAAATGTGCACTGCCTTGGCAGGAAAGACTTTGGACTTTCTACACTCATCATAGACACGGTCAGTATAAGCCGCTGAGCACAAAGCTGGTAACCTTAATGCTCACAGTGTACCCACTCTGGCTCAAATAACGAACAAACGAAACATATGTCACATCATATACTCATCTTTACAGACCAGGGCCCAACAATTGCAAATCATAAATCACTTTTCAGTATACTAGGACAGAACGATGTCGTCATTTGGAACACAGTAGAATCATAACACGAACTTTTGCAAAACATAAATATCCACAACATATCAGATCGTGCCCACACTTATCCTGCATACGAATTGCTCTCTATCAAAGACGAATGTGACTCATTCAAGGGAACTATCATCAAATAAAATATCTAGTAAAAGCTAAACATATCTGGCATAAATCATTCACAGTGTGTACTGAACCTCACCAGATAAATAATATCCACTCATAATTACACTTCACAGTTTCAGACTCACAACAAACAAACGAAAATTCCTAAGTAGTATCATCCCATTATATCATACATTATTCTGATAAACCCAATATCACTACATCAAAATACTCGTAACAATGATATGATGAAAATGGACGTTCATCAAAGCAGACCTAACACTCAAACAAGAAACTGCATAGTGCATGCATTAAATTACTTCATTAATGAGTAAAACAAGAATAAGAAACTGTTATGTATCTACATGAGACATGGTAATCACATCTCTAATTAAACCATCATTTGTAAGAGGACTTCACACTGCCTCACTCGTCCCCATAATCAAGAATAGCACTATAAATTGTCTCATCAATAGTACTCCTCAAGAACATTAAATTCCTCATCACTTGTTGCAACTATAATAATAATAGTCATACTGAGCAACAGCAAATCTTTCAAATCCGATGGCACCAGGAATATCCAGAAGATAATCCATCCAAGCACTAGCCAAGCCTGACACTTTTTAACTTCGGTTAATCTGCGAGATCCAATGTGACAAACACATTGGCTATATCGCCACTCACACAGAAAAAATTATCTATACATCAGCCTAATGTGCCAGTCATGCAAAAAAAAAAAAAAACTATGAAACGTGGAAATATACGGAAAAAGGAACACGTGGAATGTACTCGATATAGAAAGAAACTTAACTGGCACATAAGTAAAACACTAGGTATTTTACACTAGATACCTTAACATCAGAAAATGTGGTACCTTCACACTACCACAAAGTAAGATTCGCACTTGACACTATAAAAATTCTATATGTTGGCTAGTGTTTGGCTTCCTATTGATACTGAGGTCATTGAAGATAGTTATCAAGTAACAGAAAGAAGTATTTGCTACATATCAGGAAAAAAGTTCATGTTTTGTTGCTATATCCTTTGTTGGGGCAGCGTTTACAAAACCACTGTAGGTGCGAAGTCACTTTTTCTCTATAACCTTTAGTTTGCTATCTAATTATTTAATAACACAGACCAACGATGGGAAAAGTTTTTTCGCTGAAAATACCTTATTCGTATGCTTTTAGGGTGGGAAATCCTAATATGATATTTAAGAAAACTGTATCACCCACTATTTCTTCATATTTTACAGTTAAATTTATAGAGCAAAGCGATTTTTTAAAGAATTTAACAGCTTTTATATAGTTAAACTAATTTAAAAATGACGTGTTATGTATGTAGGTGACGTTGGTAACACTGCTGAAAAACATTTTCTGGGAAAAAAAGATCGACTCTGTTTTTATGTTTTCTGTCTACCTAACGTCACTTTACTGTTCTCTGTACATGTGCTCAGTACAATGTCTAATTACATTTGTAAAAGCTCTGTTGACAGTTGTTGTTATATTTGTGGTGAATTTTGATTTAAAAAGACCGAGGAAACATTACAGACTTTGTGAGGAAGGTTTATCTATCATTCTTTGGATCTAAACTTGCTGATCGAGATAAATCTTGGGTGCTGCACAAGGTGTGTTATATGTGTGTTGAAGATTGGAGAAAATGATTCAAAAAGGAGAAAGAAGCCTTTATATTTGCTGTTCCTATGGCATGGAGGGAACCAAGAAATCATTCCGATGATTGCTACTTTTGGTGTGTTGATATTACTGGTCATAATTCGAAAAACAAGATGGTAGTAAGCTACCCTAACCTTCTGTACGCCATCCGCCAGATGATTTAAATTCTATTCGAACAGAAGTATTTTATGATGTACAATCCGATTTAGATGAACCAGGCGGCAACGAATTCCATTGTGATACAAAAAGTCTACAGCCCAAATTGTTTACTCAGACCGAGCGTAACGATTTTGTTAATGATCTGGGCTTAACGAAAGGAAAGCCGTATTGCTTGGCTCTTGATTAAAAGAAAATAACTTATTGGCAGTTGGAACCAGTATATACATGTATATAGAGAGAGACCAGCAATTTTTCCAAGTTTTTTTTCAAGATTGTTAGTTAGTGTACTGCTCAGACGTTCCCAGTTTAATGAATGAGTTTAGTATTGAATACAAGAAGGAAGACTGAAGACTGTATAATGATTCATCTAAAACTAGTTTAAAGTCTGTTTTATTACACATTGGTAACATGTATGCATCTATACCAAAAAAGTGGTTCAAATGGCTCTGAGCACTATGCGACATAACTTCTGAGGTCATCAGTGGCCTAGAACTTAGAACTAATTAAACCTTGCTAAACTAAGTACATCACACATCCATGAACGAGGCATGATTCGTACCTGTAACCGTAGCGGTCTCGGCTCCAGACTGTAGCCCCTAGAACCGCACGGCCGCTTCGGCCAGCGCATCTATACCTGTAGTATATTCTATACATATGAAAGAAAGCTATGAAAAACTAGAAATGGTGCTAAATAAAACAGGCTATTCTGCTCATCGTTGGATGATAACAGTCGATCTAAAAGTAATATGTATGTTCATTGGTGAGCAAGGCTGCTTTACCAAATTTCCCCATTTACCATGAAACTGTGAATTTTTATACTATGTAATAAAAAGTATATTACTCGAAAACTGTAGGTGATACAAAAAAACTGAAGCTATATTTGGATTCAGCTCACAAAAATCTATAAAGAGCAGCTACCAAAGTAAAAAGAAGTTTTTCAAAAAATGTTTTTGTTGACCTGTGTAATACTTTCCCTCCAACAAGGCCCATGACAGGCTCTGTGCCAAGTTCATCACGTTCTTCCACTACCATAATGACCCCTAACTCCTATTGTACACTTACTTTAAATAATTCTAACATAGATTCATATCTCAATCCTGGTTTTACATGTGCTGTGTGGTCAGCAGGTGCATCCACCAGCTCCACCTGACACGCTGTGAGCTCAGTCACAAACACTGGCTTGCACTGGGCTATCCGAGCTCTGCTTGCCACTGACAGGCAGTTGGGCTACAGCAGTAGCAAGTTCATCTGCCTTGTATGATTCCTGAAATACTATTTTCTCTAGTCACCATTAATACTTCCACTCCCTGCTCAAGATTTCCATGACCAATTACTTGCTCGTTTACCTGACTTGCAACAGTCTGACTTGGAGCAACTTCCAGCCTATCATGTAACTAAGATTGTTCTATTAACCCATAAACACTATCCTCCCGGTCTTTACAACTAGTCTTTGGCCGTTACAATTGCCTAAGATTATCCTTTAAAAATGCTATCAATCTGTTTAGTTCTACCACTTCCTTGTAGACCTATACAGTCTGTGGTTGTAACACGTTAAAGTCATCCCCTGTGGAATCTAGAAATTACCCAGACAAACTTCTGAAAAGGGATAACCTACAGACTGAAGCTGAATACAATCTACATTCCTAGAACAAAAAAAATACCAGTTTACCGCAGGTGCACCAAAGGAGTATAATAATAAATCAGAACGGCCTTAATACAACACAGAAGCATTAGACAGTCAACTCTGTGGTCAGAGACATTTCAGGTTTCTGGCATTCACCTGCCCGTGGAACAAGATTTTCATAGTCCAGCATATACTTCCGCTGAGTAAGTAAATTCAATAAAGTTATCAAAGCCATCTATCGCAAAGTATTTAGTATTCTTAAGAAGCATGAAAATGATTATAAACTGAACTTCGCTCAAATCACACTTAACATCAGCATGAGAGGGTAGGGGGAGGAGCGAGAGGGTGAAGAAGTGTGGGGACTGATCGACTCCCCGCTCTACTAAGCTACAGCTTCTCACCACTGCCAAGTACAACGATGAGATTTTCAATCAAACCTACTCTTACTATTCCATTGGAATGAAAGTGACCGTTGCAACAGCCCAAGGAAACCCAGTGATGACTTTCGTTGCAAGTACTAGAAACACCAATTAGAAACAGATATACTCCAGATTCTTTTGAATGGTCATTGGAACAGAAATCTCCAGGCAATTAGAGTTGAAACTGTTAGACTAATATTCTATACAATTAGGCACATTTAACCACTGTAATATTTCATACAATTATCAGAATAAAGATTTTGCACGCAACACTTCAATATAGGTCTGCACGCAGCAGTAACAAACACTAAGTCTATGCGGCATTACAAAGATACAGTTCAGAGAAACTTTTTAAAATTGAGTTAGTATTGAGTCAACAAGATCAGAAAATACGATACAACGTTAGTAGTGTCATTCAACAAGTTTCGCCTACCGAAACATCAGTATCTTACAGAAACTTCACCTACTGTATCATTAACTTCTATAATCGTGAAAAATTCCTTAAGTCATTCACCATTCCAAAATATTAATCTTCTGCTAAACATTCGAAAGCACCTTAAATCCCAAAAATGTGTGTGAATTCCCGGAATTCCTAAGGGACCAAATTGCTGAGCTCAAATGTCCCTAAACTTACACACTACTTAGATTAACTGATGCTAAGGACAACACACTCACGCATGCCCGAGGGAGGACTCGAACCTCCGGCGGGAGGGGCAGCACAGTCCATGACGTGACGCTTCTGAGCGTGCGACCATTCCACGCGTCGTTATATCCCACAAACCTGATAAAGAATCTGTATGGGAACTACTGAATAAGCAACTCACATCTGACCACTCAGTATAACTACAAGTTCCTCTTGCAGTGAAGCAAACGGACACAAGTAGAAAGCATAAAAATATCGCAGTACACACTTATATTTTCAGTTCTATTACCCACAACCATGGTTTCATGAAATCAACCGAACCTATTAAAGCGCCAGGCTTCATAAATAATGATTTATCTACATACAAAAATATGGCACCACAAAAGAACAGTACAGTAGTTTAGTTAAGAAATAAGCAATGTAATTGCACGTCGCCGCATGTGAATGTAACATTCCTCTCTGTGTGTACTCAACGGACTCCATTAACAGCGTGAGAACAGGAGTGCATATACGTGTGTATCAGTTATTGTGTCAGTATTTAACAAATTGTAGGACATTTCCAGGGGCAGATGTGGACTCTGACCACAATCTATTGGTTATGACCTGTATAGGTTAAAACTGAAGAAACTGCAAAAAGGTGGAAATTTAAGGACATGGGATCTGGATAAGCTGAAAGAACCAGAGGTTGTACAGAGTTTCAAGGAGAGCATAAGGGAACAATTGGCAGCAATGGGGGAAAGAAACACAGTTGAAGAAGAATGGGTAGCTCTGAGGGATGAAGTAGTGAAGGCAACAGAGGATAAAGTAGGTAAAAAGACGAGGGCTGCTAGAAATCCTTGGGTAACAGAAGAAATATTGAATTTAACTGATGAAAGGAGAAAATATAAACATGCTGTAAATGAAGCAGGCAAAAAGAAATACAAAGGTCTCAAAAATGAGATCGACAGGAAGTGCAAAATGACTAAGCAGGGATGGCTAGAGGACAAATGTAAGGATGTAGAAGCTTATCTCTCTAGGGGTAAGATAGATACTGCCTACAGGAAAATTAGAGAGAACTTTGGAGAGAAGAGAACCACGTGTATTAATATTAAGAGCTCAGATGGCAACCCAGTTCTAAACAAAGAAGGGAAGACAGAAAGGTGGAAGGAGTATATAGAAGGTTTATACAAGGGCGATGTACTTGAGGACAATATTATGGAAATGGAAGAGGATGTAGATGAAGACGAAATGGGAGATACAATACTGCGTGAAGAGTTTGACAGAGCACTGAAAGACCTGAGTCGAAACAAGGCCCCCGGAGTTGACAACATTCCATTAGAACTACTGACGGCCTTGGGAGAGCCAGTCATGACATAACTCTACCAGCTGGTGAGAAAGATGTATGAGACAGGTGAAATACCCTCAGACTTCAAGAAGAATATAATAATTACAATCCCAAAGAAAGCAGGTGCTGATAGATGAGAAAATTACCGAACTATCAGTTTAATAAGTCACAGCTGCAAAATACTAACGCAAATTCTTTACAGACGAATGGAAAAACTGGTAGATGCGGACCTCGGGGAGGATCAGTTTCGATCCCGTAGGAATGTTGGAACACGTGAGGCAATACTGACCTTATGACTTATCTTAGAAGAAAGATTAAGAAAAGGCAAACCTACGTTTCTAGCATTTGTAGACTTAGAGAAAGCTTTTGACAATGTTGACTGGAATAGTCTCTTTCAAATTCTGAAGGTGGCAGGGCTAAAATACAGGGAGCGAAAGGCTATTTACAATTTGTACAGAAACCAGATGGCAGTCATAAGTGTCGAGGGGCATGAAAGGGACGCAGTGCTTGGGAAAGGAGTGAGACAGGGTTGTAGCCTCTCCCCGATATTATTCAATCTGTATATTGAGCAAGCAGTAAAGGAAACAAAAGAAAAATTTGGAGTAGGTATTAAAATTCATGGAGAAGAAATAAAAACTTTGAGGTTCGCCGATGACATTGTAATTCTGTCAGAGACGGCAAAGGACTTGGAAGAGCAGTTGAACGGAATGGACAGTGTCTTGAAAAGAGGATATAAGATGAACATCAACAAAAGCAAAACGAGGATAACGGATTGTAGTCAAATTAAATCGGGTGATGCCGAGGGAATTAGATTAGGAAATGAGACACTTAAAGTAGTAAAGGAGTTTTGCTATTTAGGAAGTAAAATAACTGATGATGGTCGAAGCAGAGAGGATAGAAAATGTAGACTGGCAAGGGCAAGGAAAGCGTTTCTCAAGAAGAGAAATTTGTTAACATCGAATATAGATTTATGTATCAGGAAGTCGTTTATGAAAGTGTTTGTTTGGAGTGTAGCCATGTATGGAAGTGAAACATGGACGATAACTAGTTTGGACAAGAAGAGAATAGAAGCTTTCGAAATGTGGTGCTACAGAAGAATGCTGAAGATTAGATGGGTAGATCACGTAACTAATGAGGAGGCATTGAATAGGATTGGGGAGAAGAGAAGTTTGTGGCACAACTTGACTAGAAGAAGGGATCGGTTGGTAGGACATGTTTTGAGGCATCAAGGGATCACAAATTTAGCATTGGAGGGCAGCGTGGAGGGTAAAAATCGTAGAAGGAGACCAAGAGATGAATACACTAAGCAGATTCAGAAGGATGTAGGTTGCAGTAGGTACTGGGAGATGAAGCAGCTTGCACAGGATAGAGTAGCATGGAGAGCAGCATCAAACCAGTTTCAGGACTGAAGACAACAACAACAACATTTAACAAGCAGTACAGAAAGAAAAGAATCACTGTCAAGAGAAGTTGTGTATGGTTAGAATTAAGATGCATGACTGTATCAGTTATTCACTCGCTTGTATTTCAAAATATATTAATTACTTTTCACTAACGGAGACGAACTTAAAATTAAGTTTAAGGATCGAGTGAAAAAAGAACATACCGTCACAGAAACGGCACATTTTCAAATACGCATTGTTTCGAATAAAAGGGACACATGCTATGAGATTTTTCATAGAAATTGTTGTTCTTCTAGGTACAGATCCCCTGTATTTCTGAATATTATTACACATGTTTAGTGGGTTAAAACAGTTGTTTAGCGAGTAGATGGACACGTACGCTGTAGCCTGCAAGCTTCGGAATATTATTTCGAATTCATCTTACGAAGAAAAAGAAGTGAATAATAATGTTAACGGTCAATTCGGCGAACTTGTAACACGAACTGTTGTTGTGGTCTTCAGTCCTGAGACTGGTCTGATGCAGCTCTCCATGCTACTCCATCCTGTGCAAGCTTCTTCATCTCCCGGTACCTACTGCAGCCTACATCCTTCTGAATCTGCTTAGTGCATTCATCTCTTGGTCTCATGAACATTTCCTGAGTGTGGAGCAAGACACGCTGAATGACGACAATCAGCAATTGCCTATCGTCGTTCAGTGCTTCCTGCTCCACAAGGAAATTGTCCATCAATATGGCTGTAGGTATGAAGACGATCACGTGATGATCTAGACTGGTCACCTTCCAATAAACGTGCTTTGCCATCTAGACTGTTATGATTTATTCCGACCATTGTATTTTGTTCGCTGGTTTCACCGGTGATGATTCCAAAAATATTTATCTGTAATAAGTTCTGACTATCATGGTTGGATTTGGTTGTCGAGCTGCGCTACATTCTTAATCTGCGACATAATCACTGCTCGTAATTAAACAAGGTCAGCGACTCATCTGGAAATAGAAATATGTTACCTTCAATGGCTTACTTGTTATTTCTCTTCCGCATGACCGTACGAGCGAGGAAGATTGGTGTTTAACGCCCTGTTGATAGTGGAGTCATCAGAGATGTGGTGCGAGGTCGTACTAGGATAGGATAGGGGAACAAAACCGGCCACGGCTTCTCAGAAGGAACATCGCAGCGTGTGCCTTCAGTAATTTAGGAAAGTCACAGAGATGCCCAGACGGAGATTTCGACCGTCGTCCTCCCGACTGCGAATCCAGAGCGCTGACCGCCGTGCAGCCTCACTCACTCACACTGATGGTCCATCAAAACAGGCTGACCAGATTTACAAAATGAAAATATGGGACACAACTTAAAAGCTGAAATAAATGGACATTTTGTGTAAATTAACTTTTTGTCAACCTACTTGGTTTATGGAATAACTACACAGAGCATTGAACAAAATACCTTCCATTACCAATTGAGTAAATACTTCACTGTTTTCTTGTTGCGACATGCAAACAAAGTATATCAATTTCGTATAAATAAGTATTTAAGTAGGTTACAAAATTAAGCAATTGGCCTGGAAGTTCCACCGTAGACAGTTTCTGAAAATGTTTCTTTGTTATATTTTGCAGAATGTATGTCATTCAGGAATTTGATACATTTTTATACAGAATTTTATAAAAATAAGCTCATGAATAATCCTGAAAATGTATCTTATTTATGTGATGTTTAAAGCTTACCCGGCGTACTGATTGTTCCATAAAAATATGGGAGAACTGCCGGATATCAGAAACATCCTGCCACGAATTACGGCGCAGAGACTTCCGGCCATCTTCAGGTGAGTACCATTGTAGTAGTACTGGGAGTGCGCTTTTATTTTTTTATTGTGATTTCATTTCCCTGCCCCATATGGGCAGGGGGGGGAAGGGGGGGGGGGCTGTCAGCGGCACAATCCGCCGCTCTTTAGCCGTGTGTCATGAAAACTAAAATAAGAATATAATGTTACATACATAAGGGGATCAAAAGTGGAACATAAAACAGTGTAATTGGAAAAAATGGAGGTAAAAATAGACTGTAATGGAGACGTTCATGGGGGACAGTTAAAAAAGTCACCAGAAACTTAAAAAACACAGTTGGCGATTCTTAAAACACAGGGAAGAGACTGAATGGACATGCACAGGTTAAAAGTCGACCACAGTACCAAAAACACTGCAGAACAACACACTGAAAACCCACTTGGAGCACACACGATGAAGAATAAAGCTGCCAGGTGGGACCTGCCACGGGAAAGGTCAGAGAGGATGCAAAAGGAGGGGAGAGCAAGTGGCAGCAGGGGAAGCGGGGGGATCAAGATAGTAGGAGCGTCAGCAGGTACATGAAGAGGCAGGAGACACGTGGGGCGGGGGATAAAGAGGGAAGACAAACCAGGAGGGAATGCAGAGGCACTGGAAGGTGGCGCAAGAGAGGTAGGGGGAGTAGGAGGGGGAAGCCTCTCAGGAGGAGGGAAAGGGAGGAGAGGGAGCCCTGAGGATGTGGCAGGAAAATGGGGTTAGAGTTGGTAGGAAGGGTAGATGTCAGGGCGAAGCTTATCATCCGGGAGTGGTAGATGGTGGAAGTTGCGTTGGGAAGGATTGTGGAGGGTGTAGAGATGGAGAGAGGGTGGGACACAACGGTAAAGGCGCGGCAACTGGTTGGGGGTGAAGCGAGTACGCGCTGAGCTCCGCTGTTTAAAGCAATACTGAGGTGACATTGCGCATGCGCTGCTCAGCGTGTGCGTTCATAACAACTCCGTGCGCTGCGCCTCGCGCCCTCCACGGTGAAAGCTTGGCGTATCGATATCAGGTCGATTTCCATCTTTATGCAGATAACTACGTCGACTACGAAGTTTCTCTATAACAGGATTCCAAGCAGAGTTTAGCTGATAACCCCTATCTCGATTGATGAGAGTCTCCTTGTCAGACAATCGTATTTACACAGGTTCATTGATAATCGAGCTCCAAAAGTTTGATGTATGGGCCAAAATTTTTGTGTCGTTGTAATTCATAGACTGGTCTGTGAAATACAATGTTCGGCGACTGCGGACTTGGTGGGTTGGCGAAGGCGAGTATGCTGTTGGTGTTTCACAATGCGTTCCTGCACAGTTCGTGTTGTTTGCCCCATATATGATTTGCCACATTCATACGGAATTTTTTAAACTCCTGATTTACGCAGGCCAGGACCGTCTTTAACGGATCCCACCATTGATGAAATTTTGGAAGGAGGGCGAAAGATGAATGTCACTTCATACTTTCTCAATATTCTGCCTATCTGTGAAGAAATATTCCCAATAAATGGTGAATAAGCAGTCGACCTGAAGGCCTCTTCCTCTTCCTTGTTCCGTCGTTTGTAGGTCTGCAACACTCTGCAAGGCTTTAAATAGCGGAGCTCAGCGCGTACTCGCCAGTACTATTACAACGGTACTCACCTGATGACGGCCAGAAGACTCTGCTCCGAAATATCGTGGCAGGACGTTACTGATATCCGGCAGTTCTGCCGTGTTTTATTGAAGAAACAGTATGCCGGGAAAGCTTTAAACATCACACCAAGCAACTCTATGGGGAGGAAGTGATGGAATGTATACGAATGATATGACCATTTACGTGAAAGAAGAGCGAGGCTGCTGACCTCATTGATATTCTTTTTAAGTTGAAGAGACAAGTGCATTATTCCAGTGTTTGCCAAAATTGTGCATTTCATAAACACTGCTGCTGCAAACAACATCAATCGTAAAGCAAGCATGGCTTTGGTGAGAGAAAGGATTCGTTTTAGTCAGCGTTAATTGGATTCTGTGTCAAAGGACATGTTCCACATACATTTGGAATTGGCAGCAAGACTATCTTCTCTGTCGTGGTCCTGGGTGGATGGTGTGACATGGGCTAAAGCAAACTGGAGCTATGATAAAGCTGTGACGAGGCAAACTGTCAAGATTGACTTTCTACACAGATGCAGCAGGAAGTTCCAACTCCACGATCTGTTGTTAATCTGACAGAGAATACTTTAGATGATGCGACTGTGTCTGTGCTAGCAAAAGGAGTGAATTTTCCTCCCACACCTGTTTCACCGCCACTAGAGGATTTCATCAGTGCCATCGAAGAAGCTGCACGCCGTCTTGAAACAGATGAAGCGGGGAAGGTCGTCGAGAGGCTTGCCGTGTATTGTCAACACACGAGGTGCACCAATGAAGAGTAACATTTATCCCATGGAGAGGATAGCCCTCCATAACTTACGAGCAGATGTGGAGACAGTAGTCTTAAAATCTGACAAAGGAAATGCTACTGTCCTCATACCAAGGGATGACTATATTAATAAGATCAATGTTTTATTATGTGACTCGACATATCGCAAAATCGATAAGGATCACACGAGCCGAGTGGTGCGAAAAACAGCAGAACATTAATCAAATAGTTCTCTGCCGAAGGAATTCAACAATAGACTGTAACCAAACAGTTCACTTCCACCTAGGCTACATGGACAGCCTAAGATCCGCAAGGAAAATGTGCCATTACGTCAAATTGTGAGTAACATTGGAGCAACCACCTACCAACTAGCAAAATTCTTGGCATCTTTTCTCAAACCAATGATAGGCAAGTGTGCACATCACATAAAGAATTCTAGTGATTTTTTCAGCCGATATAAGTCACTACAACTGCAAAGTAACGACTTATTAGTCAGTCTTGATGTGGTTTCACTTTTCACAAAGGTGCCTCATGTGAACTCACTACACCTCATTTGCAATATGTTTGGTGCAGACATTACAGCGTTGTTTGAATACACTCTCCCTCTACATATTTTATATTTAACAAATAACATTACGAACAGTCTGACGGTGTCGCCATGGGGAGTCCTTTGTCTCCCCTGGTGGCCAGTCATTTTATGGAATATTTTGAGAAGAGAGCACTCGACTCTGCCACTTTTAAACCGACAGTGTTTTGGCAATACGTTGAAGACACTTTTATATTTTGGCCTCATGGTCTGGACCGTCTCCAAGAATTTTTACGTCACATGAACTCCATATACGGGAACATAAAGTTTACCACGGAGACAGAGAAAGATGGTTGTCTGCCGTTTTTAGACGTCTTGGTGCGACGGAAGAGTGATGGCACACTTGGTCACTCGGTGTACACAAAGCCTACTCAAACAGACCTGTATCTACAAGCGGAACTGGAACACCTGCAGAAAGTATTTCTGAAGAATGGCTTTTCAGCTAGGCAAGTGAACAGAGTGTTGCAGACCAACAAACGACGGAACAAGGAAGAGGAAGGGGCCTTCAGGTCAACTGCTTATCTACCATTTATTGGGCATATTTCTTCACAGATAGTCACAAATTTCATCACTGGTGGGATCCGTTAAAGACGTCCTGGGCCTGCGTAAATCAGGTGTTTACAAAATTCCGTGTGAATGCGACAAACAACACGAACTGTGCAGGAACACATTGTGAAACACCAACGGCGTACTCGCCTTCTCCAACCCATCAAGTCTGCAATCGCCGAACATTGTATTTCCAGAGACCATTCCATGAATTACAACGACACAAAAATTTTGGCCCATACATCAAACTTTTGGAACTCGATTATCAATGAACCTGTGGAAATAAGATTGTCTAACAACGAGACTCTCATCAATCGAGATAGCGGTTATCAGCTAAACTCTGCTTGGAATCCTGATATAGAGAAACTTCGTAGTCGACGTAGTTACCTGCATAAAGATGGAAATCGACCTGACACCGACACGCCAGGCTTTCACCGTGGAGGGCGCGAGGAGCAGCGCACGGAGTTGTTATGAACGCGCACGCTGAGCAGCGCATGCGCAATGTCACCTCAGAAGGCTTTAAATAGCGGAGCTCAGCGCGTACTCGTCAGTACTACTACAGTGGTACCCACCTGAAGATGGCCAGAAGACTCTGCGCCGAAATATCGTGGCAGGTCGTTACTGATATCCCGCAGTTCTCCCGTGTTTTCATGGAACTATCATCCTTATAGTTATTTTCTTGCTAGTTTCCACACTAATCCTCTTCTTTTGTCCGGTTCACCAAGTATTTGCGATCGAGAACACCATTTATGCGGTAGCGTTAGTGCCAGGTAGAGCTACGAGAAATTCAGTAACGAGCTGGAACCTTCTGCAGAAGTTATGTTGAGATGCAAGGAAGCTGAAGATGAGAAACCTCTTTCAGTTTAATCAAGGAGTTCATTTTCTTCATCCCTTGGGTATGACCACATTCGTTCTTCATTTGGTTATGCTGCTCATTTCGTAATAACACACTATTTCAAAATATACGGGACAACATAATTCTCATATGTTTTTTGTGGCGCCAAAAGGACTCTCAAGCAAAATAGGGGACGATGCCGTAAAATGTGGCCGTACATTAAAGGCAGTGCAGCACTGGAGGGCGATCAGACAGTGCGGCGCAGTAAGTGACCTGCCTGACGTCCGGCCTTTTACCAGCCGTCGAAGAAAGTGTCGAGCACAGGATGGACTGCACGGTGCACATCAGCTCTTTTCATGGCGGCCGGACTGTGGGTCGCCCATATATCATAGAGATCGCTCATGGCAAAGATCGCTACCGAGTTTTGTAGATTATGGCTACCTGTAAATCAAGTAGTGTGCAAAAAGCCACTCGGTAATTCAGTGATGGACAACAAAAACCGGTTTGTTTCAGACGCCTTCCGGAACCACATCATACTTTTGGAGAAAGTAAGCCGCAGCCCACAACGTGTAACTCTGCTTCCTGTGTTTAGTGGACCATCATAAGCGCAGGAACATCGCTGCAGTGTTGGTATGTGGTCACCTGGAGCGATACGTATACTTCACCACAGGCCCAGATTCCGTTTTAAACTGAGACGCCAAGAAGGAGAGATTTATTAGCTTCATTGTGAACCACCTCAGACTGTGTGTGCACGAGCTTGGGGGTTGAAATAAACTTATTGTTTAATTTCTAAACACAGCCAACCACACTCATCAAATTTGCAAATTGCCATTGATGTACCGTCTGTAATAAACAAGTCTTCTTGTTGTCCTCTTTATCTCATAAAAGATGCCATTTGTAGTTTCTACTGCAATTATGTTTACATGGTGACCACGACCTCGGCATAGTCGCGGCGCTATATTTCGTTGTCATACATTCAGTTACGAAAGACAGTGTCCAACGGTAAAATATTACACTGGCATAAAAGTCTGTCAGTGAATGTGCGTACGAGACTAACTACATGAATACAGATAAAGTATATAATGGAATGACACCTAGAATTGTAGTACATCACACTAATGGTTGTTGTTTTCTGTTGCATCGTGGAGCTCGAATCAATAATCTGCTCCGCATTCATTCTTAATACCATGGAAGGCTAATAAATGACAGTCGCCTTTATTCATATAATCTTCCTCTACCATCACAGTTTAATTTTTTATATATTTATGATGCACCATCTTTTGTCGTTCGTTCACAAAACTCAAAGCCAACTGCCCCAGTATTTCTGTGGCAATTTTAGCGATCACAGCGGCCGAATAGCGTTTCTTAAGGACTCAGAACATGATCTGCAAACTCTCGGTAGAAAGGTTAGTGCTTGCTGGGCCAAATGATGTACATAGCTAATAAATGACTGTGTAGCACGAAATTCTGAATGGGAGAAATGAAACTACGTATCACTGCGCCTCGCAAAAGCTATGCGTGGGAAATATAGTTTATGTTTCAGCCAGCCGTAGTCAGATAGTAGCGATGAGCACAGCCAGTGTGCTAAAGAAGTAAGCCACAGGGCAGTATTGTTGACACTGCGGGCGGATGAGCTTTGCGGCACCTGAGGCACACGGAACCGCCAACACTGCAGCACAGTGTGGCCCAGAGCGTAGTGAGCAGCCCAGCTGTGCTTCATTCCTCAACCCCCTCCCCCCCCTTATTTCCCAAGAAATCGCAGCGAAGTATGAACACAGGGCATCCTGTTAATGGAAACTTAGAAAGGCTGTCCTCCTCACCTCTCCCTCTTCCCTCCCCTCCGTATCTTCAACCATTCAGAGCAAAGTACTCTTTATGTCGATCACTATATTAAAAGTCTATGACGATGGCAACAGACAAGTCCGTATTTTACACCCCCTCAATCCTCTCCTCTTTCCAGCTCGTCACACTGTAGTATTAGAAAATAGACTATTTGCATGAATGGGAAATTAAAAGGATCTCTCCATCCTCTTCCCGAATCCCCCCTTCTCCTTATTTCTATTGAATCATAGCACAGGATTAAAAGTCCGTTATGACGGGAAGAGATCAGTTCCGTGGTTTATATCGCATGCCCCTCCTCTCTATCAACAAATAACCATACTATAAAGACGGTGGCAAATTACGTTATCTCTTATGCATTCATCAAGTAAAAAGTGAAGCCTCTTCCTCTCCTAATCTCCAACCAATAGTAATGACGGAACACATCGATTGTGTGGTTCAAACACCCCTCCCCCAAATACCATTCGTCTCTCTAACTCATTAGGGTAGTGTTTAAATGTTGTACCAGAGATATAGTAAAATCTATGGAATCTACCCTTGAAAGTGAAAAATATTAATTGTTTACTTCGAAGTCAAAGATGTGCATTATTTCCATCCTAAAAATGGTGTCAAATAACACAACTAACGTATAGAATGAGTGTGTGTTTAACAATACACCTCCTCTGTGTTTTTCTACCAATCCCAGGGAAGTAAAAAAAATTCAAAATGATTGACATAGATGAATTTTATGCATTATGCCCCACACAACATCTAGTAAATGCTAAACGGTAGACTTTAAGCATCTAATGGCAAACAGTAAATGCTACACAGCACACACTTTCCAATAAACACTAAGTGGTAAACGTCAAACAGTGGACACTGAATGCAAATAGTAAATAGTAAATGCTAGACCGTAAATACTAAACGCTCGACTCAGAGTGCTAAATGGTAAATGCTGTATGGTAAACAGTAAACCCTGAATACCTAACGGCAAACACTAAACAGTAAACGCTAAATGCCCAACAGTAAAGCCTAAATGATGGACGCTAAATGGTGAACTTTATAAGTTGTGAACATTAAATGCTTTGTGGTAAAAATTATACGCTGTTGAAATATCAGAGTGTAACTACAGACCTCTACGAAATTTATGATGCGTATAAACTGTGTTCAAATCATTACTATGAAGATCAAAATTATGCATATCTATATGCACACGTGTATCTGTATCTCTTATATCAAAAATACTGTACACATTTGTGTTGCCACTATTGCAAAGTAATGGTTTCATGTCTCTCTCCGAATCTATTTCCCTATCTCCCTCTCTCTCTCTCTCTCTCTCTCTCACACACACACACACACACATACACACACACACACACACACACACACACACACACACACACACACACACACACACACACACACAGAGAGAGAGAGAGAGAGAGAGAGAGAGAGAGAGAGAGAGAGAGAGAAACTTAAGTATATCAAAATTACTTTATTATTCAATAACAGAGTAGAGAGGAGGAAAGGGGAAGACAAGCTTTATACTGAAGGACGAAGAAGCTTATTATATCAAATATTTCTCAGAGAACTGTTACAACCTATATTGTTGAAATATAGGAATTTCATGCACATTCCACATCGTTTTACACACTTTTCTCGTGTCGTCTATAGTAAGCAACAATTTCCTCCGGTCTGAGATCGTATTTGAACTGACTCGAGTACGCAACCCGAATTTCACTGCTGAATCTACCTTAACGAAATCGAAACAGTATTGAATAGCATTTTGCATGAAATCTGCGCACATTACGAACAGCATATGTTAAGTATAGTTATAAGCTAGCTGCTTGTACTGGAACAGAAGCATTACTGTCGTTTGCAAACATCGTACTCTTCTAGAACAGCGCCGTACTTGGAATAAGTAAACCACTCCCCATGAAACGATTGTCTTATGTGCTCAGTGACTACTGTAAGGGCTTTTAGCTCACCAGTGAGCTGTTATGTGAGACAGCCTTGTGAATAAAGCAAGGAGTCACACCATTCTTATCAGAGATCTAAGATTAACATGTCTTATAGAAACTGATATTTTCTGACAAAAAATTACGTAATATAATTTTCAAAATGGACTGCGCCTGTGTTTTTGTCTCTTCTACGGTATATTATGCACACTCTACCACAGCTGAGAGAGTCCAGTTCAGCGAGACTGATGATCGAAAATTTTGATGGCAGATACACCTCGCAGTCCCTCAGATGAACCAACACCGTTGCTCCAGATTTGTTGGGAACATGTTCTGTGCACAATACTGGATGGCCCAGTCCTTTCTCCAATGCTGATAGTGCATACCGCACTCCTCAGACTATTCCTGGTTTGTAACGTGTTACCTCTGTTTTCATGTATTACGGTAAGTAGTCGATTAGCAAAGCGTATATATTCATATTAAGAGCACGAAGGTTCAGCATCAGATGAAAACTCCCTAGCGAATTTTTCCGGCTATTATCTTACGCCTTCCTCCTGAATAAGCAGGAAAAATGTGATTAGGAGGCGTTAATCAGCCAGTTATTTTAATGCGAGGTGACAATTATTGAAAGATATGAAATAACATTGCCTTAGCTTCCGATCTGGACGTTAAAACGGCACGGTTGGCAGCGAGGTATGATTGGAATTAGTATGCGCTGTATGATAAAAATCAACACCTCAACAAATTAGGATTCAAACTTAGGCATAAAATAGAAGACCATGAGATTAAGTACAACTGCATAGGTGGCTATAAATTAAAATTTGGCAAATGTAAACGATTTTATGTCGGTGATATTTTACACTAGTTTGAGGAGCATAGTGGAAACCATAATACCACCAGCTTCAGTGACAGCGTAAGAGTGTCCAAGCCCAGTATATATAATATAGAGCATGACATGAAAATTTTACGCTATCCCCCTAAAGCGGAAAAATTAGACATTCTTTTAAAATTACAAATATATAGCCGCGGAAAATGACAAGCAAATGATTTTCTTAATGAGCCGTTCGAATTTGTAGATAACAATTTCTTCATCCTGTATAATCATGTACTCTAATACTTCCCATTAACACCAGCAGTTTTATGCCTTTTCTTATATGAGATATTAGTAACAGAGAATGATATAAATGACCAGCCTGAGAGCGACTATACATTATATAATAACATACGTCAGCACTTTTGATAATGATTGCACTACCATTTTCCATATGTTGAAATAACCCTTACCTTTTATTTTACTCATGTCACATGGCACACAGAAACATAGTATAACGTAAGTACAGACTTTTAAAACTTTGCTGTAATACAGCCATGCTATATGTTGCACACTACTTGAACTATATATAACATATCTAAGTAATATTAAATACTTCTGGAACCTATAAATATGTTGCATTTCCGCATTTTTTAGCCTTTACCTTGAACTGTTAATTGTGGTTTTTGTCCAACGCCCACCACAATGCACTTTTATGTTCAGTAATAGTTTCACACGATTTTCTTTCATATGGTCCCTCTTTACAAGTATGTAACATCTCGAAGTCATCTATGTAACTAAGTCACAATTGCTGTAAAATCATACTACTGTGTGGACCAGTAAAAAGCAAGATATATCCAAATAATTTTTAGCCTATGTACTAGCTTCATCTAACAAGGGAAACTCCCTCTGACATCCCTCTCAGTTTTAGTGATAAGATGGTCCAGTGAAAACTCCGTCAATATCTGAACACAGATCAAACATGAAAATAGGAAGAAGGTGTACTGAACTGTTAAGAAAAAGCAAAGTAGAAATAGTGATCCGTCCAAGCTTAACATGTCCAATATTGAGCGAATATTTATAGCTGCGGCGTCGTGGTTAAGTGTTCAATCAGAACAATTTTGTTCTCAGTATTAGCTGTATTCAAATTTGTGTATGTCTCATGCTTTAACGTCCACTTGCAACAGCGAGGTATAGGGAAGGGACCCATAACGTAAAGTAAGGTTAAAACATTGTTATAGTATTATTATTGTATATTTATGACTGTAATTTGCTATGTTTTAAATTTGTATTAAGAAAACTTGATTGCACACAGGGAGATAAGCTATGTCAGCGTGTTAGATTAAACCATCCCCTGGTATCCATAATATTATTACATTTACATTTCTCACAATGTTAAGTCCTACCAAGCCTTTTTATCTTAAAAGAGTGTAATCTTATGTCGTTAATGTTTGAGACTTTTTCCTCAAAAATAATGACACTCCTTAGTTACACTTTTAATTATACTTCTGCAGTTACCCACTGCAAAAATATTATGCACCCCAAGTTGTCACTTTGTTAAGATCATTATTCTCAGAAATATTGTACTCCAAACGCAGAAACAGAAAAGCAGCCATGTTGCTACATGCATAACATAAATTACAGGTACTATTAGTTTTTGCATGGTTGGTCACATACTGCTGTTTACGTGATGATTTATCAGTCATAAATATCCATATATATTTTCCTACGTTGCAGTGCAACACCTATGTATGCACAGCCCCACATAGCAAAGTACCACTGGCGCCTGTCTATAGCAACTTTTGTGAAGGAAATCTCTGTCCATCTAAAGGACAATTCTCTATGTGGCATGCTTGAGCTGTGGTTGTGTCTAGTCTCACGAGGCTCACAATATAATATTTGCATTCTACGCTTCTACACGTAGCTGTATGTGAACAATTACACCTCAAGGTCACAATAAACTAGTTGGAAAGATTTGAACATATTTTGTAGTTTGAGGTTATCTACTGAACCTATGCACTGCAAGTGCTACTGTATCATTCTTCAGGATATGTCCTGCCAAACTCACCCTCGCCCCACTCCCTCATCATCGCCTGCAGCGATGGACCTGTGCGCTTTCGCGACTGTTGCTTTGTGGTATGGATGCGCGACAACAACAATGAAGTAAACTAATGCAAAGTAAATACCTAAATTTTTCTATTATGCATGCAGTACTAATAACATGCGAATTGGAAAATATGAATAAAATATGATTCAGTTGTAAGTAAAGTGCAGTTTTATAATTGTCATTATTCTTAAATGTCACTCAATAAAGTAGTTAAATCAAAATTTGAAAAGAATATTTTTACAGTCTCTTACACGGCACAGATGTAAGAGCCGTCTAGCGACTGCAGGACGCTATACAAATGTTATCTTTTGCAATTTGCAATGTTACCTGTCAGGAATACCTTATACGCCATTTAAAGCGGACTTTCACTATTTAGAATATATATATATATATATATATATATATATATATATATATATATATATATATATATATATATATATATATATACTCCTGGAAATGGAAAAAAGAACACATTGACACCGGTGTGTCAGACCCACCATACTTGCTCCGGACACTGCGAGAGGGCTGTACAAGCAATGATCACACGCACGGCACAGCGGACACACCAGGAATCGCGGTGTTGGCCGTCGAATGGCGCTAGCTGCGCAGCATTTGTGCACCGCCGCCGTCAGTGTCAGCCAGTTTGCCGTGGCATACGGAGCTCCATCGCACGCATTAACACTGGTAGCATGCCGCGACAACGTGGACGTGAACCGCATGTCCAGTTGACGGACTTTGAGCGAGGGCGTATAGTGGGCATGCGGGAGGCCGGGTGGACGTACCGCCGAATTGCTCAACACGTGGGGCGTGAGGTCTCCACAGTACATCGATGTCGTCGCCAGTGGTCGGCGGAAGGTGCACGTGCCCGTCAACCTGGGACCGGACCGCAGCGACGCACGGATGCACGCCAAGACCATAGGATCCTACGCAGTGCCGTAGGGGACCGCACCGCCACTTCCCAGCAAATTATGGACACTGTTGCTCCTGGGGTATCGGAGAGGACTGTTCGCAACCGTCTCCATGAAGCTGGGCTACGGTCCCGCACACCGTTAGGCCGTCTTCCGCTCACGCCCCAACATCGTGCAGCCAACCTCCAGTGGTGTCGCGACAGGCGTGAATGGAGGGACGAATGGAGACGTGCCGTCTTCAGCGATGAGAGTCGCTTCTGCCTCGGTGCCAATGATGGTCGTATGCGTGTTTGGCGCCGTGCAGGTGAGCGCCACAATCAGGACTGCATACGACCGAGGCACACAGGGCCAACACCCGGCATCATGGTGTGGGGAGCTATCTCCTACACTGGCCGTACACCTCTGGTGATCGTCGAGGGGACACTGAATAGTGCATGGTACATCCAAACCGTCATCGAACCCATCGTTCTACCATTCCTAGACCGGCAAGGAAACTTGCTGTTGCAACAGGACAATGCACGTCCGCATGTATCCCGTGCCACCCAACGTGCTCTAGAAGGTGTAAGTCAACTACCCTGGCCAGCAAGATCTCCGGATCTGTCCCCCATTGAGCGTGTTTGGGACTGGATGAAGCGTCGTCTCACGCGGTCTGCACGTCCAGCACGAACGCTGGTCCAACTGAGGCGCCAGGTGGAAATGCCATGGCAAGCCGTTCCACAGAACTACATCCAGCATCTCTACGATCGTCTCCATGGGAGAATAGCAGCCTGCATTGCTGCGAAAGGTGGATATACACTGTACTAGTGCCGACATTGTGCATGCTCTGTTGCCTGTGTCTATGTGCCTGTGGTTCTGTCAGTGTGATCATGTGATGTATCTGACCCCAGGAATGTGTCAATAAAGTTTCCCCTTCGTGGGACAATGAATTCACGGTGTTCTTATTTCAATTTCCAGGAGTATATATATATATATATATATATATATATATATATATATATATATATATATATATGTGTGTGTGTGTGTGTGTGTGTGTGTGTTGTTCTTGTCTTCAGTCCTGAGACTGGTTTGATGCAGCTCTCCATGCTACTCTATCCTGTGCAAGCTGCTTCATCTATAGATAGAAAGCAGGTGCTGACAGATGTGAAAATTACCGAACTATCAGTTTAATAAGTCACAGCTGCAAAATACTAACGCGAATTCTTTACAGACGAATGAAAAAACTTGACCAGAAGAAGGGATTGGTTGGTAGGACATGTTCTGAGGCATCAAGGGATCACCAATTTAGTATGAGAGGGCAGGGTGGAAGGTAAAAATCGTAGAGGGAGACCAAGAGATGAGTACACTAAGCAGATTCAGAAGGATGTAGGTTGCAGTAGGTACTGGGAGATGAAGAAGCTTGCACAAGATAGAGTATCATGGAGAGCTGCATCAAACCAGTCTCAGGATTGAAGACCACAACAACAGGCAGATATATATACCTTTAACAAATGGCAACATGGCCATTTGTTGAAGATGCTTTATGTTTTTTCTTAAATATTTCAGTTATGTCAAGCCTTTTATAATGTGCTGATTTTTATAAACATGACTGCTTCGCGTGACATGCAACATAAAATAAGCACGTTTCACAACAAGAAAATTTAAGATATGTAAATGTACAGTTCCGCTCCCATTTATGTAATGCCAAACTCAAACGTTTGCCACAAATGTTGTGTCTTAAATCATATTATGAGACACATGCAGACCTGAAACCGACAGCAACGTCCGTCGGAACCGATTGCCTTAAATAAAGCGATGTTTTATATGGTCTGGGCTGTAGAGTGTTTTTAGGAAACAAATAATAAATTACCATCTAAAAAGGTCACTGTTGTAAAAACGAATTAGGTAGACTGTGAGATACTGCAAATAGAAGCAATAGCATAGCAGAAAGACCAGGGTGGTAATGAGGGGAAGAGAGGGAAGTTGGAAAAGTTATGTGTGCCGGAGGGGGGGGGGGGGAGGAAAAGGAGGTGGAGATGGATAGTGGTAGGGTGGTGAAGATGGTAAAACGTATATAACACACAAAAATAACAGAGCTGAAAAACTGTGGACAACAAACCTCTAGAAATATATTTACATCATAACAAATAGGAAACACAGTGCCACTAGCCTTAAGTGACGGGGAAAATGATATATCCAATAGTCCTATGCAAGCTCAAGCTACTTCTCTGTTACGTTAATGACAGTAGGAGTCTTCTGTAAAACACTATACAGAAACTAGAAGACTTAAGACTTTTGTACAAAGGAGGTATAGGTTATAGGCTTCATCTAGTAGAAGAATTAGAGGCTTTTTTAAACATTTTACTTACAAAGATGGAGCCATTTTAAATGAACTGGTGCAACTTAAAATAGACATTATATATCTTTGTGTGTGTGTTTTCACTGTTAACGTGTTTACGTTCTCAATATTTACTTCTAAAAAAGACGTTTTTATGAACGTTGAAACTGTGGTAAAGGGGTTTAAATAAATCTTCCATTTAGGAACCGCTTGGATGTTACACACACACACACACACACATATATATATATATATATATATATATATATATATATATATATATATATATATATATATATATATGTGTGTGTGTGTGTGTGTGTGTGTGTGTGTGTGTGTGTGTGGGTGGGTGGGTGGGTGGGTGTCGGACTGTGTGGTGTCCATTCATCCATTCATGACAGTTTATTCCTCTGCCCTCTGGCAAGGAATGATACATCCATTGAAGTACACTCAGGTGGTATTCTACTTACTCCCATGCATTGAAGATGCGACACTCTAATGTTCGTACATCAGGTTTTCCCACAACCAAACGTTTAGGGGGTGGAGATCTGGAGGGCAAAGCAGGCCATTCTGAAATGTCTGCGTCAGTTGTCTGTGCACATTCTGACGAAAGTGTGCTGGTGCGCCACCATGCATGAACCACACTCATAATCGTTACTGTACTGGCACAGCTTCCCACAAGGTAGACAATACATTAATGAAAGGTTCTAGGTAATGTGCCCCAGTTAACTTTCGTGATCGCACGTGTGGCTCTATTAATCTATCGCCAAATATTTGAGCTCATATGTTTGATGTCCTCTTTCCTGAATTGGTTGCGGATTTACATCTTCCCGTATGTGATGGTTATGGAAATTCAAAACACCATCTCTTATGAACTGTGTCTCATTGGTAAATAAAATATTGAATGTGGACAGGGGATCTGTGGCACACTTCTGCAAAGCCATTTACAGAACAACCGTCTACTATGATGATCCTGTGGCCTTAGGTCCCGAACACGCTGTAGATGATGAGAGTATAGCAATTGTTCATGAATTACCCCACAGATAAGAAAGTGAAACTAGCCTTCTGCTGTTGTTAATCGTCACAGGCCGATAATAGGGTGGTTTTTTTTTTCACCCAACATAGCACACATTCCTGCATATCAGGATATTAGGCTTGTGTACTGTGCATGGCCTTCGACTATCAGTCTTCCGATGTGCAAGGGTACGTTTGAAACGTCTGATGGGCAGAGTCCGCTGAACAGAGTATCAGAGAGCACTCTGCACTATGGATTTTTTCTTTTTCTTTTTTTTTTTTAGCGTAGATGGCACAGGCTCGTACGCTACGTCCATTTGCTAAACCATAGCAGAATATCATATCCGCCATTTCATTTGTCGAGTAGTTGGCTTCCATTGGTATGAAGTGGTGGAAGGGAGAAAATGTAAATATACGACACCGTTTGTACGTACAAACAGCGCAGTAACAGTAAACAATAAATGAAGAAGATGAAACACCATGGTACCTATCCAGGATTGACAGTATTGTACAATATGGTACAGAAACACGACGAAAACTAGCGTAGCCTACAACACGACTCGAACCGCACAACTGACAGCAGATCACCTAATGGTAGGTAGGATACTGTGAGTTAGAGATCATAATACCCTGCCGACGCTTTTGTTGGAGTGCCAGTACAACAACTCTGCTAATTTGCACAACCAATCGTCATGCAGACCTTCCTACAAAAACGTGTGTATGTCGGAATGTATGTATTTCTGGAACTATGTTTATCGGGCTTAATGTTCTTCTTTCAATGAATACGACGACCTCTTGAAGTAATCGAGATTTTTTTAACAACCTATATATCCAGATAACTTATACCTGTTTTTATTTTTATTTAATACGTGTTTCACTATTAACATTATTACTGATCATTCATGTGTGTTTCGTCATTTAATGTTATATCAATTATCGAGTAGCAACAGCATGAAAAGCTGCAATAGCAGAAGAACACCTGAAATTTTTTGGATACCGTCATCATTATCATGACAGCCTTTCTTAACATCAGACCAAAAAGGAGGTACTTTATATACCTATAAATAATGGGTAAGCGATACAGAAGGCGTATTGATTCCAATGATTATTGTCTAGAATTGTGTTTGCGGGAATTCAGCTTTCAAAAATCGAATATTTATTGGCATAAGGGTCAATCATGATGGGTACAAAGATCCCAAACAGTTTCTTGTCGCATTACCTCTCACCACAGATAATGGAGTGGCCGATGGCCTTCACTTAACGAGTGAGAGCAGTGGAGTCTGAGCTGATCTGTCAGTGCTAATAGAAAAGCAACGCTGAGTAAAATACCTGCAGAAATCAGTGTGGGACCTACCCGTTAGTGCAGTGCCGCGAACTTGGCATTAATGGGTAATGGCATCAGACTACCAATGTGAGTTCCTTTGCGAACAGCACGACATCACGTGTAGCGCCTCTCCTGGGCTATTGACCATATTGATAGGACACTACAGTGGAACACCGTAGCCTGGTAACATGAGACCTAATTTCACTTGGTAAGAGTTGATGGTAGGTCTTGTATGTCGTGCAGATGCTATGATGCCATGGATCCAAGTTGTCAACAAAGCACTGGTGTGCAAGATGATGGTGGCTCCACTATGGTGTGGACTGTGTTTATACAGAATCAGTTGGGTCCTCTGATCGAACTGAGCCAATAGTTGACTGGAAATGGTTATGTTTGGCATCTTGGATACCATTTTCAGACATTCATGGCTACGTGTTCCTAAAGAAGTAACTGGGCCTCAATTGTTAGTGGCTTGTTTGAAAAACATTATGGACGGTTTGAGCGAATGATTTGGCCACCCACATCACCCGACGTGAATCACATTGAATAGTTATGGGACACAGTCTAGAGGTCAGTTCGCACACGAAGCCTAACACTTTCACAGTTATGGGCCGCTACAGAAGAAGCACGGATGAATATATTTCTGCAGGCTACTCCCAACGACTACTTGAGTCCACGCCATGTCGAGTTACAGCATTAAACTGGGAAAAAAGGACGTCCGACAGAATGTTAGGAAGTATCTAATGAATACTGTCACCTCAGGGTCACGTAAAACAAACCGTGAATGAGAATATGTTGTATATAAGCACTGAGACTGTGGTTTGGAAAGATTCGTATTTAATCTGAACATAACCTCATCCAACCAGGAGAGGCCATCGTTTTCCCACATTCTCTAGAGGTGTCAGTGGATTTTTCCCCGCCATGCTGTCTCAGTTATTCTCAGTTAGCATTGCATTCGAAATTTCACTCAGGAGCAGCTGAGCATACAGCTTACGAGTTATGGCTACACAGTGCAAGGCACACAGAATAAGCCGTTAGATGCTGTTTGCACCTCTTTATTATGACATGGCTCGGTGTAGAAATCTACTATGAGAAGTGCTCTGCCTACTGCAACAGTTTACTCCTTGTGTCCCCTAGAGTCCGATTGTGACTGCAATATGAACCACATCGGATTCTCTGGTATCTGCGTCAGGTAATCACTACAGAAATTTATACATGCACACATTAATTGCATACAGTTTGCAACACAATTCGTTCTATGTAGTGTTCCCATTAAAAGTTACTGACTGTCCCTGCCTTTCAGCTGGAGTGTATCTTATCAGGATAGGTGAGATGTGCAGAGGTATCCCAGTGTGGGCTGTGTTGCTGTCGCTGTGGGGCAGTGGCAGGCGAAGAGCTGAACTGGGGTTTGGTTGTTTTGAGGACGGAGACCAGACAGCAAGGTCATCGGTCTCATCGGATTAGGGGGGGGGGGGGGGGGGGGGAAGGAAGGTGGCCGTGCCCTTTCAAAGGAACCATCCCGGCATTTGCCTGGAGCGATTTAGGTAAATCACGGAAAACATAAATCAGGATGGCCGGACGTGGGAGTGAACCGTCGTCCTCCCGAATGCGAGTCCAGTGTCCTATTTTTCCTAGGTTTGAATACCGGTTTCACTATATGTTTCAGCAAAATTTTGCCGATTCGATCTGTAACCTTACTAATGAAAGGTAAAGACATCTTGTTCTTCCATTGTTGTGACCCATACTTGTCCTTTGGCCTGCTTTAATTAGGTCTTAAAACTCTATTAATTTCTTCGTTTGAGTACCCATTCTTTTCGAAGGCCTTTTAGAATAGGACAAGTACTTCGTTCTGTCAAAGACAGAAGACCACCATTATCATCTAGTGGTATGTATAAAATTCCGTGTTCCTGTGGCAAGGTTTATATTGGTACCACGAAAAGAAGTGTGAATACGAAGGTAAAGGAGCATAAAAGTCTTTGCCGACTGGGTAAAATAGATAAATCGGCCGTTGCGGAACATGCACTCCAGTCCCGTGACCATGTAGTTAAGTTTTCTGAAACTAAAGTTTTAAGGCTACCACGAACTATTATCCACGACTGTATAGGGAGGCTATTGAAATTTATAAACATGAAGATAATGGTTCAGAGTAGTTTCAGGGGTAAGAGAATGCTGCAACCTGTCTCCACTGTTGTTCATATTATTTATGGATCGTATGTTGAAAACAATAGACTGGCTGGGTGAGATCAAGATATGTGAACACAAAATAAGCAGTCTTGAATATGCGGATGACTTAGTTGTGATGGCAGATTCGATTGAAAGTTTGCAAAGTAATATTTCAGAGCTAGATAAGAAATGTAAGGACTATGGTATGAAGATTAGCATCTCCAAAACGAAAGTAATGTCAGTGGGAAAGAAATATAAGCGGATTGAGTGCCAAATAGGAGGAACAATATTAGAACAGGTGGACAGTTTCAAGTACTTAGGATGCATATTATCACAGGATGGCAACATAGTGAAAGAACTGGAAGCGAGGTGTAGCAAAACTAATGCAGTGAGCGCTCAGTTACGAACTACTCTCTTCTGCAAGAAGGAAGTCAGTACCAAGACTAAGTTATCTGTGCACCGTTCAATCTTTCGATTAACTTTGTTGTATGGGAGCGAAAGCTGGGTGGATTCAGGTTACCTTATCAACAAGGTTGATGTTACGGATATGAAAGTAGCTAGTATGATAGCAGGTACTAGCAGATGGGAACAATGGCAGGAGGGTGTCCACAATGAGGAAATCAAAGAAAACCTGGGAATGAACTCTATAGATGTAGCAGTCAGGATGAACAGGCTTAGATGGTGGGATCATGTTACACGAATGGGAGAAGCAAGGTTACCCAAGAGACTCATGGGTTCAGCAGTAGACGGTAGGAGGAGTCAGGGCAGACCAAGGAGAATGTACCTGGAATCGGTTAAGAATGATTTTGAAGTAATAGGCTTAACATCAGAAGAGGCACCAATATTAGCACTGAATAGGGGATCATGGAGGAATTTTATAAGGGGCTATGATCCAGACTGAACGCTGAAAGGCATAATCAGTCTTAAATGATGATGATGATGAAGATAATTTTAATAGAAAAGAAGAGGCCTTGTAATTAAGCGCTATATGGACAGTGGCGTTACACAATCGATAAGTGATTTTCATCTGTGACGGACTATTATCGATAGTTATATTTTATCTTTAACTAGTTTTCTCTCTGCTACTATGTGCAAGCTAGACCACGCACATTTACCTCGGTATTTAGGCCGCTCTCCGACGCCCGACTCGTCAGTCGGCAGGACTCAACAGGACCAGCCACACCTCTGAGGATGTCCAACGTAGTATTGGACGAAACGTTAGGAATAGAAGTATTCCATGGACCACGGGCATATAACCCGGTAGAATTATTAACAACAGTATCATCCGATCGTGAAAGCCTTCATTATATGACTGAAAAACCTGCCAGCACCACGGTCAGATAAGGTTCCTGGAGTACTGACAGGACATTTTTCCACCTACGGCTTCATAGGTATTGCCCAGAAAGCGAATGGAAACGGTGCACTGGTATAGCATGTAAGCTGCTATCGTATACAAGTATCTGTCATTATATACCCAACAATCGTGAGTTTGGGCCTCTGTCACTGTACCTTGGTGCCACGGCGGGACGAGGCTATCAGGTTCACTCCATCAGACCCAAGGGGCAGCGGATCGAGACCAAGAATAGAAGCCACGTTCTCCACCGTTCGAACTGGACCCATCACGCAACCCATCAACACCCAACAGGACACAGCCATCTATTGAGGAGGTGGCTACCACAGAAAGACTTCGAATTGCCCCCCCCCCCCCCCCCCCAAGTGCAGCTGACGCAGTGCGACTGGCGTAACTCACGCAACCACGTACTGGGCACTGGCATCAGAAGTCCTGGGTTAGCGTCTCACAGCCAGCCAGATGGACGCTAGCTGTCCCCCCCCCTCCCCCTCCTCCTCACAGATCTCATATGGGAGTGGTCTATCCCATGCCTGTAGAGAGTACAAATTTCTGTGTAAAGTAAGGTGTTGGTTTTCGCAGCTGTGTTTACCTGACACCGACATGAAAAGACACCACAACCCTCCACCACACACCGTCCTGCTCTGAACGAGCCACAGCCCTCCTGGGACTGACTTCAGCATGTACATGAGTGCAGTTTAGAAATGACAAATCACCTTGCTGGTTTACTAGGTAATACTTTACAACAGAATACCGAGAACTAATTTTTTTTTTATAACCGTCATGAATGGGCTAATAAAATTCGTTATTTGAACCGATATGTAGATGAAGGAAAAATTTTCTTCGGTGAATGTGGTAAACAGAGATATATGTCACTGATAATGGAATAAATTACACAAAACTATAGTACTTACAATCGAGCACGAGCAACACAAGAAAAGAAAATTTCACGATCCAATTACAAGAGCAAAAATGGTAGAAACAGCAGCTAAAAATGTTAGTCAACGAAATTTAAATTGCACAGCTACATATGAATCAAAATAAAAGAATAGATAGCATTACTCTCAGAAAAGCACAGTTCTGTAAATCACATAGCATATTGGTGAAAATTTTGAAGTAAAATCAAAGATGTTCTTCAAATAATCAACTTGGGAATAAATGTCAGAACACGCAAGATGATTCTATCACGAATTTATCATTGAGTAGAAAAGTTCCATAAATTTATCTGTTTCAGTATTTATAAGTTAAAATACGATACCCTAGAAAAGATATACATAATATATACAGGAAGAGATTTCAAAGCAGTATTCATAAAATACCTGAATCTCACAGACATAAAACTATTTTCATTTTGCTCACACCTAAAACAGCAAAAGCTCAGCCAATGCCATAATACAATACATGTCAACGCCTACCACCACCGAGAAAGGCAGTTTTCTAAATGTTTTAGAAGAAATAGAGAGTTTTACATACATAATGAAATATTCTGATAAAATATGGAACAAAAGATCGACCTAACACGTAAGGAAATTAATAGAAAACTTTTCCAACATTCTTGTAAATGTTGACTCTGGAAATACATACCTTGTGTTTGGATACTTCATTAACACAGATCATACAATTTAGAAATGATGTTATATGAGCTCCAATGTAAACAACGTATTCATACAGTTCGTCATTAAAAGCTACACTGTATCCCAATCTATAGTTGATTACTGCTGGCGTACAAGAAGAAAATAACGTATTTGTGGCAGACAAATTATATTACATGCAGAAACGCATTCCATTACATGCAGAAATGCTAGTCACATTCAAAAATATGGAACACCACACAGGTTAATGCACTCTGGATGGTGCTTTGTCTTCTGTAGCGCAGATGTTACAAGCTGCAGAGCTCTACATCTATAAGACATAAGATGGGGTTTTGGAACAGACAGACACAAATTCATTTTTCCTTCTTCTTCTTTATTGGGGAGTGAGTGTGCGATCAACTATAATACTTTTGAAACTTCCTGGCAGATTAAAACTGTGTGCCCAACCGAGACTCGAACTCGGGACCTTTGCCTTTCGCGGCACTGGTAGTTCTGCAAGGTTCGCAGAAGAGCTTCTGTAAAGTTTGGAAGGTAGGAGACGGATACTGGCAGAAGTAAAGCTGTGAGTACCCGACGTGAGTCGTGCTTCGGTAGCTCAGTGGGTGGAGCACTTGCCCGCGAAAGGCAAAGTTCCCGAGTTCGAGTCTCGGTCGGGCACAAAGCTTTAATCTGCCAGGAAGTTTCATATCGGCGCACACTCCACTGCAGAGTGAAAATCTCATTCTAGTAATACTTTTGCCTTACCGCGTCGTACAATATATGAATAAAGAATTACAAAATTTAAACGAAAATACACTCCTGGAAATGGAAAAAAGTACACATTGACACCGGTGTGTCAAACCCACCATACTTGCTCCGGACACTGCGAGAGGGCTGTACAAGCAATGATCACACGCACGGCACAGCGGACACACCAGGAACAGCTGTGTTGGCCGTCGAATGGCGCTAGCTGCGCAGCATTTGTGCACCGCCGCCGTCAGTGTCAGCCAGTTTGCCGTGGCATACGGAGCTCCATCGCAGTCTTTAACACTGGTAGCATGCCGCGACAGCGTGGACGTGAACCGTATGCGCAGTTGACGGACTTTGAGCAAGGGCGTATAGTGGGCATGCGGGAGGCCGGGTGGACGTACCGCCGAATTGCTCAACACGTGGGGCGTGAGGTCTCCACAGTACATCGATGTTGTCGCCAGTGGTCGGCGGAAGGTGCACGTGCCCGTCAACCTGGGACCGGACCGCAGCGACGCACGGATGCACGCCAAGACCGTAGGATCCCACACAGTTCCGTAGGGGACCGCACCGCCACTTCCCAGCAAATTAGGGACACTGTTGCTCCTGGGGTATCGGCGAGGACCATTCGCAACCGTCTCCATGAAGCTGGGCTACGGTCCCGCACACCGTTAGGCCGTCTTCTTCTCACGCCCCAACATCGTACAGCCCTCCTCCAGTGGTGTCGCGACAGGCGTGAATGGAGGGACAAATGGAGACGTGTCGTCTTCAGCGATGAGAGTCGCTTCTGCCTTGGTGCCAATGATGGTCGTATGCGTGTTTGGCGCCGGGCAGGTGAGTGCCACAATCAGGACTGCATACGACCGAGGCACACAGGGCCAACACCCGGCATCATGGTGTGGGGAGCGATCTCCTACACTGGCCGTACACCTCTGGTGATCGTCGAGGGGACACTGAATAGTGCACGGTACATCCAAACCGTCATCGAACCCATCGTTCTACCATTCCTAGACCGGCAAGGGAACTTGCTCTTCCAACAGGACAATGCACGTCCGCATGTATCCCGTGCCACCCAACGTGCTCTAGAAGGTGTAAGTCAACTACCCTGGCTAGCAAGATCTCCGGATCTGTCCCCCATTGAGCATGTTTGGGACTGTATGAAGCGTCGTCTCACGCGGTCCAGCACGAACGCTGGCCCAACTGAGGCGCCAGGTGGAAATGGCATGGCAAGCCGTTCCACAGGACTACATCCAGCATCTCTACGATCGTCTCCATGGGAGAATAGCAGCCTGCATTGCTGCGAAAGTTGGATATACACTGTACTAGTGCCGACATTGTGCATGCTCTGTTGCCTGTGTCTATGTGCCTGTGGTTCTGTCAGTGTGATCATGTGATGTATCTGACCCCAGGAATGTGTCAATAAAGTTTCCCCTTCGTGGGACAATGAATTCACGGTGTTCTTATTTCAATTTCCAGGAGTGTATAATCATTAACACCAGTATAAAAATTTTTCTGTTGACGGCATGATAATGAAAGTCACTGAGAGGGAAAATGAACATGGGGCTTTAATATGCCTGAAGAGCTAGACACCTCGTTGTCAGTCTTTGTGAGAAACCTATACGTGTCTTTGTATCACTTTGCAGATCTTTACATCTGACTACAAAGTTAACATTGTTGTCATATGAAATGCATCTAATTTAGCGGCATGGTGCTCAGTAATACTGTGATACAATGTATCGGTTGTTATGTGAAATACAGGATCACCAGAATAATAAGTGAGACGTATGACATCATGACAATGTATTAGGCCCATCTGATTGTTGGCCGTAACTTAGGGGACGATAACTAAATTTTTCCTGCTTAGTTCAAATGTACAAACAAGAACATAGTATGTTCTGGAGTCCATATAGGAACTTCAACAACAGTTACCACACTCTTCCTCGATCTCCGCAACATATGCCTTCCACATCCCCTTGTGCTCGTAATTTAGGCTCAATAATTTCGCAGTTAGTTTTAGTGTAACAAAACAAACTGTAATGTTGAGTGTTTTAATCTTTTCATGAAAGCAGACTCAAGGGTCAGGCAGCCGTGCTGAAAATTCGTAGAGAAGTATGTGAAAACAGAGTGATGGGAGCGGTTTACCACAAATAACTGAATTAAATGAGGTACTGAACATGCAGTAAGAATTTACATACATAGTTCCACTGCGGATTCTATTACGTACATTACTACAGAGTGACATGTAGAGATAATTATACCAAAACGTATCTAAATTATGTAATTACTGTTTTGAATGGCTTGATGCCGATATGATACGTCGTTTTAATTTACGTAAACCATCACAAGTATGTGCGAGCATATACTGGAGAGAAGATCATAATTCTCATCGCAAAGTGCAAACATAATTTTAAATTACAAGATGCAGTGCTTCAGCCTCTCAACACGTGTGTGTTAGAAATGGGGCAAGAATTACCATTTTAAAGACGATTTAGCTTTGGTTGGCTCATCTAGATGACTAACGACACTACTCCTCAAAGTGGAAACCGGCATTTCGTTCTCCAAGAGATTTAGTGCACCGTTTATGACGTTACCGACTTTGGCTGTATATAACTTCTCACCTCTCCTTATTTGCTATATTACTAATTTTAATTTAATCATTTAGTTTATCCATCTTCTTTAGAGCTTTCAGACTCTTTCTCTCATCTATCCTAGTTTCCTCAACAATGCTCGTAATAGTGAACATTGCAATGTGCTTAGTAGATGACTTTTAATTTTCGCCATTAATAAACACGTTACGATAGCTTCAGTGCTATTAATTGCATTAAACGAGTATAACTACTTACATGGTCAAACACCTCAAGTTTACATAACCCCATATGTTATAATTTACAACTAATTCGCGTTATCTTAGTTTCCATTACAACGTTGTGTAGAGATGCGGCAGCACATCTTGATGGTCGAGTACTTGATTTGATGAAAATTATATTTTCATACCTACTTTCGTTCAAAAATGGTTCAAATGGCTCTGAGCACTATGCGACTTAACTTCTGAGGTCATCAGTCGCCTAGAACTTAGAACTAATTAAACCTAACTAACCTAAGGACATTACACACATCCATGCCCGAGGCGGGATTCGAACCTGCGACCGTAGCGGTCGCTCGGTTCCAGGCCGCAGCGCCTAGAACCGCACAGCCACTCCAGCCGGCCTTACTTTCCTTGTTGTATAATTATGGTTATGGCAGCACTATTAATCACGCCTACGATTGGTCCATTATTCTTATAGTGGTTTGTGAAAATATATATTAAGCACAATGCATATGTTGTGTCAGTGCTAACTCATGTCTGCCTTTACTCTGCTTATCAGTTACATGCTTTTATATTAATCTTCTGTGTAATGCAACCTTCCTATTTTCTATAACTGAAGATCTGTTTTCTTTCATTACAGATACTGAACATTCCTACAGGGTTAGCCGATGTTGCAATGGCGAATAGGAGAGACCTCTTAAGATCCGTAGCACGATACCACGCCATCTGCAGGGTTTTCGGGCTGACGCCGTTCACAGTGGACGTTGAGAGGTGTGAGCTACGGAGAACACTTTGTGGTACACTGTACGCAGCCGTTGTTCTCTTCATGTCCCTGGTATCATCAACGCTTGTGTGGAACGGGGTGCAAGATTTGGACGTGAGAAGAAAGGACTCCTTAAACTTCGTGTGGCTGGTTGCCTATGTGGTGGCGACCTGTATCACCATTCTTGCGGCGGTCGCTGCAGATTTGTTTCGAAACACCCAAAAGTACCAGACGATCCTCACTCTGTTGTCATACAGGGACAGCGGCGTCTTGGAGCCTCATCGTTCCTCCAGTCGGCCAGTAAACTTCTCCTGCGTGACAGTTTATGTCATGTCTATTGCTCTGATTATAGCTTTACTCACTACAGAATGGCTGAGGAGCGGCATCAACTGGTTCTTCGTCCCCGTATACTTCACAAATAGCATTGTACCGACAGCTGCTTCCAGGTACGTGGGACTTGTTATTCTGGTGAAGGTCGACTTACGGCAACTCAACCAGTGCCTGAGAGCTTCGAAGCAAATGAGACGCCAGCGCCGACCACTTGCAGATCACTACTGGAAACTGAGGAGAGTCTACTCCGCACTGTGCCACCTGTCTCAGGAGGTTCTTTCGGCACATCAGCCGTTCTTATTTTGGTGCATTGTGACAGCACTGTGCATTATTTCTTGGAACATTGTTGTGATAATCTTATTAGAGCGGCGTATATGGCCGCAGGTGATACATATTTTTCTTCTAACGAGGCAGGCGTTACAGGTGTTAATGATAACAGTGGCCTCGCACGCGCTGTCCAGGGAGGCGGCGCAGACAGCTCCTGTCCTGAACCGGCTACTCCTGGGTTCGACTCTCAGCACCGCAGAAGCGGTGCAGCTGCGTCGCTTCTGGCGTCTGGCACGCAGCCAGAGTCCCGCTCATCAGCTGTACGGCGTCACTCCGTTGGATCTGCGGATGTTGGTGAAGTCCTTGTCATTCATCACAACATGCATAGTCGTACTGTCGACTTTCTGGACAGTATTCTGAACAATTGCTGGTTCTAAGAATTATAATAGTATAGTAGATTACAGTAGGATGTTCTGGACCGATTCCTAAAACAGTCTTGCTGTGATTACAAGTTCGTATAATATGTAATCTGTTATATTAATTGGTACATGAAGTATAGGATACTATTTAATCTTGCTTACTTATTTTACACGTCTAATTCCATGGGAACGAATGGAAGAGCAAATCTCCATGATCATGGAAATTTTCAGTAAATGAAATTGCAACAGAAAAGTAATAATAGATAAAATAAAATTTTTGTGAATTCTAAAACTACGACAAGCTATAAGTTTACATAAGTGCAGTCCACAATGTAACATAGGAATTAGCTTAATTTTTCGAGGAACTCCTTGACGGAATAAAAGCAGTAACTGATGAGGAAACTCTTCAGATTGAAATTGATAACGTGTCCATTATTGCTAAGATTTGAATTCATGTGGTAGCTTATTGCAATTGGATACAGTCGTATACTGCAGACCTTTCTACATAAGAGTCAATGAGGAACGATCCAAATGCAGATTGACTTCCTGTCTAGTATTAAGTGACTGAAAGCTGCTAAATGTTAGGAATAAGCTCATACTGTTAACAAGAAACGACGTTAAATAATATTCAGGATTGACCATTTTAATATATAATGGGGAATAACTTTGAATAGAGATGAGATACAGCAAAATGTTTTAGAGAAAAGTTGTAGGTGGCAAAGAGAGTCACGCATTGCTTCTAATGACTGTAATATTGAACGTGATTTTTAACATGACTTGGAGGTTAATGTGATTTCTTAAAATGCGAACGGTAACATTTAATTCAAGATTTAAAACAGATGGGCAAATTACACACACAAAATACACTCCTGGAAATTGAAATAAGAACACCGTGAATTCATTGTCCCACGAAGGGGAAACTTTATTGACACATTCCTGGGGTCAGATACATCACATGATCACACTGACAGAACCACAGGCACATAGACACAGGCAACAGAGCATGCACAATGTCGGCACTAGTACAGTGTATATCCACCTTTCGCAGCAATGCAGACTGCTATTCTCCCATGGAGACGATCGTAGAAATGCTGGATGTATTCCTGTGGAACGACTAGCCATGCCATTTCCACCTGGCGCCTCATTTGGACCAGCGTTCGTGCTGGACGTGCAGACCGCGTGAGACGACGCTTCATCCAGTCCCAAACATGCTCAATGGGGGACAGATCCGGAGATCTTGCTGGCCAGGGTAGTTGACTTACATATTCCAGAGCACGTTGTGTGGCACGGGACACATGCGGATGTGCATTGTCCTGTTGGAACAGCAAGTTCCCTTGCCGGTCTAGAAATGGTAGAACGATGGGGTCGATGACGGTTTGGATGTACCGTGCACTATTCAGTGTCCCCTCGACGATCACCAGAGGTGTACAGCCAGTGTAGGAGATCGCTCCCCACTCCATGATGCCGGGTGTTGGCCCTGTGTGCCTCGGTCGTATGCAGTCCTGATTGTGGCGCTCACCTGCACAGCGCCATACACGCATACGACCATCATTGGCACCAAGGCAGAAGCGACTCTCATCGCTGAAGACGACACATCTCCATTCGTCCCTCCATTCACGCCTGTCGCGACACCATTGGAGGCGGGCTGCACAATGTTGGGGTGTGAGCGGAAGACGGCCTAACGGTGTGCGGGACCGTAGCCCAGCTTCATGGAGACGGTTGCGAACGGTCCTCGCCGATACCCCAGGAGCAACAGTGTCCCTAATTTGCTGGGAAGTGGCGGTGCGGTCCCCTACGGCACTGCGTAGGATCCTACGGTCTTGGCGTGCATCCGTGCGTCGCTGCTGTCCGGTCCCAGGTCGACGGGCACGTGCACCTTCCGCCGACCACTGGCGACAACATCGATGTACTGTGGAGACCTCACGCCCCACGTGTTGAGCAATTCGGCGGTACGTCCACCCGGCCTCCCGCATGCCCACTATACGCCCTCGCTCAAAGTCTGGCAACTGCACATACGGTTCACGTCCACGCTGTCGGGGCATGCTACCAGTGTTAAAGACTGCGATGGAGCTCCGTATGAGCGTTGTTCAGAATGATCCCCAAGAGTAACAGCATAACCAGCTCGAAAAGCATCCATCGAAACGTCGATATAGACCACGTCAGAGCCGTGAAACGCGGCAAAGATGGAAAGAAAACAGCAGCAGAGGGTCTCAGGAGGGACTGACTCCTTTGTGCCCTGTGCCAAATTCAGCCGAAGGCATCAATGGGGCACACACCACGGGTGTTAACGTATATGGGCCCAGAAAGCAGGTGGAAGAGAGAAGAACTCAAGCCCCAAAAAAAGAGCCTGGGCGCGAACTGTGGTAGTACACCCTGACTGGGGCCGCCATTCGGGAAGATGGACGACCGAGTTGGGAACAGGAGGAAGTAAGTTGGATGTCTGGGCAAGCTACAAGCATGTGCAGCATAAGCGGCCAGTAGTCGTTGGCGCCAGATCCGCAATGGCGGGACACCAGCCTCCACAAGTATGCTGTTTACAGGGCTTTTGTCGAAAGTTCCAATTTCGAGTCGGATCCCGCAGTGAAGTATCGGGTGAAGCAACTGCAACACCGAAGGCGATGCCAAACCCCAAGGCAGGCTCACATAATCGAGACAGGACTGAATCAATGCCTGATACAGTCGTAGAAGGGTAGACCGATCGGCACCACAGCTGGTGTCACTCAAGCAACGAAGAGCGTTAAGATGGCACTAACACGTTTGTTTAAGCTGCCAAATATGAGGGTGCCAAGTGAACTGGGCATCATAAAGCAAGCCCCCAAAAACCGATGCGTCAGGGAGAATAGTACGACGCCAACAGAAATGCATGACACAGGTCTTGGCGGTCGTGAAGTGAGATGATGGCCAAAGACTGCGCCCTGCAGATAGCGCCTGTAGCTGCCATTCAGCAACTGCAATGCCAGTAGAGCTATAGTAAAGCAAAAGTCATCAGCATACAAATAAGCTGATACAGACGTTCCCACAGCTGCAGCTAGCCCATTGACACCAACTAAAAGAGGCAGACACTTTAGACAGAGCCTTGTGCGACCCCATTCTCCTGGACTTAGGAGGAGCTATTGGAAGGACCAACTGGCACATGGAATGAACGAAGCGACAGAAAATTTAGAATAAAAAATGGGGGCGGGCCCTTAAACCCCATCCATGAAGCATGGTGAGGATGTGATGTCGCTATGTTGTATCATATGCCTTCTGCATGTCTGGAAAGACAGCAACATGTCCATGGGAAAATGCTGTATGCATGGCCAACTCCAGGCAGACCAGATTATTGGTTGCAGAGCGGCCCTTACGGAAAACACTCTGGGATGTAGCCAAAAGTCCCCGAGACTCAAGTAGCCAACTCAACCTCTGGCTCACCATGTATTCGAGCACATTGCACAGAACATTGGTGATGCTAATGAGGCGGTAGCTGTCCACCTCCAGAGAGTTCTTGCCAGTTTTCAACAAGGGGATAATGACGCTTTCCTGCCATTGTAATGGGAAGTCACCCTCAACCCAGACACCGTTGAAAAGTCTAGGAGGCGTCACTGGAAGTTCACTGAGTGGTGTATAAGCATCTGATAGTGGATGCCATCTGGCCCAGGAGCCATATCAGGGCAAGCAGCTAAGGCACTTTGGAATTCCCAGTCACTAAATGGAGCATTGTACGATTTGCGGTGGAGTGTATGGAATGAAAAGCTCCGATGTTCCAACCACTCTTTGAGGGAGTGCAAGGCCTGTGGGTAATCCATAAAAGCAAAAATCTGAGTCTAATGCTCTGCTACGTTTTCTGCAATCATGTTGGAGTCAGTACAGACTGCTCGATTCAGGGAAAGCCCACATAGTCTAATCTTGGTCCAAACCTGATGTGGTGGAGACATGCCTTTCCCAGCACTCCTGCTTCCATCTGGAAATGAGGTATTGGGCTCAGGCATGGAGCCACTTAAATGAGGTGGTCCAGTGATGGGTGCCGCTTATGACATTCGAAGGCCCACCTGTAATAGCGAATCTCCTCAGCGATCTCTGGTGACCATAAAGGCACAGTTCTCTGCCGAGGGGACCCAGAAGATTCCGCTGCAGAATAGTGGCAAAGAAGCTCCAGTCAGCCTTATTCAAAGTCCATCTGGTGAGGCGCCCAAGTGTCTGACACTGGGGTAGTGACAGAAAGATCAGAAAGTGATCACTACCACGCACTCCACTGGAGAGGGGGTAGAAGGCCAGGGCTGCAGACCAAAATGTCAATGAATGAATACGTGCCATGCGCCACACTGAAATGTGTGGAGGCACCATTTTTCAAGAGAGAAAGGTCAAGCTGTGCCAACACTCGTTCAACGACAGTGCCTTGGCTTGTTGCCACCAATCCACCCCACAAAGGGTTTTGGGCGTTAAAGTCGCCCCGTAATAGAAAAGATGGCGGCAGTTGGGCTATCAGCGATGCCAATAGATGCTGCAGGACATCACCATCCGGTGGTAAGACAGAGGGTGCAGACAGTAACAGCCTGAGACATCGACACCCTAACAGCGACAGCATCTAAAGGTGTTTGAAGAGGGACACACTCGCTGTAAAGAGACTTAAGGACATAGACGCAGACACCACCAGATAGCTTCTCATAAGATGCCCGATTCTTATAACAACCCCAATACCCACAGAGAGCAGGGGTTTTGCATCACTGGAAACCAAGTTTCCTGGAGGGCAATGCAGAAGAAAAGGTGAAGGCTGAGAAGTTCTGAGAGCTCAGCAAGATGGTGGAAAAACCACCATCTCTTGGAGGATAATAGCATCGTCAGGCTGGGAAGGCAATGAACAGTCAATGAGGTAGTTAACGCCTCAGGGTCACCTCCTGCCATCAACTTATTGCTAGAACAGTTTTTTTATATTGTGTCTGAGTATTCAGTGAGATGCAGGTCCTCAGCGGTCACCAGAATCTTCACCTCATCCTCAGAGAACAGAACTTGTAGGTGGCAGTGGTGTGGCTGCCATTGCAGTGCCTTGGCTCTTGGGGATCTTTTGCTTCTTTGGTTTCTCTCACTACTCCTTAGGTTGGTCCTACTGGGAGGGATTCGCTGATTCAGTCTCAGGGAGCGAAGAGGACCGAGAAGCCCTACAACCAGCTACATGTGGTTGTTTCAGCCACTGGTCGGTGTCAGATCCACCACTGGTAAGAATCTGGGACCCGTTCCTAGTGAGAGGAGCCAAAGAAGTAGTATGCTTCTCCAGCTCAAAAGTAAGGATGTACGTCGCCGTTGGTGCAGGGGGGGCAGGAGCAACAGGAAGGGTAGTGGCCCCCCACAGTCAAGGTGGCAGGTGTAGTCTTACAACTCGGAGAGCCGACTGGAATTCGCTTAACTGATGAGGCTGTTGTCGTAGCGGTGGCATAAGAGGAAGTCAGGATGGAGTCCAGCGTCTTACATTCCCCTGTTTCTGTGAAATCCTGGAGTCCAGCCAGCAAGGTGAATGATGCTCTTTGCAGTTGACATAGATGGGAGGTGGTGCACATGGAATATGGGGATGTGATGGGCGTGTGCAAGCTCGACATGTGAGGTTGGAAGCACAACACAAAGACATATAGCCGAACTTCCACTATTTAAAGCACCACATCGGTGGTGGGATATAGGGCCTGACGTCACAGCGGTAGACCATTACCTTGACCTCCTCAGGCAGTGTATTACCCTTGAAGGCCACGAAGAAGGTGCCAGTGACAACCTGATTATTGATTGACATTGATGAACGCGCAGGACCAAATGAACACCTCGCCGCTCCAAATTGGCGCGCAGCTTGTCTTAAGACTGCAAAAGAAGATCCCTGTGGAATATAATGCCCTGGACCATACATAAGCTCTTGTGGGGCGTGATGGTAACAGAAATATCCCCCAACCTGTCACAAGCGAGTAATGCCAGTGATACTGGGCAGAGGATGCTGTTTTTATCAAAAGTGCCCTAGAGCGCATTTTGGACAAGCTCTCGACCTCCCAAAACCTGTCTTCTAAATGCTCTAGAAGGAACTGAGACTTCATAGTCATGAAAGACTCTCCATCAGCTCTCGTACAAACCAGGGACCGGGGCGAATAAGTCTCGCTGCCATTATTAGTCTTTCGCTCCTCCCATGGTGTGCCCAACGAGGGGAGCGATTTGGGGTCATACTTCTGTGCGTTGAACTGAGCCCTGGAATGCTTAGAGACTGCTGGTGTCTGGCCACCAGCAAGAGTTGACGTACCATGCTTCATTTAGGGTCATCCGCCCTGATGCCACCCAATCTTACCTAGGGCCCTCCCCCTCCCCAAAGGCGCCACGTAGCCTCAGCAAGGGCCACCTGGCAGGATGGCAATTCCAGGAGTCCCAAGGCCCTAATGGGATAGGCATCTACTCCTTGGCGTACGTGGGGGGTGAACAGCACAGGCATCATCAGAGCGATCCTTGGGTCTTCAACCAGCAGGGTATAAGGCGGCCCCACCACAACAGACTGTCTACCGTGCTGGATATCAGGTGCATGGTCGTTGTCGGCGCAGAAAGCGACACTGTATAGTGCATGGGGGAAGCCGTACCCAGCAATGTATCATCGCCCAAGAGATGGAGAATGAGCAGGGCTACAATGCGACGACGAGAAAGGGGGCTTATGATCTCACTATGGAGACGATGCACCGTGTAAGGCGCCCTTCCCCAGTTGGCTCGCTCTTCAGGAATATTACCTAAAATGGTCAAACTCTATGGGGGCCCATGACATAAAGACCGAAACGTGTGAGACTCCTATCAGTCGCCTCTTAAGACAGGCAGGAATACCGCTTATTCTAACCCCCGGACCCGCAGTGGGATACATTCAAGCAACACACGAACAAAATACATGCCTGCCACACAGGGGAGCAAGCGCTGCTGCTCTTTCTCGCAACGTCCTGCTCCCATCCCCGAGACGGTTCATTGCCGGCGCAGCTTCTACATGGCCGGCGCCACTGCACGCCGCTTCAGCTGCTACACCCACTACAGAACACGGCGCCTCCCACTCTCCGCAAGTATCGCTTTGCAGCTAATGAGTATATTCTATTCATATTTTTTGATCGCACCAGACACCGGAAGAGAGAACAGATCCTTCGAAATGTGGACGCCTGAATATATTTAATTCGAGGTCCTGATGGATTACTGCGCCGCCGTCAGAACGAGATTCTTGCTAGTCGATTGTAAGACTCTTCCGCAGCTTTTCTGTCCCCAGATTCGCATCCTACCGTGATATTGTGGGTGGCCAGGAACCGATGGAGCTGGACCGACGAACGCGCCAGTGGAACGACACCTCCAGGAAGGCAGCGTTGAGCGCCCCCTGTCAACGCTGGCCTAACAGGCCGCCCATCGGTCGGCCCCAGTTCGGTCGCAGACTTAGGGAGCATTAGCACTGAAGGAAGACAATTCCACTAGTAGTAATAATGTATGAGAGTAATTACATGTATGAGGCATGGCAAGCACAGGAAGCTATCTCACAACGAGAAGAGTTCGGTTTTATTTCTTTCCTCTTTAGAAATAAAAAGTTCTACTAATTGAAAACTATTACGTACAGACTATTTTCGATTCTTGCTACCGGCTGTCGCAACTTTTCTCCTTTTTATTGGGGGTGCTGACCCACAGAAGCTGACACAACAGTCAGTAAGACAAAACTAACTATTTTAGTAACTCCTCAAATGCATGAACTGAAGGTTGTATGCAACGCTCATGTCATGAATGAAAAACACAATATTTTCATTAATCAAAACACGGCTTTAGTTTAAAGTCATTTTTCTCCAAAAGTATCGCAGATTAGTCTGAAGTCTACAAAGAGACAATATGTTTCTCAAAGACTATTGACAACCTATTCAATTAATAAGCAACAGTCCCTGCTAGTCACAAACAGGTGTGATGTTGATGGTACTGCATAATATCGCAAGTACTAACACCGAATACTCTGCAAATGCATTATGAGAGAAAGATTGGCACGTCAGGTGACATAATAAAGACATTCTATGATATAGTGAAGGAGAAAGGTAGTATAGCCGCAGACGAAGTGGACGAGATAGCATTAAAAATAGAGGATGCTTTCTTGACAAATGTGAACAGTGTTGCGAAACTTGTTAACAAACGTCTCATGAATGTTGCTGAAAAAATGGGATTGTCAGGTTCAGTAGGCTGTACCACGGAATACCTTAACCAAACCACTATTAAAATGAGTAGGAACCTCACTACAAAAGTAATGTCCATCACAAAAGCTTTAAAATCAAAAAAAATTCTAGTAGCGGTAATAATATATCGACAGAGTTATCTAAAGAGTGTTGTTTAGAGTTTAGTAACATACAAAATTATTTGTGTAGCCAGTTATTTTTCAGTGGAACTTTTCCCAAAAGGCCGAAATATGCTGAAGCTAAGGACTTGTGGTACAGATATACTGCCAAACTTCTATCCAATCTTCTTTTCTCGCCATTCTCAAAAATTATAGTTAAAGGATTATACGGTTCACTACCTGATCATACGGTAACAAATAATTTAATGTGAAAAGCACACGTTGGACTCCTCCAGGTTGTAGGTACTGAGAACGACATTTACACACACAGCGATAATGTACTTTGTTCATTAGCTATATATTATAGGCTCCTGGTATATTTTGTGATGGGTCATATCTATCTGGCTGTGTGGATGATTATATTTTACGTAACCTAAAATATTATAGCGTAACAACAAACGCTGAAAAATGATTCAAGTCTTTAAATGCGAACATTTTAGGTTAGGCTTTACCGTTACTGATACTAATCACCGTTTATTTATCTCCACGACGAATTTCAAAGGTTTAAACCACCATATCAGGTAGATTTACATTTATCTATGATATTTCGTTGCATGGTTCGCACGCTGACATGTTGATGACCCAGCATTGAAATCTGCAGCAATTTGCCGAAGGGTTGCACTTCTGTCACGTTGAACGGATCTCTTCAGTCGTCGTTGGTCCCGTTCTTGCAAGATCTTTTTCCGGCTGCAGCGATGTCGGAGATTTGATGTTTTACCGGATGCCTGATATTTATGGTACACTCGTGAAATGGTCGTACGGGAAAATCCCCACATCATCGCTACCTCGGAGATGCTGTGTCCCATCGCTCGTACGCAGACTATTACACCATTTTCAAATTCACTTAAATCTTGATAACCTGCCATTGTAGGAGCATTAACCGATTTAACAACTGCAACAGGTACCTGTATTATATAGGCGTTGCCGATTGCATCGCCGTATTCTCTCTATTTACATATCTCTGTATTTTAATAGGCGGGGCTACACCAATTTCTTCGGCGCGTCAGTGTATGTGTGTATTGTGTTAGAATTTTAGGAGGAACGTATGGCACTGTCTAGCGGGGAAACAAGATACTACTTTCGACAAGAAACTGAACGTATATCAAACGGTAAAAATAAAATATATTTACCTGCAGTGGTCACAGGTTTGTTTCACTATCGTAACGCATCACATGTCTTCTGTCATATTTTGTCAACAAAAATGGCGTCTGAAAACTATTAGGTACGAGGATCAAATCGCAAAAGAGGATCATTATCATAAAGTACAAAGAATATACGCCATAACAACATTATTAAAGAATACGTTTTAAAGGATTTTAGAGATCTTTGTATCGAGGTGCTCAGCACACGAGTTCGAGAAAATATTTCGAATGGTATATAAATTCGATTGTGTTAAGCTTAAACTTCATACTTGTTTATATAACCAGGTGACATGTTGCAAACTTTAGAAGCAATAGTTATTTTGGCAACAGTGGTAAAATTATACATAAATAACAATTTTTGGTGGTATTCTTAGATAGGAATGAAAGGCTAGAGGCAGGGAGAGAGGAAGAGAAACAGGAAGAGAGAGGGGGTGGACGAGTGATTGGATGAGAATAAACTTTCCAAATCAGAGGGTTCTTAAGATTGTATCTGTTACACGCAATAATTGACGAAAGGTTATGGTAAAACAGTAGTTGATGATTTAAAATAATCAACAAATGTACAGTTTGTGCCATTAGTTAATGTGCATATTGTCTGGAGCTGCAGGAGATGCTAGTTGCTGGCGTAATGGTATGTTTGTGAATGAGGTTAATTCCTCGTACATTTGGGGGATGTACGGCAACTTAACTGACGTAGGCGAATTCATACCATGATTCTTCACCGTCTTCAGACGGACGTCAAATATGAGATACTGCAGCTCGAATAACTTGCCGCTACAAAAATGATACTAATGTTAATCACGGACGCAAAACATGACTGCTACTTTCTTTGTTGCATAGAAAAATGGGACCAACACAATCTTAAGCACGTCAGTTGGAGAAACCATCGATAAAGATAATCAAGCATCAGTGAAACGGTATCCATACCGAGATCTTAATCACAATTATTACTTTCTTGACACAACCCACTAACTCTCATGCAACCCGAATGAATCATTCCATTTTTGTATCATGTGGAGGCACACATTTTCTCGTAGATGGCCAACCTTTTCAAACAACCCTCACACCACATCCAGTCACTGTAATAAATCTACATTCATACACACATAGCGTCGAACAAGAGTAGGAAACTTCACAGAAAATGGTAGACGAAATAAGCACTGCCTCGGCATGAGTGACCTAGACCTTGTTACACTCCGCATACGCATAGCCAGTATAAGCCACTGAGCGTTAATATGGTAATCTCGCCATACATCAGATCCACTTTCATCTTCACAGCTTACTCAGTCTGGCTCAAATATTGAACAAACGAGGCATCTTTCCCATGGTATGCTCTGTGACACAGAGCAAGAGACATCCATTGCAAATCAATACTCACTTTTCAATATACTATGATGGAACCACCCCTTATCCTGACAACTGTGGAATCCTAAAGGTATAATAGAAATTTCTGAAGAATATAAATATCCACAGCATGCCAGATCGTGCCTACACATATCTTCCATAAAACCCGTTCCTATCAAAGAAGAATGTCACGCATACAAGAAAACGTCAAGTAAAATATCAAGTAAAGCCGAAACATAACAGTCATAAATCATCCCATACATCATTCGCAGCATGTGCTCAACCCAGCAGCATAGAAAATATCTACTCATAATCACGTGTCACAGTTTCAGTCACAAAAAATGCAAGTTCTTGCCCCATATATTCTCATTGTATCACACATTATTCAGATAATCCAATACTGCTATATGAAAACATTCATGATAATCATATGATGAAAGTAGTCGTTCATCAAATCAGATCTGACACTCAAAGAAGAAGCTACACAGTGCTTATAGAAAATTACCTCACTGACGAATAAAACGAATTTTACATTTGGTAACCACATCTCTAATCAAATCATGTGTAAGAGCACTGCACATTATCTCACTCGTCCTTATAATTAAGAAAATAACTGTACACTCTCTCATCAATAGGAATACTCAAGAATACTAAATTATTCATCACATGCTATAACTATAGTAACGATAGTCATATTGTGCAAAAACCAAGTGCCTGTCTTTCAAATCTAATTGCACCTGGAATATCCAGGTACTAGCCTGACCTGGCAGTGCTGATCTTTGTTGATTGTGTGAAATCAAATGTGGCAAGACCGTTGATTACATTGCCATTCTTAGGGAAGAAACTAACAAGACATATGACTAAAGCTTCATTTATATTGTACCTCTTAAGTACTACACACACTGAGGTCTACATCGACCCTGCACAAATTCTATACATTCTAAGACTTTGTTCCACTTTCCATTGACATTGAGGCCATTAGAGACGGTCATTTAGCAAAATAAATGATATGTATTAGTTTTCAGGAAAAAATTTCGGGTTTTGAAGATTTACTCCTTCTCAGGACAGCATTAATAAAATCACTGTAAGTGTGAAGTCGCTTCTCCTTCCTAAGTTTGGTTTTCTTCCTCTATACCTGTTAATAGGTCAGTTTCATCAAAGCCTATGACAGGCTATGTAGCTATTTAATCTTGTTCCTCCACTATCAGAATGACGCCTAAATCATTTTGTACATTTACGGCAAATAATTCTAACTCAGATTTATCTCTCAAGCGTGGTCTGACATTTACTCTGTGGTCAGCATGTGCATCGACCAGCTTCTCCTCACAAACTGATAACTCAATCCACAAACACTGGCCTGCACTGGGCTGTCCGAGCTCTACTTACCACTAGCAGCCAGTCTGGCTGTATCAGTAGAAAGTTAATCAACTTTCTCTGATTCTTGAAATGCTATTTTCTCTATTGACCTTTAATACTTCTACTCCATGTTCAAGATTTTCCAAAGCCGCCGTCTAACTAGTTGCTTGCTAGTTCACTTGCCTCTCTACGGTCTGACTTGGAGCAGCTTCTAGACTATTATGTAACTCAGATTGTTCCTTCCTAAACAAACATTAACCTCCTGGTCTCTCATTTCTTTTTAACTAGTTTTTGACATTTATAATTTTCTTAGATTTCCCTCCTCAAGTGCTATTAATCTTTTTAGCTCTACCATTTCCTTTTATTCAAATGCAATCTGTTGTTGCAACATGGGAATTTCATCCCCTGTGAAAACTAGAATTTTTCTAAACAAACATCTGAAGAGGGACAACATAGGGACAGGAGTAACATAAACCACATTCAGCTGAATTCAGTCCTCCTTCCCACAACAAAATAACATTAGTTTCAATGCAGGTTCACACTAAAGGGCAGAGTAATAATTCAGGAGAGCATTAACAAGGAACACAAGCACTGGACGATGCAAACTGTACATCTGAGACAATTCAGATTTCTGGCATTAACTTGCTCATGAGATAACGTTTACAAAGTTCAGTATACACATACCTGAGCAAATAAGTTCAATGAAGTCAAGAAAAACACATATCGGAATATATGTAGTACTCTCAAGAAATTTTAAAATAATTGTAAATTCCACTCTGGCCAAATAACAGTTACCATCAGCGTGAGGGCTGGGGGGCGAGAGGTTTAGAGAGATGTCCACTCTCCACTCTACTAAGCTACCGCTTCTCACCACTGAAACTGGCAAACTAAGTTATGCTTACTACTGCATTGTAATTAAACTACTTGTTGCAGCAGCCCACAGAAAGCCAGTAATAAGTTTCGTTACAGCTACGGAAATCACCAACTGGCAACAGATAAACTCCATATCCGTAAGAATGCTCAGTGACAAAGACACAAGTCCAGTATATTAGTTTTTGAATATTTTAGACTAGGCTTCCATACAGTTCGGTACATTTAATGCACAGTAATCTTTCGTAAAGTTACCAAAAACTCAGAACTTCAATATAGGTCTTAAGTGCGCAGCTCGAAACATATTTATTAGAATCATCATCATCATCATTATGACTGATTATGCCTTTCAGCGTTCAGTCTGGAGCATAGCCCGCCTTATAAAATTCCTCCATGATCCCCTATTCAGTGCTAACATTCGTGCCTCTTCTGATGTTAAACCTATTACTCCAAAATCATTCTTAACCGAATCCAGGTACCTTCTCCTTGGTCTGCCCCGACTCCTCCTACCCTCTACTGCTGAACGCATGAGTCTCTTGGGTAACCTTGCTTCTCCCATGCGTGTAACATGACCCCACTATCTAAGCCTGTTCATCCTGACTGCTACATCTATAGAGTTCATTCCCAGTTTTTCTTTGATTTCCTCATTGTGGACACCCTCCTGACATTCTTCCCATCTACTAGTACCTGCAATAATCGTAGCTACTTTCATATCTGTAACCTCAAGCTTGTTGATAAGGTAACCTGAACCCACCCAGCTTTCGCTCCCATACAACAAATTTAATCGAAAGATTGAACGGTGCGCAGATAACGTAGTCTTAGTACTGACTTCCTTCTTGCAGAAAAGAGTAGATCGTAGCTGAGCACTCACTGCATTAGGTTTGCTACACCTCGCTTCCAGTTCTTTCACTATGTTGCCATCCTGTGAGAATATACATCCTAAGTACTTGAAACCGTCCACCTGTTCTAACTTTGTTCCTCCTATTTGGCACTCAATCCGTTTATATTTCTTTCCCACTGACATTACATTCGTTTTGGAGATGCTAATCTTCATACCATAGTCCTTACATATCTAATATAGCTCTGAAATATTAATTTGCAAACTTTCAATCGAACCTGCCATCAAACTAAGTCATCCGCATATGCAAGACTGCTTATTTATCTTGATCTCACCCAGCCAGTCTATTGTTTTCAACATATGATCCATAAATAATATGAACAACAGTGGAGACAGGTTTCAGCCTTGTCTTACCCCTGAAACTACTCTGAACCATGAACTCAATTTACCATCAACTCTAACTGCTGCCTGACTACCCATGTAAAGACCTTTAATTGCTTGCAAAAGTTTGCCTCCTATTCCATAATCTCGTAGAACAGACAATAACTTCCTTCTAGGAACACGGTCATATGCCTTTTCTAGATTTATAAAGCATAGATACAGTTCCGTGTTCCACTCATAACACTTCCCCATTATTTGCCGTAAACCAAAGATCTGGTCCTGACAACCTCTAAGAGGCCTAAACCCAATGACTGTAATTGACTACATTCAACTAACTGTTACCTTTCTGAGATCGCTGTTATGTACTTGTGCCTGATTTCCTTAACTTGAAGTTTCTCCACTCTTATCCTCCTACATATGGACCTGACCTCCTGCGCTTTCGGCCTCACAGTCACAATTTCACTGCAGATTAAATAATGATCAGTGTCATCAAAGAATCCCCTGAATACACGTGTGTCTCTCACCGCCTTCATGAATTCCTGATCTGTTATTATATAGTCAATGACAGATCTGGATCCCCTGCCTTCCCAAGTATACTGGTGAATGTTCTTATGTTTAAAAAGGAGTTTATGATTACTAATCCCATACTGGCACAGAAATCCAAGAGTTGTTTCCCGTTCCTGTTGGCCTCTATATCCTCTCCAAATTTACCCATAACCTTTTCATACCCTTCTGTTCGATTTCCAATCCTGGCATTAAAATCACCCATGAGCAGAACACTATCCTTGTCCTTTACTCTAACAACTACATCACTGAGTGCCTCATAAAAACTATCCATCTTATCTTGATCTGTCCCTTCACAATGCGATTATACTGACACAATCCTAATTTTCTTACTAGACACTGTCAAATCTATCCACATCAGTCGTTCGTTTACATACCTTACTGCAATTACGCTGAGTTCCATTTCTTTCCTGATGTAAAGCCCTACACTCCATTGTGCTATTCCTGCTTTGACTCCTGACAGGTGGACCTTGTGTTCTCCCAGTTCCTCTTCTTTGTCACCCGTTACTCGAATGTCACTAACAGCTAAAACGTCCAGCCCCATCTTACTTGCAGCCTCTGCCAGCTCTACGTGCTTCCCTGGGTAGCCCCCATTGATATTAATAGCTCCCCATCTCATTACCATTTTTTTGCCAAGTCGTATCTTAGGAGTCCCTGGTTTGTCAGTTAGAGGTGGGATTCCGTCACCTCCAAAGAAATGTTTTCTTAATCTAAAATTAAGTTAGTACTGATTTCACAAGATCTGAAAGTGTAATCCAACGTCACTATTATCACTCAAGAAGATCCGCCTACCGAAAAATCACTATCTAACTGAAACGTCACCTACCGATACCACTGACTTTGCTAATCCTGATAAATCCCTTGACCCGTTCACTGTTCCTAAATATCATTCTCCTACTAAACATTCAAAACCATCTTAAATCCACCTACCTGACAGAGGTTCCCTACAGAGTGTAGTGTGCTAGCAACATTTGATCATTCAGTACAAATACAAGTACCTTTTGCAGAAAAACGCCAGAACATTTGCTTCTCCCGATTAAACAAGTAGAAAGTATGAAAATGTCCCAATATTGAGTTGCCACTTCGTTACTACAATCCACAACGTAATTTTAATAAAATCAACCCAACATATTAATATGTCAGCCCTCCTAGTTTGCAATTTATCTATACATAAAAAATATAGTACCACAGAAGAAGAGAACGATTGTAGTTTAACAATAAGTGACGTAACTGCACTTCCCCAAATATGAGTGTACCATTCCCCTTAGTGTGCATTCAAAAGACTCCTCTGACAACTTGAGAACAGGAATACATACATATGTGTACCAGTTATTGTGTCAGTATTTAATAATCAACATAGCAATAAGGACATAACTAACATGAGAAGCTGTGCAAGGATCGATTTAAGATGCATGAATGTAACAATTATTCAGTAGAGTACATTTCGAAATGTGTAAATTACCTTTCATTAACACAGACCAACTACAATGAAGTTCAAACATCAAGTGAAACAAGAAAGCACCATATTGTAAACTACATTTTACATCGAATAAACGGGAGATATTCTGTGAGGTTTTCAAAGTATTTATTCTTCTTGTATGTACAGAATCACTGTATTTTAAAATATTATTATGTATGGTTAGTGGGTTACAATAGTTGTTCCGCGAGTAGATGGACATCTGCACTAGAGGCTGCAATCTTCGGAATATTATTTCGAATTCAACTTACGAGAAAGAAAATGAATAACAATCGTAATCGTCAAATCGGCGAACTTGTATCACCCATTGTAATCCACGCAAATACTTCACCAACCTCAGAAACAAAAAATAGATTATATTTAAAAGACTGTACCTAAATGCAATGTAAGATTGTCACTAAAAGTAAATTCAAGGCGTTCAAACAATGGTCTCCTTAGAGCAGAGCTATAGTAAGTTCCACAAATTTTGTTTGTGTTATTGTACGCCTTACACTAGTAAATTTCATGTTTCCTTGTTTGACGCAGTGGAAACTACCAGGTGGTTATAGTTAAAGAGCAGCGACTCACAGAGGTGCAGTGTGGACTGGAACTATATTACGGCAGTGAAACTTGGTAGATATTCCATTGCGTTTACTTGGAACTGAGTTACGTCGGGAAAAGGTTAGTTCCAGTTTTGGTCAGCAGATGGAAATCTGGGACTGTGAATGCGACAAAGACTTATAAAAATGTTTCCATATTTCATGTAGCAGTGAACCCGTCAATGCTCCACAATTGCTAAATTAAATGACGGCCACTGGGACAGATCAACACACAAAGCTGTGGAGTGGGAAGGCTAATCCAGCAACAGCAACATCATTCACAGTTTGCATGATGACAATTTATTTGGACAAGTTCAACCAGCGAGTGCATGCACACAATTAAGAAAATTTCTTCGTGTATGAAATACGTGAGTGAAATGCTAATTACACAGGAAACAAATTTTAGCTAAGAAAAGTACGTCACGACACACTGTAAATCAGACGTTACTAGGAATTTCAGAAAATGTTAGATTTAAGAAAGCTAGTGGCTAGCGCTTACTGAACTACATATCAATAACAATCTATCTTTGCAAAGGAATTTGTATATTATTTGCGATTTTAGGAAAAATGTGCACCTGGCGCCTAGCAAATTCTATTAATAATCTTCCAATTAATAATTGTAATTAAGAAACATGCTACATCGCGCTCACTAAGGCTTTAATTGACATCAATTCAGGTTGCTAGGTATTTAGGATGAAAACAGGCCAAGTCGCTCATTAAATGATTAATTAAATATCAGCAGGTCAGTGGGAAGTAATCTACCAACTTAAACGCTGACAGCATCAGAGCAAAGACAGATGTGCTTCAGAAAGTAAGGTACAACAAAGTTGTTACTGTTTTACAGCTCCTGCCTCGAACAGTCAGCAGTCCGACAGGAGATGGCTCGGCGTTTTATAACACCGGCACGTCGGTGGGTCGGTCTCTGTGAAAGCAGCGCCAGACCCGTGGCCGACCAGGGCAGTGGAAACCCGCCCTAAGCTCTCGCCTGTTACCTGGGGAGATTTCACAAGGCCCTGGATGGGCTGAACTAAAACAGACTAAAATTCAAAATGAACGAATTGTTGCACACCAGGATGAACAACTGCAAAGGGGTAAAAGACAAATTCCAATTAAGGCAAGTGAGAGTGACTTTCCTACATTGGTCTCCTTAAACACTGTTTGGCTTTGAATTCAAGTAACAAGAAACTGGGAACTCAGCCACAAGTCTGGCAGTTACCTGAACATCAATATCTGCCCCTAAACTGAAGGTAGAAAAGTAGATTTACAACGGCACAGCGACCTGTCTAACAGTCACAACTATATAACATTTTGACAGTCACATGTTGTACTGCTTTGTATCACGATATCTCAAGCGCCGGCTCATTATGCCGGGAAAAATGATAGAATTCTTGTCCGTCAGTTCCACTTGAACTTAAAAGCAGTGCAAGACGTTGTATTTTGCTTTTAAACAAGAACTAATCTGACGAATCGTCGCACCAGATTGGGGAACTAGAGTTGGCCACACAGGATGCCGAAATGTCCTGGATCGAAGTTAGCACCTGGCAGTTGTCGCTCCAACCACCAGTGGTATCAGTACCCAGACACCATAAGCGGCAACCTGAAGGCAGCGGCCCTGCAAACAGCTCATGGTTCCTCTCCTTGTATCCACACATGCCACTTCTCGCAGCCACAACATGCTGCTGACTGCCTCTTCTCTTCACGGTTCGGCGCCCACTCTGTACCCATTGGCCTCACTCGTTGCCGACGTACCACTCACACCCTCTCTCGGACTTACCTCAAACCATCAGTCAGCCAGTTTTGCATGCAAGAATCGCAAAAAAGCCCACTAGCGATATATCGAATCGACCGCCACAGCTCATCCTTTCCCACCAAAATCTCAAGAAAGCCCGTCCGCCAATTCATCTCAAACAGAGAACAGAAAATTTAGCTCCCTCCCTTGACCTTGCGAAACGTCCCCGTAGAAAAATTGTACAAGACTGATTAAGCTGACACACAATATTTTTGGCGCAACGCAATCTGACTTCCAATAATCCCTACTAGAGAATGGCCCTGAATAAATTAATCTATACGTTTCAAAATTCACTTACCTCACAAAAATCTTCGTTACTCAAAGTACTGCAATACAGAGAGCGCCAATACTGCTAGCTAAATAAAAGGTTCAGACCACAGAAGGCACTAACTACTGATAGGTATAGTTAGAAAATGAAAGATTTTAATAGAGAACAAACAATGTGTTTACCTTATTAGTCATAATACATATAGCAGTTCATGACATCCATTCTTACAAATTTCAAAATTCCGTCATCTCTCTCCCCACATCTACCACTGCTGGCAGCTCACCTCCAACTGCGCAACGCTACGCGTTGTTAACATCCAGCTTCCCAACACTACAATGGCGAGTATTACAACAATGCCAGCCAGCCACTGACTGCACACAGCACAGCCAGTGATTTTTCATATAGAGCGCTATGTGGCGTTACCAATAAAAAAACCTAAACAGTCTACTTACACTTGGAGCCAAGTACTCTAGAAAACTTTCCTGTAGCAATGTTACGTTCCATTATGCTGACTGGATTAAGAACCTGGATAACCTCACAAGGTCCTACAAAGTGAGGTGACAATTTATCAGGAATTGCGCCGTACTCTGACCCCTTGGAGACTGTTTTTGTAAACGAAACCTTATCACTACCACACACATTAAACTTACTTTGCCCAAGATTGTAGTGGTGCGCCTGCCTCTTGGGCGTGATATTAATATTTCCTACCACTTATCTCCAGTCCTCCTGAATCAGGCTAGGTGTCACATTCTCAGGGAACACATCACTAACTCATCACAGATTGGACAATGGGGAGTTGACACGATGACCAAAAACCAAGGAAGCGGAGGTAGTTTTAAGGGCTACACGGTTGGCGGAATTAAACACCAAATTAAGACATGATACTGAATAGCTGCGCTTATAGAGTGAAGGGAATGGAAAATAATTAAGGACGTCTTCAGACTGCAGTTCAGTCCTTCCATAAATGAAGGTTGTGGACAGTTCGGTACAGTTGTGGAGTGAATTATCACATTATCGAAGCTAAGTCTTTTAAACCCTTGTGAGAGGAAGGGAGAAGTGTTCTCACTGACAATGGTATCGGGAGGGCCAAATGTGGAATATATCTCCGACAACTGACGAATAAGTAATCCAGCTGTCAGCAGCCTACTACTGTGTACGAACCAGACAAATCTGGAGGTGTCATCAGTCACGACCAGGCAATACTGACTGGCACTACTAATACGTGGCTGGCGGCCGACATAGTCAACAAAGAGTTTATCAGTGGGAGAGTGTTCTCTTCAAGATTGTAAAAATCCCCTGACATTATTAAAATTGTGTTCAGGAATTTTACAGTTAAGGCACTCACATCTCTAAACATAACATACAAAGCTGGCCAAGTAAGAAATTACCTAATCTTGCTAATGATTCTACCGACTCCTAAATGTCCTCATACCACAGACTTTCCGGGCAGCATTCTGAAAAATCACTTTTGTTAAAAATTACGACAGGGCTATTGATTAACAAGGGCTGTTCAGCACTCATTTCTGCAGCTGTGTTGCTACGACTTTTAATCGTAGAATTCATCGCCAGTTTTTTTTTTTTAATTTGTTCTTGAAGCACCGTTCATTATTTGTTGTTTCTAGTATTGTAACAATTCATATTCGACGACAGATTTATTTTTTGACCTGTTTCCTTATTTAATATTTCACAATTTGTCAAGGAGTACGAAGACGGATGTGTTAGAGTGTCTGTGCAGCATAACCGGGGTAGCTGAGAGAGCTTCACTCAAAAGTAACAGCTAAATCGCCAGATTTGGAAACTATAGGAGGCCAATAGTGACTGCTAGACTTGATTTAGTGCGTAGAGCTTTGCGTGACTGGTAATAAAAAATGGTAAAACTGAAATGATTTATTTAACTAAATAAAATAACTTGCACGTTTTTATAATATCGTGAACCACGTTAAAATATCACGCTATCAACGAAAGGGAAATGTTGAAAAACACCAGTGGGAATAAGTTCTCGAGGGTGGAGAGTGGTAGAGTGCAGGAAAAGACCCTATAGAAGAGCAATTTGTCAGAAAAAAGGCGGAAGGCTAGCGGACCAAACACGGAGTTACGGGAACAGTCAGTGAGGCACCAATGCACTGGAGGTACAGAAGATGGCCAAACACACATAAAATTTCGGGGGTGCAGCCGCAAGAATTCTCCTCCTGCTTCTAATATTTCGGCTGTATAACGTTGAGCGACCTTCAGAGTTCAGTTCCACTTGAACTTAAAAGCAGTGCAAGACGTTGTATTTTGCTTTTAAACAAGAACTAATCTGACGAATCGTCGCACCAGATTGGGGAACTAGAGTTGGCCACACAGGATGCCGAAATGTCCTGGATCGAAGTTAGCACCTGGCAGTTGTCGCTCCAACCACCAGTGGTATCAGTACCCAGACACCATAAGCGGCAACCTGAAGGCAGCGGCCCTGCAAACAGCTCATGGTTCCTCTCCTTGTATCCACACATGCCACTTCTCGCAGCCACAACATGCTGCTGACTGCCTCTTCTCTTCACGGTTCGGCGCCCACTCTGTACCCATTGGCCTCACTCGTTGCCGACGTACCACTCACACCCTCTCTCGGACTTACCTCAAACCATCAGTCAGCCAGTTTTGCATGCAAGAATCGCAAAAAAGCCCACTAGCGATATATCGAATCGACCGCCACAGCTCATCCTTTCCCACCAAAATCTCAAGAAAGCCCGTCCGCCAATTCATCTCAAACAGAGAACAGAAAATTTAGCTCCCTCCCTTGACCTTGCGAAACGTCCCCGTAGAAAAATTGTACAAGACTGATTAAGCTGACACACAATATTTTTGGCGCAACGCAATCTGACTTCCAATAATCCCTACTAGAGAATGGCCCTGAATAAATTAATCTATACGTTTCAAAATTCACTTACCTCACAAAAATCTTCGTTACTCAAAGTACTGCAATACAGAGAGCGCCAATACTGCTAGCTAAATAAAAGGTTCAGACCACAGAAGGCACTAACTACTGATAGGTATAGTTAGAAAATGAAAGATTTTAATAGAGAACAAACAATGTGTTTACCTTATTAGTCATAATACATATAGCAGTTCATGACATCCATTCTTACAAATTTCAAAATTCCGTCATCTCTCTCCCCACATCTACCACTGCTGGCAGCTCACCTCCAACTGCGCAACGCTACGCGTTGTTAACATCCAGCTTCCCAACACTACAATGGCGAGTATTACAACAATGCCAGCCAGCCACTGACTGCACACAGCACAGCCAGTGATTTTTCATATAGAGCGCTATGTGGCGTTACCAATAAAAAAACCTAAACAGTCTACTTACACTTGGAGCCAAGTACTCTAGAAAACTTTCCTGTAGCAATGTTACGTTCCATTATGCTGACTGGATTAAGAACCTGGATAACCTCACAAGGTCCTACAAAGTGAGGTGACAATTTATCAGGAATTGCGCCGTACTCTGACCCCTTGGAGACTGTTTTTGTAAACGAAACCTTATCACTACCACACACATTAAACTTACTTTGCCCAAGATTGTAGTGGTGCGCCTGCCTCTTGGGCGTGATATTAATATTTCCTACCACTTATCTCCAGTCCTCCTGAATCAGGCTAGGTGTCACATTCTCAGGGAACACATCACTAACTCATCACAGATTGGACAATGGGGAGTTGACACGATGACCAAAAACCAAGGAAGCGGAGGTAGTTTTAAGGGCTACACGGTTGGCGGAATTAAACACCAAATTAAGACATGATACTGAATAGCTGCGCTTATAGAGTGAAGGGAATGGAAAATAATTAAGGACGTCTTCAGACTGCAGTTCAGTCCTTCCATAAATGAAGGTTGTGGACAGTTCGGTACAGTTGTGGAGTGAATTATCACATTATCGAAGCTAAGTCTTTTAAACCCTTGTGAGAGGAAGGGAGAAGTGTTCTCACTGACAATGGTATCGGGAGGGCCAAATGTGGAATATATCTCCGACAACTGACGAATAAGTAATCCAGCTGTCAGCAGCCTACTACTGTGTACGAACCAGACAAATCTGGAGGTGTCATCAGTCACGACCAGGCAATACTGACTGGCACTACTAATACGTGGCTGGCGGCCGACATAGTCAACAAAGAGTTTATCAGTGGGAGAGTGTTCTCTTCAAGATTGTAAAAATCCCCTGACATTATTAAAATTGTGTTCAGGAATTTTACAGTTAAGGCACTCACATCTCTAAACATAACATACAAAGCTGGCCAAGTAAGAAATTACCTAATCTTGCTAATGATTCTACCGACTCCTAAATGTCCTCATACCACAGACTTTCCGGGCAGCATTCTGAAAAATCACTTTTGTTAAAAATTACGACAGGGCTATTGATTAACAAGGGCTGTTCAGCACTCATTTCTGCAGCTGTGTTGCTACGACTTTTAATCGTAGAATTCATCGCCAGTTTTTTTTTTTTAATTTGTTCTTGAAGCACCGTTCATTATTTGTTGTTTCTAGTATTGTAACAATTCATATTCGACGACAGATTTATTTTTTGACCTGTTTCCTTATTTAATATTTCACAATTTGTCAAGGAGTACGAAGACGGATGTGTTAGAGTGTCTGTGCAGCATAACCGGGGTAGCTGAGAGAGCTTCACTCAAAAGTAACAGCTAAATCGCCAGATTTGGAAACTATAGGAGGCCAATAGTGACTGCTAGACTTGATTTAGTGCGTAGAGCTTTGCGTGACTGGTAATAAAAAATGGTAAAACTGAAATGATTTATTTAACTAAATAAAATAACTTGCACGTTTTTATAATATCGTGAACCACGTTAAAATATCACGCTATCAACGAAAGGGAAATGTTGAAAAACACCAGTGGGAATAAGTTCTCGAGGGTGGAGAGTGGTAGAGTGCAGGAAAAGACCCTATAGAAGAGCAATTTGTCAGAAAAAAGGCGGAAGGCTAGCGGACCAAACACGGAGTTACGGGAACAGTCAGTGAGGCACCAATGCACTGGAGGTACAGAAGATGGCCAAACACACATAAAATTTCGGGGGTGCAGCCGCAAGAATTCTCCTCCTGCTTCTAATATTTCGGCTGTATAACGTTGAGCGACCTTCAGAGTTCAGTTCCACTTGAACTTAAAAGCAGTGCAAGACGTTGTATTTTGCTTTTAAACAAGAACTAATCTGACGAATCGTCGCACCAGATTGGGGAACTAGAGTTGGCCACACAGGATGCCGAAATGTCCTGGATCGAAGTTAGCACCTGGCAGTTGTCGCTCCAACCACCAGTGGTATCAGTACCCAGACACCATAAGCGGCAACCTGAAGGCAGCGGCCCTGCAAACAGCTCATGGTTCCTCTCCTTGTATCCACACATGCCACTTCTCGCAGCCACAACATGCTGCTGACTGCCTCTTCTCTTCACGGTTCGGCGCCCACTCTGTACCCATTGGCCTCACTCGTTGCCGACGTACCACTCACACCCTCTCTCGGACTTACCTCAAACCATCAGTCAGCCAGTTTTGCATGCAAGAATCGCAAAAAAGCCCACTAGCGATATATCGAATCGACCGCCACAGCTCATCCTTTCCCACCAAAATCTCAAGAAAGCCCGTCCGCCAATTCATCTCAAACAGAGAACAGAAAATTTAGCTCCCTCCCTTGACCTTGCGAAACGTCCCCGTAGAAAAATTGTACAAGACTGATTAAGCTGACACACAATATTTTTGGCGCAACGCAATCTGACTTCCAATAATCCCTACTAGAGAATGGCCCTGAATAAATTAATCTATACGTTTCAAAATTCACTTACCTCACAAAAATCTTCGTTACTCAAAGTACTGCAATACAGAGAGCGCCAATACTGCTAGCTAAATAAAAGGTTCAGACCACAGAAGGCACTAACTACTGATAGGTATAGTTAGAAAATGAAAGATTTTAATAGAGAACAAACAATGTGTTTACCTTATTAGTCATAATACATATAGCAGTTCATGACATCCATTCTTACAAATTTCAAAATTCCGTCATCTCTCTCCCCACATCTACCACTGCTGGCAGCTCACCTCCAACTGCGCAACGCTACGCGTTGTTAACATCCAGCTTCCCAACACTACAATGGCGAGTATTACAACAATGCCAGCCAGCCACTGACTGCACACAGCACAGCCAGTGATTTTTCATATAGAGCGCTATGTGGCGTTACCAATAAAAAAACCTAAACAGTCTACTTACACTTGGAGCCAAGTACTCTAGAAAACTTTCCTGTAGCAATGTTACGTTCCATTATGCTGACTGGATTAAGAACCTGGATAACCTCACAAGGTCCTACAAAGTGAGGTGACAATTTATCAGGAATTGCGCCGTACTCTGACCCCTTGGAGACTGTTTTTGTAAACGAAACCTTATCACTACCACACACATTAAACTTACTTTGCCCAAGATTGTAGTGGTGCGCCTGCCTCTTGGGCGTGATATTAATATTTCCTACCACTTATCTCCAGTCCTCCTGAATCAGGCTAGGTGTCACATTCTCAGGGAACACATCACTAACTCATCACAGATTGGACAATGGGGAGTTGACACGATGACCAAAAACCAAGGAAGCGGAGGTAGTTTTAAGGGCTACACGGTTGGCGGAATTAAACACCAAATTAAGACATGATACTGAATAGTTGCGCTTATAGAGTGAAGGGAATGGAAAATAATTAAGGACGTCTTCAGACTGCAGTTCAGTCCTTCCATAAATGAAGGTTGTGGACAGTTCGGTACAGTTGTGGAGTGAATTATCACATTATCGAAGCTAAGTCTTTTAAACCCTTGTGAGAGGAAGGGAGAAGTGTTCTCACTGACAATGGTATCGGGAGGGCCAAATGTGGAATATATCTCCGACAACTGACGAATAAGTAATCCAGCTGTCAGCAGCCTACTACTGTGTACGAACCAGACAAATCTGGAGGTGTCATCAGTCACGACCAGGCAATACTGACTGGCACTACTAATACGTGGCAGGCGGCCGACATAGTCAACAAAGAGTTTATCAGTGGGAGAGTGTTCTCTTCAAGATTGTAAAAATCCCCTGACATTATTAAAATTGTGTTCAGGAATTTTACAGTTAAGGCACTCACATCTCTAAACATAACATACAAAGCTGGCCAAGTAAGAAATTACCTAATCTTGCTAATGATTCTACCGACTCCTAAATGTCCTCATACCACAGACTTTCCGGGCAGCATTCTGAAAAATCACTTTTGTTAAAAATTACGACAGGGCTATTGATTAACAAGGGCTGTTCAGCACTCATTTCTGCAGCTGTGTTGCTACGACTTTTAATCGTAGAATTCATCGCCAGTTTTTTTTTTTAATTTGTTCTTGAAGCACCGTTCATTATTTGTTGTTTCTAGTATTGTAACAATTCATATTCGACGACAGATTTATTTTTTGACCTGTTTCCTTATTTAATATTTCACAATTTGTCAAGGAGTACGAAGACGGATGTGTTAGAGTGTCTGTGCAGCATAACCGGGGTAGCTGAGAGAGCTTCACTCAAAAGTAACAGCTAAATCGCCAGATTTGGAAACTATAGGAGGCCAATAGTGACTGCTAGACTTGATTTAGTGCGTAGAGCTTTGCGTGACTGGTAATAAAAAATGGTAAAACTGAAATGATTTATTTAACTAAATAAAATAACTTGCACGTTTTTATAATATCGTGAACCACGTTAAAATATCACGCTATCAACGAAAGGGAAATGTTGAAAAACACCAGTGGGAATAAGTTCTCGAGGGTGGAGAGTGGTAGAGTGCAGGAAAAGACCCTATAGAAGAGCAATTTGTCAGAAAAAAGGCGGAAGGCTAGCGGACCAAACACGGAGTTACGGGAACAGTCAGTGAGGCACCAATGCACTGGAGGTACAGAAGATGGCCAAACACACATAAAATTTCGGGGGTGCAGCCGCAAGAATTCTCCTCCTGCTTCTAATATTTCGGCTGTATAACGTTGAGCGACCTTCAGAGTGAGCCGCAAGACTGCCACTCCACTGCTCGCTGCGTCCCTTTATACTCGTGAAACGCGCAAATGCTCTTGTGGCCACAGATGCAAATGCGCCAGAGACGTTGTTTGGCGGCAGAGGTGTACACAATGCACGAGTTACATCTATGACACCGTAGTCGATCTGTGTTGGCAGGTCGATATATCGTCAATATATCTATTCGTGTACTTCAAAGTAAGTAACAGGATATATTGGCTTTCTTAACAGTTCCACCAGTAAGCATTTATTTCAGTCAGTAAAATTATTATTCATCTTAATTCGTTCTGTAAACTTCCCTATTAGGTTAGCTGATAGCGCGGAATAGGCGGGCGGCGGCATAAGGGGCCTTGTCACGGTTCGCGCTGGGTGTTGTGTTCTGTCCTAAGGTTAGTTAGGTTTAAGTAGTTCTAAGTTCTAGGGGACTGATGACCGCCAACACCGATTGGTAAAAGAGTATGTTTCTCGAGTATAAAACGTCGTCAACGTCTGATTACTGTTTTAAATGAGTTAATACTTGTCTTATTGAACATACTCTTTAATTTAAGAATATTCTTCTTAATGAGTAAGTGGTCCCGACAGTCGGCATACCAGTTACTTTGGAATAAGGCTGGGCATCTCGGACATATTCTGAGTCGTGGTCACCTTTGTGCTCATACGGCAAAGACTACCAATTCCACCGGTTAGTCCCTCAGCCGTTAGGGGTAAAACCCAATGGGACTCGGGGCAAGTGAGGCTAGCAACGTGCTGCACTGGTACTTTAAATATGATGCTGGCAGCAATCAGAACAAAATGCCTCGGACCTTTGGAGGAGACGGAGTCCCACCTCTAACTGACAAACCAGGGACTCCTAAGATACGACTTGGCAAACAAATGGTAATGAGATGGGGAGCTATTAATAGCAATGGGGGCTACTCTGTGAAGAAGGTAGATCTGGCAGAGGCTGCAAGTCAGATGGGGCTGGACGTTTTAGCTGTTAGTGACATTCGGGTAATGGGTGAGAAAGAAGAGGAAGTGGGAGAATACAAGGTCTACCTGTCAGGAGTCAAAGCAGGAATAGCACAATGGGTGTAGGACTGTACATCAGGAAAGAAATGGAACCCAGCCTAGTTGCAATCAGGTATGTAAACGAACGACTGGTGTGGATAGATTTGACAGTATGTAGCAAGGAAATTAGGATTGTGTCAGTGTATTCGCATTGTGAAGCGACAGATCAAGATAAGGTGGATAGCTTTTATGAGGCACCCAGTGATGTAGTTGTTAGAGTAAAGGACAAGGACAGTGTTCTGCTCATGGGTGATTTTAACGCCAGGATTGGAAATTGAACAGAAGGGTATGAAAAGGTTATGGGTAAATTTGGAGAGGATATAGAGGCCAACAGGAACGGGAAACAACTCTTGGATTTCTGTGCCAGTATGGGATTAGTAATCATAAACTCCTTTTTTAAACATAAGAACATTCACCAGTATACTTGGGAAGGCAGAGGAACCAGATCTGTCATTGACTATATAATAACAGATAAGGAATTCAGCAAGGCGGTGAGAGACACACGTGTATTCAGGGGATTCTTTGATGACACTGATCATTATTTAATCTGCAGTGAAATTGTGATTGTGAGGCCGAAAGTGCAGGAGGTCAGGTCCATATGTAGGAGGATAAGAGTGGAGAAACTTCAAGTTAAGGAAATCAGGCACAAGTACATAACAGCGATCTCAGAAAGGTACCAGTTAGTTGAATGTAGTCAATTACAGTCATTGGAAAAGGAATGGACAAGGTACAGGGACACAGTACTAGAAGTGGCTAAAGAATGTCTTGGAACAGTAGTGTGTAAAAGTACGATGAAGCAAATAGCTTGGTGGAATGACACAGTCAAGGCAGCCTGTAAACGGAAAAAAAGGAGTATCAAAAATGGCTACATACTAGAACTCCGGTATACAGAGAAAGTTATGTTGAATAAAGAAACAACGCCAAACAGATAATTGCAGCATCCAAGAAGATATCTTGGGAAGAATTTGGGAACAGGTTGGAGACTGTTGGTCAAGCTGCTGGAAAACCATTCTGGAGTGTAATTAGCAGTCTTCGAATGGGAAGTAAGAAGGAAATGACAAGTATTTTGGACAGGTCAGGAAAACTGATGGTGAAACCTGTGGATGCCTTGGGCAGATGGAGGGAATATTTTGAAGAGTTGCTCAATGTAGGTGAAAATACGATCAGTAATGTTTCAGATATCGAGGTAGAATGGAATAGGAATGAGGCTGGAAATAGGATCACATTTGAGGAAGCGGAGAAAATGGTCAATAGATTGCAGTGCAATAAAGCAGCTGGGGTGGATGAAATTAAGTCGAAATTCATCAAATACAGTGGAAAGTCAGGTTTTAAATTGCTACACAGGATAATTGAAATGGTCTGGGGGTCGAGATAGGTTCCATCAGACTGGACAAAAGCAGTAATCACACCAATCTTTAAACATGGAAACAGAAAAGATTGTAACAACTACAGAGGTATCTCTTTAATCAGCGTTGTGGGTAAAATCTTCGCAGGTATTGTTGAAAGGAAAGTGCGAGTATTAGTTGAGGACCAGTTGGATGAAAATCAGTGTGGGTTTAGGCCTCTTCGAGGTTGTCAGGACCAGATCTTTAGCTTACGGCAAATAATGGAGAAGTGTTATGAGTGGAACAGGGAATTGTATCTATGCTTTATAAATCTTGAAAAGGCATATGACCAGGTTCCTAGGAGGACGTTATTGTCTGCTCTACGAGATTATGGAATAGGAGGCAAACATTTGCAAGCAATTAAAGGTCTTTACATCTATAGTCAGGCAGCAGTTAGTGTTGACGGTAAATTGAGTTTATGGTTCAGAGTTGTGTCAGGGGTAAGATAAGGCTGCAACCTGTCTCCACTATTGTTCATATTATTTATGGATCATATGTTGAAAACAATAAACTGGCTGGATGAGATTAAGATAAGTGAACACAAAATAAGCAGTCTTGCATTTGCAGATGACTTAGTTGTGATGGCAGGCAGATTCGGTTGAAAGTTTGCAGAGTAATATTTCAGTGCTAGATCAGAAATGTAAGGACTACAGTATGAAGATTAGCATCTCCAAAACGAAAGTAATATCAGTGGGAAAGAAATACAAACGGATTGAGTGTCAAATAGGAGGAACAAAGTTAGAACAGGTGGACGGTTTCAAGTACTTAGGATGTATATTCTCACAGGATGGCAACATAGTGAAAGAACTGGAAGCGAGGTGTAGCAAAGCTAATGCAGTGAGCGCTCAGCTACGATCTACTCTCTTCTGCAAGAAGGAAGGTAGTACCAAGTCTAAGTTATCTGTGCACCGTTCAATCTTTCGACCAACTTTGTTGTATGGGAGCCAAAGCTGGGTGGATTCAGGTTACCTTATCAACAAGGTTGAGGTTACAGATATGAAATTAGCTAGGATGATTGCAGGTACCAGTAGATGGGAACAATGGCAGGAGGGTGTCCACAATGAGGAAATCAAAGAAAACCTGGGAATGAACTCTATAGATGTAGCAGTCCGGGCGAACAGGCTTAGATGGTGGGGTCATGTTACACGCTTGGGAGAAGCAAGGTTACCCAAGAGACTCATGGGTTCAGCAGTAGAGGGTAGGAGGAGACGGGGCAGAACAAGGAGAAGGTACTTGTATTCGGTTAAGAATCATTTTCAAGTAATAGGCTTAACATCAGAAGAGGCACCAACGTTAGCACTGAACAGAGGATCATGGATGAATGCTCTACACTGAACGCTGAAAAGTCTTATCAGTCTTAAATGATGATGTTGATGATGATATGATATCCCAGCACTTTCAATTTTTAATTACCTATTACTTGAGAAATTTTACATGCAATGTATGTGGTACTTTAGAGCATAATATTGGACTAAGATAGTCAATAAATAATAACAAGAAACGTGTTGTAACAATTATCGCTCCATTCGTGTAACACAGTAAGAGATTCTCGGTGTACACATTCACAGTGCTACCGTTAATTTCCTACCCGTTATTCCCCTGTCCGATTATCTTTCTTTCCTGATCTGAATATTAGCTTATGTGGTACTCGATAGTCGCTAGATTATTAATTCGGAGTGTGTGAAACAGGATAAATTAAATTAATGACACCAAAGTATCTGATAAAATAATACACTCCAGGAAATGGAAAAAAGAACAAATTGACATCGGTGTGTCAGACCCTCCTTACTTGCTCCGGACACTGCGAGAGGGCTGTACAAGCAATGATCACACGCACGGCACAGCGGACACACCAGGAACCGCGGTGTTGGACGTCGAATGGCGCTACCTGCGCAGCATTTGTGCACCGCCGCCGTCAGTGTCAGCCAGTTTGCCGTGGCATACGGAGCTCCATCGCAGTCTTTAACACTGGTAGCATGCCGCGACAGCGTGGACGTGAACCGTATGTGCAGTTGACCGACTTTGGGCGAGGGCGTATAGTGGGCATGCGGGAGGCCGGGTGGACGTACCGCCGAATTGCTCAACACGTGGGGCGTGAGGTCTCCAAAGTACATCGATGTCGTCGCCAGTGGTCGGCGGAAAGTGCACGTGCCCGTCGACCTGGGACCGGACCGCAGCGACGCACGGATGCACGCCAAGACCGTAGGATCCTACGCAGTGCCGTAGGGGACCGCACCGCCACTTCCCAGCAAATTAGGGACACTGTTGCTCCTGGGGTATCGGCGAGGACCATTCGCAACCGTCTCCATGAAGCTGGGCTACGGTCCCGCACACCGTTAGGCCGTCTTCCGCTCACGACCCAACATAGTGCAGCCCGCCTCCAGTGGTGTCGCGACAGGCGTGAATGGAGGGACGAATGGAGACGTGTCGTCTTCAGCGATGAAAGTCGCTTCTGCCTTGGTGCCAATGATGGTCGTATGCGTGTTTGGCGCCGTGCAGGTGAGTGCCACAATCAGGACTGCATACGACCGAGGCACACAGGGCCAACACCTGGCATCATGGTGTGGGGAGCGATCTCCTACACGGGCCGTACACCTCTGGTGATCGTCGAGGAGACACTGAATAGTGCACGGTACATCCAAACCGTCATCGAACCCATCGTTCTACCATTCCTAGACCGGCAAGGGAACTTGCTGTTCCAACAGGACAATGCACGTCCGCATGTATCCCGTGCCACCCAACGTGCTCTAGAAGGTGTAAGTCAACTACCCTGGCCAGCAAGATCCCCGGATCTGTCCCCCATTGAGCATGTTTGGGACTGGATGAAGCGTCGTCTCACGCGGTCTGCACGTCCAGCACGAACGCTGGTCCAACTGAGGCGCTAGGTGGAAATGGCATGGCAAGCCGTTCCACAGGACTACATCCAGCATCTCTACGATCGTTTCCATGGGAGAATAGCAGCCTGCATTGCTGCGAAAGGTGGATATACACTGTACTAGTGCCGACATTGTGCATGCTCTGTTGCCTGTGTCTATGTGCCTGTGGTTCTGTCAGTGTGATCATGTGATGTATCTGACCCCAGGAATGTGTCAATAAAGTTTCCCCTTCGTGGGACAATGAATTCACGGTGTTCTTATTTCAATTTCCAGGAGTGTAGATACTGAAGTTCGCGAACAAAAATATTATATAGCACAAAAGACATGTTATCGATTGGCGTTTACCCTTCCGTATTTATTCCACAGTCCTTGAAACGGCTATTAACGTGACAGCCACCTTAAAGAAAATTACATTCTTCCTACGCCATGTCATCTTCAGACTACTTAGTTTTTCATTCGGTAGCCATTATCTTTCTTCTTTCTTTACTACCGTACAGTTGAATGATACCCGAAAATGTTGTGCGTCATTTCTCACAGTTGATACCTACGTGTCTATCACTCCGCAGTTTTTATGGCGTATTACAACGGTCGTAGCTGCCGAGGAGGGCAGGATAAGCACCCCAAGCCTGCCAACAGAACGGACCTATCTGTTCTCGGTAAACACACTAGTGCTTTCTTAAATAATTGTATTCACTAACAAATAATCACCACGCATGTAATTTGTAATTTAATACGCAACAAACAGACGTACACGAATATCCAATAAAATGAAAGGATCTTGACCATGAAGGCGACATGTAACAAACGGCAAACTGACTGAAGTGTAGTGTATGCTTTTACATGCAGATGATTAGCTTTTCACATCAAACCCACGACACAGTTGGGAAAACGTAGGGTATAATTCATTTTCGTTAAAATGAACTACATCGTAAAGGAATTGTGTAGTCTCCATCAAATCCGTGTAGGCCATAACAACTACAAAAACAACGCTGTCAGTCTGGGAGCTTTGCACACTAAGTCCACTCAAAAATGATGGCTGCAAAGTCTGAAGATTAAGTCTACCTGATGTCGTGACGGTTCTCTGCCGAACGGAAACAGGACTGTTAGCTTTACTCAGACATTTTCGCTTCAATGATGTCTTGTCATGGACTATGAAGTCCACTGACGCTAAAGCATTTGTCTTCAAAATGCGCGCCGCAGCTCCCTGGTGTGCCATGAACGAACGCCAGGGGCGCCGTAGTATTTTCACAGTGGAAAAGAAGGCAGTTGTTGGCAGTTTCATTTCTGGTATCAACCTATGTGATTTGAACGGAATTCTGCTTTAGATTTTAGTCAGACTGCATAGTTGAACAATCGCGTGTTACACTTAGCAGCATCGATGATTGTTTGCCTCTTCAACGAGCTTTTACTATTTTGCGACGTCTTACAAAATTGATAAGGGTGATAAGCTATGGAAAAGTTCTTACATTTGTCACGTGGAATTAAAAAAATGAGAAGATTTTGAGGACAACAAAGAAAGTGGTAATGAAGATATAGAACAAAAGCGTAGGAAATGCGATGGTAAGTACTTAGACGGTGGTTTCAAGCCCGCTGTTGTCTACAGTGGGAAACGTCTACAGTGTGTTTTGTGTTTCAAATTTCTTTCTGTTGAATGAATGCTACCAAGAAAATTAAGGCGTCATTTAGAAAGTGCTCATAAGAACGTCGTGGTCAGACCAAGAGAATATGTTTCTAGAACACGTTATTACATTTCCACTTAGTGGGGTTTTGAATAGAGAATCGCCACTCGTAAAATAAAATGCTGAAAGATAGCAGTAAACGAATCAATGGCAGGGAATACAAAATTAACTGTTTCAAACTGAAAAAGTCGCTACCTATCTTGTCCTTTATCCCTAAACTATTACAAGAAATACATTCAAAAATTTGTTTCAAAGCAGATTAATATTTCGAATATGTCTTTTCGTATCAAAGTGAATACAAAGGCCAATAAAGGAAGACTGGAGTTTTGCTAAAAGTAAAGTTCAAAGAAATTAAAATCGTAAAGAGAACGAATAATATTCTTCATATAATCACTTGCAACGAAAAGAATGGTAATTATCCTTTATTTAGACAGGGAAAGCAAGTTTACATTTTATTGAAAAGTTATTAATTATAAATGTAACGTTATTTCTTCTAATTCTGAAAAGTAGAAAGTGACTAAATAGATTATTACGATAAAATTACAATAGGTTTAAGGATACTATTGTTGCAAGGAGCTAATTATAGGGGTTAACGTTGATTGACAACGAAAGACAAACAATACTACATTATATCTTTGCCTTGTGAACGTATTCTCTTATTTACGTAAAAATTTATAACTTTTACACTGATTGCTTGTACATACGATTATTCGTTGATGGTTTAAAAGACGAGCAACTACAAGAGGCAACGGATCTATATGTCATATTCATCACTTACTCATCGAAGCAGTCGTTTCCGGTAGCTACGTTGTGGAGAAAGTGTTTGGTTGTGTTGTCAGAGTACACAGAGAACGCTTCGCTATATGTTGTTGTTACTGGTATAGTAAATAAACCATTTCTATTCCCCGCGGACTTTCGCATCTCGTGTTCTTCAGGTGACTGACACTAGCTTTGGTGGTAGTTTATTTTTCCAGCGTGGTGGATCCTGATACTCAGATAAGGTGTTGTAATAAACATTCAGATACTTACCACTGTCTCCCTTATACCACGAGAAGGGTCATTGTGCCCATGCTCTTGTACACAGTGATTCGTAGGCAGCTGCAGTTTAAGTTGTAGCCTGAGGAGTTGAATATCAAACCTTACGTGACGTACAGTCGTTTATTCCAAGTCACACTGACTACGTCGTTGAATGTAGCAACGTCCTGTTCGTACAACGTATTGTAGTATTACGAGAGTGACCAACATTATCCAACATTGCCTTTCACCTATGTATTGGAGTATTGTTAAAGCCTGTTCGTATCGTACAATATATCTCCTGCGAGTTAGTGGTATACGAAGGGTGGCACAGTACTCTGTCGGATTAGCATTTCGTTCGGTACTGATTCTGTACGCCTCGTCAAGACTATTTAAAGGACTGTCACCTTGAAACAAACGATCTTCCTCTGCTACGTCACCATCAGATAGATTTTCTTCTGATATATCATTAATGTATTATCTCTCTTTACCAACTTACCCCATATAGGACATTTTTATCGTTCAGTATTCGCCGTTCTTCTGCATTATTTCATGCGATAGCAGGAGCCATGAAGGATGAAGTAAGAACACAACCATTCCTGCTGAATCACATGTTCTCCTTGTGCTCCCTTAACATGTTAGTATTATCCTAAAAATAGTGTGGAATGACAACCGATGTAGGTGTAACACGAAATTTAATACGAATAAAGTAATGTACTCGTTTTATAGGGAATGTAGTAAGTGCACATCAGTGTCTAACTAGATTAGTCCTTATTTTCTTGACGCCACTGACTTCAAATTACTTGTATCTTTGTTTCAGTAGCCTTTCTGACAAAAATATTATAATTATAATGTCAGCAGAAATTACTGTGAAGGACAGAAATTCTTGATCGTAACAAAAAAAAGAAAAGACTTTATCGTATACTCCATCTGTGTTTCAAGTCTTCTTCGTTCACGTAATTTTCTCTCTTTGGATATTAACTGACACACTTTGGTTGCGATGCACTTGTTAGCCTTCCGAAAATTGTAGTAAAGGTTAGTCACCGGGTTTTAACTAAACTAATCGCGTATAACTGAAGAAGTCAGCTGAATCGTTTCATGAATGTGTAGAGCATTTGGCTTCTTAACATTCGGGCAGTGTTAAGTCCGTTTGATGTATCACTCTGTCAATACACGAAGCTTCTGGAAAGGAGAGGAGCAAACTCCGTTTTCTTCATTCATCTTTGAACTTCCCAATTATTCTCATTTTCTCCGTATGTGCTTGTGTGTGTGTGAACGCATGCATGAGTATTTTGCAGATACATCCAGAGTGGCCATAGTGCGAAGAACTGTGTGTTTGCATTGTCAACACATGTTTGTAGGAGGAGAACGTTGAATCTAGTGAGTTTGTGTAGTGAGTGAGGTCAGGAGACTACAGGAGGGTGGTTGGTTATCCACACCTGCATTAACGGTGACTTTTTCCGCGTGTCCAGGACGCGTTGGACTGACTGAACAGCTACAAGTGGCTTAAATTTTTTGACCGCTCCCATCCTGAGTTCCCAATTTCGGATCTGTGTATCCAATCGTTCCATGATGGTCATTTTACAGTGCAAAATTACTATCTGTTCATGAAGACAATTTCTTTATGTTGCTGAAGTTTTTTCCACGCATTTGTGTACTGACACTGAAAATTCGTTCACTAACACTGTCGACTGCCCTCTGGTCACTGGAATAAGAATAGATTCCAGTGCAACTATTGTTCCTTTTCTGGTTGAGCATACACACAAGTGGACTAAGTGCTTCATGTCTTGTCCTTAACATATCTCACCATTTTCAAAAGCCAGGTTGTGATAGCTTATGTGTTCATATATGTTTTGTCAATTTATTTCATTTGCATTTTTATTTACAGATCAACTTATGAAAAGTTTAACTGTAGAGCCCAAGTGAGCGTCGAGTATCTCCTTTATTTTCATCATGGCAGCAACACCAGCAACCGTTACGTAATTGTCTCTAATGAAAATAATGAAGTACGCACCTGCCCAGGTAGTGAAGGCAGCACATAGGTATATGAATACGTCTTAAAAAATTGTGAAAACAGGACTTCTGAAGAAGGCTATATTATTATAACAGAAACCATGGTCAAGTTTTAGAATAGATAATAAATTCATACTTTGACATAATAAATTCATACTTTGATTTCTGAATCTCACGCTTAAGGAGTACCCAAAGTTGCTCCTCCACGGTCCCTACTCCATTGCATTAAATGATCAGAAGTATAGATGGTCGCCCAACGCCTAATAGCTCTGAAATTGAGACAGGGAGTAAACGAGTGCGAAGCTGTTTAGTGTATTTGCAAACTACCTGTCGTCTGCATATCAGCCTTCCCTTCTCTCACATGGCTGTTGTGAAGAATACCTTTTTCATCCTAATTATCCCTTGCACGTAATAAAAATACAACTTTTATTTATGATAATTGCTCTGACGCGTATTAATTTTGATGGTCACGTTCAGCAGTTAATGTGACAGTTAATACAAGCCTAGGTGATCCTAGAGGTCTGGATATTCTCCGAAGGCAACGGCGATTCAGAAGCGGATTCCAAAAAATGAATTTCATTGAAATGTATAACCAAAATTTCTTTAAAACACCTTCCTTTCAAAATGTGTGGCAGAGCTCACCATTAGACATCAATTTTGTTCCTCTGTATACGAACAGCGGGCCATTAACAGCACCAGAAGGATGCATTGCTCAGTATTGACAGTGACGAACACCACAAGACGCAAACACAACGTGACGTAAAAGTAAAATATAAAACTAAAGTCCACATTTAATACACTTTCGATGCGCTCTGTAATGAATCATCCCAATAGCAAACAAGCTTAGTCTTCAGAAATTGTGTGTTGATAACACGTGTGGCTGGTTGGTTTGTCGGATTGAAGGGACCGGACTGCTACGGTCATCGGTCCCTTTTTCCAAAACTTCAAACACCCACACAGAATGAAAACGAACAATGGAAAAGACAACAGACGACACAGGACAAGAAAGACTTAGACAGAGACCGATAACACGTGCGGATGGGCTAAAATATGCTGGATGTCCTCTGTCTAAGAGTTTTGTTCCTATTGCCGTATTTAGCCTGAAAACTGGTTCACGCAGATCTGTACGTATATTTTTTGCTATAGTTCCAGTTTTGCCCAATGAATTTCATGCGACATTTTTCACTTAATACCTTCAGTCTCTGAAGTGGAAGTCTCATCGTTTTGCCAGCTACCCCTTGTATGACTACAAAAACTTGTCCATTATAATCAGTACTTTTTTTTCTAAAAAAAAGTTTGAGGGTACTCCGACGTTGAATATGTTGTTGTTGTTCTGGTCTTCAGTCCTGAGACTGGTTTGATGCACCTCTCCACGCTACTCTATCCTGCGCAAGCTTCATCTCCCAGTACCTACTGCAACGTTCATCCTTCTGAATCTGCTTGGTGTATTCATCCCTTGGTCTCCCTCTACGATTTTTACCCTCCACGCTGCCCTCCAATACTAAATTGCTGATCCCTTGATGCCTCAGAACATGTCCTACCAACCGATCCCTTCTTCTAGTCAAGTTGTGCCACAAACTTCATTTCTACCCAGTCCTATTCAACACCTCATTAGTTATGTGATCTACCCATCTAATCTTCAGCATTCTCCTGTAGCACTACATTTCGAATATAATGCAGAGAAAATTACTTGTAATTGAAGTATGGGATACCACTCATCTGCTCTTAGCCATTACATTCAACATGTCGAACTACAAAAAAATGGTATCGGACTCTTCAGTTGACTTTACAACTCAAACGAAGCAAGCGATACTGAGAAACACCAAAACATACAAAAGAATTTGGTATCGAAAACGTCAGTTTACATCACCTCAAATGAATCATGCGATTCCCATCAGTCTCCGACCATTAAAAACAGTGGCATCGTACACCTCAACTGACGTATAATACACCTCAAATGAAACAGGTGAGTCCAATCTACCCTCCAACATACAAAACGTCAGTTTACATCACCTCAAATGAATCATGCGATTCCCATCAGTCTCCGACCATTAAAAACAGTGGCATCGTACACCTCAACTGACGTATAATACACCTCAAATGAAACAGGTGAGTCCAATCTACCCTCCAACATACAAAACAATACAAGGAAATATTACCGAACACATATTTTACCCTGTAAAACCCTACTAATAGGCACAATACAAAAATGGTTCAAATGGCTCTGAGCACAAAGAGACTTAACATCTATGGTCATCAGTCCCCTAGAACTTAGAACTACTTATATCTAACTAACCTAAGGACATCACACAACACCCAGTCATCTCGAGGCAGAGAAAATCCCTAACCCCGCCGGGAATCGAACTCGGGAACCCGGGCGCGGGAAGCGAGAACGCTACCGCACGACCACGAGCGACACAACACATCAAAAACCATCCACACCTATGATCAACAACAATAGAAACTACATTAGAAAAATTTTTGTAAGCTTGTTTGGCTCTCGAAATGGCATAAATTATGGGTGGTATCCCGTGCTTCAACTGACCCAATTTTTAATACCGCTGCAATTTATTTTCACCATAAAACTACAGTATAACTTACATTAATAGCAATTCAACAGTTTCCAAACTGACTTTAGTTCATGGCTGCTGTAGTTTTCACGCTTTCTTACTTTACTCTTGCTATCAGTAGCAACATGCCTGCCTTTCTGGAGACGTGTAACCAATGGCACCCCATAACATCACCCTGGGTGATACGCCAGTATGGCGATGACGAATACACGCTTCCAATGAGCGTTCACCACGATGTTGCCCAACACGGATGCGACCATCATGATGCTGTAAACAGAACCTGGATTCGTCCGAAAAAATGACGGTTTGCCATTCGTGCACCCAGGTTCGTCGTTGAGTACACCATCGCAGGCGCTCCTGGCTGTGAAGCATTGTCAAGGGTAACCGCAGCCATGGTCTCCGAGCTTATAGTCCATTCTGCTGCTGCAAACGTCGTCGAACTGTTCGTGTAGATGGTTATTGTCTTGCAAACGTCCCCATCAGTGGAGGAGCAACCAACTTTATGAACATCGGCTTGCTGACTGTGTAAAGATGAAATGAAGCTCTTGTTGGCGAAACGGTCAGATTCATGTGGGAAAAACCTCGTTCACATTCACTCGTTCAACGCAAACGTATAAGGAGCAACAGAACAATGATGAATCGCAAAGGATCATAGTAGCGGAAGCGATAAGACATGTATCGGTAGCTCGGCGTTTGAGCGTACGGATATCCGTTTTGCACTACCATTGCCCACTACATGCTTGTCGAACTGGCTGCCAGCGATTCAGTTGCGGCTCGGGATGACGACACCGTCTATCGTGTTTTTCGAGGCAAGTAGCCCTGTTGATCCGATTACCTGTACCGTCACTGACAAACGCTACGAGATTGTTAAGCGCACCAACGTCAGTCCGACCCTTCCACAGCGTGCATGTGTGTCTGTAGGGTCAGTTTTATGCAAGATGGCTGTCTTCCGCACGTTGTACAGCCAATGAAGCGGCTGCAGAGGCATTTCGGAAATGTTTGAATTATCAGCCGTCATTTCCCTTTAGCCGGTCTTCCAGATCACCTGATCTTTATCCGTGCGTCTTACGTGGGGTTATATGAAAGATGTTGTGTTCAGTGTTCCAATTACGGATGTAGCTGAATTAATGGAACGCTTTGCACAACGCATTCTGAACGTTATCACCAAGATACTGCGATCAGTTGTGGAATATGTTGTTTCTCGAGATATCAGCTTGTAGCAGAAAACAGTGGCCAGCATTATTAACATGTCTTGGGCCAATTTCACAACAATTAGAAACCCGAGTCATCTTGCTTTTTATGAGATTTTTAGTCGAATTACAATCAAAAACCGATGTCATTTTACCTTTTTAGCGACTTGTAGGCTGAGTACAATTAGAAACCCATCCGATGTGGTACGTCACTACCATGGTGGATCGACCTACCTAACTGATCGTGCCAGAACTGATGACTGATGAACTTGTGCTGCCATGGACAAAATGACTGATGAACTTGTGCTGCCATGGACATCAAACAGTAATGTGCAACTCACACCGTAGCCGTCGTATTGTGATTACTTTGTCATTTGTGTCCAACCCCATTTACGTTAAGACGCATACTGCGTTATCTATTGGTAAATATTGTCGTTAAATTTTTTTGTTCCATGAAGTTTCCTCATGTCAATAATATTCTGTTAGAAGTTATGTCATCATGGGCAGTTCTTCTCTTTCTAAAGTGTTTTGAAACTGTAACTTTAGTTATGGACATGATCTATATGCAGTCAAAAGCTGAGAGCGGATAGGAAATTATCATACGTTGAAAAATTGGTTTCTGAATAATGTCTACGTGCGTTTATTTCTATTTTGTCTGTAGTTTCTCCCTGTTAAGATTTACGAGAAAGAGAAGATCAGCATAATATCACACTCTGCTTCCAACGATGTAAGCTTGTTTTGTGAAGCTGAATTTGCACACGATTCTCACTATATTCTTGTAATTTGTTTCTATAACTTTCAGGAACACTATATTATTTTTTAACAGAAAATTATATTTCTAGCTAGATCGTGTCCTTTATTCGTGTTTTGCTTAAATACACTGAACGCAAGGCACCGACATATTGTTCACCTAAGTTTGGGGGAACAGCGACCGAAAAGAAAGCTATTCTTTGGACTAATATAGCATCGCTGAAAGTTAGTCATTTTGTATAATAGAAATGTGGGAATGCTTTTGAATAGCATCCTACTCGGATGCTTAATTATTATATTTACTGTGACTAGGTAAAGACATATTCGATGTAGAAGAGCCATTGCATTGCGGACCGTTGAAGGTGTGAAGCTAACACAAATTAGTAACACCTAGTTGCTTTCATGGATCTTGTACTTTCTTATTTTGTAATACACTGATATTTTGAGGCCCGTTATTACCTCTTTCTCTCATTTGTATGAGACTGTATGTTGTGTAACTACTTCTGAGGCATTATTACCATTTAGATAGCATATTACAATAATATCAAGGCTTGCACATCAACACATCTGGAAGTGATTGGTGCCAACATACGATCACGTGCATCTTGCATTTTTGGCAAATAAAACATGCATCTTATGTTCCTCTGCTCAATAAAAACTACACTTTCATAAAATCTGAGTCTGCAGTTATCTGAAAGTGTTCTCATGCTGTGTAGTCCTGTAGCAACTCCTTTTCACATCATTTTTTTCAAGCGGTGTCACTTTAATTTTCTATCCAGGATAGTTTAGAATTTTGGATTATTTTGATCAGTTATTGGTAACAAAATAGTTTTGTTTTCCAAACCAGTACCATTATCAGAATTTTTGAGTATCTGTTCCATACTTCTTTTTGTCCTTGAGAGTTCAGATTCCGTTGTACATACAAATGCTTTTATGTAATTACAACATATATGCTTTTATCTATCATTTGTAACTGTGAAATGCAGTAGCAATTATATTTTTAACAATTTTGTGAACACAGTCAGTGATGCAACAGTTGATCTTGCTGTGTGGTTGTGAAGGTCAGTGCATTTATGAGTTGGAATAATATCTTTGGTTTCATATCATAAGCTATTATAAGGATTTGGTAATACCATCAACTTTTATCTTGCAATTGGGAATGGTTATCTTTTATTTTTGGACTAAAAAGGATTTCTGCAATTTTGCGGGCCCTTCCTTTTACCGTTCTTATACACAGAAGTCGCCGGTGGTCTTTTACTGGGGATTTTGCAATGTTTGTATGTCTATCTCGTCTTCACTTTCCGTTTTTGATACCGCATCCGACTCCGTGTCGTTTGTGTCTGTGTCGTTTACAATGTACTGCTAGCCTGTTCGATGTGCACAGTATGCAGACGTGCAGAAGTGCTGCACATGTGCACACGTGGGCGACAGCGACATGTGTCCTAAATGAACGGCGGCGACTCCACTTCCCCGTTTATTTGGTACAAGCAAGAGCGCAACATACCCAGCCTCGTTTACCCCTAGCCGGCCGCTGTGGCCGCGCGGTTCTAGGCGCTACAGCCTGGAACTGCGCGACCGATACGGTCGCAGGTACGAATCCTGCCTCGGGCATGGATGTGTGTGATGTCCTTAGGTTAGTAAGGTTTAAGTAGTTCTAAGTTCTAGGGGACTGATGACCACAGATGTTAAGTCCCATAGTGCTCAGAGCCATTTGAACCATTTTTTTCGTTTACCCCTGGTGACCTTAACCTTAACAGAAAAGTACTGAGAAATGGCATGTATTGTGAAAAAGCAATGGACGGGAGATCTATGTTCTCAGTCGTTTAAAAATGACTGGGAACTGCAATTCTTTTTTGTAGGCGTTGGCGAAAACTCAAAGTGTGTGCTATGCCGCCGAATAATAGGCGGCCAGCGTAAATTTCAATTAAAAGACACTACAGTACATATCACATAGACGAGTGTAGTGTACTCAATAGTGCAGAACGGCCATCAAAATTAAATGTCCTTAAGAAAATGGATGAGACACATTAACTCGATTTTACTGTACGTCAAAGTAACTGATACTTCTTGAACTCTTAGTTTTTTGTGTTACATTTATGTCTGTTTTACTGTACACTATACTATGTACTGTTTTCAGTTTTCCAGAGTGACAACCACACTAAATCTTCACTTCAAGCAAGTTTTAAAATTGCATTAAGAATTGTGCAGTCTGGGAAACCCTTTCCCGAAGGGGATTTGTGAAACGGTGTCTGACTGATGCTGCAAAACTTGTGTGTCCCACGAACGCTAGCAGGTTTCAAGAAATCAGTCTATCCAACGAAACAATGACAAGACGTATCACTGCTATGGCCGCTAATAAATAAGGCTAAAGACTTTGTTGCTTTCTCTGTTGCGCTCGATGAAGCAACAGATCTTACAGATACAGCCCAGGTTGTGATATACATACGAGGTATCTATAACGCACTTTGTGTAACAGAGGACGTTTTGGACTTAGTACCTTTAAAAGGGACTACTGCAGGTGCAGACTTACTCCAAGCTGTCGAGCAAACGATTGATGGTGTCGGTATGGACTGGAATCGGTTAGTCTCAGTGACCAAAGATGGAGCACCATCAATGCAAAGCCATCAGAGAGGACTCATAGCACGGATGCGCAGAAAGCTAAGGCGCAGAGATGAGACGTTGTATGGAATTCATTGTATTCTGCATCGAGACGCGCTTTGTGCAAAATCAGTAAAGTTAGCAAACGTCATGCACATTGTGGTGCGTCTTGTAAACTATCTGAAGATACATGGGCTTACGCATCGCCAGATTCGGCGGTTCTTGGAGGAATTAGGAGCGTTGTGCGCTGGCTCAGTCAAGGTAAAACTCTGAAAATATTTTTTGATTTACTTTGGTCATAGTAACATTCTTACATGGGAAGAGAAAAAGTGAACCTATGTTCGAAGACCCTTGTTGGATATTAGACATTGCATTTCTCGTGGATATTAAGTCTCACATGAACAGCCTGAAAATCAGTTTGCAAGGTGAAAATAATTTAATTGCTGACATGTTCGAAAAAGTAAATGCCTTTGAAAGAAAGCTTGCGCTTTGGGAGAGCCAGCTATTGACAGAAAACATTGCACATTTCTCGACTGTTGAATTGGTCCATGAAAGTGCGAGATTTTAAGAATCCGTGTCAATAATTGTAAAAATTAAGAAACAATTTATAGCACGTTAGGCAGATGTTACGAGTTTGTCTTTGCTCCACCGCTCTCGTAGTCAATTGAAGATGCTCCGAATGATCTGCAGATGGAACTGATCGACCTACAGTGCTATACAAGACTGAAGGACAAGTTCTTTGCAGTGCGAAGCGCAAAAGAATTCTACGAAAATTTTTCACAACAAGAATTACCACGCCTTCACCTAGAACCCGCGAGAGTTATGTCCATGTTTGGGTCGACATATCTTTGTGAAAGACTTTTCTCGGTGATGAAAATAAATAAATCAATGTTTCGATCAAGCGTAAGTGATGAAAATCTTCGCAACTGCTTGCGTTTGTCAATGAGCCATGCTTTTGTGCCCGATATTAACTATTATGACCAGTGATAAACGCGTTTGGATTTATTCCTTACATAATTAAAATTATTGGTTACTAATTGTGCATTATTGCATCATTTTGCTCGATGTTACATTATTATCAGGAAAATTGGTCATTAAACCCATTGTTCCAATGTATACTTACATTTAGGGTTTTCTTTAATGTGTGAAGGGCTACGCTCAGCTGAAGTCGATAAAACATAACATTCATCTAATTGTCGGTTATTATGCAGATTTCAGACGGAACTGATGAAAGATCTAGCAATAATGGTATTGAAATAACAGGCGATCATCGAGACGTCTGCGGTTATCATTCTGTTCAGAGGTCAGTGAGACAGAAATTTCGTGGGTGTAAGTGAGGGCACCGAGAATTAGTTATAGGAAACCTTGCATTAGTTTAATGTTATTTCAAATTATGATTAAGGTTCGTCGGGGGTCTCTACGCGCTCTCTTTCTTAAATACTAGATCAAAAACATTACGCGTATTTACGTGGCGTCAGTCAAGCTGCCTTAATAAAAACCCACGGTTGTTAACTGTATTACTTGTCTTACTGGGTTAAAATGTTAACATAAAAGTAGACGTCTCAATGAGTACCCAGTGACAGTATTTCAAATGTTTAATACGCGAAATACCATCCCATGGTTGGCTTGCAAGCTGTGGAAAGCGCACTGGAATGCGCTGGTACAGAGTATCCCAGCAAGTGGATAAAGCGACATCTATGCGTAGAAACATGCACTACATGAACGCTGTGAACGCTGACGGTTGCGGCGTGCACGCTGTGACTCGGAAGTTGCACATGTGCAGGAGCACCGCATGCGTGCAGAATTTCTGGCCGGCCCTGCATAGAGTATGTCTCTCCTGCTTGTATGCCGCATGTAGTGTTCGCGATACTTCGTCTGTGATGTTGTTTATAGGGTTTCAGTCACCTTGTCTGCGTATTAACTGTCCTGTATCCTTGTGTATTAACTGTCCTAGGTTCTGTTTTCCTAAACTCGGCCTTCTGTGTCTGAACTATGTGTTCACATGTGCCATTCTCACCACAAGACAAGTATGAGTCTGTTTTATGCCAAACCTGTGGAGATGCACAGAATACGGGCCATGGCCCTTGAGGAAGTGCACCATTCCGCGTGTTGGATTTACATACTTTAAATTCATCTGCTCTCGTATACTGTGGAGGAAACAGTAGATTCCTCTTCGCCTATCTGTTGTGTCCCATTCTGTTTGCCACGTATAAATTCTCCATTTGTTTAATCTCCGTTTGTCGGTTATCTCTTGTCCAATTATTTCTCTTATTTCGTTACGTCTTCACGATTCGGGCAGGAAGCAGCTGCTGTGTGGCGAACCGTAATATTTACAGGGAAAAGTCCCAGTATCACGCACAGTGCCTCGATAGAGGCCGTGCCGAAAGCCCTCAAGATTCTGACTAGAATACTCCTCTGGCCGCGCCTCACACTGGTTTTATGCGTACCGCTACCTAAGCGTAATCCATGTGCCCAAGCACTAGCCGAAAAACGAGTTATTGACTAAAAGAGTGCTGTGTAACATGTCCACATTGTCTGAAGAAGTGGTCTGTATCTTGTAGACTTCAGTCTTGCAAGTTTATGCATAAGTTTCGTGGCTTTGTTAATTGTCAATCTGGGATGTCCGTTAAAGTGTTAATGTTCGTCAAGATAAATGACAAGATATCTTATCGTAGCTTTCCTTTTTGTAGATATGTTGTTTATAATTGGATTTTTTTTCAGTGTCCTTCTGAGAAGTAGTAAACTGTCTTGTTTGCTGCTATCGTGATTTTGTTGTTCGTGCACCATTCACCGGTGAACGCGTGGAGCTGCGTGGCTTTATTCTCTGATTGGAACTTGTGGAGTTTGTAGATACCATGAACATAAGGTCATCGGCTTACGCAACCATCCTCTCAGCCATGTAGTTGTAGTGCATTCAGTATAGGTTCTATGGCTATGTCCCAGAAAATCGGCCCGCATTCATATCCTTGCGGACACTCATTTCTAACACTCTTTACAACCTGTTGGTCACCAGTCTTCCATTCTACTATCCTGTTTTCACAATAATATCTATGGCTGTTGTATAAAGCAAGTGGAATATTCTTCTCTCTAAATCTTGCAAACAGCGCCGGCCACCAAAGGTTGTCGAAAGCACCACTTATGTCAACTAAGATTGCTACTATGTATTTGTCATGTATTGTCTGTGTCATCTCTATGTCCCTAAGATCTGTCGGTACAACTGAAGTCTGTCATATAACAATCTTATGCCAGAATATTAATGAGGCATATTGGTCTGTATGTCTTAGAGTCACTCGGATATTTGTCCTTCGCTTTCTTGATTATAACTGCATTTTCTATTTTCCGTGTATCCGATATTCGTCCCTTTAGTAGAGCATCATTCAGTAAGTCTGTCAGGTATGGTAGGATAAGTGTTTGACAGTTCCAGGATTGATGCAGTCAGGGTCCAGAGCCTTTTTATTCTTTATTTTGTGTATTGCCAGTGCAACTTCCTCGCGTGATACCTTCGTTTTCGTATTTGTCGTAAGGTAGTCTGCACAGGGCGTTGTGAAGTTGGTTTTCCTGAGTGTGGTATGGTCGGAAGTAGTCTGTTGAGGAGATACTGTACTGTGAATCTCCAGCCTGTTGTGGTAGTACCATCTCGTTTCTACAGTGTTGATAATACTGCACTTAAACTACTCTCCGAAGATGATTTCCTGAAGGTCTGTCCAAACATATGTGTACCAGTGATCGTTCTTGGTCGTATGCAGTTCGTCTTGTATCGTGTTTTAGCTTCACGATAATGTTAATGTCTAATCTCTCTCCCCTGGGCTTTCTTTGGTGTTTGGTGTCGTTGCTCATCATGAGAGTGTTTTCTTAGTCTTGTTAATAGAGCTGACCGTGGTGCCCTTTGTTTAGGTGAGTCGCTTGCTGCAGGTATTCCTGTAGGTTGTACTCTCTGTAAGATGTCTGTAACAATATGAGCTCTGTAAACCATGCTTCCTTGGGTGACTAATGGAGGAAATTCTTCAGTCACGTGCCTTAGTTTTTGCCAGTTTGCTTTGCGTTGCAGCAACTTTGGGTGTTCTAATATGTCTGGGTCTGGCTTAGTTTTAGTGTACATAATTACTGCGTTATGATCACTGAGTGTTCTCTTATCGAGCACCTGCCAGTTCGCTACCTGTATTAATGATAATCTGTTTGCCAAAGAAATGCCTTGTGCTGCCTACTCTAATATTTCTCTGATATATTGGCGGCTGACCTGCTTTGTTTAAAACTAAAACATTAAATTCGTTTATTACGTCCAATTTTATTTGTCTCCTGGCATTTTTTCTGTCAAAGTGCTTGAGAGTTGACCTAGCATTTATGTCTGTTAACATAAGTAGTCGTCTGGCATTTCCAAATCGAGCAATATCTTTTATTACTTCAGCAAGGAGCTCTATATGGAGTGAGTACTGGGTTTAGATCGACGAAATAATTCATGGTTCCCTGGCTAAAGTTATTTCGACTGTCACCGTGTGATGTCTACGCAATTGCGTTATGTGTGTTACAGTAATGTTATTGTTTACTACAATTATTGCAGCCTTGGCCTTGTTCGTAACTGTGATTTGCATATACTACCTCGGAAGGCGTGGAATTCTTTCGTCTCCTGTGTACAGTTCTTGGAAACACAATATGTCGGCGCATACCTCGTTCACCAGCTTATCAAGCTCTGCGGTCACCGCCGTGCTACACATACAGTTTAGCTGCAAGATTTTCGCAATCGAAAATTAGTAAAAACAAATAACTTCGGCCGCCTTGGGTTTAATCGAGGTACAGGCATCCATGTGCCTTACCAAGCCCTTGTAGACTTTGCCATGGTTAAGGTCTTCATTTCTTCGTTTACATGATGTACGTAAAACGTTATAAAATTCTAGTTTATGTCTTGGTAGGTTTTCGGTTTGCAAAATCATTCTGTCTGTTTGTTCGGTCGTGGGGTAGCATATAGTGTCAAAAAAAAAAAAAAAAATGGTTCAAATGGCTCTGAGCACTATGGGACTTAACAGCTGTAGTCATCAGTCCCCTAGAACTTAGAACTAATTAAACCTAGCTAACGTAAGGACATCACACACATCCATGCCCGAGGCAGGATTCGAACCTGCGACCGTAGCAGTTGCGCGGTTCCGGACTGAAACGCCTAGAACCGCGAGACCACCGCGGCCGGTGCACATAGTGTCGCCCATGTGTGATTCAGTCTTGTTGCCCATCTTTGTACAATTTGATAAACTCCTTTCTTTTCCTGTCGATTTAGGCGCACTTCTCTTCGCTGTCATCGTAGTCTATTTTGTTTCTAAAGTCATGGATTTGTAACTCTGTATGGTGTTATGGCTCGTGGTATTTATCTGTTGATATAGTTTCCAATATTCGGTGATGCGATGTGTCATCAGTTGAGGATTGCTCTGATTTTGTAGTGTGAGCTTTTTATGCGTTCATATTGTTTTTCGTATCCAAATGGTGTGTAGTCACTTTTTGTTGTTTGAAGTTTTCTGTTTGTGTTTCTTTCTCATTGACAACTGTCTCTTGTTCCTGAGTTGTCTTTTCGTGTTCGCTGCCACCGTAGACAAAACGTATATTTTGCATGTATGGTTTACATTTTTGTGGTGGGCGTACTGTAAGACCTTCGGTACACACACCATCAGATTATTTGACTAGTCGCTCTAACGATATAGGCGAGTGTCAGCAATATGTCTTGTGGTCTTATCGTGGCGAGTTTGTCTTCTGTCGTTAGGTCAGACGATAGAAATGCCACTAGCATCCTTAGAGTAGCAGATTGACGGTGACCAGCTTTAAAGAGAACTTGATTAATTTTCACACGCATTTATTAACATAATAAAAATCATAGATATTATGTAATTTGATTCTGGATGCTGTTTACAATTGACTATCTGAAGTTCCTTTGGTCGTGGTACGTTATTCTTATTCCCACATATCTCTGATACTTGACAAAGTGTCTATACATTTCTCTTCATGGCTATGTACAGGAATATGATAATCTTATTAGGCGCAGACTGAAACTGACTATAGCCTGGTACAGGCAAATGCAGACTGATTAATCGGAGGTTTGTACACTCGTTATAATACCTCGCACGTTCATGTATCACTGCGCGAGTGTGATCCGCCAGGAGAAAAGGTTCTACATTAGCAGCAATCTCATTGGCTGCTTTACATATTAATACGCGGATCGGCGAAAGCAGAATTTGGTCCGTCTCTAAGACAGCGCCATCTCGTAGTGCGGAGACGGACGAGCGCTGCGCCTGCGCTGTTGTGCTGAGCGAGGCGCGCTCTATTGGGAAAGTTGTGTACGCGCTGACTACGCGGAACTATGAAGACAACAATTTTGATGCGTCATATTCATATTTTTCTAAAGATCTTATTTCATTATATGGTAACTTATCCTCTGGCGCGGGAAGAATTAATTTACGTTTATGTTGGTTCTGTGTGTCCAGAGATACTGGTGTTATGCCTGTGTCATAATCGTGTTGTAGTTGAGTTTGACTGTGCCTCGGACTTTTGTTGTTATATATTTGTACTTCTGCTATGTGTGATGTGTTGTGTTTAACGACTGTGTCATGGTCCTTGTCTTGGTGGGCATGAGCCTATCTTGGATGTCTATCGCCATCTTTATGTACTACTGATGTGGGCAGTGTTTTGTTTTTAAGGTGTTATTCACTCAGGGATTCCTCTTCCAGTTCCATTATTCTAAGAAAAGTCAGCGTTTGGAGTGTTGCCCACAGGAAAACTTCGTGTTTGATGTGACACGCCACATTATAGTCCATGGCGCAGGAGAAACACACATCGCCGATGTAATCTGTTAGCCTAAATATTTTTCTTCCACAATATCGCTACTATTGATGGGATTCATGTCCGTTGGAGTGATGTGGTTAGCAGCGGCCCAAGTTGTTGCCACCAGGCTACTGCACGTCGCCACCCTCTTGTTTTTGTTGCTGGTGATTTGTGTTTGCTTCTGCGAGGTTGGATCCTGGTGATAATATCCGTGTTTTGTTGAGAGGACGTCTGTACATTTCCGTAGCTGATCCTTAGATTCATTCTCTTCCTAGATATCCAAAGAGTGTTGTCTCAGTGCTTCTGTTTTCGTGTGCGCTAGTTGACATTTTTGGTGACATCATACTCCTTTCATTGTATTTGCCTTTCGAAGAGTTCTTTGTAAGTAGTGTACTCCAATCTCTCCAGGTTTATTACATGTTCTTTTCCTGTTCTTGCAAGGAATACAGCCTACAGCTATTCTTTGTGACACTGGAACTCTTTATGACCAGGTTTTGCACATTTTCCGCAGAAAGCTTCCCTATCCCTATCTAATAACAGTGATCTGACCCGCGAAGTCGCCTGTAGAATATTATTTAACGTTCTTTTCCCTTTCGAACCTGTTTTGGATTGTATTCTGACTCTTTGTTGTAATTCCCCTTTGTTGATGTGGTCACTGAGATCCATTTCAGATAGAACTTCCAGAAAGTCTTGATTTGATAGTGTTGTTGGAATCTTGTGTCCTGCCAGTAGTATCTTAATTTTCTGGGTTCTTCGCATCAAATGTGCTTTATGTTTGCTGTTTCTCCTATAATCTTCCTCTTGTCTGTCTGCTTGCGTCTCAGTTTGAAGAATTACTGTGTTTGCTGTATTCCTTACTGCTTTAAATTTTATTATGTCAGCACTAGGGTTTACTGTTTTAGTTAGGATTTCCCTTATGGCTTTCTGTTCCTCGTTGCTCCCTAATTAATTACAGAGGACAGTTGCATGTTATTTGTTTGTAATTCAACTTGTTCTCCGATCCTGGATTTTGGCTACGTGACAGGAGCACCTGCCGTGACAGGAGTGAAAGTCCGTAGTGTTGACATCGCGACAGTGGCTCGATCATGCCACAGGACGGTTGCTTCGTTCCTCACCATGCCAGCTGTTCAGTCCCTCTGCGGCCGTCACTTCATTTGTGACCAGGAAGGCCATATGTTGGTGGGAGTCCCAGTGGCTGGAAGTGAGGAACAATAAATTATAGCCTATCAACACATCAGTGCGACCATGAATTACCTTCTTCCGCCCACAACGGTGTAAAGAGGAAGCCTTTACTAGCTTAATCTCGACGCAATTTCTATGTCCCATCCTTGCATCCTTAGTAGAAGAATGTGAGAGTTACACAAAATCAGCAGTAGTTTGTCGGCTACAAACTACAAGATTCGTAGGAGAGTTTTCATGAGGAGGAGCAGACGAGTTACACTCTAGGATGAAATTCTCCCTGGAGTCTACGGTATTTAATCTGACCGCAATTTCTGTGTCGCATTTTTAGTAGAAGCAAGCGAGTTTCATAGTAAATAGGCAGTAGTGCGTCGGATAGAAACTACAAGTCTCCCAGGAGAGCTTACATGTGGAGGCCGTAGCCGTTTTACTATGTCTGATAAAACCCACCCTGGAGAGTATGGTATTCAATCTCCACATACGTTTTGTGCCGCGTCATAAGTAGATAGGTGTGAGGTTTAAAGCAAATAGGCACTAGTGCGTCGGATACAAACTACAAGTCTCCCAGGAGAGATTTCATGTGGGGGCCGTAGCCGTGTTACTCTGTCTGATAAAACCCGCCCTGGAGAGTATACTATTCAATCTCGACATACTTTTTGTGCCGCATCATAAGTAGATAGGTGTGAGGTTTACAGCAAATAGGCACTAGTGCGTCGGATACAAACTACAAGTCTCCCAGGAGAGCTTTCATGTGGAGGCCGTAGCCGTGTTAATCTGTCTGATAAAACCCACCCTGCAGAGTATAGTATTCAATCTCGACATACTTTTTTTGCCGCATCATAAGTAGATAGGTGTGAGGTTTACAGCAAATAGGCACTAGTGCGTCGGATACAAACTACAAGTCTCCCAGGAGAGCTTTCATGTGGAGGCCGTAGCCATGTTAATCTGTCTGATAAAACCCAACCTGCAGAGTATAGTATTCAATCTCGACATACTTTTTGTGCCGCATCATATGTAGATAGTTGTGAGATTTACAGCAAATAGGCACTAGTGCGTCGGATACAAACTACAAGACTCCCAGGAGAGCTTTCACGTGGCGGCCGCAGCCGTGTTACCCTCTAGGATAAAACCCGCTCTGGAGCCTATATTATGTAATCTCGACGCAATTTCTGGGTCGCATCCTTAGTAGATGCTTGCAAGGGTTACAATAAATTTCTACTAAGGATGTGACACAGAAATTGTATCGAGATTTAATACTATAGGCTTCTGGGTTGGTATTATCCTAGAGAGTATCACGGCTGCGGCCTCCACATGAAAGCTCTCCTGGGAGTCTTGTTGTTTGTATCCGACGCACTACTACCCATTTACTGTAACGCTCGCACCCATCTACTAAGGATGCGACTCGCTATTATGGCTCCCCTGGGTATCTTGTAGTTTGTATCCGACAAACTACAAGACTCCCAGGACAGCTTTCATGTAAGGGCCACAACCGAGTTACTCCCCCTGGAGACATAAGTATTTAACCTCGACGCAATTTATGAGTCCAATCCAAAGTAGAGGGGTGCGAGGATTCCAATAATGGGCAAGTAGTGCGTCATATAAACTACAACACTCCCAGAGGGCTTTTATGTGGACACCCAAGCCGTGGTACTCTGTAGCAATAATTCAGCTCTGGAGGCTATAGTATACAATCTCGATACCATTGCTGGGCTCCATCCATAGTAGATGGGTGCGATGTTTACAGTAAATAGGTAGGAGTGCGTTGCATATAAGCAAAAAGACACCCAGGAGGGATTTCATGTTGTGGCCTGAGCATTGTTATTCTACCGAATATAACACGCCTGGATAATACAGTATTTAATTTCGACGGATTTTCTGTGTCGCATCATTAATACAAGGGCGCGAGGTTCACAGCAATAATGCAATAATGTGTCGGATAAAACCTATAAGACTCCCAGGACAGCTTTCATGTCGAGGCCACAGACGTGTTACTCTCTAGGATAAAACTCTCCATGGAGCCTATAGTATCTCCTCTCGAGGAAATTTCTGTGTCGTATCAATAGCAGAAGGGTGCGTGGTTTACAGCAAATAATCAATGGTGCGTTGGATACAAACCACACGGTTTCCAGATGAGCTTACATGTGGAGGCCGCAGCCGTGTTACTCTCCAGGATAAAACTCTTCCTGGAGCCTACAGTAATTAATCTCGACGAAATTTCTGTGTCCCATCAATAGTAGAAGGGTGCTAAGTTTACAATAAATTTGCAGTAGTGCGTCGGATACTAATTACATGACTCCCAGGAGAGCTCTCATGTGGAGGCCGCAGCCGTGTTAGACTCTGGAATAAAACCGTCCCTGGATCCTACGGCATTTAATCTAGACGAACTTTCTTTATCGCATGAACAATAGAATGGTGAGAGGGATACGGTTAATAGGCAGTAGTGCGTCAGAAGCAAACTATAAGACTCCCAGGAGAGCTTTGAAGTTGAGGCTGCAGCCGTGTTAGACTCTAGGATATAACTCTCCCTGGAGCCTACAGTATTTAATCTCGACGAAATTTCTTTATTGCATGAACAATAGAATGGTGAGTGGGTTACAGTTAATAGGTAGTAGTGCGTCGGATACTAACTACAAGACTCCCAGGAGAGCTTTCATGTGGAGGCCGCAGCCGTGTTAGACTCTATAATCAAACTCTCCCTGGAGCCTACGGCATTTAATCTCGACGAAATATCTTTATCACATGAACAACAGAATGGTGAGAGGGATACGGTTAATAGGTAGTAGTGCGTCGGATGCAAACTATAAGACTCCCAGGAGAGTTTTCAAGTGGAGGCCGCAGCAGTGTTAGTCTCTAGGATAAAATCCTCCCAGGAGGCTACAGTATTTAATCTCAACGAAATTCTTTTATCTCATGAACTATAGAAGGGTGAGATGGGTTACAGTTAATAGGTAGTAGTGCGTCGGATACTAACTACAAGACTCCCAGGAGAGCTTTCAAGTGGAGGCCGCAGCCGTGTTAGACTCTAGGATACAACTCCCCCTGGAGCCTACAGTATTTAATCTCGATGAAATTTCTTTATCGCACGAACAATTGAAGGGTGAGAGGGTTACAGTTAATAGGTAGTAGCGATTCGGCTACAAACTACTAGACTCCCAGGCGAGCTCTCATGTAGAGGCCGTAGCCGTGTTAGACTCTGGAATAAAACTGTCCCTGGATCCTACGGCATTTAATCTAGACGAAATTTCTTTATCGCATTAACAATAGAACGGTGAGAGGGATACGGTTAATAGGCAGTAGTGCGTCAGAAGCAAACTATAAGACTCCCAGGAGAGCTTTGAAGATGAGGCCGCAGCCGTGTTAGACTCTAGGATATAACTCTCCCTGGAGCCTACAGTATTTAATCTCGACGAAATTTCTTTATTGCATGAACAATAGAATGGTGAGAGGGTTACAGTTAATAGGTAGTAGTGCGTCGGATACTAACTACAAGACTCCCAGGAGAGCTTTCATGTGGAGGCCGCAGCCGTGTTAGATTCTATAATCAAACTCTCCCTGGAGCCTACGGCATTTAATCTCGACGAAATATCTTTATCGCATGAACAACAGAATGGTGAGAGGGATACGGTTAATAGGTAGTAGTGCATCGGATATAAACTACAAGACTCCCAGGAGAGCTTCCATGTGGAGGCCGCAGCCGTGTTAGCGTCTAGAATAAAACTCTCCCTGAAGCCTACGGCATTTAATCTCGACGAAATTTCTTTATCGCATGAACAATAGAATGGTGAGAGGGACACGGTTAATAGGCAGTAGTGCGTCGGATGCAAACTATAAGACTCCCAGGAGAGCTTTCAAGTGGAGGCCGCAGCCGTGTTAGACTCTAGGATGTAACTCTCCTGGGGTCTACAGTATTTTATCTCGACGAAAATTTCTTTCTCGCATGAACAATAAAAGGGTGAGAGTGTTACAGTTAATAGGTAGTAGTGCGTCGGATACAAACTACAAGACTCCCAGGAGAGCTTTCAAGTGGAGGCCGCAGCCGTGTTAGACTCTAGGATATAACTCTCCCTGGAGCCTACAGTAATTAATGTCGACGAAATTTCTTTATCGCATGAACAACAGAAGGGTGAGAGGGTTACAGTTAATAGGTCGTTCGTCGGATACTAACTAGAAGACTCCCAGGAGAGCTTTCATGTGGAGGCCGCAGCCGTGTTAGACTCCAGGATAAAACTCTCATTGGAGCCTACGGAATTTAATCTCGACAAAATTTCTTTATCGCAAGATCAATAGACTGGTGATAGGGATACGGTTAATAGGCAGTACTGCGTCGGATGCAAACTGTAAGACTCCCAGGAGAGCTTTCAAGTGGAGGCTGCAGCCGTGTTAGACTCTAGGATACAACTTTCCCTGCAGCCTACAGTATTTAATCTCGACGAAATTTCTTTATCGCATGAACAATAGAAGGGTGAGAGGGTTACAGTTAATAGGTTGTAGTGCGTCGGATACTAACTACAAGACTCCCAGGAGAGCTTTCATGTGGACGCCGCAGCCGCGTTAGACTCTATAATAATACTCTCCCTGGAGCCTACGGCATTTAATCTCGACGAAATTTCTTTATCGCACGAAAAATAGAATGGTGAGAGGGATATGGTTAATAGGTAGTAGTGCGTCGGATGCAAACTATAAATCTCCCAGGAGAGCTTTCAAGTGGAGGCCGCAGCCGTGTTAGACTCTAGGATATAACTCTCCCTGGAGACTACAAATTTAATCTCGAAGAAATTTGTTTATTGTATGAACAATAGAAGGGTGAGTGGGTTACAGTTAATAGGCACTAGTGCGTCGGATACAAACTACAAGACTCCCAGGAGAGCTTTCATGTGGAGGCCGCAGCCGTGATTGTCTCGATGATTAAACTCTCCCTGGAGCCTACAGTATTTAAACTCGACGGAATTTCTTTATCGCATGAACAATAGAAGGGTGAGAGGGTTACAGTTAATAGGTAGTAGTGATTCGGATACAAACTACAAGACTCCAAGGAGAGCTTTCATGTGGAGTCCGCAGCCGTGTTAGATTCTGGAATAAAACTCTCCCTGGAGCCTACGGCATTTAATCTCGACGAAATTTCTTTATCGCATGAACAATAGAATTGTGAGAGGAATGCGGTTAATAGGCAGTACTGCGTCGGATGCAAACTGTAAGACTCCCAGGAATGCTTTCAAGTGGAGGCCGCAGCCGTGTTAGACTCAAGGATATAACTCTCCCTGGAGTCTACAGTATTTAATCTCGACGAAATTTCTTTATCGCATGAACAATAGAAGGGTGAGAGGGTTACAGTTAATAGGTAGTAGTGTGTCGGATACTAACTACAAGACTTCCAGGAGAGCTTTCATGGGAGGGCCGCAGCAGTGTTAGACTCTATAATAAAACTCTCCCTGGAGCCTACAGCATTTAATCTCGATGAAATATCTTTACCGCTTGAACAATAGAATGGTGAGTGGGATACGGTTAATAGGTAGTAGTGCGTCGGATGCAAACTATATGACTCCCAGGAGAGCTTTCAAGTGGAGGCCGCAGCCGTGTTAGACTCTAGGATACAACTCTCCCTGGAGATTACAGTATTTAATCTCGACGAAATTTCTTTATAGCGTGAACAATAGAAGGGTGAGAGGGTTACAGTTAATAGGTAGTAGTGCGTCGGATACAACTTACAAGACTTCCAGGAGAGCTTTCATGTGTTGGCCGCAGCCGTGTTAGACTCTAGAATAAAATTCTCCCTGGGGCCTACGGCAATTAATCTCGACGAAATTTCTATATTGTATGAACAATAGAATGGTGGGAGTGATACGGTTAATAAGCAGTAGTGCGTCGGATGCAAACTATAAGACTCCCAGGAGAGCTTTCAAATGGAGGCCGCAGCCGTGTTAGACTCTAGGATATAACTCTCCCTGGAACCTACAGTATTTAATCACGACGAATTTTCTTTATCGCATGAACAATAGAAGGGTGAGAGGGTTACAGTTAATAGGTAGTAGTTCGTCGGATACTAACTACAAGACTTCCAGGAGAGCTTTCATGAGAGGGCCGCAGCAGTGTTAGACTCCATAATTAAACTCTCCCTGGAGCCTACGGCATTTAATCTCGATGAAATATCTTTACCGCTTGAACAATAGAATGGTGAGTGGGATACGGTTAATAGGTAGTAGTGCGTCGGATGCAAACTATATGACTCCCAGGAGAGCTTTCAAGTGGAGGCCGCAGCCGTGTTAGACTCTAGGATACAACTCTCCCTGGAGCCTACAGTATTTAATCTCGACGAAATTTCTTTATCGCGTGAACAATAGAAGGGTGAGAGGGTTACAGTTAATAGGTAGTAGTGCGTCGGATACAACTTACAAGACTTCCAGGAGAGCTTTCATGTGTTGGCCGCAGCCGTGTTAGACTCTAGAATAAAATTCTCTCTGGGGCCTACGGCAATTAATCACGACGAAATTTCTTTATCGCAGCAACAATAGAATGGTGAGAGGGATACGGTTAATAGGTAGTAGTGCGTTGGATGCAAACTATATGACTCCCAGGAGAGCTTTCAAGTGGAGGCCGCAGCCGTGTTAGACTCTAGGATACAACTCTCCCTGGAGCCTACAGTATTTAATCTCGACGAAATTTCTTTATCGCATGAACAATAGAAGGGTGAGAGGTTTACAGTTATTAGGTAGTAGTGTGTCGGATACTAACTACAAGACTTCCAGGAGAGCTTCCATGGGGAGGCCGCAGCAGTGTTAGACTCTATAATAAAACTCTCCCTGGAGCCTACGGAATTTAATCTCGACGAAATTTCTTTATCGCAGGAACAATAGAATGGTGAGAGGGATACGTTTAATAAGCAGTAGTGCATCGGATGCAAACTATAAGACTCCCAGGAGAGCTTTCAAGTTGGGGCCGCAGCCGTGTTAGACTCTAGGATATAACTCTCCCTGGAGCCTACTGTACTTAATCTCGACGAAATTTCTTTATCGCATGAACAATAGAAGGGTGAGAGGGTTACAGTTAATAGATAGTAGTTTGTCGGATACTAATTACAAGACTGCCAGGAGAGCTTTCATGTGGAGGCCGCAGCTGTGTTAGACTCTAGAATAAAACTCTCCCTGGAGCCTACGGAATTTAATCTCGACAAAATTTCTTTATCGCTTGAAAAATAGAATAGTGAGAGGGATACGGTTAATAGGCAGTACTGCGTCGGATGCAGACTATAAGAGTCCCAGGAGAGCTTTCAAGTGGAGGCCGCAGCCATATTAGACTCTGGGATACAACGCTCCCTGGAGCCTACAGTATTTAATATCGACGAAATTTCTTTATCGCATGAACAATAGAATGGTGAGAGGGATACGGTTAATAGGTAGTAGTGCGTCGGATGCAAACTATAAGTCTCCTAGGAGATCTTTCAAGTGGAGGCCGCAGCCAAGTTAGACTCTAGAATATAACTCTCCCTGGAGCCAACAGTATTTAGTCTCGACGAAATTTCTTCATCGCATGAACAATAGAAGTGTGAGAGGATTATATTTAATAGGTATTAGTGCATCGGATACTAACTACAAGACTCCCAGGAGAGCTTTCATGTGGAGGCCGCAGCCGTGTTAGACTCTAGACAAAAACTCTAATAGGAGCCTACGGCATTTAATCTCGACGAAATTTCTTTATCGCATGAAAAACGGAATGGTGAGAGGGATATGGTTAATAGGTAGTAGTGCGTCGGATGCAAACTATAAGACTCCCAGGAAAGCATTCAAGTGGAGCCCGCAGCCGTGTTAGACTCTAGGATATAACTCTCCTTGGATCCTACAGTATTTAATCTCGACGACATTTCGTTATCACATCAACAATGGAATGGTGAGACGGATACGGTTAATAGGCAGTAGTGCGTCGGATGCAAACTATAAGACTCCCAGGAGAGCGATCAAGTGGAGGCCGAGGCCGTCTTAGTCTCTAGGATATAACTTTCCCTGGAGCCCACAGTATTTAATCTCGACGAAATTTCTTTCTCGCATGAACAATAAAAGGGTGAGTGTGTTACAGTTAATAGGTAGTAGTGCGTTGGATACAAGCTACAAGACTCCCAGGAGAGCTTCCATGTGGTGGCCGCAGCCGTTTTAGACTCTAGAATAAAACTCTCCCTGGAGACTACGGCAATTTATCTCGACGAAATTTCTTTATCGCATGAACAATAGAATGGTGAGAGTGATACGGTTAATAAGCAGTAGTGCGTCGGATGCAAACTATAAGACTCCCAGAAGAGCTTTCAAGTGGAGGCCGCAGCCGTTTTGGACTCTAAGATATAACTCTCCCTGGAGCCTACAGTATTTAATCTCGACGAAATTTCTTTATCGCATGAACAATAGAAGGGTGAGAGCGATATAGTTAATAGGTTGTAGTGCGTCGGATACTAACTACAAGACTCCCAGGAGAGCTTTCATGTGGAGGCAGCAGCCGTGTTAGCCTCTAAAATAAAACTCTCCCTGAAGCCTACGGCATTTAATCTCGACGAAATTTCTTTATCGCATGAACAATAGAATGGTGAGAGGGATACGGTTAATAGGTAGTAGTGCGTCAGATACAAACTGGAAGACTCCCAGGAGAGCTATCATGTGGAGGACACAGCCGTGTTAGGCTCCAGGATAAAACTCTCCCTGGGGCCTACAGCATTTAATCTCGACGAAATTTCATTATCGCATGAACAATAGAAGGGTGAGAGGTTTACAGTTAATAGGCGCTAGTGCGTCGGATACAAACTACAAGACTCCCAGGAGAGGTTCCATGTGGAGGCAGCAGCCTTGTTAGTCTCTAGGATAAAACTCTCCCTTGAGCCTACACTATTTCAACTCGACAAAATTTCTGTGTCGCTTGCTCAATTGAAAGATGAGAGGGTTACAGTTAATAGGCACTAGTGCGTTGGATACAAACTACAAGACACCCAGGAAAGCTTTCAAATGGAGGCCGCAGCCTTGTTAGTCTCTAGGATAAAACTCTCCCTGGAGCCTACAGTATTTAATCTTTACGAAATTTCTTTATCGAATGAACAACAGAAGGGTGAGAGGGTTACAGTTAATGGGCAGTAGTGCGTCGGATACAAACTACAAGACTCCCAGGAGAGCTTTCATGTGGAGGCCGCAGCCGAGTTAGTCTCTAGGATAAAACTCTCCCTGGAGCCTACAGTATTTAATTTCGAAGAAATTTCCTTATCGTATGAACAATAGAAGGGTTACAGATAATGGGCACTAATGTGTCGGATACAAACAACAAGACTCCCAGGAGAGCTTTCATGATCGGGGTGAAGATGTTTTAGTCTCTAGGATAAAACTCTCCCTGGAGCCTACAGTATTTAATTTAGAATAAATTTCCTTATCGTATGAACAATAGAAGGGTGAGAGGGTTACAGATAATGGGCAGTAGTGCGTCGGATGCAAACTACAAGACTCCCAGGAGAGCTTTCATGTGGAATCCGCAGCCATGTTATTATCTAGGATTAATCTCTCCCTGGAGCCTACAGTATTTAATCTCGACGAAAGTTCTTTATCGTGTGAATAATAGAAGGGTGAGAGGGTTACAGTTAATAGGCGCTAGTGCGTCGGATACAAACTACAAGACTTCCAGGAGAGGTTCCATGTGGAGGCCGCAGCCGTGTTAGTCTCTAGGATAAAACTCTCCCTGGAGCCTACAGTATTTAATCTCGACGAAATTTCTTTATCGTATGAACAATATGAGGGTGAGAGGGTTACAGTTAATAGGCGCTAGTGCGTCGGATACAAACTACAAGACTCCCAGGAGAGGTTCCATGTGGAGGCCGCAGCCTTGTTAGTCTCTAGCATAAAACTCTCCCAGGAGCCTACAGTATTTCAACTCGACAAAATTTCTATGTCGCATGCTCAATAGAAAGGTGAGAGGGTTACAGTTAATAGGCACTAGTGCGTTGGATACAAATACAAGACACGCAGGAGAGCTTTTAATTGGAGGCCGCAGCCGTGTTATTCACTGGGATAGAACACCCTCTGGAGCCTACAGTATTTACTTTCGACCAAATTTCTTTATCGCATGGACAATAGAAGTGTGAGTGGGTTACAGTTAATAGGCACTAGTGCGTCGGATACAAACAACAAGAGTCCTGGGAGAGCTTTCATGTGGAGGCCCCAGCCGTTTTAGTCTCTGGGATAAAACTCTCCCTGGAGCCTACAGTATTTAATCTCGACGTAATTCCTTTACCGCATGAACAATAGAAGGGTGAGAGGGATGCAGTGAATAGGCACTAGTGTGTCGGATACAAACTACAAGACTCCCAGGAGAACTTTCCAGTGGAGGCCGCAGCCTTGTTAGTATCTAGGATATATCTCTCCCTGGAGCCTACAGTATTTAATCTAAACGAAATTTCTTTATCCATTAACAACAGAAGCGTGAGAGGGTTACAGTTAATGGGCAGTAGAGCGTCGGATACAAACTATAAGACTCCCAGGAGAACTTTCATGTGGAGGCCGCAGCCCATGTTATTATCTAGGATTAATCTCTCCCTGGAGCCACAGGATTTAATCTCGACGAAATTTCTTTATAGTATGAACAATAGAAGGGTGAGAGGGTTACATTTAATAGGCGATAGAGCGTCGGATACAAACTACAAGACTTCCAGGAGAGGTTCCATGTGGAGGCCGCAGCCTTGTTAGTCTCTAGGATAAAACATTCCCAGTAGCCTACAGTATTTAAACTCAACAAAATTTCTTTATCGTATGAACAATAGAAGGCTGAGATTGTTACAGTTAATAGGTATTAGTGCGTCCGGTACAAACTATAAGACTCCCAGGAGAGCTTTCATGTTGAGGCCGCAGCCGTGTTAGTCTCTATGATAAAACTCTATCTGGAGCTTACAGTATTTAATCTCGACGAAATTTCTTTATCGCATGAGCAATAGAATGGTTACAGGGTTACAGTTAATAGGCACTAGCGTGTCGGATACAAACTACAAGACTCCCAAGAGAACTTTCATGTGGAGGCCGCAGCGGTAATTTTATCTAGGATTAATCTCTCCCTGGAGCCTACAGTATTTCAACTCGACAAAATTTCTATGACGCATGCTCAATAGAAAGGTGAGAGGGTTACAGTTAATAGGCACTAGTGCGTTGGATACAAACTACAAGACGCCCAGGAGAGGTTCCATGTGGAGGTCGCAGACTTGTTAGTCTCAAGGATAAAACTCTCTCTGGAGCCTACAGTATTTCAAGTCGACAAAATTTCTGTGTCGCATGCTCAATAGAAAGGTGAGAGGGTTACAGTTAATAGGCACTAGTGCGTTGGATACAAACTACAAGACACCCAGGAGAGCTTTTAAGTGGAGGCCGCAGCCGTGTTATTCACTAGGGTAGAACACTCTCTGGAGCCTACAGTATTTACTTTCGACCAAATTTCTTTATCGCATGGACAATAGAAGTGTGAGTGGGTTACAGTTAATAGGCACTAGTGCGTCGGATACAAACAACAAGAGTCCTGGGAGAGCTTTCATGTGGAGGCCCCAGCCGTTTTACTCTCTAGGATAAAAATCTCCCTGGAGCCTACAGTATTTAATCTCGACATAATTCCTTTACCGCATGAACAATAGAAGGGTGAGAGGGATACAGTTAATAGGCACTAGTGTGTCAGATACAAACTACAAGACTCCCAGGAGAACTTTCCAGTGGAGGCCGCAGCCTTGTTAGTATCTAGGATATATCTCTCGATGGAGCCTACAGTATTTAATCTAAACGAAATTTCTTTATCGCATCAACAACAGAAGCGTGAGAGGGTTACAGTTAATATCCAGTAGAGCGTCGGATACAAACTACAAGACTCCCAGGAGAACTTTCATGTGGAGGCCGCAGCCCATGTTATTATCTAGGATTAATCTCTCCCTGGAGCCTACAGTATTTAATCTGGACGAAATTTGTTTATAGTATGAACAATAGAAGGGTGGGAGGGTTACATTTAATAGGCGATAGAGCGTCGGATACAAACTACAAGACTTCCAGGAGAGGTTCCATGTGGAGGCCGCAGCCTTGATAGTCTCTAGGATAAAACTCTCCCTAGAGCCTACAGTATTTAATCTTGACGAAATTTCTTTATTGCATGATCAATAGAAGGGTGAGAGGGTTACAGTTAATAAGGCACTAGTGTGTCGGATACAAACTTCAAGACTCCCAGGAGAACTTTCATGTGGGGTCCACAGCCGTGTTAGTCTCTAGGATAAAACTCTCCCAGGAGCCTACAGTATTTAATCTCAACGAAATTTCTTTATTGCATGAACAATGGAAGGGTGAGAGTGTTACTGTTAATAAGGCACTAGTGTGTCGGATACAAACTACAAGACTCCCAAGAGAACTTTCATGTGGAGGCCGCAGCGGTAATTTTATCTAGGATTAATCTCTCCCTGGAGCCTACAGTATTTAATCTCGACGAAATTTCTTTATCGTATGAACAATAGAAGGGTGAGAGCGTTACAGTTAATAGGCGCTAGTGCGTCGGATTCAAACTACAAGACACCCAGGAGAGCTTTCAAGTGGAGGCCGCAGCCTTGTTAGTCACTAGGATAAAACACTCTCTGGAGCATACAGTATTTAATCTTGACCAAATTTCTTTATCGCATGAATAATAAAGAAGTGTGAGAGGTTTACAGTTGATAGGCACTAGTGCGTCAGATACAAACAACAAGTCTCCTGGGAGAGCTTTCATGTGGAGTCCCCAGCTGTTTTAGTCTCTAGGATAAAACTGTCCCTGGAGCCTACAGTAATTAATCTCGACGTAATTTCTTTGTCGCATGAACAATAGAAGCGTGAAAGGGTTACAGTTAATGGGCAGTAGTGCGTAGGATATAAACTACAAGATTCCCAAGAGAACTTTCATGTGGAGGAAGCAGCCGTGTTATTATCTTGGATTAATCTCTCCCTGGAGCCTACAGTATTTAATCTCGACGAAATTTCTTGATAGTATGAACAATAGAAGGGTGAGAGGGTTACAGTTAATAGGCGCTAGTGCGTCGGATACAAACTACAAGACTCCCAGGAGAACTTCCAAGTGGAGGCCGCACCAATATTAGTATCGTGGAGAAATCTTTCCCTGGAACCTATAGCATTTAATCTCGGCCAAATTTCTGTGTAGCATCAATAGTAGAAGGGTGCGAGGTTTACTGTAAATTGGCAGTTGTGCGTCAGATACAAACTACAAGACTCCCAGGAGGGCTTGCAAATGGAGGCAGCAGCCGTGTTAGTCTCTAGGATAAAACTCTCCTTGGAGTCTACAGTATTTAATCTCGACGAAATTTCTTTATCGCATGAACAATAGAAGCGTGAGAGGGTTACAGTTAATGGGCAATAGTGTGTCGGATACGAACTGCAAGACTCTCAGGAGAACTTTCATGTGGAGGCTGCAGCCGTATTATTATCTTGGATAAATCTCTCCCTGGAAACTTCAGTATTAAATCTCGACGAAATTTCTTGATCGTATGAACAACAGAAGGGTGAGAGGGTTACAGTTAATAGGCGCTAGTGCGTCGGATACAAACTACCAGACTTCCGGGAGAAGTTCCATGTGGAGGCCGCAGACTTGTTAGTCTCTAGGATAAAACTCTCCCTGGAGCCTACAGTATTTAATCTCTCAGAAATTTCATTATTGCATGAACAATAGATGGGTGAGAGGGTTACAGTTAATAAGGCACTAGTGTGTCGGATACAAACTACAAGACTCCCAGGAGAACTATCATGTGGAGGCCGCAGCCGTGTTATTATCCAGGATTAATCTCTCCCTAGAGCCTACAGTATTTAATCTCGACGAAATATCTTTATCGTATGAACAATAGAAGGGTGAGTGGGTTACAGTTAATAGGCACTAGTGTGTCGGATACAAGCTACAAGACTTCCAGGAGAGGTTCCATGTGGAGGCCGCAGCCTTGTTAGTCTCTAGGTTAAATCTCTCCCTGGAGCCTACAGTATTTAATCTCGACGAAACTTCTTTTTTGCATGAACAATAGAAGGGTGAGAGGGTTAAGGTTAATCAGGCACTAGTGTGTCGGATACAAACTACAAGACTCCCAGGAGAACTTTAATGTGGAGTCCACAGCCGCGTTAGTCTCTAGGATTTAACTCTCCCTGGAGCCTACAGTATTTAAACTCGACAAAATTTCTCTATTGCATTAACAATAGAAGGGTGAGAGGGTTACAGTTAATAAGGCCCTAGTGTGTCGGATACAAACTACAAGACTCCCAGGAGAACTTTCATGTGGAGTCCAATGGCTTGTTAGTCTCTAGGATATAACTCTCCCTGGAGCCTACAGTATTTAATCTCGACGAAATTTCTCTATTGCATGAACAATAGAATGGTGAGTGGGTTACAGTTAATAAGGCACTAGTGTGTCGGATACAAACTACAAGACTCCCAGGAGAACTATCATGTGGAGGCCGCAGCCGTGATATTATCTAGGATTAACCTCTCCCTGGAGCCTTCAGTATTTAATCACGACGAAATTTCTTTATCGTATGAACAATAGAAGGGTGAGAGGGTTACAGTTAATAGGCGCTAGTGCATAGGATACAAACTACAAGACTTCCAGGAGACGTTCCATATGGAGGCCGCAGTCTTGTTAGTCTCTAGGTTAAAACTCTCCCTGGAGCCTACAGTATTTAATCTCGACGCAATTTCTTTATTACATGAACAATAGAAGGGTGTTAGGGTTACAGTTAATAAGGCACTAGTGTGCAGGTACAAACTACAAGACTCCCAGGAGAACTTTCATGTGGAGGCCGCAGCCTTGTTAGTCTCTAGGATAATACTCTCCCTGGAGCCTACAGTATTTAATCTCGACGAAATTTCTTTATTGCATGAACAATAGAAGGGTGACATTGTTGCAGTTTATAAGGCACTAGTGCGTCGGATACAAACTACAAGACTCCCAGGAGAACATTCATGTGGAGGTCGCAGCCGTGCTATTATTTAGGATTAATCGCTCCCTGGAGCCTACAGTATTTAATCTCGACGAACTTTCTTTATCGTATGAACAATAGAAGGGTGAGAGGATTACATTTAATAGGCGCTAGTTGCGTCGGATACAAACTACAAGACTTCCAGGAGAGCTTCCATGTGGAGGCCGCAGCCTTGTTAGTCTTCAGGATAAAACTCTCCCTGGAGCCTACAGTATATAATCTCGACGAAATTTCTTTATTGCATGTACAATAGAAGGGTGAGAGGGTTACACTAAATAAGGCACTAGTATGTCGTATAGAAAGAACAAGACTCCCAGGAGAACTTTCATGTGGAGTCCACAGCCGTGTTAGTCTCTAGGATAAAACTCTCCCTGGAGCCTACAGTATTTAATCTTGATTAAATTTCTTTATTGCATGAACAGTAGAAGGGTGAGAGTGTTACAGTTAATAAGGCACTAGTGTGTCGGATACAAACTACAAGACTGCCAGGAGAACTTTCCTGTGGAGGCCGCAGCCTTGTTAGTATCTAGGATTAATCTCTCCCTGGAGCCTATAGCATCTACTCTCGACCAAATTTCTGTGTCGCATCCATAGTAGAAGGTTGCGAGGTTTACAGTATATTGCCAGTTGTGCGTCGGATACAAACTACAAGACTCCCAGGAGAGCTTTCAAATGGAGGCCGTAGCCGTGTTAGTCTCTTCGATAAAACTCTCGTTGGAGCCTATAGTATTTAATCTCGACGAAATTCCTGTGTCGCATCAATAGTAGATGGGTGCGAATTTTTAAAGTAAATTGGCAGTAGTGCGTCGGATACCAACCACAAGACTCCCAGGAGAGCTTTCATGTGGAGGCAGCAGCCGTGTTAGTCTCTAGGACAAAACACTCTCTGGAGCCTACAGTATTTATTCTGGACCAAATTTCTCTATCGCATAAAAAATAGAAGGGTGAGGGGTTACAGTTAATAGGCACTTGTGGGTCAAATACAAACTACAAGACACCGAGGGGAGCTTTCATGTGGAGGCCGCAGTCGTTTTAGTCTCTAGGATAAATCTCTCTCTGGAACCTACAGTATTTAATCTCGAATAAATTTATTTATCGCATGAACAATAGAAGCTTGAGAGGGTTACAGTTAATAGGCAGTAGTGCGTCGGATACAAACTAAATGACTCCCAGGAGAACTTTCGTGTGGAGGCCGCAGCCGTGTCATTATCTAGGATTAATCTCTCCCTGGAGCCTACAGTATTTAATCTCGACGAAATTTCTTTATTGTATGTACAATATGAGGGTGAGAGAGTTACAGTTAATAGGCGCTAGTGCGTCGGATACAAACTACAAGACTCCCAGGAGAGGTTCCATGTGGAGGCCGCAGCCTTGTTAGTCTCTAGCATAAAACACTCCCTGGAGGCTACAGTATTTCAACTCGACAAAATTTCTGTGTCGCATGCTCAATAGAAAGGTGAGAGGGTTACAGTTAATAGGCACTAGTGTGTCGGATACAAAGTACAAGACTCCCAGGAGAACTTTCATGTGGAGTCCAATGGCTTGTTAGTCTCTAGGATATAACTCTCCCTGGAGCCTACAGTATTTAATCTCGACGAAATTTCTCTATTGCATGAACAATAGAATGGTGAGTGGGTTACAGTTAATAAGGCACTAGTGTGTCGGATACAAACTACAAGACTCCCAGGAGAACTATCATGTGGAGGCCGCAGCCGTGATATTATCTAGGATTAACCTCTCCCTGGAGCCTTCAGTATTTAATCACGACGAAATTTCTTTATCGTATGAACAATAGAAGGGTGAGAGGGTTACAGTTAATAGGCGCTAGTGCATAGGATACAAACTACAAGACTTCCAGGAGACGTTCCATATGGAGGCCGCAGTCTTGTTAGTCTCTAGGTTAAAACTCTCCCTGGAGCCTACAGTATTTAATCTCGACGCAATTTCTTTATTACATGAACAATAGAAGGGTGTTAGGGTTACAGTTAATAAGGCACTAGTGTGCAGGTACAAACTACAAGACTCCCAGGAGAACTTTCATGTGGAGGCCGCAGCCTTGTTAGTCTCTAGGATAATACTCTCCCTGGAGCCTACAGTATTTAATCTCGACGAAATTTCTTTATTGCATGAACAATAGAAGGGTGACATTGTTGCAGTTTATAAGGCACTAGTGCGTCGGATACAAACTACAAGACTCCCAGGAGAACATTCATGTGGAGGTCGCAGCCGTGCTATTATTTAGGATTAATCGCTCCCTGGAGCCTACAGTATTTAATCTCGACGAACTTTCTTTATCGTATGAACAATAGAAATGTGAGAGGATTACATTTAATAGGCGCTAGTTGCGTCGGATACAAACTACAAGACTTCCAGGAGAGCTTCCATGTGGAGGCCGCAGCCTTGTTAGTCTTCAGGATAAAACTCTCCCTGGAGCCTACAGTATATAATCTCGACGAAATTTCTTTATTGCATGTACAATAGGAGGGTGAGAGGGTTACACTAAATAAGGCACTAGTATGTCGTATAGAAAGAACAAGACTCCCAGGAGAACTTTCATGTGGAGTCCACAGCCGTGTTAGTCTCTAGGATAAAACTCTCCCTGGAGCCTACAGTATTTAATCTTGATTAAATTTCTTTATTGCATGAACAGTAGAAGGGTGAGAGTGTTACAGTTAATAAGGCACTAGTGTGTCGGATACAAACTACAAGACTGCCAGGAGAACTTTCCTGTGGAGGCCGCAGCCTTGTTAGTATCTAGGATTAATCTCTCCCTGGAGCCTATAGCATCTACTCTCGACCAAATTTCTGTGTCGCATCCATAGTAGAAGGTTGCGAGGTTTACAGTATATTGCCAGTTGTGCGTCGGATACAAACTACAAGACTCCCAGGAGAGCTCTCAAATGGAGGCCGTAGCCGTGTTAGTCTCTTCGATAAAACTCTCGTTGGAGCCTATAGTATTTAATCTCGACGAAATTCCTGTGTCGCATCAATAGTAGATGGGTGCGAATTTTTAAAGTAAATTGGCAGTAGTGCGTCGGATACCAACCACAAGACTCCCAGGAGAGCTTTCATGTGGAGGCAGCAGCCGTGTTAGTCTCTAGGACAAAACACTCTCTGGAGCCTACAGTATTTATTCTGGACCAAATTTCTCTATCGCATAAAAAATAGAAGGGTGAGGGGTTACAGTTAATAGGCACTTGTGGGTCAAATACAAACTACAAGACACCGAGGAGAGCTTTCATGTGGAGGCCGCAGTCGTTTTAGTCTCTAGGATAAATCTCTCTCTGGAACCTACAGTATTTAATCTCGAATAAATTTATTTATCGCATGAACAATAGAAGCTTGAGAGGGTTACAGTTAATAGGCAGTAGTGCGTCGGATACAAACTAAATGACTCCCAGGAGAACTTTCGTGTGGAGGCCGCAGCCGTGTCATTATCTAGGATTAATCTCTCCCTGGAGCCTACAGTATTTAATCTCGACGAAATTTCTTTATCGTATGAACAATATGAGGGTGAGAGAGTTACAGTTAATAGGCGCTAGTGCGTCGGATACAAACTACAAGACTCCCAGGAGAGGTTCCATGTGGAGGCCGCAGCCTTGTTAGTCTCTAGCATAAAACACTCCCTGGAGGCTACAGTATTTCAACTCGACAAAATTTCTGTGTCGCATGCTCAATAGAAAGGTGAGAGGGTTACAGTTAATAGGCACTAGTGTGTCGGATACAAACTACAAGACTCCCAGGAGAACTTTCCAGTGGAGACCGCAGCCTTGTTAGTATCTAGGATATATCTCTCCCTGGAGCCTACAGTATTTAATCTCGACGAAATTTCTTTATTGCATGATCAATAGAAGGGTGAGAGGGTTACAGTTAATAAGGCACTAGTGTGTCGGATACAAACTTCAAGACTCCCAGGACAACTTTCATGTGGGGTCCACAGCCGTGTAAGTCTCTAGGATAAAACTCTCCCAGGAGCCTACAGTATTTAATCTCAACGAAATTTCTTTACTGCATGAACAATAGAATTGTGAGAGGGTTACTGTTAATAAGGCACTAGTGTGTCGGATACAAACTACAAGACTCCCAAGAGAACTTTCATGTGGAGGCCGCAGCGGTAATTTTATCTAGGATTAATCTCTCCCTGGAGCCTACAGTATTTAATCTCGACGAAATTTCTTTATCGTATGAACAATAGAAGGGTGAGAGGGTTACAGTTAATAGGCGCTAGTGCGTCGGATTCAAACTACAAGACACCCAGGAGAGCTTTCAAGTGGAGGCCGCAGCCTTGTTAGTCACTAGGATAAAACACTCTCTGGAGCATACAGTATTTAATCTCGACCAAATTTCTTTATCGCATGAATAATAAAGAAGTGTGAGAGGTTTACAGTTGATAGGCACTAGTGCGTCGGATACAAACAACAAGTCTCCTGGGAGAGCTTTCATGTGGAGTCCCCAGCTGTTTTAGTCTCTAGGATAAAACTCTCCCTGGAGCCTACAGTAATTAATCTCGACGTAATTTCTTGGTCGCATGATCAATAGAAGCGTGAGAGGGTTACAGTTAATGGGCAGCAGTGCGTAGGATACAAACTACAAGACTCCCAAGAGAACTTTCGTGTGGAGGAAGCAGCCGTGTTATTATCTAGGATTAATCTCTCCCTGGAGCCTACAGTATTTAATCTCGACGAAATTTCTTTATAGTATGAACAATAGAAGGGTGAGAGGGTTACAGTTAATACACGCTAGTGCGTCGGATACGAACTACAAGACTCCCAGGAGAACTTCCCAGTGGAGGCCGCAGCAATGTTAGTATCTTGGAGAAATCTTTACCTGGAGCCTATAGCATTTAATCTCGCCCAAATTTCTGTGCAGCATCAATAGTAGAAGGGTGCGAGGTTTACAATAAATTGGCAGTTGTGCGTCAGATACAAACTACAAAACTCCCTGGAGGGCTTTCAAATGGAGGCCGCAGCCGTGTTAGTCTCTAGGATAAAACTCTCCCTGGAGTCTACAGTATTTAATCTCGACGAAATTTCTTTATCGCATGAACAATAGAAGCGTGAGAGGGTTACTTTTAATGGGCAATAGTGTGTCGGATACGAACTGCAAGACTCTCAGGAGAACTTTCATGTGGAAGCCGCAGCCGTGTTATTATCTAGGATAAATCTCTCCCTGGAAACTTCAGTATTAAATCTCGACGAAATTTCTTGATCGTATGAACAACAGAAGGGTGAGAGGGTTACAGTTAATAGGCGCTAGTGCGTCGGATACAAACTACAAGACTCCCAGGAGAACTTCCCAGTGGAGGCCGCAGCAATTTTAGTATCGTGGAGAAATCTTTCCCTGGAACCTATAGCATTTAATCTCGGGCAAATTTCTGTGTAGCATCAATAGTAGAAGGGTGCGAGGTTTACAGTAAATTGGCAGTTGTGCGTCAGATACAAACTACAAGACTCCCAGGAGGGCTTGCAAATGGAGGCCGCAGCCGTGTTAGTCTCTAGGATAAAACTCTCCCTGGAGTCTACAGTATTTAATCTCGACGAAATTTCTTTATCGCATGAACAGTAGAAGCGTGAGAGGGTTACAGTTAATGGGCAATAGTGTGTCGGATACGAACTGCAAGACTCTCAGGAGAACTTTCATGTGGAGGCCGCAGCCGTACCGTTATCTTGGATAAATCTCTCCCTGGAAACTTCAGTATTAAATCTCGACGAAATTTCTTGATCGTATGAACAACAGAAGGGTGAGAGGGTTACAGTTAATAGGCGCTAGTGCATAGGATACAAACTACAAGACTTCCAGGAGACGTTCCATATGGAGGCCGCAGCCTTGTTAGTCTCTAGGATAAAACTCTCCCTGGAGCCTACAGTATTTAATCTCGCAGAAATTTCATTATTGCATGAACAATAGATGGGTGAGAGGGTTACAGTTAATAAGGCACTAGTGTGTCGGATACAAACTACAAGACTCCCAGGAGAACTATCATGTGGAGGCCGCAGCCGTGTTATTATCCAGGATTAATCTCTCCCTAGAGCCTACAGTATTTAATCTCGACGAAATTTCTTTATCGTATGAACAATAGAAGGGTGAGAGGGTTACAGTTAATAGGCACTAGTGTGTCGGATACAAGCTACAAGACTTCCAGGAGAGGTTCCATGTGGAGGCCGCAGCCTTGTTAGTCTCTAGGATAATACTCTCCCTGGAGCCTACAGTATTTAATCTCGACGAAATTTCTTTATTGCATGAACAATAGAAGGGTGACATTGTTGCAGTTTATAAGGCACTAGTGCCTCGGATACAAACTACAAGACTCCCAGGAGAACTTTCATGTGGAGGCCGCAGCCGTGCTATTATTTAGGATTAATCGCTCCCTGGAGCCTACAGTATTTAATCTCGACGAACTTTCTTTATCGTATGAACAATAGAAGGGTGAGAGGGTTACATTTAATAGGCGCTAGTTGCGTCGGAGACAAACTACAAGACTTCCAGGAGAGGTTCCATGTGGAGGCCGCAGCCTTGTTAGTCTTCAGGATAAAACTCTCCCTGGAGCCTACAGTATATAATCTCGACGAAATTTCTTTATTGCATGTACAATAGAAGGGTGAGAGGGTTACACTAAATAAGGCACTAGTATGTCGTCTACAAAGTACAAGACTCCCAGGAAAACTTTCATGTGGAGTCCACAGCCGTGTTAGTCTCTAGGATAAAACTCTCCCTGGAGCCTACAGTATTTAATCTTGATTAAATTTCTTTATTGCATGAACAGTAGAAGGGTGAGAGTGTTACAGTTAATAAGGCACTAGTGTGTCGGATACAAACTACAAGACTGCCAGGAGAACTTTCCTGTGGAGGCCGCAGCCTTGTTAGTATCTAGGATTAATCTCTCCCTGGAGCCTATAGCATCTACTCTCGACCAAATTTCTGTGTCGCATCCATAGTAGAAGGTTGCGAGGTTTACAGTTAATTGCCAGTTGTGCGTCGGATACAAACTACAAGACTCCCAGGAGAGCTTTCAAATGGAGGCCGTAGCCGTGTTAGTCTCTTCGAGAAAACTCTCGTTGGAGCCTATAGTATTTAATCTCAACGAAATTTCTTTATTGCATGAACAATGGAAGGGTGAGAGTGTTACTGTTAATAAGGCACTAGTGTGTCGGATACAAACTACAAGACTCCCAAGAGAACTTTCATGTGGAGGCCGCAGCGGTAATTTTATCTAGGATTAATCTCTCCCTGGAGCCTACAGTATTTAATCTCGACGAAATTTCTTTATCGTATGAACAATAGAAGGGTGAGAGCGTTACAGTTAATAGGCGCTAGTGCGTCGGATTCAAACTACAAGACACCCAGGAGAGCTTTCAAGTGGAGGCCGCAGCCTTGTTAGTCACTAGGATAAAACACTCTCTGGAGCATACAGTATTTAATCTTGACCAAATTTCTTTATCGCATGAATAATAAAGAAGTGTGAGAGGTTTACAGTTGATAGGCACTAGTGCGTCAGATACAAACAACAAGTCTCCTGGGAGAGCTTTCATGTGGAGTCCCCAGCTGTTTTAGTCTCTAGGATAAAACTGTCCCTGGAGCCTACAGTAATTAATCTCGACGTAATTTCTTTGTCGCATGAACAATAGAAGCGTGAAAGGGTTACAGTTAATGGGCAGTAGTGCGTAGGATATAAACTACAAGATTCCCAAGAGAACTTTCATGTGGAGGAAGCAGCCGTGTTATTATCTTGGATTAATCTCTCCCTGGAGCCTACAGTATTTAATCTCGACGAAATTTCTTGATAGTATGAACAATAGAAGGGTGAGAGGGTTACAGTTAATAGGCGCTAGTGCGTCGGATACAAACTACAAGACTCCCAGGAGAACTTCCAAGTGGAGGCCGCACCAATATTAGTATCGTGGAGAAATCTTTCCCTGGAACCTATAGCATTTAATCTCGGCCAAATTTCTGTGTAGCATCAATAGTAGAAGGGTGCGAGGTTTACTGTAAATTGGCAGTTGTGCGTCAGATACAAACTACAAGACTCCCAGGAGGGCTTGCAAATGGAGGCAGCAGCCGTGTTAGTCTCTAGGATAAAACTCTCCTTGGAGTCTACAGTATTTAATCTCGACGAAATTTCTTTATCGCATGAACAATAGAAGCGTGAGAGGGTTACAGTTAATGGGCAATAGTGTGTCGGATACGAACTGCAAGACTCTCAGGAGAACTTTCATGTGGAGGCTGCAGCCGTATTATTATCTTGGATAAATCTCTCCCTGGAAACTTCAGTATTAAATCTCGACGAAATTTCTTGATCGTATGAACAACAGAAGGGTGAGAGGGTTACAGTTAATAGGCGCTAGTGCGTCGGATACAAACTACCAGACTTCCGGGAGAAGTTCCATGTGGAGGCCGCAGACTTGTTAGTCTCTAGGATAAAACTCTCCCTGGAGCCTACAGTATTTAATCTCTCAGAAATTTCATTATTGCATGAACAATAGATGGGTGAGAGGGTTACAGTTAATAAGGCACTAGTGTGTCGGATACAAACTACAAGACTCCCAGGAGAACTATCATGTGGAGGCCGCAGCCGTGTTATTATCCAGGATTAATCTCTCCCTAGAGCCTACAGTATTTAATCTCGACGAAATATCTTTATCGTATGAACAATAGAAGGGTGAGTGGGTTACAGTTAATAGGCACTAGTGTGTCGGATACAAGCTACAAGACTTCCAGGAGAGGTTCCATGTGGAGGCCGCAGCCTTGTTAGTCTCTAGGTTAAATCTCTCCCTGGAGCCTACAGTATTTAATCTCGACGAAACTTCTTTATTGCATGAACAATAGAAGGGTGAGAGGGTTAAGGTTAATAAGGCACTAGTGTGTCGGATACAAACTACAAGACTCCCAGGAGAACTTTAATGTGGAGTCCACAGCCGCGTTAGTCTCTAGGATATAACTCTCCCTGGAGCCTACAGTATTTAAACTCGACAAAATTTCTCTATTGCATTAACAATAGAAGGGTGAGAGGGTTACAGTTAATAAGGCCCTAGTGTGTCGGATACAAACTACAAGACTCCCAGGAGAACTTTCATGTGGAGTCCAATGGCTTGTTAGTCTCTAGGATATAACTCTCCCTGGAGCCTACAGTATTTAATCTCGACGAAATTTCTCTATTGCATGAACAATAGAATGGTGAGTGGGTTACAGTTAATAAGGCACTAGTGTGTCGGATACAAACTACAAGACTCCCAGGAGAACTATCATGTGGAGGCCGCAGCCGTGATATTATCTAGGATTAACCTCTCCCTGGAGCCTTCAGTATTTAATCACGACGAAATTTCTTTATCGTATGAACAATAGAAGGGTGAGAGGGTTACAGTTAATAGGCGCTAGTGCATAGGATACAAACTACAAGACTTCCAGGAGACGTTCCATATGGAGGCCGCAGTCTTGTTAGTCTCTAGGTTAAAACTCTCCCTGGAGCCTACAGTATTTAATCTCGACGCAATTTCTTTATTACATGAACAATAGAAGGGTGTTAGGGTTACAGTTAATAAGGCACTAGTGTGCAGGTACAAACTACAAGACTCCCAGGAGAACTTTCATGTGGAGGCCGCAGCCTTGTTAGTCTCTAGGATAATACTCTCCCTGGAGCCTACAGTATTTAATCTCGACGAAATTTCTTTATTGCATGAACAATAGAAGGGTGACATTGTTGCAGTTTATAAGGCACTAGTGCGTCGGATACAAACTACAAGACTCCCAGGAGAACATTCATGTGGAGGTCGCAGCCGTGCTATTATTTAGGATTAATCGCTCCCTGGAGCCTACAGTATTTAATCTCGACGAACTTTCTTTATCGTATGAACAATAGAAGGGTGAGAGGATTACATTTAATAGGCGCTAGTTGCGTCGGATACAAACTACAAGACTTCCAGGAGAGCTTCCATGTGGAGGCCGCAGCCTTGTTAGTCTTCAGGATAAAACTCTCCCTGGAGCCTACAGTATATAATCTCGACGAAATTTCTTTATTGCATGTACAATAGAAGGGTGAGAGGGTTACACTAAATAAGGCACTAGTATGTCGTATAGAAAGAACAAGACTCCCAGGAGAACTTTCATGTGGAGTCCACAGCCGTGTTAGTCTCTAGGATAAAACTCTCCCTGGAGCCTACAGTATTTAATCTTGATTAAATTTCTTTATTGCATGAACAGTAGAAGGGTGAGAGTGTTACAGTTAATAAGGCACTAGTGTGTCGGATACAAACTACAAGACTGCCAGGAGAACTTTCCTGTGGAGGCCGCAGCCTTGTTAGTATCTAGGATTAATCTCTCCCTGGAGCCTATAGCATCTACTCTCGACCAAATTTCTGTGTCGCATCCATAGTAGAAGGTTGCGAGGTTTACAGTATATTGCCAGTTGTGCGTCGGATACAAACTACAAGACTCCCAGGAGAGCTCTCAAATGGAGGCCGTAGCCGTGTTAGTCTCTTCGATAAAACTCTCGTTGGAGCCTATAGTATTTAATCTCGACGAAATTCCTGTGTCGCATCAATAGTAGATGGGTGCGAATTTTTAAAGTAAATTGGCAGTAGTGCGTCGGATACCAACCACAAGACTCCCAGGAGAGCTTTCATGTGGAGGCAGCAGCCGTGTTAGTCTCTAGGACAAAACACTCTCTGGAGCCTACAGTATTTATTCTGGACCAAATTTCTCTATCGCATAAAAAATAGAAGGGTGAGGGGTTACAGTTAATAGGCACTTGTGGGTCAAATACAAACTACAAGACACCGAGGAGAGCTTTCATGTGGAGGCCGCAGTCGTTTTAGTCTCTAGGATAAATCTCTCTCTGGAACCTACAGTATTTAATCTCGAATAAATTTATTTATCGCATGAACAATAGAAGCTCGAGAGGGTTACAGTTAATAGGCAGTAGTGCGTCGGATACAAACTAAATGACTCCCAGGAGAACTTTCGTGTGGAGGCCGCAGCCGTGTCATTATCTAGGATTAATCTCTCCCTGGAGCCTACAGTATTTAATCTCGACGAAATTTCTTTATCGTATGAACAATATGAGGGTGAGAGAGTTACAGTTAATAGGCGCTAGTGCGTCGGATACAAACTACAAGACTCCCAGGAGAGGTTCCATGTGGAGGCCGCAGCCTTGTTAGTCTCTAGCATAAAACACTCCCTGGAGGCTACAGTATTTCAACTCGACAAAATTTCTGTGTCGCATGCTCAATAGAAAGGTGAGAGGGTTACAGTTAATAGGCACTAGTGTGTCGGATACAAACTACAAGACTCCCAGGAGAACTTTCCAGTGGAGACCGCAGCCTTGTTAGTATCTAGGATATATCTCTCCCTGGAGCCTACAGTATTTAATCTCGACGAAATTTCTTTATTGCATGATCAATAGAAGGGTGAGAGGGTTACAGTTAATAAGGCACTAGTGTGTCGGATACAAACTTCAAGACTCCCAGGACAACTTTCATGTGGGGTCCACAGCCGTGTTAGTCTCTAGGATAAAACTCTCCCAGGAGCCTACAGTATTTAATCTCAACGAAATTTCTTTACTGCATGAACAATAGAATTGTGAGAGGGTTACTGTTAATAAGGCACTAGTGTGTCGGATACAAACTACAAGACTCCCAAGAGAACTTTCATGTGGAGGCCGCAGCGGTAATTTTATCTAGGATTAATCTCTCCCTGGAGCCTACAGTATTTAATCTCGACGAAATTTCTTTATCGTATGAACAATAGAAGGGTGAGAGGGTTACAGTTAATAGGCGCTAGTGCGTCGGATTCAAACTACAAGACACCCAGGAGAGCTTTCAAGTGGAGGCCGCAGCCTTGTTAGTCACTAGGATAAAACACTCTCTGGAGCATACAGTATTTAATCTCGACCAAATTTCTTTATCGCATGAATAATAAAGAAGTGTGAGAGGTTTACAGTTGATAGGCACTAGTGCGTCGGATACAAACAACAAGTCTCCTGGGAGAGCTTTCATGTGGAGTCCCCAGCTGTTTTAGTCTCTAGGATAAAACTCTCCCTGGAGCCTACAGTAATTAATCTCGACGTAATTTCTTGGTCGCATGATCAATAGAAGCGTGAGAGGGTTACAGTTAATGGGCAGCAGTGCGTAGGATACAAACTACAAGACTCCCAAGAGAACTTTCGTGTGGAGGAAGCAGCCGTGTTATTATCTAGGATTAATCTCTCCCTGGAGCCTACAGTATTTAATCTCGACGAAATTTCTTTATAGTATGAACAATAGAAGGGTGAGAGGGTTACAGTTAATACACGCTAGTGCGTCGGATACGAACTACAAGACTCCCAGGAGAACTTCCCAGTGGAGGCCGCAGCAATGTTAGTATCTTGGAGAAATCTTTACCTGGAGCCTATAGCATTTAATCTCGCCCAAATTTCTGTGCAGCATCAATAGTAGAAGGGTGCGAGGTTTACAATAAATTGGCAGTTGTGCGTCAGATACAAACTACAAAACTCCCTGGAGGGCTTTCAAATGGAGGCCGCAGCCGTGTTAGTCTCTAGGATAAAACTCTCCCTGGAGTCTACAGTATTTAATCTCGACGAAATTTCTTTATCGCATGAACAATAGAAGCGTGAGAGGGTTACTTTTAATGGGCAATAGTGTGTCGGATACGAACTGCAAGACTCTCAGGAGAACTTTCATGTGGAAGCCGCAGCCGTGTTATTATCTAGGATAAATCTCTCCCTGGAAACTTCAGTATTAAATCTCGACGAAATTTCTTGATCGTATGAACAACAGAAGGGTGAGAGGGTTACAGTTAATAGGCGCTAGTGCGTCGGATACAAACTACAAGACTCCCAGGAGAACTTCCCAGTGGAGGCCGCAGCAATTTTAGTATCGTGGAGAAATCTTTCCCTGGAACCTATAGCATTTAATCTCGGCCAAATTTCTGTGTAGCATCAATAGTAGAAGGGTGCGAGGTTTACAGTAAATTGGCAGTTGTGCGTCAGATACAAACTACAAGACTCCCAGGAGGGCTTGCAAATGGAGGCCGCAGCCGTGTTAGTCTCTAGGATAAAACTCTCCCTGGAGTCTACAGTATTTAATCTCGACGAAATTTCTTTATCGCATGAACAGTAGAAGCGTGAGAGGGTTACAGTTAATGGGCAATAGTGTGTCGGATACGAACTGCAAGACTCTCAGGAGAACTTTCATGTGGAGGCCGCAGCCGTACCGTTATCTTGGATAAATCTCTCCCTGGAAACTTCAGTATTAAATCTCGACGAAATTTCTTGATCGTATGAACAACAGAAGGGTGAGAGGGTTACAGTTAATAGGCGCTAGTGCATAGGATACAAACTACAAGACTTCCAGGAGACGTTCCATATGGAGGCCGCAGCCTTGTTAGTCTCTAGGATAAAACTCTCCCTGGAGCCTACAGTATTTAATCTCGCAGAAATTTCATTATTGCATGAACAATAGATGGGTGAGAGGGTTACAGTTAATAAGGCACTAGTGTGTCGGATACAAACTACAAGACTCCCAGGAGAACTATCATGTGGAGGCCGCAGCCGTGTTATTATCCAGGATTAATCTCTCCCTAGAGCCTACAGTATTTAATCTCGACGAAATTTCTTTATCGTATGAACAATAGAAGGGTGAGAGGGTTACAGTTAATAGGCACTAGTGTGTCGGATACAAGCTACAAGACTTCCAGGAGAGGTTCCATGTGGAGGCCGCAGCCTTGTTAGTCTCTAGGATAATACTCTCCCTGGAGCCTACAGTATTTAATCTCGACGAAATTTCTTTATTGCATGAACAATAGAAGGGTGACATTGTTGCAGTTTATAAGGCACTAGTGCCTCGGATACAAACTACAAGACTCCCAGGAGAACTTTCATGTGGAGGCCGCAGCCGTGCTATTATTTAGGATTAATCGCTCCCTGGAGCCTACAGTATTTAATCTCGACGAACTTTCTTTATCGTATGAACAATAGAAGGGTGAGAGGGTTACATTTAATAGGCGCTAGTTGCGTCGGAGACAAACTACAAGACTTCCAGGAGAGGTTCCATGTGGAGGCCGCAGCCTTGTTAGTCTTCAGGATAAAACTCTCCCTGGAGCCTACAGTATATAATCTCGACGAAATTTCTTTATTGCATGTACAATAGAAGGGTGAGAGGGTTACACTAAATAAGGCACTAGTATGTCGTCTACAAAGTACAAGACTCCCAGGAAAACTTTCATGTGGAGTCCACAGCCGTGTTAGTCTCTAGGATAAAACTCTCCCTGGAGCCTACAGTATTTAATCTTGATTAAATTTCTTTATTGCATGAACAGTAGAAGGGTGAGAGTGTTACAGTTAATAAGGCACTAGTGTGTCGGATACAAACTACAAGACTGCCAGGAGAACTTTCCTGTGGAGGCCGCAGCCTTGTTAGTATCTAGGATTAATCTCTCCCTGGAGCCTATAGCATCTACTCTCGACCAAATTTCTGTGTCGCATCCATAGTAGAAGGTTGCGAGGTTTACAGTTAATTGCCAGTTGTGCGTCGGATACAAACTACAAGACTCCCAGGAGAGCTTTCAAATGGAGGCCGTAGCCGTGTTAGTCTCTTCGAGAAAACTCTCGTTGGAGCCTATAGTATTTAATCTCGACGAAATTCCTGTGTCGCATCAGTAGTAGATGGGTGCGAAATTCTAAAGTAAATTGGCAGTAGTGCGTCGGATACTAACCACAAGACTCCCAGGAGAGCTTTCATGTGGAGGCAGCAGCCGTGTTAGTCTCTAGGACAAAACACTCTCTGGAGCCTACAGTATTTATTCTGGACCAAATTTCTTTATCGCATATAAGAAAAAGAAGGGTGAGGGGTTACAGTTAATAGGCACTTGTGGGTCAAATACAAACTACAAGACTCCGAGGAGAGCTTTCATGTGGAGGCCGCAGTCGTTTTAGTCTCTAGGATAAATCTCTCTCTGGAACCTACAGTATTTAATCTCGAATAAATTTATTTATCGCATGAACAATAGAAGCTTGAGAGGGTTACAGTTAATAGGCAGTAGTGCGTCGGATACAAACTACAAGACTCCCAAGAGAACTTTCATGTGGAGGCCGCAGCCCATGTTATTATCTAGGATTAATCTCTCCCTGGAGCCTACAGTATTTAATCTCGACGAAATTTCTTTATAGTATGAACAATACAAGGGTGAGAGGGTTAGAGTTAATAGGCGCTAGTGCGTCGGATACGAACAACAAGACTCCCAGGAGAACTTCCCAGTGGAGGCCGCAGCAATGTTAGTATCTTGGAGAAATCTTTACCTGGAGCCTATAGCATTTAATCTCGCCCAAATTTCTGTGCAGCATCAATAGTAGAAGGGTGCGAGGTTTACAATAAATTGGCAGTTGTGCGTCAGATACAAACTACAAGACTCCCAGGAGGGCTTTCAAATGGAGGCCGCAGCCGTGTTAGTCTCTAGGAAAAAACTCTCCCTGGAGTCTACGGTATTTAATCTCGACGAAATTTCTTTATCGCATGAACAATAGAAGCGTGAGAGGGTTACAGTTAATGGGCAATAGTGTGTCGGATACGAACTGCAAGACTCTCAGGAGAACTTTCATGTGGAGGCCGCAGCCGTGTTATTATCTAGGATAAATCTCTCCCTGGAAACTTCAGTATTAAATCTCGACGAAATTTCTTGATCGTATGAACAACAGAAGGGTGAGAGGGTTACAGTTAATAGGCGCTAGTGCGTCGGATACAAACTACAAGACTTCCGGGAGAAGTTCCATGTGGAGGCCGCAGACTTGTAAGTCTCTAGGATAAAGCTCTCCCTGGAGCCTACAGTATTTAATCTCGACGAAATTTCTTTATTGCATGAACAATAGAAGGGTGAGAGGGTTAAGGTTAATAAGGCACTAGTGTGTCGGATACAAACTACAAGACTCCCAGGAGAACTTTAATGTGGAGTCCACAGCCGCGTTAGTCTCTAGGATATAACTCTCCCTGGAGCCTACAGTATTTAAACTCGACAAAATTTCTCTATTGGCATGACCAATAGAAGGGTGAGTGGGTTACAGTTAATAAGGCACTAGTGTGTCGGATTCAAACTACAAGACTCCCAGGAGAACTATCATGTGGAGACCGCAGCCGTGATATTATCTAGGATTAATCTCTCCCTGGAGCCTACAGTATTTAATCACGACGAAATTTCTTTATCGTATGAACAATAGAAGGGTGAGAGGGTTACAGTTAATAGGCGCTAGTGCATAGGATACAAACTACAAGACTTCCAGAAGAGGTTCCATGTGGAGGACGCTGCCTTGTTAGTCTCTAGGTTAAAACTTTCCCTGGAGCCTACAGTATATAATCTCGACGAAATTTCTTTATTGCATGAACAATAGAAGGGTGAGAGAGTTACACTACATAAGGCACTAGTATGTCGTATACAAAGTACAAGACTCCCAGGAGAACTTTCATGTGGAGTCCACAGCCGTGTTAGTCTCTAGGATAAAACTCTCCCAGGAGCCTACAGTATTTAATCTCTACGAAATTTATTTATCGCATGATCAATAGAATGGTGAGAGGGTTACAGTTAATAGGCAGTAGTGCGTCGGATAGAAACTAAATGACTCCCAGGAGAGCTTTCATGTGGAGGCCGGAGCCGTGTTAGACTCTAGGATAAAACCCTCCTGGAACTTAAAGTATTTAATCTCGACGAAATTTCTTTATTTTATGAACAATAGAAGCGTGAGAGGATTACAGATAATTGGCAGTAATGCGTCGAATTCAAACTACAAGACTCCCAGGAGAGCTTTCATGTGGAGGCCGCAGCCTTGTTAGTCTCTAGGATGAAACTCTCCCTGGAGCCTACAGTATTTAAACTCGACAAAATTTCTTTATCGTATGAACAATAGAAGGGTGAGAGGGTTACAGTTAATAGGCACTAGTGTGTCGGATACAAACAACAAGACTCCCAGGAGAGCTTTCATGATCGGGCCGAAGATGTTTTAGTCTCTAGGATAAAACCCTCGGTGGAGCCTACAGTATTTAATCTTGACGAAATTTCTTTATCGCATGAACTATAGAATGGTTAGAGGGTTACAGGTAATAGTCACTAGTGTGTCGGATACAAACTACAAGACTCCCAGGAGAACTTTCATGTGGAGGCCGCAGCCGTGTCATTATCTAGGATTAATCTCTCCCTGGAGCCTACAGTATTTAATCTCGACGAAATTTCTGTGTCGCATGCTCAATAGAAAGGTGAGAGGGTTACAGTTAATAGGCACTAGTGCGTTGGATACAAACTACAAGACACCCAGGAGAGCTTTTAAGTGGAGGCCGCAGCCGTGTTATTCACAAGGATAGAACACTCTCTGGAGCCTACAGTATTTACTTTCGACCAAATTTCTTTATCGCATGGACAATAGAACTGTGAGTGGGTTACAGTTAATAGGCACTAGTGCGTCGGATACAAACAACAAGAGTCCTGGGAGAGCTCTCATGTGGAGGCACCAGCCGTTTTAGTGTCTAGGATAAAAATATCCCTGGAGCCTACAGTATTTAATCTCGACGTAATTCCTTTACCACATGAACAATAGAAGGGTGAGAGGGATACAGTTAATAGAGCCTAGTGTGTCGGATACAAACTACAAGACTCCCAGGAGAACTTTCCAGTGGAGGCCGCAGCCTTGTTAGTATCTAGGATATATCTCTCCCTGGAGCCTACAGTATTTAATCTCAACGAAATTTCTTTATCGCATGGGGAATAGAAGGGTGAGAGGGTTACAGTTAATAGGTAGCAGTGCGTCGGATACAAACTACAAGACTCCCAGTGGAGCTCTCATGTGGAGGCCGCACCCGTGTTAGTCTCTAGGATAAAAGTCTCCCTGGAGCCTATAGTATTTAATCTCGACGAAATTTCTGTGTCGTATCAATAGTAGAATCGTGTGAGGTTTACAGTAAATTGGCAGTAGTGCGTCGGATACAAACTACAAGACTCCCAGGAGAGCTTTCATGTGGAGGCCGCAGCCGTGTTAGTCTGTAGGATAAAACTCTAACTGGAGCCTATAGTGTTTAATCTCGATGAAATTTCTGTGTCGTATCAATAGTAGATGTGTGTGAGGTTTACAGTAAATTGGCAGTAGTGCGTCGGATACAAACTACAAGACCCCCAGGACAGTTTTCATGTGGAGACCGCATCCGTGTTAGTCTCTAGGATAAAACTCTCCCTGGAGCCTACATTATTTAATCTCGACGGAATATCTATATCCCATTAACAATAGAAGGATGAGAGGGTTACAGTTAATAGGCAGTAGTGCGTCGGATACAAACTACAAGACTCCCAGGATAGCTTTCATGTGGAGGCTGCACCCGTGTTAGTCTCTAGGATAAAACTCTCCGTGGAGCCTATAGTATTTAATCTCGAAGAAATTTCTGTGACGTATCAATAGTAGAAGGGTGTGACGTTTACAGTAAATTGGCATTAGTGCGTTGGATACAAACTACAAGACTACCAGGACAGCTTTCATGTGGAGGCTGCACCCGTGTTAGTCTCTAGGATAAAACTCTCCGTGGAGCCTATAGTATTTAATCTCGAAGAAATTTCTGTGTCGTATCAGTAGTAGAAGGGTGTGACTTTTACAGTAAATTGGCATTAGTGCGTGTGATACAAACTACAAGACTCCCAGGAGAGCTTTCATGTTGAGGCCACAGCCGTGATAGTGTGTAGGATAAAACTCTCCCTGCAGCCAACGGTATTTAACCTCGACGAAATTTCTGTGTCGTATGAATAGTAGAATAGTGTGAGGTTTACAGTAAAGTGGCAGTAGTGCGTCGGATACAAAATTAAAAGACTCCAATTAGAGCTTTCATGTGGAGGCCGCAGCCATGTTAGTCTAGTATAAAACTCCCTGGAGCCTATAGTATTTAATCTCGACGAAATTTCTGTGTCGTATCAATAGTAGAATCGTGTGAGGTTTACAGTAAATTGGCAGTAGTGCGTCGGATACAAACTACAAGACTCCCAGGAGAGCTTTCATGTTGAGGCCACAGCCGTGTTAGTGTGTAGGATAAAACTCTCCCTGGGGCCAATGGTGTTTAACCTCGACGAAATTTCTGTGTCGTATCAATAGTAGAATAGTGTGAGGTTTACAGTAATTTGGCAGTAGTGCGTCGGATACAAACTAAAAGACTCCAATTAGAGCTATCATGTGGAGGCCGCAGCCGTGTTAGTCTCTAGGATAAAACTCTCTCTGGAGCCTACAGTATTTAATCTCGACCAAATTTCTTTATCGCATGAACAATAGAAGGGTGAGAGGGCTACAGTTAATAGGTAGCAGTGTGTCGGATACAAACTACAAGACTCTCAGGAGAGCTTTCATGTGGCAGGCGCAGCTGTGTTAGTCTCTAGGATAAAACTCTCCCTTGAGCCTACAGTATTTAACCCTGACGACATTTCTGTGTCGCATCACTAGTAGAAGGTTTCAAGGTTTACAGTAAATTGGCATTAGTGTGTCGGATACAAACTACAAGACTCCCAGGAGAGCTTTCATGATGAGGCCGCAGCCGTGTTAGTCTCTAGGATAAAACTCTCCCTGGAGCCTATAGTAATTAATCTCGACGAAATTTCTGTGTCGCATCAATAGTAGAACGGTGCGAGGTTTACAGTAAATTGGCAGTAATGCGTCGGATACAAACTACAAGACTTCCAGGAGATCTTTCATGTGGAGGCAGAACTCGTGTTAGTCTCTAGGATAAAACTCTCGTTGGAGCCTACAATATTTAATCTCCATCAAACTTCTTTTTCGCATGAACAATTGAAGGGTGAGAGGGTTACAGTTAATAGGCAATAGTGCGTCGGATATAAACTACAAGACTCCCAGGAGAGCTTTTGTGTGGAGGCCGCAGCTATAATAGTCTCTGGGATAAAACTTACCCTGGAGCCTACAGTATTTAATCTCGATCAACTTTCTTTTTCGCATGAACAAACGAAGGGTGAGAGGGTTACAGTTAACAGGCAGTAGTGCGTCGGATACAAACTACAAGACTCCCAGGACAGTTTTCATGTGGACCCGCAGCAGTGTTAGTCTCTAGGATAAAACTCGCGTGGGAGCCGACAGTATTAATCTCGACCAAGTTTCTTTATCGCACGAACAATAGAAGTGTGTGAGGGTTACAGTTAATAGGCACTTGTGCGTGGGATACAAACTACAAGACTCCCAGAGAGTTTTCATGTGGAGGCCGGAGCCGTGTTAGTCTATAGGGTAAAGCTCTCCCTGGAGCCTACAGTATTGAATTTCGACGAAATTTCTTTATTGCATGAAGAATTGAAGGGTGAGAGGGTTACAGTTAATAGGCACTAGCGCGTCGGATACAAACTACAATACTCCCAGGGTAGCTTTCATGTGGAGGCCGCAGCCGTGTTACTCTCAAGGATAAAACTCTCCCTGAAGCCTGCAGCATTGAATCTCGACGAAATTTCCTTATCGCATGAACAATAGAAGGGTGAGAGTGTTACAGTTAATAGGCAGTAGTGAGTCGGATACAAACTACAAGACTCCCAGAAGAGCTTTCATGTTAAGGCCGCAGCCGTGTTAGTCTCTAGGATAAAACTTTCCCTGAAACCTACAGTATTTAATCTCAACGAAATTTCTTTATTGCATGAACAGTAGAAGGGTGAGAAGGTTACAGTTAATAGGCACTAGTGCGTTGGTTACAAACTACAAAACTCTTAGGAGAGGTTTCATGTGGAGGCCGCAGCTGTGTTAGTCTCTAGGATAAAACTCTCATTGGAGCCTACAGTATTTAATCTCGACAAGATTCCTTTATCGCATGAACAGTAGAAGGGTGAGAGGGTTACAGTTAATAGGCACTAGTGCGTTTTTTACAAAGTACAAAACTCCCAGGAGAGCTTTCATATTGAGGCCGCAGCCGTATTAGTCTCTAGGATAAATCTTTCCCTGGAGCCTACAGTATTTAATCTCGACGAAATTTCTTTATCGCATGAACATTACGAGGGTGAGAGGGTTACAGTTAATAGGCACTAGTGCGTCTGATACAAACTACAAGTCTCCCTGGAGAGCTTTCATGTGGAGGCCGAAGCCGTGTTAGCATCTAGGATAAAACTCTCCCTGGAGGCTATAGTATTTAACCTCGAAGAATTTTCTGTGTCGCATCAGTAGTAGAAGGCTTCGAGGTTTACAGTAATTTGGCAGTAGTGCGTCGGATACAAACTACAAGGCCGCAGCCGTGTTAGTCTGTAGGATAAATCTTTCCCTGGACACTATAGTATTAATCTCGACGAAATTTCTGTGTCGTATCAATAGTAGAAGTGAGTGATGTTTACTGCAAATTGGCATTAGTGCGTCGGATACAAACTACAAGACTCCCAAGAGAGCTTTCAAGTGGCGGCCGCAGCTGTGTTAGTCTCTAGGATAAAACTCTCCCTGGAGCTTATAGTAATTAATATCGACGAAATTTCTATGTCGCATCAATAGTAGAACGCTGTGAGGTTTACAGTAAATTGGCAGTAATGCGTCGGATACAAACTACAAGACTCCCAGGAGAGCTTTCAAGTGGAGGCCGCGGCCTTGTTAGTCTCTAGGATAAAAGTCTCCCTGGAGCCTACAGATTAAATCTCGACGAAATCTCTCTATCCCATGAACAATAGAAGGGTGAGGGGTTTACAGTTATTAGGCAGTAGTGCATCGGATGCAAACTAGAAGACTCGCAGCAGAGCTTACATGTGGATGCCGCAGCCGTGTTGGTCTCTAGGATATAACTCTCCCTTGAGCCTATAGTATATTATCTAGACGAAATTTCTGTGTCGCATCAGTAGTTGAAGGGTGTGAGGTCTACAGTAAATTGGCAGTAGTGCGTCGGATACAAACTACAAGACTCCCAGGAGAGCTTTCATGATGAGGCCGCAGCCGTGTTAGCATCTAGGATAAAACTTTCCCTGGAGCCTATAGTATTTAACATCGACCAAATTTCGACGAAATTTCTTTATTGCATGAAGAATATAAGGGTGAGAGGGTTACAGTTAATATGCACTAGTGCGTCGGATACAAACTACAAGACTGCCAGGAGAGCTTTCATGTGAAGGCCGCAGCCGTGTAAGTCTCTAGGATAAAGCTTTCCCTGGAGCCTACAGTATTTAATCTCGACGAAATTGCTTTATCGCATGAAGAATAGAATGCTGAGAGGTTTACAGTTAAGAGGCACTAGTGCGTCGGATACAAACTACAAGACTCCCAGGAGAGCATTCATGTGAAGGCCGCAGCCGTGATAGTCTTTAGGATAACACTCTCCCTGGAGCCTACAGTATTTAATCTCGACGAAATTTCTTTATCGCATGAACAATAGAAGGGTAAACGGTATACAGTTAACAGGCACTAGTGCGTCGGATGCAAACTACAAGGCTCCCAGGAGAGCTTTCATGTGGAGGCAGCAGCCGTGTTAGTCTCTAGGATAAAACTCACCCTAGAGCCTAAAGTATTTAATCTCGACGAAATTTCTTCATCGCATGAACAATAGAAGGGTGAGAGAGATACAGTTAATACTCACTAGTGCGTCGCCTACAAACTACAAGACTAACAGGAGAGCTTTCATGTGGAGACCGCAGCCGAATTAGTATCTAGGATAAAACTCTCCCTGGAGCCTACAGTATTTAATCTCGACGAAATTTCCTTATCACATGAACAATAGGAGGGTGAGAGTGTTATAGTTAATAGGCACTAGTGCCTCGGATGCAAACTACAAGTCTCCCAGGAGAGCTGTCTTGTGGAGACCGCAGCCGTGTTTTGTCTCTGGGATAAAACTCTCCCTGGAGCCTACAGTATTTAATCTAACGAAATTTCTTCATCGCATGAACAATAGAAGGGTGAGAGAGATACAGTTAATACTCACTAGTGCGTCGGCTACAAACTACAAGACTCCCAGGAAAGCTTTCATGTGCAGGCCGCAGCTGTGTTAGTCTCTAGGATAACACTCTCCCTGGAGCTTATAGTTTTAATCTCGACGAAATTTATGTGTCGCATCCATAGTAGAATGGTGCGAGGTTTACAGTAAATTAGCAGTAGTACGTCGGATACAAACTACAAGACTCCCAGGAGAGCTTTCATGTCGAGGACGCAGCCGTGTTAGTCTCTAGGATAAAACTCTGTTTGGAGACTACAGTATTTAATCTTGACGAAATTTATTTATCGCATGAACAATAGAGGGGTGAGAGTTATACAGTAAATAGGCACTAGTGTGTCGGATACAAACTACAAGACTCCCAGGAGAGCTTTCATTTGGAAGCCGCAGCCGTGTTAGTCTCTAGGATAAAACTCTACCTTGAGACTACAGTATGTAATCTCGACGAAATTTCTTTATTGCATGAACAATAGAAGGGTGAGAGGATTACTGGTAATAGGCACTAGTGCGTCGGATACGAACTACAAGACTCCCAGGAGAGCTTTCATGTGGAGGCCGCTGATGTGTTAGTCTCTAGGATAAAACTCTCCCTGGAGCCTATAGTATTTCATCTCGACAAAAATTCTGTGACGCATCAATAGTAGAAGGGTACAAGGTTTACATTTAATTGGCAGTAATGCGTCGGATACAAGGTACAAGACTCCCAGGCGAGCGTTCATGTGGAAGCCGCAGCCGTGTTGGTCTCCAGGATAAAACTCTACATTGAGACTACATTATTTAATCTCAAAGAAATTTCTTTATTGCATGAACAATAGAATGGTGAGGGGATTACTGGTAATAGGCTCTAGTGCGTCAGATACAAACCACAAGCCTCCCAGGAGAGCTTTCATGTAGAGTCCGCTGCCGTGTTAGTCTCTAGGATAAAACTCTCCCTGGAGCCTACAGTATTTAATGTTGACGAAATTTCTTTATCACATGTACAATAGAATGGTGAGAGTGTTACAGTCAATAGGCAATAGTGCGTCGGATACAAACTACAAGGCTCACAGGAAAACTTGCATGTGAAGGCCGCAGCCGCGTTAGTCTCTAGGATAAAACTCTCCCTGGAGCCTAAGGTATTTAATCTTGACGAAATATCTTTATCGCATGAACATTAGAACGGTGAGAGGGTTACAATTAATAATCACTAGTGCGTCGGATACAAACTAAAAGACTCCCAGGAGAGCTTTCATGTGGAGGCCGCAGCCGTGTTAGTCTCTAGGTTAAACTCTCCCTGGAGCCAACAGTATTTAATCTTGACGAAATTTATATATCGCATGAACAATAGAAGGACGAGAGCGATACAGTTAATAGGCACTAGTGTGTCGGATACCAACTACAAGACTCCCAGGAGAGCTTTCATGTGGAGGCTGCAGCCGTGTTAGTCACTACGATAAAACTCTCCCTGGGGCCTACAGTATTTAATCTCGACGAAATTTCATTATCGCATGAACAATTGAAGCGTGAGAGGGTTACAGTTAATAGGCAGTAGTGCGTCGGATAGAAACTACAAGCCTCCCAGGAGAGCTTTCATGTGGAAGCCGCAGCCGTGTTAGTCTCTAGGATAAAACTCTACCTTGAGACTACTTTATTTAATCTCGACGAAATTTCTTTATTGCATGAACAATAGATGGGTGAGAGGGTTACAGTTAATAGGCACTAGTGTGTCGGATACGAACTACAAGACTCCCAGGAGAGCTTCCATGTGGAGGCTACAGCCGTGTTAGTCACTACGATAAAACTCTCCCTGGAGCCTACAGTATTTAATCTCGACGAAATTTCATTATCGCATGAACAATTGAAGGGTGAGAGGGTTACACTTAATAGGCACTAGTGTGTCTTATACAAACTACAAGACTCCCAGGTGAGCTTTCATGTGGAGGCCGCAGCCGCGTTAGTCTGTACGATCAATCTCTCCCTGGAGCCTATAGTATTTAATCTCGACGAAATTTCTTTATCGCATGAACAATAGTACGGTGAGGGTGTTACAGTTAATAGGCAGTAGTGCGTCGGATACAAACTACAAGACTCCCAGGATAGCTTTCATGTGGAGGCCACAGCTTTGTTAGTCTGTACGATAAAACTCTCCCTGGAATCTACAGTATTTAATCTCGACGAATTTTCTTTATCGCATGAACAATAGAACGGTGAGGGTGTTACAATTAATAGGCAGTAGTGCGTCGGATACAAACTACAAGACTCCCAGGAGACCTTTCATGTGGAGGCCGCAGCCGTGTTCGTCTGTAGGATAAAACTCTCCCTGGAGCCTACAGTATTTAATCTTGACGAAATTTCTTTATCGCATGAACAATTGAAGGGTGAGAGGGTTACAGTTAATAGGCAGTAGAGCGTCGGATACAAACTACAAGACTCCCAGGCGAGCTTTTATGTGGAGGCCGCAGCCGTGTTATTCTCTACGATAAAACTCTCCCTGGAGCCTATAGTATTTAATCTCGACGAAATTTCTTTATCGCATGAACAATAGAAGTGTGAGAGGGTTACAGTTAATAGGCACTAGTGCGTCGGATACAAACTACAAGACTCCCAGGAGATCTTTCATGTGGAGGCCGCAGCCGTGTTAGCATCTAGGATAAAACTCTAACTGGAGCCTATAGTATTTAACCTAGACGAAATTTCTGTGTCGCATCAATAGCAGAAGGGTGCCATGTTTACAGTAAAATGGCAGTAGTGCGTCGGATACAATCTACAAGAATCCCAGGAGAACTTTCATGTGTAAGCCGCAGCCGTCTTAGTCTCTAGGATAAAACTCTACCTTGAGACTACAGTATTTAATCTCGACGAAATTTCTTTATTGAATGAACAATAGAAGGGTGAGAGGATTACTGGTAATAGGCACCAGTGCGTCGGATACGATCTACAAGACTCCCAGGAGAGCATTCATATGGAGGCCGCAGCCGTGTTAGTCTCTACGATAGAACTCTCCCTGGAGCCTATAGTATTTAACCTCGACGAAATTTCTGTGTCGCATCAATAGCAGAAGGGTGCCATTTATACAGTAAATTGGCAGTAGTGCGTCGGATACAAACTACAAGACTCCCAGGAGAGCTTTCATGTGGAGACCGCAGCCGTGTTAGTCTCTAGGAAAAACTCTCCCTTTAGCCTACAGTGTTTAATCACAACGAAATTTCATTATCACATGAACAATAGTAGGGTGAGAGTGTTACAGTTAATAGCCACTAGTGCGTCAGATACAAACCACAAGCCTCCCACGAGAGCTTTCATGTGGAGGCCGCTGCCGTGTTAATCTCTAGGATAAAACTCTCCCTGGAGCATACAGTATTTAATCTCGATGAAATTTTTATATCGCATGAACAATAGAACTTTGAGAGTGTTACAGATAATAGGCACTAGTGCGTCGGATTCAAACTACAAGACTCCCAGCAGAGCTCTCATGTGGTGGCCGCAGCCGAGATTTTCTCTATTATAAACTCCCCTTTAGCCTACAGTATTGAATGTCGACGAAATTTCTTTATCACATGAACAATAGAAGGGTGAGAGGGATACAGTAAATAGGCACTAGTGTGTCTTATACAAACTACAAGACTCCCAGGAGAGCTTTAATGTGGAGACCGCAGCCGTGTTAGTGTCTAGGATAAAACTCTACCTTGAGACTACAGTATTTAATCTCGACGAAATTTCTTTATTGAATGAACAATAGAAGGGTGAGAGGATTACTGGTAATAGGCACCAGTGCGTCGTATACGAACTACAAGACTCCCAGGAGAGCTTTCTCGTAGGGGCCGCAGCCGTGTTAGTCTGTACGATAAAACTCTCCCTGGAGCCTACAGTATTTAATCTCGACGAAATTTCTTTATCGCATGAACAATTGAAGGGTGAGAGGGTTACAGTTAATAGGCAGTAGTGCGTCGGATACAAACTACAAGACTCTCAGGAGAGCTTTTATGTGGAGGCCGCAGCCGTGTTAGTCTCTACGATAGAACTCTTCCTGGAGCCTATAGTATTTAACCTGGACGAAATTTCTGTGTCGCATCAATAGCAGAAGGGTGCCATGTTTATAGTAAATTGGCAGTAGTGCGTCGGATACAAACTACAAGACTCACAGGAGAGCTTTCATGTGGATACCACAGCCGTGTTAGTCTCTAGGAAAAACTCTCCCTTTAGCCTACAGTGTTTAATCTCAACGAAATTTCATTATCACATGAACAATAGTAGGGTGAGAGTGTTACAGTTAATAGGCACTAGTGCGTCAAATACAAACCACAAGCCTCCCAGGAGAGCTTTCATGTGGAGGCCGCTGCCGTGTTAGTCTCTAGGATAAAACTCTCCCTGGAGCATACAGTATTTAATCTCGATGAAATTTTTATATCGCATGAACAATAGAACATTCAGAGGGTTACAGATAATAGGCACTAGTGCGTCGGATTCAAACTACAAGACTCCCAGGAGAGCTTTCATGTGGTGGCCGCAGCCGAGATTTTCTCTATTATAAACTCCCCTTTAGCCTACAGTAAATAATGTCGACGAAATTTCTTTATCACATGAACAATAGAAGGGTGAGAGTGTTAAAGTCAATAGGCAATAGTGCGTCGGATACAAACTACAAGGCTCACAGGAAAACTTGCATGTGAAGCCCGCAGCCGCGTTAGTCTCTAGGATAAAACTCTCCCTGGAGCCTAAGGTATTTAATCTTGACGAAATTTCTTTATCGCATGAACAATAGAACGGTGAGAGGGTTACACTTAATAATCACTAGTGCGTCGGATACAAACTAAAAGACTCCCAGGAGAGCTTTCATGTGGAGGCCGCAGCCGTGTTAGTCTCTAGGTTAAACTCTCCCTGGAGCCAACAGTATATAATTTTGACGAAATTTATATATCGCATGAACAATAGAAGGATGAGAGCGATACAGTTAATAGGCACTAGTGTGTCGGATATGAACTACAAGACTCCCAGGAGAGCTTTCATGTGGAGGCTGCAGCCGTGTTAGTCACTACGATAAAACTCTCCCTGGAGCCTACAGTATTTAATCTCGACGAAATTTCATTATCGCATGAACAATTGAAGGGTGAGAGGGTTACAGTTAATAGGCAGTAGTGCGTCGGATACAAACTACAAGCCTCCCAGGAGAGCTTTCATGTGGAAGCCGCAGCCGTGTTAGTCTCTAGGATAAAACTCTACCTTGAGACTACATTATTTAATCTCGACGAAATTTCTTTATTGCATGAACAATAGAAGGGTGAGAGGGTTACAGTTAATAGGCACTAGTGTGTCGGATACGAACTACAAGACTCCCAGGAGAGCTTCCATGTGGAGGCTACAGCCGTGTTAGTCACTACGATAAAACTCTCCCTGGAGCCTACAGTATTTAATCTCGACGAAATTTCATTATCGCATGAACAATTGAAGGGTAAGAGGGTTACAGTTTATAGGCAGTAGTGCGTCGGATACAGACTACAAGACTCTCAGGAGAGCTTTTATGTGGAGGCCGCAGCCGTGTTAGTCTGTACGATAAAACTCTTCCTGGAGCCTATAGTATTTATCCTCGACGAAATTTCTGTGTCGCATCAATAGCAGAAGGGTGTCATGTTTACACTAAATTGGCAGTAGTGCGTCGGATACAAACTACAAGACTCCAAGGAGACCTTTCATGTGAAGACCACAGCCGTGTTAGTCTCCAGGAAAAACTCTCCCTTTAGCCTACAGTATTTAATCTCATCGAAATTTCATTATCACATGAACAATAGAAGGGTGAGAGTGTTACAGTCAATAGGCAATAGTACGTCGGATACAAACTACAAGGCTCACAGGAAAACTTGCATGTGGAGGCCGCAGCTGCTTTAGTGTCTAGGATAAAACTCTCCCTGGAGCCTAAAGTATTTAATCTCGACGAAATTTCTTTATCGCATGAACAATAGAGGGGTGAGAGGGTTACACTTAATAGGCACTAGTGTGTCTTATACAAACTACAAGACTCCCAGGTGAGCTTTCATGTGGAGGCCGCAGCCGTGTTAGTCTGTACGATCAATCTCTCCCTGGAGCCTATAGTATTTAATCTCGACGAAATTTCTTTATCGCATGAACAATAGAAGTGTGAGAGGGTTACAGTTAATAGGCACTAGTGCGTCGGATACAAACTACAAGACTCCCAGGAGAGCTTTCATGTGGTGGCCGCAGCCGTGTTAGCATCTAGGATAAAACTCTAACTGGAGCCTATAGTATTTAACCTAGACGAAATTTCTGTGTCGCATCAATAGCAGAAGGGTGCCATGTTTACAGTAAAATGGCAGTAGTGCGTCGGATACAATCTACAAGAATCCCAGGAGAACTTTCATGTGTAAGTTGCAGCCGTCTTAGTCTCTAGGATAAAACTGTACCTTGAGACTACAGTATTTAATCTCGACGAAATTTCTTTATTGAATGAACAATAGAAGGGTGAGAGGATTACTGGTAATAGGCACTAGTGCGTCGGATACGAACTACAAGACTCCCAGGAGAGCATTCATGTGGAGCCCGCAGCCGTGTTAGTCTGTACGATAAAACTCTCCCTGGAGCCTACAGTATTTAATCTCGACGAAATTTGTTTATCGCATGAACAATTGAAGGGTGAGAGGGTTACAGTTAACAGGCCGTAGTGCGTCGGATACAAACTACACGACTCTCAGGAGAGCTTTTATGTGGAGGCCGCAGCCGTGTTAGTCTCTACGATAGAACTCTCCCTGGAGCCTATAGTATTTAACCTCGACGAAATTTCTGTGTCGCATCAATAGCAGAAGGGTGTCATATTTACACTAAATTGGCAGTAGTGCGTCGCATACAAACTACAAGACTCCAAGGAGACCTTTCATGTGAAGACCACAGCCGTGTTAGTCTCCAGGAAAAACTCTCCCTTTAGCCTACAGTATTTAATCTCATCGAAATTTCATTATCACATGAACAATAGAAGGGTGAGAGTGTTACAGTCAATAGGCAATAGTACGTCGGATACAAACTACAAGGCTCACAGGAAAACTTGCATGTGGAGGCCGCAGCTGCTTTAGTGTCTAGGATAAAACTCTCCCTGGAGCCTAAAGTATTTAATCTGGACGAAATTTCTTTATCGCATGAACAATAGAGGGGTGAGAGGGTTACACTTAATAGGCACTAGTGTGTCTTATACAAACTACAAGACTCCCAGGTGAGCTTTCATGTGGAGGCCGCAGCCGTGTTAGTCTGTACGATCAATCTCTTCCTGGAGCCTATAGTATTTAAACTCGACGAAATTTCTTTATCGCATGAACAATAGAAGTGTGAGAGGGTTACATTTAATAGGCACTAGTGCGTCGGATAGGAACTACAAGACTCCCAGGGGAGCTTTCATGTGGAGGCCGCAGCCGTGTTAGTCTGTACGATAAAACTCTTCCTGGAGCCTGCAGTATTTAATCTCGACGAAATTTCTTTATCGCATGAACAATAGAACGGTGAGGGTGTTACAGTTCATAGGCAGTAGTGCGTCGGATACAAACTACAAGACTCCCAGGAGACCTTTCATGTGGAGGCCGCAGCCGTGTTCGTCTGTAGGATAAAACTCTCCCTGGAGCCTACAGTATTTAATCTTGACGAAATTTCTTTATCGCATGAACAATTGAATGGTGAGAGGGTTACAGTTAATAGGCAGTAGGGCGTCGGATACAAACTACAAGACTCCCAGGCGAGCTTTGATGTGGAGGCCGCAGCCGTGTTATTCTCTACGATAAAACTCACCCTGGAGCCTATAGTATTTAATCTCGACGAAATTTCTTTATCGCATGAACAATAGAAGTTTGAGAGGGTTACAGTTAATAGGCACTAGTGCGTCGGATACAAACTAGAAGACTCCCAGGGGAGCTTTCAAGTGGAGGCCGCAGCCATGTTAGCATCTAGGATAAAACTCTCCCTGGAGCCTATAGTATTTAACCTCGACGATATTTCTGTGTCGCATCAATAGCAGAAGGCTGCCATGTGTACACTAAACTGCCAGTAGAACGTCGGATACAAACTACAAGACTCCCAGGAGAGCTTTCATGTGGAGACCACAGCCGTGTTAGTCTCTAGGAAAAACTCTCTCTTTAGCCTACAGTATTTAATCTCAACGAAATTTCATTATCACATGAACAATAGAAGGGTGAGAGTGTTACAGTTAATAGGCACTAGTGCGTCGGATACAAACTACAAGCCTCCCAGGAGAGCTTTCATGTGGAGGCCGCTGCTGTGTTAGTCTCTAGGATAAAACTCTCCCTGGAGCCTAAAGTATTTTATCTCGACGAAATTTCTTTATCGCATGAACAATAGAACGGTGAGAGGGTTACACTTAATAATCACTAGTGCATCGGATACAAACTAAAAGACTCCCAGGAGGGCTTTCATGTGGAGGCCGCAGCCGTGTTAGTCTCTAGGTTTAACTCTCCCTGGAGCCTAAGTATTTAATCTCGACGAAATTTCTTTATCGCATAAACAATAGAGGGGTGAGAGTGTTACAGTTAATAGGCACTAGTTCGTCAGATACAAACCACAAGCCTCCCAGGAGAGCTTTCATATGGAGGCCGCTGCCGAGTTAGTCTCTAGGATAAAACTCTCCCTGGAGCCTATGGTATTTAATCTTGACGAAATTTCTTTATCTCCATGAACAATAGAACGGTGAGATGGTTACACTTAATAATCACTAGTGCGTCGGATACAAACTAAAAGACTCCCAGGAGAGCTTTCATGTGGAGGCTGCAGCCGTGTTAGTCACTACGGTAAAACTCTCCCTGGAGCCTACAGTATTTAATCTCGACGAAATTTCATTACCGCATGAACAATTGAAGGGTGAGAGGGTTACAGTTAATAGGCAGTAGTGCGTCGGATACAAACTACAAGACTCTCAGGAGAGCTTTTATGTGGAGGCTGCAGCCATGTTAGTCTCTACGATACAACTCTCCCTGGAGCCTACAGTATTTAATCTTGACGAAATTTCTTTATCGCATGAACAATTGAAGGGTGAGAGGGTTACAGTTAATAGGCAGTAGATAGTCGGATAGAATCTACGAGACTCCCAGGCGAGCTTTTATGTGGAGGCCGCAGCCGTGTTATTCTCTACGATAAAACTCTCCCTGGAGCCTATAGTATTTAATCTCGACGACATTTCTTTATCGCATGAACAATAGAAGGGTGAGAGGGTTACAGCTAATAGGCACTAGTGCGTCGGATACAAACTACAAGACTCCCAGGAGCGCTTTGATTTGGAGGCCGCAGCCGTGTTAGCATCTAGGTTAAAACTCTCCCTGGAGCCTATAGTATTTAACCTCGACGAAATTTCTGTGTCGCATCAATAGCAGAAGGGTGCCATGTTTACAGTAAAATGGCAGTAGTGCGTCGGATTCAATCTACAAGACTCCCAGGAGAACTTTCATGTGTAAGCCGCAGCCGTGTTAGTCTCTAGGATAAAACTCTACCTTGAGACTACAGTATTTAATCTCGACGAAATTTCTTTATTGCATGAATAATAGAAGGGTGAGAGGATTACTGGTAATAGGCACTAGTGCGTCTGATACGAACTACAAGACTCCCAGGAGAGCTTTCATGTGGAGGCCGCAGCCGTGTTAGTCTGTACGATATAACTCTCCCTGGAGCCTACAGTATTTAATCTCGATGAAATTTCTATATCGCATGAACAATAGAAGGTTGAGAGGGTTACAGATAATAGGCACTAGTACGTCGGATTCAAACTACAAGACTCCCAGGAGAGCTTTCATGTGGTGGCCGCAGCCGTGATAGTCTCTAGTATAAAGTCCCCTTTAATCTACAGTATTTATTGTCGACGAAATTTCTTTATCACATGAACAATAGAAGGGTGAGAGTGTTACAGTCAATAGGCAATAGTGCGTCAGATTCAAACTACAAGGCTTAAAGGAAAACTTGCATGTGGAGGCCGCAGCTGCGTTAGTCTCTAGGATAAAACTCTCCCTGGAGCCTAAAGTATTTAATCTCGACGAAATTTCTTTATCGCATGAACAATAGAAGGGTGAGAGGGTTACACTTAATAGGGACTAGTGCGTCGGATACAAACTAAAAGACTCCCAGGAGAGTTTTCATGTGGAGGCCGCAGCCGTGTTAGTCTCTAGGATAAAACTCTGTATGGAGACTAAAGTCTTTAATCTTGACGAAATTTATTTATCGCATGAACAATAGAAGGGTGAGAGGGATACAGTAAATAGGCACTAGTGTGTCTTATACAAACTACAAGACTCCCAGGAGAGCTTTCATGTGGAGGCCGCAGCCGTGTTAGTCTGTACGATAAATCTCTCCCTGGGGCATACAGTATTTAATCTCGACGAAATTTCTTTATAGCATGAACAATAGTACGGTGAGGGTGTTACAGTTAATAGGCAGTAGTGTGTCGGATACAAACTACAAGAGTCCCAGGAGTGTTTTCAAGTGGAGGCCGCAGCCATGTTAGCATCTAGGATAAAACTCTCCCTGGAGCCTATAGTATTTAACCTCGACGAAATTTCTGTGTCGCATCAATAGCAGAAGGGTGCCATGTTTACAGTAAAATGGCAGTAGTGCGTCGGATACAAACTACATGACTCCCAGGAGAGCTTCCATGTGGAGACTAAAGCCGTGTTAGTCTCTAGGATAAAACTCTCTCTGGATCCTACAGTATTTAATCTCGACGAAATTTCATAATCACATGAACAATAGAAGGGTGAGAGTGTTACAGTTAATAGGCACTACTGCGTCGGATACAAACTACAAGCCTCCCAGGAGAGCTTTCATGTGGAGGCCCCTGCCGTGTTAGTCTCTTGGATAAAACTCTCCCTGGAGCCTAAAGTATTTTATCTCGACGAAATTTCTATATCGCATGAACAATAGAACGGTGAGAGGGTTACACATAATAATCACGAGTGCATCGGATACTAACTAAAAGACTCCCAGGAGAGCTTTCATGTGGAGGCCGCAGCCATGTTAGTCTCTAGGTTTAACTCTCCCTGGAGCCTAGGTATTTAATCTCGACGAAATTTCTTTATCGCATGAACAAAGAAGGGTGAGAGAGTTACAGTTAATAGGCACAAGTGCGTCGGATACAAACTTCAAGACTCCCAGGAGAGCTCTCATGTGGAGGCCGCAGCCGTGTTAGCATCTAGGATAAAACTCTCCCTGGAGCCTATAGTATTTAACCTCGACGAAATTTCTGTGTCGCATCAATAGCAGAAGGGTGCCATGTTTACAGTAAAATGGCAGTAGTGCGTCGGATACAAACTACATGACTCCCAGGAGAGCTTCCATTTGGAGACTAAAGCCGTGTTAGTCTCTAGGATAAAACTCTCTCTGGAGCCTACAGTATTTAATCTCGACGAAATTTCTTTATCATATGAACAATAGAAGGGTGAGAGTGTTACAGTTAATCGGCACTTGTGCATCGGATACAAACTACAAGAGTCCCAGGAGAGCTTTCATGTGGAGGCCGCAGCCGTGTTAGTCTCTAGGATAAAACTCTCCCTGGTGCCTACAGTATTTAATCTTGACGAAATTTCTTTATCGCATGAATAATAGAATAGTGAGAGGGTTACAGTTAACAGGCAGTAGTGCGTCGGATACAAACTACAAGACTCCCAGGAGAGCTTTCATGCGGAGGCCGCAGCCCTGTTAGTCTGTAGGATAGAACTCTTCTCTGAGCCTACAGTATTTAATCTTGACGAAATTTATTACCGCACGAACAATAGAAGGGTGAGAGGGATACAGTAAATAGGCACTAGTGTGTCGGATACAAACTACAACACTCCCAGGAGAGCTTTCATGTGGAGGCTGCTGCCGTGTTAGTCTCTAGGATAAAACTCTCCCTGGAGCCTATAGTATTTAATCTCGACGAAAATTCTGTGTCGCACCAATAGTAGAAGGGTACAAGGTTTACATTTAATTAGCGGTAATGCGGCGGATACAAGCTACAAGACTCCCAGGAGAGCTTTCATGTGGAAGCCGCAGCCGTGTTAGTCTCTAGGATAAAACTGTACCTTGAGACTACAGTATTTAATCTCGACGAGATTTCTTTATTGCATTAACAACAGAAGGGTGAGAGGATTACTGGTAATAGGCACTAGTGCGTCGGATACGAACTACAAGACTCCCAAGAGAGCTTTCATGTGGAGTGCGCAGCCGTGTTAATCTCTAGGATAAAACTCTCCGTAGAGCCTACAGTATTTAATCTCGACGTAATTTCTTTATCGCATGAACAATAGAACAGTGAGAGGGTTACAGTTAATAGGCACTAGTGCGTCGGATACAAACCACATGACTCCCAGGAGAGCTTCCATGTGGAGACTAAAGCCGTGTTAGTCTCTAGGATAAAACTCTCTCTGGAGCCTACAGTATTTAATCTCGACGAAATTTCTTTATCACATGAACAATAGAAGGGTGATAGTGTTACAGTTAATCGGCACTTGTGCGTCGGATACAAACTACAAGACTCCCAGGAGAGCTTTCGTGTGGAGGCCGCAGCCGTGTTAGTCTCTAGGATAAAACTCTCCCTGGAGCCTATAGTATTTAATCTCGACGAAAATTCTGTGTCGCACCAATAGTAGAAGGGTACAAGGTTTACATTTAATTGGCGGTAATGCGTCGGATACAAGCTACAAGACTCCCAGGAGAGCTTTCATATTGAGGCGGCAGCCGTGTTAGTCTCTATGATAAAATACTTCCTGGAGCCTACAGTATTTAATCTCGACGAAACTTGTTTTTCGCATGAACAATAGAATGGTGAGGGGGTTACAGTTAATAGGCAGTAGTGCGTCGGATACAATATACAAGACTCCCAGGAGGCGTTTTATGTGGAGGCCGCAGCCGTGTTCATCTGTAGGATAAAACTCTCCCTGGAGCCTACAGTATTTAATCCAGATGAAATTTCTTTATCGCATCTACAATAGAAGGGTGAGAGTGTTACAGTTAATAGGCACTAGTGCGTCGGATACAAACTACAAGACTCCCAGGAGAGCTTTCATGTGGAGGCCGCAGCCGTATTAGTCTCTACGATAAAACTCTCCCTGGAGCCTACAGTATTAAATCTCGACGAAATTTCTTTATCGCATGAACAATAGAAGGGTGAGAGGGTTACAGTTAATAGGCACTTGTGCGTTGGATACAAACTACAAGACTCCCAGGAGAGCTTTCATGTGGAGGCCGCAGCCGTGTTAGTCACTAGGATAAAACTCTCCTTGGAGCCTACAGTATTTAATCTTGACGAAATTTATTACCGCATGAACAATAGAAGGGTGAGAGGGATACACTAAATAGGCACTAGTGTGTCGGATACAAACTACAAGCCTCCAAGGAAAGCTTTCACGTGGAGGCCGCAGCCGTGTAAGTCTCTAGGATAAAACTCTCCCTGGAGCCTATACTATTTAATCTCGACGAAAATTCTGTGTCGCACCAATAGTAGAAGTGTACAAGGTTTAAATTTAATTGGCAGTAATGCGTCGCATACTAGCTACAAGACTCCCAGGAGCGCTTTCATGTGGAAGCCGCAGCCGTGTTAGTCTCTAGGATAAAACTCTCCCTTAAGACTACAGTACTTAATTTTGACGAAATTTCTTTATCGCATGAATAATAGAATGGTGAGTGGGTTACAGTTAATAGGCAGTAGTGCGTCGGATACAAGCCACAAGATTCCCATTCGAGCTTTATGTGGATGCCGTAGCCGTGTTACTCTCTAGGTTAAACTCTCCCTTGAGCCTATAGTATATAATCTCGACTAAATTTCTGTGTCACATCAGTAGTAGAACGGTGCGAGGTTTACAGTAAATTGGCAGAAGTGCGTCGGATACAAACTAAAAGACTCCCAGGAGAGCTTTAATGTGGAGGCCGCAGCTGTGTCAGTCTCTACGATAAAACTCTCCCTGGAGCCTACACTATTTAATCTCGACGAAATTTCTTTATCGCATGAATAATAGAAGGGTGAGAGGATTACTGGTAATAGGCACTAGTGCGTCGGATACGAACTACAAGACTCCCAGGAGGCCTTTCATGTGGAGGCCGCAGCCGTGTTCATCTGTAGGATAAAACTCTCCCTGGAGCCTACAGTATTTAATCCCGATGAAATTTCTTTATCGCATGTACAATAGAAGGGTGAGAGGGTTACAGTTAATAGGCACTAGTGCGTCAGATACAAACTACAAGACTCCCAGGAGAGCTTTCATGTGGAGGCCACAGCCGTATTAGTCTCTACGATAAAACTCTCCCTGGAGCCTACAGTATTAAATCTCGAAGAAATTTCTTTATCGCATGAACAATAGAAGGGTTAGAGGGTTACAGTTAATAGGCACTTGCGCGTTGGATACAAACTACAAGACTCCCAGGAGAGCTTTCATGTGGAGGCCGTAGCCGTGTTAGTCACTAGGATAAAACTCTCCTTGGAGCCTACAGTATTTAATCTTGACGAAATTTATTACCGCATGAACAATAGAAGGGTGAGAGGGATACACTAAATAGGCACTAGTGTGTCGGATACAAACTACAAGCCTCCTAGGAGAGCTTTCATGTGGAGGCCGCAGCCGTGTAAGTCTCTAGGATAAAACTCTCCCTGGAGCCTATACTATTTAATCTCGACGAAAATTCTGTGTCGCACCAATAGTAGAAGTGTACAAGGTTAAAATTTAATTGGCAGTAATGCGTCGCATACTAGCTACAAGACTCCCAGGAGCGCTTTCATGCGGAAGCCGCAGCCGTGATAGTCTCTAGGATAAAACTCTCCCTTAAGACTACAGTACTTAATTTTGACGAAATTTCTTTATCGCATGAATAATAGAATGGTGAGAGGGTTACAGTTAATAGGCAGTAGTGCGTCGGATACAAGCCACAAGATTCCCATTCGAGCTTTCATGTGGATGCCGTAGCCGTGTTAGTCTCTAGGATAAACTCTCCCTTGAGCCTATAGTATATAATCTCGACTAAATTTCTGTGTCACATCAGTAGTAGAACGGTGCGAGGTTTACAGTAAATTGGCAGTAGTGCGTCGGATACAAACTACAAGACTCCCAGGAGAGCTTTCATGTGGAGGCCGCAGCTGTGTTAGTCTCTAGGATAAAACTCTCCCTGGAGCCTACACTATTTAATCTCGACGAAATTTCTTTATCGCATGAATAATAGAAGGGTGAGAGAATTACTGGTAATAGGCACTAGTGCGTCGGATACGAACTACAAGACTCCCAGGAGGCCTTTCACGTGGAGGCCGCTGCCGTGTTCATCTGTAGGATAAAACTCTCCCTGGAGCCTACAGTATTTAATCTCGATGAAATTTCTTTATCGCATGTACAATAGAAGGGTGAGAGGGTTACAGTTAATAGGCACTAGTGCGTCAGATACAAACTACAGGACTCCCAGGAGAGCTTTCATGTGGAGTCCCCAGCCGTATTAGTCTCTACGATAAAACTCTCCCTGGAGCCTACAGTATTAAATCTCGAAGAAATTTCTTTATCGCATGAACAATAGAAGGGTGAGAAGGTTACAGTTAATAGGCACTTGTGCGTTGGATACAAACTACAAGACTCCCAGGAGAGCTTTCATGTGGAGGTCGTAGCCGTGTTAGTCACTAGGATAAAACTCTCCTTGGAGCCTACAGTATTTAATCTTGACGAAATTTATTACCGCATGAACAATAGAAGGGTGAGAGGGATACAGTAAATAGGCACTAGTGTGTCGGATACAAACTACAAGCCTCCTAGGAGAGCTTTCATGTGGAGGCCGCAGCCGTGTTAGTCTCAAGTATAAAACTCACCCTGGAGCCTATACTATTTAATCTCGACGAAAATTCTGTGTCGCACCAATAGTAGAAGTGTACAAGGTTTAAATTTAATTGGCAGTAATGCGTCGCATACTAGCTACAAGACTCCCAGGAGCGCATTCATGTGGAAGCCGCAGCCGTGTTAGTCTCTAGGATAAAACTCTCCCTTAAGACTACAGTACTTAATTTTGACGAAATTTCTTTATCGCATGAATAATAGAATGGTGAGAGGGTTACAGTTAATAGGCAGTAGTGCGTCGGATACAAGCCACAAGATTCCCATTCGAGCTTTCATGTGGATGCCGTAGCCGTGTTAGTCTCTAGGATAAACTCTCCCTTGAGCCTATAGTATATAATCTCGACTAAATTTCTGTGTCACATCAGTAGTAGAACGGTGCGAGGTGTACAGTAAATTGGCAGTAGTGCGTCGGATACAAACTACAAGACTCCCAGGAGGCCTTTCATGTGGAGGCCGCAGCCGTGTTCATCTGTAGGATGAAACTCTCCCTGGAGCCTACAGTATTTAATCTCGATGAAATTTCTTTATCGCATGTACAATAGAAGGGTGAGAGGGTTACAGTTAATAGGCACTAGTGCGTCAGATACAAACTACAAGACTCCCAAGAGAGCTTTCATGTGGAGTCCCCAGCCGTATTAGTCTCTACGATAAAACTCTCCCTGGAGCCTACAGTATTAAATCTCGAAGAAATTTCTTTATCGCATGAACAATGGAAGGGTGAGAGGGTTACAGTTAATAGGCACTTGTGCGTTGGATACAAACTACAAGACTCCCAGGAGAGCTTTCATGTGGAGGCCGTAGCGGTGTTAGTCACTAGGATAAAACTCTCCTTGGAGCCTACAGTATTTAATCTTGACGGAATTTATTACCGCATGAACAATAGAAGGGTGAGAGGGATACAGTAAATAGGAACTAGTGTGTCGGATACAAACTACAAGCCTCCTAGGAGAGCTTTCATGTAGAGGCCCAGCCGTGTTAGTCTCTAGGATAAAACTCTCCCTGGAGCCTATACTATTTAATCTCGACGAAAATTCTGTGTCGCACCAATAGTAGAAGTGTACAAGGTTTAAATTTAATTGGCAGTAATGCGTCGCATACTAGCTACAAGACTCCCAGGAGCGCTTTCATGTGGAAGCCGCAGCCGTGTTAGTCTCTAGGATAAAACTCTCCCTTAAGACTACAGTACTTAATTTTGACGAAATTTCTTTATCGCATGAATAATAGAATGGTGGGTGGGTTACAGTTAATAGGCAGTAGTGCGTCGGATACAAACCACAAGATTCCCATTCGAGCTTCCATGTGGATGCCGTAGCCGTGTTAGTCTCTAGGATAAACTCTCCCTTGAGCCTATAGTATATAATCTCGACTAAATTTCTGTGTCACATCTGTAGTAGAAGGGTGCGAGGTTTACAGTAAATTGGCAGTAGTGCGTCGGATACAAACTACAAGACTCCCAGGAGTGCTTTCATGTGGAGGCTGCAGCCGTGTTAGGCTCTTGGATAAAATTCTCAATCGAGCCTACACTATTTGATCTCGACGCAATCTCTTTATCGCATGAATAATAGAAGGGTGAGAGGATTACTGGTAACAGGCACTAGTGCGTCGGATACGAACTACAAGACTCCCAGGAGAGCTTTCATGTGGATGCCACAGCCTTGTTAGTCTCTAGGTCAAACTCTCCCTGGAGCCTAAAGTATTTAATTTTCATGAAATTTCTTTATCGCATGAATAATAGAATGGTGAGAGGGTTACAGTTAATAGGCAGTAGTGCGTCGGAAACAAACCACAAGATTCCCATTCGAGCTTTCATGTGGAGGCCGCAGCCGTGTTAGTCTCTAGGATAAAACTCTCCCTGGAGTCTACAGTATTTAATTTCGACGAAATTCCAGTATCCAATGAACAGTAGAATGGTGGGAGGGTTACAGTTAATAGGATACAGTGCGTCGGTTACAAACTACAAGACTCCCAGGAGAGCTTTCATCTGGGGGCCGCAGCCGCGTTAGTCTCTAGGATGAAATCCTCCCTTGATCCTATAGTATTTAGTTTCGAAGAAATTTCTGTGTCGCATCAGTAGTAGAAGGCTGCGAGGTTTACAGTAAATTGGCACTAGTGCGTCGGATACAAACTACTAGACTCCCAGGAGAGCTTTCATGTGGAGGCCGCAGCCGTGTTGGTCTCTAGGATAAAACTCTACCTGGAGCCTACACTATTTAATCTCGACGAAATTTCTTTATCGCATGAGTAATAGAAGGGTGAGAGGATTACTGGTAATAGGCGCTAATGCGTCGGATACGAACTACAAGACTCCCAGGAGAGCTTTCATGTGGAGGCCGCAGCCGTGTTAGTTTCTAGGATAAAACTCTCCCTGGAGCCTACAGTATTTAATTTTCATGAAATTTCTTTATCGCATGAATAATAGAATGGTGAGAGAGTTACATTTAATAGGCAGTAGTGCGTCGGATACAAACTACAAGACTCCCAGGAGAGCTTTCATGTGGAGTCCCCCTGCCGTGTTAAACTCTAGGATAAAACTCTCCCTGGAGCCTACAGTATTTAATCTCGACGAAATTTCTTTATCGCATAAACAATAAAAGGTCGAGAGTGTTACAGTTAATATGCAGTAGTGCATCGGATCGAAACTACAAGATTCCCATTCAAGCTTTGATGTTGAGGCCGCAGCCGTGTTAGTCTCTAGGTTAAAACTCTCCCTGGAGCCTATAGCATTTAATCTCGACGAAAATTCGCTGTCGCACCAATAGTAGAAGGGTACAAGGTTTACATTTAATTGGCAGTAATGCGTCGCATACTAGCTACTAGACTCCCAGGAGCGCTTTCATGTGGAAGCCGCAGCCGTGTTAGTCAATAGGATAATCTCCCCTTTAGCCTACAGTATTTAATCTCGACGAAATTTCTTTATCACATGAACAATAGTAGGGTGTTACAGTTAGTTGGCAGTAGTGCATCGGATACAAACTACAAGACTCCTAGGAGAGCTTTCATGTGGAGGCCGCAGCCGTGTTAGTCTCTAGCATAAAACTACAGCAATTAATCTCGACGAAATTTCTTTATCGCATGAACGATAGAAAGGTGAGCGGTTTACAGTAATAGGCACTAGGGCGTCGGATACAAACTACAAGACTCTGAGGATAGCATTCATGTGGAGGCCGCAACCCTGTTAGTCTCTAGGATAAAACACTCCCTGGAGTCTACAGTATTTAATTTCGACGAAATTCCTGTATCCAATGAACAGTAGAACGTTGGGAGGGTTACAGTTAATAGGAAACAGTTCGTCGGTTACAAACTACAAGACTCCCAGGAGAGATTTCATATTGGGGCGGCAGCCGTGTTAGTCTCTAGGATAAAACTCCCCTTGGAGCCTACAGTATTTAATCTTGACGAAATTTATTACCGCATGAACAATAGAAGCGTGAGAGGGATACACTAAATAGGCACTAGTGTGTCGGATACAAACTACAAGCCTCCTAGGAGAGCTTTCATGTGGAGGCCGCAGCCGTGTAAGTCTCTAGGATAAAACTCTCCCTGGAGCCTATACTATTTAATCTCGACGAAAATTCTGTGTCGCACCAATAGTAGAAGTGTACAAGGTTTAAATTTAATTGGCAGTAATGCGTCGCATACTAGCTACAAGACTCCCAGGAGCGCTTTCATGTGGAAGCCGCAGCCGTGTTAGTCTCTAGGATAAAACTCTCCCTTAAGACTACAGTACTTAATTTTGACGCAATTTCTTTATCGCATGAATAATAGAATGGTGAGAGGGTTACAGTTAATAGGCAGTAGTGCGTCGGATACAAGCCACAAGATTCCCATTCGAGCTTTCATGTGGATGCCGTAGCCGTGTTAGTCTCTAGGATAAACTCTCCCTTGAGCCTATAGTATATAATCTCGACTAAATTTCTGTGTCACATCAGTAGTAGAACGGTGCGAGGTTTACAGTAAATTGGCAGTAGTGCGTCGGATACAAACTACAAGACTCCCAGGAGAGCTTTCATGTGGAGGCCGCAGCTGTGTTAGTCTCTAGGATAAAACTCTCCCTGGAGCCTACACTATTTAATCTCGACGAAATTTCTTTATCGCATGAATAATAGAAGGGTGAGAGAATTACTGGTAATAGGCACTAGTGCGTCGGATACGAACTACAAGACTCCCAGGAGGCCTTTCACGTGGAGGCCGCTGCCGTGTTCATCTGTAGGATAAAACTCTCCCTGGAGCCTACAGTATTTAATCTCGATGAAATTTCTTTATCGCATGTACAATAGAAGGGTGAGAGGGTTACAGTTAATAGGCACTAGTGCGTCAGATACAAACTACAAGACTCCCAGGAGAGCTTTCATGTGGAGTCCCCAGCCGTATTAGTCTCTACGATAAAACTCTCCCTGGAGCCTACAGTATTAAATCGCGAAGAAATTTCTTTATCGCATGAACAATAGAAGAGTGAGAAGGTTACAGTTAATAGGCACTTGTGCGTTGGATACAAACTACAAGACTCCCAGGAGAGCTTTCATGTGGAGGTCGTAGCCGTGTTAGTCACTAGGATAAAACTCTCCTTGGAGCCTACAGTATTTAATCTTGACGAAATTTATTACCGCATGAACAATAGAAGGGTGAGAGGGATACAGTAAATAGGCACTAGTGTGTCGGATACAAACTACAAGCCTCCTAGGAGAGCTTTCATGTGGAGGCCGCAGCCGTGTTAGTCTCAAGTATAAAACTCTCCCTGGAGCCTATACTATTTAATCTCGACGAAAATTCTGTGTCGCACCAATAGTAGAAGTGTACAAGGTTTAAATTTAATTGGCAGTAATGCGTCGCATACTAGCTACAAGACTCCCAGGAGCGTATTCATGTGGAAGCCGCCGCCGTGTTAGTCTCTAGGATAAAACTCTCCCTTAAGACTACAGTACTTAATTTTGACGAAATTTCTTTATCGCATGAAGAATAGAATGGTGAGAGGGTTACAGTTAATAGGCAGTAGTGCGTCGGATACAAGCCACAAGATTCCCATTCGAGCTTTCATGTGGATGCTGTAGCCGTATTAGTCTCTACAATAAACTCTCCATTGAGCCCATAGTATATAATCTCGACTAAATTTCTGTGTCACATCAGTAGTAGAACGGTGCGAGGTTTACAGTAAATTGGCAGTAGTGCGTCGGATACAAACTACAAGACTCCCAGGAGGCCTTTCATGTGGAGGCCGCAGCCGTGTTCATCTGTAGGATAAAACTCTCCCTGGAGCCTACAGTATTTAATCTCGATGAAATTTCTTTATCGCATGTACAGTAGAAGGGTGAGAGGGTTACAGTTAATAGGCACTAGTGCGTCAGATACAAACTACAAGACTCCCAGGAGAGCTTTCATGTGGAGTCCCCAGCCGTATTAGTCTCTACGATAAAACTCTCCCTGGAGCCTACAGTATTAAATCTCGAAGAAATTTCTTTATCGCATGAACAATGGAAGGGTGAGAGGGTTACAGTTAATAGGCACTTGTGCGTTGGATACAAACTACAAGACTCCCAGGAGAGCTTTCATGTGGAGGCCGTAGCCGTGTTAGTCACTAGGATAAAACTCTCCTTGGAGCCTACAGTATTTAATCTTGACGAAATTTATTACCGCATGAAAAATAGAAGGGTGAGAGGTATACAGTAAATAGGAACTAGTGTGTCGGATACAAACTACAAGCCTTATAGGAGAGCTTTCATGTAGAGGCCGCAGCCGTGTTAGTCTCTAGGATAAAACTCTCCCTGGAGCCTATACTATTTAATCTCGACGAAAATTCTGTGTCGCACCAATAGTAGAAGTGTACAAGGTTTAAATTTAATTGGCAGTAATGCGTCGCATACTAGCTACAAGACTCCCAGGAGCGCTTTCATGCGGAAGCCGCAGCCGTGTTAGTCTCTAGGATAAAACTCTCCCTTAAGACTACAGTACTTAATTTTGACGAAATTTCTTTATCGCATGAATAATAGAATGGTGGGAGGGTTACAGTTAATAGGCAGTAGTGCGTCGGATACAAACCACAAGATTCCCATTCGAGCTTTCATGTGGATGCCGTAGCCGTGTTAGTCTCTAGGATAAACTCTCCCTTGAGCCTATAGTATATAATCTCGACTAAATTTCTGTGTCACATCAGTAGTAGAAGGGTGCGAGGTTTACAGTAAATTGGCAGTAGTGCGTCGGATACAAACTACAAGACTCCCAGGAGTGCTTTCATGTGGAGGCTGCAGCCGTGTTAGGCTCTTGGATAAAATTCTCAATCGAGCCTACACTATTTGATCTCGACGAAATCTCTTTATCGCGTGAAAAATAGAAGGGTGAGAGGATTACTGGTAACAGGCACTAGTGCGTCGGATACGAACTAAAAGACTCCCAGGAGAGCTTTCATGTGGATGCCACAGCCTTGTTAGTCTCTAGGTCAAACTCTCCCTGGAGCCTAAAGTATTTAATTTTCATGAAATTTCTTTATTGCATGAATAATAGAATGGTGAGATGGTTACAGTTAATAGGCAGTAGTGCGTCGGAAACAAACCACAAGATTCCCATTCGAGCTTTCATGTGGAGGCCGCAGCCGTGTTAGTCTCTAGGATAAAACTCTCCCTGGAGTCTACAGTATTTAATTTCGACGAAATTCCAGTATCCAATGAACAGTAGAATGGTGAGAGGTTTACAGTTAATAGGATACAGTGCGTCGGTTACAAAGTACAAGACTCCCAGGAGAGCTTTCATCTGGGGGCCGCAGCCGCGTTAGTCTCTAGGATGAAATCCTCCCTTGATCCTATAGTATTTAATTTCGAAGAAATTTCTGTGTCGCATCAGTAGTAGAAGGCTGCGAGGTTTACAGTAAATTGGCAGTAGTGCGTCGGATACAAACTACAAGATTCCCAGGAGAACTTTCATGTGGAGACCGCAGCCGTCATTGTCTCTAGGATAAAACTCTCCTTGGAGCCTACAGTATTTAATCTTGACGAAATTTATTTATCGCATGAACAATAGAAGGGTGAAAGGGTTACAGTTAATTGGCATTAGTGCATCGGATACAAACTACAAGACTCCCAGGAGAGCTTTTATGTGGAGGCCGCAGCCGTGTTAGTCTCTAGCATAAAACTCTTCCTGGAGCCTACAGCATTTAATCTCGACGAAATTTCTTTATCGCATGAACAATAGTAGGGTGTTACAGTTAGTTGGCAGTAGTGCATCGGATACAAACTACAAGACACCCAGGAGAGCTTTCATGTGGAGGCAGCAGCCGTGTTAGTCTCTAGCATAAAACTCTCCCTGGAGCCTACAGCATTTAATCTCGACGAAATTTCTTTATCGCATTAACAATAGAATGGTGAGCGGTTTACAGTTAATAGGCACTAGTGCGTCGGATACAAACTACAAGACTCCGAGGATAGCATTCATGTGGAGGCAGCAACTGTGTTAGTCTCTAGAATAAAACTCTCCCTGGAGTCTACAGCATTTAATTTCGACGAAACTCCTGTATCCAATGAACAGTAGAATAGTGGGAGGGTTACAGTTAATAGGAAACAGTTCGTCGGTTACAAACTACAAGACTCCCAGGAGAGCTTTCATGAGGAGGCCGCAGCCGTATTAGTCTATACGACAAAACTCTCCCTGGACCCTACAGTATTTAATCTCGACGAAATTTCTTTATCGCATGAACAATAGAAGGGTGAGAGGGTTACAGTTAATAGGCACTTGTGCGTCGGATACAAACTACAAGACTCCCTGGAGAGATTTCATGTGGAGGCCGCAGCCGTGTTAGCATCTGGGATAAAACTCTTCCTGGAGCCTATAGTATTTAACCTCGACGAAATTTCAGTGTCGCATCACTAGCAGAAAGGTGGCATGTTTACAATAAAGAGGCAGCAGTGCCTCGGATACAAACTACAAGACTCCCAGGAGAGCTTTCATGTGGAGACCGCAGCCGTGTTAGTCTCTAGGATAAAACTCTCCCTTGAGCCTATAGAATTTAATCTCAACGAAAATTCTGTGTCGCACCAATAGTAGAAGGGTACGAGGTTTACAGTCAATTTTCTGTAGTGCGTCGGATACAAGCTACAAGACACCCAGGTGAGCTTTCATGTGGAGGCCGCAGCCGTGTTAGTCTCTAGGATAAAACTCTACCTGGAGCCTACAACATTTAATGTCGACGAAATTCCTTTATTGCACGAACAATAGAAGGGTGAGTGGGTTACACGTAATAGGCACTAGTGCGTCGGATACAAACTACTAGACTCCCAGGAGAGCTTTCATGTGGAGGCCGCAGCCGTGTTGGTCTCTAGGATAAAACTCTACCTGGAGCCTACACTATTTAATCTCGACGAAATTTCTTTATCGCATGAGTAATAGAAGGGTGAGAGGATTACTGGTAATAGGCACTAATGCGTCGGATACGAACTACAAGACTCCCAGGAGAGCTTTCATGTCGAGGCCGCAGCCGTGTTAGTTTCTAGGATAAAACTCTCCCTGGAGCCTACAGTATTTAATTTTCATGAAATTTCTTTATCGCATGAATAATAGAATGGTGAGAGAGTTACATTTAATAGGCAGTAGTGCGTCGGATACAAACTACAAGACTCCCAGGAGAGCTTTAATGTGGAGTCCCCCTGCCGTGTTAATCTCTAGGATAAAACTCTCCCTGGAGCCTACAGTATTTAATCTTGACGAAATTTCTTTATCGCATAAACAATAAAAGGTCGAGAGTGTTACAGTTAATATGCAGTAGTGCATCGGATCGAAACTACAAGATTCCCATTCAAGCTTTCATGTGGAGGCCGCAGCCGAGTTAGTCTCTAGGATAAATTTCTCCCTTCAGCTTATAGTATATAATCTCGACTATATATCTGTGTCGCATCAGTAGTAGAAGGGTGCGAGGTTTACAGTAAATTGGCAGTAGTGCGTCGGATACAAACTACGAGACTCCCAGGAGAGCTTTCATGTGGAGTCCCCCAGCAGTGTTAGTCTCTAGGATAAAACTCTCCCTGGAGCCTACAGTATTTAATCTCGACGAAATTTCTTTATCGCATGAACAATAAAAGGTCGAGAGTGTTACAGTTAATATGCAGTAGTGCATGGGATCGAAACTACAAGACTCCCATGAGAGCTTCATGTGAAGGCCGCAGCCGTGTTAGTCTCTAGGTTAAAACTCACCCTGGAGCCTATAGTATTTAATCTCGACGAAAATTCGCTGTCGCACCAATAGTAGAAGGGTACAAGGTTTACATTTAATTGGCAGTAATGCGTCGCATACTAGCTACAAGACTCCCAGGAGCGCTTTCATGTGGAAGCCGCAGCCGTGTTAGTCTATAGGATAATTTCCCCTTTAGCCTACAGTATTTAATCTCGACGAAATTTCTTTATCACATGAACAATAGTAGGGTGTTACAGTTAGTTGGCAGTAGTGCATCGGATACAAACTACAAGACTCCTAGGAGAGCTTTCATGTGGAGGCCGCAGCCGTGTTAGTCTCTAGCATAAAACACTCCCTGGAGCCTACAGCAATTAATCTCGACGAAATTTCTTTATCGCATGAACAATAGAACGGTGAGCGGTTTACAGTTAATAGGCACTAGTGCGTCGGATACAAACTACAAGACTCTGAGGATAGCTTTCATGTGGAGGCCGCAACCCTGTTAGTCTCTAGGATAAAACACTCCCTGGAGTCTACAGTATTTAATTTCGACGAAATTCCTGTATCCAATGAACAGTAGAACGTTGGGAGGGTACAGTTAATAGGAAACAGTTCGTCGGTTACAAACTACAAGACTCCCAGGAGAGATTTCATATTGGGGCGGCAGCCGTGTTAGTCTCTAGGATAAAACTCCCCTTGGAGCTTACAGTATTTAATCTTGACGAAATTTATTACCGCATGAACAATAGAAGGGTGAAAGGGTTATAGTAAATAGGCACTAGTGCGTCGAATGCAAACTACAAGACTCCCAGGGGAGCTTTCAAGTGCATGCCGCAGCCGTGTTAGCATCTGGGATAAAGCTCTCTCTGGAGCCTATAGTATTTAACCTCGACGATATTTCAGTGTCGCATCAATAGCAGAAAGGTGGCATGTTTACAATCAAGTGGCAGTAGTGCCTCGGATACAAACTACAAGAGTCCCAGGAGAGCTTTCATGTGGAGACAGCAGCCGTCATAGTCTCTAGGACAAAACTCTCCTTGGAGCCTACAGTATTTGATCATGACGAAATTTATTTATCGCATGAACAATAGATAGGGTGAAAGGGTTACAGTTAATTGGCATTAGTGCATCAGATGCAAACTACAAGACTACCAGGAGGGCTTTTATGTGGAGGCCGCAGCCGTGTTAGTCTCTAGCATAAGACTCTTCCTGGAGCCTACAGCATTTAATCTCGACGAAATTTCTTTATCGCATGAACAATAGAACAGTGTGAGGGTTACAGTTAATAGGCACTAGTGCGTCGGATGCAAACTACAAGACTCCCAGGAGAGCTTACATGGGAAGGCCGCAGCCGTGATAGTCACTAGTATAAACTCCCCTTTAACCTACGGTATTTAATCTCGACGAAATTTCTTTATCGCATGAACAATAGAAGGGTGTAACAGTTAGTGGGCAGTAGTGCATCGGATACAAACTACAAGACTCCCTGGAGAGCTTTCATGTGGAGGCTGCAGCCGTGTTAGTCTCTAGGATAAAACTCTCCCTGGAGCCTATAGTATTTAATCTCAACGAAAATTCTGTGTCGCACCAATATTAGAAGGGTACGAGGTTTACAGTCAATTTCCTGTAGTGCGTCGGATACAAGCTACAAGACTCCCAGGAGAGCTTTCATGTGGAGACCACAGCCGTGATAGTCTCTAGGATAAAACTCTCCTTGGAGCCTACAGTATTTAATCTTGACGAAATTTATTTATCGCATGAACAATAGAAGGGTGAAAGGGTTACAGTGAATTGGCATTAGTGCATCAGATGCAAACTACAAGACTACCAGGAGGGCTTTTATGTGGAGGCCGCAGTTGTGTTAGTCTCTAGCATAAGACTCTTCCTGGAGCCTACAGCATTTAATCTCACTGAATTTTCTTTATCGCATGAACAATAGAACAGTGTGAGGGTTACAGTTAATATTCACTAGTGCGTCGGATACAAACTACAAGACTCCCAGGAGAGCTTACATGGGAAGGCCGCAGCCGTGATAGTCACTAGTATAAACTCCCCTTTACCCTACGGTATTTAATCTCGACGAAATTTCTTTATCGCATGAACAATAGAAGGGTGTAACAGTTAGTGGGCAGTAGAGCATCGGATACAAACTACAAGACTCCCTGGAGAGCTTTCATGTGGAGGCCGCAGCCGTGTTAGTCTCTAGGATAAAATTATCTCTGGAGCCTACAGTATTTAACCTCAACGAAAATTCTGTGTCGCACCAATAGTAGAAGGGGACGAGGTTTACATTCAATTTTCAGTAGTGCGTCGGATACAAGCTACAAGACTCCCAGGAGAGCTTTCATGTGGAGACCACAGCCGTGATAGTCTCTAGGATAAAATTCTCCTTCGAGCCTACAGTATTTAATCTTGACAAAATTTATTTATTGCATGAACAATAGAAGGGTGAAAGGGTTACAATTAATTGGCATTAGTGCTTCAGATGCAAACTACAAGACTACCAGGAGGGCTTTTATCTGGAGGCCGCAGTTGTGTTAGTCTCTAGCATTAGACTCTTCCTGGAGCCTACAGCATTTAATCTCGACGAAATTTCTTTATCGCATGAACAATAGAACAGTGTGAGGGTTACAGTTAATATTCACTAGTGCGTCGGATACAAACTACAAGACTCCCAGGAGAGCTTACATGGGAAGCCCGCAGCCGTGATAGTCACTAGTATAAACTCCCCTTCACCCTACGGTATTTAATCTCGACGAAATTTCTTTATCGCATGAACAATAGAAGGGTGTAACAGTTAGTGGGCAGTAGTGCATCGGATACAAACTACAAGACTCCCTGGAGAGCTTTCATGTGGAGGCCGCAGCCGTGTTAGTCTCTAGGATAAAATTATCTCTGGAGCCTACAGTATTTAACCTCAACGAAAATTCTGTGTCGCACCAATAGTAGAAGGGTACGAGGTTTACATTCAATTTTCAGTAGTGCGTCGGATACAACTACAAGACTCCCAGGAGATCTTTCATGTGAAGGCTGCAGCCGTGTTAGTCTCTAGGATAAAACTCTCCCTGGAGCCTATAGTATTTAATCTCAACGAAAATTCTGTGTCGCACCAATATTAGAAGGGTACGAGGTTTACAGTCAATTTCCTGTAGTGCGTCGGATACAAGCTACAAGACTCCCAGGAGAGCTTTCATGTGGAGACCACAGCCGTGATAGTCTCTAGGATAAAACTCTCCTTGGAGCCTACAGTATTTAATCTTGACGAAATTTATTTATCGCATGAACAATAGAAGGGTGAAAGGGTTACAGTGAATTGGCATTAGTGCATCAGATGCAAACTACAAGACTACCAGGAGGGCTTTTATGTGGAGGCCGCAGTTGTGTTAGTCTCTAGCATAAGACTCTTCCTGGAGCCTACAGCATTTAATCTCACTGAATTTTCTTTATCGCATGAACAATAGAACAGTGTGAGGGTTACAGTTAATAGGCACTAGTGCGTCGGATACAAACTACAAGACTCCCAGGAGAGCTTACATGGGAAGGCCGCAACCGTGATAGTCACTAGTATAAACTCCCCTTTACCCTACGGTATTTAATCTCGACGAAATTTCTTTATCGCATGAACAATAGAAGGGTGTAACAGTTAGTGGGCAGTAGTGCATCGGATACAAACTACAAGACTCCCTGGAGAGCTTTCATGTGGAGGCCGCAGCCGTGTTAGTCTCTAGGATAAAATTATCTCTGGAGCCTACAGTATTTAACCTCAACGAAAATTCTGTGTCGCACCAATAGTAGAAGGGGACGGGGTTTACAATCAATTTTCAGTAGTGCGTCGGATACAAGCTACAAGACTCCCAGGAGAGCTTTCATGTGGAGACCACAGCCGTGATAGTCTCTAGGATAAAATTCTCCTTGGAGCCTACAGTATTTAATCTTGACAAAATTTATTTATTGCATGAACAATAGAAGGGTGAAAGGGTTACAATTAATTGGCATTAGTGCTTCAGATGCAAACTACAAGACTACCAGGAGGGCTTTTATGTGGAGGCCGCAGTTGTGTTAGTCTCTAGCATTAGACTCTTCCTGGAGCCTACAGCATTTAATCTCGACGAAATTTCTTTATCGCATGAACAATAGAACAGTGTGAGGGTTACAGTTAATATTCACTAGTGCGTCGGATACAAACTACAAGACTCCCAGGAGAGCTTACATGGGAAGGCCGCAGCCGTGATAGTCACTAGTATAAACTCCCCTTTACCCTACGGTATTTAATCTCGACGAAATTTCTTTATCGCATGAACAATAGAAGGGTGTAACAGTTAGTGGGCAGTAGTGCATCGGATACAAACTACAAGACTCCCTGGAGAGCTTTCATGTGGAGGCCGCAGCCGTGTTAGTCTCTAGGATAAAATTATCTCTGGAGCCTACAGTATTTAACCTCAACGAAAATTCTGTGTCGCACCAATAGTAGAAGGGGACGAGGTTTACATTCAATTTTCAGTAGTGCGTCGGATACAAGCTACAAGACTCCCAGGAGAGCTTTCATGTGGAGACCACAGCCGTGATAGTCTCTAGGATAAAATTCTCCTTGGAGCCTACAGTATTTAATCTTGACAAAATTTATTTATTGCATGAACAATAGAAGGGTGAAAGGGTTACAATTAATTGGCATTAGTGCTTCAGATGCAAACTACAAGACTACCAGGAGGGCTTTTATGTGGAGGCCGCAGTTGTGTTAGTCTCTAGCATTAGACTCTTCCTGGAGCCTACAGCATTTAATCTCGACGAAATTTCTTTATCGCATGAACAATAGAACAGTGTGAGGGTTACAGTCAATATTCACTAGTGCGTCGGATACAAACTACAAGACTCCCAGGAGAGCTTACATGGGAAGGCCGCAGCCGTGATAGTCACTAGTATAAACTCCCCTTTACCCTACGGTATTTAATCTCGACGAAATTTCTTTATCGCATGAACAATAGAAGGGTGTAACAGTTAGTGGGCAGTAGTGCATCGGATACAAACTACAAGACTCCCTGGAAGGCTTTCAGGTGGAGGCCGCAGCCGTGTTAGTCTCTAGCATAAGACTCTTCCTGGAGCCTACAGCATTTAATCTCGACGAAATTTCTTTATCGCATGAACAATAGAACGGTGAGCGGTTTACAGTTAATAGGCACTAGTGCGTCGGATGCAAACTACAAGACTCCGAGGATAGCTTTCATGTGGAGGCCGCAGCCGTGTTAGTCTCTAGGATGAAACTCTCCCTGGAGTCTACAGTATTTAATTTCGACGAAATTCCAGTATCCAATGAACAGTAGATTGGTGAGAGGGTTACAGTTAATAGGAAACAGTGCGTCGGTTACAAACTACAAGACTCCCAGGAGAGCTTTCATATTGAGGCGGCAGCCGTGTTAGTCTCTATTATAAAACTCTCCCTGGAGCCTACAGTATTTAATCTCGACGAAATTTCTTTATCGCATGAACAACAGAAGGGTGAGGGGGTTACAGTTAATAGGCAGTAGTGCGTCGGATACAAACTACAAGACTCCCAGGAGACCTTTCATATGGAGGCCGCAGCCGTGTTAGTCTCTAGTATAAAACTGTCCCTGGAGCCTACAGTATTTAATCTCGACGAAATTTCTTTATCGCATGATCAATAGAAGGGTGTGAGTGTTACAGTTAATAGGCACTAGTGCGTCGGTTTCAAACTACAAGGCTCACAGGAGAGCTTGCATGTGAAGGCCGCAGCCGCGTTAGTCTCTAGGATAAAACTCTCCCTTAAGCCTACTGTATTTAATTTTGACGAAATTTCATTATCGCATGAGTAATAGAATGGTGAGAGGGTTACAGTTAATAGGCAGTAGTGCGTCGGATACAAACCACAAGATTCCTATTCGAGCTTACATGTGGAGGCCGCAGACGTGTTAGTCTCTAGGATAAAACTCTCCCTGGAGCCTACAGTATTTAATCTCGACGAAATTTCTTTATCGCATGAACAATAGAAGGATCAGAGGGTTACAGTTAATATGCAGTAGTGCATCGGATCGAAACTAGAAGATTCCCAGGAGTGCTTTCATGTGGAGGCCGCTGCCGTGTTAGTCTCTAGGATAAAACTCTCCCAGGAGTCTACAGTATTTAATTTCGACGAAATTCCTGTATCCGATGAACAGTAGAATGGTGAGAGTGTTACAGTTAATAGGCACTAGTGCGTCGTATACAAACTACAAGACTCCCAGGAGAGCTTTCATGTGGAGGCCGCATCCGTATTAGTCTCTACGATAAAACTCTCCTTGGAGCCTACAGTATTTAATCTTGACGAAATTTATTTTACGCATGAACAATAGAAGGGTGAAACGGTTACAGTTAATCGGCATTAGTGCATCGGATACAAACTACAAGACTCCCAGGAGAGCTTTCATGTGGAGGCCGCTGCCGTGTTAGTCTCTAGCATAAAACTCTCCCTGGAGCCTACAGCATTTGTTCTCGACGAAATTTCTTTATCGCATGAACAATAGAACGGTGAGAGGTTTACAGTTAATAGGCAGTAGTGCTTGGGATACAAACTATAAGACTCCGAGGAGAGCTTACTTGTGGAGGCCGCAGCCGCGTTAGTCTCTAGGATAAAACTCTCCCTTAAGCCTACTGTATTTAATTTTGACGAAATTTCATTATCGCATGAGTAATAGAATGGTGAGAGGGTTACAGTTAATAGGCAGTAGTGCGTCGGATACAAACCACAAGATTCCTATTCGAGCTTACATGTGGAGGCCGCAGACGTGTTAGTCTCTAGGATAAAACTCTCCCTGGAGCCTACAGTATTTAATCTCGACGAAATTTCTTTATCGCATGAACAATAGAAGGGTCAGAGGGTTACAGTTAATATGCAGTAGTGCATCGGATCGAAACTAGAAGATTCCCAGGAGTGCTTTCATGTGGAGGCCGCTGCCGTGTTAGTCTCTAGGATAAAACTCTCCCAGGAGTCTACAGTATTTAATTTCGACGAAATTCCTGTATCCGATGAACAGTAGAATGGTGAGAGTGTTACAGTTAATAGGCACTAGTGCGTCGTATACAAACTACAAGACTCCCAGGAGAGCTTTCATGTGGAGGCCGCATCCGTATTAGTCTCTACGATAAAACTCTCCTTGGAGCCTACAGTATTTAATCCCGACGAAATTTCTTTATCGCATGAACAATAGAACAGTGGGAGAGACACATTAATAGGCACTTGTGCGTCGGATACAAACTACAAGACTCCTAGGAAAGCTTTCATGTGGAGGCTGCAGCCGTGATAGTCTCTAGTATAATCTCCCCTTTAGCCTACGGTATTTAATCTCGACGAAATTTCTTAATCGCATGAACAATAGTAGGGTGTTACAGATAGTTGGCAGTAGTGTATCGGATACAAACTACAGAATCTCAGGAGAGCTTTCATGTGGAGGCCGGAGCCGTGTTAGTCTCTAGCATAAAACTCTCCCTGGAGCCTAGAGCATTTAATCTCGACGAAATTTCTTTATCGCATGAACAATAGAACGGTGAGCAGTTTACAGTTAATAGGCACTAGTGCGTCGGATACAAACTACAAGACTCTGAGGATAGCTTTCATGTGGAGGCAGCAACCGTGTTAGCCTCTAGGATAAAACTCTCCCTGGAGTCTACAGTATTTAATTTCGACGAAATTCCTGTATCCAATGAACAGTAGAATAGTGGGAGGGTTACAGTTAATAGGAAACAGTTCGTCGGTTACAAACTACAAGACTCCCAGGAGAGCTTTCATATTGGGGCGGCAGCCGTGTTAGTTTCTATGATAAAACTCTCCCTGGAGTCTACAGTATTTAATCTCGACGAAATTTCTTTATCGCACGAACAAAAGAAGGGTGAGGGGGTTACAGTTAATAGGCAGTAGTGCGTCGGATACAAACTACAAGACTCCCAGGAGACCTTTCATGTGGAGGCCGCAGCCGTGTTCATCTGTAGGATAAAACTCTCCCTTTAGCCTACAGTATTTAATCTCGATGAAATTTCTTTATCGCATATACAATAGAAGGGTGAAAGGGTTACAGTTAATAGGCACTATTGCGTCGGATACAAACTACAAGACCCCAGGAGAGCTTTCATGAGGAGGCCGAAGCCGTGTTAGCATCTGGGATAAATCTCTCCCTGGAGCCTATAGTATTTAACCTCGACGAAATTTCAGTGTCGCATCAATAGCAGAAAGGTGGCATGTTTACAATAAAGTGGCAGTAGTGCCTCGGATACGAACTACAATACTCCCAGGAGAGCTTTCATGTGGAGACCGCAGCCGTCATAGTCTCTAGGATAAAACTCACCTTGGAGCCTACAGTATTTAATCTTGACGAAATTTATTTATCGCATGAACAATAGACAGGGTGAGTGGGTTACAGTTAATAGGCACTAGTGCGTCGGTACAGCTACAAGACTCCCAAAAGAGCTTTCATGTGAAGGCCGCAGCCGTGTAAGTCTCTAGGATGAAACTCTCCCTGGAGCCTATAGTATTTAATCTCAACGAAAATTCTGAGTCGCACCAATAGTAGAAGTGTACGAGGTTTACAGTCAATTTTCTGTAGTGCGCCGGATACAAGCTACAAGACTCCCAGGTGTACTTTCATGTGGAGGCCGCAGCCGTGTTAGTCTCTAGGATAAAACTCTACCTGGAGCCTACAATATTTAATCTCGACGATATTCCTTTATTGCACGAACAATAGAAGGGTGAGTGGGTTAGACGTAATAGGAACTAGTGCGTCGGATACAAACTACAAGACTCCCAGGAGAGCTTTCATGTGGAGACCGCAGCCGTGATACTCTCTAGGATAAAACTCTCCTTGGAGCCTATAGTCTTTAATCTTGACGAAATTTATTTATCGCATGAACAATAGAAGGGTGAAAGGGTTACAGTTAATAGGCACTAGTGCGTCGGATACAAACTACAAGACTCTGAGGATAGCTTTCATGTGGAGGCAGCAACCGTGTTAGCCTCTAGGATAAAACTCTCCTTGGAGTCTACAGTGTTTAATTTCGACGAAATTCCTGTATCCAATGAACAGTAGAATAGTGGGAGGGTTACAGTTAATAGGAAACAGTTCGTCGGTTACAAACTACAAGACTCCCAGGAGAGCTTTCATATTGGGGCGGCAGCCGTGTTAGTTTTTATGATAAAACTCTCCCTGGAGTCTACAGTATTTAATCTCGACGAAATTTCTTTATCGCACGAACAAAAGAAGGGTGAGGGGGTTACAGTTAATAGGCAGTAGTGCGTCGGATACAAACTACAAGACTCCCAGGAGACCTTTCATGTGGAGGCCGCAGCCGTGTTCATCTGTAGGATAAAACTCTCCCTTTAGCCTACAGTATTTAATCTCGATGAAATTTCTTTATCGCATATACAATAGAAGGGTGAAAGGGTTACAGTTAATAGGCACTATTGCGTCGGATACAAACTACAAGACTCCCAGGAGAGCTTTCATGAGGAGGCCGCAGCCGTGTTAGCATCTGGGATAAATCTCTCCCTGGAGCCTATAGTATTTGACCTCGACGAAATTTCAGTGTCGCATCAATAGCAGAAAGGTGGCATGTTTACAATAAAGTGGCAGAAGTGCCTCGGATACGAACTACAATACTCCCAGGAGAGCTTTCATGTGGAGACCGCAGCCGTCATAGTCTCTAGGATAAAACTCTCCTTGGAGCCTACAGTATTTAATCTTGACGAAATTTATTTATCGCATGAACAATAGACAGGGTGAGTGGGTTACAGTTAATAGGCACTAGTGCGTCGGTACAGCTACAAGACTCCCAAAAGAGCTTTCATGTGAAGGCCGCAGCCGTGTAAGTCTCTAGGATGAAACTCTCCCTGGAGCCTATAGTATTTAATCTCAACGAAAATTCTGAGTCGCACCAATAGTAGAAGTGTACGAGGTTTACAGTCAATTTTCTGTAGTGCGCCGGATACAAGCTACAAGACTCCCAGGTGTACTTTCATGTGGAGGCCGCAGCCGTGTTAGTCTCTAGGATAAAACTCTACCTGGAGCCTACAATATTTAATCTCGACGATATTCCTTTATTGCACGAACAATAGAAGGGTGACTGGGTTAGACGTAATAGGAACTAGTGCGTCGGATACAAACTACAAGACTCCCAGGAGAGCTTTCATGTGGAGACCGCAGCCGTGATACTCTCTAGGATAAAACTCTCCTTGGAGCCTACAGTCTTTAATCTTGACGAAATTTATTTATCGCATGAACAATAGAAGGGTGAAAGGGTTACAGTTAATTGGCATTAGTGCATCGGATGCAAACTACAAGACTCCCAGGAGAGCTTTTATGTGGAGGCCGCAGCCGTGTTAGTCTCTAGCAATAAGACTCTTCCTGGAGCCTACAGCATTTAATCTCGACGAAATTTCTTTATCGCATGAACAATAGAACAGTTTAGGGTTACAGTTAATAGGCACTAGTGCTTCGGATACAAACTACAAGACTCCCAGGAGAGCTTATATGGGAAGGCCGCAGCCGTGATAGTCACTAGTATAAACTCCCCTTTACCCTACGGTATTTAGTCTCGACGAAATTTCTTTATCGCATGAACAATAGAAGGGTGTAACAGTTAGTGGGCAGTAGTGCATCGGATACAAACTACAAGACTCCCTGGAGAGCTTTCATGTGGAGGCCGCAGCCATGTTAGTCTCTAGGATAAAACTCTCCCTGGAGTCTACAGTATTTAATTTCGACTAAATTCCAGTATCCAATGAACAGTAGAATGGTAAGTGGGTTACAGTTAATAGGCACTAGTGGGTCGGTTACAAACTACAAGACTCCCAGGAGAGCTTTCATATTGAGGCGGCAGGCGTGTTAGTCTCTATGATAAAACTCTCCCTGGAGCCTACAGTACTTAATCTCGACGAAATTTCTTTATCGCATGAACAATAGAAGGGTGAGGGGTTACAGTTAATAGGAAGTAGTGCGTCGGATACAAACTACAAGACTCCCAGGAGACCTTTCATGTGGAGGCCGCAGCCGTGTTAGTCTCTAGCATAAAACTCTTCCTGGAGCCTACAGCATTTAATCTCGACGAAATTTCTTTATCGCATGAACAATAGAACAGTGAGAGTGTTACAGTTAATAGGCACTAGTAGTTACAAACTACAAGACTCCCAAGAGAGCTTTCATGTGGAGGCCGCAGCCGTGTTAGTCTCTAGTATAAAACTCTCACTGGAGCCTACAGTATTTAATCTCGACGAAATTTCTTTATCGCATGATCAATAGAAGGGTGTGAGTGTTACAGTTAATAGGCACTAGTGGGTCGGTTTCAAACTACAAGGCTCACAGGAGAGCTTGCATGTGAAGGCCGCAGCCGCGTTAGTCTCTAGGATATAAATCTTCCTTAACACTACAGTATTTAATTTTTAAAAATTTCTTTATCGCATGAATAATAGAATGGTGAGAGGGTTAGAGTTAATAGGAAGTAGTGCGTCGGATACAAACCACAAGATTCCTATTCGAACTTTTATGTGGAGGCATCAGACGTGTTAGTCTCTAGGATAAAACTCTCCCTGGAGCCTACAGTATTTAATCTCGGCGAAATTTCTTTATCGCATGAACAATAGAACGGTCAGAGGGTTACAGTTAATATGCAGTAGTGCATCGGATGGAAACTACAAGATTCCCAGGAGAGCTTTCATGTGGAGGCCGCAGTCGTGTTAGTCACTAGGATAAAACTCTCCCTTGAGCCTAAAGTATTTAATCTCGACGAAATTTCTGTATCGCATGAACAATAGAAGGGTCAGAGGGTTACAGTTAATATCCAGTAGTGCATCGGATGGAAACTACAAGATTACCAAGAGAGCTTTCATGTGGAGGCCGCTGCCATGTTAGTCTCTAGGATAAAACTCTCCCTGGAGCCTACAGTATTTAATCTCGACGAAATTTCTTTATCGCATGAACAATAGAAGGGTCAGAGGGTTACAGTTAATATGCAGTAGTGCATCGGATGGAAACTACAAGATTCCCAGGAGAGCTTTCATGTGGAGGCCGCAGTCGTGTTAGTCACTAGGATAAAACTCTCCCTTGAGCCTAAAGTATTTAATCTCGACGAAATTTCTGTATCGCATGAACAATAGAAGGGTCAGAGGGTTACAGTTAATATGCAGTAGTGCATCGGATGGTAACTACAAGATTCCCAGGAGAGCTTTCATGTGGAGGCCGCTGCCGTGTTAGTCTCTAGGATAAAACTCTCCCTGGAGCCTACAGTATTTAATCTCGACGAAATTTCTTTATCGCATGAACAATAGAAGGGTCAGAGGGTTACAGTTAATATGCAGTAGTGCATTGGATGGAAACTACAAGATTCCCAGGAGAGCTTTCATGTGGAGGCCGCAGTCGTGTCAGTCACTAGGATAAAACTCTCCCTTGAGCCTAATGTATTTAATCTAAACGAAATTTCTGTATTGCATGAACAATAGAAGGGTCAGAGCGTTACAGTTAAAATGCAGTAGTGCATCGGATGGAAACTACAAGATTCCCAGGAGAGATTTCATGTGGAAGCCGCTGCCGTGTTAGTGTCTAGGATAAAACTCTCCCTGGAGCCTACAGTATTTAATCTCGACGAAATTTCTTTATCGCATGAACAATAGAAGGGTCAGAGCGTTACAGTTAAAATGCAGTAGTGCATCGGATTGAAACTACAAGATTCCCAGGAGAGCTTTCGTGTGGAGGCCGCAGTCGTGTTAGTCACTAGGATAAAACTCTCCCTGGAGCCTACAGTATTTAATCTCGACGAAATTTCTTTATCGCATGAACAATAGAAGGGTCAGAGGGTTACAGTTAATATGCAGTAGTGCATCGGATGGAAACTACAAGATTCCCAGGAGAGCTTTCATGTGGAGTCCGCAGCCGTGTTAGTCTCTAGGATAAAACTCTCCCTGGAGCCTACAGTATTTAATCTCGACGAAATATCTTTATCGCATGAACAATAGAAGGGTCAGAGGGTTACAGTTAATATGCAGTAGTGCATCGGATGGAAACTACAAGATTCCCAGGAGAGCTTTCATGTTGAGGCCGCAGTCGTGTTAGTCACTAGGATAAAACTCTCCCTGGAGCCTACAGTAATTAATCTCGACGAAATTTCTTTATCGCATGAACAATAGAAGGGTCAGAGGGTTACAGTTAATATGCAGTAGTGCATCGGATGGAAACTACAAGATTCCCAGGAGAGCTTTCATGTGGAGGCCGCAGCCGTGTTAGTCTCTAGGATAAAACTCTCCCTGGATCCTACAGTATTTAATCTCGACGAAATTTCTTTATCGCATGAACAATAGAAGGGTCAGAGGGTTACAGTTAATATGCAGTAGTGCATCGGATGGAAACTACAAGATTCCCAGGAGAGCTTTCATGTTGAGGCCGCAGTCGTGTTAGTCACTAGGATAAAACTCTCCCTGGAGCCTACAGTATTTAATCTCGACGAAATTTCTTTATCGCATGAACAATAGAAGGGTCAGAGGGTTACAGTTAATATGCAGTAGTGCATCGGATTGAAACTACAAGATTCCCAGGAGAGCTTTCATGTGGAGGCCGCTGCCGTGTTAGTCTCTAGGATAAAACTCTCCCTGGAGCCTACAGTATTTAATCTCGACGAAATTTCTTTATCGCATGAACAATAGAAGGGTCAGAGGGTTACAGTTAATATGCAGTAGTGCATCGGATGGAAACTACAAGATTCCCAGGAGAGCTTTCATGTGGAGGCCGCTGCCGTGTTAGTCTCTAGGATAAAACTCTCCCTGGAGCCTACAGTATTTAATCTCGACGAAATTTCTTTATCGCATGAACAATAGAAGGGTCAGGGGGTTACAGTTAATAGGCACTAGTGTCTCGGATACGAACTACAAATCTACCAGGAGAGCTTTCACGATGAGGCCGCACCCGTGTTAGTCGCTAGGATAAAAGCCTCACTGGAGAATATAGTATTTAACCTCGACGATATTTCTGTGTCGCATCAATAGTGGAAGGGTACGACGTTCACAGTAAATTGGCTGTACTGCGTCGGATACAAACTACAAGACTCCCAGGAGAGCTTTCATGTGGAGGCCACAGCCGTGTTAGTCACTAGGATAAAACTCTCCCTGGGGCCTACAGTATTTAATCTCGACGAAATTTCTTTATCGCATGAACAATAGAAGGGTCAGAGGGTTACAGTTAATATGCAGTAGTGCATCGGATGGAAACTACAAGATTCCCAGGAGAGCTTTCATTGGAGGCCGCTGCCGTGTTAGTCTCTAGGATAAAACTCTCCCTGGAGCCTACAGTATTTAATCTCGACGAAATTTCTTTCTCGCATGAACAATAGAAGGGTCAGAGGGTTACAGTTAATAGGCACTAGTGCGTCGGATACGAACTACAAAACTACCAGGAGAGCTTTCACGATGAGGCCGCACCCGTGTTAGTCGCTAGGATAAAACCCTCCCTGGAGCCTATAGTATTTAACCTCGACGATGTTTCTGTGTCGCATCGATAGTGGAAGGGTACGACAATCACAGTAAATTGGCAGTAGTGCGTCGGATACAAACTACAAGACTCCCAGGAGAGCTTTCATGTGGAGGCCGCAGCCATGTTAGTCTGTAGGATAAAACTCTCCCTGGAGCCTATAGTATTTAACCTCGACGATATTTCTGTGTCGCATCAACAGTGGAAGGGTACGACGTTTACTGTAAATTGGCAGTAGTGCGTCGGATACAAACCACAAGCCTCCCAGGAGAGCTTTCATGTTGAGGCCGCAGCCATGTTAGTCTCTAGGATAAAACTCTCCCTGGAGTCTACAGTATTTAATCCTGACGAAATTTCTTTATCACCTGAACAACAGAAGTGTGAGAGGGTTACAGTTAATAAGCAGTTGTTCGTCGGATTGAAACTACAACACACCCAGGAGAGCTTGCATGTGGAGGCCGCAGCCGTGTTAGTCTCTATTATAAAACTCTCCCTGGAGCCTACAGTATTTAATCTCTACGAAATTTCTTTATCGCATGAACAATAGAAGGGTGAGGGGCTTACAGTTAATAGGCACTAGTGCGCGGATACGAACTACAAGACTCGCAGGAGAGCTTTCATGTGGAGGCTGCAGCTGTGTTAGTCTCTAGGATAAAACTCTCCCTTGAGTCTATAGTATATAATCTCGACTACATTTCTGTGTCGCATCAGTAGTAGAAGGGTGTGAGGTTCACAGTAAATTGGCAGTAGTACGTCGGATACAAACTGCAAGATTCCCAGGAGAGCTTTCATGACGAGGCCGCAGCCGTGTTAGTCTGTAGGATAAGACTCTCCCTGGAGCATGTAGTATTTAACCTCGATAGTATTTCTGTGTCGCATCAATTGTGGAAGGGTACGAAGTTTACAGTAAATTGGCAGTAGTGGGTCGGATACAAACTACAAGACTCCCAGGAGAGCTTATATGTTGAGGCCGCAGCCGTGTTAGCATCTAGGATAAAACTCTCCCTGGAGCCTATAGTATTTAATCTCGACGAAATTTCTGTGTCGCATCAATAATAGAAGGGTGCGAGGTTTACAGTAAATTGGCAGTAGTGCGTTGGATACAAACTACAATATTCCCAAAAGAGCTTTCTAGCGGAGGCCGCAGCCGTGTTAGTATCTAGGATAAAACTCTCCCTGGAGCCTACAGTATTTAATCTCGACGAAATTTCTTTATCGCATGAACAATAGAAGGGTCAGAGGGTTACAGTTAATATGCAGTAGTGCATCGGATTGAAACTACAAGATTCCCAGGAGAGCTTTCATGTGGAGGCCGCTGCCGTGTTAGTCTCTAGGATAAAACTCTCCCTGGAGCCTACAGTATTTAATCTCGACGAAATTTCTTTATCGCATGAACAATAGAAGGGTCAGAGGGTTACAGTTAATATGCAGTAGTGCATCGGATGGAAACTACAAGATTCCCAGGAGAGCTTTCATGTGGAGGCCGCTGCCGTGTTAGTCTCTAGGATAAAGCTCTCCCTGGAGCCTACAGTATTTAATCTCGACGAAATTTCTTTATCGCATGAACAATAGAAGGGTCAGAGGGTTACAGTTAATAGGCACTAGTGTCTCGGATACGAACTACAAAACTACCAGGAGAGCTTTCACGATGAGGCCGCACCCGTGTTAGTCGCTAGGATAAAAGCCTCCCTGGAGAATATAGTATTTAACCTCGACGATATTTCTGTGTCGCATCAATAGTGGAAGGGTACGACGTTCACAGTAAATTGGCTGTACTGCGTCGGATACAAACTACAAGACTCCCAGGAGAGCTTTCATGTGGAGGCCGCAGTCGTGTTAGTATCTCGGATAAAACTCTCCTTGGAGCCTACAGTATTTAATCTCGACGAAATTTCTTTATCGCATGAACAATAGAAGGGTCAGAGGGTTACAGTTAAAATGCAGTAGTGCATCAGATGGAAACTACAAGATTCCCAGGAGAGCTTTCATGTGGAGGCCGCAGTCGTGTTAGTCACTAGGATAAAACTCTCCCTGGAGCCTACAGTATTTAATCTCGACGAAATTTCTTTATCGCATGAACAATAGAAGGGTCAGAGGGTTACAGTTAATATGCAGTAGTGCATCGGATGGAAACTACAAGATTCCCAGGAGAGCTTTCATGTGAGGCCGCAGCCGTGTTAGTCTCTAGGATAAAACTCTCCCTGGAGCCTACAGTATTTAATCTCGACGAAATTTCTTTATCGCATGAACAATAGAAGGGTCAGAGGGTTACAGTTAATATGCAGTAGTGCATCGGATGGAAACTACAAGATTCCCAGGAGAGCTTTCATGTTGAGGCCGCAGTCGTGTTAGTCACTAGGATAAAACTCTCCCTGGAGCCTACAGTATTTAATCTCGACGAAATTTCTTTATCGCATGAACAATAGAAGGGTCAGAGGGTTACAGTTAATATGCAGTAGTGCATCGGATTGAAACTACAAGATTCCCAGGAGAGCTTTCATGTGGAGGCCGCTGCCGTGTTAGTCTCTAGGATAAAACTCTCCCTGGAGCCTACAGTATTTAATCTCGACGAAATTTCTTTATCGCATGAACAATAGAAGGGTCAGAGGGTTACAGTTAATATACAGTAGTGCATCGGATGGAAACTACAAGATTCCCAGGAGAGCTTTCATGTGGAGGCCGCTGCCGTGTTAGTCTCTAGGATAAAACTCACCCTGGAGCCTACAGTATTTAATCTCGACGAAATTTCTTTATCGCATGAACAATAGAAGGGTCAGAGGGTTACAGTTAATAGGCACTAGTGTCTCGGATACGGACTACAAAACTACCAGGAGAGCTTTCACGATGAGGCCGCACCCGTGTTAGTCGCTAGGATAAAAGCCTCCCTGGAGAATATAGTATTTAACCTCGACGATATTTCTGTGTCGCATCAATAGTGGAAGGGTACGACGTTCACAGTATATTGGCTGTACTGCGTCGGATACAAACTACAAGACTCCCAGGAGAGCTTTCATGTGGAGGCCACAGCCGTGTTAGTCACTAGGATAAAACTCTCCCTGGAGCCTACAGTATTTAATCTCGACGAAATTTCTTTATCGCATGAACTATAGAAGGGTCAGAGGGTTACAATTAATATGCAGTAGTGCATCGGATGGAAACTACAAGATTCCCAGGAGAGCTTTCAGGTGGAGGCCGCTGCCGTGTTAGTCTCTAGGATAAAACTCGCCCTGGAGCCTACAGTATTTTATCTCGACGAAATTTCTTTATCGCATGAACAATAGAAGGGTCAGAGGGTTACAGTTAATAGGCACTAGTGCGTCGGATACAAACTACAAGACTCCCAGGAGAGCTTTCATGTTGAGGCCACAGCCGTGTTAGTCACTAGGATAAAACTCTCCCTGGAGAATATAGTATTTAACCTCGACGATATTTCTGTGTCGCATCAATAGTGGAAGGGTACGACGTACACAGTAAATTGGCTGTACTGCGTCGGATACAAACTACAAGACTCCCAGGAGAGCTTTCATGTGGAGGCCACAGCCGTGTTAGTCACTAGGATAAAACTCTCCCTGGAGCCTACAGTATTTAATCTCGACGAAATTTCTTTATCGCATGAACAATAGAAGGGTGTGAGGGTTACAGTTAATATGCAGTAGTGCATCGGATTGAAACTACAAGATTCCCAGGAGAGCTTTCATGTGGAGGCCGCAGCCGTGTTAGTCTCTAGGATAAAACTCTCCCTGGAGAATATAGTATTTAACCTCGACGATATTTCTGTGTCGCATCAATAGTGGAAGGGTACGACGTTCACAGTAAATTGGCAGTAGTGCGTCGGATACAAACTACAAGACTCCCAGGGGAGCTTTCATGTTGAGGCCACAGCCGTGTTAGTCACTAGGATAAAACTCTCCCTGGAGCCTGCAGTATTTAATCTCGACGAAATTTCTTTATCGAATGAACAATAGAAGGGTCAGAGGGTTACAGTTAATATGCAGTAGTGCATCGGATGGAAACTACAAGATTCCCAGGAGAGCTTTCATGTGGAGGCCGCTGCCGTGTTAGTCTCTGGGATAAAACTCTCCCTGGAGCCTACAGTATTTAATCTCGACGAAATTTCTTTGTCGAATGAACAATAGAAGGGTCAGAAGGTTACAGTTAATATGCAGTAGTGCATCGGATGGAAACTACAAGATTCCCAGGAGAGCTTTCATGTGGAGGCCGCTGCCGTGTTAGTCTCTAGGATAAAACTCTCCCTGGAGCCTACAGTATTTAATCTCGACGAAATTTCTTTATCGCATGAACAATAGAAGGGTCAGAGGGTTACAGTTAAAATGCAGTAGTGCATCGGATGGAAACTACAAGATTCCCAGGAGAGCTTTCATGTGGAGGCCGCAGTCGTGTTAGTCACTAGGATAAAACTCTCCCTGGAGCCTACAGTATTTAATCTCGACGAAATTTCTTTATCGCATGAACAATAGAAGGGTCAGAGGGTTACAGTTAATATGCAGTAGTGCATCGGATGGAAACTACAATATTCCCAGGAGAGCTTTCATGTGGAGGCCGCAGCCGTGTTAGTCTCTAGGATAAAACTCTCCCTGGAGCCTACAGTATTTAATCTCGACGAAATTTCTTTATCGCATGAACAATAGAAGGGTCAGAGGGTTACAGTTAATATGCAGTAGTGCATCGGATGGAGACTACAAGATTCCCAGGAGAGCTTTCATGTTGAGGCCGCAATCGTGTTAGTCACTAGGATAAAACTCTCCCTGGAGCCTACAGTATTTAATCTCGACGAAATTTCTTTATCGCATGAACAATAGAAGGGTCAGAGGGTTACAGTTAATATGCAGTAGTGCATCGGATTGAAACTACAAGATTCCCAGGAGAGCTTTCATGTGGAGGCCGCAGCCGTGTTAGTCTCTAGGATAATACTCTCCCTGGAGAATATAGTATTTAACCTCGACGATATTTCTGTGTCGCATCAATAGTGGAAGGGTACGACGTTCACAGTAAATTGGCAGTAGTGCGTCGGATACAAACTACAAGACTCCCAGGAGAGCTTTCATGTGGAGGCCGCAGCCGTGTTAGTCTCTAGGATAAAACTCTCCCTGGAGAATATAGTATTTAACCTCGACGATATTTCTGTGTCGCATCAATAGTGGAAGGGTACGACGTTCACAGTAAATTGGCTGTACTGCGTCGGATACAAACTACAAGACTCCCAGGAGAGCTTTCATGTGGAGGCCGCAGCCGTGTTAGTCTCTAGGATAAAACTCTCCCTGGAGAATATAGTATTTAACCTCGACGATATTTCTGTGTCGCATCAATAGTGGAAGGGTACGACGTTCACAGTAAATTGGCAGTAGTGCGTCGGATACAAACTACAAGACTCCCAGGACAGCTTTCATGTGGAGGCCGCAGCCGTGTTAGTCTGTAGGATAAAACTCTCCCTGGAGCCTATAGTATTTAACCTCGACGATATTTCTGTGTCGCATCAACAGTGGAAGGGTACGACGTTTACTGTAAATTGGCAGTAGTGCGTCGGATACAAACCACAAGCTTCCCAGGAGAGCTTTCATGTTGAGGCCGCAGCCATTTTAGTCTCTAGGATAAAACTCTCCCTGGAGTCTACAGTATTTAATCCTGACGAAATTTCTTTATCACATGAACAACAGAAGTGTGAGAGGGTTACAGTTAATAAGCAGTTGTGCGTCGGATTGAAACTACAACACACCCAGGAGAGCTTGCATGTGGAGGCCGCAGCCGTGTTAGTCTCTATTATAAAACTCTCCCTGGAGCCTACAGTATTTAATCTCTACGAAATTTCTTTATCGCATGAACAATAGAAGGGTGAGGGGCTTACAGTTAATAGACACTAGTGCGCGGATACGAACTACAAGACTCGCAGGAGAGCTTTCATGTGGAGGCTGCAGCTGTGTTAGTCTCTAGGATAAAACTCTCCCTTGAGTCTATAGTATATAATCTCGACTACATTTCTGTGTCGCATCAGTAGTAGAAGGGTGTGAGGTTCACAGTAAATTGGCAGTAGTACGTCGGATACAAACTGCAAGACTCCCAGGAGAGCTTTCATGACGAGGCCGCAGCCGTGTTAGTCTGTAGGATAAGACTCTCTGTGGAGCATGTAGTATTTAACCTCGATAGTATTTCTGTGTCGCTTCAATTGTGGAAGAGTACGAAGTTTACAGTAAATTGGCAGTAGTGCGTCGGATACAAACCACAAGACTCCCAGGAGAGCTTTCATGTGGAGGCCCCAGCGCTGTTAGTCTCTAGGATAAAACTCCTCCTGGAGCCTACAGTATTTATTCTCGACGAAATTTCTTTATCGCATGAACAATTGATCGGTGAGAGGGTTACAGTCAATATGCAGTAATGCGTCGGTTTGAAACTACATGACTCCCAGGAGAGCTATCATGTGGAGGCCGCAGCCGTATTAGTCTGTACGATAAACCTCTCCCTAGAGCCTACATTATTTAATCTCGACGAAATCTCTTTATCGCATGAACAATAGAAGGGTGAGGGGGTTACATTTAATATTCACTTGTGCGCGGATACAAACTACAAGACTCCCAGGAGAGCTTATATGTTGAGGCCGCAGCCGTGTTAGCATCTAGGATAAAACTCTCCCTGGAGCCTATAGTATTTAATCTCGACGAAATTTCTGTGTCGCATCAATAGTAGAAGGGTGCGAGGTTTACAGTAAATTGGCAGTAGTGCGTTGGATACAAACTACAATATTCCCAAAAGAGCTTTCTAGCGGAGGCCGCAGCCGTGTTAGTCTCTAGGATAAAACTCTCCCTGGAGCCTACAGTATTTAATCTTGACGAAATTTCTTTATCGCATGAACAATGGAAGGGTGGGAGGGTTACAGTTAAAATGCAGTAGTGCGTCGGATACAAACTACAAGGCTCCCAGGAGAGCTTTCATGTGGAGGCCGCATCCGTGTTAGTCTCAAGGATAAAACTCTCCCTGAAGCCTATAGTACTTAATATCGACGAAATTTCTTTGTCGCATGAACAGTAGAAGGGTGAGAGGGTTACAGTTAATTGGCAGTAGTGCATCGGATACAAACTACAAGACTCCCAGGAGAGCTTTCATGTGGAGGCCACAGCCGTGTTAGTCTCTAGCATAAAACTCTCCCTGGAGCCTACACAATTTATTCTCGACGAAATTTCTTTATCGCGTGAACAATAGAAGGGTGAGGGGTTACAGTTAATAGGCACTAGTGCGACGGATACAAACCACAAGACTCCCAGGAGAGCTTTCAAGTGGAGACTGCAGCCTTGTTAGTCTCTAGGATAAAACTCTCCCTGGAACCTACAGTATCTAATCTCGACGAAATTTCTATATCACATGAACAATAGAATTTTGAGAGAGTTACAGTTAATAGGCACTAGTGCGTCGGATACAAACTACAAGACTCCCATTAGAGCTATAATGTGGAGGCCGCAGCCGTGATAGTCTCTAGTATAAACTCCCCTTTAGCCTACAGTATTTAATCTCGACGAAATTTCAATATCGCATGAACAATAGAAGGGTGAAAGGGTTATAGTTAATTGGCAGGAGTGCATAGGATAAACACTACAAGACTCCCAGGAGAGCTTTCATGTGGAGGCCGCAGCCATGATAGTCTCTAGTACAAACTCCCCTTTAGCCTACGGGATTTAATCTCGACGAAATTTCCTTATCGCATGAACAATAGAAGAGTGAAAGGGTTATAGTTAATTGGCTGGAGTGAATCGGATACATACTACAAGACTCCCAGGAGAGCTTTCATGTGGAGGCCACAGCCGTGATAGTCTCTAGTATAAATTCCCCTTTCGCCTACAGTGTTTAATTTCGACGAAATTTCTTTATCGCATGGACAATAGAAGGGTGAAAGCAATACAGTTAATTGGCAGTAGTGCATCGGATACAAACTAAAGGAGTCCCAGGAGAACTTTCGTGTGGAGGCCGCAGCCGTGGTAGTCTCTAGGATAAAACTCTCCTTGGAGCCTACAGTATTTAATCTCCACGAAATTTCTTTATCGCATGAACAATAGAAGGGTGTGAGGGATACATTTAAAAGGTACTAGTGCGTCGGATACAAACTAGAAGACTCCCAGGAGAGCTTTCATGTGGAGTCCGCAAGCGTGATAGTCTCTAGTATAAACTCCCCTTTAGCCTACAGTATTTAATCTCGACGAAATTTCATTATCGCATGAACAAGAGAATGGTGAAAGGGTTATAGTTAATTGGCAGGAGTGCATGGGAAACATACTACAAGACTCCCAGGAGAGCTTTCATGTGGAAGCCGCAGCCGTGATAGTCTCTAGTATAAACTTCCCTTTCGCCTACAGTATTGAATCTCGACGAAATTTCTTTGTCGCAGGGACAATAGAAGGGTGAAAGGGTTACGGTTAATTGTCAGCAGTGCATCGGATAGAAACTAAGGGACTCCCACGAGAACTTTCATGTGAAGGCCGCAGCCGTGGTAGTCTCTAGGATAAAACTCTCCCTGGAGCCTATAGTATTTAATCTCGACGAAATTTCTATATCGCATTAGCAATGGAAGGTTAAGAGGGTACAGTTAATAGGTACTAGAGCATCGGATACAAACTACAAGACTCCCAGGAGAGCTTTCATGTGAAGGCCGCAGCCGTGATAGTCTCTAGTATAAACTCCCCTTTCGCCTACAGTATTTAATCTCGACGAAATTTCTTTATCGCATAGACAATAGAAGGGTGAAAGGGGTACAGTTAATTGGCAGTAGTGCATCGGATACAAACTAAAGGAGTCCCAGGAGAACTTTCGTGTGGAGGCCGCAGCCGTGGTAGTCTCTAGGATAAAACTCTCCTTGGAGCCTACACTATTTAATCTCGACGAGATTTCTTTATCGCATGAACAATAGAAGGGCGAAAGGGTTACAGTTAATTGGCAGTAGTGCATCGGATACTAACTACAAGACTCCCTGGATAGCTTTCACGTGGAGGCCGCAGCCGTGTTAGTCTCTAGGATAAAACCCTCCCTGGAGCCTATAGTATTCAATCTCGACGAAATTTCTATATCGCATGAACAATAGGAGGTTGAGAGGGTTACAGTTAATAGGCACTAGTGCGTCGGATACAAACTACAAGACTCCCAGGAGAGCTTTCATGTGGAGGCCGCAGCCATGATAGTCTCTAGTATAAACTCCCCTTTAGCCTACAGGATTTAATCTCGACGAAATGTCTTTATCGCATGAACAATAGAAGGGTGAAAGGGTTATAGATAATTGACAGGAGTGCATCAGATACATACTACAAGACTCCCAGGAGAGCTTTCATGTGGAGGCCGCAGCCGTGATAGTCTCTAGTATAAATTCCCCTTTCGCCTACAGTATTTAATCTCGACGAAATTTCTTTATCGCATAGACAATAGAAGGGTGAAAGGGGTACAGTTAATTGGCAGTAGTGCATCGGATACAAACTAAAGGAGTCCCAGGAGAACTTTCGTGTGGAGGCCGCAGCCGTGGTAGTCTCTAGGATAAAACTCTCCTTGGAGCCTACAGTATTTAATCTCCACGAAATTTCTTTATCGCATGAACAATAGAAGGGTGTGAGGGATACATTTAAAAGGTACTAGTGCGTCGGATACAAACTAGAAGACTCCCAGGAGAGCTTTCATGTGGAGTCCGCAAGCGTGATAGTCTCTAGTATAAACTCCCCTTTAGCCTACAGTATTTAATCTCGACGAAATTTCATTATCGCATTAACAAGAGAATGGTGAAAGGGTTATAGTTAATTGGCAGGAGTGCATGGGAAACGTACTACAAGACTCCCAGGAGAGCTTTCATGTGGAAGCCGCAGCCGTGATAGTCTCTAGTATAAACTTCCCTTTCGCCTACAGTATTGAATCTCGACGAAATTTCTTTGTCGCATGGACAATAGAAGGGTGAAAGGCTTTCAGTTAATTGTCAGCAGTGCATCGGATACAAACTAAGGGACTCCCACGAGAACTTTCATGTGAAGGCCGCAGCCGTGGTAGTCTCTAGGATAAAACTCTCCCTGGAGCCTATAGTATTTAATCTCGACGAAATTTCTATATCGCATGAGCAATAGAAGGTTAAGAGGGTACAGTTAATAGGTACTAGAGCATCGGATACAAACTACAAGACTCCCAGGAGAGCTTTCATGTGAAGGCCGCAGCCGTGATAGTCTCTAGTGTAAACTCCCCTTTAGCCTACACTATTTAATCTCGACGAGATTTCTTTATCGCATGAACAATAGAAGGGTGAAAGGGTTACAGTTAATTGGCAGTAGTGCATCGGATACATACTACAAGACAACCAGGAGAGCTTTCATGTGGAGGCCGCAGCAGTGATAGTCTGTAGTATAAAGTCCCCTTCAGCCTACAGTATTTAATCTCGACGAAATTTCTTTAGCGCATGAACAATAGAAGGGTGAAAGAGTTACAGTTAATTGGCAGTAGTGCATCGGATACTAACTACAAGACTCCCTGGATAGCTTTCACGTGGAGGCCGCAGCCGTGTTAGTCTCTAGGATAAAACTCTCCCTGGAGCCTATAGTATTCAATCTCGTCGAAATTTCTATATCGCATGAACAATAGGAGGTTGAGAGGGTTACAGTTAATAGGCACTAGTGCGTCGGATACAAACTACAAGACTCCCAGGAGAGCTTTCAAATGGAGGCCGCAGCCATGATAGTCTCTAGTATAAACTCCCCTTTAGCCTACAGGATTCAATCTCGACGAAATGTCTTTATCGCATGAAAAATAGAAGGGTGAAAGGGTTATAGATAATTGACAGGAGTGCATCAGATACATACTACAAGACTCCCAGGAGAGCTTTCATGTGGAGGCCGCAGCCATGATAGTCTCTAGTATAAACTCCCCTTTAGCCTACAGGATTCAATCTCGACGAAATGTCTTTATCGCATGAACAATAGAAGGGTGAAAGTGTTATAGATAATTGACAGGAGTGCATCAGATACATACTACAAGACTCCCAGGAGAGCTTTCATGTGGAGGCCGCAGCCGTGATAGTCTCTAGTATAAATTCCCCTTTCGCCTACAGTATTTAATCTCGACGAAATTTCTTTGTCGCATGGACAATAGAAGGGTGAAAGGGTTACAGTTAATTGTCAGCAGTGCATCGGATACAAACTAAGGGACTCCCACGAGAACTTTAATGTGAAGGCCGCAGCCGCGGTAGTCTCTAGGATAAAACTCTCCCTGGAGCCTATAGTATTTAATCTCGACGAAATTTCTATATCGCATGAGCAATAGAAGGTTAAGAGGGTACAGTTAATAGGTACTAGAGCATCGGATACAAACTACAAGACTCCCAGGAGAGCTTTCATGTGGAGGCCGCAGCCGTGATAGTCTCTAGTATAAATTCCCCTTTCGCCTACAGTATTTAATCTCGACGAAATTTCTTTATCGCATAGACAATAGAAGGGTGAAAGGGGTACAGTTAATTGGCAGTAGTGCATCGAATACAAACTAAACGACTCCCAGGAGAACTTTCGTGTGGAGGCCGCAGCCATGGTAGTCTCTAGGATAAAACTCTCCCTGTATCTTATAGTATTTAATCTCGCCGAAATTTCTATATCGCATGAAAATAGAAGGTTGAGAGTGTTACATTTAATAGGCACTAGTGCGTCGGATACAAACTACATGACTCCCAGGAGAGCTTTCAAGTGGAGGCCGCAGCCGTGATAGTCTCTATTATATACTCCCCTATAGCTTACAGTATTTAATCTCGACGAAATTTCTTTATCGCATGAACAATACAAGGGTGAAAGGGTTACAGTTAACTGGCAGTAGTGCATCGGATTCAAACTACAAGACTCTAAGGAGAGCTTTCATGTGGAGTCTGCAGCAGTGTTAGCCTCTAGTATAATGTCCCCTTCAGCCTACAGTATTTAATCTCGACGAAATTTCTGTAACGCATGAACAATAGAAGGGTGAAAGAGTTACAGTTAATTGGCAGTAGTGCATCGGATACAAACTACAAGACTCCCTGGATAACTTTCACGTGGAGGCCGCAGCCGTGTTAGTCTCTAGGATAAAACTCTCCCTTGAGCCTATAGTATTTAATCTCGACGAAATTTCTTTATCGCATGAACAATAGAAGGGTGAGAGGGTTACAGTTAATTGGCACTAGTGCGTCGGATACAAACTACATGACTCCCAGGAGAGCTTTCATGTGGAGTCCGCAGCCGTGTTAGTCTCTAGGATAAAACTCTCCTTGGAGCCTACAGTATTTAATCTTGACGAAATTTATTTATCGCATTAACAATAGAAGGGTGAGAGGGTTACAGTTATTAGGCACTAGTGCGTCGGATAGAAACTATAAGACTCCCAGGAGAGCTTTCATGTGAAGGCCGCAGACATGTTAGTCTCTAGGATAAAACGCTCCAAGGAGCCTACAGAATTGAATCTCGACGAAATTTCTTTGTCGCATGAACAATAGAAGCGTGAAAGGGTTACAGTTAATGGGCAGTAGTGCGTAGGATACAAACTACAAGACTCCCAAGAGAACCTTTATGTGGAGGAAGCAGCCGTGTTATTATCTAGGATTAATCTCTCCCTGGAGCCTACAGTATTTAATCTCGACGAAATTTCTTTATAGTATGAACAATAGAAGGGTGAGAGGGTTACAGTTAATAGGCGCTAGTGCGTCGGATACAAACTACAAGACTCCCAGGAGAACTTTCCAGTGGATTCCGCAGCAATGTTAGTATCTTGGAGAAATCTTTCCCTGGAGCCTCTAGCATTTAATCTCGGCCAAATTTCTGTGTAGCATCATTAGTAGAAGGGTGCGAGGTTTACAGTAAATTGGCAGTTGTGCGTCAGATACAAACTACAAGACTCCTAGGATAGCTTTCATGTGGAGGCAGCAGCCGTGTTAGTCTCTAGGATAAAACTCTACCTGGAGCCTACAGTATTTAATCTGGACGAAATTTCTTTATCGCATGAAAAATAGAAGGGTGAGACGGATACAGTTAAAAGGCACTAGTGCGTATGATACAAACTACAAGACTCCCAGGAGAGCTTTCATGTGGAGACTGCAGCCGTGTTTGCATCTAGGATAAAACTCTCCCTGGAGCCTACAGAATTGAATCTCGACGAAAATTCTTTACCGCATGGACAATAGAAGGGTGAGAGGGTTACAAATAATATGCAGTAGTGCTTCGGATACAAACTATAAGACTCCCAGGAGAGCTTTCATGTGGGGGCCGCAGCCGTGATAGTCTCTAGTATAAACTCCCCTTTAGCATACAGTATTGAATCTCGACGGAATTTCTTTATCGCATGAACAATAGAAGGGTGAAAGGGTTACAGTTAATTGGCAGTAGTGCGTCGGATACAAACTACAAGACTCCTAGGAGAGCTTTCATGTGGAGGCCGCAGCCGTGTTAGTCTCTAGGATAAAACTCTCCCTTTAGCTTACAGTATTTAATCTCGACGAAATTTCTTAATAGCATGAACCATAGAAGGGTGAGAGGGTTACAAATAATATGCAGTAGTGCTTCGGATACAAACTATAAGACTCCCAGTAGAGCTTCCATGTGGAGGCCGCAGCCGTGATAGTCTCTAGTATAAACTCCTCTTTAGCCTACAGTATTTAATCTCGACGAAATTTCTTTATCGCATGAACAATTGAAGGGTGAAAGGGTTACAGTTAAATGGTAGTAGTGCATCGGATACAAACTACTAGACTCTCAGGAGAGCTTTAATGTGGAGGCTGTAGCCGTGTTAGTCTCTAGCATAAAACTCTTCCTGGGGCTTACAGCATTTAATCTCGACGAAATTTCTTTATCGCATGAACAATAGAACGGTGAGAGGGATACAGTTAATAGGCACTAGTGCGTCGGATACAAACTACAAGACTCCCAGGAGAGCTTTCATGTGGAGGCGGCAGCCGTGTTAGTCTCTAGGATAAAACTCTCCTTGAAGCCTACAGTATTTAATCTCGACGAAATTTCAACATCGCATGAACAATAGAACGGTGAGAGGGATACACTTAATAGGCACTAGTGCGTCGGCTACAAACTACAAGACTCCCAATAGAGGTTTCATGTGGAGGCCGCAGCCGTGTTAGTCACTAGGATAAAATTCTCCCTGGATCCTACAGTATTTAATGTTGACAAAATTTCTTTATCACATGAATAATAGAAGGGTGAGAGGGTTACAGTTAATAGGCAGTAGAGCGTCGGATACAAACTACAAGATTTCCATGCGAGCTTTCGTGTGGAGGCCGCAGCCGTGTTAGTCTCTAGGATAAAACTCTCCCTTAATCCTATAGTATTTAATCTCGACGAAATTTCTTTATCGCATGAACAATAGAAGGGTGAGGGGGCTACAGTTAATAGGCACTAGTGCTTCCGATACAAACTACAAGACTCCCAGGAGAGCTTTCATGTTAAGGCCGCAGCCGTGTTAGTCTCTACAATAAAACTCTCCCTTGATCCTATAGTATTTAATCTCGACGAAATTTCTTTATCGCATGAACAGTAGAAGGGTCAGGGGGCTACAGTTAATAGGCAGTAGTGCATCCGATACAAACTATAAGACTTCCAGGAGAGCTTTCATGTGGAGGCAGCAGCCGTGTTAGTCTCTAGGATAAAACTCTACCTGGAGCCTAGAGTATTTAATCTGGACGAAATTTGTTTATCGCATGAACAATAGAAGGGTGAGAGGGTTACAGTTAATAGGCACTAGTGCGTCGGATTCAACCTACAAGACTCCCAGGAGATGTTTCATGTGGAGGCCGCAGCCGTGTTTGTGTCTACGATAAAACTCTCCCTTGATCCCATAATATTTAATCTCGACGAAATTTCTGTGTCGCATCAGTAGTAGAAGGCTGGAAGGTTTACAGTAATTTGGCAGTATTGTGTCGGATACAAACTACAAGACTCCCAGGAGAACTTTCATGAGGAGGCCGCAGCCGTGTTTGTGTCTACGATAAAACTCTCCCTTGACCCTATAGTATTTAATCTCGACGAATTTTCTGTGTCGCATCAGTAGTAGAAGGCTGCCAGGTTTACAGTTAATTGGCAGTAGTGCGTCGGATACAAACTAGAAAACTCCCAGCAGAGCTTTCATGTGGAGGCCACAGCCGTGTTAGTCTCTAGGATAAAACTCTCTTTGGAGCCTATAGTATTTAATCTCGACGAATTTTCTTTATCGCATGAACAGTGGAAGGGTGAGAGGGTTACAGTTAATAATTACTAGTGCGTCGGATACAAACTAGAAGACTCCCAGGAGAGCTTTCATGTGGAGGCAGCAGCCGTGTTAGTCTCTAGAATAAAACTCTCCCTTGATCCTATAGCATTTAATCTCGACGAAATTTCTGTGTCGCATCAGTAGTAGAAGGCTGCAAGGTTTACAGTACAAACAACAAGACTCCCAGGAGGGCTTTCATGTGGAAGCCGCAGCCGTGTTCGTCTCTAGGATAAAACTCTCCCTTGATCATATAGTATTTAATCTCGAAGAAATTGTGTCGCATCAGTAGTAGACGGCTGCGAGGTTTACAGTAAATTGGCAGTATTGCGTCGGATACAAACTACAAGACTCCAAGGAGAGCTTTCAGTTGGAGGCCGCAGCCGTGTTAGTCTCTAGGATAAAACTCTCCCTTGACCCTATAGTATTTAATCTCGACGAAATTTCTGTGTCGCATCAGTAGTAGAAGGCTGCGAGGTTTACAGTAAATTGGCAGTATTGCGTCGGATACAAACTACAAGACTCCCAGGAGAACTTTCATGAGGAGGCTGCAGCCGTGTTTGTGTCTACGATAAAACTCTCCCTTGACCCTATAGTATTTAATCTCGACGAATTTTCTGTGTCGCATCAGTAGTAGACGGCTGCGAGGTTTACGGTAAATTGGCAGTATTGCGTCGGATACAAACTACAAGACTCCAAGGAGAGCTTTCAGTTGGAGGCCGCAGCCGTGTTAGTCTCTAGGATAAAACTCTCCCTTGATCCTATAGTATTTAATCTCGACGAAATTTCTGTGTCGCATTAGTAGTAGAAGGCTGCCAGGTTTACAGTAAATTGGCAGTATTGCGTCGGATACGAACTACAAGTCTCCCAGGAAAGCTTTCATGTGTAGGCCGCAGCCGTGTTAGTCACTAGGATACAACTCTCCCTTGATCCTATAGTATTTAATCTCGACGAAATTTCTTTATCGCATGAACAACGGAAGGGTGAGGGGGCTACAGTTAATAGGCAGTAGTGGGTCCGATACAAACCACAAGACTCCCAGGAGAGCTTTCATGTGGAGGCAGCAGCCGTGTTAGTCTCTAGGATAAAACTCTCCCTTGATCCTATAGTATTTAATCTCGACGAAATTTCTGTGTCACATCAGTAGTAGACGGCTGCGAGGTTTACAGTAAATTGGCAGTATTGCGTCGGATACAAACTACAAGACTCCAAGGAGAGCTTTCATGTGGAGGCCGCAGCCGTGTTAGGCTCTAGGATAAAACACTCCCTTGATCCTATAGTATTTAATTTCGACGAAATTTGTTTATCGCATGAACAATAGAAGGGTGTCAGCGTTACATTTAATAGGCACTAGTGCGTCGGATTCAACCTACAATACTCCCAGGAGAGCTTTCATGGGGAGGCTGCAGCCGTGTTTGTGTCTACGATAAAACTCTCCCTTGATCCTATAATATTTAATCTCGACGAAAATTTCTGTGTCGCATCAGTAGTAGAAGGCTACGAGGTTTACAGTAAATTGGCAGTATTGCGTCGGATACAAACTACAACACTCCAAGGAGAGCTTTCTGTTGGAGGCCGCAGCCGTGTTAGTCTCTAGGATAAAACTCTCCCTTGATCCTATAGCATTTAATCTCGACGAAATTTGTTTATCGCATGAACAATTGAAGGGTGTCAGGGTTACATGTAATAGGCACTAGTGCGTCGGATTCAACCTACAAGACTCCCAGGAGAGCTTTCATGGGGAGGCCGCAGCCGTGTTTGTGTCTACGATAAAACTCTCCCTTGATCCTATAGTATTTAATCTCGACGAATTTTCTGTGTCGCATCAGTAGTAGAAGGCTGCCTGGTTTACAGTTAATTGGCAGTAGTGCGTCGGATACAAACTAGAAAACTCCCAGGAGAGTTTTCATGTGGAGGCCGCAGCCGTGTTTGTGTCTACGATAAAACTCTCCCTTGATCCTACAGTATTTAATCTCGACGAAATTTCTGTGTCGCATCAGTAGTAGAAGGCTGCGAGGTTTTCAGTAAATTGGCAGTATTGCGTCGCATACAAACTACAAGACTCCCTGGAGAACTTTCATGAGGAGGCCGCAGCCGTGTTAGTCTCTAGGATAAAACTCTCCTTTGATCCTATAGTATTTAATCTCGAGGAAATTTCTGTGTCGCATCAGTAGTAGAAGGCTGTGGGGTTTACAGTAAATTGGCAGTATTACGTCGGATACCAACTACAAGCCTTCCAGGAGAGCTTTCACGTGGAGGCAGCAGCCGTGTTAGTCTCTACAATAAAACTCTACCTGGAGCCTAGAGTATTTAATCTGGACGAAATTTGTTTATCGCATGAAAAATAGAAGGTTGTCTGGGTTACATTTAATAGGCACTAGTGCGTCGGATTCAACCGACAAGACTCCCAGGAGAGCTTTCATGGGGAGGCCGGAGACGTGTTTGTGTCTACGATAAAACTCTCCCTTGATCCTATAATATTTAATCTCGACGAAATTTCTGTGTCGCTTCAGTAGTAGAAGGCTGCAAGGTTTACAGTATATTGGCAGTATTGCGTCGGGTACAAACTACAAGACTCCCAAGAGAACTTTCATGAGGAGGCCGTAGCTGTGTTTGTGTCTACGATAAAACTCTCCCTTGATCCTATAGTATTTCATCTCGACGAATTTTCTGTGTCGCATCAGTAGTAGAAGGCTGCCAGGTTTACAGTTAATTGGCAGTAGTGCGTCGGATACAAACTAGAAAACTCCCAGGAGAGCTTTCATGTGGAGGCGGCAGCCGTGTTAGTCTCTAGGATAAAACTCTACCTGGAGCCTAGAGTATTTAATCTGGACGAAATTTGTTTATCGCATGAACAATAGAAGGGTGTGAGGGTTACATTTAATAGGCACTAGTGCGTCGGATTCAACCTACAAGGCTCCCAGGAGAGCTTTCATGTGGAGGCCGCAGCCGTGTTAGTCTCTAGGATAAAACTCTCCCTGGAGCCTATAGTATTTAATCTCGACGAAGTTTCTTTATCGCATGAACAGTGGAAGGGTGAGAGGGTTACAGTTAATATTTACTAATGCGTCAGATACAAACTAGAAGACTCCCAGGTGAGTTTTCATGTGGAGGCAGCAACTGTGATAGTCTCTAGAATAAAACTCTCCCTTGATCCTATAGCATTTAATTTCGACGAAATTTCTGTGTCGCATCAGTAGTAGAAGGCTGCAAGGTTTACAGTACAAACTACAAGACTCCCAGTTGAGCTTTCATGTGGAAGCCGCAGGCGTGTTAGTCTCTAGGATAAAACTCTCCCTTGATCATATAATATTTAATCTCGTAGAAATTTCTGTGTCGCATCAGTAGTAGACGGCTGCGAGGTTTACAGTAAATTGGCAGTATTGTGTCGGATACAAACTACAAGTCTCCCAGGAGAGCTTTCATGTGTAGGCCACAGCCGTGTTAGTCACTAGGATACAACTCTCCCTTGATCCTATAGTATTTAATCTCGACGAAATTTCTTTATCGCATGAACAATGGACCGGTGAAAGGGCTACAGTTAATAGGCAGTAGTGCGTCCGATACAAACCACAAGACTCCCAGGAGAGCTTTCATGTGGAGGCAGCAGCCGTGTTAGTCTCTAGGATAAAACTCTCATTTGATCCTATAGTATTTAATTTCGACGAAATTTCTGTGTCGCATCAGTAGTAGACGGCTGCGAGGTTTACAGTAAATAGGCAGTATTGCGTCAGATACAAACTACAAGACTCCAAGGAGAGCTTTCATGTGGAGGCCGCAGCCGTGTTAGTCTCTAGGATAAAATTCTCCCTTGATCCTATAGTGTTTAATCACGACGAAATTTCTTTATCGCATGAACAATTGAAGGGTGAGTGGGCTACAGTTAATAGGCAGTAGTGCGTCCGATACAAACTATAAGACTCCCAGGAAAGCTTTCATGTGGAGACCGCAGCCGTGTTAGTCTCTAGGATAAAACTCTCCCTTGATTCTATAGTACTTAATCTCGACGAAATTTCTTTATCGCATCAACAATAGAAGGGTCAGGGGGCTACAGTTAATAGGCAGTAGTGCATCCGATACAAACTACAAGACTCCCAGGAGAGCTTTCATGTGGAGGCCGCAGCCGTGTTTGTGTCTGCGACAAAACTCTCCCTTGATCCTATAGTACTTAATCTCGAGGAAATTTCTGCGTCGCATCAGTAGTAGAAGGCTGCGAGGTTTACAGTAAACTGGCAGTATTACGTTGGGTACAATCTACAAGACTCCAAGGAGAGCTTTCATGAGGAGGCCACAGCCGTGTTAGTCTCTAGGATAAAGCTCTCCCGTGATCCTATAGTATTTAATCTCGACGAAATTTCTGTGTCGCATCAGTAGTAGAAGGCTGCGAGGTTTACAGTAAATTGGCAGTATTGCGTCGGATACAAACTACAAGACTCCAAGGAGAGCTTTCATGTGGAGGCCGCAGCCGTGTTAGTCTCTAGGATAAAACTCTCCCTTAATCCTATAGTATTTAATCTCGACGTCATTTCTTTATCGCATGAACAATAGAAGGGTGAGGGGGCTACAGTTAATAGGCACTAGTGCGTCCGATACAAACTACAAGACTCTAAGGAGAGCTTTCATGTAAAGGCCGAAGCCGTGTTAGTCTCTAGGATAATTCTCTCCCTTGATCCTATAGTATTTAATCTCGACGAAATTTCTTTATCGCATGAACAGTAGAAGGGTCAGGGGGCTACAATTAATAGGCAGTAGTGCATCCGATACAAACTACAAGACTTCCAGGAGAGATTTCATGTGGAGGCAGCAGCCGTGTTAGTCTCTAGAATAAAACTCTACCTGGAGCCTAGAGTATTTAATCTGGACGAAATTTGTTTATCGCATGAACAATAGAAGGGTGTGAGGGTTACATTTAATAGGCACTAGTGCGTCGGATTCAACCTACAAGACTCCCAGGAGAGCTTTCATGGGGAGGCCGCAGCCGTGTTTGTGTCTACGATAAAACTCTCCCTTGATCCTATAATATTTAATCTCGACGATATTTCTGTGTCGCATCAGTAGTAGAAGTCTGCGAGGTTTACAGTAAATTGGCAGTATTGCGTCGGATACAAACTACAAGACTCCCAGGATAACTTTCATGAGGAGGCCGCAGCCGTGTTTGTGTCTACGATAAAACTCTCCATTGATCCTATAGTATTTAATCTCGACGAATTTTCTGTGTCGCATCAGTAGTAGAAGGCTGCCAGGTTTACAGTAAATTGGCAGTATTACGTCGGATACAATCTACAAGACTCCAAGGAGAGCTTTCATGAGGAGGCCACAGCCGTGTTAGTCTCTAGGATAAAACTCTCCCGTGATCCTATAGTATTTAATCTCGACGAAATTTCTGTGTCGCATTTGTAGTAGAAGGCTGCGAGGTTTACAATAAATTGGCAGTATTGCGACGGATACCAACTGCAAGACTCCCAGGAGAAGTTTCATATGTAGGCCGCAGCCGTGTTAGTCTCTACGATAAAACTCTCCCTTGTTCCTATAGTATTTAATCTTGACGAAATTTCTGTTTCGCATCAGCAGTAGAAGGCTGCGAGGTTTACAGTAAATTGGCAGTATTGCGTCGGATACAAACTACAAGACTCCAAGGAGAGCTTTCATGTGGAGGCCGCAGCCGTGTTAGTCTCTAGGATAAAACTCTCCCTTAATCCTATATTATTTAGTCTCGACGAATTTTCTTTATCGCATGAACAATAGAAGGGTGAGGGGGCTACAGTTAATATTCACTAGTGCGTCCGATACAAACTACAAGACTCCCAGGAGAGCTTTCATGTAAAGGCCGCAGCCGTGTTAGTCTCGAGGATAAATCTCTCCCTTGATCCTCTAGTATTTAATCTCGACGAAATTTCTTTATCGCATGAACAGTAGAAGGGTCAGAGGGCTACAGTTATTAGGCAGTAGTGCATCCGATACAAACTACAAGACTTCCAGGAGAGCTTTCATGTGGAAGCAGCAGCTGTGTTAGTCTCTAGAATAAAACTCTACCTAGAGCCTAGAGTATTTAATCTGGACGAAATTTGTTTACCGCATGAACAATAGAAGGGTGTGAGGGTTACATTTAATAGGCACTAGTGCGTCGGATTCAACCTACAAGACTCCCAGGAGAGCTTTCATGGGGAGGCCGCAGCCGTGTTTGTGTCTACGATAAAACTCTCCCTTGATCCTATAATATTTAATCTCGACGAAATTTCTGTGTCGCATCAGTAGTAGAAGTCTGCGAGGTTTACAGTAAATTGGCAGTATTGCGTCAGGTACAAACTACAAGACTCCCAGGAGAACTTTCATGAGAAGCCCGCAACCGTGTTTGTGTCTACGATAAAACTCTCCATTGATCCTATAGTATTTAATCTCGACGAATTTTCTGTGTCGCATCAGTAGTAGAAGGCTGCCAGGTTTACAGTAAATTGGCAGTATTACGTCGGATACAATCTACAAGACTCCAAGGAGAGCTTTCATGAGGAGGCCACAGCCGTGTTAGTCTCTAGGATAAAACTCTCCCGTGATCCTATAGTATTTAATCTCGACGAAATTTCTGTGTCGCATTTGTAGTAGAAGGCTGCGAGGTTTACAATAAATTGGCAGTATTGCGACGGATACAACTGCAAGACTCCCAAGAGAAGTTTCATATGTAGGGCGCAACCGTGTTAGTCTCTGCGATAAAACTCTCCCTTGATCCTATAGTATTTAATCTTGACGAAATTTCTGTTTCGCATCAGTAGTAGAAGGCTGTTAGGTTTACAGTAAATTGGCAGCATTGCGTCAGACTATAAGACTCCCAGGAGAGCTTTCATGTAAAGGCCGCAGCCGAGTTAGTCTCTAGGATAAAACCCTACCTGGAACCTATAGTATTTAATCTGTACGAAATTTGTTTATCGCATGAAGAATAGAAGGGTGAGAGGGTTACTGGTAATGGGCAATAGTGCCTCGGATACAAACTACATGACTCCCAGGAGAGCTTTCATGTGGAGGCCGCAGCCGTGTTTGTGTCTACGATAAAACTCTCCGTTGATCCTATAGTATTTAATCTCGAAGAAATTTATGTGTCACATCAGTAGTAGATGGCTGCGAGGTTAACAGTAAATTTTCAGTATTGCGTCGGATACAAAGTACAAGACTCCCAGGAGAGCTTTCATGTGGAGGCCGCAGCCGTGTTAGTCTCTAGGACAAAACTGTCCTTTGATCCTATAGTATTTAATCTCGACAAAATTTCTGTGTCGCATTAGTAGTAGAAGGCTGTTAGGTTTACAGTAAATTGGCAGCATTGCGTCAGACTATAAGACTCCCAGGAGAGCTTTCATGTGGAGGCCGCAGCCGTGTTAGTCTCTAGGATAAAACTCTCCCTTGTTCCTATAGTATTTAATCTCTACGAATTTTCTGTGTCGCATCAGTAGTAGAAGGTCGCCAGGTTTACAGTTAATTGGCTGTAGTGCGTCGGATACATACTAGAAAAATCCCAGGAGAGCTTTCATGTGGAGGCCGCAGCCGTGTTAGTCTCTAAAATAAAACTCTCCCTTGATCCTATAGTATTTAATCTCGACGAAATTTCTGTGTCGCATCAGAAGGAGAAGGCTGCGAGGTTTACAGTAAATTGGCAGTATTGCGTCGGATACAAACTACAAGAGTCCCAGGAGAGCTTTCATGTGTAGGCCGCAGCCGTGTTAGTGTTAGGATAAGACTCTCAATTGATCCTATAGTATTTAATCTCGACGATACTTCTGTCTCGCATCAGTAGTAGACGGCTGCGAGGTTTACATTAAATTGGCAGTATTGCGTCGGATACAAACTACAAGACTCCAAGGAGAGCTTTCATGTGGAGGCCGCAGCCGTGTTAATCTCTAGGATAAAACTCTCCCTTGATCCTATAGTATATAATCTCGACGAAATTTCTTTATCGCATGAACAATAGGCAGTAGTGCATACGATACAAACTACATGACTCCCAGGAGAGCTTTCATGTGTAGGCCGCAGCCGTGTTAGTCACTAGGATAAAACTCTCCCTTGATCCTATAGTATTTAATCTCGACGAAATTTCTTTATCGCATGAACAATGGAAGGGTGAGGGAGCTACAGTTTATAGGCAGTAGTGCGTCCGATAAAAACTAGAAAAATCCCAGGAGAGCTTTCATGTGGAGGCAGCAGCCATGTTAGTCTCTAGGATAAAACTCTCCCTTGATCCTATAGTATTTAATCTCGACGAAATTTCTGTGTCGCATCAGTAGTAGACGGCTGCGAGGTTTACAGTAAATTTGCAGTATTGCGTCAGATACAAACTACAAGACTCCAAGGAGAGCTTTCATGTGGAGGCCGCAGCCGTGTTAGTCTCTAGTATAAAACTCTCCCGTGATCCTACAGGATTTAATCTCGACGAAATTTCTTTACCGCATGAACAATAGAAGGGTGAGGGGGCTACAGTTAATAGGCAGTAGTGCATAAGATACAAACTACAAGACTCCCAGCAGAGCTTACATGTAGAGGCAGCACCCGTGTTAGTCTCTAGTATAAAACTCCACCTGGAGCCTACAGTATTTAATCGGGACGAAATTTGTTTATCGCATGCAGAATAGAAGGGTGAGAGGATTACAGTTAATAGGCACTAGTGTGTCGGACACAACCTACAAGACTCCCAGGAGAGCTTTCATGTGGAGGCCGCAGTCGTGTTTGTGCCCACGATAAAACTCTCCCTCGATCCTATAGTATTTAATCTCGACGAAATTTCTGTGTCACATCAGTAGTAGAAGGCTACGAGGTTAACAGTAAATTCTCAATATTGCGTCGGATACAACCTACAAGACTCCCAGGAGGGCTTTCATGTGGAGGCCGCAGCCGTCTTTGTGTCTATGATAAAACTCTCCCTTGACCCAATAGTATTTAATCTCGACGAAATTTCTGTGTCACATCAGTATTAGAATTCTGCAAGGATAACAGTAAATTGGCAGTATTGCGTCGGATACAAAGTACAAGAATCCCAAGAGAGCTTTCATGTGGAGGCCGCAGCCGTGTTAGTCTCTAGGATAAAACTCTCCCTTGATCCTATAGTATTTAATCTCGACGAAATTTCTGTGTCGCATCAGTAGTAGAAGGCTGCGAGGTTTACAGCAAATTGGCAGCATTGCGTCGGATACAAAATACAAGGCTCCCAGGAGAGCTTTCATGTGGAGCCCGCAGCCGTGTTAGTCTCTAGGATAAAACTCTCCCTGGAGCCTATAGTATTTAAACTCGACGAAATTTCTTTACCGCATGACCAGTAGAAGGGTGAGAGGGTTACAGTTAATAGGCAATAGTGCGTCGCTTACAAACTACAAAACTCCCAGGAGAGCTTTCATGTGGAGGCAACAGCCGTGTTAGTCTCTAGTTTAAAACTCTCCCTGGAGCCTATAGTATTTAAACTCGACGAAATTTCTTTATCGCATGAACAGTAGAAGGGTGAGAGGCTTACAGTTAATAGGCACTAGTGCGTCGGTTACAACCTACAAAACTCCCAGGAGAACTATCATGTGGAGGCAGCAGCTGTGTTAGTCTCTAGGATAAAACTCTACCTGGAGCCTACAGTATTTAATCTGGACGAAATTTGTTTATCGCATGAACAATAGTAGGGTGAGTGGGTTACAGGTAATAGGCACTAATGCGTCGGATACAACCTACAAGACTCCCAGGAGGGCTTTCATGTGGAGGCAGCAGCGGTGTTAGTCTCCAGAATATAACTCTCCCTTGATCCTATAGTATTTAATCTCGACGAAATTTCTGTGTCGCATCAGTAGTAGAAGGCTGCGAGGTTTACAGTGAATTGGCAGTAGTGCGTCGGATACAAACTACTAGACTCCTAGGAGAGCTTTCATGTGGAGCCCACAGCCGTGTTAGTCTCTAGGATAAAACTCTGACTGGAGCCTATAGTATTTAAAGTCGACGAAATTTCTTTATCGCATGAACAATAGAAGGGTGAGAGGGTTACAGTTAGCTGGCAATAGTGCGTCGGTTACAAACTACAAAACTCCCAGGAGAGCTTTCATGTGGAGGCAACAGCCGTGTTAGTCTCTAGTTTAAAACTCTCCCTGGAGCCTATAGTATTTAAACTCGACGAAATTTCTTTATCGCATGAACAGTAGAAGGGTGAGAGGGTTACAGTTAATAGGCAATTGTGCGTCGGTTACAAACTACAAGACTCCCAATAGAGCTTTAATGTGGAGGCCGCAGCCGTGTTTGTGTCTACGATAAAACTCTCCCTTGATCCTATAGTATTTAATGTCGACGAAATTTCTGTGTCACATCAGTAGTAGAAAGCTGCGAGGTTAATAGTAAATTGGCAGTACTGCGTCCCATACAAACTACAAGATTCCCAGGAGAGGTTTCATGTATAGGCCGCAGCCGTCTTAGCTTCTAGCATAAAACTCTCCCTGGACCCTATAGTATTTTACCTCGACGAAATTTCTGTGTCGCTTCAAATGTTGAAGGGTGCGAGGTTTGCAGTAAATTGACAGTAGTGCGTCGGATACAAAGTACAAGACTCCAAGGAGAGCTTTCATGTGGAGGCCGCAGACCTGTTAGTCCCTAGGATAAAACTCTCCCTGGAGCCTACAGAATTTAATCTCGACGAAATTTCTTTATCGCATGAACAGTAGGAGGGTGAGAGGGTTACAGTTAATATGCACAAGTGCGTCGGATACAAACAACAAGACTCCCAGGAGAGCTTTCATGTGGAGGCCGCAGCCCTGTTAGTCCCTAAGATAAAACTCTCCATGGAGCCTACAGAATTTAATCTCGACGAAGTTTCTTTATCGCATGAACAATAGAAGGGTGAGAGGGTTACAGTTAATAGGCACTAATGCGTCGGATACAAACAACAAGACTCCCAGTAGAGCTTTCATGTGGAGGCCGCAGCCGTGTTAGTTTCTAGGATAAAGCTCTCCCTCGAGCCTACAGTATTTAATCTCGACGTAATTTCTAAATCGCTTGAATAATAGAAGCATGAGAGGGTTACTGTCAATATGCAGTAGTGCGTCGGATACAAAATACAAGACTCCCAGGAGAGCTTTCATATGGAGGCCGCAGCCGTGTTAGTGTCTAGGATAAAACTATCCCTGGGGCCTACAGTATTTAATCTCGCCGAAATTTCTAAATTCGATGAATATTAGAAGGATGAGAGGGTTACTGTTAATATGCAGTAGTGCGTCGGATACAAACTACAAGACGCCCAGGAGAGCTTTCATGTGGTGACAGCAGCCGTGTTAGTCTCTAAGATAAAATTGTCCCTGTAGAAAACAGTATTTAATCTCGACGAAGAAGCTTTATCGCATGAACAGTAGGAGGGTGACAGGGTTATAGTTAATAGGCACTAGTGCGTCAGTTACAAACCTCAAAACTCCCAGGCGAGCTTTCATGTGGAGAAAGCAGCCGTGTTAGTGTCTAGGATAAAACTCTCCCTGGAGCCTACAGTATTTAATCTCGCCGAAATATCTAAATCGAATGAATAATAGAATGAAGAGAGTGTTACAGTTCATAGGCACTAGTGCGTCTGATACAAACTACAAGACTCCCAGGAGAGCTTTCATGTGGAGGCTGCAGCCGTGTTAGTCTCCAGGGTAAAACTCTACCTTGATTTTATAGTATTTAATCTCGACGAAATGTCTGTGTCGCATCAGTAGTAGAAGGCTGCGATTTTTACAGTAAATTGGCATTAGTGCGTCTGATACAAACTACAAGACTCCCAGGAGAGCTTTCATGTTTAGGCCGCAGCCGTGTTAGTCTCTAGGATATAACTCTCCCTTGATCCTATAGTATTTAATATCGACAAAATTTCTGTGTCGCATCAGTAATAGAAGGCTGCGAGGTTTGCAGTAAATTGACAGTAGTGCGTCGGATACAAAGTACAAGACTCCAAGGAGAGCTTTCATGTGGAGGCCGCAGACCTGTTAGTCCCTAGGATAAAACTCTCCCTGGAGCCTACAGAATTTAATCTCGACGAAATTTCTTTATCGCATGAACAATAGAAGGGAGAGAGGGTTGCAGTTAATAGGCACTAGTGGGTCGGATACAAACAGCAAGACTCCCAGTAGAGCTTTCCTGTGGAAGCCGCAGCCGTGTTAGTGTCTATGATTAAACTTTCCCTGGAGCCTACACTATTGAATCTCGAGGAAATTTCTAAATCGCATGAACAATAGAAGGGTGAGAGGGTTACAGTTAATAGGCACTAATGCGTCGGATACAAACAACAAGACTCCCAGTAGAGCTTTCATGTGGAGGCCGCAGCCGTGTTAGTTTCTAGGATAAAGCTCTCCCTCGAGCCTACAGTATTTAATCTCGACGTAATTTCTAAATCGCTTGAATAATAGAAGCATGAGAGGGTTACTGTCAATATGCAGTAGTGCGTCGGATACAAAATACAAGACTCCCAGGAGAGCTTTCATATGGAGGCCGCAGCCGTGTTAGTGTCTAGGATAAAACTATCCCTGGGGCCTACAGTATTTAATCTCGCCGAAATTTCTAAATTCGATGAATATTAGAAGGATGAGAGGGTTACTGTTAATATGCAGTAGTGCGTCGGATACAAACTACAAGACGCCCAGGAGAGCTTTCATGTGGTGACAGCAGCCGTGTTAGTCTCTAAGATAAAATTGTCCCTGTAGAAAACAGTATTTAATCTCGACGAAGAAGCTTTATCGCATGAACAGTAGGAGGGTGACAGGGTTATAGTTAATAGGCACTACTGCGTCAGTTACAAACCTCAAAACTCCCAGGCGAGCTTTCATGTGGAGGCCGCAGCCCTGTTAGTCCCTAGGATAAAACTCTCCCTGGAACCTACAGAATTTAATCTCGATGAAATTTCTTTATCGCATGAACAATACAAGGGTGAGAGGGTTACAGTTAATAGGCACTAGTGTGTCTTATACAAACTACAAGACTCCGAGGATGGCTTTCATGTGGAGGCCGCAGCCGTGTTAGTCTCTAGGATAAAACCCTCTCTTTATCCTATAGTGTTTAATCTCGACGAAATTTCGGTATCGCATCAGTAGTAAAAGGCTGCCAGGTTGACAGTAAATTTGCAGTAGTGCGCCGGATACAAACTACAAGACTCCCAGGAGAGCTTTCATTTGGAGGCTGCAGCCGTGTTAGTCTCTAGGATAAAACTCTCCCTGGAGCCTACAGAATTTAATCTCGATGAAATTTCTTTATCGCATGAACAATACAAGGGTGAGAGGGTTACAGTTAATAGGCACTAGTGGGTCGGATACAAACAGCAAGACTCCTAGTAGAGCTTTCCTGTGGAGGCCGCAGCCGTGTTAGTGTCTATGATTAAACTCTCCCTGGAGCCTACAGTATTGAATCTCGACGAAATTTCTAAATCGCAAGAATATTAGAAGGATGAGAGAGTTACTGTTAATATGCAGTAGTGCGTCGGATACAAACTACAAGACGCCCAGGAGAGCTTTCATGTGGTGACAGCAGCCGTGTTAGTCTCTAAGATAAAACTGTCCCTGGAGAAAACAGTATTTAATCTCGACGAAGAAGCTTTATCGCATGAACAGTAGGAGGGTGGCAGGGTTATAGTTAATAGGCACTAGTGCGTCAGTTACAAACCTCAAAACTCCCAGGCGAGCTTTCATGTAGAGGCCGCAGCCGTGTTAGTGTCTAGGATAAAACTCTCCCTGGAGCCTACAGTATTTAATCTCGCCGAAATATCTAAATCGAATGAATAATAGAATGATGAGAGCGTTACAGTTCATAGGCACTAGTGCGTCTGATACAAACTACAAGACTCCCAGGAGAGCTTTCATGTGGAGGCCGCAGCCGTGTTAGTCTCTAGGATAAAACTCTCCCTTGATCCTATAGTATTTAATCTCGACGAAATTTCTTTATCGCATGAACTGTAGAAGGGTGAGAGGGTTACAGTTAATAGGCAATAGTGCGTCGGTTACAAACTACAAGACTCCAAGGAGAGCTTTCATGAGGAAGCCGCAGACGTGTTTATCTCTAGGATAAAACTCTCCATTGATCCTATAGTTTTTAATCTCGACGAAATTTCTGTGTCGCATCAGTAGTAGACGGCTGTTCGGTTTACAGTAAATTGGCTGTAGTGCGTTGGATACAAACAACAAGACTCCCAGGAGAGCTTTCATGTGGACTCCGCAGCCCTGTTTGTCCCTAGGATAAAACTCTCCCTGGAGCCTACAGAAAATAATCTCGACGAAATTTCTTTATCGCATGAACAATAGAAGGGTTAGAGGGTTACAGTTAATAGACACTATTGCGTCTGATACAAACTACAAGACTCCCAGGAGAGCTTTCATGTGGATGCCGCAGCCGTGTTAGTCTCTAGGACGAAACTCTCCCTTGATCCTATTGCATTTAATCTCGACGAAATTTCTGTGTCCCATCAGTAGTAGACGGCTGCGAGGTTTACAGTAAATTGGCAGTAGTGCGTCGGATTCAAACAACAAGACTCCCAGGAGAGCTTTCATGTGGAGGCCGCAGCCGTGTTAGTCACTGGCATAAAACTCTCCCTTTAGCCTACAGTATTTAATCTCGACGAAATTTCTTTATTGCATGAACTGCATAAGTGAGAGAGGGTTACAGTTAATAGGCAATAGTGCGTCGGTTACAAACTACAAGACTCCCAGGAGAGCTTTCATGTGGAGGCCGCAGCCCTGTTAGTCCGTAGGATAAAACTCTCCCTGGAGCCTACAGAATTTAATCTCGACGAAATTTCTTTATCGCATGAACAATGCAACGGTGAGAGGGTTACAGGTAATAGGCACTAGTGCTTCTGATACAAACTACAAAACTCCTAGAAAAGCTTTCATGTGGAGGCTGCAGCCGTGTTAGTCTGTACGATAAAACTCTCCCTTGATCCTATAGTATTTCAGCTCAACGAAATTTCTGTGTCGCATCAGTAGTAGACGGCTGCGAGGTTTACAGTGAATTGGCAGTGGTGCGTCGGATACAAACAACAAGATTCCCAGGAGAGCTTTCATGTGGTGGCCGCAGCCCTGTTAGTCCTAAGATAAAACTCTCCCTGGAGCTTAAAGTATTTAATCTCGACGAAATTTCATTATCGCATGAACTATAGAAGGGTGAGAGGGTTACAGTTACTAGGCACTGCTGCGTCTGATACAAACTACAAGACTCCCAGGAGAGCTTTCATGTGGAGGCCGCACCCGTGTTAGTCTCTAGGATAAAACTCTCCCTTGATCCTATAGTATTTAATCTCGACGAAATTTCTTTATCGCATGAACTGTAGAAGGGTGAGAGGGTTACAGTTAATAGGCAATAGTGCGTCGGTTACAAACTACAAGACTCCAAGGAGAGCTTTCATGAGGAAGCCGCAGACGTGTTTATCTCTAGGATAAAACTCTCCATTGATCCTATAGTATTTAATCTCGACGAAATTTCTGTGTCGCGTCAGTAGTAGACGGCTGTTCGGTTTACAGTAAATTGGCTGTAGTGCGTTGGATACAAACAACAAGACTCCCAGGAGAGCTTTCATGTGGGCTCCGCAGCCCTGTTAGTCCCTAGGATAAAACTCTCCCTGGAGCCTACAGAAAATAATCTCGACGAAATTTCTTTATCGCATGAACAATAGAAGGGTTAGAGGGTTACAGTTAATAGGCACTATTGCGTCTGATACAAACTACAAGACTCCCAGGAGAGCTTTCATGTGGATGCCGCAGCCGTGTTAGTCTCTAGGACGAAACTCTCCCTTGATCCTATTGTATTTAATCTCGACGAAATTTCTTTATCGCATGAACAATACAAGGGTGAGAGGGTTACAATTAATAGGCACTAGTGGGTCGGATACAAACAGCAAGACTCCTAGTAGAGCTTTCCTGTGGAGGCCGCAGCCGTGTTAGTGTCTATGATTAAACTCTCCCTAGAGCCTACAGTATTGAATATCGACGAAATTTCTAAATCGCAAGAATATTAGAAGGATGAGAGAGTTACTGTTAATATGCAGTAGTGCGTCGGATACAAACTACAAGACGCCCAGGAGAGCTTTCATGCGGTGACAGCAGCCGTTTTAGTCTCTAAGATAAAACTGTCCCTGGAGAAAACAGTATTTAATCTCGACGAAGAAGGTTTATCGCATGAACAGTAGGAGGGTGGCAGGGTTATAGTTAATAGGCACTAGTGCGTCAGTTACAAAATTCAAAACTCCCAGGCGAGCTTTCATGTAGAGGCCGCAGCCGTGTTAGTGTCTAGGATAAAACTCTCCCTGGAGCCTACAGTATTTAATCTCACCGAAATATCTAAATCGAATGAATAATAGAATGATGAGAGCGTTACAGTTCATAGGCACTAGTGCGTTTGATACAAACTACAAGACTCCCAGGAGAGCTTTCATGTGGAGGCCGCAGCCGTGTTAGTCTCTAGGATAAAACTCTCCCTTGATCCTATAGTATTTAATCTCGACGAAATTTCTTTATCGCATGAACTGTAGAAGGGTGAGAGGGTTACAGTTAATAGGCAATAGTGCGTCGGTTACAAACTACAAGACTCCAAGGAGAGCTTTCATGAGGAAGCCGCAGACGTGTTTATCTCTAGGATAAAACTCTCCATTGATCCTATAGTATTTAATCTCGACGAAATTTCTGTGTCGCATCAGTAGTAGACGGCTGTTCGGTTTACAGTAAATTGGCTGTAGTGCGTTGGATACAAACAACAAGACTCCCAGGAGAGCTTTCATGTGGAGGCCGCAGCCGTGTTAGTCACAGGCATAAAACTCTCCCTTTAGCCTACAGTATTTAATCTCGACGAAATTTCTTTATCGCATGAACTGCATTAGTGAGAGAGGGTTACAGTTAATAGGCAATAGTGCGTCGGTTACAAACTACAAGTCTCCCAGGGGAGCTTTCATGTGGAGGCCGCAGCCCTGTTAGTCCGTAGGATAAAACTCTCCCTGGAGCCTACAGAATTTAATCTCGACGAAATTTCTTTATCGCATGAACAATGCAACGGTGAGAGGGTTACAGGTAATAGGCACTAGTGCTTCTGATACAAACTACAAGACTCCCAGAAAAGCTTTCATGTGGAGGCTGCAGCCGTGTTAGTCTGTACGATAAAACTCTCCCTTGATCCTATAGTATTTCAGCTCAACGAAATTTCTGTGTCGCATCAGTAGTAGACGGCTGCGAGGTTTACAGTGAATTGGCAGTGGTGCGTCGGATACAAACAACAAGATTCCCAGGAGAGCTTTCATGTGGTGGCCGCAGCCCTGTTAGTCCTAAGATAAAACTCTCCCTGGAGCTTAAAGTATTTAATCTCGACGAAATTTCATTATCGCATGAACTATAGAAGGGTGAGAGGGTTACAGTTACTAGGCACTGGTGCGTCTGATACAAACTACAAGACTCCCAGGAGAGCTTTCATGTGGAGGCTGCAGCCGTGTTAGTCTCCAGGGTAAAACTCTCCCTTGATTTTATAGTATTTAATGTCGACGAAATGTCTGTGTCTCATCAGTAGTAGAAGGCTGCGAGGTTTGCTGTAAATTGACAGTAGTGCGTCGGATACAAACAACAAGACTCCAAGGAGAGCTTTCATGTGGAGGCCGCAGACCTGTTAGTCCCTAGGATAAAACTCTCCCTGGAGCCTACAGAATTTAATCTCGACGAAATTTCTTTATCGCATGAACAATAGAAGGGTGAGAGGGTTCAGTTTATAGGCACTAGTGGGTCGGATACAAACAGCAAGACTCCCAGTAGAGCTTTCCTGTGGAGGCCGCAGCCGTGTTAGTGTCTAGGATAAAACTCTCCCTGGAGCCTACAGTATTTAATCTCGACAAAATTTCTAAATCGTATGTAAATTAAAAGGATGATAGGGTTACTGTTAATATGCAGTAGTCTGTCGGATACAAACTACAAGGCTCCCAGGAGAGCTTTCATGTGGAGGCCGCAGCCGTGTTAGTGTCTAGGATAAAACTCTCCCTGGAGCCTACAGTATTTAATGTCGACAAAATTTCTAAATCGTATGTAAATTAGAAGGATGATAGGGATACTGTTAATATGCAGTAGACTGACGGATACAAACAACAAGACTCCCAGGATAGCTTTCATGTGGAGGCCGCAGCCGTGTTAGTCTCTAGGATAAAACTCTCCCTTGATCCTATAGTATTTAATCTAGACGAAATTACTGTGTTGCATCAGTAGTAGAAGGCTGCGAGGTTTACAGAAAATTGGCAGTAGTGTGTCGGATACAAACAACAAGACTCCCAGGAGAGCTTTCATGTGGAGGCCGCAGCCGTGTTAGTCTCTAGGAGAAAACTCTCCCTTTAGATTAAAGTATTCAATCTTGACGAAATTTCTTTATCGCATGAAATGTAGAAGGGTGACAAGGTTACAGTTAATAGGAACTAGTGCGTCGGATACAAACTACAGGACTCCCAGGAGAGCTTTCATGTGGAGGCCGCAGCCGTGTTAGTCTCTAGGATAAAACTCTCCCTTTAGCCTAAAGTATTTAATCCCGACGAAATTTCTTTATCGCAAGAACTGTAGAAGGGTGAGAGGGTTACAGTTAATAGGCAATTGTTCGTCGGTTACAAACTACAAGACCCCAGGAGAGCTTACATGTGGATGCCGCAGCCCGGTTAGTCCCTAGGATAAAACTCTCCCTGGAGCCTACAGAATTCATTCTCGGCGAAATTTCTTTATAGCATGAACAACTGAAGGTTGAGAGGGTTACAGTTAATAGGCACTAGTGTATCTGATACAAACTACAAGACTCCCAGGAGAGCTTTCATGTGGAGGCCACAGCCGTGTTAGTCTCTAGGATAAAACTCTCCCTTGATCCTATAGTATTTAATCTCGACGAAATTTCTGTGTTGCATCAGTAGTAGACTGCTGCGAGGTTTACAGTGACTTGGCAGTAGTGCGTCGGATACAAACAACAAGATTCCCAGGAGAGCTTTCATGTGGAGGCCGCAGCCCTGTTAGTCCTAAGATAAAACTCTCCCTAGAGCTTAAAGTATTTAATCTCGACGAAATTTCATTATCGCATGAACTATAGAAGGGTAGAGGGTTACAGTTAATAGGCACTAGTGCGTCTGATACGAACTACAAGACTCCCAGGAGAGGTTTCATGTGGTGGCTGCAGCCGTGTTAGTCTCCAGGGTAAAACTCTCCCTTGATTTTATAGTATTTAATCTCGACGAAATGTCTGTGTCGCATAAGTAGTAGAAGGCTGCGAGGTTTACAGTAAATTGGCATTAGTGCGTCGGATACAAACTACAAGACTCCCAGGAGAGCTTTCATGTGGAGGTAGCAGCCATGTTAATCTCTAGGATAAAACTCTCCCTTTATCCTACAGTATTTAATCTCGACGAAATTTCTTTATCGCGTGAACTGTAGAAGGGTGAGAGGGTTACAGTTAATAGGCAATAGTGCGTCGGTTACAAACTACAAGACTCCGAGGAGAGCTTTCAAGTGGAGACCGCAGCCCTGTTAGTCTCTAGTATAAAACCCTCACTGGAGCCTACAGCATTAAATCTCGACGAAATTTCTTTACCTCATGAACAGGAGGGGGGTGAGAATGTTACAGTTAATAAGCACAAGTGCGTCGGATACAATCAACAAGACTAACAGGAGAGCTTCCATGTGGAGGCCGCAGCCGTTTTAGTCTCAAGGATAAAGCTCTCCCTTGATCCTATAGTATTTAATCTCGACGAAATTTCTGTGTCGCATCATTAGTAGAAGGCTGCGAGGTTTACAGTAAATTGGCATTAGTGCGTCGGATACAAACTACAAGACTCCCAGGAGAGCTTTCTTTTGCAGGTCTCAGCAGTGTTAGTCTCTAGGATAAAACTCCCCCTGGAGCCTACAGTATTTATGATTGACGAAATTTCTTTATCGCATGAACTATAGAAGGGTGAGAGGGTTACAGTTAAAATCCACTAGTGCGTCTGATACAAACTACGAGACTCCCAGGAGAGCTGTCAAGTGGAGGCCGCAGACGTGTTGTTCTCTAGGATAAAACTCTCCCTTCATCCTATAGTATTTACTCTCGACGAAAATTCTGTGTCGCATCAGTAGTAGAAGGCTGCGAGGTTTACGAGGTTTACAGTAAATTGGCAGTAGTGCGTCGGATACAAACTACAAGACTCCCAGGAGGGCTTTCATGTGAAGGCCGCAGCCGTGTTAGTCTCTAGGATAAAACTCTCCCTTGATCCTATAGTATTTAATCTCGACGAAATTTCTGTGTCGCATCATTAGTAGAAAGCTGCGAGGTTTACAGTTAATAGGCACTAGTGCGTCTGACAGAAACTACAAGACTCCCAGGAGAGCTTTCATGTGGAGGCCGAAGCCGTGTTAGTGTCTAGGATAAAACTCTCCCTTTAGCCTACAGTATTTAATCTCGACGAAATTCCTTTATCGCATGAACTGTAGAAGGATGAGAGGGTTTCAGTTAATAGGCAATAGTGCGTCGGTTACAAAATACAAGAGTCCCAGGAGAGCTTTCATGTGGAGGCCACAGCCGTGATAGTGTGTAGTATAAAACTCTCCCTGGAGCCTACAGTATTTAATCTCGACGAAATTTCTAAATCGCATGAATATTAGAAGGATGAGAGGGTTACTGTTAATATGCAGTAGTCCATCGGATACAAACTACAAGACTCTCAGGAGAGCTTTCATGTGGAGGCCGCTGACCTGTTAGTCCCTAGGATAAAACTCTCCCTGGAGCCTACAGAATTTAATCTCGAAGAAATTTCTTTATCGCATGAACAATAGAAGGGTGAGAGGTTTGCAGTTAATAGGCACTAGTGCGTCGAATACAAACAGCCAGACTCCCAGTAGAGCTTTCCTGTGGAGGCCGCAGCCGTGTTAGTGTCTGTGATTAAACTCTCCCTGGAGCCTACAGTATTTAATCTCGACGAAATTTCTAAATCGCATGAATATTAGAAGGTTGAGAGAGTTACTGTTAATATGCAGTAGTGCGTCGGATACAAACTACACGACTCCCAGGAGAGCTTTCATGTGGAGGCCGCAGCGATGTTAGTCTCTAGGATAAAACTCTCCCTTTAGCCACAGAATTTAATCTCGACGAAATTTCTTTAATGCATGAACTGAACAAATGTGACAGGATTACAGTTAATAGGCAATAGTGCGTCGGTTACAAACTACAAGACTCGCACGAGGGCTTTCATGTGGAGGCCGCAGCCGTGTTAGTCTCTAGGATGAAACTCTCCCTTGATCCTATAGTATTTAATCTCGACGAAATTTCTGTGTCGCATCAGTAGTAGAAGGCTGCGAGGTTTACAGTAAATTGGCAGTAGTGTGGCGGATACAAACAACAAGACTCCCCGGAGAGCTTTCATGTGGAGGACGCAGCCCTGTTAGTCCCTAGGATAAAACTCTCCCTGGAACCTACAGAATTTAATCTCGAAGATATTTCTTCATCGAATGGACAATAGAAGGGTGAGAGGTTTACAGTTAATAGGCACTAGTGCGTCTGATAGAAACTACAAGACTCCCAGGAGAGCTTTCATGTGGAGGCCGCAGCCGTGTTAAACTCTGGGATAAAACTCTCCCTTTAGCCTACAGTATTTAATCTCGACGAAATTCCTTTATCGAATGTACTATAGAAGGGTGAGTGGGTTACAATTAATAGGCAATAGTGCGTCGGTTACAAAATACAGTCTCCCAGGAGAGCTTTCATGTGGTGGCCACAGCCGTGTTAGTCTCTAGGATGAAACTCTCCCTTGATCCTACAGTATTTAATCTCGACGAAATTTGTGTCGCATCAGTAGTAGAAGGCTGCGAGGTTTACAGTAAATTTGAAGTAGTGCGTCGGATACAAACAACAAGACTCCCAGGAGAGCTTTCATGTGGAGGCCGCAGCCGTGTTAGTCTCTAGGCTGAAACTCTCTCTTGAGCCTATAGTTTTTAATCTCGACGAAATTTCTGTGTCGCATCAGTAGTAGAAGGCTGCGAGGTTTACAGTAAATTGGCAGTAGTGCGTCGGATACAAACAACAAGACTCCCAGGAGACCTTTCATGTGCAGGCCGCAGCCATGTTAGTCTCTAGGATAACACTCTCCCTTGATCCTATAGTATTTAATCTCGACGAAATTTCTGTGTCGCATCAGTAGTAGAAGGCTGCGAGGTTTACAATAAATTGGTAGTAGTGCGTCGTATACAAACTACAAGACTCCCAGGAGAGCTTTCATGTGGAGGCTGCAGCTGTGTTAGTCTCTAGGATAAAACTCTACTTTTACCCTACAGCATTTAATCTCGACGAAATTCCTTAATCGCATGAACTGAATAAGGGTGAGAGGGGTACAGTTAATAGGCAATAGTGCGTCGGTTACAAAATACAAGACTCCCAGGAGCGCTTTGTGTGGAGGCCGCAGACGTGTTAGTCTCTAGGATAAAACTCTCTCTTTAGCCTACAGTATTTAATCTCGACGAAATTTCTTTATCGCATGGACAATAGAAGGGTGAGAGTGTCACAGTTAATAGGCACTTGTGCGTCGGATACAAACTACAAGACTCCCAGGAGAGCTTTCAAGTGGAGGCCGCAGCCGTGTTGTTCTCTAGGATAAAACTCTCCCTTGATCCTATAGTATTTAATCTCGACGAAATTTCTGTGTCGCATCATTAGTAGAAGGCTGCGAGGTTTACAGTTAATAGACACTAGTGCGTCTGATAGAAACTACAAGACTCCCAGGAGAGCTTTCATGTGGAGGCCGAAGCCGTGTTAGTGTCTAGGATAAAACTCTCCCTTTAGCCTACAGTATTTAATCCCGACGAAATTCCTTTATCGCATGAACTGTAGAAGGATGAGAGGGATTCAGTTAATAGGCAATAGTGCGTCGGTTACAAAATACAAGAGTCCCAGGAGAGCTTTCATGTGGAGGCTGCAGCTGTGTTAGTCTCTAGGATAAAACTCTCCTTTTAGCCTACAGTATTTAATCTCGACGAAATTTCTTTATCGCATGAACTGTAGAAGGGTGAGTGGGTTACAGTTAATAGGCAATAGAGCGTCTGATAGAAACTTCAAGACTCCCAGGAGAGCTTTCATGTGGGGGCCGCAGCCGTGTTAGTCTCTAGGATAAAACTCTCCCTTTAGCCTATAGTATTTAATCGCGACGAAATTCCTTTATCGCATGAACTGAATAAGGGTGAGAGGGGTACAGTTATAGGCAATAGTGCGTCGGTTACAAAATACAAGACTCCCATGAGCGCTTTGTGTGGAGGCCGCAGACGTGTTAGTCTCTAGGATAAAACTCTCTCTTTAGCCTACAGTATTTAATCGCGACGAAATTTCTTTATCGCATGGACAATAGAAGGGTGAGAGTGTCACAGTTAATAGGCACTTGTGCGTCGGATACAAACTACAAGACTCCCAGGAGAGCTTTCAAGTGGAGGCCGCAGCCGTGTTGTTCTCTAGGATAAAACTCTCCCTTGATCCTATTGTATTTAATCTCGACGAAATTTCTGTGTCGCATCATTAGTAGAAGGCTGCGAGGTTTACAGTTAATAGGCACTAGAGCGTCTGATAGAAACTACAAGACTCCCAGGAGAGCTTTCATGTGGAGGCCGAAGCCGTGTTAGTGTCTAGGATAAAACTCTCCCTTTAGCCTACAGTATTTAATCTCGACGAAATTCCTTTATCGCATGAACTGTAGAAGGATGAGAGGGTTTCAGTTAATAGGCAATAGTGCGTCGGTTACAAAATACAAGAGTCCCAGGAGGACTTTCATGTGGAGGCCACAGCCGTGTTAGTGTCTAGTATAAAAGTCTCCCTGGAGCCTACAGAATTTAATCTCGACTAATTTTCTTTATCGCATGAACAATAGAAGGGTGAGAGGTTTGCACTTAATAGGCACTAGTGCGTCGGATACAAACAGCAAGACTCCCAGTAGAGCTTTCCTGTGGAGGCCGCAGCTGTGTTACTGTCTATGATTAAACTCTCCCTGGAGCCTACAGTATTTAATCTCGACGAAATTTCTAAATCGCATGAATATTAGAAGGATGAGAGAGTTACTGTTAATATGCAGTAGTGCGTCGGATACAAACTACAAGACTCCCAGGAGAGCTTTCATGTGGAGGCCGCAGCAATGTTAGTCTCTAGCATAAAACTCTCCCTTTAGCCTACAGTATTTAATCTCGACGAAATTTCTTTATCGCATGAACTGTAGAAGGGTGAGAGGGTTACAAATAATAGGCAATAGTGCGTCGGTTACAAACTACAAATCTCCCAGGAGAGCTTTCATGTGGAGGCCGCAGCCGTGTTAGTCTCTAGGATAAAACTCTCCCTTGATCCTATAGTATTTAATCTCGACGAAATTTCTGTGTCGCATCATTAGTAGAAGGCTGCGAGTTTTACAGTTAATAGGCACTAGTGCGTCTGATAGAAACTACAAGACTCCCAGGAGAGCTTTCATGTGGAGGCCGAAACCGTGTTAGTGTCTAGGATAAAACTCTCCCTTTAGCCTACAGTATTTAATCCCGACGAAATTCCTTTATCGCATGAACTGTAGAAGGATGAGAGGGTTTCAGTTAATAGGCAATAGTGCGTCGGTTACAAAATACAAGAGTCCCAGGAGAGCTTTCATGTGGAGGCCACAGCCGTGTTAGTGTCTAGTATAAAACTCTCCCTGGAGCCTACAGAATTTAATCTCGACGAAATTTCTTTATCGCATGAACAATAGAAGGGTGAGAGGTTTGCAGTTAATAGGCACTAGTGCGTCGGATACAAACAGCAAGACTCCCAGTAGAGCTTTCCTGTGGAGGCCGCAGCTGTGTTAGTGTCTATGATTAAACTCTCCCTGGAGCCTACAGTATTTAATCTCGACGAAATTTCTAAATCGCATGAATATTAGAAGGATGAGAGAGTTACTGTTAATATGCAGTAGTGCGTCAGATAGAAACTACAAGACTCTCAGGAGAGCTTTCATGTGGAGGCCGAAGCCGTGTTAGTGTCTAGGATAAAACTCTCCCTTTAGCCTACAGTATTTAATCTCGACGAAATTTCTTTATCGCATGAACTGTAGAAGGGTGAGAGCGTTACAGTTAATAGGCAATAGTTCGTCGGTTACAAACTACAAGACTAACAGGAGAGCTTTCATGTGGAGCCCGCAGCCGTGTTAGTCTCTAGGATAAAACTCTCCCTTCATCCTATAGTATTTAATCACGACGAAATTTCTGTGTCGCATCAGTAGTAGAAGGCTGCGAGGTTTACAGTAAATTTGCAGTAGTGTGTCGTATACAAACAACAAGACTCCCAGGAGAGTTTTCATGTGGAGGCCGCAGCCGTGTTAGTGTCTAGGATAAAACTCTCCCTGGAGCCTACAGTATTTAATCTCGACGATATTTCTTTATCGAATGAACTGTAGAAGGGTGAGAGGGTTACAGTTAATAGGCAATAGTTTGTCGGTTACCAACTACAAGACTCGCAGGAGAACTTTCAAGTGGAGGCCGCAGACGTGTTGTTCTCTAGGATAAAACTCTCCCTTGATCCTATAGTATTTAATCTCGACGAAATTTCTGTGTCGCATCAGTAGTAGAAGGCTGCGAGGTTTACCGTAAATTTGCAGTAGTGTGTCGTATACAAACAACAAGACTCCCAGGAGAGTTTTCATGTGGAGGCCGCAGCCGTGTTAGTGTCTAGGATAAAACTCTCCCTGGAGCCTACAGTATTTAATCTCGACGATATTTCTTTATCGAATGAACTGTAGAAGGGTGAGAGGGTTACAGTTAATAGGCAATAGTTTGTCGGTTACCAACTACAAGACTCGCAGGAGAACTTTCAAGTGGAGGCCGCAGCCGTGTTGTTCTCTAGGATAAAACTCTCCCTTGATCCTATAGTATTTAATCTCGACGAAATTTCTGTGTCGCATCAGTAGTAGAAGTCTGAAAAGGTTTGCAGTAAATTGGCAGTAGTGCGTCGGATACAAAGTAGGAGACTTCCAGGAGAGCTTTCATGTGGAGGCTGCAGCCGTGTTAGTCTCTAGGAAAAAACTCTCCCTGGAGCCTACAATATTTAATCTCGACGAAATTTCTTTATCGCATGAACAATAGAAGGGTGAGAGGGTTACAGTTAATAGGCAATAGTGCGTCGGTTACAAACTACAAGTCTCCCAGGAGAGCTTTCATGTGGAGGCTGCAGCCGTGTTAGCCTCTAGGATAAAACTCTCCCTTTAGCCTACAGTATTTAATCTCGACGAAATTCCTTTATCGCATGAACTGAAGATCTGTGACATGGTTACAGTTAATAGGCAATAGTGCGTCGGTTACAAACTACAAGACTCCCAGCAGAGCTTTCATGTGGAGGCCGCAGCCGTGATAGTATCTAGAATGAGACTCTCCCTTGATCCTATAGTATTTAATCTCGACGAAATTTCTGTGTCGCATCAGTAGTAGAAAGTTGCGAGGTTTACAGTAAATTTGCAGTAGTGCGTCGGATACAAACAACAAGACTCCCAGGAGAGCTTTCATGTGGAGGCCGCAGCCGTGTTAGTGTCTAGGATAAAACTCTCCCTGGAGCCTACAGTATTTAATCTCGACGAAATTTCTTTATCGCATGAACTGTAGAAGCGTGAGAGGGTTGCAGTTAATAGGCAATAGTTTGTCGGTTACCAACAACAAGACTCCCAGGAGAGCTTTCATGTGGAGGCCGCAGCCGTGTTAGTCTCTAGGATGAAACTCTCCCTTGATCCTATAGTATTTAATCTCGACGAAATTTCTGTGTCGCATCAGTAGTAGAAGGCTGCGAGGTTTACAGTAAATTGGTATTAGTGCGTCGGATTCAAACTACAAGACTCCCAGGAGAGCTTTCATGTGGAGGCCGCAGCCGTGTTAGTCTCTAGGATAAAACCCTCCCTTGATCCTATAGTATTTAATCTCGACGAAATTTCTTTAATGCATGAACTGAAGAAATGTGACAGGATTACAGTTAATAGGCAATAGTGCGTCGGTTACAAACTACAAGACTCGCACGAGAGCTTTCTTGTGGAGGCCGCAGCCGTGTTAGTCTCTAGGATAAAAGTCTCCATTGATCCTATAGTATTTAATCTCGACGAAATTTCTGTGTCGCATCAGTAGTAGAAGGCTGCGAGGTATACAGTAAATTGGCAGTAGTGCGTCGGATACAAACAACAAGACTCCCAGGAGACCTTTCATGTGCAGGCCGCAGCCATGTTAGTCTCTAGGATAACACTCTCCCTTGATCCTATAGTATTTAATCTCGACGAAATTTCTGTGTCGCATCAGTAGTAGAAGGCTGCGAGGTTTACAGTAAATTGGTATTAGTGCGTCGTATACAAACTACAAGACTCCCAGGAGAGCTTTCATGTGGAGGCTGCAGCTGTGTTAGTCTCTAGGATAAAACTCTCCTTTTAGCCTACAGTATTTAATCTCGACGAAATTCCTTTATCGCATGAACTGAATAAGGGTGAGAGGGTTACAGTTAATAATCAATAGTGCGTCGGTTACAAAATACAAGACTCCCAGGAGAGCTTTGTGTGGAGGCCGCAGACGTGTTAGTCTCTAGGATAAAACTCTCCTTTGACCCTATAGTATTTAATGTCGATGAAATTTCTGTGTCGCATCAGTAGTAGAAGGCTGCGAGGTTTGCAGTAAATTGGCAGTAGTGCGTCAGATACAAAGTACAAGACTCCCACGAGAGCTTTCATGTGGAGGCCGCAGCCGTGTTAGTCTCTAGGATAAAACTCTCCCTGGAGCCTACAGTATTTAATCTCGAACAAATTTCTTTATCGCATGAACAATAGAAGGGTGAGGGTGTTACAGTTAATAGGCACTAGTGCGTCTGATACAAACTACAAGACTCCCAGGAGAGCTTTCATGTGGAGGCCGCAGCCGTGTTAGTCTCTAGGATAAAACTCTCCCTGGAGCCTACAGAATTTTATCTCGACGAAAATTTCTTCATAGCGTGAACTGTAGAAGGGTGAGAGGGTTACAGTTAATAGTCAATTGTTTGTCGGTTACAAACTACAAGACTCCCAGGAGAGCTTTCATGTGGAGGCCGCAGCCGTGTTAGTCTCTAGGATAAAACGCTCCCTTTAGCCACAGAATTTAATCTCGACGAAATTTCTTTAATGCATGAACTGAACAAATGTGACAGGATTACAGTTAATAGGCAATAGTGCGTCGGTTACAAACTACAAGACTCGCACGAGAGCTTTCATGTGGAGGCCGCAGCCGTGTTAGTCTCTAGGATGAAACTCTCCCTTGATCCTATAGTATTTAATCTCGACGAAATTTCTGTGTCGCATCAGTAGTAGAAGGCTGCGAGGTTTACAGTAAATTGGCAGTAGTGTGGCGGATACAAACAACAAGACTCCCCGGAGAGCTTTCATGTGGAGGACGCAGCCCTGTTAGTCCCTAGGATAAAACTCTCCCTGGAGCCTACAGAATTTAATCTCGAAGATATTTCTTCATCGCATGGACAATAGAAGGGTGAGAGGTTTACAGTTAATAGGCACTATTGCGTCTGATAGAAACTACAAGACTCCCAGGAGAGCTTTCATGTGGAGGCCGCAGCCGTGTTAAACTCTGGGATAAAACTCTCCCTTTAGCCTACAGTATTTAATCTCGACGAAATTCCTTTATCGCATGTACTATAGAAGGGTGAGTGGGTTACAATTAATAGGCAATAGTGCGTCGGTTACAAAATACAGTCTCCCAGGAGAGCTTTCATGTGGAGGCCGCAGCCGTGTTAGTCTCTAGGATGAAACTCTCCCTTGATCCTATAGTATTTAATCTCGACGAAATTTCTGTGTCGCATCAGTAGTAGAAGGCTGCGAGGTTTACAGTAAATTTGCAGTAGTGCGTCGGATACAAACAACAAGACTCCCAGGAGAGCTTTCATGTGGCGGCCGCAGCCGTGTTAGTCTCTAGGATGAAACTCTCTCTTGAGCCTATAGTTTTTAATCTCGACGAAATTTCTGTGTCGCATCAGTAGTAGAAGGCTGCGAGGTTTACAGTAAATTGGCAGTAGTGCGTCGGATACAAACAACAAGACTCCCAGGAGACCTTTCATGTGCAGGCCGCAGCCATAATAGTCTCTAGGATAACACTCTCCCTTGATCCTATAGTATTTAATCTCGACGAAATTTCTGTGTCGCATCAGTAGTAGAAGGCTGCGAGGTTTACAATAAATTGGTAGTACTGCGTCGTATACAAACTACAAGACTCCCAGGAGAGCTTTCATGTGGAGGCTGCAGCTGTGTTAGTCTCTAGGATAAAACTCTCCTTTTAGCCTACAGTATTTAATCTCGACGAAATTTCTTTATCGCATGAACTGTAGAAGGGCGAGTGGGTTACAGTTAATAGGCAATAGAGCGTCTGATAGAAACTTCAAGACTCCCAGGAGAGCTTTCATGTGGAGGCCGCAGCCGTGTTAGTCTCTAGGATAAAACTCTCCCTTTAGCCTACAGTATTTAATCGCGACGAAATTTCTTTATCGCATGAACTGAATAAGGGTGAGAGGGGTACAGTTAATAGGCAATAGTGCGTCGGTTACAAAATACAAGACTCCCAGGAGCGCTTTGTGTGGAGGCCGCAGACGTGTTAGTCTCTAGGATAAAACTCTCTCTTTAGCCTACAGTATTTAATCTCGACGAAATTTCTTTATCACATGGACAATAGAAGGGTGAGAGTGTCACAGTTAATAGGCACTTGTGCGTCGGATACAAACTACAAGACTCCCAGGAGAGCTTTCAAGTGGAGGCCGCAGCCGTGTTAGTCTCTAGGATAGAACTCTCCCTTTAGCCTACAGTATTTAATCTCGACGAAATTCCTTTATCGCATGAACTGAATAAGGGTGAGAGGGTTACAGTTAATAGGCAATAGTGCGTCGGTTACAAAATACAAGACCCCCAGAAGAGCTTTGTGTGGAGGCCGCAGACGTGTTAGTCTCTAGGATAAAACTCTCCCTTGATCCTATAGTATTTAATGTCGACGAAATTTCTGTGTCGCATCAGTAGTAGAAGGCTGCGAGGTTTGCAGTAAATTGGCAGTAGTGCGTCGGATACAAAGTACAAGACTCCCACGAGAGCTTTCATGTGGAGGCCGCAGCCGTGTTAGTCTCTAGGATAAAACTCTCCCTGGAGCCTACAGTATTTAATCTCGACTAAATTTCTTTATCGCATGAACAATAGAAGGGTGAGAGTGTTACAGTTAATAGGCACTAGTGCGTCTGATACAAACTACAAGACTCCCAGGAGAGCTTTCATGTGGAGGCCGCAGCCGTGTTAGTCTCTAGGATAAAACTCTCCCTGGAGCCTACAGAATTTAATCTCGACGAAAATTTCTTCATAGCGTGAACTGTAGAAGGGTGAGAGGGTTACAGTTAATAGTCAATAGTTTGTCGGTTACAAACTACAAGACACCCAGGAGAGCTTTCATGTGGAGGCCGCAGCCTTGTTAAACTCTGGGATAAAACTCTCCCTTTAGCCTACAGTATTTAATCTCGACGAAATTCCTTTATCGCATGTACTATAGAAGGGTGAGTGGGTTACAATTAATAGGCAATAGTGCGTCGGGTACAAAATACAGTCTCCCAGGAGAGCTTTCATGTGGAGGCCGCAGCCGTGTTAGTCTCTAGGATGAAACTCTCCCTTGATCCTATAGTATTTAATCTCGACGAAATTTCTGTGTCGCATCAGTAGTAGAAGGCTGCGAGGTTTACAGTAAATTTGCAGTAGTGCGTCGGATACAAACAACAAGACTCCCAGGAGATCTTTCATGTGGCAGCCGCAGCCGTGTTAGTCTCTAGGATGAAACTCTCTCTTGAGCCTATAGTTTTTAACCTCGACGAAATTTCTGTGTCGCATCAGTAGTAGAAGGCTGCGAGGTTTACAATAAATTGGCAGTAGTGCGTCGGATACAAACAACAATACTCCCAGGAGACCTTTCATGTGCAGGCCGCAGCCATGTTAGTCTCTAGGATAACACTCTCCCTTGATCCTATAGTATTTAATCTCGACGAAATTTCTGTTTCGCATCAGTAGTAGAAGGCTGCGAGGATTACAATAAATTGATAGTATTGCGTCGTATACAAACTACAAGACTCCCAGGAGAGCTTTCATGTGGAGGCTGCAGCTGTGTTAGTCTCTAGGATAAAACTCTCCTTTTAGCCTACAGTATTTAATCTCGATGAAATTTCTTTATCGCATGAACTGTAGAAGGGTGAGTGGGTTACAGTTAATAGGCAATAGAGCGTCTGATAGAAACTTCAAGACTCCCAGGAGAGCTTTCATGTGGAGGCCGCAGCCGTGTTAGTCTCTAGGATAAAACTCTCCCTTTAGCCTACAGTATTTAATCGCGACGAAATTCCTTTATCGCATGAACTGAATAAGGGTGAGAGGGGTACAGTTAATAGGCAATAGTGCATCGGTTACAAAATACAAGGCTCCCAGGAGCGCTTTGTGTGGAGGCCGCAGACGTGTTAGTCTCTAGGATAAAACTCTCTCTTTAGCTTACAGTATTTAATCTCGACGAAATTTCTTTATCGCATGGACAATAGAAGGGTGAGAGTGTCACAGTTAATAGGCACTTGTGCGTCGGATACAAACTACAAGACTCCCAGGAGAGCTTTCAAGTGGAGGCCGCAGCCGTGTTGTTCTCTAGGATAAAACTCTCCCTTGATCCTATAGTATTTAATCTCGACGAAATTTCTGTGTCGCATCATTAGTAGATGGCTGCGAGGTTTACAGTTAATAGGCACTAGTGCGTCTGATTGAAACTACAAGACTCCCAGGAGAGCTTTCATGTGGAGGCCGAAGCCGTGTTAGTGTCTAGGATAAAACTCTCCCTTTAGCCTACAGTATTTAATCCCGACGAAATTCCTTTATCGCATGAACTGTAGAAGGATGAGAGGGTTTCAGTTAATAGGCAATAGTGCGTCGGTTACAAAATACAAGAGTCCCAGGAGAGCTTTCATGTGGAGGCCACAGCCGTGTTAGTGTCTAGTATAAAACTCTCCCTGGAGCCTACAGAATTTAATCTCGACGAAATTTCTTTATCGCATGAACAATAGAAGGGTGAGAGGTTTGCACTTAATAGGCACTAGTGCGTCGGATACAAACAGCAAGACTCCCAGTAGAGCTTTCAAGTGGAGGCCGCAGCTGTGTTACTGTCTATGATTAAACTCTCCCTGGAGCCTACAGTATTTAATCTCGACGAAATTTCTAAATCGCATGAATATTAGAAGGATGAGAGAGTTACTGTTAATATGCAGTAGTGCGTCGGATACAAACTACAAGACTCCCAGGAGAGCTTTCATGTGGAGGCCGCAGCAATGTTAGTCTCTAGGATAAATCTCTCCCTATAGCCTACAGTATTTAATCTCGACGAAATTTCTTTATCGCATGAACTGTAGAAGGGTGAGAGGGTTACAGTTAATAGGCAATAGTGCGTCGGTTACAAACTACAAGACTCCCAGGAGAGCTTTCATGTGGAGGCCGCAGCCGTGTTAGTCTCTAGGATAAAACTCTCCCTTGATCCTATAGTATTTAATCTCGACGAAATTTCTGTGTCGCATCATTAGTAGAAGGCTGCGAGGTTTACAGTTAATAGGCACTAGTGCGTCTGATAGAAACTACAAGACTCCCAGGAGAGCTTTCATGTGGAGGCCGAAGCCGTGTTAGTGTCTAGGATAAAACTCTCCCTTTAGCCTACAGTATTTAATCTCGACGAAATTTCTTCATCGCATGAACTGTAGAAGGGTAAGAGGGTTACAGTTAATAGGCACTAGTGCGTCGGATACTAACTACAACACCCCCAGGAGAGCTTTCATGTGGAGGCTGCAGCCGTGTTAGTCTCTAGGATAAAACTCTCCTTTTAGCCTACAGTATTTAATCTCGACGAAATTTCTTCATCGCATGAACTGTAGAAGGGTAAGAGGGTTACAGTTAATAGGCAATAGTGAGTCGGTTACAAACTACAAAACTCCCAAGAGAGCTTTCATGTGGAGGCCGCAGCCATGTTAGTCTCTAGGATAAAACTCTCACTGGAGGCTACAGTATCTAATCTCGATGAAATTTATTTATCGCATGAACAGTAGGAGGGTGAGAGGGTTACAGTTAATAGGCACTAGTTCGTCGGTTACAAACCTCAAAACTCCCAGGAGAGCTTTCATGTGGAGGCCGCAGCCGTGTTTGTCTCTAGTATAAAACTCTCCTTGGAGCCTATAGTATTTAATCTCGACGACATTTCTTTATCGCATGAACAGTAGGAGGGTGAGAGGGTTACAGTTAATAGGCACTAATGCGACGGATACAAGCTACACGACTCCCAGGAGAGCTTTCTTGTGGAGGCTGCATCCGTGTTAGTCTCTAGGACAAATCTCTCCCTGGAGCCTACAGTATTTAATCCCGACGAAATTTCTTTACCGCATGATCAATAGAAGGGTGAGAGGGTTACAGTTAATAGGCAGCAGTGAGTCGGATACAAGCTACAAGACTCCCAGGAGAGCTTTCATGTTAAGGCCGCAGCCGTGTTAGTCTCTAGGATAAAACTCTCCCTCGATCCTATAGTACTTAATCACAACGAAATTTCTGTGTCGCATCAGTAGTAGACGGCTGCGAGGTAAACAGTGATTTGGCAGTAATGCGTCGGATACAGACAACAAGACTCCCAGGAGAGCTTTCATGTGGAGGCCGTTGCCCTGTTAGTCCTAGGATAAAACTCTCCCTTAAGATTACAGTATTTAATCTTGACGAAATTTCTTTATCGCATGAACTGTAGAAGGGTGAGAGGGTTACAGTTAATAGGCACTAGTGCGTCGGATACAAACTACAAGACTCCCAGGAGAGCTTTCATGTTGAGGCCGTAGCCCTGTTAGTCCCTAGGATAAAACTCTCCCTGGAGCTTACAGTATTTAATCTCGACTAAATTTCTAAACCGCATGAATAATAGAAGGATGAGAGGTTTACTGTTAATATGCAGTAGTGCGTCGGATACAAGCTACAACACTCCCAGAAAAGCTTTCATGTGGTGACAGCAGCCATGTTAGTCTCTAGAATAAAACTCTCGCTGGAAGAAAACAGTATTTAATCTCGACGAAATTGCTTTATCGCATGAACAGTAGAAGGGTTAGAGGGTTACAGTTAATAGGCACTAGTGCGTCTGATACAAACTACAAGACTCCCAGGAGAGCTTTCATGTGGAGGCCGCAGCCGTGTTAGTCTCTAGGACGAAACTCTCCCTTGATCCTATTGTATTTAATCTCGACGAAATTTCTGTGTCGCATCAGTAGTAGACGGCTGCGAGGTTTACAGTAAATTGGCAGTAGTGCGTCGGATTCAAACAACATGACTCCCAGGTGAGCTTTCATGTGTAGGCCGCTGCCGTGTTAGTCACAGGCATAAAACTCTGCCTTTAGCCTACTGTATCTAATCTCGACGAAATTTCTTTATCGCATGAACTGCATAAGTGAGAGAGGGTTACAGTTAACAGGCAATAGTGCGTCGGTTACAAACTACAAGATTCCCAGGAGAGCTTTCATGTGGAGGCCGCAGCCCTGTTAGTCCCTAGGATAAAACTCTCCCTGGAGCCTACAGAATTTAATCTCGACGAAATTTCTGTATCGCATGAACAATGCAACGGTGAGCGGGTTACAGGTAATAGGCACTAGTGCGTCTGATACAAACTACAAGACTCCCAGGTGAGCTTTCATGTGGAGGCTGCAGCCGTGTTAGTCTCCAGGGTAAAACTCCCCCTTGATTTTATAGTATTTAATTTCGACGAAATGTCTGTGTCGCATCAGTAGTAGAAGGCTGCGAGGTTTACAGTAAATTGGCATTAGTGCGTCGGATACAAACTACAAGACTCCCAGGAGAGCTTTCATGTTTAGGCCGCAGCCGTGTTAGTCTCTAGGATATAACTCTCCCTTGAACCTATAGTATTTAATCTCGACAAAATTTCTGTGTCGCATCAGTAGTAGAAGGCTGCGAGGTTTGCAGTAAATTGACAGTAGTGCGTCGGATACAAACAACAAGACTCCAAGGAGAGCTTTCATGTGGAGGCCGCAGCCGTGTTAGTCCCTAGGATAAAACTCTCCCTTGATCCTATAGTATTTAATCTCGACGAAAATTTCCATGTTGCATCAGTAGTAGAAGGCTGCAAGGTTTACAGTAAATTGGAAGTAGTGAGTCGGATACAATCAACAAGACTCCCACGAGAGCTTTCATGTGGAGGCCGAAGCCGTGTTAGTCTCTAGGATAAAACTCTCCCTTTAGCCTACAGTATTTAATCACGACGAAATTTCTTTATCGTATGAACTGTAGAAGGGTGAGAGTGTTACAGGTAATAGGCAATAGTGCGTCGGTTACAAACTACAAGACTCCCAGGATAGCTTTTATGTGGAGGCCGCAGCCGTGTTAGTCTCTAGGATAAAACTCTCACTGGAGCCTACAGTATTAAATCTCGACGAAATTTCTTTATCGCATGAACAATAGAAGGGTTAGAGGGTTACAGTAAATAGGCACTAGTGCGTCTGATACAAACTACAAGACTCCCAGGAGAGCTTTCATGTGGAGGCCGCAGACGTGTTAGTCTCTAGGATAAAACTCTCACCTTTAGCCTACAGAATTTAATCTCGACGAAATTTCATTATCGCATGAACTGTAGAAGGGTGAGAGGGTTACAGTTAATAGGCAATAGTGCGTCGGTTACAAACTACAAGACTCCCAGCAGAGCTTTCATGTGGAGGCCGCAGCCCTGTTAGTCTCTATGATAAAACTCTCACTGGAGCCTACAGTATTAAATCTCGACGAAATTTCTTTATCGCATGAACAGTAGGAGAGTGAGAGGGTTACAGTTAATATGCACAAGTGCGTCGGATACAAACAACAAGACTCCCAGCAGAGCTTTCATGTGGAGGCCGCAGCCCTGTTAGTCTCTATGATAAAACTCTCACTGGAGCCTACAGTATTAAATCTCGACGAAATTTCTTTATCGCATGAACAGTAGGAGGGTGAGAGGGTTACAGTTAATATGCACAAGTGCGTCGGATACAAACAACAAGACTCCCAGGAGAGCTTTCATGTGGAGGCCGCAGCCCTGTTAGTCCCTAAGATAAAACTCTCCCTCGAGCCTACAGTATTTAATCTCGCCGAAATATCTAAATCGAATGAATAATAGAATGAAGAGAGTGTTACAGTTCATAGGCACTAGTGCGTCTGATACAAACTACAAGACTCCCAGGAGAGCTTTCATGTGGAGGCTGCAGCCGTGTTAGTCTCCAGGGTAAAACTCTCCCTTGCTTTTATAGTATTTAATGTCGACGAAGTGTCTGAGTCGCATCAGTAGTAGAAGGCTGCGATTTTTACAGTAAATTGGCATTAGTGCGTCTGATACAAACTACAACACTCCCAGGAGAGCTTTCATGTTTAGGCCGCAGCCGTGTTAGTCTCTAGGATATAACTCTCCCTTGATCCTATAGTATTTAATATCGACAAAATTTCTGTGTCGCGTCAGTAATAGAAGGCTGCGAGGTTTGCAGTAAATTGACAGTAGTGCGTCGGATACAAACAACAAGACTCAAGGAGAGCTTTCATGTGAAGGCCTCAGACCTGTTAGTCCCTAGGATAAAACTCTCCCTGGAGCCTACAGAATTTAATCCCGACGAAATTTCTTTATCGCATGAACAATAGAAGGGTGAGAGGGTTGCAGTTAATAGGCACTAGTGGGTCGGATACAAACAGCAAGACTCCCAGTAGAGCTTTCCTGTGGAAGCCGCAGCCGTGTTAGTGTCTATGATTGAACTCTCCCTGGAGCCTACACTATTGAATCTCGATGAAATTTCTAAATCGCATGAATATTAGAAGGATGAGAGAGTTACTGTTAATATGCAGTAGTGCGTCGGATACAAACTACAAGACTCCCAGGAGAGCTTTGATGTGGAGGCCGCAGCCATGTTAGTCTCTAGGATTAAACTCTTCCTTGATCCTATAGAATTTAATCTCGACGAAATTACTGTGTCGCATCAGTAGTAGAAGGCTGCGACGTTTGCAGTAAATTGGCAGTAGTGCGTCGGATACAAACTACAAGACTCCCAGGAGAGCTATCATGTGGAGGCCGCAGCCCTCTTAGTACCTAGGATAAATCTCTCCCTGGAGCCTACAGAATTTAATCTCGATGAAATTTCTTTATCGCATGAACAATACAAGGGTGAGAGGGTTACAGTTAATAGGCACTAGTGTGTCTGATACAAACTACAAGACTCCGAGGATAGCTTTCATGTGGAGGCCGAAGCCGTGTTAGTCTCTAGGATAAAACCCTCCCTTGATCCTATAGTGTTTAATCTCGACGAAATTTCTGTATCGCATCAGTAGTAAATGGCTGCCAGGTTGACAGTAAATTTGCAGTAGTGCGCCGGATACAAACTACAAGACTCCCAGGAGAGCTTTCATTTGGAGGCTGCAGCCGTGTTAGTCTCTAGGATAAAACTCTCCCTGGAGCCTACAGAATTTAATCTCGATGAAATTTCTTTATCGCATGAACAATACAAGGGTGAGAGGGTTACAGTTAATAGTTACTAGTGGGTCGGATACAAACAGCAAGACTCCTAGTAGAGCTTTCCTGTGGAGGCCGCAGCCGTGTTAGTGTCTATGATTAAACTCTCCCTGGAGCCTACAGTATTGAATCTCGACGAAATTTCTAAATCGCAAGAATATTAGAAGGATGAGAGAGTTACTGTTAATATGCAGTAGTGCGTCGGTTACAAACTACAAGACGCCCAGGAGAGCTTTCATGCGGTGAAAGCAGCCGTGTTAGTCTCTAAGATAAAACTGTCCCTGGAGAAAACAGTATTTAATCTCGACGAAGAAGCTTTATCGCATGAACAGTAGGAGGGTGACAGGGTTATAGTTAATAGGCACTAGTGCGTCAGTTACAAACCTCAAAACTCCCAGGCGAGCTTTCATGTGGACCCCGCAGCCGTGTTAGTGTCTAGGATAAAACTCTCCCTGGAGCCTACAGTATTTAATCTCGCCGAAATATCTAAATCGAATGAATAATAGAATGATGAGAGCGTTACAGTTCATAGGCACTAGTGCGTCTGATACAAACTACAAGACTCCCAGGAGAGCTTTCATGTGGAGGCCGCAGCCGTGTTAGTCTCTAGGATAAAACTCTCCCTTGATCCTATAGTATTTAATCCCGACGAAATTTCTTTATCGCATGAACTGTGGAAGGGTGAGAGGGTTACAGTTAATAGGCAATAGTGTGTCGGTTACAAACTACAAGACTCCAAGGAGAGCTTTCATGAGGAAGCCGCAGACGTGTTTATCTCTAGGATAAAACTCTCCATTGATCCTATAGTATTTAATCTCGACGAAATTTCTGTGTCGCATCAGTAGTAGACGGCTGTTCGGTTTACAGTAAATTGGCTGTAGTGCGTTGGATACAAACAACAAGACTCCCAGGAGAGCTTTCATGTGGACTCCGCAGCCCTGTTAGTCCCTAGGATAAAACTCTCCCTGGAGCCTACAGAAAATAATCTCGACGAAATTTCTTTATCGCATGAACAATAGAAGGGTTAGAGGGTTACAGTTAATAGGCACTATTGCGTCTGATACAAACTACAAGACTCCCAGGAGAGCTTTCATACGGAGGCCGCAACCGTGTTAGTCTCTAGGACGAAACTCTCCCTTGATCCTATTGTATTTAATCTCGACGAAATTTCTGTGTCGCATCAGTAGTAGACGGCTGCGAGGTTTACAGTAAATTGGCAGTAGTGCGTCGGATTCAAACAACAAGACTCCCAGGAGAGCTTTCATGTGGAGGCCGCAGCCGTGTTAGTCACAGGCATAAAACTCTCCCTTTAGCCTACAGTATTTAATCTCGACGAAATTTCTTTATCGCATGAACTGCATAAGTGAGAGAGGGTTACAGTTAATTGGCAATAGTGCGTCGGTTACAAACTACAAGACTCCCAGGAGAGCTTTCATGTGGAGGCCGCAGCCCTGTTAGTCCGTAGGAGAAAACTCTCCCTGGAGCCTACAGAATTTAATCTCGACGAAATTTCTTTATCGCATGAACAATGCAACGGTGAGAGAGTTACAGGTAATAGGCACTAGTGCTTCTGATACAAACTACAAGACTCCCAGAAAAGCTTTCATGTGGAGGCCGCAGCCGTGTTAGTCTGTACGATAAAACTCTCCCTTGATCGTATAGTATTTCAGCTCAACGAAATTTCTGTGTCGCATCAGTAGTAGAAGGCTGCGAGGTTTGCAGTAAATTGACAGTAGTGCGTCGGATACAAACAACAAGACTCCAAGGAGAGCTTTCATGTGGAGGCCGCATACCTGTTAGTCCCTAGGATAAAACTCTCCCTGGAGCCTACAGAATTTAATCTCGATGAAATTTCTTTATCGCATGAACAATACAAGGGTGAGAGGGTTACAGTTAATAGGCACTAGTGCGTCTGATACAAACTACAAGACTCCGAGGATAGCTTTCATGTGGAGGCCGCAGCCGTGTTAGTCTCTAGGATAAAACCCTCCCTTGATCCTATAGTATTTAATCTCGACGAAATTTCTGTATCGCATCAGTAGTAAAAGGCTGCGAGGTTGACAGTAAATTTGCAGTAGTGTGTCGGATACAAACTACAAGACTCCCAGGAGAGCTTTCATTTGGAGGCTGCAGCCGTGTTAGTCTCTGGGTTAAAACTCTCCCTGGAGCCTACAGAATTTAATCTCGATGAAATTTCTTTATCGCATGAACAATACAAGGGTGAGAGGGTTACAGTTAATAATCACAAGTGTGTCGGATACAAACTACAAGACTCCCAGGAGAGCTTCCATGTGGAGGCCGCAGCCGTGTTAGTGTCTAGGATTAAACTCTCCCTGGAGCCTACAGTATTTAATCTCGACAAAATTTCTAAATCGTATGTAAATTAGAAGGATGATAGAGTTACTGTTAATATGCAGTAGACTGTCGGATACAAACAACAATATTCCCAGGAGCGCTTTCATGTGGAGGCCGCAGCCGTGTTAGTGTCTAGGATAAAACTCTCCCTGGAGCCTGCAGTATTTAATCTCGACGAAATTTGTAAATCACATGTAAAATAGAAGTATGATAGGGATACTGTTAATATGCAGTAGACTGTCGGATACAAAGAACAAGACTCCCAGGATAGCTTTCATGTGGAGGCCGCAGCCGTGTTAGTCTCTAGGAGAAAACTCTCCCTTTAGATTAAAGTATTTAATCTTGGCGAAATTTCTTTATCGCATGAAATGTAGAAGGGTGACAAGGTTACAGTTAATAGGAACTAGTGCGTCGGATACAAACTACAGGACTCCCAGGAGAGCTTTCATGTGGAGGCCGCAGCCGTGTTAGTCTCTAGGATAAAACTCTCCCTTTAGCCTACAGTATTTAATCTCGACGAAATTTCTTTATCGGATGAACTGTAGAAGGGTGAGAGGGTTACAGTTAATAGGCAATAGTGCGTCGGTTACAAACTACAAGACTCCCAGGAGAGCTTTCATGTGGAGGCCGCAGCCCTGTTACTCCCTAGGATAGAACTCTCCCTTGATCCTATAGTATTTAACCTCGACGAAATTTCTGTGCCGCATCAGTAGTAGAAGGCTGCGATTTTTACAGTAAATTGGCAGTAGTGCGTCGGATACAAAAAACAAGAGTCCCAGGAGAGCTTTCATGTGGAGGCCGCAGCCGTGTTAGTCTCTAGGATAAAACTCTCCCTTTAGCCTAAAGTATTTAATCCCGACGAAATTTCTTTATCGCAAGAACTGTAGAAGGGTGAGAGGGTTACAGTTAATAGGCAATTGTGCGTCGGTTACAAACTACAAGACTCCCAGGAGAGCTTACATGTTAATGCCGCAGCCCGGTTAGTCCCTAGGATAAAACTCTCCCTGGAGCTTAAAGTATTTAATCTCGACGAAATTTCATTATCGCATGAACTATAGAAGGGTGAGAGGGTTACAGTTAATAGGCACTAGTGCGTCTGATACGAACTACAAGACTCCGAGGAGAGGTTTCATGTGGTGGCTGCAGCCGTGTTAGTCTCCAGGGTAAAACTCTCCCTTGATTTTATAGTATTTAATCTCGACGAAATGTCTGTGTCGCATCAGTAGTAGAAGGCTGCGAGGTTTACAGTAAATTGGCATTAGTGCGTCGGATACAAACTACAAGACTCCCAGGAGAGCTTTCATGTGGAGGTAGCAGCCATGTTAATCTCTAGGATAAAACTCTCCCTTTAGCCTACAGTATTTAATCTCGACGAAATTTCTTTATCGCGTAACTGTAGAAGGGTGAGAGGGTAACAGTTAATAGGCAATAGTGCGTCGGTTACAAGCTACAAGACTCCGAGGAGAGCTTTCAAGTGGAGACCGCAGCCCTGTTAGTCTCTAGTATAAAACTCGCACTGGAGCCTACAGCATTAAATCTCGACGAAATTTCTTTACCTCATGAACAGGAGGGGGGTGAGAATGTTACAGTTAATAGGCACAAGTGCGTCGGATACAATCAACAAGACTAACAGGAGAGCTTCCATGTGGAGGCCGCAGCCGTTTTAGTCTCAAGGATAAAACTCTCCCTTGATCCTATAGTATTGAATCTCGACGAAATTTCTGTGTCGCATCATTAGTAGAAGGCTGCGAGGTTTACAGTAAATTGGTATTAGTGCGTCGGATACAAACTACAAGACTCCCAGGAGAGCTTTCTTTTGCAGGTCGCAGCAGTGTTAGTCTCTAGGATAAAACTCCCCCTGGAGCCTACAGTATTTATGATTGACGAAATTTCTTTATCGCATGAACTATAGAAGGGTGAGAGGGTTACAGTTAAAATCGACTAGTGCGTCTGATAAAAACTACGAGACTCCCAGGAGAGCTGTCAAGTGGAGGCCGCAGACGTGTTGTTCTCTAGGATAAAACTCTCCCTTCATCCTATAGTATTTAATCTCGACGAAAATTCTGTGTCGCATCAGTAGTAGAAGGCTGCGAGGTTTACAGTAAATTGGCAGTAGTGCGTCAGATACAAACTACAAGACACTCAGGAGAGATTTCATGTGGAGGCCGCAGCCATGTTAGTCTCTAGGATAAAAGTCTCCCTGGAGCCTACAGTATTTAATCGCGACGAAATTTCTTTATCGCATGGAAAATAGAAGGGTGAGAGTGTCACAGTTAATAGGCACTTGTGCGTCGGATACAAACTACAAGACTCCCAGGAGAGCTTTCAAGTGGAGGCCGCAGCCGTGTTGTTCTCTAGGATAAAACTCTCCCTTCATCCTATAGTATTTAATCTCGACGAAAATTCAGTGTCGCATCAGTAGTAGAAGGCTGCACGGTTTACAGTAAATTGGCAGTAGTGCGTCGGATACAAACTACAAGACTCCCAGGAGAGCTTTCATGTGGAGACTGCAGCCGTGTTAGTCTCTAGGATAAAACTCTCTCTTTAGCCTACAGTATTTAATCTCGACGAAATTTCTTTATCGCATGAACTGTAGAAGGGTGAGAGGGTTACAGTTAATAGGCAATAGTGTGTCGGTTACAAACTACAAGACTCCCAGGAGAGCTTTCATGTGGAGGCCGCAGCTGTGTTACTGTCTATGATTAAACTTTCCCTGGAGCCTACAGTATTTAATCTCGACGAAATTTCTAAATCGCATGAATATTAGAAGGATGAGAGAGTTACTGTTAATATGCAGTAGTGCGTCGGATACAAAGTACAAGACTCCCAGGAGTGCTTTGAGTGGAGGCCGCAGACGTGTTAGTCTCTAGGATAAAACTCTCTCTTTAGCCAACAGTATTTAATCTCGACGAAATTTCTTTATCGCATGGACAATAGAAGGGTGAGAGTGTCACAGTTAATAGGCACTTGTGCGTCGGATACAAACTACAAGACTCCCAGGAGAGCTTTCAAGTGGAGGCCGCAGCCGTGTTGTTCTCTAGGATAAAACTCTCCCTTGATCCTATAGTATTTAATCTCGACGAAATTTCTGTGTCGCATCATTAGTAGAAGGCTGCGAGGTTTACAGTTAATAGGCACTAGTGCGTCTGATTGAAACTACAAGACACCCAGGAGAGCTTTCATGTGGAGGCCGAAGCCGTGTTAGTGTCTAGGATAAAACTCTCCCTTTAGCCTACAGTATTTAATCCCGACGAAATTCCTTTATCGCATGAACTGTAGAAGGATGAGAGGGTTTCAGTTAATAGGCAATAGTGCGTCGGTTACAAAATACAAGAGTCCCAGGAGAGCTTTCATGTGGAGGCCACAGCCGTGTTAGTGTCTAGTATAAAACTCTCCCTGGAGCCTACAGAATTTAATCTCGACGAAATTTCTTTATCGCATGAACAATAGAAGGGTGAGAGGTTTGCACTTAATAGGCATTAGTGCGTCGGATACAAACAGCAAGACTCCCAGTAGAGCTTTCCTGTGGAGGCCGCAGCTGTGTTACTGTCTATGATTAAACTCTCCCTGGAGCCTACAGTATTTAATCTCGACGAAATTTCTAAATCGCATGAATAAGAAGGATGAGAGAGTTACTGTTAATATGCAGTAGTGCGTCGGATACAAAGTACAAGACTCCCAGGAGAGCTTTCATGTGGAGGCCGCAGCAATGTTAGTCTCTAGGATAAAACTCTCCCTATAGCCTACAGTATTTAATCTCGACAAAATTTCTTTATCGCATGAACTGTAGAAGGGTGAGAGGGTTACAGTTAATAGGCAATAGTGCGTCGGTTACAAACTACAAGACTCCCAGGAGAGCTTTCATGTGGAGGCCGCAGCCGTGTTAGTATCTAGGATAAAACTCTCCCTTGATCCTATAGTATTTAATCTCGACGAAATTTCTGTGTCGCATCATTAGTAGAAGGCTGCGAGGTTTACAGTTAATAGGCACTAGTGCGTCTGATAGAAACTACAAGACTCCCAGGAGAGTTTTCATGTGGAGGCCCAGCCGTGTTAGTGTCTAGGATAAAACTCTCCCTGGAGCCTACAGTATTTAATCTCGACGATATTTCTTTATCGAATGAACTGTAGAAGGGTGAGAGGGTTACAGTTAATAGGCAATAGTTTGTCGGTTACCAACTACAAGACTCCCAGGAGAGCTTTCATGTGGAGGCCGCAGCCGTGTTAGTCTCTAGGATAAAACTCTCCCTTCATCCTATAGTATTTAATCTCGACGAAATTTGTGTGTCGCATCAATAGTAGAAGGCTGCGAGGTTTACAGTAAATTTGCAGTAGTGCGTCGGATACAAACAACAAGACTCCCAGGAGAGTTTTCATGTGGAGGCCACAGCCGTGTTAGTGTCTAGTATAAAACTCTCCCTGGAGCCTACAGAATTTAATCTCGACGAAATTTCTTTATCGCATGAAGAATAGAAGGGTGAGAGGTTTGCACTTAATAGGCACTAGTGCGTCGGATACAAACAGCAAGACTCCCAGTAGAGCTTTCCTGTGGAGGCCGCAGCTGTGTTACTGTCTATGATTAAACTCTCCCTGGAGCCTACAGTATTTAATCTCGACGAAATTTCTAAATCGCATGAATATTAGAAGGATGAGAGAGTTACTGTTAATATGCAGTAGTGCGTCGGATACAAAGTACAAGACTCCCAGGAGTGCTTTGAGTGGAGGCCGCAGACGTGTTAGTCTCTAGGATAAAACTCTCTCTTTAGCCAACAGTATTTAATCTCGACGAAATTTCTTTATCGCATGGACAATAGAAGGGTGAGAGTGTCACAGTTAATAGGCACTTGTGCGTCGGATACAAACTACAAGACTCCCAGGAGAGCTTTCAAGTGGAGGCCGCAGCCGTGTTGTTCTCTAGGATAAAACTCTCCCTTGATCCTATAGTATTTAATCTCGACGAAACTTCTGTGTCGCATCATTAGTAGAAGGCTGCGAGGTTTACAGTTAATAGGCACTAGTGCGTCTGATTGAAACTACAAGACTCCCAGGAGAGCTTTCATGTGGAGGCCGAAGCCGTGTTAGTGTCTAGGATAAAACTCTCCCTTTAGCCTACAGTATTTAATCCCGACGAAATTCCTTTATCGCATGAACTGTAGAAGGATGAGAGGGTTTCAGTTAATAGGCAATAGTGCGTCGGTTACAAAATACAAGAGTCCCAGGAGAGCTTTCATGTGGAGGCCACAGCCGTGTTAGTGTCTAGTATAAAACTCTCCCTGGAGCCTACAGAATTTAATCTCGACGAAATTTCTTTATCGCATGAACAATAGAAGGGTGAGAGGTTTGCACTTAATAGGCATTAGTGCGTCGGATACAAACAGCAAGACTCCCAGTAGAGCTTTCCTGTGGAGGCCGCAGCTGTGTTACTGTCTATGATTAAACTCTCCCTGGAGCCTACAGTATTTAATCTCGACGAAATTTCTAAATCGCATGAACAAGAAGGATGAGAGAGTTACTGTTAATATGCAGTAGTGCGTCGGATACAAAGTACAAGACTCCCAGGAGAGCTTTCATGTGGACGCCGCAGCAATGTTAGTCTCTAGGATAAAACTCTCCCTATAGCCTACAGTATTTAATCTCGACAAAATTTCTTTATCGCATGAACTGTAGAAGGGTGAGAGGGTTACAGTTAATAGGCAATAGTGCGTCGGTTACAAACTACAAGACTCCCAGGAGAGCTTTCATGTGGAGGCCGCAGCCGTGTTAGTATCTAGGATAAAACTCTCCCTTGATCCTATAGTATTTAATCTCGACGAAATTTCTGTGTCGCATCATTAGTAGAAGGCTGCGAGGTTTACAGTTAATAGGCACTAGTGCGTCTGATAGAAACTACAAGACTCCCAGGAGAGCTTTCATGTGGAGGCCGAAGCCGTGTTAGTGTCTAGGATAAAACTCTCCCTTTAGCCTACAGTATTTAATCCCGACGAAATTCCTTTATCGCATGAACTGTAGAAGGATGAGAGGGTTTCAGTTAATAGGCAATAGTGCGTCGGTTACAAAATACAAGAGTCCCAGGAGAGCTTTCATGTGGAGGCCGCAGCCGTGTTAGCCTCTAGGATAAAACTCTCCCTTTAGCCTACAGTATTTAATCTCGACGAAATTCCTTTACCGCATGAACTGAAGATCTGTGACATGGTTACAGTTAATAGGCAATAGTGCGTCGGTTACAAACTACAAGACTCCCAGCAGAGCTTTCATGTGGAGGCTGCAGCCGTGATAGTATCTAGAAAGAGACTCTCTCTTGATCCTATAGTATTTAATCTCGACGAAATTTCTGTGTCGCATCAGTAGTAGAAAGTTGCGAGGTTTACAGTAAATTTGCAGTAGTGCGTCGGATACAAACAACAAGACTCCCAGGAGAGCTTTCATGTGGAGGCCGCAGCCGTGTTAGTGTCTAGGATAAAACTCTCCCTGGAGCCTACAGTATTTATTCTCGACGAAATTTCTTTATCGCATGAACTGTAGAAGGGTTAGAGGGTTACAGTTAATAGGCAATAGTGCGTCGGTTACCAACAACAAGACTCCCAGGAGAGCTTTCATGTGGAGGCCGCAGACGTGTTAGTCTCTAGGATGAAACTCTCCCTTGATCCTATAGTATTTAATCTCGACGAAATTTCTCTGTCGCATCAGTAGTAGAAGGCTGCAAGGTTTACACTAAATTGGTATTAGTGCGTCGGATTCAAACTACAAGACTCCCAGGAGAGCTTTCATGTGGAGGCCGCAGCCGTGTTAGTCTCTAGGATGAAACCCTCCCTTGATCCTATAGTATTTAATCTCGACGAAATTTCTGTGTTGCATGTAGTAGAAGGCTGCGAGGTTTACAGTAAATTGGCAGTAGTGCGTCGGATTCAAACTATAAGACTCCCAGGAGAGCTTTCATGTGGAGGCCGCAGCCGTGTTAGTCTCTAGGATAAAACTCTCCCTTGACCCTATAGTATTTAATTTCGACGAAATGTCTGTGTCACATCAGTAGTAGAACGCTGCGAGGTTTACAGTAAATTGGCAGTAGTGTGGCGGATACAAACAACAAGACTCCCCGGAGAGCTTTCATGTGGAGGACGCAGCCCAGTTAGTCCCTAGGATAAAACTCTCCCTGGAGCCTACAGAATTTAATCTCGAAGATATTTCTTCATCGCATGGGCAATAGAGGGGTGAGAGGTTTACAGTTAATAGGCACTAGTGCGTCTGATAGAAACTACAAGACTCCCAGGAGAGCTTTCATGTGGAGGCCGCAGCTGTGTTAGTCTCTAGAATAAAACTCTCCCTGGAGCCTACAGTATTTAATCTCGACGAAATTTCTTTGTCGAAAGAACTGTAGAAGGGTGAGAGGGTTACAGTTAATAGGCACTAGTGCGTCTGATACAAACTACAAGACTCCCAGGAGAGCTTTCATGTGGAGGCCGCAGCCGTGTTAGTCTCTAGGATAAAACTCTCCATTGATCCTATAGTATTTAATCTCGACGAAATTTCTGTGTCGCATCAGTAGTAGAAGGCTGCGAGGTATACAGTAAATTGGCAGTAGTGCGTCGGATACAAACAACAAGACTCCCAGGAGACCTTTCATGTGCAGGCCGCAGCCATGTTAGTCTCTAGGATAACACTCTCCCTTGATCCTATAGTATTTAATCTCGACGAAATTTCTGTGTCGCATCAGTAGTAGAAGGCTGCGAGGTTTACAATAAATTGGTAGTAGTGCGTCGGATACAACCTACAAGACTCCCAGGAGAGATTTCATGTGGAGGCCGCAGCCGTATTAGTCTCTAGAATAAAACTGTCCCTTTATCCTACTGTATTTAATCTCGACGATATTTCCGTGTCGCATGAACAACAGAAGGGTGAGAGGGTTTCAGTTAATAGGCACTAGTGCGTCTGATACAAACTACAAGACTCCCAGGAGAGCTTTAATGTGGAGGCCGAAGCCGTGTTAGCCTCTAGGATAAAACTCTCCCTTTAGCCTACAGTATTTAATCTCGACGAAATTTTTTTATCGCATGAACTGAAGAACTGTGACAGGGTTACAGTTAATAGGCAATAGTGAGTCGGTTACAAACTACAAGACTCCCAATTGAGCTTTCATGTGGAGGCCGCAGCCGTGATAGTTTCTAGGTTGAAACTCTCCCTTGATCCTATAGTTTTTAATCTCGACGAAATTTCTGTGTCGCATCAGTAGTAGAAGGCTGCGAGGTTTACAGTAAATTTGCAGTACTGCGTTGGATACAAACAACAAGACTCCCAGGAGAGCTTTCATGTGGAGGCCGCAGCCGTGTTAGTCTTTAGGATGAAACCCGCCCTTGATCCTATAGTATTTAATCTCGACGAAATTTCTCTGTCGCATCAGTAGTAGAAGGCTGCGAGGTTTAGAGTAAATTGGCAGTAGTTCGTCGGATTCAAACTATAAGACTCCCAGGAGAGCTTCTATGTGGAGGCTGCAGCCGTGTTAGTCTCTAGGATAAACAATCACTTTAGCATACAGTATTTAATCTCGACGAAATTTCTTTAATGCATGAACTGAAGAAATGTGACAGGATTACAGTTAATAGGCAATAGTGCGTCTGATACAAACTACAAGACTCCCAGGAGAGCTTTCATGTGGAGGCCGCAGATGTGTTAGTATCTAGGATGAAACTCTCCCTTGATACTATAGTATTTAATCTCGACGAAATTTCAATGTCGCATCAGTAGTAGAAGTCTGCGAGGTTTACAGTAAAATGGCATTAGTGCGTCGGATGCTAACTACAAGACTCCCAGGAGAGCTTTCATGTAGAGGCCGCAGCCATGTTAGTCTCTAGGATGAAACCCTCCCTTGATCCTATAGTATTTAATCTCGACGACATTTCTGTGTCGCATCAGTAGTAGAAGGCTGCGAGGTTTACAGTAAATTGGCAGTAGTGCGTCGGATTCAAACTATAAGACTCCCAGGAGAGCATTCATGTGTAGGCCGCAGCCGTGTTAGTCTCTAGGATAAAACAATCCCTTTAGCCTACAGTATTTAATCTCGACGAAATTTCTTTAATGCATGAACTGAATAAATGTGACAGGATTACAGTTAATAGGCAATAGTGCGACGGTTACAAACAACAAGACTCCCAGGAGAGCTTTCATGTGGAGGCCGCAGCCGTGTTAGTCTCTAGGATGAAACCCTCCCTTGATCCTATAGTATTTAATCTCGACGAAATTTCTGTGTCGCATCAGTAGTAGAAGGCTGCGAGGTTTACAGTAAATTGGTAGTAGTGCGTCTTATACAAACTACAAGACTCCCAGGAGAGCATTCATGTGGAGGCTGCAGCTGTGTTAGTCTCTAGGATGAAACCCTCCCTTGATCCTATAGAATTTAATCTCGACGAAATTTCTGTGTCGCATGTAGTAGAAGGCTGCGAGGTTTACAGTAAATTGGCAGTAGTGCGTCGGATTCAAACTAAAAGACTCCCAGGACAGCTTTCATGTGGAGGCCGCAGCGTGTTAGTCTCTAGGATAAAACTCTCTCTTGACCCTATTGTATTTAATCTCGACGAAATTTCTGTGTCGCATCAGTAGTAGAAGGCTGCGAGGTTTACAGTAAATTGGCAGTAGTGTGGCGGATACAAACAACAAGACTCCCCGGAGAGCTTTCATGTGGAGGACGCAGCCCAGTTAGTCCCTAGGATAAAACTATCCCTGGAGCCTACAGAATTTAATCTCGAAGATATTTCTTCATCGCATGGGCAATAGAAGGGTGAGAGGTTTACAGTTAATAGGCACTAGTGCGTCTGATAGAAACTACAAGACTCCCAGGAGAGCTTTCATGTGGAGGCCGCAGCTGTGTTAAACTCTGGGATAAAACTCTCCCTTTAGCCTACAGTATTTAATCTCGACGAAATTTCTTTATCGCATGAACTGTATAAGGGTGAGCGGGTTACAGTTAATAGGCAATAGTGCGTCGGTTTCAAACTACAAGACTCCAAGGAGAGCTTCCATGTCGAGGCCGCAGCCGTGTTAGTCTCTAGGATAAAACTCTTTCTTTAGCCTACAGTATTTAATCTCGACGCAATTTCTTTATCGCATTAACTGTAGAAGAGTGAGAGGTTTACAGTTAATAGGCAATAGTGCGTCGGTTACAAACTACAAGACTCCCAGGAGAGCTTTCATGTGGAGGCCGCAGCCGTGTTAGTCTCTAGGATAAAACTCCCCTTTAGATTACGGTATTGAACCTCATCTAAATTTTTTTTTTCGCATGAACTGTAGAAGGGTGAGAGGGTTACAGTTAATAGGCAATAGTGCGTCGGTTACAAACTACAAGACTCCCAGGAGAGGGATAATGTGTAGGCTGCAGCCGTGTTAGTCTCTAGGAAAAACTTTCCCTTGATCCTATATTATTTAATCCAGACGAAATTTCTGTGCCGCATCAGTAGTAGAAGGCTGCGAGGTTTACAGTAAATTGGCAGTAGTGCGTCCGATACAAACTACAAGACTCCCAGGAGACCTTTCATGTGCAGGCCGCAGCCATGTTAGTCTCTAGGATAACACTCTCCCTTGATCCTATAGTATTTAATCTCGAAGAAATTTCTGTGTCGCATCAGTAGCAGAAGGCTGCGAGGTTTACAACAAATTGGTAGTAGTGCGTCGTATACAAACTACAAGACTCCCAGGAGAGCTTTCATGTGGAGGCTGCAGCTGTGTTAGTCTCTAGGATAAAACTCTCCTTTTAGCCTACAGTATTTAATCTCGACGAAATTTTTTTATCGCATGAACTGTAGAAGGGTGAGTGGGTTACAGTTAATAGGCAATAGTGCGTCTGATAGAAACTTCAAGACTCCCAGGAGAGCTTTCATGTCGAGGCCGCAGCTGTGTTAGTCTCTAGGATAAAACTCTCCCTTTAGCCTACAGTATTTAATCTCGACGAAATTCCTTTATCGCATGAACTGAATAAGGGTGAGAGGGTTACAGTTAATAGGCAATAGTGCGTCGGTTACAAAATACAAGACTCCCAGGAGAGCTTTGTGTGGAGGCCGCAGACGTGTTAGCCTCTAGGATAAAACTCTCCCTTGATCCTATAGTATTTAATGTCGACGAAATTTCTGTGTCGCATCAGTAGTAGAAGGCTGCGAGGTTTGCAGTAAATTGGCAGTAGTGCGTCGGATACAAAGTACAAGACTCCCAGGAGAGCTTTCATGTGGAGGCCGCAGCCGTGTTAGTCTCTAGGATAAAACTCTCCCTGGAGCCTACAGTATTTAATCTCGACTAAATTTCTTTATCGCATGAACAATAGAAGGGTGAGAGTGTTACAGTTAATAGGCACTAGTGCGTCTGATACAAACTACAAGACTCCCAGGAGAGCTTTCATGTGGAGGCCGAAGCCGTGTTAGCCTCTAGGATAAAACTCTCCCTTTAGCCTACAGTATTTAATCTCGACGAAATTTTTTTATCGCATGAACTGAAGAACTGTGACAGGGTTACAGTTAATAGGCAATAGTGCGTCGGTTACAAACTACAAGACTCCCAATTGAGCTTTCCTGTGGAGGCCGCAGCCGTGTTAGTATCTAGGATGAAACTCTCCCTTGATCCTATAGTATTTAATCTCGACGAAATTTCTGTGTCGCATCAGTAGTAGAAGGCTGCGAGGTTTACAAAAAATTGGCATTAGTGCGTCGGATGCAAACTACAAGACTCCCAGGAGAGATTTCATGTGGAGGCCGCAGCCGTGTTAGTCTCTAGGATAAAACTCTCCCTGGAGCCTACAGTATTTAAACTCAACAAAATTTCTTTATCGCATGAATAATAGAAGGGTGAAACGGTCATAGTTAATAGGCACTAGTGCGTCTGATGCAAACTATAAGACTCCCAGGAGAGCTTTCATGTGGAGGCCGCAGCCGTGTTAGACTCTAGGATAAAACTCTCCCTTTAGCCTACAGTATTTAATCTCGACGGAATTTCTTTAATGCATGAACTGATGAAATGTGACAGGATTACAGTTAATAGGCAATAGTGCGTCGGTTACAAACTACAAGACTCGCACGAGAGCTTTCATGTGGAGGCCGCAGCCGTGTTAGTCTCTAGGATGAAACTCTCCCTTGATCCCATAGTATTTAATCTCGACGAAATTTCTGTGTCGCATCAGTAGTAGAAGGCTGCGAGGTTTACAATAAATTCGTAGTAGTGCGTCGTATACAAACTACAAGACTCCCAGGAGAGCTTTCATGTGGAGGCTGCAGCTGTGTTAGTCTCTAGGATAAAACTCTCCTTTTAGCCTACAGTATTTAATCTCGACGAAATTTCTTTATCGCATGAACTGTAGAAGGATGAGTGGGTTACAGTTAATAGGCAATAGTGCGTCTGATAGAAAATTCAAGACTCCCAGGAGAGCTTTCATGTGGAGGCCGCAGCCGTGTTAGTCTCTAGGATAAAACTCTCCCTTTAGCCTACAGTATTTAATCTCAACGAAATTCCTTTATCGCATGAACTGAATAAGGGTGAGAGGGTTACAGTTAATAGGCAATAGTGCGTCGGTTACAAAATACAAGACTCCCAGGAGAGCTTTGTGTGGAGGTCGCAGACGTGTTAGTCTCTAGGATAAAACTCTCCCTTGATCCTATAGTATTTAATGTCGACGAAATTTCTGTGTCGCATCAGTAGTAGGACGCTGCGAGGTTTGCAGTAAATTGGCAGTAGTGCGTCGGATACAATGTACAAGACTCCCAGGAGAGCTTTCATGTGGAGGCCGCAGCCGTGTTAGTCTCTAGGATAAAACTCTCCCTGGAGCCTACAGTATTTAATCTCGACTAAATTTCTTTATCGCATGAACAATAGAAGGGTGAGAGTGTTACAGTTAATAGGCACTAGTGCGCCTGATACAAACTACAAGACTCCCAGGAGAGCTTTCATGTGGAGGGCGCAGCCGTGTTAGTCTCTAAGATAAAACTCTCCCTTGATCCTATAGTATTTAATCTCGACGAAAATTCTGAGTCGCATCAGTAGTAGAAGGCTGCGATGTTTTACAGTAAATTGGCAGTAGTGCGTCGGATACAAACTACAAGACTCCCAGGGGAGATTTCATGTGGAGGCCCCAGCCGTGTTAGTCTCTAGGATATAACTCTCCCTGGAGCCTACAGTATTTAAACTCAACGAAATTTCTTTAACGCATGAACAATAGAAGGGTGAAAGGGTCACAGTTAATAGGCACTATTGCGTCTGATACAAACTATAAGACTCCCAGGAGAGCTTACATGCTGAGGGCGCAGCCGTGTTATTCTCTATGATAAAACTCTACCTTGATCCTATAGTATTTAATCTCGACGAAAATTCTGAGTCGCATCAGTAGTAGAAGGCTGCGAGGTTTACAGTAAATTGGCATTAGTGCGTCGGATACAAACTACAAGACTCCCAGGAGAGATTTCATGTGGAGGCCGCAGCCGTATTAGTCTCTAGGATAAAACTGTCCCTTTATCCTACAGTATTTAATCTCGACGAAATTTCTCTGTCGCATGAACAACAGAAGGGTGAGAGGGTTTCAGTTAATAGGCACTAGTGCGTCTGATACAAACTACAAGACTCCCAGAAGAGATTTCATGTGGAGGCCGAAGCCGTGTTATCCTCTAGGATAAAACTCTCCCATTGGCCTACAGTATTTAATCTCTAGGAAATTTTTTTATCGCATGAACTGAAGAACTGTGACAGAGTTACAGTTAATAGGCAATAGTGCGTCGGTTACAAACTACAAGACTCCCAATTAAGCTTTCATGTGGAGGCCGCAGCCGTGATAGTTTCTAGGATGAAACTCTCCCATGATCCTATAGTTTTTAATCTCGACGAAATTTCTGTGTCGCATCAGTAGTAGAAGGCTGCGAGGTTTACAGTAAATTTGCAGTACTGCGTCGGATACAAACAACAAGACTCCCAGGAGAGCTTTCATGTGGAGGCCGCAGCCGTGTTAGTCTTTAGGATGAAACCCGCCCTTGATCCTATAGTATTTAATCTCGACGAAATTTCTGTGCCGCATCAGTAGTAGAAGGCTGCGAGGTTTAGAGTAAATTGGCAGTAATGCGTCGGATTCAAACTATAAGACTCCCAGGAGAGCTTTCATGTGGAGGACGCAGCCGTGTTAGACTCTAGGATAAAACTCTCCCTTTAGCCTACAGTATTTATCTCGACGAAATTTCTTTATCGCATGAACAATAGAAGGGTCAGGGGGTTACAGTTAATAGGCACTAGTGCGTCTGATACAAACTACGAGACTCCCAGGAGAGCTTACATGTGGAGGGTGCAGCCGTGTTAGTCTCTAGGATAAAACTCTCCCTTGATCCTATAGTATTTAGTCTCGACGAAAATTCTGAGTCGCATCAGTAGTAGAAGGCTGCGAGGTTTACAGTAAATTGGCATTAGTGCGTCGGATACAAACTACAAGACTCCCAGGAGAGATTTCATGTGGAGGCCGCAGCCGTATTAGTCTCTAGGATAAAACTGTCCCTTTATCCTACAGTATTTAATCTCGGCGAAATTTCTCTGTCGCATGAACAACAGAAGGGTGAGAGGGTTTCATTTAATAGGCACTAGTGCGTCTGATACAAACTACAAGACTCCCAGGAGAGCTTTCATGTGGAGGCCGAAGCCGATTTAGCCTCTAGGATAAAACTCTCCCTTTATCCTATAGTTTTTAATCTCGACGAAATTTCTGTGTCGCATCAGTAGTAGAAGGCTGCGAGGTTTACAATAAATTGGCAGTAGTGCGTCGGATACAAACAACAAGCCTCCCAGGAGACCTTTCATGTGGAGGCCGCAGCCGTGTTAGTCTCTAGAATATAACTCTCTCTTGAGCCTATAGTATTTAATCTCGACGGAATTTCTGTGTCGCATCAGTAGTAGAAGGCTGCGAGGTTTACCGTAAATTGGTAGTAGTGCGTCTTATACAAACTACAAGACTCCCAGGAGAGCTTTCATGTGGAGGCTGCAGCTGTGTTAGTCTCTAGGATAAAACTCTCCCTTTAGCCTACAGTATTTAATCTCGACGAAATTTCTTTATCGCATGAACTGTAGAAGGGTGAGAGGGTTACAGTTAATAGGCTATAGTGCGTCGGTTACAAACTAAAAGACTCCCAGGAGAGCTTTCATGTGGAGGCAGCAGCCGTGTTAGTCTCTAGGATAAAACTCCCCCTTGATCCTATAGTATTTCATCTCGACGAAATTTCTGTGTCGCATCAGTAGTAGAAGGCTGCGAGGTTTACTGTAAATTGGCAGTAGTGCGTCGGATACAAACAACAAAAGCCCCAGGAGAGCTTTCATGTGGAGACTGCAGCCGTGTTAGTCTCTAGGATAAAACTCCCGCTTGATCCTATAGTATTTCATCTCGACGAAATTTCTGTGTCGCATCAGTAGTAGAAGGTTGCGACGTTTACTGTAAATTGGCAGTAGTGCGTCGGATACAAACAACAAAACCCCCAGAAGATCTTCCATGTGGAGGCTGCAGCCGTGTTAGTCTCTACGATAAAACTCCCCCTTGATCCTACAGTATTTCATCTCGACGAAATTTCTGTGTCGCATCAGTAGTAGAAGGCTGCGAGGTTTACAGTAAATTTGCGGTAGTGCGTCGGATACAAACAACAAGACTCTCGGGAGAGATTTCATGAGGAGGCCGCAGCCGTGTTAGTCTCTAGGATAAAACACTCCCTTTAGCCTACAGTATTTAATCTCGATGAAATTTCTGTGTCGCATCAGTAGTAGAAGGCTGCGAGGTTTACAGTAAATTGGCAGTAGTGCGTCGGATTCAGACTATAAGACTCCCAGGAGAGCTTTCATGTGGAGGCCGCAGCCGTGTTAGTCTCTAGGATAAAACTCTCCCTTGACCCTATAGTATTTAATCTCGACGAAATTTCTGAGTCGCATTCTGTGTCGCATCAGTAGTAGAAGGCTGCGAGGTTTACTGTAAATTGCCAGTAGTCGTCGGATACAAACAACAAAACTCCCAGGAGAGCTTTCATGTGGAGGCTGCAGCCGTGTTAGTCTTTAGGATAAAACTCTCCCTTTATCCTACAGGATTTAGTATCGAAGAAATTTCTCTGTCGCATGAACACTAGAAGGGTGAGAGGGTTTCAGTTAATAGGCACTAGTTCGTCTGATACAAACTACAAGACTCCCAGGACAGCTTTCATGTGGAGGCCGCAGCCGTGTTAGCCTCTAGGATAAAACTCTCCCTTTAGCCCACAGTATTTAATCTCGACGAAATAAATTTATCGCATGAACTGAAGAACTGTGACAGGGTTACAGTTAATAGGCAATAGGGCGTCGGTTACAAACTACAAGACTCCCAGGAGAGCTTGCATGTGGAGGCCGCAGCCGTGATAGTCTCTAGGATGAAACTCTCCCTTGATCCTATAGTATTTAATCGCGACGAAATTTCTGTGTCGCATCAGTAGTAGAAGGCTGCGAGGTTTACAGTAAATTTGCGGTAGTGCGTCGGATACAAACAACAAGACTCTCAGTAGAGCTTTCATGAGGAGGCCGCAGCCGTGTTAGTCTCTAGGATAAAACACTCCCTTTAGCCTACAGTATTTAATCTCGATGAAATTTCTTTAATGCATGAACTAAAGAAATGTGACAGGATTACAGTTAATAGGCAATAGGGCGTCGGTTACAAACTACAAGACTCCCAGGAGAGCTTTCATGTGGAGGCCGCAGCCGTGATAGTCTCTAGGATGAAACCCTCCCTTGATCCTATAGTATTTAATCTCGACGAAATTTCTGAGTCGCATCAGTAGTAGAAGGCTGCGAGGTTTACAGTAAATTGGCAGTAGTGCGTCGGATTCAAACTGTAAGACTCCCAAGAGAGCTTTCATGTGGAGGCTGCAGCCGTGTTAGTCTCTAGGATAAAACTCTCCCTTGACCCTATAGTATTTAATCTCGACGAAATTTCTTAGTCGCATCAGTATTAGAAGGCTGCGAGGTTTACAGTAAATTGGCAGTAGTGCGTCGGATACAAACTACAAGACTCCCAGGAGAGATTTGATGTGGAGGCCGCAGCCGTGTTAGTCTCTAGGATAAAACTCTCCCTGGAGCCTACAGTATTTAATCTCGACGAAATTTCTGTATCGCATGAACAATAGAAGGGTGAGAGGGTCACAGTTAATTGGCACTAGTGCGTCTGATACAAACTACAAGACTCCCAGGAGGGCTTTCATGTGGAATCCACTGCCCTGTTAGTCCCTAGGATAAAACTCTCTCTTGAGCCTATAGTATTTAATCTCGACGAAATTTCTGTGTCGCAACAGTAGTAGAAGGCTGCGAGGTTTACAATAAATTGGCAGTAGTGCGTCGGATACAAACAACAAGACTCCCAGGAGACCTTTCATGTGGAGGAGGCAGCCGTGTTAGTCTCTAGAATAAAACTCTCTCTTGAGCCTATGGTATTTAATCTCGACGAAATTTCTGTGTCGCATCAGTAGTAGAAGGCTGCGAGGTTTACAGTAAATTGGTAGTAGTGCGTCTTATACAAACTACATGACCCCCAGGAGAGCTTTCATGTGGAGGCTGCAGCTGTGTTAGTCTCTAGGATAAAACTCTCCCTTTAGCCTACAGTATTTAATCTCGACGAAATTTCTTTATCGCACGAAATGTAGAAGGGTGAGAGGGTTACAGTTAATAGGCAATAGTGCGTCTGATAGAAACTACAAGACTCCCAGGAGAGCTTTCATGTGGAGGCCGCAGCCGTGTTTGTCTCTAGGACAAAACTCTCCCTTTAGCCTACAGAATTTAATCTCGACGAAATTTCATTATCGCATGAACTGTAGAAGGGTGAGAGGGTTACAGTTAATAGGCAATAGTGCGTCGGTTACAAACTACAAGACTCCCAGGAGAGCTTTCATGTGGAGGCAGCAGCCGTGTTAGTCTCTAGGATAAAACTCCCCCTTGATCGTATAGTATTTCATCTCGACGAAATTTCTGTGTCGCATCAGTAGTAGCAGGCTGCGAGGTTTACTGTAAATTGGCAGTAGTGCGTCGGATACAAACAACAAAACCCCCAGGAGAGCTTTCATGTGGAGGCTGCAGCCATGTTAGTCTCTAGGATAAAACTCCCCCTTGATCCTATAGTATTTCATCTCGACGAAATTTCTGTGTCGCATCAGTAGTAGAAGGCTGCGAGGTTCACTGTAAATTGGCAGTAGTGCGTCGGATACAAACAACAAAACTCCCAGGAGAGCTTTCATGTGGAGGCTGCAGCCATGTTAGTCTGTAGGATAAAACTCTCCCTTTATCCTACAGGATTTAATATCGAAGAAATTTCTCTGTCGCATGAACACTAGAAGTGTGAGAGGGTTTCAGTTAATAGGCACTAGTGCGTCTGATACAAACAACAAGACTCCCATTAGAGCTTTCATGTGGAGGCCGCAGCCGTGTTAGCCTCTAGGATAAAACTCTCCCTTTAGCCCACAGTATTTAACCTCGACGAAATACCTTTACCGCATGAACTGAAGAACTGTGACAGTGTTACAGTTAAGAGGCAATAGTGCGTCGGTTACAAACTACAAGACTCCCAGGAGAGCTTTCATGTGGAGGCCACAGACGTGATAGTCTCTAGGATGAAACTCTCCCTTGATCCTATAGTATTTAATCTCGACGAAATTTCTGTGTCGCATCAGTAGTAGAAGGCTGCGAGGTTTACAGTAAATTTGCGGTAGTGCGTCGGATACAAACAACAAGACTCTCAGGAGAGCTTTCATGAGGAGGCCGCAGCCGTGTTAGTCTCTAGGATAAAACACTCCCTTTAGCCGACAGTATTTAATCTCGACGATATTTCTTTAATGCATGTACTTAAGAAATGTGACAGGATTACAGTTAATAGGCAATAGTGCGTCGGTTACAAACTACAAGACTCGCAGGAGAGCTTTCATGTGGAGGCCGCAGCCGTGTTAGTCTCTAGGATGAAACTCTCCCTTGATCCTATAGTATTTAATCTCGACGAAATTTCTGTGTCGCATCAGTAGTAGAATGCTGCGAGGTTTACAGTAAATTGGCATTAGTGGGTCGGATACAAACTACAAGACTCCCAGGAGAGCTTTCATGTGGAGGCCGCAGCCGTGTTACTCTCTAGGATAAAACTCCCCCTTGATCCTATAGTATTTAATCTCGACGAAATTTCTGTGTCGCATCAGTAGTAGAAGGCTGTGAGGTTTACAATAAATTGGCAGTAGTGCGTCGGATACAAACAACAAGACACCCAGGGGACCTTTCATGTGGAGGAGGCAGCCGTGTTAGTCTCTAGAATAAAACTCTCTCTTGAGCCTATAGTATTTAATCTCGATGAAATTTCTGTGTCGCATCAGTAGTAGAAGGCTGCGAGGTTTACAGTAAACTGGTAGTACTGCGTCTTATACAAACTACAAGACTCCCAGGAGAGCTTTCATGTGGAGGCTGCAGCTGTGTTAGTCTCTAGGATAAAACTCTCCCTTTAGCCTACAGTATTTAATCTCGACGAAATTTCTGTATCGCATGAACTGTAGAAGGGTGAGAGGGTTTCAGTTAATAGGCAATAGTGCGTCTGATAGAAACTACAAGACTCCCAGGAGAGCTTTCATGTGGAGGCCGCAGCCGTGTTAGTCTCTAGGATAAAACTCTCCCTTTAGCTACAGTATTTAATCTCGACGAAATTTCATTATCGCATGAACTGTAGAAGGGTGAGAGGCTTACAGTTAATAGGCAATAGTGCGTCGGTTACAAACTACAAGACTCCCAGGAGAGTTTTCATGTGGAGGCAGCAGCCGTGTTAGTCTCTAGGATAAAACTCCCCCTTGATCCTATAGTATTTCATCTCGACGAAATTTCTGTGTCGCATCAGTAGTAGAAGGCTGCGAGGTTTACTGTAAATTGGCAGTAGTGCGTCGGATACAAACAACAAAACTCCCAGGAGACCTTTCATGTGGAGGCTGCAGCCATGTTAGTCTCTACGATAAAACTCTCCCTTTATCCTACAGGATTTAATATCGAAGAAATTTCTCTGTCGCATGAACATTAGAAGTGTGAGAGGGTTTCAGTTAATAGGCACTAGTGCGTCTGATACAAACAACAAGACTCCCAGGAGAGCTTTCATGTGGAGGTCGCAGCCGTGTTAGCCTCTAGGATAAAACACTCCCTTTAGCCTACAGTATTTAATCTCGACGAAATTTCTTTAATGCATGAACTGAAGAAATGTGACAGGATTACAGTTAATAGGCAATAGTGCGTCGGTTACAAACTACAAGACTCGCAGGAGAGCTTTCATGTGGAGGCCGCAGCCGTGTTAGTCTCTAGGATAAAACTCTCCCTGGAGCCTACAGTATTTAATCTCGACGAAATTTCTTTATCGCATGAACAATAGAAGGGTGAGGGGGTCACAGTTAATAGGCACTAGTGCGTCTGATACAAACTACAAGACTCCCAGGAGAGCTTTCATGTGGAGGCTGCAGCTGTGTTAGTCTCTAGGATAAAACTCTCCCTTTAGCCTACAGTATTTAATCTCGACGAAATTTCTTTATCGCATGAACTGTAGAAGGGTGAGGGGGTTACAGTTAATAGGCAATAATGCGTCTGATAGAAACTACAAGACTCCCAGGAGAGCTTTCATGTGGAGGCCGCAGCCGTGTTTGTCTCTAGGACAAAACTCTCCAGTTAGCCTACAGAATTTAATCTCGACGAAATTTCATTATCGCATGAACTGTAGATGGGTGAGAGGGTTACAGTTAATAGGCACTAGTGCGTCTGATACAAACTACAAGACTCCCAGGAGAGCTTTCATGTGGAGGACGCAGCCGTGTTAGCCTCTAGGATAAAACTCTCCCTTTAGCGCACAGTATTTAATCTCGACGAAATACCTTTACCGCATGAACTGAAGAACTGTGACAGGGTTACAGTTAAGAGGCAATAGTGCGTCGGTTACATACTACAAGACTCCCAGGAGAGCTTTCATGTGGAGGCTGCAGCCGCGTTAGTCTCTAGGATAAAACTCCCCCTTGATCCTATAGTATTTCATCTCGACGAAATTTCTGTGTTGCATCAGTAGTACAAGGCTGCGAGGTTTACTGTAAATTGGCAGTAGTGCGTCGGATACAAACAACAAAACTCCCAGGAGAGCTTTTATGTGGAGGCTGCAGCCATGTTAGTCTCTAGGATAAAATACTCCCTTTAGCCTACAGTATTTAATCTCGACGAAATTTCTTTAACGCATGAACTGAAGAAATGTGATAGGATTACAGTTAATAGGCAATAGTCCGTCGGTTACAAACTACAAGACTCGCACGAGAGCTTTCATGTGGAGGCCGCAGCCGTGTTAGTCTCTAGGATGAAACTCTCCCTTGATCCTATAGTATTTAATCTCGACGAAATTTCTGTGTCGCATCAGTAGTAGAAGGCTGCAAGGTTTACAGTAAATTGGCATTAGTGCGTCGGATACTAACTACAAGACTCCCAGGAGAGCTTTCATGTGGAGGACGCAGACGTGTTAGTCTCTAGGATGAAACCCTTCCTTGATCCTATAGTATTTAATCTCGACGAAATTTCTGTGTCGCATCAGTAGTAGAAGGCTGCGAGGTTTACAGTAAATTGGCAGTAGTGCGTCGGATTCAAACTATAAGACTCCCAGGAGAGCTTTCATGTGGAGGCCACAGCCGTGTTAGTCTCTAGGATAAAACTCTCCCTTGACCCTATAGTATTTAATCTCGTCGAAATTTCTGTGTCGCATCCGTAGTATGAGGCTGCGAGGTTTACAGTAAATTGGCAGTAGTGTGGCGGATAGAAACAACAAGACTCCCAGGAGAGCTTTCATCTGAAGGACGCAGCCCTGTTAGTTCCTAGGATAAAACTCTCCCTGGAGGCTACAGAATTTAATCTCGACGATATTTCTTTATCGCGTGGACAATAGAAGGGTGAGAGGTTTACAGTTAATAGGCACTAGTGCGTCTGATAGAAACTACAAGACTTCCAGGAGAGCTTTCATGTGGAGGCCGCAGCCGTGTTAAACTCTAGGATAAAACTCTCCCTTTAGCCTACAGTGTTTAATCTCGCCGAAATTCCTTTATCACGTGAACTGTAGAAGGGTGAGAGGGTTACTGTTAATAGGCAATAGTGCGTCGGTTACAAAATACAAGACTCCCAGGAGAGCTTACATGTGGAGGCTGCAGCCGTGTTAGTCTCTAGGATAAAACTCTCCCTTGATCCTATAGTATTTAATCTCGACGAAATTTCTGTGTCGCATCAGTAGTAGAAGGCTGCGAGGTTTGCAGTAAATTGGCAGTAGTGCGTCGGATACAAAGTACAAGACTCCCCGGAGAGCTTTCATGTAGAGGCCACAGCCGTGTTAGTCTCTAGGATAAAACTCTCCGTGGAGCCTACATTATTTAATCTCGACGAAACTTCTTTATCGCATGAACAATAGAAGGGTGAGAGGGTTACAGTTAATATTCACTAGTGCGTGTGATACAAACTACAAGACTCCCAGGAGAGCTTTCATGTGGAGGGCGTAGCCGTGTTAGTCTCTAGGATAAAACTCTCCCTTGATCCTATAGTATTTAATCTCGACGAAAATTCTGAGTCGCATCAGTAGTAGAAGGCTGCGAGGTTTACAGTAAATTGGCATTAGTGCGTCGGATACAAACTACAAGACTCCCAGGAGAGATTTCATGTGGAGGCCGCAGCCGTGTTAGTCTCTAGGATAAAACTCTCCCTGGAGCCTACAGTATTTAATCTCGACGAAATTTCTTTATCGCATGAACAATAGAAGGGTGAGAGGGTCACAGTTAATAGGCACTAGTGCGTCTGATACAAACTACAAGACTCCCAGGAGAGCTTTCATGTGGAGGCTGCAGCCGTGTTAGTCTCCAGGATAAAACTCTGCTTTTATCCTACAGTATTTAATCTTGACAAAATTTCTCTGTCGCATGAGCAATAGAAGGGTGAGAGGGTCACAGTTAATAGGCACTAGTGCGTCTGATACAAACTACAAGACTCCCAGGAGAGCTTTCATGTGTAGGCCGGAGCCGTGTTAGTCTCTAGGATAAATCTCTCCCTTTAACTTACAGTATTTATCTCGACGAAATTTCTGTATCGCATGAAATGTAGAAGGGTGAAAGGGTTACAGTTAATAGGCAATAGTATGTCGGTTACAATCTACAAGACTCCCAGGAGAGCTTTCATGTGGAATCCACAGCCCTGTTAGTCCCTAGGATAAAACTCTCCCTTGATCCAATAGTATTTAATCTCGACGAAATTTCTCTGTCGCATCAGTAGTAGAAGGCTGCGAGGTTTACAATAAATTGGTAGTAGAGCGTCGGATACAAACTACAAGACTCCCAGGAGAGCTTTCATGTTAAGGCTGCAGCTGTGTTAGTCTCTAGGATAAAACTCTCCCTTTAGCCTACAGTATTTAATCTCGACGAAATTTTTTATCGTCTGAACTGTAGAAGGGTGAGAGGGTTACAGTTAATAGGCAATAGTGCGTCTGATAGAAACTACAAGACTCCCAGGAGAGCTTTCATGTGGAGGCCGCAGCCGTGTTAGTCTCTAGGATAAAACTCTCCCTTTATCCTACAGTACTTAATCTCGACGAAATTCCTTTATCGCATGAACTGTAGAAGGGTGAGAGGGTTACAGTTAATAGGCAATAGTGCGTCCGTTACAAAATACAAGACTCCCAGGAGAGCTTTCATGTGGAGGCCGCAGCCGTGTTAGTCTCTAGGCTAAAACTCTCCCTTGAACCTATAGTATTTAATCTGGACGAAATTTTTGTGTCGCATCAGTAGTAGAAGGCTGCGAGGTTTACAGTAAATTGGCAGTAGTGCGTCGGTTACAAACTACAAGACTCCCAGGAGAGATTTCATGTGGAGGCCGACCCCGTGTTAGTATCTAGGATAAAACTCTCCCTTTAGCCTACAGTATGTATCTGGACGAAATTTCTTTATCGCATGAACTGTAGAAAGGTGAGAGGGTTACAGTTAATAGGCAATAGTACGTCAATTACAATCTACAAGACTCCCAGGAGAGCTTTCATGTGCAATCCACAGCCCTGTTAGTCCGTAGGATAAAACTCTCTCTTGATCCTATAGTATTTAATCTGGACGAAATTTTTGTGTCGCACCAGTAGTAGAAGGCTGCGAGGTTTACAGTAAATTGGCATTAGTGCGTCGGATACAAACTACAAGACTCCCAGGAGAGATTTCATGTGGAGGCGGCAGCCGTGTTAGTCTCTAGGATAAAACTCTCCCTGGAGCCTACAGTATTTAATCTCGACGAAATTTCATTATCGCATGAACAATAGAAGGGTGAGAGTGTCAGAGTTAATAGGCACTAGTGCGTCTGATACAAACTACAAGACTCCCAGGAGAGCTTTCATGTGGAGGCTGCAGCTGTGTTAGTCTCTAGGATAAAACTCTCCCTGGAGCCTAAAGTATTATATCTCGACGAAATTTCTTTATCGCATAAACTATAGAAGGGTGAGAGGGTTACAGTTAATAGGCACTAGTGCGTCTGATACAAACTACAAGACTCCCAGGAGAGCTTTCATGTGGAGGGCGCAGCCGTGTTAGTCTCTAGGATAAAACTCTCCCTTGATCCTATAGTATTTAATCTCGACGAAAATTCTGAGTCGCATTAGTATTAGAAGGCTGCGAGGTTTACAGTAAATTGGCAGTAGTGCGTCGGTTACAAACTACAAGACTCCCAGGAGAGATTTCATGTGGAGGCCGTAACCGTGTTGGTCTCTAGGATAAAACACTACTTTTAGCCTACAGTACTTAATCTCGACGAAATTTCTTTATCGCATGAACTGTAGAAGGGTTAGCGGGTTACAGTTAATAGGCAATATTGCGTCGGTTACAAACTACAAGACTCCCAGGAGAGCTTCCATGTGGAGGCCGCAGCCGTGTTAGTCTCTAGGATAAAACTCTCCCTGGAGACTACAGTATTTAATCTCGACGAAATTTCTTTATCGCATGAACTGTAGAAGGGTGAGAGGGTAACAGTTAACAGGCAATAGTGCGTCTGATAGAAACTACAAGACTCCCAGGAGAGCTTTCATGTGGAGGCCGCAGCCGTGTTAGTCTCTAGGATAAAACTCTCCCTGGAGCCTACAGTATTTAATCTCGACGAAATTTCTTTATCGCATGAACAATAGAAGGGTGAGAGGGTTACAGTTAATAGGCGCTAGTGCGTCTGATACAAACTACAAGACTCCCACGAGAGCTTCCATGTGGAGGCCGCAGACGTGTTAGTCTCTAGGATAAAACTCTCCCTGGGGACTACAGAATTTAATCTCGACTAAATTTCTTTATCGCATGAACTGTAGAAGGGTGAGAGGGTTAAATTTAATAGTCAGTAGTTTGTCGTTTACAAACTACAAGACTCCCAGGAGAGCTTTCATGTGGAGGCCGCAGCCGTGTTAGTCTCTAGGATAAAACAATCCCTTTCGCCTACAGTATTTAATCTCGACGAAATTTCTTTAATGCATGAACTGTAGAAATGTGGCAGGATTACAGTTAATAGGCAATAGTGCGTCGGTTACAAACTACAAGACTCCCAGGAGAGCTTTCTTGTGGAGGCCGCAGCCGTGTTAGTATCTAGGATGAAACTCTCCCTTGATCCTATAGCATTTAATCTCGACGAAATTTCTGTGTCGCATCCGTAGTAGAAGGCTGCGAGGTTTGCAGTAAATTGGCAGTTGTGCGTTGGATACAAACTACAAGACTCCCAGGAGTTCTTTCATGTGTAGGGCGCAGCCATGTTAGTCTCAAGGATAAAACTCTTCCTTGATCCTATAGTATTTAATCTCGACGAAAATTCTGAGTCGCATCAGTATTAGAAGGCTGCGAGGTTTACAGTAAATTGGCAGTAGTGCGTCGGATACAAACTACAAGACACCCGGGAGAGATTTCATGTGATGGCCGCAGCCGTGTTAGTCTCTAGGATAAAACTCTCCCTGGAGCCTACAGTATTTAATCTCGACGAAATTTCTTTATTGCATGAACAATAGAAGGGTGAGAGGGTCACAGTTAATAGGCACTAGTGCGTCTGATACAAACTACAAGACTCCCAGGAGAGCTTTCATGTGTAGGCCGGAGCCGTGTTAGTCTCTAGGATAAAACTCTCCCTTTAGCTTACAGTATTTATCTCGACGAAATTTCTTTATCGCAAGAAATGTAGAAGGGTGAAAGGGTTACAGTTAATAGGGAATAGTACGTCGGTTACAATCTACAAGACTCCCAGGAGAGCTTTCATGTGGAATCCACAGCCCTGTTAGTCCATAGGATAAAACTCTCTTGAGCCTATAGTATTTAATCTCGACGAAATTTCTCTGTCGCATCAGTAGTAGAAGGCTGCGAGGTTTACAGTAAATTGGCAGTAGTGCGTCGGATACAAACAGCAAGACTCCCAGGAGACCTTTCATGTGGCGGCCGCAGCAGTGTTAGTCTCTAGGATAACACTCTCCCTTGATCCTATCGTATTTAATCTCGACGAAATTTCTGTGTCGCATCAGTAGTAGAAGGCTGCGAGGTTTACAATAAATTGGTATTAGTGCGTCGTATACAAACTACAAGACCCCCAGGAGAGCTATCATGTTAAGGCTGCAGCTGTGTTAGTCTCTAGGATAAAACTCTCCCTTTAGCCTACAGTATTTAATCTCGACGAAATTTCTTTATCGCATGAACTGTAGAAGGGTGAGAGGGTTACAGTTAATAGGCAATAGTGCGTCCGTTACAAAATACAAGACTCCCAGGAGAGCTTTCATGTGGAGGCCGCAACCGTGTTAGTCTCTAGGCTAAAACTTTCCCTTGATCCTATAGTATTTAATCTGGACGAAATTTTTGTGTCGCATCAGTAGTAGAAGGCTGCGAGGTTTACAGTAAATTGGCAGTAGTGCGTCGGTTACAAACTACAAGACTCCCAGGAGAGATTTCATGTGGAGGCCGCAGCCGTGTTAGTCTCTAGGATAAAACTCTCCCTTTAGCCTACAGTATGTATCTGGACGAATTTTTTTTATCGCATGAACTGTAGAAAGGTGAGAGGGTTACAGTTAATATTCAATAGTACGTCGGTTACAATCTACAAGACTCCCAGGAGAGCTTTCATGTGCAATCTACAGCCCTGTTAGTCCGTAGGATAAAACTCTCTCTTGATCCTATAGTATTTAATCTGGACGAAATTTTTGTGTCGCATCAGTAGTAGAAGGCTGCGAGGTTTACAGTAAATTGGCACTAGTGCGTCGTATACAAACTACAAGACTCCCAGGAGAGATTTCATGTGGAGGCCGCAGCCGTGTTAGTCTCTAGGATAAAACACTCCCTGGAGCCTACAGTATTTAATCTCGCCGAAATTTCTTTATCGCATGAACAATAGAAGGGTGAGAGGATTACAGTTAATAGGCACTAGTGCGTCTGATACAATCTACAAGACTCCCAGGAGAGCTTTCATGTGGAGGGCGCCGCCGTGTTAGTCTCTAGGATAAAACTCTCCCTTGATCCTATAGTATTTAATCTCGACGAAAATTCTGAGTCTCATCTGTAGTAGAAGGCTGTGAGGTTTACAGTAAATTGGCATTAGTGCGTCGGATACAAACTACAAGACTCCCAGGAGAGATTTCATGTGGAGGCGGCAGCCGTGTTAGTCTCTAGGATAAAACTCTCCCTGGAACCTACAGTATTTAATCTCGACGAAATTTCTTTATCGCATGAACAATAGAAGGGTGAGAGGGTCACAGTTAATAGGCACTAGTGCGTCTGATACAAACTACAAGACTCCCAGGAGAGCTTTCATGTGGAGGCTGCAGCCGTGTTAGTCTCTAGGATAAAACTCTCCCTGGAGCCTAAAGTATTTAATCTCGACGAAATTTCTTTATCGCATGAACTATAGAAGGGTGAGAGGGTTACAGTTAATAGGCACTAGTGCATCTGATACAAACTACAAGACTCCCAGGAGAGCTTTCATGTGGAGGGCGCAGCCGTGTTAGTCTCTAGGATAAAACTCTCCCTTGATCCTATAGTATTTAATCTCGACGAAAATTCTGAGTCGCATCAGTATTAGAGGGCTGCGAGGTTTACAGTAAATTGGCAGTAGTGCGTCGGTTACAAACTACAAGACTCCCAGGAGAGATTTCATGTGGAAGCCGCAACCGTGTTAGTCTCTAGGATAAAACACTCCTTTTAGCCTACAGTATTTAATCTTGACGAAATTTCTTTATCGCATGAACTGTAGAAGGGTTAGCGGGTTACAGTTAATAGGCAATAGTGCGTCGGTTACAAACTACAAGGCTCCCAGGAGAGCTTCCATGTAGAGGCCGCAGCCGTGTTAGTCTCTAGGATAAACTCTCCCTTTAGCTTACAGTATTTATCTCGACGAAATTTCTTTATCGCATGAAATGTAGAAGGGTGAAAGGGTTACAGTTAATAGGCAATAGTACGTCGGTTACCATCTACAAGACTCCCAGGAGAGCTTTTATGTGGAATCCACAGCCCTGTTAGTCCCTAGGATAAAACTCTCTCTTGAGCCTATAGTACTTAATCTGGACGAAATTTTTGTGTCGCATCAGTAGTAGAAGGCTGCGAGGTTTACAGTAAATTGGCATTAGTGCGTCGGATACAAACTACAAGACTCCCAGGAGAGATTTCATGTGGAGGCCGCAGCCGTGTTAGTCTCTAGGATAAAACTCTCCCTGGAGCCTACAGGATTTAATCTCGACGAAATTTCTTTATCGCATGAACAATAGAAGGGTGAGAGGGTTACAGTTAATAGGCACTAGTGCGTCTGATACAATCTACAAGACTCCCAGGAGAGCTTTCATGTGGAGGGCGCAGCCGTGTTTGTCTCTAGGATAAAACTCTCCCTTTAGCCTACAGTATTTAATCTCGACGAAATTTCTTTATCGTCTGAACTGTACAAGGGTGAGAGGGTTACAGTTAATAGGCAATAGTGCGTCTGATAGAAACTACAAAACTCCCAGGAGAGCTTTCATGTGGTGGCCGCAGCCGTGTTAGTCTCTAGGTTAAAACTCTCCCTTTATCCTACAGTATTTAATCTCGACGAAATTCCTTTATCGCATGAACTGTAGAAGGGTGAGAGGGTTACAGTTAATAGGAAATAGTGCGTCCGTTACAAAATACAAGACTCCCAGGAGAGCTTTCATGTGGAGGCCGCAACCGTGTTAGTCTCTAGGCTAAAACTTTCCCTTGATCCTATAGTATTTAATCTGGACGAAATTTTTGTGTCGCATCAGTAGTAGAAGGCTGCGAGGTTTACAGTAAATTGGCAGTAGTGCGTCGGTTACAAACTACAAGACTCCCAGGAGAGATTTCATGTGGAGGCCGCAGCCGTGTTAGTCTCTAGGATAAAACTCTCCCTTTAGCCTACAGTATGTATCTGGACGAATTTTTTTTATCGCATGAACTGTAGAAAGGTGAGAGGGTTACAGTTAATATTCAATAGTACGTCGGTTACAATCTACAAGACTCCCAGGAGAGCTTTCATGTGCAATCCACAGCCCTGTTAGTCCGTAGGATAAAACTCTCTCTTGATCCTATAGTATTTAATCTGGACGAAATTTTTGTGTCGCATCAGTAGTAGAAGGCTGCGAGGTTTACAGTAAATTGGCATTAGTGCGTCGTATACAAACTACAAGACTCCCAGGAGAGATTTCATGTGGAGGCCGCAGCCGTGTTAGTCTCTAGGATAAAACACTCCCTGGAGCCTACAGTATTTAATCTCGACGAAATTTCTTTATCGCATGAACAATAGAAGGGTGAGAGGATTACAGTTAATAGGCACTAGTGCGTCTGATACAATCTACAAGACTCCCAGGAGAGCTTTCATGTGGAGGGCGACGCCGTGTTAGTCTCTAGGATAAAACTCTCCCTTGATCCTATAGTATTTAATCTCGACGAAAATTCTGAGTCTCATCTGTAGTAGAAGGCTGTGAGGTTTACAGTAAATTGGCATTAGTGCGTCGGATACAAACTACAAGACTCCCAGGAGAGATTTCATGTGGAGGCGGCAGCCGTGTTAGTCTCTAGGATAAAACTCTCCCTGGAGCCTACAGTATTTAATCTCGACGAAATTTCTTTATCGCATGAACAATAGAAGGGTGAGAGGGTCACAGTTAATAGGCACTAGTGCGTCTGATACAAACTACAAGACTCCCAGGAGAGCTTTCATGTGGAGGTTGCAGCCGTGTTAGTCTCTAGGATAAAACTCTCCCTGGAGCCTAAAGTATTTAATCTCGATGAAATTTCTTTATCGCATGAACTATAGAAGGGTGAGAGGGTTACAGTTAATAGGCACTAGTGCGTCTGATACAAACTACAAGACTCCCAGGAGAGCTTTCATGTGGAGGGCGCAGCCGTGTTAGTCTCTAGGATAAAACTCTCCCTTGATCCTATAGTATTTAATCTCGACGACAATTCTGAGTCGCATCAGTATTAGAAGGCTGCGAGGTTTACAGTAAATTGGCAGTAGTGCGTCGGTTACAAACTACAAGACTCCCAGGAGAGATTTCATGTGGAAGCCGCAACCGTGTTAGTCTCTAGGATAAAACACTCCTTTTAGCCTACAGTATTTAATCTTGACGAAATTTCTTTATCGCATGAACTGTAGAAGGGTTAGCGGGTTACAGTTAATAGGCAATAGTGCGTCGGTTACAAACTACAAGACTCCCAGGAGAGCTTCCATGTAGAGGCCGCAGCCGTGTTAGTCTCTAGGATAAACTCTCCCTTTAGCTTACAGTATTTATCTCGACGAAATTTCTTTATCGCATGAAATGTAGAAGGGTGAAAGGGTTACAGTTAATAGGCAATAGTACGTCGGTTACCATCTAAAAGACTCCCAGGAGAGCTTTTATGTGGAATCCACAGCCCTGTTAGTCCCTAGGATAAAACTCTCTCTTGAGCCTATAGTACTTAATCTGGACGAAATTTTTGTGTCGCATCAGTAGTAGAAGGCTGCGAGGTTTACAGTAAATTGGCATTAGTGCGTCGGATACAAACTACAAGACTCCCAGGAGAGATTTCATGTGGAGGCCGCAGCCGTGTTAGTCTCTAGGATAAAACTCTCTCTGGAGCCTACAGTATTTAATCTCGACGAAATTTCTTTATCGCATGAACAATAGAAGGGTGAGAGGGTTACAGTTAATAGGCACTAGTGCGTCTGATACAATCTACAAGACTCCCAGGAGAGCTTTCATGTGGAGGGCGCAGCCGTGTTTGTCTCTAGGATAAAACTCTCCCTTGATCCTATAGTATTTAATCTCGACGAAAATTCTGAGTCTCATCTGTAGTAGAAGGCTGTGAGGTTTACAGTAAATTGGCAGTAGTGCGTCGGATACAAACAACAAGACTCCCAGGAGACCTTTCATGTGGCGGCCGCAGCCGTGTTAGTCTCCAGGATAACACTCTCCCTTGATCCTATCGTATTTAATCTCGACGAAATTTTTGTGTCGCATCAGTAGTAGAAGGCTGCGAGGTTTACAATAAATTGGTATTAGTGCGTCGTATACAAACTACGAGACTCCCAGGAGAGCTTTCATGTTAAGGCTGCAGCTGTGTTAGTCTCTAGGATAAAACTCTCCCTTTAGCCTACAGTATTTAATCTCGACGGAATTTCTTTATCGTCTGAACTGTAGAAGGGTGAGAGGGTTACAGTTAATAGGCAATAGTGCGTCTGATAGAAACTACAAGACTCCCAGGAGAGCTTTCATGTGCAATCCACAGCCCTGTTAGTCCGTAGGATAAAACTCTCTCTTGATCCTATAGTATTTAATCTGTACGAAATTTTTGTGTCGCATCAGTAGTAGAAGGCTGCGAGGTTTACAGTAAATTGGCATTAGTGCGTCGGATACAAACTACAAGACTCCCAGGAGAGATTTCATGTGGAGGCCGCAGCCGTGTTAGTCTCTAGGATAAAACTCTCCCTGGAGCCTACAGTATTTAAACTCGACGAAATTTCTTCATCGCATGAACAATAGAAGGGTGAGAGAGTTACAGTTAATAGGCACTTGTGCGTCTGATACAATCTACAAGACTCCCAGGAGAGCTTTCATGTGGAGGGCGCAGCCGTGTTAGTCTCTAGGATAAAACTCTCCCTTGATCCTATAGTATTTAATCTCGACGAAAATTCTGAGTCTCATCTGTAGTAGAAGGCTGTGAGGTTTACAGTAAATTGGCATTAGTGCGTCGGATACAAATTACAAGACTCCCAGGAGAGATTTCATGTGGAGGCGGCAGCCGTGTTAGTCTCTAGGATAAAACTCTCCCTGGAGCCTAAAGTATTTAATCTCGACGAAATTTCTTTATCGCATGAACTATAGAAAGGTGAGAGGGTTACAGTTAATAGGCACTAGTGCGTCTGATCCAAACTACAAGACTCCCAGAAGAGCTTTCATGTGGAGGGCGCAGCCGTGCTAGTCTCTAGGATAAAACTCTCCCTTTAGCCTACAGTATTTAATCTCGACGAAATTCCTTTATCGCATGAACTGAAGAACTGTGACAGGGTTACAGTTAATAGGCAATAGTGCGTCGGTTACAAACTACAAGACTCCCACGAGAGCTTCCATGTGGAGGCCGCAGACGTGTTAGTCTCTAGGATAAAACTCTCCCTGGGGACTACAGAATTTAATCTCGACTAAATTTCTTTATCGCATGAACTGTAGAAGGGTGTGAGGGTTAAAGTTAATAGTCAATAGTTTGTCGGTTACAAACTACAATACTCCCAGGAGAGCTTTCATGTGGAGGCCGAAGCCGTGTTAGTCTCTAGGATAAAACAATCCCTTTCGCCTACAGTATTTAATCTCGACGAAATTTCTTTATTGCATGAAGAATAGAAGGGTGAGAGGGTCACAGTTAATAGGCACTAGTGCGTCTGATACAAACTACAAGACTCCCAGGAGAGATTTCATGTTGAGGCCGCAGCCGTGTTAGTCTCTAGGATAAAACTCTCCCTTTAGCCTACAGTATGTATCTGGACGAAATTTCTTTATCGCATGAACTGTAGAAAGGTGAGAGGGTTACAGTTAATATTCAATAGTACGTCGGTTACAATCTACAAGACTCCCAGGAGAGCTTTCATGTGCAATCCACAGCCCTGTTAGTCCGTAGGATGAAACTCTCTCTTGATCCTATAGTATTTAATCTGGACGAAATTTTTGTGTCACATCAGTAGTAGAAGGCCTCGAGATTTACAGTAAATTGGCATTAGTGCGTCGGATACAAACTACAAGATTCCCAGGAGAGATTTCATGTGGAGGCCGCAGCCGTGTTAGTCTCTAGGATAAAACTCTCCCTGGAGCCTACAGTATTTAATCTCGACGAAATTTCTTTATCGCATGAACAATAGAAGGGTGAGAGGGTTACAGTTAATAGGCACTAGTGCGTCTGATACAATCTACAAGACTCCCAGGAGAGCTTTCATGTGGAGGGCGCAGCCGTGTTAGTCTCTAGGATAAAACTCTCCCTTGATCCTACAGTATTTAATCTCGACGAAAATTCTGAGTCTCATCTGTAGTAGAAGGCTGTGAGGTTTACAGTAAATTGGCATTAGTGCGTCGGATACAAACTACAAGACTCCCAGGGGAGATTTCATGTGGAGGCGGCAGCCGTGTTAGTCTCTAGGATAAAACTCTCCCTGGAGCCTACAGTATTTAATCTCGACGAAATTTCTTTATCGCATGAACAATAGAAGGGTGAGAGGGTCACAGTTAATAGGCACTATTGCGTCTGATACAAACTACAAGACTCCCAGGAGAGCTTTCATGTGGAGGCAGCAGCCGTGTTAGTCTCTAGGATAAAACTCTCCCTGGAGCCTAAAGTATTTAATCTCGACGAAATTTCTTTATCGCATGAACTATGGAAGGTTGAGAGGGTTACAGTTAATAGCCACTAGTGCGTCTGATACAAACTACAAGACTCCCAGGAGAGCTTCCATGTGGAGGCCGCAGCCGTGTTAGTCTGTAGGATAAAACTCTCCCAGGAGCCTACAGTATTTAATCTCGACGAAATTTCTTTATCGCAAGAACTGTAGAAGGGTGAGAGGGTTACAGTTAATAGGCAATAGTGCGTCTGATAGAAACTACAAGACTCCCAGGAGAGCTTTCATGTGGAGGCCGCAGCCGTGTTAGTCTCTAGGATAAAACTCTCCCTGGAGCCTACAGTATTTAATCTCGACGAAATTTCTTTATCGCATGAACAATAGAAGGGTCAGAGGGTTACAGTTAATAGGTGCTAGTGCGTCTGATACAAACTACAAGACTCCCAGGAGAGCTTTCATGTGGAGGGCGCAGCCGTGTTAGTCTCTAGGATAAAACTCTCCCTTTAGCCTACAGTATTTAATCTCGACGAAATTCCTTTATCGCATGAACTGAAGAACTGTGACAGGATTACAGTTAATAGGCAATAGTGCGTCCGTTACAAACTACAAGACTCCCAGGAGAGCTTTCATGTGGAGGCCGCAGCCGTGTTAGTATCTAGGATGAAACTCTCCCTTGATCCTATAGTATTTAATCTCGACGAAATTTCTGTGTCGCATCCGTAGTAGAAGGCTGCGAGGTTTGCAGTAAATTGGCAGTTGTGCGTTGGATACATACTACAAGACTCCCAGGAGTTCTTTCATGTGGAGGGCGCAGCCGTGTTAGTCTCAAGGATAAAACTCTCCCTTGATCCTATAGTATTTAATCTCGACGAAAATTCAGAGTCGCATCAGTATTAGAAGGCTGCGAGGTTTACTGTAAATTGGCAGTAGTGCGTAGGATAAAAAACTACAAGACTCCCAGGAGAGATTTCATGTGAAGGCCTTAGCCGTGTTAGTCTCTAGGATAAAACTCTCCCTGGAAACTACAGTATTTAATCTCGACGAAATTTCTTTATTACATGAACAATAGAAGGGTGAGAGGGTCACAGTTAATAGGCACTAGTGCGTCTGATACAAACTACAAGACTCCCAGGAGAGCTTTCATGTGTAGGCCGGAGCCATGTTAGTCTCTAGGATAAAACTCTCCCTTTAGCTTACAGTATTTATCTCGACGAAATTTCTTTATCGCATGAAATGTAGATGGGTGAAAGGGTTACATTTAATAGGCAATAGTACGTCGGTTACAATCTACAAGACTCTGTTAGTCCCTAGGATAAAACTCTCCCTTGATCCTATAGTATTTAATCTCGACGAAATTTCTGTGTCGCATCAGTAGCAGAAGGCTGCGAGGTTTACAATAAATTGGTATTAGTGCGTCGTATACAAACTACAAGACTCCCAGGAGAGCTTTCATGTTAAGGCTGCAGCTGTGTTAGTCTCTAGGATAAAACTCTCCCTTTAGCCTACAGTATTTAATCTCGACGAAATTTCTTTATCGTCTGAACTGTAGAAGGGTGAGAGGGTTACAGTTAATAGGCAATAGTGCGTCTGATAGAAACTACAAGACTCCCAGGAGAGATTTCATGTGGAGGCCGCAGCCGTGTTAGTCTCTAGGATAAAACTCTCCCTTTAGCCTACAGTATGTATCTGGACGAAATTTCTTTATCGCATGAACTGTAGAAAGGTGAGAGGGTTACAGTTAATATTCAATAGTACGTCGGTTACAATCTACAAGACTCCCAGGAGAGCTTTCATGTGCAATCCACAGCCCTGTTAGTCCGTAGGATGAAACTCTCTCTTGATCCTATAGTATTTAATCTGGACGAAATTTTTGTGTCGCATCAGTAGTAGAAGGCCTCGAGTTTTACAGTAAATTGGCATTAGTGCGTCGGATACAAACTACAAGATTCCCAGGGGAGATTTCATGTGGAGGCGGCAGCCGTGTTAGTCTCTAGGATAAAACTCTCCCTGGAGCCTACAGTATTTAATCTCGACGAAATTTCTTTATCGCATGAACAATAGAAGGGTGAGAGGGTCACAGTTAATAGGCACTATTGCGTCTGATACAAACTACAAGACTCCCAGGAGAGCTTTCATGTGGAGGCAGCAGCCGTGTTAGTCTCTAGGATAAAACTCTCCCTGGAGCCTAAAGTATTTAATCTCGACGAAATTTCTTTATCGCATGAACTATGGAAGGTTGAGAGGGTTACAGTTAATAGCCACTAGTGCGTCTGATACAAACTACAAGACTCCCAGGAGAGCTTCCATGTGGAGGCCGCAGCCGTGTTAGTCTGTAGGATAAAACTCTCCCAGGAGCCTACAGTATTTAATCTCGACGAAATTTCTTTATCGCAAGAACTGTAGAAGGGTGAGAGGGTTACAGTTAATAGGCAATAGTGCGTCTGATAGAAACTACAAGACTCCCAGGAGAGCTTTCATGTGGAGGCCGCAGCCGTGTTAGTCTCTAGGATAAAACTCTCCCTGGAGCCTACAGTATTTAATCTCGACGAAATTTCTTTATCGCATGAACAATAGAAGGGTCAGAGGGTTACAGTTAATAGGTGCTGGTGCGTCTGATACAAACTACAAGACTCCCAGGAGAGCTTTCATGTGGAGGGCGCAGCCGTGTTAGTCTCTAGGATAAAACTCTCCCTTTAGCCTACAGTATTTAATCTCGACGAAATTCCTTTATCGCATGAACTGAAGAACTGTGACAGGATTACAGTTAATAGGCAATAGTGCGTCCGTTACAAACTACAAGACTCCCAGGAGAGCTTTCATGTGGAGGCCGCAGCCGTGTTAGTATCTAGGATGAAACTCTCCCTTGATCCTATAGTATTTAATCTCGACGAAATTTCTGTGTCGCATCCGTAGTAGACGGCTGCGAGGTTTGCAGTAAATTGGCAGTTGTGCGTTGGATACATAGTACAAGACTCCCAGGAGTTCTTTCATGTGGAGGGCGCAGCCGTGTTAGTCTCAAGGATAAAACTCTCCCTTGATCCTATAGTATTTAATCTCGACGAAAATTCAGAGTCGCATCAGTATTAGAAGGCTGCGAGGTTTACTGTAAATTGGCAGTAGTGCGTAGGATAAAAAACTACAAGACTCCCAGGAGAGATTTCATGTGAAGGCCTTAGCCGTGTTAGTCTCTAGGATAAAACTCTCCCTGGAGCCTACAGTATTTAATCTCGACGAAATTTCTTTATTACATGAACAATAGAAGGGTGAGAGGGTCACAGTTAATAGGCACTAGTGCGTCTGATACAAACTACAAGACTCCCAGGAGAGCTTTCATGTGTAGGCCGGAGCCATGTTAGTCTCTAGGATAAAACTCTCCCTTTAGCTTACAGTATTTATCTCGACGAAATTTCTTTATCGCATGAAATGTAGATGGGTGAAAGGGTTACATTTAATAGGCAATAGTACGTCGGTTACAATCTACAAGACTCTGTTAGTCCCTAGGATAAAACTCTCCCTTGATCCTATAGTATTTAATCTCGACGAAATTTCTGTGTCGCATCAGTAGCAGAAGGCTGCGAGGTTTACAATAAATTGGTATTAGTGCGTCGTATACAAACTACAAGACTCCCAGGAGAGCTTTCATGTTAAGGCTGCAGCTGTGTTAGTCTCTAGGATAAAACTCTCCCTTTAGCCTACAGTATTTAATCTCGACGAAATTTCTTTATCGTCTGAACTGTAGAAGGGTGAGAGGGTTACAGTTAATAGGCAATAGTGCGTCTGATAGAAACTACAAGACTCCCAGGAGAGCTTTCATGTGGAGGCCGCAGCCGTGTTAGTCTCTAGGATAAAACTCTCCCTTTATCCTACAGTATTTAATCTAGACGAAATTCCTTTATCACAGGAACTGTAGAAGGGTGAGAGGGTTACAGTTAATAGGCAATAGTGCGTCGGTTACAAAATACAAGACTCCCAGGAGAGCTTTCATGTGGAGGCCGCAGCCGTGTTAGTCTCTAGGCTAAAACTCTCCCTTGATCCTATAGTATTTAATCTGGACGAAATTTCTCTGTCGCATCAGTAGTAGAAGGCTGCGAGGTTTACAGTAAATTGGCAGTAGTGCGTCGGATACAAACAACAAGACTCCCAGGAGACCTTTCATGTGGCGGCCGCAGCCGTGTTAGTCTCTAGGATAACACTCTCCCTTGATCCTATCGTATTTAATGTCGACGAAATTTCTGTGTCGCATCAGTAGTAGAAGGCTGCGAGGTTTACAATAAATTGGTATTGGTGCGTCGTATACAAACTACAAGACTCCCAGGAGAGCTTTCATGTTAAGGCTGCAGCTGTGTTAGTCTCTAGGATAAAACTCTCCCTTTAGCCTACAGTATTTAATCTCGACGAAATTTCTTTATCGTCTGAACTGTAGAAGGGTGAGAGGGTTACAGTTAATAGGCAATAGTGCGTCTGATAGAAACTACAAGACTCCCAGGAGAGCTTTCATGTGGAGGCCGCAGCCGTGTTAGTCTCTAGGATAAAACTCTCCCTTTATCCTACAGTATTTAATCTAGACGAAATTCCTTTATCACATGAACTGTAGAAGGGTGAGAGGGTTACAGTTAATAGGCAATAGTGCGTCGGTTACAAAATACAGGACTCCCAGGAGAGCTTTCATGTGGAGGCCGCAGCCGTGTTAGTCTCTAGGCTAAAACTCTCCCTTGATCCTATAGTATTTAATCCGGACGAAATTTTTGTGTCGCATCAGTAGTAGAAGGCTGCGAGGTTTACAGTAAATTGGCAGTAGTGCGTCGGTTACAAACTACAAGACTCCCAGGAGAGATTTCATGTGGAGGCCGCAGCCGTGTTACTCTCTAGGATAAAACTCTCCCTTTAGCCTATAGTATGTATCTGGACGAAATTTCTTTATCGCATGAACTGTAGAAAGGTGAGAGGGTTACAGTTAATAGGCAATAGTACGTCGGTTACAATCTACAAGACTCACAGGAGAGCTTTCATGTGCAATCCACAGCCCTGTTAGTCCGTAGGATAAAACACTCTCTTGATCCTATAGTATTTAATCTGGACGAAATTTTTGTGTCGCATCAGTAGTAGAAGGCTGCGAGGTTTACAGTAAATTGGATAGTAGTGCGTCGGTTACAAACTACAAGACTCCCAGGAGAGATTTCATGTGGAGGCCGCAGCCGTGTTAGTCTCTAGGATAAAACTCTCCCTGGAGCCTACAGTATTTCATCTCGACGAAATTTCTTTATCGCATGAACAATAGAAGGGTGAGAGGGTTACAGTTAATAGGCACTAGTGCGTCTGATACAATCTACAAGACTCCCAGGAGAGCTTTCATGTGGAGGGCGCAGCCGTGTTAGTCTCTAGGATAAAACTCTCCCTCGATCCTATAGTATTTAATCTCGACGAAAATTCTGAGTCTCATCTGTAGTAGAAGGCTGTGGGTTTTACAGTAAATTGGCATTAGTGCGTCGGTTACAAACTACATGACTCCCAGGAGAGATTTCATGTGGAGGCGGCAGCCGTGTTAGTCTCTAGGATAAAACTCTCCCTGGAGCCTACAGTATTTAATCTCGACGAAATTTCTTTATCGCATGAACAATAGAAGGATGAGAGGGTCACAGTTAATAGGCACTACTGCGTCTGATACAAACTACAAGACTCCCAGGAGAGCTTTCATGTGGAGGCTGCAGCCGTGTTAGTCTCTAGGATAAAACACTCCCTGGAGCCTAAAGTATTTAATCTCGACGAAATTTCTTTATCGCATAAACTATAGAAGGTTGAGAGGGTTACAGTTAATATGCACTAGAGCGTCTGATACAAACTACAAGACTCCCAGGAGAGCTTTCATGTGGAGACCGCAGCCGTGTTAGTCTCTAGGATAAAACTCTCCCTTGATCCTATAGTATTTAATCTCGACGAAAATTCTGAGTCGCATCAGTATTAGAAGGCTGCGAGGTTTAAAGTAAATTGGCAGTAGTGCGTCGGTTTCAAACTACAAGACTCCCAGGAGAGATTTCATGTGGAGGCCGCAACCGTGTTAGTCTTTAGGATAAAACACTCCTTTTAGCCTACAGTATTTAATCTCGACGAAATTTCTTTATCGCATGAACTGTAGAAGGGTGAGCGGGTTACAGTTAATAGGCAATAGTGCGTCGGTTACAAACTACATGGGTCCCAGGAGAGCTTCCATGTGGTGGCCGCAGCCGTGTTAGTCTCTAGGATAAAACTCTCCCTGGAGCCTACAGTATTTAATCTCGACGAAATTTCTTTATCGCATGAACTGTAGAAGGGTGAGAGGGTAACAGTTAATAGGCAATAGTGCGTCTGATAGAAACTACAAGACTCCCAGGAGAGCTTTCATGTGGAGGCCGCAGCCGTGTTAGTCTCTAGGATAACACTCTCCCTTTATCCTACAGTATTTAATCTCGACGAAATTCCTTTATCGCATGAACTGTAGAAGGGTGAGAGGGCTACAGTTAATAGGCAATAGTGCGTCGGTTAGAAAATACAAGACTCCCAGGAGAGCTTTCATGTGGAGGCCGCAGCCCTGTTAGTCTCTAGGCTAAAACTCTCCCTTGATCCTATAGTGTTTAATCTCGACGAATTTTCTGTGTCGCATCAGTAGTAGAAGGCTGCGAGGTTTGCAGTAAATTGGCAGTAGTGCGTTGGATACAAAGTACAAGACTCCCAGGAGAGCTTTCATGTGGAGGCCACAGCCGTGTTAGTCTCTAGGATAAAACTCTCCCTGGAGCCTACAGTATTTAATCTCGACGAAATTTCTTTATCGCATGAACAATAGAAGGGTGAGAGGGTTACAGTTAATAGGCGCTAGTGCGACTGATACAAACTACAAGACTCCAAGGAGAGCTTTCATGTGGAGGGCGCAGCCGTGTTAGTCTCTAGGATAAAACTCTCCCTTTAGCCTACAGTATTTAATCTCGACGAAATTCCTTTATCGCATGAACTGAAGAACTGTGACAGGATTACAGTTAATAGGCAATAGTGCGTCGGTTACAAACTACAAGACTCCTACGAGAGCTTCCATGTGGAGGCCGCAGACGTGTTAGTCTCTAGGATAAAACTCTCCCTGGGGACTACAGAATTTAATCTCGACTAAATTTCCTTATCGCATGAACTGTAGAAGGGTGAGAGGGTTAAAGTTAATAGTCAATAGTTTGTCGGTTACAAACTACAAGACTCCCAGGAGAGCTTTCATGTGGAGGCCGCAGCCGTGTTAGTCTCTAGGATAAAACAATCCCTTTCGCCTACAGTATTTAATCTCGACGAAATTTCTTTAATGCATGAACTGAAGAAATGTGACAGGATTACAGTTAATAGGCAATAGTGCGTCGGTTACAAACTACAAGACTCCCAGGAGAGCTTTCATGTGGAGGCCGCAGCCGTGTTAGTATATAGGATGAAACTCTCCCTTGATCCTATAGTATTTAATCTCGACGAAATTTCTGTGTCGCATCCGTAGTAGAAGGCTGCGAGGTTTGCAGTAAATTGGCAGTTGTGCGTTGGATACAATTTACAAGACTCCCAGGAGAGATTTCATGTGGAGGCCGCAGCCGTGTTAGTCTCTAGGATAAAACTCTCCCTTTAGCCTACAGTATGTATCTGGACGAAATTTCTTTATCGCATGAACTGTAGAAAGGTGAGAGGGTTACAGTTAATAGGCAATAGTACGTCGGTTACAATCTACAAGACTCCCAGGTGAGCTTTCAAGTGCAATCCACAGCCCTGTCAGTCCGTAGGATAAAACTCCTTCTTGATCCTATAGTATTTTATCTGGACGAAATTTTTGTGTCGCATCAGTAGTAGAAGGCTGCGAGGTTTACAGTAAATTGGATAGTAGTGCGTCGGTTACAAACTACAAGACTCCCAGGAGAGATTTCATGTGGAGGCCGCAGCCGTGTTAGTCTCTAGGATAAAACTCTCCCTGGAGCCTACAGTATTTAATCTCGACGAAATTTCTTTATCGCATGAACAATAGAAGGGTGAGAGGGTTACAGTTAATAGGCACTAGTGCGTCTGATACAATCTACAAGGCTCCCAGGAGAGCTTTCATGTGGAGGGCGCAGCCGTGTTAGTCTCTAGGATAAAACTCTCCCTTGATCCTATAGTATTTAATCTCGACGAAAATTCTGAGTCTCATCTGTAGTATAAGGCTGTGGGTTTTACAGTAAATTGGCATTAGTGCGTCGGTTACAAACTACAAGACTCCCAGGAGAGATTTCATGTGGAGGCGGCAGCCATGTTAGTCTCTAGGATAAAACTCTCCCTGGAGCCTACAGTATTTAATCTCGACGAAATTTCTTTATCGCATGAACAATAGAAGGGTGAGAGGGTCACAGTTAATAGGCACTAGTGCGTCTGATACAAACTACAAGACTCCCAGGAGGGCTTCATGTGGAGGCTGCAGCCGTGTTAGTCTCTAGGATAAAACTCTCCCTGGAGCCTAAAGTATTTAATCTCGACGAAATTTCTTTATCACATGAACTATAGAAGGTTGAGAGGATTACAGTTAATACGCACTAGAGCGTCTGATACAAACTACAAGACTCCCAGGAGAGCTTTCATGTGGAGACCGCAGCCGTGTTAGTCTCTAGGATAAAACTCTCCCTTGATCCTATAGTATTTAATCTCGACGAAAATTCTGAGTCGCATCAGTATTAGAAGGCTGCGAGGTTTACAGTAAGTTGGCAGTAGTGCGTCGGTTTCAAACTACAAGACTCCCAGGAGAGATTTCATGTGGAGGCCGCAACCGTGTTAGTCTCTAGGATAAAACACTCCTTTTAGCCTACATTATTTAATCTCGACGAAATTTCTTTATCGCATGAACTGTAGAAGGGTGAGCGGGTTACAGCTAATAGGCAATAGTGCGTCGGTTACAAACTACAAGAGTCCCAGGAGAGCTTCCATGTGGTGGCCGCAGCCGTGTTAGTCTCTAGGATAAAACTCTCCCTGGAGCCTACAGTATTTAATCTCGACGAAATTTCTTTATCGCATGAACTGTAGAAGGGTGAGAGGGTTACAGTTAATAGGCAATAGTGCGTCTGATAGAAACTACAAGACTCCCAGGAGGGCTTTCATGTGGAGGCCGCAGCCGTGTTAGTCTCTAGGATAACACTCTCCCTTTATCCTACACTATTTAATCTCGACGAAATTCCTTTATCGCATGAACTGTAGAAGGGTGAGAGGTTTAGAGTTAATAGGCAATAGTGCGTCGGTTACAAAATACAAGACTCCCAGGAGAGCTTTCATGTGGAGGCCGCAGCCCTGTTAGTCTCTAGGCTAAAACTCTCCCTTGATCCTATAGTATTTAATCTCGACGAAATTTCTGTGTCGCATCAGTAGTAGAAGGCTGCGAGGTTTCCAGTAAATTGGCAGTAGTGCGTCGGATACAAAGTACAAGACTCCCAGGAGAGCTTTCATGTGGAGGCCACAGCCGTGTTAGTCTCTAGGATAAAACTCTCCCTGGAGCCTACAGTATTTAATCTCGACGAAATTTCTTTATCGCGTGAACAATAGAAGGGTGAGAGGGTTACAGTTAATAGGCGCTAGTGCGTCTGATACAAACTACAAGACTCCCAGGAGAGCTTTCATGTGGAGGGCGCAGCCGTGTTAGTCTCTAGGATAAAACTCTCCCTTTAGCCTACAGTATTTAATCTCGACGAAATTCCTTTATCGCATGAACTGAAGAACTGTGACAGGATTACAGTTAATAGGCAATAGTGCGTCGGTTACAAACTACAAGACTCCTACGAGAGCTTCCATGTGGAGGCCGCAGTCGTGTTAGTCTCTAGGATAAAACTCTCCCTGGGGACTACAGAATTTAATCTCGACTATATTTCCTTATCGCATGAACTGTAGAAGGGTGAGAGGTTAAAGTTAATAGTCAATAGTTTGTCGGTTACAAACTACAAGACTCCCAGGAGAGGTTTCATGTGGAGGCCGCAGCCGTGTTAGTCTCTAGGATAAAACAATCCCTTTCGCCTACAGTATTTAATCTCGACGAAATTTCTTTAATGCATGAACTGAAGAAATGTGACAGGATTACAGTTAATAGGCAATAGTGCGTCGGTTACAAACTACAAGACTCCCAGGAGAGCTTTCATGTGGAGGCCGCAGCCGTGTTAGTGTCTAGGATAACACTCTCTCTTGATCCTATCGTATTTAATCTCGACGAAATTTCTGTGTCGCATCAGTAGTAGAAGGCTGCAAGGTTTACAATAAATTGGTAGTAGTGCGTCGTATACAAACTACAAGACTCCCAGGAGAGCTTTCATGTGGAGGCCGCAACCGTGTTAGTCTCTACGATAAAACTCTCCCTTTATCCTACAGTATTTAATCTCGACGAAATTCCTTTACCGCATGAACTGTAGAAGGGTGAGAGGGTTACAGTTAATAGGCAATAGTGCGTCGGTTACAAAATACAAGACTCCCAGGAGAGCTTTCATGTGGAGGCCGCAGCCGTGTTAGTCTCTAGGCTAAAACTCTCCCTTGATCCTATGGTATTTAATCTGGACGAGATTTTTGTGTCGCATCAGTAGTAGAAGGCTGCGAGGTTTACAGTAAATTGGCAGTAGTGCGTCGGTTACAAACTACAAGACTCCCAGGAGGGATTTCATGTGGAGGCCGCAGCCGTGTTAGTCTCTAGGATAAAACTCTCCCTTTAGCCTACAGTATGTATCTCGACGAAATTTCTTTATCGCATGAACTGTAGAAAGGTGAGAGGGTTACAGTTAATAGGCAATAGTACGTCGGTTACAATCTACAAGACTCCCAGGAGAGCTTTCATGTGCAATCCACAGCCCTGTTAGTCCGTAGGATAAAACTCTCTCTTGATCCTATAGTATTTAATCTGGACGAAATTTTTGTGTCGCATCAGTAGTAGAAGGCTGCGAGGTTTACAGTAAATTGGCATTAGTGCGTCGGATACAAACTATAAGACTCCCAGGTGAAATTTCATGTGGAGACCGCAGCCGTTTTAGTCTCTAGGATAAAACTCTCCCTGGAGCCTACAGTATTTAATCTCGACGAAATTTCTTTATCGCATGAACAATAGAAGGGTGAGAGGGTTACAGTTAATAGGCACTAGTGCGTCTGATACAATCTACAAGACTCCCAGGAGAGCTTTCATGTGGAGGGCGCAGCCGTGTTAGTCTCTAGGATAAAACTCTCCCTTGATCCTATAGTATTTAATCTCGACGAAAATTCTGAGCCTCATCTGTAGTAGAAGGCTGTGAGGTTTACAGTAAATTGGCATTAGTGCGTCGGATACAAACTACAAGACTCCCAGGAGAGATTTCATGTGGAGGCGGCTGCCGTGTTACTCTCTAGGATAAAATTCTCCCTGGAGCCTACAGTATTTAATCTCGACGAAATTTCTTTATCGCATGAAAAATAGAAGGGTGAGAGGGTCAAAGTTAATAGGCACTAGTGCGTCTGATACAATCTACAAGACTCCCAGGAGAGCTTTCATGAGGAGGCTGCAGCCGTGTTAGTCGCTAGGATCAAACTCTCCCTGGAGCCTAAAGTATTTAATCTCGACGAAATTTCTTTATCGCATGAACTATAGAAGGGTGAGAGGGTTACAGTTAGTAGGCACTAGTGCGTCTGATACAAACTACAAGAGTCCCAGGAGAGCTTTCATGTGGAGGGCGCAGCCGTGTTAGTCTCTAGGATAAAACTCTCCCTTGATCCTATAGTATTTAATCTCGACGAAAATTCTGAGTCGCATCAGTATTAGAAGGCTGCGAGGTTTAAAGTAAATTGGCAATAGTGCGTCGGTTACAAACTACAAGACTCCCAGGAGAGATTTCATGTGGAGGCCGCAACCGTGTTAGTCTCTAGGATAAAACACTCCTTTTAGCCTACAGTATTTAATCTCGACGAAATTTCTTTATCGCATGAACTGTAGAAGGGTGAGCGGGTTACAGTTAATAGGCAATAGTGCGTCGGTTACAAACTACAAGACTCCCAGGAGAGCTTCCACGTGGAGGCCGCAGCCGTGTTAGTCTCTAGGATAAAACTCTCCCTGGAGCCTACAGTATTTAATCTCGACGAAATTTCTTTCTTGCATGAACAATAGAAGGGTGAGAGGGTCACAGTTAATAGGCACTAGTGCGTCAGATACAAACTACAAGACTCCCAGGAGAGCTTTCATGTGGAGGGCGCAGCCGTGTTAGTCTCTAGGATAAAACTCTCCCTTGATCCTATAGTATTTAATCTCGACGAAAATTCTGAGTCGCATCAGTATTAGAAGGCTGCGAGGTTTACAGTACATTGGCAGTAGTGCGTCGGTTACAAACTACAAGACTCCCAGGAGAGATTTCATGTGGAGGCCGCAACCGTGTTAGTCTCTAGGATAAAACACTCCTTTTAGCCTACAGTATTTAATCTCGACGAAATTTCTTTATCGCATGAACTGTAGAAGGGTTAGCGGGTTACAGTTAATAGGCAATAGTGCGTCGGTTACAAACTACAAGACTCCCAGGAGAGCTTCCATGTCGAGGCCGCAGCCGTGTTAGTCTCTAGGTAAAACTCTCCCTGGAGCCTACAGTATTTAATCTCGACGAAATTTCTTTATCGCATGAACTGTAGAAGAGTGAGAGGGTTACAGTTAATAGGCAATAGTGCGTCTGATAGAAACTACAAGACTCCCAGGAGAGCTTTCATGTGGAGGCCGCAGCCGTGTTAGTCTTTAGGATAACACTCTCCCTTTATCCTACAGTTTTAATCTCGACGAAATTCCTTTATCGCATGAACTGTAGAAGGGTGAGAGGGTTACAGTTAATAGGCAATAGTGCGTCGGTTACAAAATACAAGACTCCCAGGAGAGCTTTCATGTGGAGGCCGCAGCCCTGTTAGTCTCTAGGCTAAAACTCTCCCTTGATCCTATAGTATTTAATCTCGACGAAATTTCTGTGTCGCATCAGTAGTAGAAGGCTGCGAGGTTTGCAGTAAATTGGCAGTAGTGAGTCGGATACAAAGTACAAGACTCCCAGGAGAGCTTTCATGTGGAGGCCGCAGCCGTGTTAGTCTCTAGGATAAAACTCTCCCTTTAGCCTACAGTATGTATCTGGACGAAATTTCTTTATCGCATGAACTGTAGAAAGGTGAGAGGGTTACAGTTAATAGGCAATAGTACGTCGGTTACAATCTACAAGACTCCCAGGTGAGCTTTCAAGTGCAATCCACAGCCCTGTCAGTCCGTAGGATAAAACTCCTTCTTGATCCTATAGTATTTTATCTGGACGAAATTTTTGTGTCGCATCAGTAGTAGAAGGCTGCGAGGTTTACAGTAAATTGGATAGTAGTGCGTCGGTTACAAACTACAAGACTCCCAGGAGAGATTTCATGTGGAGGCCGCAGCCGTGTTAGTCTCTAGGATAAAACTCTCCCTGGAGCCTACAGTATTTAATCTCGACGAAATTTCTTTATCGCATGAACAATAGAAGGGTGAGAGGGTTACAGTTAATAGGCACTAGTGCGTCTGATACAATCTACAAGACTCCCAGGAGAGCTTTCATGTGGAGGGCGCAGCCGTGTTAGTCTCTAGGATAAAACTCTCCCTTGATCCTATAGTATTTAATCTCGACGAAAATTCTGAGTCTCATCTGTAGTATAAGGCTGTGGGTTTTACAGTAAATTGGCATTAGTGCGTCGGTTACAAACTACAAGACTCCCAGGAGAGATTTCATGTGGAGGCGGCAGCCATGTTAGTCTCTAGGATAAAACTCTCCCTGGAGCCTACAGTATTTAATCTCGACGAAATTTCTTTATCGCATGAACAATAGAAGGGTGAGAGGGTCACAGTTAATAGGCACTAGTGCGTCTGATACAAACTACAAGACTCCCAGGAGGGCTTCATGTGGAGGCTGCAGCCGTGTTAGTCTCTAGGATAAATCTCTCCCTGGAGCCTAAAGTATTTAATCTCGACGAAATTTCTTTATCACATGAACTATAGAAGGTTGAGAGGATTACAGTTAATACGCACTAGAGCGTCTGATACAAACTACAAGACTCCCAGGAGAGCTTTCATGTGGAGACCGCAGCCGTGTTAGTCTCTAGGATAAAACTCTCCCTTGATCCTATAGTATTTAATCTCGACGAAAATTCTGAGTCGCATCAGTATTAGAAGGCTGCGAGGTTTACAGTAAGTTGGCAGTAGTGCGTCGGTTTCAAACTACAAGACTCCCAGGAGAGATTTCATGTGGAGGCCGCAACCGTGTTAGTCTCTAGGATAAAACACTCCTTTTAGCCTACATTATTTAATCTCGACGAAATTTCTTTATCGCATGAACTGTAGAAGGGTGAGCGGGTTACAGCTAATAGGCAATAGTGCGTCGGTTACAAACTACAAGAGTCCCAGGAGAGCTTCCATGTGGTGGCCGCAGCCGTGTTAGTCTCTAGGATAAAACTCTCCCTGGAGCCTACAGTATTTAATCTCGACGAAATTTCTTTATCGCATGAACTGTAGAAGGGTGAGAGGGTTACAGTTAATAGGCAATAGTGCGTCTGATAGAAACTACAAGACTCCCAGGAGGGCTTTCATGTGGAGGCCGCAGCCGTGTTAGTCTCTAGGATAACACTCTCCCTTTATCCTACACTATTTAATCTCGACGAAATTCCTTTATCGCATGAACTGTAGAAGGGTGAGAGGTTTAGAGTTAATAGGCAATAGTGCGTCGGTTACAAAATACAAGACTAACAGGAGAGCTTTCATGTGGAGGCCGCAGCCCTGTTAGTCTCTAGGCTAAAACTCTCCCTTGATCCTATAGTATTTAATCTCGACGAAATTTCTGTGTCGCATCAGTAGTAGAAGGCTGCGAGGTTTCCAGTAAATTGGCAGTAGTGCGTCGGATACAAAGTACAAGACTCCCAGGAGAGCTTTCATGTGGAGGCCACAGCCGTGTTAGTCTCTAGGATAAAACTCTCCCTGGAGCCTACAGTATTTAATCTCGACGAAATTTCTTTATCGCGTGAACAATAGAAGGGTGAGAGGGTTACAGTTAATAGGCGCTAGTGCGTCTGATACAAACTACAAGACTCCCAGGAGAGCTTTCATGTGGAGGGCGCAGCCGTGTTAGTCTCTAGGATAAAACTCTCCCTTTAGCCTACAGTATTTAATCTCGACGAAATTCCTTTATCGCATGAACTGAAGAACTGTGACAGGATTACAGTTAATAGGCAATAGTGCGTCGGTTACAAACTACAAGACTCCTACGAGAGCTTCCATGTGGAGGCCGCAGTCGTGTTAGTCTCTAGGATAAAACTCTCCCTGGGGACTACAGAATTTAATCTCGACTATATTTCCTTATCGCATGAACTGTAGAAGGGTGAGAGGGTTAAAGTTAATAGTCAATAGTTTGTCGGTTACAAACTACAAGACTCCCAGGAGAGGTTTCATGTGGAGGCCGCAGCCGTGTTAGTCTCTAGGATAAAACAATCCCTTTCGCCTACAGTATTTAATCTCGACGAAATTTCTTTAATGCATGAACTGAAGAAATGTGACAGGATTACAGTTAATAGGCAATAGTGCGTCGGTTACAAACTACAAGACTCCCAGGAGAGCTTTCATGTGGAGGCCGCAGCCGTGTTAGTGTCTAGGATAACACTCTCTCTTGATCCTATCGTATTTAATCTCGACGAAATTTCTGTGTCGCATCAGTAGTAGAAGGCTGCAAGGTTTACAATAAATTGGTAGTAGTGCGTCGTATACAAACTACAAGACTCCCAGGAGAGCTTTCATGTGGAGGCCGCAACCGTGTTAGTCTCTACGATAAAACTCTCCCTTTATCCTACAGTATTTAATCTCGACGAAATTCCTTTATCGCATGAACTGTAGAAGGGTGAGAGGGTTACAGTTAATAGGCAATAGTGCGTCGGTTACAAAATACAAGACTCCCAGGAGAGCTTTCATGTGGAGGCCGCAGCCGTGTTAGTCTCTAGACTAAAACTCTCCCTTGATCCTATGGTATTTAATCTGGACGAGAATTTTGTGTCGCATCAGTAGTAGAAGGCTGCGAGGTTTACAGTAAATTGGCAGTAGTGCGTCGGATACAAACTACAAGACTCCCAGGAGGGATTTCATGTGGAGGCCGCAGCCGTGTTAGTCTCTAGGATAAAACTCTCCCTTTAGCCTACAGTATGTATCTCGACGAAATTTCTTTATCGCATGAACTGTAGAAAGGTGAGAGGGTTACAGTTAATAGGCAATAGTACGTCGGTTACAATCTACAAGACTCCCAGGAGAGCTTTCATGTGCAATCCACAGCCCTGTTAGTCCGTAGGATAAAACTCTCTCTTGATCCTATAGTATTTAATCTGGACGAAATTTTTGTGTCGCATCAGTAGTAGAAGGCTGCGAGGTTTACAGTAAATTGGCATTAGTGCGTCGGATACAAACTATAAGACTCCCAGGTGAAATTTCATGTGGAGACCGCAGCCGTTTTAGTCTCTAGGATAAAACTCTCCCTGGAGCCTACAGTATTTAATCTCGACGAAATTTCTTTATCGCATGAACAATAGAAGGGTGAGAGGGTTACAGTTAATAGGCACTAGTGCGTCTGATACAATCTACAAGACTCCCAGGAGAGCTTTCATGTGGAGGGCGCAGCCGTGTTAGTCTCTAGGATAAAACTCTCCCTTGATCCTATAGTATTTAATCTCGACGAAAATTCTGAGCCTCATCTGTAGTAGAAGGCTGTGAGGTTTACAGTAAATTGGCATTAGTGCGTCGGATACAAACTACAAGACTCCCAGGAGAGATTTCATGTGGAGGCGGCTGCCGTGTTACTCTCTAGGATAAAATTCTCCCTGGAGCCTACAGTATTTAATCTCGACGAAATTTCTTTATCGCATGAAAAATAGAAGGGTGAGAGGGTCAAAGTTAATAGGCACTAGTGCGTCTGATACAATCTACAAGACTCCCAGGAGAGCTTTCATGAGGAGGCTGCAGCCGTGTTAGTCGCTAGGATCAAACTCTCCCTGGAGCCTAAAGTATTTAATCTCGACGAAATTTCTTTATCGCATGAACTATAGAAGGGTGAGAGGGTTACAGTTAGTAGGCACTAGTGCGTCTGATACAAACTACAAGAGTCCCAGGAGAGCTTTCATGTGGAGGGCGCAGCCGTGTTAGTCTCTAGGATAAAACTCTCCCTTGATCCTATAGTATTTAATCTCGACGAAAATTCTGAGTCGCATCAGTATTAGAAGGCTGCGAGGTTTAAAGTAAATTGGCAATAGTGCGTCGGTTACAAACTACAAGACTCCCAGGAGAGATTTCATGTGGAGGCCGCAACCGTGTTAGTCTCTAGGATAAAACACTCCTTTTAGCCTACAGTATTTAATCTCGACGAAATTTCTTTATCGCATGAACTGTAGAAGGGTGAGCGGGTTACAGTTAATAGGCAATAGTGCGTCGGTTACAAACTATAAGACTCCCAGGAGAGCTTCCACGTGGAGGCCGCAGCCGTGTTAGTCTCTAGGATAAAACTCTCCCTGGAGCCTACAGTATTTAATCTCGACGAAATTTCTTTATTGCATGAACAATAGAAGGGTGAGAGGGTCACAGTTAATAGGCACTAGTGCGTCAGATACAAACTACAAGACTCCCAGGAGAGCTTTCATGTGGAGGGCGCAGCCGTGTTAGTCTCTAGGATAAAACTCTCCCTTGATCCTATAGTATTTAATCTCGACGAAAATTCTGAGTCGCATCAGTATTAGAAGGCTGCGAGGTTTACAGTAAATTGGCAGTAGTGCGTCGGTTACAAACTACAAGACTCCCAGGAGAGATTTCATGTGGAGGCCGCAACCGTGTTAGTCTCTAGGATAAAACACTCCTTTTAGCCTACAGTATTTAATCTCGACGAAATTTCTTTATCGCATGAACTGTAGAAGGGTTAGCGGGTTACAGTTAATAGGCAATAGTGCGTCGGTTACAAACTACAAGACTCCCAGGAGAGCTTCCATGTCGAGGCCGCAGCCGTGTTAGTCTCTAGGTAAAACTCTCCCTGGAGCCTACAGTATTTAATCTCGACGAAATTTCTTTATCGCATGAACTGTAGAAGAGTGAGAGGGTTACAGTTAATAGGCAATAGTGCGTCTGATAGAAACTACAAGACTCCCAGGAGAGCTTTCATGTGGAGGCCGCAGCCGTGTTAGTCTTTAGGATAACACTCTCCCTTTATCCTACAGTTTTTAATCTCGACGAAATTCCTTTATCGCATGAACTGTAGAAGGGTGAGAGGGTTACAGTTAATAGGCAATAGTGCGTCGGTTACAAAATACAAGACTCCCAGGAGAGCTTTCATGTGGAGGCCGCAGCCCTGTTAGTCTCTAGGCTAAAACTCTCCCTTGATCCTATAGTATTTAATCTCGACGAAATTTCTGTGTCGCATCAGTAGTAGAAGGCTGCGAGGTTTGCAGTAAATTGGCAGTAGTGAGTCGGATACAAAGTACAAGACTCCCAGGAGAGCTTTCATGTGGAGGCCGCAGCCGTGTTAGTCTCTAGGATAAAACTCTCCCTGGAGCCTAAAGTATTTAATCTCGACGAAATTTCTTTATCGCATGAACAATAGAAGGGTGAGAGGGTTACAGTTAATAGGCGCTAGTGCGTCTGATACAAACTACAAGACTCCCAGGAGAGCTTTCATGTCGAGCGCGCAGCCGTGTTAGTCTCTAGGATAAAACTCTCCCTTTAGCCTACAGTATTTAATCTCGACGAAATTCCTTTATCGCATGAACTGAAGAACTGTGACAGGGTTACAGTTAATAGGCAATAGTGCGTCGGTTACAAACTAAAAAACTCCCACGACAGCTTTCATGTGGAGGCCGCAGACGTGTTAGTCTCTAGGATAAAACTCTCCCTGGGGACTACAGAATTTAATCTCGACTAAATTTCCTTATCGCATGAACTGTAGAAGGGTGAGAGGTTTAAAGTTAATAGTCAATAGTTTGTCGGTTACAAACTACAAGACTCCCAGGAGAGCTTTCATGTGGAGGCCGCAGCCGTGTTAGTCTCTAGGATAAAACTCTCCCTGAAGCCTAAAGTATTTAGTCTCGAAAAAATTTCTTTATCGCAAGAACAATAGAAGGGTGAGAGGGTTACAGTTAATAGGCACTAGTGCGTCTGATACAAACTACAAGACTCCCAGGAGTTCTTTCATGTGGAGGGCGCAGCCGTGTTAGTGTCTAGGATAACACTCTCCCTTGATCCTATCGTATTTAATCTCGACGAAATTTCTGTGTCGCATCAGTATTAGAAGGCTGCGAGGTTTACAATAAATTGGTAGTAGTGGGTCGTATACAAACTACAAGAATCCCAGGAGAGCTTTCATGTGGAGGCCGCAGCCCTGTTAGTCTCTAGGATAAAACTCTCCCTTTATCCTACAGTATTTAATCTCGACGAAATTCCTTTATCGCATGAACTGTAGAAGGGTGAGAGGGTTACAGTTAATAGGCAATAGTGCGTCGGTTACAAAATACAAGACTCCCAGGAGAGCTTTCATGTGGAGGCCGCAGCCGTATTAGTCTCTAGGATAAAACTCTCCCTTTAGCCGACAGTATGTATCTCGACGAAATTTCTTTATCGCATGAACTGTAGAAAGGTGAGAGGGTTACAGTTAATAGGCAATAGAACGTCGGTTACAATCTACAAGACTCCCAGGAGAGCTTTCATGTGCAATCCACAGCCCTGTTAGTCCGTAGGATAAAACTCTCTCTTGATCCTATAGTATTTAATCTGGAAGAAATTTTTGTGTCGCATCAGTAGTAGAAGGCTGCGAGGTTTACAGTAAATTAGCACTAGTGCGTCGGATACAAACTACAAGACTCCCAGGAGAGATTTCATGTGGAGACCGCAGCCGTTTTAGTCTCTAGGATAAAACTCTCCCTGGAGCCTACAGTATTTAATCTCGACGAAATTTCTTTATCGCATGAACAATAGAAGGGTGAGAGGGTTACAGTTAATAGGCACTAGTGCGTCTGATACAATCTACAAGCTCCCAGGAGAGCTTTCATGTGGAGGGCGCAGCCGTGTTAGTCTCTAGGATAAAACTCTCCCTTGATCCTATAGTATTTAATCTCGACGAAATTTCTGTGTCGCATCAGTAGTAGAAGGCTGCGAGTTTTACAGTAAATTTTCGGTAGTGCGTCGGATACAAACAACAAGACTCCCAGGAGACCTTTCATGTGGCGGCCGCAGCCGTGTTAGTCTCTAGGATAACACTCTCCCTTGATCCTATCGTATTTAATCTCGACGAAATTTCTGTGTCGCATCAGTAGTAGAAGGCTCCGAGGTTTACAATAAATTGGTAGCAGTGCGTCGTATACAAACTACAAGACTCCCAGGAGAGCTTTCATGTTAAGGCTGCAGCTGTGTTAGTCTCTAGGATAAAACTCTCCCTTTAGCCTACAGTATTTAATCTCGACGAAATTTCTTTATCGCATTAACTATAGAAGATTGAGAGGTTTACAGTTAATAGGCAATAGTGCGTCTGATAGAAACTACAAGACTCCCAGGAGAGCTTTCATGTGGAGGCCGCAGCCGTGTTAGTCTCTAGGCTAAAACTCTCCCTTGATCCTATAGTATTTAATCTGGACGAAATTTTTGTGTCGCATCAGTAGTAGAAGGCTGCGAGGTTTACAGTAAATTGGCAGTAGTGCGTCGGTTACAAACTACAAGACTTCCAGGAGAGATTTCAAGTGGAGGCCGCAGCCGTGTTAGTCTCTAGGATAAAACTCTCCGTTTAGCCTACAGTATGCATCTCGACGAAATTTCTTTATCGCATGAACTGTAGAAAGGTGAGAGGGTTACAGTTAATAGGCAATAGTACGTCGGTTACAATCTACAAGACTCCCAGGAGAGCTTTCATGTGCAATCCACAGCCCTGTTATTCCGTAGGATAAAACTCTCTCTTGATCCTATAGTATTTAATCTGGAAGAAATTTTTGTGTCGCATCAGTAGTAGAAGGCTGCGAGGTTTACAGTAAATTGGCATTAGTGCGTCGGATACAAACTACAAGACTCCCAGGAGAGATTTCATGTGGAGACCGCAGCCGTTTTAGTCTCTAGGATAAAACTCTCCCTGGAGCCTACAGTATTTAATCTCGACGAAATTTCTTTATCGCATAAACAATAGAAGGGTGAGAGGGTTACAGTTAATAGGCACTAGTGCGTCTGATACAATCTACAAGACTCCCAGGAGAGCTTTCATGTGGAGGGCGCAGCCGTGTTAGTCTCTAGGATAAACTCTCCCTTGATCCTATAGTATTTAATCTCGACGAAAATTCTGAGCCGCATCAGTATTAGAAGGCTGCGAGATTTACAGTAATTGGCAGTAGTGCGTCGGTTACAAACTACAAGACTCCCAGGAGAGATTTCATGTGGAGGCCGCAACCGTGTTAGTCTCTAGGATAAAACACTCCTTTTAGCCTACAGTATTTAATCTCGACGAAATTTCTTTATCGCATGAACTGTAGAAGGGTGAGCGGGTTACAGTTAATAGGAAATAGTGCGTCGGTTACAAACTACAAGACTCCCAGGAGAGCTTCCATGTGGAGGCCGCAGCCGTGTTAGTCTCTAGGATAAAACTCTCCCTGGAGCCTACAGTATTTAATCTCGACGAAATTTCTTTATTGCATGAACAATAGAAGGGTGAGAGGGTCACAGTTAATAGGCACTAGTGCGTCAGATACAAACTACAAGACTCCCAGGAGAGCTTTCATGTGTAGGCCGCAGCCGTGTTAGTCTCTAGGATAAAACTCTCCCTTTAGCTTACAGTATTTATCTCGATGAAATTTCTTTATCGTATGAACTGTATAAGGGTGAAAGGGTTACAGTTAATAGGCAATAGTACGTCGGTTACAATCTACAAGACTCCCAGCAGAGCTTTCATGTGGAATCCACAGCCCTGTTAGTCCCTAGGATAAAACTCTCCCTTGATCCTATAGTATTTAATCTCGACGAAATTTCTGTGTCGCATCAGTAGTAGAAGGCTCCGAGGTTTACAATAAATTGGTAGTGGTGCGTCGTATACAAACTACAAGATTCCCAGGAGAGCTTTCATGTTAAGGCTGTAGCTGTGTTAGTCTCTAGGATAAAACTCTCCCTTTAGCCTACAGTATTTAATCTCGACGAAATTTCTTTATCGCATTAACTGTAGAAGGTTGAGAGGGTTACAGTTAATTGGCAATAGTGCGTCTGATAGAAACTACAAGACTCCCAGGAGAGCTTTCATGTGGAGGGCGCAGCCGTGTTAGTCTCTAGGCTAAAACTCTCACTTGATCCTATAGTATTTATTCTCGACGAAATTTCTGTGTCGCATCAGTAGTAGAAGGCTGCGAGGTTTGCAGTAAATTGGCAGTAGTGCGTCGGATACAAAGTACAAGACTCCCAGGAGAGCTTTCATGTGGAGGCCGCAGCCGTGTTAGTCTCTAGGATAAAACTCTCCCTTAATCCTATAGTATTTAATCCCGACGAAATTTCTGTGTCGCATCAGTAGTAGAAGGCTCCGAGGTTTACAGTACATTGGCATTAGTGCGTCGGATACAAACTACAAGACTCCCAGGAGAGCTTTCATGTGGATGTCGCAGCCGTGTTAGTCTCTAGGATAAAACTCTCCCTTTAGAATACGGTATTTAATCTCGACGAGATTTCTTTATCACATGAACAATAGGAGGGTGAGAGGGTTACAGTTAATAGGCACTAGTGCGTCTGATACAAACTACAAGACTCCCAGGAGAGCTTTCATGTGGAGGCCGCAGCCGTGTTACTCTCTAGGATAAAACTCTCCCTTAATCCTATAGTATTTAATCTCGACGAAATTTCTGTGACGCATCAGTTGTAGATGGCTGCGAGGTTTACAGTAAATTGGCAATACTGCGTCGGATACAAACTACAAGACTCCCAGGAGAGCTTTCATATGGAGGCCGCAGCCGTGTTAGTCTCTAGCATAAAACACTCCCTTTAGCCTACAGTATCTAATCTCGACGAAATTTCTTTATCGCATGAAATGTAGAAGGATGAGAGGGTTACATTTAATAGGCAATAGTGCGTCGGTTACAAACTACAAGACTCCCAGGAGAGCTTGCATTTGGAGGCCGCAGCCGTGTTAGTCTCTAGGACAAAACTCTCCCTTTAGCCTACAGTATTTAATCTCGACGAAATTACTTTATCGCATGAACTGTAGTAGGTTGAGAGGGTTACTGTTAATAAGCAATAGTGCGTCGGTTACAAACAACAAGACTCCCAGGAGAGCTTTCATGTGGAGGCTGCAGCCCTGTTAGTCCCTTGGACAAAACTCTCCCTTGATATTATAATATTTAATCTCGACGAAATTTCTGTTTCGCATCAGTAGTTGAAGGCTGCGAGGTTTACAGTAAATTGGCAGTAGTGCGTCGGATACAAATTACAAGACTCCCAGGAGAGCTTTCATGTGGATGTCGCAGCCGTGTTAGTCTCAAGGATAAAACTCTCCCTTTAGAATACGGTATTTAATCTCGACGAAATTTCTTTATCGCATGAACTGTAGACGGGTGAGAGGGTTACAGTTAATAGACAATAGTGCGTCGGTTACAAACTACAAGACTCCCAGGAGAGCTTTCATGTGGAGGCAGCAGCCGTGTTAGTCTCTGGGATAAAAATCACCCTTGATCCTATAATATTTAATCTCGACGAAATTTCTGTGTCGCATCAGTAGTAGAAGGCTGTGACGTATACAGTAAATTGGCAGTTGTGCGTCGGATGCAAACAACAAGACTCCCAGGAGAGCTTTCATGTGGAGGCCACAGCCGTGTTAGTCTCTAGGACGAAACTCTTCTTTGATCCTATAGTATTTAACCTCGACGGAATTTCTGTGACCCATCAGTAGTAGAAGGCTGCGACGTTTACAGTAAATTGGCAGTAGTGCGTCGGATACAAACAACAAATCTCCTAGAAGAGCTTTCATGACGAGGCTGCAGTCGTGTAAGTGTCTAGGATAAAACTCTCCCTTTACCCTACAGCATATAATCTCGACGAAATTTCTTTATCGCATGAACTGTAGAAGGGTGAGAGTGTTGTAGTTAATAGGCAATAGATTGGTGGTTACATACTACAAGACTCCCAGGAGAGCTTTCATGTGGAGGCCGCAGCCGTGTTAGTCTCTAGGATAAAACTCTCCCTTAATCCTATAGTATTTAATCCCGACGAAATTTCTGTGTCGCATCAGTAGTAGAAGGCTCCGAGGTTTACAGTACATTGGCATTAGTGCGTCGGATACAAACTACAAGACTCCCAGGAGAGCTTTCATGTGGATGTCGCAGCCGTGTTAGTCTCTAGGATAAAACTCTCCCTTTAGAATACGGTATTTAATCTCGACGAGATTTCTTTATCACATGAACAATAGGAGGGTGAGAGGGTTACAGTTAATAGGCACTAGTGCGTCTGATACAAACTACAAGACTCCCATTAGAGCTTTCATGTGGAGGCCGCAGCCGTGTTACTCTCTAGGATAAAACTCTCCCTTAATCCTATAGTATTTAATCTCGACGAAATTTCTGTGACGCATCAGTTGTAGATGGCTGCGAGGTTTACAGTAAATTGGCAATACTGCGTCGGATACAAACTACAAGACTCCCAGGAGAGCTTTCATGTGGAGGCCGCAGCCGTGTTAGTCTCTAGCATAAAACACTCCCTTTAGCCTACAGTATCTAATCTCGACGAAATTTCTTTATCGCATGAAATGTAGAAGGGTGAGAGGGTTACATTTAATAGGCAATAGTGCGTCGGTTACAAACTACAAGACTCCCAGGAGAGCTTTCATTTGGAGGCCGCAGCCGTGTTAGTCTCTAGGACAAAACTCTCCCTTTAGCCTACAGTATTTAATCTCGACGAAATTACTTTATCGCATGAACTGTAGTAGGTTGAGAGGGTTACTGTTAATAAGCAATAGTGCGTCGGTTACAAACAACAAGACTCCCAGGAGAGCTTTCATGTGGAGGCTGCAGCCCTGTTAGTCCCTTGGACAAAACTCTCCCTTGATATTATAATATTTAATCTCGACGAAATTTCTGTTTCGCATCAGTAGTTGAAGGCTGCGAGGTTTACAGTAAATTGGCAGTAGTGCGTCGGATACAAATTACAAGACTCCCAGGAGAGCTTTCATGTGGATGTGGCAGCCGTGTTAGTCTCAAGGATAAAACTCTCCCTTTAGAATACGGTATTTAATCTCGACGAAATTTCTTTATCGCATGAACTGTAGACGGGTGAGAGGGTTACAGTTAATAGACAATAGTGCGTCGGTTACAAACTACAAGACTCCCAGGAGAGCTTTCATGTGGAGGCAGCAGCCGTGTTAGTCTCTGGGATAAAAATCACCCTTGATCCTATAATATTTAATCTCGACGAAATTTCTGTGTCGCATCAGTAGTAGAAGGCTGTGACGTATACAGTAAATTGGCAGTTGTGCGTCGGATACAAACAACAAGACTCCCAGGAGAGCTTTCATGTGGAGGCCACAGCCGTGTTAGTCTCTAGGACGAAACTCTTCTTTGATCCTATAGTATTTAACCTCGACGGAATTTCTGTGACCCATCAGTAGTAGAAGGCTGCGACGTTTACAGTAAATTGGCAGTAGTGCGTCGGATACAAACAACAAATCTCCTAGAAGAGCTTTCATGACGAGGCTGCAGTCGTGTAAGTGTCTAGGATAAAACTCTTCCTTTACCCTACAGCATATAATCTCGACGAAATTTCTTTATCGCATGAACTGTAGAAGGGTGAGAGTGTTGTAGTTAATAGGCAATAGATTGGTGGTTACATACTACAAGACTCCCAGGAGAGCTTTCATGTGGAGGCCGCAGCCGTGTTAGTCTCTAGGATAAAACACTCCCTTTAGCCTACAGTATCTAATCTCGACGAAATTTCTTTATCTCATGAAATGTAGAAGGATGAGAGGGTTACATTTAGTAGGCAATAGTGCGTCGGTTACAAACTACAAGACTCCCAGGAGAGCTTTCATTTGGAGGCCGCAACCGTGTTAGTCTCTAGGATAAAACTCTCTCTTTAGCCTACAGTATTTAATCTCGACGAAATTACTTTATCGCATGAACTGTAGACGGGTGAGAGGGTTCCAGTTAATAGGCAATAGTGCGTCGGATACAAAGTACAAGACTCCCAGGAGAGCTTTCATGTGGAGGCCGCAGCCCTGTTACTCTCTAGGATAAAACTCTCCCTTGATCCTATATTATTTAATCTCGACGAAATTTCTGTGTCGCATCAGTAGTATAAGGCTGCGAGGATTACAGTAAATTGGCAGTAGTCCTTCGGATGCAAACAACAAGACTCCCAGGAGAGGTTTCATGTGGAGGCCGCAGCCGTGCCGTGTTAGTGTCTAGGATAAAACTCTCCATGGAGCCTACAGTATTTAATCTCGACGAAATTTCTTTAACGCATGAACTGTAGAAGGGTGGGAGGGTTCCAGTTAATAGGCAATTGTTTGTCGGTTACAAACTTCAAGACTCCCAGGAGAGCTTTCATGTGGAGGCCGCAGCCATGTTAGTCTCTAGGATATAACTCTCCCTTGATCCTATAGTATTTAATCTCCACAAAACTTCTGTGTCGCATCAGTAGTAGAAGGCTGCGACGTTTACAGTAAATTGGCAGTAGTGCGTCGGATACAAACAACAAGACTCCCAGGAGAGCTTTCATCTGGGGGCCGCAGCTGTATTAGTCTCTAGGATTAAACCCTTCCTTGATCCTATATTATTTAATCTCGACGAAATTTCTGGGTCGCATCACTAGTAGAAGGCTGCGATGTTTACAGTAAATTATCAGTAGTGCGTCAGATACAAATTACAAGACTCCCAGGAGAGCCTTCATGTGGAGGCCGCAGCCGTGTTAGTCTCCAGGATAAAACTCTCCCTTGATCCTATAGTATTTAATCTCGACGAAATTTCTGTGTTGTATCAGTAGTAGGAGCCTGCGAGGTTTACAGTAAATTGACAGTAGTGCGTCGGATACAAACTACAAGTTCCCCATGAGAGCTTTCATGTGGAAGCCACAGCCGTATTAGTGTCTAGGATAAAACTCTCCCTTGATCCTATAGTATTTAATCTCGACGAAATTTCTGTGTCGCATCAGTAGTAGAAGGCTGCGACGTTTACAGTAAATTGGCAGTAGTGCGTCGGATACAAACAACAAGACTCCCAGAAGAGCTTTCATGTGGAAGCCACAGCCGTGTTAGTCTGTTTGATAAAACTCTCCCTTTAGCCTACAGTGTTTAATCTCGACGAAATTTCTCTGTCGCATACACAATAGAAGGCTGCGAGGTTTACAGTAAATTATCAGTAGTGCGTCGGATACAAATTACAAGACTCCCAGGAGAGCTTTCATGTGGAGAACGCAGCGGTGTTAGTCTCTAGGATAAAACTCACCCTTGATCCTATAGTATTTAATCTCGACGAAATTTCTGTGTCGCATCAGCAGTAGCAGGCTGCGAGGTTTACAGTAAATTGGCAGTAGTGCGTCGGATACAAGCTTCAAGTTCCCCAGGACAGCTTTCAGGTGGAAGCCACAGCCGTGTTAGTGTCTAGGATAAAACTCTCCCTTGAGCCTACAGTATTTATTCTTGACGAAATTTCTTTATCGCATGAACTGTAGAAGGGTGAGAGGGTTACAGTTAATAGGCAATAGTGCATCGGTTACAAACTACAAGACTCCAAGAAGAGCTTTCAAGTTGAGGCCGCAGCTGTGTTAGTCTCTAGGATAAAACTCTCCCTTGATCCTATAGTATTTAATCTCGACGAAATTTCTGTGTCGCATCAGTAGTAGAAGGCTGCGACGTTTACAGCAAATTGGCAGTACTGCATCGGATACAAACAACAAGACTCCCAGAAGAGCTTTCATGTGGAGGCCACAGCCGTGTTAGTCTGTTTGATAAAACTCTCCCTTTAGCCTACAGCGTTTAATCTCGACGAAATTTCTGTGTCGCATCAGTAGTAGAAGGCTGCGAGGTTTACAGTAAATTGGCAGTAGTGCGTCGGATACAAACTACAAGACTCCCAGGAGAGCTTTCATTTGGATGCCGCAGCCGTGTTAGTCTCTAGGATAAAACTCTCCCTTTAGCCTACAGTATTTAATCTCGACGAAATATCTTTATCGCATGAACTGTAGAATGGTGAAAGGGTTACAGCTAATAGGCAATAGTGCGTCGGTTACAAACTACACGACTCCCAGGAGTGCTTTCATGTGGAGGCCGCAGCCGTGTTAGTCTCTAGGATAAGTCTCTCTTGATCCTATAGTGTTTAATCTCGACGAAATTTCTGTGTTGCATCAGTAGTAGAAGGCTGCGAGGTTTACAGTAAATTGGCAGTAGTGCGTCGTATTCAAACTATAAGATTCCCAGGAGAGCTTTCATGTGGAGGCCGCAGCCGTGTTAGTCTCTAGGATAAAACTCTCCCTGGAGCCTACAGTATTTAATCTCGACGAAATTTCGTTATCACATGAACAATAGAAGGGCGAGAGGGTTACAGTTAATAGGCAATAGTGCGTCTGATACAAACTACAAGACTCATAGGCGAGCCTTCATGTGGAGGAAGCAGCCGTGTTAGTCTCTAGGATAAAACTCTCCCTTTAGCCTACAGTATTTAATCTCGACGAAATTTCTCTGTCGCATTAACAATAGAAGGGTGAGAGGGTTACAGTTAATAGGCACTAGTGCGTCTGATACAAACTACAAGACTCCCAGGAGAGCTTTCATGTGGAGGCCGCAGCCGTGTTAGCCCTTAGGATAAAACTCTCCCTTTAGCCTACAGTATTTAATCTCGACGAAAATTTCTTTATCGCATGAACTGAAGAAGTGTGACAGGGTTACAGTTAATAGGCAATAATGCGTCGGTTACAAACAACAAGACTCCCAGGAGAGCTTTCATGTGGAGGCCGCAGCCCTGTTAGTCTCTAGGATAAACTCTCCCTTGATCATATGGTATTTAATCTCGACGAAATTTCTGTGTCGCATCAGTAGTTGAAGGCTGCGAGGTTTACAGTAAATTGGCAGTAGTGCTTCGGATGCAAACAACAAGACTCCCAGGAGAGCTTTCATGTGGAGGCCGCAGCCCTGTTAGTCCCTAAGATAAACTCTCCCTTGATCCTATAGTATTTAATCTCGACGAAATTTCTGTGTCGCATCAGTAGTAGAAGGCTGCGAGGTTTACAGTAAATTGGCAGTAGTGTGCCGGATACAAACTACAAGACTCCCAGGAGACCTTACATGTGGAGGCCGCAACCGCGTTAGTCTCTAGGATAAAACTCTCCCTGGAGCCTACAATATTTAATCTAGACGAAATTACTTTATCGCATGAACAATAGAAGGGCGAGAGGGTTACAGTTAATAGGCACTAGTGCGTCTGATACAAACTACAAGACTCCCAGGAGAGCTTTCATTTGGAGGACGCATCCGTGTTAGTGTCTAGGATAAAACTCTCCCTTTATCCTACAGTATTTAATCTCGATGAAATTTCTTTATCGCATGAATGTAGAAGTGTGAGAGGGTTAAAGTTAATAGGCACTAGTGCGTCGGTTACAAACTACAAGTCTATCAGGTGAGCTTTCATGTGGAGGCCGCAGCCGTGTTAGCCCTTAGGATAAAACTCTCCCTTTAGCCTACAGTATTTAATCTCGACGAAATTCCTTTATCGCATCAACTGAAGAAGTGTGACAGGGTTACAGTTAATAGGCAATAATGCGTCGGTTACAAACTACAAGACTCCCGGGAGAGCTTTCATGTGGAGGCCGCATCCGTGTTAGTCTCTAGGATAAAACTCTCCCTTTAGCCTACAGTATTTAATGTCGACGAAATTTCTTCATCGCATGAACTGTAGAAGGGTGAGAGGATTACAGTTAATAGGCAATAGTGCGTCGGTTACAAACTACAAGACTCCCAGGAGAGCTTTCATGTAAAGGCCGCAGCCGTGTTAGTCTCTAGGATAAAACTCTCCCTTTAGCCTACAGTATTTAATCTCGACGAAAATTCTTTACCGCATGAACTGTAGAAGGGTGAGTGGGTCACAGTTAATAGACAATAGTGCATCGGTTACAAACTACAAGATTCCCAGGACAGCTTTCATGTGGGGGCCGCAGCCCTGTTAGTCTATAGGATAAAACTGTCCCTTGATCCTATAGTATTTAACCTCGACGAAATTTCTGTTACGCATCAGTAGTTGAAGGCTGCGAGGTTTACAGTAAATTGGCAGTAGTGCTTCGGATGCAAACAACAAGACTCCCAGGAGAGCTTTCATGTGGAGGCCGCAGCCGTGTTAGTCTCTAGGATAAGACTCTCCCTTTATCCTATAGTATTTAATCTCGACGAAATTTCTGTGTCGCATCAGTAGTAGAAGGCTGCGAGGTTTACAGTAAATTGGCAGTAGTGTGTCGGATACAAACTACAAGACTCCCAGGAGAGCTTACATGTGGAGGCCGCAGCCGTGTTAGTCTCTAGGATAAAACTCTCCCTCGAGCCTACACTATTTAATCTCGACGAAATTTCTTTATCGTATGAACTGTAGAAGGGTGAGAGGGTTCCAGATAATAGGCAATAGTCCGTCGGTTACAAACTACAAGACTCCTAGGAGAGCTTTCATGTAGAGGCCGCAGTAGTGTTAGTCTCTAGGATAAAACTCTCCCTTTAGCCTTTAGTGTTTAATCTCGACGAAATTTCTTTATCGCATGAACTGTAGAAGGGTGAGAGGGTTACAGTTAATAGGCAATTGTGCGTTGGTTACAAACTACAAGACTCCCAGGAGAGCTTTCATGTGGAGGCCGCAGCCCTGTTAGTCTCTAGGATAAAACTCCCACTTAATCCTATAGTATTTAATCTCGACGAAATTTCTGTGTTGCATCAGTAGTAGAAGGCTGCGAGGTTTACAGTAAATTGGCAGTAGTGCTTCGGATGCAAACAACAAGACTCCCAGGAGAGCTTTCATGTGGAGGACGCAGCATTGTTAGTCGCTAGGATAAAATTCTCCCTGGAGCCTACAGAATTTAATCTCGACGAAATATCTTTGTCGCATGAACAATAGAAGGGTGAAAGGGTTACAGTTAATAGGCACTAGTGCGTCTGATACAAACTACAAGACTCCCAGGAGAGCTTTCATGAGGAGGCCGCAGCCGTGTTAGTCTCTAGGATAAAACTCTACCTAGAGCCTACAGTATTTAATCTCGACAAAATTTCTTTACCGCATGAACAATACAAGGGTGACAGGTTTACAGTTAATAGGCACTAGTGCATCTGATACAAACTACAAGACTCCCAGGAGAGCTGTCATGTGGAGGCCGCAGCCGTGTTAGTCTCCAGGATAAAACTCTCCCTGGAGCCTACAGTATTTAATCTCGACGAAATTTCTTTATCGCATGAACAACACAAGCGTGAGAGGTTTACATTTAATAGGCACTAGTGCTTCTGATACAAACTACAAGACTCCCAGGAGAGCTTTCATGTGGAGGCCGCAGCCCTGTTAGCATCTAGGATAAAACTCTCACTTGATCCTATAGTATTTAATCTCGACGAAATTTCTGTGTTGCATCAGTAGTAGAAGGCTGCGAGGTTTACAGTAAATTGGCAGTAGTGCTTCGGATGCAAACAACAAGACTCCCAGGAGAGCTTTCATGTGGAGGACGCAGCATTGTTAGTCGCTAGGATAAAATTCTCCCTGGAGCCTACAGAATTTAATCTCGACGAAATTTCTTTATCGCATGAACAATAGAAAGGTGAGAGCGTTACAGTTAATAGGCACTAGTGCGTCTGATAGAAACTACAAGACTTCCATTAGAGCTTTCATGTGGAGGCTGCAGCCGTGTTAGTCTCTAGGATAAAACTCTCCCTTTAGCCTACAGTATTTAATCTCGACGAAATATCTTTATCGCATGAACTGTAGAAGAGTGAGAGGGTTACAGTTAATAGGCAATAGTGCGTCGGTTACAAACTACAAGACTCCCAGGAGTGCTTTCATGTGGAGGCCGCAGCCGTGTTAGTCTCTAGGATAAGACTCTCCCTTGATCCTATAGTATTTAATCTCGACGAAATTTCTGTGTCGCATCAGTAGTAGAAAGCTGCGAGGTTTACAGTAAATTGGCAGTAGTGCGTCGGATACAAACAAAAGACTCCCAGGAGAGCTTTCATGTGGAGGCCGCAGCCGTGTTAGTCTCTAGGATAAAACACTCCCTTTAGGCTACAGTATTTAATCTCGACGAAATTTCTTTATCGCATGAACTGTAAAAGGGTGAGAGGGTTACAGTTAATAGGCAATAGTGCGTCGGTTACAAACTACAAGACTCCCAGGAGAGCTTTCATGTAAATTCCGCAGCTGTGTTAGTCTCTACTATAAAACTCTCCCTTTAGCCTACAGTATTTAATCTCGACGAAATTTCTTTATCGCATGAACTGTAGAAGGGTGAGAGGGTTCCAGTTAATAGGCAATTATGCGTCAGTTACAAACTACAAGACTCCCAGGAGAGCTTTCATGTGGAGGCCGCAGCCGTGTTAGTCTCTAGGATAAAACTCTCCCTGGAGCCTACAGTATTTAATCTCGACGAAATTTCTTTATCACATGAACAATAGAAAGGCGAGAGGGTTACAGTTAATAGGCACTAGTGCGTGTGATACAAACTACAAGACTCATAGGAGAGCTTTCATGTGGAGGCCGCAGCCGTGTTAGTCCTTAGGATAAAACTTTCCCTTGATCCTATAGTATTTAATCTCGACGAAATTTCTGTGTCGCATCAGTAGTTGAAGACTGTGAGGTTTACAGTAAATTCCCAGTAGTGCGTCGGATACAAACAAAAAGACTCCCAGGAGAGCTTTCATGTGGAGGCCGCAGCCGTATTAGTCTCTAGGATAAAACTATCCCTTTAGCCAACAGTATTTAATCTCGACGAAATTTCTTTATCGTATGAACTGTAGAAGGATGAGAGGGTTACAGTTAATAGGCAATAGAGCGTCGGTTACAAACTACAAGACTCCCATTAAAGCTTTCATGTGGAGGACGCAGCCGTGTTAGTCTCTAGGATAAAACACTCCCTTGATCCTATAGTATTTAATCTCGACGAAATTTCTGTTACGCATCAGTAGTTGAAGACTGCGAGGTTTACAGTAAATTCCCAGTAGTGCGTCGGATACAAACAACAAGACTCCCAGGAGAGCTTTCATGTGGAGGCCGCAGCCGTGTTAGCCCTTAGGATAAAACTCTCCCTTTAGCCTACAGTATTTAATCTCGACGAAATTTCTCTGTCGCATTAACAATAGAAGGGTGAGAGGGTTACAGTTAATAGGCAATAGTGCTTCGGTTACAAACTACAAGACTCCCAGGAGAGCTTTCATGTAAAGGCCGCAGCCGTGTTAGTCTCTAGGATAAAACTCTCCCTTTAGCCTACAGTATTTAATCTCGACGAAAATTCTTTACCGCATGAACTGTAGAAGGGTGAGTGGGTCACAGTTAATAGACAATAGTGCATCGGTTACAAACTACAAGATTCCCAGGACAGCTTTCATGTGGGGGCCGCAGCCCTGTTAGTCTATAGGATAAAACTGTCCCTTGATCCTATAGTATTTAACCTCGACGAAATTTCTGTGTCGCATCAGTAGTTGAAGGCCTCGAGGTTTACAGTAAATTGGCAGTAGTGCTTCGGATGCAAACAACAAGACTCCCAGGAGAGCTTTCATGTGGAGGCCGCAGCCGTGTTAGTCTCTAGGATAAGACTCTCCCTTTATCCTATAGTATTTAATCTCGACGAAATTTCTGTGTCGCATCAGTAGTAGAAGGCTGCGAGGTTTACAGTAAATTGGCAGTAGTGTGTCGGATACAAACTACAAGACTCCCAGGAGAGCTTACATGTGGAGGCCGCAGCCGTGTTAGTCTCTAGGATAAAACTCTCCCTGGAGCCTACACTATTTAATCTCGACGAAATTTCTTTATCGTATGAACTGTAGAAGGGTGAGAGGGTTCCAGATAATAGGCAATAGTCCGTCGGTTACAAACTACAAGACTCCTAGGAGAGCTTTCATGTAGAGGCCGCAGTAGTGTTAGTCTCTAGGATAAAACTCTCCCTTTAGCCTTTAGTGTTTAATCTCGACGAAATTTCTTTATCGCATGAACTGTAGAAGGGTGAGAGGGTTACAGTTAATAGGCAATTGTGCGTTGGTTACAAACTACAAGACTCCCAGGAGAGCTTTCATGTGGAGGCCGCAGCCCTGTTAGTCTCTAGGATAAAACTCCCACTTGATCCTATAGTATTTAATCTCGACGAAATTTCTGTGTTGCATCAGTAGTAGAAGGCTGCGAGGTTTACAGTAAATTGGCAGTAGTGCTTCGGATGCAAACAACAAGACTCCCAGGAGAGCTTTCATGTGGAGGACGCAGCATTGTTAGTCGCTAGGATAAAATTCTCCCTGGAGCCTACAGAATTTAATCTCGACGAAATATCTTTGTCGCATGAACAATAGAAGGGTGAAAGGGTTACAGTTAATAGGCACTAGTGCGTCTGATACAAACTACAAGACTCCCAGGAGAGCTTTCATGAGGAGGCCGCAGCCGTGTTAGTCTCTAGGATAAAACTCTACCTAGAGCCTACAGTATTTAATCTCGACAAAATTTCTTTACCGCATGAACAATACAAGGGTGACAGGTTTACAGTTAATAGGCACTAGTGCATCTGATACAAACTACAAGACTCCCAGGAGAGCTGTCATGTGGAGGCCGCAGCCGTGTTAGTCTCCAGGATAAAACTCTCCCTGGAGCCTACAGTATTTAATCTCGACGAAATTTCTTTATCGCATGAACAACACAAGCGTGAGAGGTTTACATTTAATAGGCACTAGTGCTTCTGATACAAACTACAAGACTCCCAGGAGAGCTTTCATGTGGAGGCCGCAGCCCTGTTAGCATCTAGGATAAAACTCTCACTTGATCCTATAGTATTTAATCTCGACGAAATTTCTGTGTTGCATCAGTAGTAGAAGGCTGCGAGGTTTACAGTAAATTGGCAGTAGTGCTTCGGATGCAAACAACAAGACTCCCAGGAGAGCTTTCATGTGGAGGACGCAGCATTGTTAGTCGCTAGGATAAAATTCTCCCTGGAGCCTACAGAATTTAATCTCGACGAAATTTCTTTATCGCATGAACAATAGAAAGGTGAGAGCGTTACAGTTAATAGGCACTAGTGCGTCTGATAGAAACTACAAGACTTCCATTAGAGCTTTCATGTGGAGGCTGCAGCCGTGTTAGTCTCTAGGATAAAACTCTACCTTTAGCCTACAGTATTTAATCTCGACGAAATATCTTTATCGCATGAACTGTAGAAGAGTGAGAGGGTTACAGTTAATAGGCAATAGTGCGTCGGTTACAAACTACAAGACTCCCAGGAGTGCTTTCATGTGGAGGCCGCAGCCGTGTTAGTCTCTAGGATAAGACTCTCCCTTGATCCTATAGTATTTAATCTCGACGAAATTTCTGTGTCGCATCAGTAGTAGAAAGCTGCGAGGTTTACAGTAAATTGGCAGTAGTGCGTCGGATACAAACAAAAGACTCCCAGGAGAGCTTTCATGTGGAGGCCGCAGCCGTGTTAGTCTCTAGGATAAAACACTCCCTTTAGGCTACAGTATTTAATCTCGACGAAATTTCTTTATCGCATGAACTGTAAAAGGGTGAGAGGGTTACAGTTAATAGGCAATAGTGCGTCGGTTACAAACTACAAGACTCCCAGGAGAGCTTTCATGTAAATTCCGCAGCTGTGTTAGTCTCTACTATAAAACTCTCCCTTTAGCCTACAGTATTTAATCTCGACGAAATTTCTTTATCGCATGAACTGTAGAAGGGTGAGAGGGTTCCAGTTAATAGGCAATTATGCGTCAGTTACAAACTACAAGACTCCCAGGAGAGCTTTCATGTGGAGGCCGCAGCCGTGTTAGTCTCTAGGATAAAACTCTCCCTGGAGCCTACAGTATTTAATCTCGACGAAATTTCTTTATCACATGAACAATAGAAAGGCGAGAGGGTTACAGTTAATAGGCACTAGTGCGTGTGATACAAACTACAAGACTCATAGGAGAGCTTTTATGTGGAGGCCGCAGCCGTGTTAGTCCTTAGGATAAAACTTTCCCTTGATCCTATAGTATTTAATCTCGACGAAATTTCTGTGTCGCATCAGTAGTTGAAGACTGTGAGGTTTACAGTAAATTCCCAGTAGTGCGTCGGATACAAACAAAAAGACTCCCAGGAGAGCTTTCATGTGGAGGCCGCAGCCGTATTAGTCTCTAGGATAAAACTATCCCTTTAGCCAACAGTATTTAATCTCGACGAAATTTCTTTATCGTATGAACTGTAGAAGGATGAGAGGGTTACAGTTAATAGGCAATAGAGCGTCGGTTACAAACTACAAGACTCCCATTAAAGCTTTCATGTGGAGGACGCAGCCGTGTTAGTCTCTAGGATAAAACACTCCCTTGATCCTATAGTATTTAATCTCGACGAAATTTCTGTTACGCATCAGTAGTTGAAGACTGCGAGGTTTACAGTAAATTCCCAGTAGTGCGTCGGATACAAACAACAAGACTCCCAGGAGAGCTTTCATGTGGAGGCCGCAGCTGTATTAGTCTCTAGCATAAAACTCTCCCTTTAGCCTACAGTATTTAATCTCGACGAAATTTCTCTGTCGCATTAACAATAGAAGGGTGAGAGGGTTACAGTTAATAGGCACTAGTGCGTCTGATACAAACTACAAGACTCCCAGGAGAGCTTTCATGTGGAGGCCGCAGCCGTGTTAGCCCTTAGGATAAAACTCTCCCTTTAGCCTACAGTATTTAATCGCGACGAAAATTTCTTTATCGCATGAAATGTAAAAGGGTGAGAGGGTTACAGTTAATAGGCAATAGTGCTTCGGTTACAAACTACAAGACTCCCAGGAGAGCTTTCATGTAAAGGCCGCAGCCGTGTTAGTCTCTAGGATAAAACTCTCCCTTTAGCCTACAGTATTTAATCTCGAAGAAATTTCTTTATCGCATGAACTGTTGAAGGGTGAGAGGGTTCCAGTTAATAGGCAATAATGCGTCGGTTACAAACTACAAGACTCCCAGGAGAGCTTTCATGTGGAGGCCGCAGCCCTGTTAGTCTCTAGGATAAAACTCTCCCTTGATTCTATGGTATTTAGTCTCGACGAAATTTCTGTGTCGCAACAGTAGTTGAAGGCTGCGAGGTTTACAGTAAATTGGCAGTAGTGGTTCGGATGCAAACAACAAGACTCCCAGGAGAGCTTGCATGTGGTGGCCGCAGCCCTGTTAGTCCCTAAGATAAAACTCTCCCTTGATCCTATAGTATTTAATCTCGACGAAATTTCTGTTTCGCATCAGTAGCTGAAGGCTGCGAGGTCTACAGTAAATTGGCAGTAGTGCGTCGGATACAAACAACAAGACTCCCAGGAGAGCTTTCATGTGGAGGCCGCAGCCGTGTTAGTCTCTAGGATAAGACTCTTCCTTTATCCTATAGTATTTATCTCGACGAAATTTCTGTGTCGCATCAGTAGTTGAAGGCTGCGAGGTTTACAGTAAATAGGCAGTAGTGTGCCGGATTCAAACTACAATTCTCCCAAGAGAGCTTACATGTGGAGGCCGCAGCCGTGTTAGTCTCTAGGATAAAACTCTCCCTGGAGCCTACAGTATTTAATCTCGACGAAATTTCTTTATCGCATGAACAATAGAAAGGCGGGAGGGTTACAGTTAATAGGCAATAGTGCGTCGGTAACAAACTACAAGACTCCCAGGACAGCTTTCATGTGGAGGCCGCAGCCCTGTTAGTCTATAGGATAAAACTCTCCCTTGATCCTATAGTATTTAATCTCGACGAAATTTCTGTGTCGCATCAGTAGTTGAAGGCTGTGAGGTTTACAGTAAATTGGCAGTAGTGCTTCGGATGCATACAACAAGACTCCCAGGTGAGCTTTCATGTGGAGGCCACAGCCAAGTTAGTCCCTAAGATAAAACTCTCCCTTGATACTACAGTATTTAATCTCGACGAAATTTCTGCTTCGCATCAGTAGTTGAAGGCTGCGAGGTTTACAGTAAATTGGCAGTAGTGGGTCGGATACAAACAACAAGACTCCCAGGAGAGCTTTCATGTGGAGGCCGCAGCCGTGTTAGTCTCTAGGATAAGACTCTCCCTTTTTCCTATAGTATTTAATCTCGATGAAATTTCTGTGTCGCGTCAGTAGTAGAAGACTGCGAGGTTTACAGTAAATTGGCAGTAGTGCGTCGGTTACAAACTACAAGACTCCCGGGAGAGCTTTCATGTAAAGGCCGCAGCTGTGTTACTCTCTAGGATAAAACTCTCCCTTTAGCCTACAGTATTTAATCTCGACGAAATTTCTTTAACGCATGAACAATAGAAGGGTGAGAGGGTTACAGTTAATAGGCACTAGTGCATCTGATACAAACTACAAGACTCCCAGAAGAGCTTTCATGTGGAGGCCACAGCCGTGTTAGTCTCTAGGATAAAACTCTCCCTTGATGCTATAGTATTTAATCTCGACGAAATTACTGTGTCGCATCAGTAGTAGAAGGCTATGAGGTTTACAGTAAATTGGCAGTATTGCGTCGGATACAAACAACAAGTCTCCCAGGAGAGCTTTCATGTGCAGGACGCAGCCCTGTTAGTCCCTAGGATAAAACTCTCCCTGGAGCCTACTGAGTTTAATCTCGACGAAATTTCCTTATCCCATGAACAATAGAAGGGTGAGAGGGTTACAGTTAATAGGCACTAGTGCGTCTGATAGAAACTACAACACTCCCAGGAGAGCTTTCATGTGGAGGACGCAGCCGTGTTAGTCTCTAGGATAAAACACTCCCATTAGCCTACAGTATTTAACCTCGACGAAAATTTCTTTATCGCATGAATGCAGAAGTGTGAGAGGGTTAAAGTTAATAGGCACTAGTGCGTCGGTTACAAACTACAAGACTATCAGGAGAGCTTTCATGTGGAGGCCGCAGCCGTGTTAGTGTCTGAGATAAAATTCTCCCTGGGGCCTACACTATATATTCTCGACGAAATTTCTTTATCGCATATACTGTAGAAGGGTGAGAGGGTTACAGTTAATAGGCAATAGTTCGTAGGTTACAAACTACAAGACTCCCAGAAGAGCTTTCACGTTGAGGCCGCAGCCGTGTTAGTCTCTAGGATAAAACTCTCCCTTGATCCTCTAGTATTTAATCTCGACGAAATTTCTGTGTCGCATCAGTAGTAGAAGGCTGCAACGTTTACAGGAAATTGGCAGTAGTGCGTCGGATACAAACAACAAGACTCCCAGGAGAGCTTTCATGTGGAGGCCGCAGCCCTGTTAGTCTCTAGGATAAAGCTCTCCCTTGATACTATAGTATTTAATCTCGACGAAATTTCTGTGTCGGATCAGTAGTAGAAGGCTGCAAGGTTTACAGTAAATTGGCAGTAGTGCTTCGGATGCAAACAACAAGACTCCCAGGAGAGCCTTCATGTGGAGGAAGCAGCCCTGTTAGTCACTAGGATAAAACTCTCCCTTGATCCTATAGTATTTAATCTCGACGAAATTTCTGTTTCGAATCAGTAGTAGGAGGCTGCGAGGTTTACAGTAAATTGGCAGTAGTGCGTCGGATACAAACTACAAGTCTCCCAGGAGAGCTTTCATGTGGAGGCCACAGCCGTGTTAGTCTCTAGGATAAAACTCGCCCTGGAGCCTACAGTATTTAATATCGACGAAATTTCTTTATCGCATGAACAACAGAGGGGTGAGAGGGTTACAGTTAATAGGCACTAGCGTGTCGGATACAAACTACTAGACTCCCAAGAGAACTTTCATGTGGAGGCCGCAGCGGTAATTTTATTTGGATTAATCTCTCCCTGGAGCCTACAGTACTTAATCTCGACGAAATTTCTTTATCGTATGAACAATAGAATTGTGAGAGGGTTACAGTTAATAGGCGCTAGTGCGTCGGATACAAACTACAAGACTCCCATTAGAGCTTTCATGTGGAGGCCGCAGCCGTGTTAGTCTCTAGGATAAAACTCTCCCTTGATGCTATAGTATTTAATCTCGACGAAATTTCTGTGTTGCATGAACAATAGAATGGTGAGAGGGTTACAGTTAATAGGCACTAGTGCGTCTGATAGAAACTACAACACTCCCAGGAGAGCTTTCATGTGGAGGCCGCAGCCGTGTTAGTCTCTAGGATAAGACTCTTCCTTTATCCTATAGTATTTATCTCGACGAAATTTCTGTGTCGCATCAGTAGTTGAAGGCTGCGAGGTTTACAGTAAATTGGCAGTAGTGTGCCGGATTCAAACTACAAGACTCCCAGGAGAGCTTACATGTGGAGGCCGCAGCCGTTTTAGTCTCTAGGATAAAACTCTCCCTATAGCCTACAGTATTTAATCTCAACGAAATTTCTCTATCGTATGAACTGTAGAAGAGTGAGAGGGTTACAGTTAATAGGCAATAGCGCGTCGGTTACAATCTACAAGACTCCCAGAAGAGCTTTCATGTGGAGGCCGCAGCCGTGTTAGTCTCTAGTATAAGACTCTCCCTTTATCCTATAGTATTTAATCTCGGCGAAATTTCTGTGTAGCTTCAGTAGTAGAAGCCTAGGAGGTTTACAGTAAATTGGCAGTAGTGTGTCGGATACAAACTACAAGACTTTCAGCAGAGCTTTCATGTAAAGGCCGCAGCCGTGTTAGTCACTAGGATAAAACTCTCCCTTTAGCCTACAGTATTTAATCTCGACGAAATTTCTTTACCGCATGAACTGTAGAAGGGTGAGAGGGTTACAGTTAATAGGCAATAGTGCGTCGGTAACAAACTACAAGACTCCCAGGACAGCTTTCATGTGGAGGCCGCAGCCCTGTTAGTCTATAGGATAAAACTCTCCCTTGATCCTATAGTATTTAATCTCGACGAAATTTCTGTGTCGCATCAGTAGTTGAAGGCTGCGAGGTTTACAGTAAATTGGCAGTAGTGCTTCAGATGCATACAACAAGACTCCCAGGTGAGCTTTCATGTGGAGGCCGCAGCCAAGTTAGTCCCTAAGATAAAACTCTCCCTTGATCCTACAGTATTTAATCTCGACGAAATTTCTGCTTCGCATCAGTAGTTGAAGGCTGCGAGGTTTACAGTAAATAGGCAGTAGTGGGTCGGATACAAACAACAAGACTCCCAGGAGAGCTTTCATGTGGAGGCCGCAGCCGTGTTAGTCTCTAGGATAAGACTCTCCCTTTTTCCTATAGTATTTAATCTCGACGAAATTTCTGTGTCGCGTCAGTAGTAGAAGACTGCGAGGTTTACAGTAAATTGGCAGTAGTGCGTCGGTTACAAACTACAAGACTCCCGGGAGAGCTTTCATGTAAAGGCCGCAGCTGTGTTACTCTCTAGGATAAAACTCTCCCTTTAGCCTACAGTATTTAATCTCGACGAAATTTCTTTAACGCATGAACAATAGAAGGGTGAGAGGGTTACAGTTAATAGGCACTAGTGCATCTGATACAAACTACAAGACTCCCAGAAGAGCTTTCATGTGGAGGCAGCAGCCGTGTTAGTCTCTAGGATAAAACTCTCCCTTGATGCTATAGTATTTAATCTCGACGAAATTACTGTGTCGCATCAGTAGTAGAAGGCTATGAGGTTTACAGTAAATTGGCAGTATTGCGTCGGATACAAACAACAAGTCTCCCAGGAGAGCTTACATGTGCAGGACGCAGCCCTGTTAGTCCCTAGGATAAAACTCTCCCTGGAGCCTACAGAGTTTAATCTCGACGAAATTTCCTTATCCCATGAACAATAGAAGGGTGAGAGGGTTACAGTTAATAGGCACTAGTGCGTCTGATAGAAACTACAACACTCCCAGGAGAGCTTTCATGTGGAGGACGCAGCCGTGTTAGTCTCTAGGATAAAACACTCCCATTAGCCTACAGTATTTAACCTCGACGAAAATTTCTTTATCGCATGAATGCAGAAGTGTGAGAGGGTTAAAGTTAATAGGCACTAGTGCGTCGGTTACAAACTACAAGACTATCAGGAGAGCTTTCATGTGGAGGCCGCAGCCGTGTTAGTGTCTAGGATAAAATTCTCCCTGGGGCCTACACTATATATTCTCGACGAAATTTCTTTATCGCATATACTGTAGAACGGTGAGAGGGTTACAGTTAATAGGCAATAGTGCGTCGGTTACAAACTACAAGACTCCCAGAAGAGCTTTCACGTTGAGGCCGCAGCCGTGTTAGTCTCTAGGATAAAACTCTCCCTTGATCCTCTAGTATTTAATCTCGACGAAATTTCTGTGTCGCATCAGTAGTAGAAGGCTGCAACGTTTACAGGAAATTGGCAGTAGTGCGTTGGATACAAACAACAAGACTCCCAGGAGAGCTTTCATGTGGAGGCCGCAGCTCTGTTAGTCTCTAGGATAAAGCTCTCCCTTGATACTATAGTATTTAATCTCGACGAAATTTCTGTGTCGGATCAGTAGTAGAAGGCTGCAAGGTTTACAGTAAATTGGCAGTAGTGCTTCGGATGCAAACAACAAGACTCCCAGGAGAACTTTCATGTGGAGGCCGCAGCCCTGTTAGTCACTAGGATAAAACTCTCCCTTGATCCTATAGTATTTAATCTCGACGAAATTTCTGTTTCGCATCAGTAGTTGAAGGCTGCGAGGTTTACGGTAAGTTGGCAGTAGTGCGTCGGATACAAACAACAAGACTCCCAGGAGAGCTTTCATGTTTAGGAAGCAGCCGTGTTAGTCTCTAGGATAAGGCTCTCCCTTTATCCTATAGCATTTATTCTCGACGAAATTTCTGTGTCGCATCAGTAGTAGAAGGCTGCGAGGTTTACAGTAAATTGGCAGTAGTGTGTCGGATACGAACTACAAGCCTCCCAGGAGAGCTTTCATGTGGAGGCCGCAGCCGTGTTAGTCTCTAGGATAAAACTCTCCCTGGAGTCTACAGTATTTAATCTCGACGAAATTTCTTTATCGCATGAACAATATAAGGGCGAGAGGGTTACAGTTAATAGGCACTAGTGCGTCTGATACAAACTACAAGACTCCCAGGAGAGGTTTCATGTGGAGGCCGCATCCGTGTTAGTCTCTAGGATAAAACTCTCCCTTGATCCTTTAGTATTTAATCTCGACGAACTTTCTGGGTCGCATCAGTAGTAGAAGGCTGTGAGGTTAACAGTAAATAGGCAGTAGTGCGTCGGATACAAACAACAAGACTCCCAGGAGAGCTTTCATGTGGAGGACGCAGCCCTGTTAGCCCCTAGGATGAAACTCTCCCTGGAGCCTACCGAATTTAATCTCGACGAAATTTTTTTATAGCATGTACAATAGAAGGGTGAGAGGGTTACAGTTAATAGGCACTAGTGCGTCTGATAGAAACTACAAGACTACCAGCAGAGCTTTCATGTGGAGGCCGCAGCCGTGTTAGTGTCTATGATAAAGCTCTCCCTTTAGCCTACAGTATTTTATCTCGACGAAATTTCTGTATCGCATGAACTGTAGAAGGGTGAGAGTGTTACAGTTAATAGGCAATGATGCGTCGGTTACAAACTACAAGACTCCCGGGAGAGCTTTCATGTGGAGGCCGTAGCCCTGTTAGTCTCTAGGATAAAACTCTCCCTTGATCCTATAGTATTTAATCTCGACGAAATTTCTGTTTCGCATCAGTAGTAGGAGGCTGCGAGGTTTACAGTAAATTGGCAGTAGTGCGTCGGATACAAACTACAAGTCTCCCAGGAGAGCTTTCATGTGGAGGCCGCAGCCGTGTTAGTCTCTAGGATAAAACTCGCCCTGGAGCCTACAGTATTTAATGTCGACGAAATTTCTTTATCGTATGAACAATAGAATTGTGAGAGAGTCACAGTTAATAGGCGCTAGTGCGTAGGATACAAACTACAAGACTCCCATTAGAGCTTTCATGTGGAGGCCGCAGCGGTGTTAGTCTCTAGGATAAAACTCTCCCTTGATGCTATAGTATTTAATCTCGACGAAATTTCTGTGTTGCATGAACAATAGAATGGTGAGAGGGTTACAGTTAATAGGCACTAGTGCGTCTGATAGAAACTACAACACTCCCAGGAGAGCTTTCATGTGGAGGACGCAACCGTGTTTGTCTCTAGGATAAAACACTCCCATTAGCCTACAGTATTTAATCTCGACGAAATTTCTTTATCGCATGAATGCAGAAGGGTGAGTGGGTTAAAGTTAATAGGCACTAGTGCGTCGGTTCCAAACTACAAGACTATCAGGAGAGCTTTCATGTGGAGGCCGCAGTCGTGTTAGTCTCTAGGATAAAACTCTCCCTAGAGCCTACAGAATTTAATCTCGACGAAATTTCTTTATCGCATGAACAATACAAGGATGAGAGGGTTACAGTTAATAGGCTCTAGTGCGTCTGAAAGAAACTACAAGACTCCCAGGAGAGCTTTCATGTGGAGGACGCAGCCGTGTTAGTGTCTAGGATAAAACTCTCCCTTTATCCTACAGTATTTAATCTCGAGGAAATTTCTTTATCGCATGAACTGTAGAAGGGTGAGAGGGTTACAGTTAATAGGCAATAGTGCTCGGTTACAAACTACAAGGCTCCCAGGAGAACTTTCATGTGGAGGCCGCAGCCGTGTGGGTCTCTAGGATGAAACTCTCCCTTGATCCTATAGTACTTAATCTCGACGAATTTTCGGTTTCGCATCAGTAGTAGAAGGCTGCGAGGTTTACAGTAAATGGGCAGTAGTGCGTCGGATACAAACAACAAGACTCCCAGGAGAGCTTTCATTTATAGGCCGCAGCTGTGTTAGTGTCTAGGATAAAACTCTCCCTGGAGCCTACAGTATTTAATCTCGAAGAAATTTCTTTATCGCATGAACTGTAGAAGTGTGAGAGTGTTACAGTTAATAGGCACTAGTGCGTATGATACAAACTACAAGATTCCAAGGGGAGCTTTCATGTGGAGGCCGCAGCCGTGTTAGTATCTTGGATAAAACTCCCCTGTAGCCTAAAGTATTTAATCTCGACGAAATTTCATTATCGCATGAATTGTAGAAGGGCGAGAGGCAATAGTGCGTCGGTTACAAACTACAAGACTCCCAGGAGAGCTTTCATGTGGATTACGCAGCCGTTTTAGTCTCTAGGATAAAACTCTCCCTTTAGCCTACAGTATTTAATCGCGACGAAATTTCTTTATCGCATGAACTGTAGAAGGGCGAGAGGCAATAGTGCGTCGGTTACAAACTACAAGACTCCCAGGAGAGCTTTCATGTGGAGGCCGCAGCTGTGTTAGTCTCTAGGACAAAACTATCCCTTGATCCTATAGTATTTAATATCGACGAAATTACTGTGTCGCATCAGTAGTAGAAGGCTGCGAGGTTTACAGTAAATTGGCAGTAGTGTTTCGGATGCAGACAAGACTCCCAGGAGAGCTTTCATGTGGAGGCCGCAGCTGTGTTAGTTTCTAGGATAAAACTCTCCCTTGATCCTATAGTATTTAATGTCGACTAAATTTCTGTGTTGCATCAGTAGTAGAAAGCTGCGAGGTTTGCAGTAAATTGGCAGTAGTGCGTCGGATACAAACTATAAGACTCCCAGTAGAGCTTTCATGTGGAGGACGCAGCCGTTTTAGTCTCTAGGATAAAACTCTACCTTTAGCCTACAGTATTTAATCTCGACGAAATTTCTTTATCGCATGAACTGTAGAAGGGCGAGAGGCAATAGTGTGTCGGTTACAAACTACAAGACTCCCAGGAGAGCTTTCATGTGGAGGCCGCAGCCCTGTTACTCCCTAAGATAAAACTCTCCCTGGATCCTATAATATTTAATCTCGACGAAATTTCTGTGGCGGATCAGTAGTAGAAAGCTGCGAGGTTTACAGTAAATTGGCAGTAGTGCGTCGGATACAAACTACAAGACTCCCAGGAGAGCTTTCATGTGGATTACGCAGCCGTTTTAGTCTCTAGGATAAAACTCTCCCTTTAGCCTACAGTATGTAATCGCGACGAAATTTCTTTATCGCATGAACTGTAGAAGGTCGAGAGGCAATAGTGCGTCGGTTACAAACTACAAGACTCCCAGGAGAGCTTTCATGTGGAGGCCGCAGCTGTGTTACTCTCTAGGACAAAACTATCCCTTGATCCTATAGTATTTAATATCGACGAAATTACTGTGTCGCATCAGTAGTAGAAGGCTGCGAGGTTTACAGTAAATTGGCAGTAGTGTTTCGGATGCAGACAAGACTCCCAGGAGAGCTTTCATGTGGAGGCCGCAGCCCTGTTAGTCTCTAGGATAAAACTCTCCCTTGATCCTATAGTATTTAATCTCGACGAAATTTCTGTTTCGCATCAGTAGTTGAAGGCTGCAAGGTTTACAGTAAATTGGCAGTAGTGCGTCGGATACAAACTATAAGTCTCCCAGGAGAGCTTTCATGTGGAGGCTGCAGCCGTGTTGGTCTCTAGGATAAAACTCTCCCTGGAGCCTACAGTATTTAATCTCGACGAAATTTCTTTATCGCATGAACAATAGAGGGGTGAGAGGGTTACAGTTAATAGGCACTAGTGCGTCTGATACAAACTACAAGACTCCCAGGAGAGCTTTCATGTGGAGGCCGCAGCCGTGTTAGTGTCTAGTATAAAACTCTCCCTTGATCCTATAGTATTTAATCTCAACGAAATTTCTGTGTTGCATCGGTAGTAGAAGGCTGTGAGGTTTACAGTAAATTGGCAGTAGTGCGTCGGATACAAACAACAAGACTCCCAGGAGAGATTTCATGTGGAGGACGTAGCCCTGTTAGTCCCTAAGATAAGACTCTCCCTGGAGCCTACAGAATTTAATCTCGACGAAATTTCTTTATCGCATGAACAATAGAAGGGTGAGAGGGTTACAGTTAACAGGCAATAGTGCGTTTGATAGAAACTACTAGACTCCCAGTAGAGCTTTCATGTGGAGGCCACAGCCGTGTTAGTGTCTAGGATAAAACTCTCCCTTTAGCCTACAGTATTTAATCTCGACGAAATTTCTTTATCGCATGAACTGTAAAAGGGTGAGGGGCTTACAGTTAATAGGCAATAGTGCGTCGGTTACAAACTACGAGACTCCCAGGAGAGCTTTCATGTGGAGGCCACAGCCGTGTTAGTCTCTAGGATGAACCCTCCCCTTGATCCTATGGTATTTAATCTCGACGAACTTTTTGTGTCGCATCAGTAGTAGAAGGCTGCGAGGTTTACAGTAAATTTTCAGTAGTGCGTCGGATACGAACTACAAGAATCCCAGGAGAGCTTTCATGTGGAGGCTGCAGCCGTGTTAGTCTCTAGGGTAAAACTCTCCCTTGATCCTATAGTATTTAATCTAGACGAAATTTCTGTGTCACATCAGTAGTAGAAGGCTGCGAGGTTTACAGAAAATTACAAGTAGTGCGTCGGATACAAACTACAAGACTCCCAGGGGAGCTTTCATGTGGAAGCCGCAGCTGTGTTAGTGTCTAGGATAAAATTCTCCCTTGAGCCTACAGTATTTAATCTCGACGAAATTTCTTTGATGCATGAACAATAGAAGGGTGAGAGTGTTACAGTTAATACTCACTAGTGCGTCTGATACAAACTACAAGATTCCCAGGGGAGCTTTCATGTGGAGGCCGCAGCCGTGTTAGTCTCTAGGATAAAACTCTCCCTTTAGCCTACAGTATTTAATCTAGACGAAATTTCTGTGTCGCATCAGTAGTAGAAGGCTGCAAGTTTTACAGTAAATTGGCAGTAGTGCGTCGGATAACAACAACAAGACACCCAGGAGAGCTTTCATGTGGAGGCCGCAGCCCCGTTACTCCCTAGAATAAAACTCTCCCTTGATCTTATAGTATTTAATCTCGACAAAATTTCTGTGTCGCATCAGTAGTAGAAGGCTGCAAGGTTAACAGTAAATTGGCAGTAGTGCGTCGGATACAAACAACAAGACTCCCAGGAGAGCTTTCATGTGGAGGCCGCAGTTGTGTTAGTCTCTAGGATAATACTCTCCCTTGATCCAATAGTATTTAATCTCGACGAAATTTCTGTGTCGCATCACTAGTAGAAGGCTGCGAGGTTTACAGTAAATTGGCAGTAGTGCGTCGGATACAAACTACAAGACTCCCAGGAGATCTTTAATGTGGAGGACGCAGCCGTTTTAGTCTCTAGGATATTACTCTCCCTTGATCCAATAGTATTTAATCTCGACGAAATTTCTGTGTCGCATCAGTAGTAGAAGGCTGCGAGGTTTACAGTAAATTGGCAGTAGTGCGTCGGATACAAACTACAAGACTCCCAGGAGAGCTTTCATGTGGAGGACGCAGCCGTTTTAGTCTCTAGGATAAAACTCTCCCTTTATCCTACAGTATTTAAGCTCGACGAAATTTCTTTATCGCATGAACTGTAGAAGGGCGAGAGGCAATAGTGCGTCCGTTACAAACTACAAGACTCCCAAGAGAGCTTTCATGTTGAGGCCGCAGCTGTGTTAGTTTCTAAGACAAAATTATCCCTTGATCCTATAGTATTTAATCTCGACGAAATTTCTGTGTCGCATCAGTAGTAGAAGGCTGCGAGGTTTACAGTAAATTGGCAGTAGTGCTTCGGATACAAACTACAAGACTCCCAGGAGAGTTTTCATGTGGAGGCCGCAGCCCTGTTAGTCTCTAGGATAAAACTCTCCCTTGATCCTATAGTATTTAATCTCGTCGAAATTTCTGTGTCGCATCAGTAGTAGAAGGCTGCAACGTTTACAGGAAATTGGCAGTAGTGCGTAAGATACAAATAACAAGACTCCCAGGAGAGCTTTCATGTGGAGGCCGCAGCCGTGTTAGTCTCTAGGATGAAACTCTCCCTTGAGCCTATAGTATTTAATCTCGACGAAATTTCGGTGTCGCGTCAGTAGTAGAAGGCTGCGAGGTTTACAGTAAATTGGCAGTAGTGCATCGGATACAAACAACAAGACTCCCAGGAGAGCTTTCATTTGGGGCCGCAGCCGTGTTAGTGTCTAGGATAAAACTCTCCCTTTAGCCTACAGTGTTTAATCTCGACGAAATTTCTTTATCACATGAACTGTAGAAGGGTGAGAGGGTTACGGTTAATATGCAATAGTGCGTCGGTTACAAACTACAAGACTCCCAGGAGAGCTTTCATGTGGAGGCCGCAGCCGTGTTAGTGTCTAGGATAAAACTCTCCCTTGATCCTATAGTATTTAATCTCAACGAAATTTCTGTGTTGCATCAGTAGTAGAAGGCTGTGAGGTTTACAGTTAATTGGCAGTAGTGCGTCGGATACAAACAACAAGACTCCCAGGAGAGCTTTCATGTGGAGGACGTAGCCCTGTTAGTCCCTAAGATAAGACTCTCCCTGGAGCCTACAGAATTTAATCTCGACGAAATTTCTTTATCGCATGAACAATAGAAGGGTGAGAGTGTTACAGTTAATACTCACTAGTGCGTCTGATACAAACTACAAGATTCCCAGGGGAGCTTTCATGTGGGGGCCGCAGCCGTGTTAGTCTCTTGGATAAAACTCCCCTTTAGCCTACAGTATTTAATCTCGACGAAATTTCATTATCGCATAAATTGTAGAAGGGTGAGAGAGTTACAGTTAATAGGCAATAGTGCGCCGGTTACAAACTAAGGGACTCCCAGGAGAACTTTCATGTGGAGGCCGCAGCCGTGTTAGTCTCTAGGATAAAACTCTCCCTTTAGCCTACAGTATTTAATGTAGACGAAATTTCTGTGTCGCATCAGTAATAGAAGGCTGCAAGGTTTACAGTAAATTGGCAGTAGTGCGTCGGATACCAACAACAGGACTCCCAGGAGAGCTTTCATGTGGAGGCCGCAGCCCCGTTACTCCCTAGAATTAAACTCTCCCTTATCCTATAGTATTTAATCTCGACAAAATTTCTGTGTCGCATCAGTAGTAGAAGGCTGCAAGGTTAACAGTTAATAAGCAGTAGTGCGTTGGATACCAACAACAAGACTCCCAGGAGAGCTTTCATGTGGAGGCGGCAGCCGTGTTAGTCTCTAGGATGAAACTCTCCCTTGAGCCTATAGTATTTAATCTCAACGAAATTTCGGTGTCGCTTCAGTAGTAAAAGGATGCAAGGTTTACAGTAAATTGGCAGTAGTGCATCGGATACAAACAACAAGACTCCCAGGAGAGCTTTCATTTGGAGGCCGCAGCCGTGTTAGTGTCTAGGATAAAACTCTCCCTGGAGCCTACAGTATTTAATCTCGACGAAAATTTCTTTATCGCAATGAACTGTAGAAGGGTGAGAGGGTTACAGATAATAGGCAATAGTTTGTCGGTTACAAACTACAAGACTCCCAGGAGAGCTTTCATGTGAAGGACGTAGCCCTGTTAGTCCCTAAGATAAGACCCTCCCTGGAGCCTACAGAATTTAATCTCGACGAAATTTCTTTGTCGCATGAACAATAGAAGGGTGAGAGGGTTACAGTTAACAGGCAATAGTGCGTTAGATAGAAATTACTAGACTCCCAGTAGAGCTTTCATGTGGAGGCCGCAGCCATGTTAGTGTCTAGGATAAAACTCTCCCTTGATAATATAGTATTTAATCTCGACGAAATTTCTGTGTCGCATCAGTAGTAGAAGGCTGCGAGGTTTACAGTAAATTGGCAGTAGTGCGTCGGATACAAACTACAAGACTCCCAGGAGAGCTTTCATGTGGCGGCCGCTGCCGTGTTAGTCTCCAAGATAAAAATCTCCCTTTAGCCTACAGTGTTTAATCTCGACGAAATTTCTGTGTCGCATCAGTAGTAGAAGGCTGCAAGGTTTACAGTAAATTGGCAGTAGTGCGTCGGATACCATCAACAAGTCTCCTAGGAGAGCTTTCATGTGGAGGCCGCATCCGTGTTAGTCTCTAGGATAAAACTCTCCCTGGAGCCTACGGTATTTAATGTCGACGAAATTTCTTTATCGCATGAACTGTGGAAGGGTGAAGGGTTACAGTTAATAGGCAATAGTGCGTCGGTTACAAACTACAAGACTCCCGGGAGAGCTTTCATGTGGAGGCCGCAGCCGATGTTAGTCTCTAGGATAAAACTCTCCCTTTAGCCTACAGTATTAAATCTCGATGCAATTTCTTTATCGCATTAACTGTGAAAGAGTGAGAGGTTAACATTTAATAGGCAATAGTGCGTCGGTTACAAACTACAAGACATCCTGGAGAGCTTTCATGTGGAGGATGCAGCCCTGTTAGTCCCTAGGATAAAACTCTCCCTGGAGCCTACAGAATTTAATCTCGACGAAATTTCTTTATCGCATGAACAATAGAAGGGTGAGAGTGTTACTGTTAATAGGCACTAGTGCGTCTGATACAAACTACAAGATTCCCAGGGGAGTTTTCATGTGGAGGCCGCAGCCGTGTTAGTCTCTTGGATGAAACTCCCCTTTAGCCTACAGTATTTAATCTCGACGAAATTTCATTATCGCATGAATTGTAGAAGGGTGAGAGGGTTACAGTTAATAGGCAGTAGTGCGTTGGATACCAACAACAAGACTCCCAGGAGAGCTTTCATGTGGAGGCCGCAGCCCCGTTACTCCCTAGGATAAAACTCTCCCTTGATCCTATAGTATTTAATCTCGACGAAATTTCTTTATCGCATGAATTGTAGAAGGGCGAGAGGCAATAGTGCGTCGGTTACAAACTACAAGACTCCCACGAGAGCTTTCATGTGGAGGCCGCAGCTGTGTTAGTCTCTAGGACAAAACTATCACCTGATCCTATAGTATTTAATCTCGACGTAATTTCTGTGTCGCATCAGTAGTAGAAGGCTGCGAGGTTTACAGTAAATTGGCAGTAGTGTTTCGGATGGAAAGAAGACTCCCAGGAGAGCTTTCATGTGGAGGCCGCAGCCCTGTTAGTCTCTAGGATAAAACTCTCCCTTGATCCTATAGTATTTAATCTCGACGAAATTTCTGTTTCGCATCAGTAGCTGAAGGCTGCGAGGTTTACAGTAAATTGACAGTAGTGCGTCGGATACAAACTACAAGTCTCCCAGGAGAGCTTTCATGTGGAGGCCGCAGCCGTGTTAGTCTCTAGGATAAAACTCTCCCTGGAGCCTACAGTATTTAATCTCGACGAAATTTCTTTATCGCATGAACAATAGAGGGGTGAGAGGGTTACAGTTAATAGGCACTAGTGCGTCTGATACAAACTACAAGACTCCCAGGAGAGCTTTCATGTGGAGGCCGCAGCCGTGTTAGTGTCTAGGATAAAACTCTCGTTGATCCTATAGTATTTAATCTCAACGAAATTTCTGTGTTGCATCAGTAGTAGAAGGCTGTGAGGTTTACAGTAAAAGGCAGTTGTGCGTCGGATACAAACAACAAGACTCCCAGGAGAGCTTTCATGTGGAGGACGTAGCCCTGTTAGTCCCTAAGATAAGACTCTCCCTGGAGCCTACAGAATTTAATCTCGACGAAATTTCTTTATCGCATGAACAATAGAAGGGTGAGAGGGTTACAGTTAACGGGCAATAGTGCGTTTGATAGAAACTACTAGACTCCCAGTAGAGCTTTCATGTGGAGGCCGCAGCTGTGTTAGTGTCTAGGATAAAACTCTCCCTTTAGCCCACAGTATTTAATCTCGACGAAATTTCTTTATCGCATGAACTGTAAAAGGTTGAGAGGCTTACAGTTAATAGGCAATAGTGCGTCGGTTACAAACTACGAGACTCCCAGGAGAGCTTACATGTGGAGGCCGCAACCGTGTTAGTCTCTAGGATAAAACTCTCCCTTGATCCTATAGTATTTAATCTAGACGAAATATCTGTGTCACATCAGTAGTGGAAGACTGCGAGGTTTACAGTAAATTGGCAGTAGTGCGTCGGATACAAACTACAAGACTCCCAGGAGAGCTTTCATGTGGAGGCCGCAGCCGTGTTAGTGTCTATTATAAAATTCTCCCTTGAGCCTACAGTATTTAATCTCGACGAAATTTCATTATTGCATGAACTGTAGAAGGGTGAAGGGTTACAGTTAATAGGCAATAGTGCGTCGGTTACAAACTACAAGACTCCCGGGAGAGCTTTCTTTTGGAGGTCGCAGCAGATGTTAGTCTCTAGGATAAAACTCTCCCTTTAGCCTACAGTATTTAATCTCGACGCAATTTCTTTATCGCATTAACTGTAGAAGACTGAGAGGTTAACAGTTAATAGTCAATAGTGCGTCGGTTACAAACTACAAGACACCCTAGAGAGCTTTCATGTGGAGGCCGCAGCCGTGTTAGACTCTAGGATAAAACTCTCCCTTGATCCTTTAGTATTTAATCTCGACGAAATTTCTGTGTCGCAATAGTAGTAGAACCTGCGAGGTTTACAGTAAATTGGCAGTAGTGCGTCTGATACAAACTACAAGACTCCCAGGAGAGCTTTCATGTGGAGGCCGCAGCCGCGATAGTCTCTTAGGATGAAACCTCCCCTTGATCCTATAGTATTTAATCTCGATGAAATTTTTGTGTCGCATCAGTAGTAGAAGGCTGCGAGGTTTACAGTAAATTGGCAGTAGTGCGTCGGATACAAACTACAAGAATCCCAGGAGAGCTTTCATGTGGAGGCTGCAGCCGTGTTAGTCTCTAGGATAAAACTCTCCCTTTAGATACAGTATTTAATCTCGACGAAATTTTTTATCGCATGAACTGTAGAAGGGTGAGAGGGTTACAGTTAATAGGCAATAATGCGTCGGTTACAAACTACAAGACTCCCAGGAGAGCGATCATGTGGAGGCCGCAGCCGTGTTAGTCTCTAGGAAAAACTCTCCCTTGATCTATAGTATTTAATCAAGACGAAATTTCTGTGTCGCATCAGTATTAGAAGGCTGCAAGGTGTACAGTAAATTGGCAGTAGTGCGTCGGATACCAACATCAAGACTCATAGGAGAGCTTTCATGTGGAGGCCGCAGCCCCGTTACTCCCTAGGATAAAACTCTCCCTTGATCCTACAGTATTTAATCTCGACGAAATTTCCTTATCGCATGAACTGTAAAAGGGTGAGAGGGTTACAGTTAATAGGCAATAGTGCGTCGGTTACAAACTACAAGACTCCCAGGAGACGATCATGTGGAGTCCGCAGCCGTGTTAGTCTCTAGGAAAAACTCACCCTTGATCCTATAGTATTTAATCTCGACGAAATTTCTGTGTCGCATCAGTAGTAAAAGGCTGCGAGGTTGACAGTAAATTGGCAGTAGTGCGTCGGATACCAACAGCAAGACTCCCAGGAGAGCTTTCATGTGGAGGCCGCAGCCCCGTTACTCCCAAGGATAAAACTCTCCCTTGATTCTATAGTATTTAATCTCGACGAAATTTCTGTGTCGCATCAGTATTAGAAGGCTGCAAGGTTTACAGTAAATTGGCAGTAGTGCGTCGGATACCAACAACAAGACTCATAGGAGAGCTTTCATGTGGAGGCCGCAGCACCGTTACTCCCTAGGATAAAACTCTCCCTTGATCCTACAGTATTTAATCTCGACGAAATTTCCTTATCGCATGAACTGTAAAAGGGTGAGAGGGTTGCAGTTAATAGGCAATAGTGCGTCGGTTACAAACTACAAGACTCCCAGGAGACGATCATGTGGAGTCCGCAGCCGTGTTAGTCTCTAGGAAAAACTCACCCTTGATCCCATAGTATTTAATGTAGACGAAATTTCTGTGACGCATCAGTAGCAGAAGGCTGCGAGGTTGACAGTAAATTGGCAGTAGTGCGTCGGATACAAACAACAAGGCTCCCAGGAAAGCTTTCATGTGGAGGACGCAGCTCTGATAGTCCGTAGGATAAAACTCTCCCTGGAGCCTACAGACTTTAATCTCGACGAAATTTCTTTATCGCATGAACAATACAAGGGTGAGAGGGTTAGAGTTAATAGGCATTAGTGCGTCGGTTACAAACTACAAGACTCCCAGGAGAGCTTTCAATTGGAGGCCGCAGCCGTGTTAGTCTCTAGGATGAAACCCTCCCTTGATCCTATAGTATATAATCTCGACGAAATTTCTGTGTCGCATCAGTAGTACAAGGCTACGAGGTTTACAGTAAATTGACAGTAGTGCGTCGGATTCAAACTATAAGACTCCCAGGAGAGCTTTCATGTATAGGCCGCAGACGTGTTAGTCTCTAGGATAAAACTCTCCCTTGATTCTATAGTATTTAATCCAGACGAAGTTTCTGTGTCACATCTGTAGTAGAAGGTTGCGAGGTTTACAGTAAATTGGCAGTAGTGCGTCGGATACAAACTACAAGACTCCCAGGAGAGCTTTCATGTGGAGGCCGCAGCCGTGTTAGTGTCTAGGATAAAACTCTCCCTTGAGCCTACAGTACTCAATCTCGACGAAATTTCTTTATCGCATGAACTGTAGAAGTGTCAAAGGTTACAGTTAATAGGCAATAGTGCGTCGGTTACAAACTACAAGACTCCCAGGAGAGCTTTCATGTGGAGGCCGCAAACGTGTTAGTCTCTAGGATAAAACTCTCCCTTTGGCCTACAGTATTTAATATCGACGCAATTTCTTTATCGCATTAACTGTAGAAGAGTGAGAGGTTTACAGTTAATAGGCAATAGTGCGTCGGTTACAAACTTCAAGACACCCAGGAGAGCTTGCACGTGGAGGCCGCAGCCGTGTTAGTCTCTAGGATAAAAGTCCACTTCAGCGTATAGTATTGAATCTCATCTAAATTTTTTTTTTCGCATGAACTGTAGAAGGGTGAGAGGATTACAGTTAATAGGCAATAGTGCGTCGGTTACAAACTACAAGACTCCCAGGAGAGGGATCATGTGGAGGCCGCAGCCGTGTTAGTCTCTAGGAAAAACTTTCCCTTGATCCTATATTATTTAATCTAGACGAAATTTCTATGTCGCATCAGTAGTAGAAGGCCGCAAGGTTCACAGTAAATTGGCAGTAGTGCATCGGATACAAACAACAAGACTCCCAGGACAGCTTTCATGTGGAGCCTGCAGCTGTGTTAGTCTCTAGGATAAAACTCTCCCTTGATCCTATAGTATTTAATCTCGACGAAATTTCTGTGTTGCATCAGTAGTAGAAGGCTGCGAGGCTTACAGTAAATTGGCAGTAGTGCGTCGGATACAAACTACAAGATTCCCAGGAGAGATTTCATGTAGAGGCCGCAGCCGTTTCAGTCTCTAGGATAAAACTCTCCCTTTAGCCTAAAGTATTTAATCTCGACGAAATTTCTTTATCGCATGAAATGTAGAAGGGTGAAAGGCAATAGTGCGTCGGGTACAAACTACAAGACTCCCAGGAGAGCTTTCATGTTTAGGCCGCAGCTGTGTTAGTCTCTAGGACAAAACTATCCCTTGATCCTATAGTATTTAATCTCGACGAAATTTTTGTGTCGCATCAGTAGTAGAAGGCTGCGAGGTTTACAGTAAATAGGCAGTAGCGATTCGGATACAAACTACAAGACTCCCAGGAGTGTTTTCATGTGGAGGCCGCAGCCCTGTTAGTATCCAGGATAAAACTCTCCCTTGATCCTACAGTATTTAATCACGACGAAATTTCTGTGTCGCATCAGTAGTAGAAGGCTGCTAGGTTTACAGTAAATTGGCAGTAGTGCGTCGGATACAAACTACAAGACTCCCAGGAGAGCTTTCATCTGGATGCCGCAGCCATGTTAGTCTCTAGGATGAAACCCTCCCTTGGTAATATAGTATATAATCTCGACGAAATTTCTGTGTCGCATCAGTAGTAGAAGGCTGCGAGGTTTACAGTAAATTGGTAGTAGTGCGTCAGATTCAAACTATAAGACTCCCAGGAGAGCTTTCATGAGGAGGCCGCATCCGTGTTAGTCTCTATTATAAAACTCTCCCTTGATCCTATGGTATTTATCTAGACGAAATTTCTGTGTCGCATCAGTAGTAGAAGGCTGCGAGGTTGACAGTAAATTGGCGGTAGTGCGTCGGATACAAACAACAAGACTCCCAGGAAAGCTTTCATGTGGAGGACGCAGCCCTGTTAGTCCGTAGGATAAAACTCTCCCTGGAGCCTACAGAATTTAATCTCGACGAAATTTCTTTATCGCATGAACAATACAAGGGTGAGAGGGTTACAGTTAATAGGCACTACTGCGTCTGATAGAAACTACAAGACTCCCAGGAGAGCTTTCATGTGGAGGACGCAGCTCTGTTAGTCTCTAAGATAAAACTCTCCCTTTAGCCTACAGTATTTAATCTCGACGAAATTTCTTTATCGCATGACTGTAGGAGGTTGAGAGGGTTACAGTCAATAGGCATTAGTGCGTCGGTTACAAACTACAAGACTCCCAGGAGAGCTTTCATCTGGAGGCCGCAGCCGTGTTAGTCTCTACGATGAAACCCTCCCTTGATCCTATAGTATATAATCTCGACGAAATTTCTGTGACGCATCAGTAGTAGAAGGCTGCGAGGTCTACAGTAAATTGGCAGTAGTGCGTCGGATTCAAACTATAAGACTCCCAGGAGAGCTTTCATGTTTAGGCCACAGCCGTGTTAGTCTCTGGGACAAAACTCTCACTTGATCCTATAGTATTTAATCTAGACGAAATTTCTGTGTCACATCAGTAGTAGAAGGCTGCGAGGTTTACAGTAAATTGGCAGTAGTGCGTCGGATACGAACTACAAGACTCCCAGGAGAGCTTTCATGTGGAGGCCGCAGCCGTGTTAGTGTCTAGGATAAAACTCTCCCTTGAGCCTACAGTACTCAATCTCGACGAAATTTCTTTATCGCATGAACTGTAGAAGTGTCAAAGGTTACAGTTAATAGGCAATAGTGCGTCGGTTACAAACTACAAGACTCCCAGGAGAGCTTTCATGTGGAGGCCGCAAACGTGTTAGTCTCTAGGATAAAACTCTCCCTTTGGCCTACAGTATTTAATATCGACGCAATTTCTTTATCGCATTAACTGTAGAAGAGTGAGAGGTTTACAGTTAATAGGCAATAGTGCGTCGGTTACAAACTACAAGACTCCCAGGAGAGCTTGCATGTGGAGGCCGCAGCCGTGTTAGTCTCTAGGATAAAAGTCCACTTCAGCGTATAGTATTGAATCTCATCTAAATTTTTTTTTTTCGCATGAACTGTAGAAGGGTGAGAGGATTACAGTTAATAGGCAATAGTGCGTCGGTTACAAACTACAAGACTCCCAGGAGAGGGATCATGTGGAGGCCGCAGCCGTGTTAGTCTCTAGGAAAAACTTTCCCTTGATCCTATATTATTTAATCTAGACGAAATTTCTATGTCGCATCAGTAGTAGAAGGCCGCAAGCTTCACAGTAAATTGGCAGTAGTGCATCGGATACAAACAACAAGACTCCTAGGACAGCTTTCATGTGGAGGCTGCAGCTGTGTTAGTCCCTAGGATAAAACTCTCCCTTGATCCTATAGTATTTAATCTCGACGAAATTTCTGTGTCGCATCAGTAGTAGAAGGCTGCGAGGTTTACAGTAAATTGGCAGTAGTGCGTCGGATACAAACTACAAGATTCCCAGGAGAGATTTCATGTAGAGGCCGCAGCCGTTTCAGTCTCTAGGATAAAACTCTCCCTTTAGCCTAAAGTATTTAATCTCGACGAAATTTCTTTATCGCATGAAATGTAGAAGGGTGAAAGGCAATAGTGCGTCGGGTACAAACTACAAGACTCCCTAGAGAGCTTTCATGTGGAGGCCGCAGCTGTGTTAGTCTCTAGGACAAAACTATCCCTTGATCCTATAGTATTTAATCTCGACGAAATTTTTGTGTCGCATCAGTAGTAGAAGGCCGCAAGGTTCACAGTAAATAGGCAGTAGTGATTCGGATACAAACTACAAGACTCCCAGGAGAGTTTTCATGTGGAGGCCGCAGCCCTGTTAGTATCCAGGATAAAACTCTCCCTTGATCCTACAGTATTTAATCACGACGAAATTTCTGTGTCGCATCAGTAGTAGAAGGCTGCGAGGTTTACAGTAAATTGGCAGTAGTGCGTCGGATACAAACTACAAGACTCCCAGGAGAGCTTTCATGAGGAGGCCGCATCCGTGTAAGTCTCTATTATAAAACTCTCCCTTGATCCTATAGTATTTATCTAGTTGAAATTTCTGTGTCTCATCAGTATTAGAAGGCTGCAAGGTTTACAGTAAATTGGCAGTAGTGCGTCGGATACCAACAACAAGACTCATAGGAGAGCTTTCATGTGGAGGCCGCAGCCCCGTTACTCCCTAGGATAAAACTCTCCCTTGATCCTACAGTATTTAATCTCGACGAAATTTCCTTATCGCATGAACTGTAAAAGGGTGAGAGGGTTACAGTTAATAGGCAATAGTGCGTCGGTTACAAACTACAAGACTCCCAGGAGAGGGATCATGTGGAGGCCGCAGCCGTGTTAGTCTCTAGGAAAAACTTTCCCTTGATCCTATATTATTTAATCTAGACGAAATTTCTATGTCGCATCAGTAGTAGAAGGCCGCAAGGTTCACAGTAAATAGGCAGTAGTGATTCGGATACAAACTACAAGACTCCCAGGAGAGTTTTCATGTGGAGGCCGCAGCCCTGTTAGTATCCAGGATAAAACTCTCCCTTGATCCTACAGTATTTAATCACGACGAAATTTCTGTGTCGCATCAGTAGTAGAAGGCTGCGAGGTTTACAGTAAATTGGCAGTAGTGCGTCGGATACAAACTACAAGACTCCCAGGAGAGCTTTCATGAGGAGGCCGCATCCGTGTTAGTCTCTATTATAAAACTCTCCCTTGATCCTATAGTATTTATCTAGATGAAATTTCTGTGTCTCATCAGTATTAGAAGGCTGCAAGGTATACAGTAAATTGGCAGTAGTGCGTCGGATACCAACAACAAGACTCATAGGAGAGCTTTCATGTGGAGGCCGCAGCCCCGTTACTCCCTAGGATAAAACTCTCCCTTGATCCTACAGTATTTAATCTCGACGAAATTTCCTTATCGCATGAACTGTAAAAGGGTGAGAGGGTTACAGTTAATAGGCAATAGTGCGTCGGTTACAAACTACAAGACTCCCAGGAGACGATCATGTGGAGTCCGCAGCCGTGTTAGTCTCTAGGAAAAACTCACCCTTGATCCTATAGTATTTAATCTAGACGAAATTTCTGTGTCGCATCAGTAGTAGAAGGCTGCGAGGTTGACAGTAAATTGGCGGTAGTACGTCGGATACAAACAACAAGACTCCCAGGAAAGCTTTCATGTGGAGGACGCAGCCCTGTTAGTCCGTAGGATAAAACTCTCCCTGGAGCCTACAGAATTTAATCTCGACGAAATTTCTTTATCGCATGAACAATACAAGGGTGAGAGGGTTACAGTTAATAGGCACTACTGCGTCTGATAGAAACTACAAGACTCCCAGGAGAGCTTTCATGTGGAGGACGCAGCTCTGTTAGTCTCTAAGATAAAACTCTCCCTTTAGCCTACAGTATTTAATCTCGACGAAATTTCTTTATGGCATGACTGTAGGAGGTTGAGAGGGCTACAGTCAATAGGCATTAGTGCGTCGGTTACAAACTACAAGACTCCCAGGAGAGCTTTCATCTGGAGGCCGCAGCCGTGTTAGTCTCTACGATGAAACCCTCCCTTGATCCTATAGTATATAATCTCGACGAAATTTCTGTGACGCATCAGTAGTAGAAGGCTGCGAGGTCTAAAGTAAATTGGCAGTAGTGCGTCGGATTCAAACTATAAGACTCCCAGGAGAGCTTTCATGTTTAGGCCACAGCCGTGTTAGTCTCTGGGACAAAACTCTCCCTTGATCCTATAGTATTTAATCTAGACGAAATTTCTGTGTCACATCAGTAGTAGAAGGCTGCGAGGTTTACAGTAAATTGGCAGTAGTGCGTCGGATACAAACTACAAAACTCTCAGGAGAGCTTTCATGTGGAGGCCGCAGCCGTGTTAGTGTCTAGGATAAAACTCTCCCTTGTGCCTACAGTATTCAATCTCGACGAAATTTTTTTATCGCATGAACTGTAGAAGTGTCAAAGGTTACAGTTAATAGGCAATAGTGCGTCGGTTACAAACTACAAGACTCCCAGGAGAGCTTTCATGTGGAGGCCGCAGCCGTGTTAGTCTCTAGGAAAAACTTTCCCTTGATCCTATATTATTTAATCTAGACGAAATTTCTGTGTCGCATCAGTAGTAGAAGGCTGCAAGGTTTACAGTAAATTGGCAGTAGTGTTTCGGATGGAAACAAGACTCCCAGGAGAGCTTTCATGTGGAGGCCGCAGCCCTGTTAGTCTCTAGGATAAAACTCTCCCTTGATCCTATAGTATTTAATCTCGACGAAATTTCTGTTTCGCATCAGTAGTTGAAGGCTGCGATTTACAGTAAATTGACAGTAGTGCGTCGGATACAAACTACAAGTCTCCCAGGAGAGCTTTCATGTGGAGGCCGCAGCTGTGTTAGTCTCTATGATAAAACTCTCCCTGGAGCCTACAGTATTTAATCTCGACGAAATTTCGTTATCGCATGAACAATAGAGGGGTAAGAGGGTTACAGTTAATAGGCACTAGTGCGTCTGATACAAACTACAAGACTCCCAGGAGAGCTTTCATGTGGAGGCCGCAGCCGTGTTAGTGTCTATGATAAAACTCTCCCTTGATCCAATAGTATTTAATCTCAAAGAAATTTCTGTGTTGCATCAGTAGTAGAAGGCTGTGAGGTTTACAGTAAATTGGCAGTAGTGCGTCGGATACAAACAACAAGACTCCCAGGAGAGCTTTCATGTGGAGGACGTAGCCCTGTTAGTCCCTAAGATAAGACTTTCCCTGGAGCCTACAGAATTTAATCTCAACGAAATTTCTTTATCGCATGAGCAATAGCAGGGTGAGAGGGTTACAGTTAACAGGCAATAGTGCGTTTGATAGAAACTACTAGACTCCCAGTAGAGCTTTCATGTGGAGGCCGCAGCCGTGTTAGTGTCTAGGATAAAACTCTCCCTTTAGCCTACACTATTTAATCTCGACGAAATTTCTTTATCGCATGAACTGTAAAAGGGTGAGAGTCTTACAGTTAATAGGCAATAGTGCGTCGGTTACAAACTACGAGACTCCCAGGAGAGCTTACATGTGGAGGCCGCAACCGTGTTAGTCTCTAGGATGAACCCTCCCCTTGATCCTATAGTATTTAATCTCGACGAAATTTTTGTGTCGCATCAGTAGTAGAAGGCTGCGAGGTTTACAGTAAATTGGCAGTAGTGCGTCGGATACCAACTTCAAGACTCCCAGGAGAGCTTTCATGTGGAGACTGCAGCCGTGTTAGTCTCTAGGATAAAACTCTCCCTTGATCCTATAGTATTTAATCTAGACAAAATTTCTGTGTCACATCAGTAGTAGAAGGCTGCGAGGTTTACAGTAAATTGGCAGTAGTGAGTCGGATACCAACTACAAGACTCCCAGGAGAGCTTTCATTTGGAGCACGCAGCGATGTTAGTCTCTAGGATAAAACTCTCCCTGGAGCCTACAGAATTTAATCTCGACGAAATTTCTTTATCGCATGAACAATAGAAGGGTGAGAGTGTTACAGTTAATACTCACTAGTGCGTCTGATACAAACTACAAGATTCCCAGGGGAGCTTTCATGTGGAGGCCGCAGCTGTGTTAGTCTCTAGGATAATACTCTCCCTTGATCCAATAGTATTTAATCTCGACGAAATTTCTGTGTCGCATCAGTAGTAGAAGGCTGCGAGGTTTACAGTAAATTGGCAGTAGTGCGTCGGATACAAACTACAAGACTCCCAGGAGAGCTTTCATGTGGAGGCTGCAGTCGTGTTAGTCTCTAGGATAAAACTCTCCCTTTAGCCTACAGTATTTAATCTCGACGAAATTTCTTTATCGCATGAACTGTAGGAGGGTGAGAGGGTTACAGTTAATAGGCAATAATGCGTCGGTTACAAACTACAAGACTCCCAGGAGAGCGATCATGTGGAGGCCGCAGCCGTGTTAGTCTCTAGGAAAAACTCTCCCTTGATCCTATAGTATTTAATCAAGACGAAATTTCTGTGTCGCATCTTTATTAGAAGGCTGCAAGGTTTACAGTAAATTGGCAGTAGTGCGTCGGATACCAACAACAAGACTCATAGGAGAGCTTTCATGTGGAGGCTGCAGCCCCGTTACTCCCTAGGATAAAACTCTCCCTTGATTCTATAGTATTTAATCTCGACGAAATTTCTGTGTCGCATCAGTATTAGAAGGCTGCAAGGTTTACAGTAAATTGGCAGTAGTGCGTCGGATACCAACAACAAGACTCATAGGAGAGCTTTCATGTGGAGGCCGCAGCCCCGTTACTCCCTAGGATAAAACTCTCCCTTTATTCTATAGTATTTAATCTCGACGAAATTTCTGTGTCGCATCAGTATTAGAAGGCTGCAAGGTTTACAGTAAATTGGCAGTAGTGCGTCGGATACCAACAACAAGACTCATAGGAGAGCTTTCATGTGGAGGCCGCAGCCCCGTTACTCCCTAGGATAAAACTCTCCCTTGATCCTACAGTATTTAATCTCGACGACATTTTCCTTATCGCATGACCTGTAAAAGGGTGAGAGGGTTGCAGTTAATAGGCAATAGTGCGTCGGTTACAAACTACAAGACTCCCAGGAGACGATCATGTGGAGTCCGCAGCCGTGTTAGTCTCTAGGAAAAACTCACCCTTGATCCTATAGTATTTAATCTAGACGAAATTTCTGTGTCGCATCAGTAGCAGAAGGCTGCGAGGTTGACAGTAAACTGGCGGTAGTGCGTCGGATACAAACAACAAGACTCCCAGGAAAGCTTTCATGTGGAGGACGCAGCTCTGTTAGTCCGTAGGATAAAACTCTCCCTGGAGCCTACAGACTTTAATCTCGACGAAATTTCTTTATCGCATGAACAATACAAGGGTGAGAGGGTTACAGTTAATAGGCATTAGTGCGTCGGTTACAAACTACAAGACTCCCAGGAGAGCTTTCATCTGGAGGCCGCAGCCGTGTTAGTCTCTAGGATGAAACCCTCCCTTGATCCTATAGTATATAATCTCGACGAAATCTCTGTGTCGCATCAGTAGTAGAAGGCTGCGAGGTTTACAGTAAATTGACAGTAGTGCGTCGGATTCAAACTATAAGACTCCCAGGAGAGCTTTCATCTATAGGCAGCAGACGTGTTAGTCTCTAGGATAAAACTCTCCCTTGATTCTATAATATTTAATCTAGACGAAATTTCTGTGTCACATCTGTAGTAGAAATCTGCGAGGTTTACAGTAAATTGGCAGTAGTGCGTCGGATACAAACTACAAGACTCCCAGGAGAGTTTTCATGTGGAAGCCGCAGCCCTGTTAGTATCCAGGATAAAACTCTCCCTTGATAATACAGTATTTAATCTCGACGAAATTTCTGTGTCACATCAGTAGTAGAAGGCTGCGAGGTTTATAGTAAATTGGCAGTAGTGCGTCGGATACAAACTACAAGACACCCAGGAGAGCTTTCATGTGGAGGCCGCAGCCGTTTCAATCTCTAGGATAAAACTCCCCCTTTAGCCTACAGTATTTAATCTCGACGAAATTTCTTTATCGCATGAAATGTAGAAGGGTGAAAGGCATTAGTGCGTCGGTTACAATCTACAAGACTCCCAGGAGAGCTTTCATGTGGAGGCCGCAGCTGTGTTAGTCTCTAGGACAAAACTATCCCTTGATCCTATAGTATTTAATCTCGACGAAATTTCTGTGTCGCATCAGTAGTAGAAGTCTGCGAGGTTTACAGTAAATAGGCAGTAGTGATTCGGATACAAACTACAAGACTCCCAGGAGAGTTTTCATGTGGAGGCCGCAGCCCTGTTAGTATCCAGGATAAAACTCTCCCTTGATCCTACAGTATTTAATCACGACGAAATTTCTGTGTCGCATCAGTAGTAGAAGGCTGCGAGGTTTACAGTAGATTGGCAGTAGTGCGTCGGATACAAACTACAAGACTCCCAGGAGAGCTTTCATGTGGAGGACGCAGCCCTGTTAGTCCGTAGGATAAAACTCTCCCTGGAGCCTACAGAATTTAATCTCGACGAAATTTCTTTATCGCATGAACAATACAAGGGTGAGAGGGTTACAGTTAATAGGCACTACTGCGTCTGATAGTAACTACAAGACTCCCAGGAGAGCTTTCATGTGGAGGACGCAGCTCTGATAGTCTCTAAGATAAAACTCTCCCTTTAGCCTACAGTATTTAATCTCGACGAAATTTCTTTATCGCATGACTGTAGGAGGTTGAGAGGGTTACAGTCAATAGGCATTAGTGCGTCGGTTACAAACTACAAGACTCCCAGGAGAGCTTTCATCTGGAGGCCGCAGCCGTGTTAGTCTCTACGATGAAACCCTCCCTTGATCCTATAGTATATAATCTCGACGAAATTTCTGTGACGCATCAGCAGTAGAAGGCTGCGAGGTCTACAGTAAATTGGCAGTAGTACGTCGGATTCAAACTATAAGACTCCCAGGAGAGCTTTCATGTTTAGGCCGCAGCCGTGTTAGTCTCTAGGATAAAACTTTCCCTTGATCCTATAGTATTTAATCTAGACGAAATTTCTGTGTCACATCAGTAGTAGAAGGCTGCGAGGTTTACAGTAAATTGGCAGTAGTGCGTCGGATACAAACTACAAGACTCCCAGGAGAGCTTTCGTGTGGAGGCCGCAGCCGTGTTAGTCTCTAGGATAAAACTCTCCCTCTAGCCTACAGTATTTAATCTCGACGAAATTTCTTTATCGCATGAAATGTAGAAGGGTGAGAGGCAATAGTGCGTCGGTTACAAACTACAAGACTCCCAGGAGAGCTTTCATGTGGAGGCCGCAGCTCTGTTAGTCTCTAGGACAAAACTATCCCTTGATCCCATAGTATTTAATCTCGACGAAATTTCTGTGTCGCATCAGTAGTAGAAGGCTGCGAGGTTTACAGTAAATTGGCAGTAGTGATTCGGATAAGAAACTACATGACACCCAGGAGAGCTTTCATCTGGAGGCCGCAGCCATGTTAGTCTCTAGGATGAACCCCTCCCTTGATAATAAAGTATATAATCTCGACGAATTTTCTGTGTCGCATCAGTAGTAGAAGGCTGCGAGGTTTACAGTAAATTGGCAGTAGTGCGTCGGATTCAAACTATAAGTCTCCCAGGAGAGCTTACATGTGGAGGCCGCAGCCGTGTTAGTCTCTAGGATAAAACTCTCCCTTGATCCTATAGTATTTATCTAGACGAAATTTCTGTGTCACATCAGTAGTAGAAGGCTGCGAGGTTTACAGTAAATTGGCAGTAGTGCGTCCGATACAAACTACAAGACTCCCAGGAGAGCTTTCATGTGGAGGCCGCAGCCGTGTTAGTCTCTAGGATGAAACATCCCCTTGATCCTATAGTATTTAATCTCGACAAAATTTCTGTGTTGCATTAGTAGTAGAAGGCTGCGAGGTTTACAGTAAATTGGCAGTAGTGCGTCAGATACAAACAACAAGACTCCCAGGAGAGCTTTCATGTTTAGGCCCCAGCCGTGTTAGTCTCTAGGATAAAACTCTCCCTTGATCCTATAGTATTTAATCTAGACGAAATTTCTGTGTCACATCAGTAGTAGAAGTCTGCGAGGTGTACAGTAAATTGGCAGTAGTGCGTCGGATACAAACTACAAGACTCCCAGGAGAGCTTTCGTGTGGAGGCCGCAGACGTGTTAATGTCTAGGATAAAACTCTCCCTTGAGCCTACAGTATTTAATCTCGACGACATTTCTTTATCGCATGAACTGTAGACGGGTGAAGGGTTACAGTTAATAGGTAATAGTGCGTAGGTTACAAACTACCAGACTCCCAGGAGAGCTTTCATGTGGAGGCCGCAGCCGATGTTAGTCTCTAGGATAAAACTCTCCCTTTAGCCTACAGTATTTAATCTCGACGCAATTTCTTTATCGCATTAACTGTAGAAGAGTGAGAGGTTTACAGTTAATAGGCAATAGTGCGTCGGTTACAAACTACAAGACTCTCAGGAGAGCTTTCATGTGGAGGCCGCATCCATGTTAGACTCTAGGATAAAACTCTCCCTTGATCCTATAGTATTTAATCTCGACGAAATTTCTGTGTCGCATCAGTAGTAGAAGGCTGCGAGGTTTACAGTATATTGGCAGTAGTGCGTCGGATACAAACAACAAGACTCCCAGGAGAGTTTTCATGTGGAGGCCGCTGCCGTGTTAGTGCCTCGGATAAAACTATCCCTGGAGCCTACACTATTTAAACTCGACGAAATTTCTTTATCGCATGAACTGTAGAAGGGTGAGAGGGTTACAGTTAATAGGCAATAGTGCGTCGGTTACAAACTACAAGACTCCCAGGAGAGCTTTCAGGTGGAGGCTGCGGCCCCGTTACTCCCTAGGCTAAAACTCTCCCTTGATCCTACCGTATTTAATCTCGACGAAATTTCTGTGTCGCATCAGTAGTAGATGGCTGCGAGGTTTACAGTAAATTGGCTTTAGTGCGTCGGATTTCCTTATCGCATGAACTGTAAAAGGGTGAGAGGGTTACAGTTAGTAGGCAATAGTGCGTCGGTTACAAACTACGAGACTCCCAGGAGAGCTTTCATGTGGAGGCCGCAGCCGTGTTAGTCTCTAGGATGAAACCTCCCCTTGATCCTATAGTATTTAATCTTGAAGAAATTTCTGTGTCGCATCAGTAGTAGAAGGCTGCCAGGTTTACAGTAATGTGGCAGTAGTGCGTCGGATACAAACAACAAGACTCCCAATAAAGCTTTCATGGGAGGACGCAGCCCTTTTAGTCTCTAGGATAAAACTCTCCCTTTGGCCTAAAGTATTTAATCTCGACGAAATTTCTTTATCGCATGTCTGTAGGAGGTTGAGAGTGTTACAGTCAATAGGCATTAGTGCGTCGGTTACAAACTACAAGACTCCCAGGGGAGCTTTCATGTGGAGGCCGCAGACGTGTTAATGTCTAGGATAAAACTCTCCCTTGAGAATACAGTATTTAATCTCGACGAAATTTCTTTATCGCATGAACTGTAGACGGGTGAAGGGTTACAGTTAATAGGCAATAGTGCGTCGGTTACAAACTGCCAGACTCCCAGGAGAGCTTTCATGTGGAGGCCGCAGCCGATGTTAGTCTCTAGGATAAAACTCTCCCTTTAGCCTACAGTATTTAATCTCGACGCAATTTCGTTATCGCATTAACTGTAGAAGAGTGAGAGGTTTACAGTTAATAGGCAATAGTGCGTCGGTTACAAACTACAAGACTCTCAGGAGAGCTTTCATGTGGAGGCTGCATCCGTGTTAGACTCTAGGATAAAACTCTCCCTTGATCCTATAGTATTTAATCTCGTCGAAATTTCTGTGTCGCATCAGTAGTAGAAGGCTGCGAGGTTTACAGTAAATTGGCAGTTGTGTTTCGGATGCAAACAACAAGACTCCCAGGAGAGCTTTCATGTGGAGGCTGCAGCCCCGTTACTCCCTAGGATAAAACTCTCCCTTGATCCTATCGTATTTAATCTCGACGAAATTTCTGTGTCGCATCAGTAGTAGAAGGCTGCGAGGTTTACAGTAAATTGGCAGTTGTGTTTCGGATGCAAACAACAAGACTCCGAGGAGAGCTTTCATGTGGAGGCCGCAGCCTTGTTAGTCTCTAGGATAAAACTCTCCCTTGATTTTATAGTATTTAATCTCGACGAAATTTCTGTTTCGCATCAGTAGTTAAAAGCAGCGAGGTTTACAGTAAATTGGCAGTAGTGCGTCGGATACAAACAACAAGACTCCCAGGAGAGCTTTGATGTGGAGGACGCAGCCGTGTTTGTCTCTAGGGTAAGACTCTCCCTTAATTCTATAGTATTTAATCTCGACGAAATTTCTGTGTCGCATCAGTAGTAGAAGGCTGCGAGGTTTAAAGTAAATTGGCAGTAGTACGTCGGATACCAACGACAAGACTCATAGGAGAGCTTTCATGTGGAGGCCGCAGCCGTTTTATTCTCTAGGATAAAACCCTCCCTTTAGCCTACAGTGTTTAATTTCGACGAAATTTCTTTATCGCATGAACTGTAGAAGGGTGAGAGGCAATAGTGCGTCGGTTACAAATTACAAGACACCCAGGAGAGCTTTCATGTGGAGTCCGCAGCTGTGTTAGTCTCTAGGACAAAACCATCCCTTGATCCTATAGTATTTAATCTCGACGAAATTTCTGTGTCGCATCAGTAGTAGAAGGCTGCGAATTTTACAGTAAATTGGCAGTAGTGCATCGCATACAAACTACAAGACTTCCTGGAGGGCTTTCATCTGGAGGCCGCAGCCGTGTTAGTCTCTAGGATGAAGCCCTCTCTTGATGATATAGTATATAATCTCGACGAAATTTCTGTGTAACATCAGTAGTAGAAGGCTGCGAGGTTTACAGTAAATTGGCTGTAGTGCGTCGGATTCAAACTATAAGACTCCCAGGAGAGCTTTCATGCTGAGGCCGCAGCCGTGTTAGTGACTAGGATAAAACTCTCCCTTGATCCTATAGTATTTAATCTAGACGAAATTTTTGTGTCACATCAGTAGTAGAGGCCTGCGAGGTTTACAGTAAATTGACAGTAGTGCGTCGAATCCAAATTACAAGACTCCCAGGAGAGCTTTCATGAGGAGGCCACAGCAGTGTTAGTGTCTAGGATAAAACTCTCCCTTGAGCCTACAGTATTTAATCTCGACGAAATTTCTTTATCGCATGAACCGCAGAAGGCTGAAGGGTTACAGTTAATAGGCAATAGTGCGTCGGTTACAGACTACAAGACTCCCAGGAGAGCTTCAATGTGGAGGCCGCAGCCGTGTTAGTGTCTCGGATAAAACTCTCCCTGGAGCCTACAGTATTTAATCTCGACGAATTTTCTTTATCGCATGAACAATAGAAGGGTGAAAGGGTTACAGTTCATAGGCACTAATGCGTCTGATACAAACTACAAGACCCCCAGGAGAGCTTTCATGTGGAGGCCGCAGCCGTGTTAGTCTCTAGGATAAAATACTCCCTTGATCCTATAGTATTTAATCTCAACGAAATTTCTGTGTCGCATCAGTACTAGAAGGCTGTGAGGTCTACAGTAAATTGGCAGTAGTGCGTCGGATACAAACAACAAGACTCCCAGGAGGGCTTTCATGTTTAGGCCGCAGCAGTGTTAGTCTCTAGGATAAAACTCTCCCTTGATCCTATAGTATTTAATCTAGACGAAATTTCTGTGTCACATCAGTAGTAGAAGGCTGCGAGGTTTACAGTAATTTGGCAGTAGTGCGTCGGATACAAACAACAAGACTCCCAGGAAAGCTTTCATGTGGAGGACGCAGCCCTTTTAGTCTCTAGGATAAAACTCTCCCTTTGGCCTAAAGTATTTAATCTCGACGAAATTTCTTTATCGCATGACTGTAGGAGGTTGAGAGTGTTACAGTCAATAGGCATTAGTGCGTCGGTTACAAACTACAAGACTCCCAGGAGAGCTTTCATCTGGAGGCCGCAGCCATGTTAGTCTTTCGGATGAAACCCTCCCTTGTTCCTATAGTATATAATCTCGACGAAATTTCTGTGTCACATCAGTAGTAGAAGGCTGCGAGGTTTACAGTAAATTGGCAGTAGTGCGTCGGATACAAACTACAAGACTCCCAGGAGAGCTTTCATGTGGAGGCCGCAGCCGTGTTAGTGTCTAGGATAAAACACTCCCTTGAGCCTATAGTATTCAATCTCGACGAAATTTCTTTGTCGCATGAACTGTAGAAGTGTCAAGGGTTACAGTTAATAGGCAATAGTGCGTCGGTTACAAACTACAAGACTCCCAGGAGAGCTTTCATGTGGAGGCCGCAAACGTGTTAGTCTCTAGGATAAAACTCTCCCTTTAGCCTACAGTATTTAATCTCGACGCAATTTCTTTATCGCATTAACTGTAGTAGAGTGAGAGGTTTACAGTTAATAGGCAATAGTGCGTCGGTTACAAACTACAAGACTCCCAGGAGAGCTTTCATGTGGAGGCCGCAGCCGTGTTAGTCTCTAGGATAAAACTCCCCTTTAGATTACGGTATTGAACCTCATCTAAATTTTTTTTTTTCGCATGAACTGTAGAAGGGTGAGAGGGTTACAGTTAATAGGCAATAGTGCGTCGGTTACAAACTACAACACTCCCAGGAGAGGGATAATGTGTAGGCCGCAGCCGTGTTAGTCTCTAGGAAAAACTTTCCCTTGATCCTATATTATTTAATCCAGACGAAATTTCTGTGTCGCATCAGTAGTAGAAGGCTGCGAGGTTTACAGTAAATTGGCAGTAGTGCGTCCGATACAAACTACAAGACTCCCAGGAGAGATTTCATGTGGAGACCGCAGCCGTGTTAGTGGCTAGGATAAAACTCTCCCTTGAGCCTACAGTATTTAATCTCGACGAAATTTCTTTATCGCACGAACTGTAGAAGCCTGAAGGGTTACAGTTAATAGGCAATAGTGCTTCGGTTACAAACTACCAGACTCCCAGGAGAGCTTTCATGTGGAGGCCGCAGCCGATGTTAGTCTCTAGGATAAAACTCTCCCTTTAGCCTACAGTACTTAATCTCGACGAAATTTCTGTGTCGCATCAGAAGTTGGGGGCTGCGAGGTTTATAGTAAATTGGCAGTAATGCGTCGGATACATATTACAAGACTCCCAGGAGAGCTTTCGTGTGGAGGCCGCAGCCGTGTTTGTCGCTAGGATAAAACTCTCCCTGGAGACTACAGTATTTAATCTCGACGAAATTTCTTTATCGCATAAACAACAGAAAGGTGAGAGGGTTACAGTTAATAGGCACTAGTGCGTCTGATACAAACAACAAGACTCCCAGGAGAACTTTCATGTGGAGGCCGCAGCCGTGTTATTGTCTAGGATAAAACTCTCCCTTTAGCCTACAGTATTTAATCTCGGCGAAATTTCTTTATCGCATGAACTGTAAAAGGGTGGGAGGGTTGCAGTTAATAGGCAATAGTGCGTCGGTTACAGACTACGAGACTCACAGGAGAGCTTTCATGTGGAGGCCGCAGCCGTGTTAGTCTCTAAGGTGAAACCTCCCCTTGATCCTATAGTATTTAATCTCGACAAAATTTCTGTGTTGCATCAGTAGTAGAAGGCTGCGAGGTTTACAGTAAATTGGCAGTAGTCCGTCAGATACAAACAACAAGACTCCCAGGGGAGCTTTCATGTTTAGGCCGCAGCCGTGTTAGTCTCTAGGATAAAACTGTCCCTTGATCCTATAGTATTTAATCTAGACGAAATTTCTGTGTCACATCAGTAGTAGAAGGCTGCGAGGTTTACAATAAATTGGCAGTAGTGCGTCGGATACAAACTACAAGACTCCCAGGAGAGCTTTCATGTGGAGGCCGCAGCCGTGTCAGTCTCTAGGATAAAACTCCGCTTTAGCCTACAGTATTGAATCTCATCTAAATTTCATTTTCGCATGAACTGTAGAAGGGTGAGAGTGTTACAGTTAATAGGCAATAGTGCGCCGGTTACAAACTACAAAACTAACAGGAGAGCGATCATGTGGGGTCCGCAGCCGTGTTAGTCTCTAGGAAAAACTCTCCCTTGATCCTATAGTATTTAATCCAGACGAAATTTCTGTGACGCATCAGTAGTAGAAGGCTGCAAGTTTTACAGTAAATTGGCAGTAGTGCGTCGGATACAAACAACAAGACTCCCTGGAGAGCTTTCAGGTGGAGGCTGCAGCCCCGTTACTCCATAGGATAAAACTCTCCCTTGATCCTATAGTATTTAATCTCGACAAAATTTCTGTGTCGCATCAGTAGTAGAAGGCTGCGAGGTTTACAGTAAATTGGCAGTAGTGCGTCGGATACAAGCTACAAGACTCCCAGGAGAGCTTCAATGTGGAGGCCGCAGCCGTGTTAGTGTCTAGGATAAAACTCTCCCTGGAGCCTACAGTATTTAATCTCGACGAAATTTCTTTATCGCATGAACCATAGAAGGCTGAAGGGTTACAATTAATAGGCAATAGTGCGTCGGTTACAAACTACAAGACTCCCAGGAGAGCTTCAATGTGGAGGCCGCAGCCGTGTTAGTGTCTAGGATAAAACTCTCCCTGGAGCCTACAGTATTTAATCTCGACGAATTTTCTTTAATCACATGAACAATAGAAGGGTGAGAGGGTTACAGTTAATAGGCAGTAATGCGTCTGATACAAACTAGAAGACTCCCAGGAGAGCTTTCATGTGGAGGCCACAGCTGTGTTAGTCTCTAGGATAAAATACTCCCTTGATCCTATAGTATTTAATCTCAACGAAATTTCTGTGTCCCATCAGTACTAGAAGGCTGTGAGGTTTACAGTAAATTGGCAGTAGTGCGTCGGACTCAAACTATAAGACTCCCAGGAGAGCTTCCATGTTTAGGCCGCAGCCGTGTTAGTCTCTAGGATAAAACTCTCCCTTGATCCTATAGTATTTAATCTAGACGAAATTTCTGTGTCACATCAGTAGTAGAAGGCTGCGAGGTTTACAGTAAATTGGCAGTAGTGCGTCGGATACAAACTACAAGAATTCCCAGGAGAGCTTTCATGTGAAGGCCGCAGCCGTGTTAGTGTCTAGGATAAAACTCTCCCTTGAGCCTACAGTATTCAATCTCGACGAAATTTCTTTATCGCATGAAATGTAGAAGTGTCAAGGGTTACAGTTAATAGGCAATAGTGCGTCGCTTACAAACTACAAGACTCCCAGGAGAGCTTTCATGTTTAGGCCGCAAACGTGTTAGTCTCTAGGATAAAATTCTCCCTTTAGCCTACAGTATTTAATCTCGACGCAATTTCTTTATCGCATTAACTGTAGAAGAGTGAGAGGTTTACAGTTAATAGGCAATAGTGCGTCGGTTACAAACTACAAGACTCCCAGGAGAGCTTTCATGTGGAGGCCGCAGCCGTGTTAGTCTCTAGGATATAACTCCCCTTTAGCCTACAGTATTGAATCTCATCTAAATTATTTTTTTTCGCATGAACTGTAAAAGTGTGAGAGGGTTACAGTTAATAGGCAATAGTGCGTCGGTTACAAACTACAAGACTCCCAGGAGAGCTTTCATGTGGAGGCCGCAAACGTGTTAGTATCTAGGATAAAACTGTCCCTTTAGCCTACAGTATTTAATCTCGACGCAATTTCTTTATCGCATTAACTGTAGAAGAGTGAGAGGTTTACAGTTAATAGGCAATAGTGCGTCGGTTACAAACTACAAGACTCCCAGGAGAGGGATCATGTGGAGGCCGCAGCCGTGTTAGTCTCTAGGAAAAACTTTCCCTTGATCATATATTATTTAATCTAGACAAAATTTCTGTGTCGCATCAGTAGTAGAAGGCTGCAAGGTTTACAGTAAATTGGCAGTAGTGCGTCGGACACAAACAACAAGACTCCCAGGAGAGCTTTCATGTGGAGGCCGCAGCCCCGTTACTCCCTAGGATAAAACTCCCCCTTGATCCTATAGTATTTAATCTCGACGAAATTTCTGTGTCTCGCATCAGTAGTAGAAGGCTGCGAGGTTTCCAGTAAATTGGCAGTAGTGCGTCGGATACAAACTACAAGACTCCCAGGAGAGCTTTCATGTGGAGGCCGCGGCCGTTTCATTCTCTAGGATAAAACTCTCCCTTTAGCCTACAGTATTTAATCTCGACGAAATTTCTTTATCGCATGAAATGTAGAAGGGTGAAAGGCAATAGTGCGTCGGTTACAAACTACAAGACTCCCAGGAGAGCTTTCATGTGGAGGCCGCAGCTGTGTTAGTCTCTAGGTCAAAACTATCCCTTGATCCTATAGTATTTTATCTCGACGAAATTTCTGTGTCGCATCAGTAGTAGAAGGCTGCGAGGTTTACAGTAAATAGGCAGTAGTGATTCGGATACAAACTACTAGACTCCCAGGAGAGTTTTCATGTAGAGGCCGCAGCCCTGTTTAGTATCCAGAATAAACTCTCCCTTGATCCTATAGTATTTAATCTCGACGAAATTTCAGTGTCGCATCAGTAGTAGAAGGCTGCGAGGTTTACAGTAAATTGGCAGTAGTGCGTCGGATACAAACAACAAGACTCCCTGGAGAGCTTTCAGGTGGAGGCTGCAGCCCCGTTACTCCATAGGATAAAACTCTCCCTTGATCCTATAGTATTTAATCTCGACAAAATTTCTGTGTCGCATCAGTAGTAGAAGGCTGCGAGGTTTACAGTAAATTGGCAGTAGTGCGTCGGATACAAGCTACAAGACTCCCAGGAGAGCTTCAATGTGGAGGCCGCAGCCGTGTTAGTGTCTAGGATAAAACTGTCCCTGGAGCCTACAGTATTTAATCTCGACGAAATTTCTTTATCGCATGAACCATAGAAGGCTGAAGGGTTACAGTTAATAGGCAATAGTGCGTCGGTTACAAACTACAAGACTCCCAGGAGAGCTTCAATGTGGATTCCGCAGCCGTGTTAGTGTCTAGGATAAAATTCTCCCTCGAGCCTACAGTATTTAATCTCGACGAATTTTCTTTAATCGCATGAACAATAGAAGGGTGAGAGGGTTACAGTTAATAGGCAGTAATGCGTCTGATACAAACTAGAAGACTCCCAGGAGAGCTTTCATGTGGAGGCCGCAGCTGTGTTAGTCTCTAGGATAAAATACTCCCTTGATCCTATAGTATTTAATGTCAACGAAATTTCTGTGTCGCATCAGTACTAGAAGGCTGTGAGGTTTACAGTAAATTGGCAGTAGTGCGTCGGATACAAACTACAAGACTTCCAGGAGAGCTTTCATGTGGAGGCCGCAGCCGTGTTAGTGTCTAGGATAAAACTCTCCCTTTAGCCTACAGTATTTAATCTCGACGAAATTTCCTTATCGCATGAACTGTAAAAGGGTGGGAGGGTTACAGTTAGTAGGCAATAGTGCGTCCGTTACAAACTACGAGACTCCCAGGAGAGCTTTCATGTGGAGGCCGCTGCCGTGTTAGTCTCTAGGATGAAACTTCCCCTTGATCCTATAGTATTTAATCTCGACGAAATTTCTGTGTCGCATCAGTAGTAGAAGGCTGTGAGGTTTAGAGTAATTTTTCAGTAGTGCGTCGCATACAAACAACAAGACTCCCAGGAAAGCTTTCATGTGGAGGACGCAGCCCTGTTAGTCCGTAGGATAAAACTCTCCCTGGAGCCTACAGAATTTAATCTCGACGAAATTTCTTTATCGCATGAACAATGCAAGGGTGAGAGGGCTACAGTTAATAGGCACAACTACGTCTGATAGAAACCTCAAGATTCCCAGGAGAGCTTTCATGTGGAGGACGCAGCCCTGTTAGTCTCTAGGATAAAACTCTCCCTTTAGCCTAAAGTATTTATCTCGACGAAATTTCTTTATCGCATGACTGTGGGAGGTTGAGAGGGTTACAGTCAATAGGCATTAGTGCGTCGGTTACAAACTACAAGACTTCCAGGACAGCTTTCGTCTGGAGGCCGCAGCCGTGTTAGTCTCTAGGATGAAACCCGCCCTTGATCCTATAGTATATAATCTCGACGAAATTTCTGTGTCGCATCAGTAGTAGAAGACTGCGAGGTTTACAGTAAATTGGCAGTAGTGCGTCGGACTCAAACTATAAGACTCCCAGGAGAGCTTCCATGTTTAGGCCGCAGCCGTGTTAGTCTCTAGGATAAAACTCTCCCTTGATCCTATAGTATTTAATCTAGACGAAATTTCTGTGTCACATCAGTAGTAGAAGGCTGCGAGGTTTACAGTAAATTGGCAGTAGTGCGTCGGATACAAACTACAAGAATTCCCAGGAGAGCTTTCATGTGAAGGCCGCAGCCGTGTTAGTGTCTAGGATAAAACTCTCCCTTGAGCCTGCAGTATTAATCTCGACGAAATTTCTTTATCGCATGAAATGTAGAAGTGTCAAGGGTTACAGTTAATAGGCAATAGTGCGTCCCTTACAAACTACAAGACTCCCAGGAGAGCTTTCATGTGGAGGCCACAGCCGTGTTAGACTGTAGGATAAAACTCTCTCTTGATCCTTTAGTACTTAATCTCGACGAAATTTCTGTGTCGCATCAGTAGTTGGAAGCTGCGACGTTTACAGTAAATTGGCAGTAGTGCGTCGGATACATACTACAAGACTCCCAGAAGAGCTTTCGTGTGGAGGCCGCAGCCGTGTTAGTCTCTAGGATAAAACTCTCCCTGGAGCCTACAGTATTTAATCTCGACGAAATTTCTTTATCGCATGAACAATAGAAAGGTGAGAGGGTTACAGTTAATAGGCACTAGTGCGTCTGATACAAACTACAAGATTCCCAGGAGAGCTTTCATGGGGAGGCCGCAGCCGTGTTAGTCTCTAGGATAAAACTCCCCCTTGTTTTATAGTATTTAATCTCGACGAAATTTCTGTGTCGCATCAGTAGTAGAAGGCTGCGAGGTTTACAGTTAATTGGCAGTAGTGCATCGGATTCAAACTATAAGACTCCCAGTAGAGCTTTCATGTTTAGGCCGCAGCCGTGTTAGTGTCTAGGATAAAACTCTCCCTTGAGCCTACAGTATTCAATCTCGACGAAATTTCTTTATCGCATGAACTGTAGAAGTGTCAAGGGTTACAGTTAATAGGCAATAGTGCGTCGGTTACAAACTACAAGACTCCCAGGAGAGCTTTCATGTGGCGGCTTCAGCCGATGTTAGTCTCTTTTATAAAACTCTCCCTTTAGACTACAGTATTTAATTTCGACGCAATTTCTTTATCGCATTAACTGTAGAAGTCTGAGAGGTTAACAGTTAATAGGCAATAGTGCGTCGGATACAAACTACAAGACTCCCAGAAGAGCTTTCGTGTGGAGGACGCAGCCGTGTTAGTCTCTAGGATAAAACTCTCCCTGGAGCCTACAGTATTTAATCTCGACGAAATTTCTTTATCGCATGAAATGTAGAAGGGTGAGAGGCAATAGTGGGTCGGTTACAAACTACAAGACTCCCAGGAGAGCTTTCATGTGGAGGCCGCAGCTCTGTTAGTCTCTAGGACAAAACTATCCCTTGATCCTATAGTATTTAACCTCGACGAAATTTCTGTGTCGCATCAGTAGTAGAAGGCTACGAGGTTTACAGTAAATTGGAAGTAGTGCGTCGGATACAAACTACAAGACTCCCAGGAGAGCTTTCATGTGGAGGCCGCAGCCGTGTTAGTCTCTAGGGTTAAACTCTCCCTTGATCCTATAGTATTTATCTAGACGAAATTTCTGTGTCACATCAGTAGTAGAAGGCTGCGAGGTTTACAGTAAATTGGCAGTAGAGCGTCCGATACAAACTACAAGACTCCCAGGAGAGCTTTCATGTGGAGGCCGCTGCCGTGTTAGTGTCTAGGATAAAACTCTCCTTTGAGCCTACTGTATTTAATCTCGACGAAATTTCTTTATCGCACGAACTGTAGAAGCCTGAAGGGTTACAGTTAAAGGCAATAGTGCGTCGGTTACAAACTACCAGACTCCCAGGAGAGCTTTCATGTGGAGGCTTCAGCCGATGTTAGTCTCTATTATAAAACTCTCCCTTTAGACTACAGTATTTAATTTCGACGCAATTTCTTTATCGCATTAACTGTAGAAGTCTGAGAGGTTAACAGTTAATAGGCAATAGTGCGTCGGATACAAACTACAAGACTCCCAGAGGAGCTTTCGTGTGGAGGCCGCAGCCGTGTTAGTCTCTAGGATAAAACTCTCCCTGGAGCCTACAGTATTTAATCTCGACGAAATTTCTTTATCGCATGAAATGTAGAAGGGTGAGAGGCAATAGTGGGTCGGTTACAAACTACAAGACTCCCAGGAGAGCTTTCATGTGGAGGCCGCAGCTCTGTTAGTCTCTAGGACAAAACTATCCCTTGATCCTATAGCATTTAACCTCGACGAAATTTCTGTGTCGCATCAGTAGTAGAAGGCTACGAGGTTTACAGTAAATTGGAAGTAGTGCGTCGGATACAAACTACAAGACTCCCAGGAGAGCTTTCATGTGGAAGCCGCAGCCGTGTTAGTCTCTAGGATAAAACTCTCCCTTGATCCTATAGTATTTATCTAGACGAAATTTCTGTGTCACATCAGTAGTAGAAGGCTGCGAGGTTTACAGTAAATTGGCAGTAGAGCGTCCGATACAAACTACAAGACTCCCAGGAGAGCTTTCATGTGGAGGCCGCAGCCGTGTTAGTGTCTAGGATAAAACTCTCCCTTGAGCCTACTGTATTTAATCTCGACGAAATTTCTTTATCGCACGAACTGTAGAAGCCTGAAGGGTTACAGTTAATAGGCAATAGTGCGTCGGTTACAAAGTACCAGACTCCCAGGAGAGCTTTCATGTGGAGGCCGCAGCCGATGTTAGTCTCTAGGATAAAACTCTCCCTTTAGCCTACAGTATTTAATCTCGACGCAATTTCTTTATCGCATTAACTATAGAAGTGTTAGAGGTTAACAGTTAATAGGCAATAGTGCGTCGGTTACAAACTAAAAGACTCCCAGGAGAGCTTTCATGTGGAGGCCACAGCCGCGTTAGACTCTAGGATAAAACTCTCCCTTGATCCTTTAGTACTAAATCTCGACGAAATTTCTGTGTCGCATCAGTAGTTGGGGGCTGCGAGGTTTACAGTAAATTGGCAGTAGTGCGTCGGATACAAATTACAAGACTCCCAGGAGAGCTTTCGTGTGGAGGGCGAAGCCGTGTTTGTCTCTAGGATAAAACTCTGCCTGGAGCCTACAGTATTTAATCTCGACGAAATTTCTTTATCGCATGAACAATAGAAGGGTGAGAGGTTACAGTTAATAGGCACTAGTGCGTCTGATACAAACTACAAGATTCCCAGGAGGGCTTTCGTGGGGAGGCCGCAGCCGTGTTAGTCTCTAGGATAAAACTCTCCCTTGATCCTATAGTATTTAATCTCGACGAAATTTCTGTGTCGCATCAGTAGTAGAAGGCTGTGAGGTTTACAGTAATTTGGCAGTAGTGCGTCGGAATCAAACAACAAGACTCCCAGGAAAGCTTTCATGTGGAGGACGCAGCCCTGTTAGTCCGTAGGATAAAACTCTCCCTGGAGCCTACAGAATTTAATCTCGACGAAATTTCTTTATCGCATGAACAATACAATGGTGACAGGGTTACAGTTAATAGGCACTACTGCGTCTGATAGAAACTACAAGACTCCCAGGAGAGCTTTCATGTGGAGGACGCAGCCCTGTTAGTCTCTAGGATAAAACTCTCCCTTTAGCCTAAAGTATTTAATCTCGACGAAATTTCTTTATCGCATGACTGTAGGAGGTTGAGAGGGTTACAGTCAATAGGCATTAGTGCGTCGGTTACAAACTACAAGACTCCCAGGAGAGCTTTCATCTGGAGGCCGCAGCCGTGTTAGTCTCTAGGATGAAACCCTCCCTTGATCCTATAGTATATAATCTCGACGAAATTTCTGTGTCGCATCAGTAGTAGAAGGCTGCGAGGTTTACAGTAAATTGGCAGTAGTGCGTCGGATACAAACTACAAGACTCCCAGGAGAGCTTTCATGTGGAGGCCGCAGCCGTGTTAGTGTCTAGGATAAAACTCTCCCTTGAGCCTACAGTATTCAATCTCGGCGAAATTTCTTTATCGCATGAACTGTAGAAGTGTCAAGGGTTACAGTTAATAGGCAATAGTGCGTCGGTTACAAACTACAAGACTCCCAGGAGAGCTTTCATGTGGAGGCCGCAAACGTGTTAGTCTCTAGGATAAAACTCTCCCTTTAGCCTACAGTATTTAACCTCGACGCAATTTCTTTATCGCATTAACTGTAGAAGAGTGAGAGGTTTACAGTTAATAGGCAATAGTGCGTCGGTTCCAAACTACAAGACTCCCAGGAGAGCTTTCATGTGGAGGCCGCAGCCATGTTAGTCTCTAGGATAAAACTCCCCTTTAGCCTACAGTATTTAATCTCATCTAAATTTTTTTTTCGCATGAACTGTAGAAGGCTGCGAGGTTAACAGTTAATAGGCAATAGTGCGTCGGTTACAAACTGCAAGACTCCCGGGGGAGCTTTCATGTGGAGGCCACAGCCGCGTTAGACTCTAGGATAAAACTCTCCCTTTATCCTTTAGTACTTAATCTCGACGAAATTTCTGTGTCGCATCAGTAGTTGGGGGCTGCGAGGTTTACAGTAAATTGGCAGTAGTGCGTCGGATACAAATTACAAGACTCCCAGGAGAGTTTTCGTGTGGAGGCCGCAGCCGTGTTTGTCTCTAAGATAAAATTCTCCCTGGAGCCTACGGTATTTAATCTCGACGCAATTTCTTTATCGCATTAACTGTAGAGGAGTGAGAGGTTTACAGTTAATAGGCAATAGTGCGTCGGTTACAAACTACAAGACTCTCAGGAGAGCTTTCATGTGGAGGCCGCAGCCGTGTTAGACTCTAGGATAAAACTCTCCCTTGATCCTATAGTATTTAATCTCGACGAAATTTCTGTGTCGCACCAGTAGTAGAAGGCTGCGAGGTTTACAGTATATTGGCAGTAGTGCGTCGGATACAAACAACAAGACTCCCAGGAGAGCCTTCATGTGGAGGCCGCAGCCGTGTTAGTGTCTCGGATAAAACTCTTCCTGGAGCCTACACTATTTAAACTCGACGAAATTTCTTTAACGCATGAACTGTAGAAGGGTGAGTGGGTTCAGTTAATAGGCAATAGTGCGTCGGTTACAAACTACAAGACTCCCAGGGGAGCTTTCATGTGGAGGCCGCAGCCGTGTCAGTCTCTAGGACAAAACTCCGCTTTAGCCTACAGTATTGAATCTCATCTAAATTTCATTTTCGTATGAACTGTAGAAGGGTGAGAGGGTTACAGTTAATAGGCAATAGTGCGTCGGTTACAAACTACAAGACTCCCAGGAGAGTGATCATGTGGAGGCCGCAGCCGTGTTAGTCTCTAGGAAAAACTCTCCCTTGATCCTATAGTATTTAATCTAGACGAAATTTCTGTGTCGCATCAGTAGTAGAAGGCTGCAAGTTTTACAGTAAATTTGCAGTAGTGCGTCGGATACAAACAACAAGACTCCCTGGAGAGCTTTTATGTGGAGGCTGCAGCCCCGTTACTCCCTAGGATGAATCTCTCCCTTGATCCTATAGTATTTAATCTCGACAAAATTTCTGTGTCGCATCAGTGGTTGAATTCTGTGAGGTTTACAGTCAATTGGCAGTAGTGCGTCGGATACAAGCTACAAGACTCCCAGGAGAGCTTTCATGTGGAGGCCGCAGCCGTTTTAGTCTCTAGGTTAAAACTCTCCCTTTAGCTTACAGTTTTTAATCTCGACGAAATTTCTTTATCGCATGGACTGTAGAAGGGTGAGAGGCAATAGTGCGTCGGTTACAAGCTACAAGACTCCCAGGAGAGATTTCATGTGGAGGCCGCAGCTGTGTTAGTCTCTAGGACAAAACTATCCCTTTATCCTTTCGTATTTAATCTCCACGAAATTTCTGTGTCGCATCAGCAGTAGAAGGCTGCGAGGTTTACAGCGAATTGGCAGTAGTGCTTCGGATACAAACTACAAGACTCCCAGGAGAGTTTTCATGTGGAGGCCGCAACCCTGTTTGTCTCTAGGATAAAACTCTCCCTTGATCCTATAGTATTTACTCTCGACGAAATTTCTGTGTCGCATCAGTAGTAGAAGGCTGCGAGGTTTACACTAAATTGGCAGTAGTGTTTCGGATGCAAACAACAAGACTCCCCGGAGAGCTTTCATATGGAGGCCGCAGCCGTGTTAGTCTCTAGGATAAAACTCCCCCTTGTTTTATAGTATTTAATCTCGACGAAATTTCTGTTTCGCATCAGTAGTTAAAAGCAGCGAGGTTTACAGTAAATTTTCAGTAGTGCGTCGGATACAAACAACAAGACTCCCAGGTGAGCTGTGATGTGGAGGCCACAGCCGTGTTTGTCTCTAGGCTAAAACTCACCCTTGATCCTATAGTAATTAATCTCAATGAAATTTCTGTGTCGCATCAGTAGTAGAAGGCTGTGAGGTTTGCAGTAAATTGGCAGTAGTGCGTCGGATACAAACAACAAGACTCCCAGGAGAGCTTTCATCTGGAGGCCGCAGCCGTGTTAGTCTCTAGGATGCAGCCCTCCCTTGATCCTATAGTATTTAATCTCAACGAAATTTCTGTGTCGCATCAGTAGTAGAAGGCTGTGAGGTTTGCAGTAAATTGGCAGTAGTGCGTCGGATACAAACTACAAGACTCCCAGGAGAACTTTCATGTGGAGGCCGCAGCCGTGTTAGTGTCTAGGATAAAACTCTCCCTTTAGCCTACAGTATATAATCTCGACGCAATTTCTTTATCGCATTAACTGTAGAAGAGTGAGAGGTTTACAGTTAATAGGCAATAGTGCGTCGGTTACAAACTACAAGACTCCCAGGAGAGCATTCATGTGGAGGCTGCAGCGGTGTTAGACTCTAGGATAAAACTCTCCCTTGATCCTTTAGTATTTAATCTCGACGAAAGTTCTGTGTTGCATCAGTAGTAGAAGGCTGCGAGGTTTACAGTAAATTGGCAGTAGTGCGTCGGATACAAACAACAAGACTCCCAGGAGAGCTTTCATGTGGGAGCCGCAAGCGTGTTAGTGTATAGCATAAAACTCTCCCTGGAGCCTACAGTACTTAATCTCGACGAAATTTCTTTATGGCATTAACTGTAGAAATGTGAGAGGTTTACAGTTAATAGGCAATAGTGCGTCGGTTACAAACTACAAGACTCCCAAGAGAACTTTCATGTGGAGGCCTCAGCCGTGTTAGTCTCTAGGATAAAACTCTCCCTTGATCCTATAGTATTTAATCTAGACAAAATTTCTGTGTCACATCAGTAGTAGAAGGCTGCGAGGTTTACAGTAAGTTGGCAGTAGTGCGTCGGATACAAACTACAAGACTCCCAGGAGAGCTTTCATGTGGAGGCCGCAGCCCTGTTAGTCTCTAGCATAAAACTCTCCCTTGCTTTTATAGTATTTAATCTCGACGAAATTTATGTTTCGCATCAGTAGTTGAAGGCTGCGAGGTTTACAGTAAATTGGAAGTAGTGCGTCAGATACAAACAACAAGACTCGCAGGAGAGCTTTCATGTGGAGGCCGCAGCCGTGTTAGTCTCTAGGATAAAACTCTCTCTTGATCCTATAGTATTTAATCTCAACGAAATTTCTGTGTCGCATCAGTAGTAGAAGGCTGTGAGGTTTACAGTAAATTGGCAGTAGTGCGTCGGATACAAACGACAAGACTCATGGGAGAGCTTTCATGTGGAGGCCGCAGCTTTGTTAGTCTCTAGGATAAAACTTTCCCTTGATCCTATAGTATTTAATCTCGTTGAAATTTCAGTCTCGCATCAGTAGTAGAAGGCTGTGAGGTTTACAGTGAATTGGCAGTAGTGCGTCGGATACAAACAACAAGACTCCCAGGAGAGCTTTCATCTAGGGGCTGCAGCCGTGTTAGTCTCTAGGATGCAGCCCTCCCTTGATCCTATAGTATATAATCTCGACGAAATTTCTGTGTCGCATTAGTAGTAGAAGGCTGCGAGGTTTACAGTAATTTGGCAGTAGTGCGTCGGATTCAAACTATAAGACTCCCAGGAGAGCTTTCATGTGGAGGCCGCAGCCGTGTTAGTCTCTAGGATAAAACTCTCCCTTGATCCTATAGTATTTAATATGGACGAAATTTCTTTATCGCATGAACTGTAGAAGGGTGAAGGGTTACAGTTAATAGGCAATAGTGCGTCGGTTACAAACTACATGACTCCCAGGAGAGCTTTCATGTGGAGGCCGCAGCCGTGTTAGTCTCTAGGATAAAACTCTACCTTTAGCCAACAGTATTTAATCTCGACGCAATTTCTTTATCGCATTAACTGTAGAAGAGTGAGAGGTTTACAGTTAATAGGCAATAGTGCGTCGGTTAGAAACTACAAGAATCCTAGGAGAGCTTTCATGTGGAGGCCGCAGCGGTGTTAGTGTCTAGGATAAAACTCTCCCTGCAGCCTACAGTACTTAATCTCGACGAAATTTCTTTATCGCATGAACTGTAGAAGGGTGAGAGGCTTACAGTTAATAGTCATAGGGCGTCGGTTACAAACTACAAGACTCCCAGAAGAGCTTTCATCCGGAGGCCGCAGCTGTGTTAGTCTCTAGGATAAAACTCTCCCTTAATCCTTTAGTATTTAATCTCGACGAAAGTTCTGTGTTGTATCAGTAGTAGGAAGCTGCGAGGTTTACAGTAAATTGGCAGTAGTGCGTCGGATACAAACAACAAGACTCCCAGGAGAGCTTTCATGTGGAGGCTGCAGCCGTGTTAGTCTCTAGGATAAAACTCCCCTTTAGCCTACAGTATTTATTCTCAACGAAATTTCTTTATCGCATGGACTGTAGAAGGGTGAGAGGCAATAGTGCGTCAGTTACAAGCTACAAGACTCCGAGGAGAGCTTTTATGTGGAGGCCGCAGCTGTGTTAGTCTCTAGGAAAAAACTATCCCTTGATCCTATAGTATTTAATCTCGACGAAATTTCTGTGTCGCATCAGTAGTAGAAGGCTGCAAGGTTTACAGTAAATTGGCAGTAGTGCTTCGGATACAAACTGCAAGACTCCCAGGAGAGTTTTCATGTGGAGGCCGCAGCCCTGTTAGTCTCTAGGATAAAACTCTCCCTTGATCCTATAGTATTTAATCTCGACGAAATTTCTGTGTCGCATCGGTAGTAGAAGGCTGCGAGGTTTACAGTAAATTGGCAGTAGTGTTTCGGATGCAAACAACAAGACTCCCAGGAGAGCTTTCGTGTGGAGGCCGCAGCCCTGTTAGTCTCTAGGATAAAACTCTCGTTTGATTTTATAGTATTTAATCTCGACGAAATTTCTGTTTCGCATCAGTAGTTGAAGGCTGCGAGGTTTACAGTAAATTGGCAGTAGTGCGTCGGATACAAACAACAAGACTCGCAGGAGAGCTTTCATGTGGAGGCCACAGCCGTGTTAGTCTCTAGGATAAAACTCTCCCTTGATCCTATAGTATTTAATCTCAACGAAATTTCTGTGTCGCATCAGTAGTAGAAGTCTGTGAGGTTTACAGTAAATTGGCAGTAGTGCGTCGGATACAAACAACAAGACTCCCAGGAGAGCTTTCATCTGGAGGCTGCAGCCGTGTTAGTCTCTAGGATGCAACCCTCCCTTGATCCTATAGTATAAAAACTCGACAAAATTTCTGTTTCGCATCAGTAGTAGAAGGCTGCGAGGTTTACAGTAAATTGGCAGTAGTGCGTCGGATTCAAATTATAAGACTCCCAGGAGAGCTTCCATGTGGAGGCCGCAGCCGTGTTTGTCTCTAGGATAAAACTCTCCCTTTAGCCTACAGTATTTAATCCCGACGCAATTTCTTTATCGCATGACCTGTAGAAGGGTGAGAGGGTTTCAGTTAATAGTCATAGGGCGTCGGTTACAAACTACAAGACTCCGAGGAAAGCTTTCATCTGGAGGCTGCAGCCGTGTTAGTCTCTAGGATGCAACCCTCCCTTGATCCTATAGTATATAAACTCGATGAAATTTCTGTGTCGCATCAGTAGTAGAAGGCTGCGAGGTTTACAGTAAATTGTCAGTAGTGCGTCGGATACGAACTACAAGACTCCCAGGAGAGCTTTCATGTGGAGCCCGCAGCCGTGTTAGTCTCTTGGATAAAACTCTCCCTTGATCCTATAGTATTTAATCTCGACGAAATTTCTGTGTCGCATCAGTAGTAGAAGGCTGTGAGGTTTACAGTAAATTGGCAGTAGTGCGTCGGATACAAACAACAAGACTCCCAGGAGAGCTTTCATGTGGAGGCCGCAGCCGTGTTAGTGTCTAGGATAAAACACTCCCTTCAGCCTACAGTATTTAATCTCGACGAAATTTCTTTATCGCATGAATTGTAGAAGTGTGAGAGGGTAACAGTTAATAGGCAATAGTGCGTCGGTTACAAACTACAAGACTCCCAGGAGAGCTTTCATGTGGAGGACGCAGCCGTGTTAGTCTCTAGGATAAAACTCTTTCTTTAGCCTACAGTATTTAACCTCGACGCAATTTCTTTATCGCATTAACTGTAGATGGGTGAGAGGGTTACAGTTAATAGGCAATGGTGCGTCGGTTACAAACTACAAGACTCCCAGGAGAGCTTTCATGAGAAGCCCGCACCCGTGTTAGTCTCTAGGATAAAACTCTCCCTTGATCCTATAGTATTTAATCTCGACTAAATTTCTGTGTCGCATTAGTAGTAGAAGGCTGCGAGTTTTACAATAAATTGGCAGTAGTGCGTCGGATACAAACAACAAGACTCCCAGGAGAGCTTTCATGTGGAGGCCGCAGCAGTATTAGTGTCTAGGATAAAACTCTCCCTGGAGCCTACAGTACTTATCTCGACGAAATTTCTTTATCGCATGAACTGTAGAAGGGTGAGAGGGTTACAGTTAATAGGCAATAGTGCGTCGGTTACAAACTACAAGACTCCCAGGAGAGCTTTCATGTGGAGGCCGCAGCCGTATTAGTCTCTAGGATAAAACTCCCCTTTAGCCTACAGTATTTAATCTCGACGAAATTTCTTTATCGCATGAACTGTAGAAGGGTGAGAGGATTACAGTTAATAGGCAATAGTGCGTCGGTTACATACTACAAGACTCCCAGGAGAGCTTTCATGTGGAGGCCGCTGCCGTGTTAGTTTCTAGGATAAAACCCTCCCTCGATCGTATAGTATTTAATCCTCACGAAATTTCTGTGTCGCATCAGTAGTAGAAGGCTGCGAGGTTTACAGTAAATTGGCAGTAGTGCGTCGGATACAAACTACAAGACTCCCAGGGGAGCTTTCATGTGGAGGCCGCAGCCGTGTTAGTGTCTAGGAAAAAACTCTCCCTTGAGCCTACAGTATTTAATCTCTACGAAATTTCTTTATCGCATGAACTGTAGAAGGGTGAGAGGGTTACGGTTAATAGACAATAGTGCGTCGGTTACAAACTACAAGACTCCCAGGAGAGCTTTCATGTGGAGGCCGCAGCCGTGTTAGTCTCTAGGATAAAACTCTCCCTTTAGCCTACAGTATTTAATCTCGACGCAATTTCTTTTTCGCATGAACTGTTGAAGGGTGAGAGGGTTACAGTTAATAGGCAATAGTGCGTCTGCAACCAACTACAAGTCTCCCAGGAGAGCTTCCATGTGGAGGCTGCAGCCGTGTTAGTCTCTAGGATAAAACTCTGCCTTTAGCCTACAGTATTTAATCTCGACGCAATTTCTTTTTCGCATGAACTGTTGAAGTGTGAGAGGGTTACAGTTAATAGGCATAGGGCGTCTGCAACCAACTACAAGTCTCCCAGGAGAGCTTTCATGTGGAGGTCGCAGCTGTGTTAGTTTCTAGGATAAAACTCTCCCTTGATCCAATAGTATTTAATCTCGACGAAATTTCTGTGTCGCATCAGTAGCAGGAGGCTGCGAGGTTTACAGTAAATTGGCAGTAGTGCGTCGGATACAAACTACAAGACTCCCAGGGGACCTTTCATGTGGAGGCCGCAGCCGTGTTAGTGTCTAGGAAAAAACTCTCCCTTGAGCCTACAGTATTTAATCTCGACGAAATTTCTTTATCGCATGAACTGTAGAAGGGTGAGAGGGTTACGGTTAATAGGCAATAGTGCGTCGGTTACAAACTACAAGACTCCCAGGAGAGCTTTCATGTGGAGGCCGCAGCCGTGTTAGTCTCTAGGATAAAACTCTCCCTTTAGCCTACAGTATTTAATCTCGACGCAATTTCTTTTTCGCATGAACTGTTGAAGTGTGAGAGGGTTACAGTTAATAGGCATAGGGCGTCGGTTACAAACTACAAGACTCCCAGGAGAGCTTTCATGTGGAGGCCGCAGCTGTGTTAGTCTCTAGGATAAAACTCTCCCTTGATCCAATAGTATTTAATCTCGACGAAATTTCTGTGTCGCATCAGTAGCAGAAGGCTGCGAGGTTTACAGTAAATTGGCAGTAGTGCGTCAGATACAAACTACAAGACTCCCAGGAGAGCATTCATGTGGAGGCCGCAGCAGTTTTAGTCTCTAGGATAAAACTCTCCCTTTAGCCTACAGTATTTAATCTCTACGAAATTTCTTTATCGCATGAACTGTAGAAGGGTGAGAGGGTTACGGTTAATAGACAACAGTGCGTCGGTTACAAACTACAAGACTCCCAGGAGAGCTTTCATGTGGAGGCCGCAGCCGTGTTAGTCTCTAGGATAAAACTCTCCCTTTAGCCTACAGTATTTAATCTCGACGCAATTTCTTTTTCGCATGAACTGTTGAAGGGTGAGAGGGTTACAGTTAATAGGCAATAGTGCGTCTGCAACCAACTACAAGTCTCCCAGGAGAGCTTCCATGTGGAGGCCGCAGCCGTGTTAGTCTCTAGGATAAAACTCTGCCTTTAGCCTACAGTATTTAATCTCGACGAAATTTCTTTATCGCATGACCTGTAGAAGGGTGAGAGGGTTACAGTTAATAGGCATAGGGCGTCGGTTACAAACTACAAGACTCCCAGGAGAGCTTTCATGTGGAGGTCGCAGCTGTGTTAGTCTCTAGGATAAAACTCTCCCTTGATCCAATAGTATTTAATCTCGACGAAATTTCTGTGTCGCATCAGTAGCAGAAGGCTGCGAGGTTTACAGTAAATTCGCAGTAGTGCGTCGGATACAAACTACAAGAGTCCCAGGGGAGCTTTCATGAGGAGGCCGCAGCCGTGGTAGTGTCTAGGAAAAAACTCTCCCTTGAGCCTACAGTATTTAATCTCGACGAAATTTCTTTATCGCATGAACTGTAGAAGTGTTAGAGGGTTGCGGTTAATAGGCAATAGTGCGTCGTTACAAACTACAAGACTCCCAGGAGAGCTTTCATGTGGAGGCCGCAGCCGTGTTAGTCTCTAGGATAAAACTCTCCCTTTAGCCTACAGTATTTAATCTCGACGCAATTTCTTTTTCGCATGAACTGTTGAAGTGTGAGAGGGTTACAGTTAATAGGCAATAGTGCGTCTGCAACCAACTACAAGTCTCCCAGGAGAGCTTCCATGTGGAGGCCGCAGCCGTGTTAGTCTCTAGGATAAAACTCTGCCTTTAGCCTACAGTATTTAATCTCGACGAAATTTCTTTATCGCATGACCTGTAGAAGGGTGAGAGGGTTACAGTTAATAGGCATAGGGCGTCGGTTACAAACTACAAGACTCCCAGGAGAGCTTTCATGTGGAGGCCGCAGCTGTGTTAGTCTCTAAGATGAAACTCTCCCTTGATCCAATAGTATTTAATCTCGACGAAATTTCTGTGTCGCATCAGTAGCAGAAGGCTGCGAGGTTTACAGTAAATTGGCAGTAGTGCGTCGGATACAAACTACAAGACTCCCAGGGGAGCTTTCATGAGGAGGCCGCAGCCGTGGTAGTGTCTAGGAAAAAACTCTCCCTTGAGCCTACAGTATTTAATCTCGACGAAATTTCTTTATCGCATGAACTGTAGAAGGGTGAGAGGCAACAGTGCGTCGGTTACAAACTACAAGACCCCCAGGAGAGCTTTCATGTGAAGGCCGCAGCCGTGTTAGTCTCTAAGATGAAACTCTCCCTTGAGCCTATACTATTTAACCTCGACGAAAGTTCTGTGTCGCATCAGTAGTAGAAGGCTGCGAGGTTTACAGGAAATTGGCAGTAGTGCTTCGGATGCAAACACGAAGACTCGCAGGAGAGCTTACATGTGGAGCCCGCAGCCCTGTTAGTCCCTAGCATAAAACTCTCCGTTGATCCTATAGTATTTAATCTCGACGAAATTTCTGTATCGCATCAGTAGTTGAAGGCTGCGAGGTTTACAGTAAATTGGCAGTAGTGCGTCGGATACAAACAACAAGACTCCCAGGAGAGCTTTGATGTGGAGGCCGCAGCCGTGTTAGTCTCTAGGATAAAACTGTCCATTTAGCCTACAGTATTTAATCTCGACGAAATTCCTTTATCGCATGAACTGTAGAAGGGTGAGAGGGTTACAGTTAATAGGCAATAGTGCGTTGTTTACAAACTACAATACTCCCAGGTGAGCTTTCATGTGGAGGCCGCAGCCGTGTTAGTCTCTATTATAAAACTCTCCCTTGATCCTATAGTATTTAATCTCGACAAAATTTCTGTGTCGCATCAGTAGTAGAAGGCTGCGAGGTTTACAGTAAATTGGCAGTAGTGCGTCGGATACAAACTACAAGATTCCCAGGAGAGCTTTCATGTGGAGGCCGCAGCCGTGTTAGTCTCTAGGATAAAACTCTCCCTTTAGCCTACAGTATTTAATCTCGACGAAATTTCTTTATCGCATGATCTGTAGAAGGGTGAGAGGATTACAGTTAATAGGCAATAGTTTGTCGGTTACAAACTACAAGACTCCCAGGAGAGCTTTCATGTTGAGGCCGCAGCCGTGTTAGTCTCTAGGATAAATCTCTCCCTTGATCCTATAGTATTTAATCTCGAAGAAAGTTCTGTGTCGCATCAGTAGTAGAAGGCTGCGAGGTTTACAGTAAATTGGCAGTAGTGCATCGGATACAAACAACAAGACTCCCAGGAGAGCTTTCATGTTTAGGCCGCAGCCGTGTTAGTCTCTAGGATAAAACTCTCCCTTTAGCCTACAATATTTAATCTCGACGAAATTTCTTTATCGCATGAACTGAAGAAGGGTGAGAGGGTTACAGTTAATAGGCAATAGTGCGTCGGTTACAAACTACAAGACTCCCAGGAGAGCTTTCATGTGGAGGCCGCAGCCGTGTTAGTTTCCAGGATGAAACTCACCCTTGATCCTATAGTATTTAATCTCGACAAAATTTCTGTGTCGCATCAGTAGTAGAAGGCTGCGACGTTTACAGTAAATTGGCAGTAGTGCGTCGGATGCAAACAAGAAGACTCCCAGGAGAGCTTTCATGTGGACGCCGCAGCCGTGTAAATCTCTAGGATAACACTCTCCCTTGATCCTATAGTATTTAATCTCGTCGAAATTTCTGTATCGCATCAGTAGTAGAAGGCTGCGAGGTTAACAGTAAATTGGCAGTAGTGCGTCGAATACAAACTGCAAGACTCCCAGGAGAGCTTTCATCTGGAGGCCGCAGCCGTGTTAGTCTCTAGGAGAATTCTCTCCCTTGATCCTATAGTATTTAATCTCGACGAAAGTTCTGGTTCGCATCAGTAGTAGAAGGCTGCGAGGTTTACAGTAAATTGGCAGTAATGCATCGGATACAAACAACAAGTCTCCCAGGAGAGCTTTCATGTGGAGGCCGCAGCCGTGTTAGTCTCTAGGATAAAACTCTCCCTTTAGCCTACAGTATTTAATCTCGACGAAATTCCTTTATCGCATGAACTGTAGAAGGGTGAGAGGGTTACAGTTAATAGGCAATAGTGCGTTGTTTACAAACTACAAGACTCCCAGGTGAGCTTTCATGTGGAGGCCGCAGCCGTGTTAGTCTCTATTATAAAACTCTCCCTTGATCCTATAGTATTTAATCTCGACTAAATTTCTGTGTCGCATCAGTAGTAGAAGGCTGCGAGGTTTACAGTAAATTGGCAGTAGTGCGTCGGATACAAACTACAAGATTCCCAGGAGAGCTTCCATGTGGCGGCCGCAGCCGTGATAGTCTCTAGTATAAAACTCTCCCTGGAGCCTACAGTATTTAATCTCGACGAAATTTCTTTATCGCATGATCTGTAGAAGGGTGAGAGGGTTATAGTTAATAGGCAATAGTTTGTCGGTTACAAACTACAAGACTCCCAGGAGGGCTTTCATGTTGAGGCCGCAGCCGTGTTAGTCTCTAGGATAAATCTCTCCCTTGATCCTATAGTATTTAATCTCGAAGAAAGTTCTGTGTCGCATCAGTAGTAGAAGGCTGCGAGGTTTACAGTAAATTGGCAGTAGTGCATCGGATACAAACAACAAGACTCCCAGGAGAGCTTTCATGTGGAGGCCGCAGCCGTGTTAGTCTCTAGGATAAAACTCTCCCTTTAGCCTATAGTATTTAATCTCGACGAAATTTCTTTATCGCATGAACTGAAGAAGGGTGAGAGGGTTACAGTTAATAGGCAATAGTGCGTCGGTTACAAACTACAAGACTCCCAGGAGAGCTTTCATGTGGAGGGCGCAGCCGTGTTAGTCTCCAGGATGAAACTCACCCTTGATCCTATAGTATTTAATCTCGACAAAATTTCTGTGTCGCATCAGTAGTAGAAGGCTGCGACGTTTACAGTAAATTGGCAGTAGTGCGTCGGATGCAAACAAGAAGACTCCCAGGAGAGCTTTCATGTGGACGCCGCAGCCGTGTAAATCTCTAGGATAACACTCTCCCTTGATCCTATAGTATTTAATCTCGTCGAAATTTCTGTATCGCATCAGTAGTAGAAGGCTGCGAGGTTAACAGTAAATTGGCAGTAGTGCGTCGAATACAAACTGCAAGACTCCCAGGAGAGCTTTCATCAGGAGGCCGCAGCCGTCTTAGTCTCTAGGATAAATCTCTCCCTTGATCCTATAGTATTTAATCTCGACGAAAGTTCTGTGTCGCATCAGTAGTAGAAGGCTGCGAGGTTTACAGTAAATTGGCAGTAGTGCATCGGATACAAACAACAAGACTCCCAGGAGAGCTTTCATGTGGAGGCCGCAGCCGTGTTAGTCTCTAGGATAAAACTCTCCCTTTAGCCTACAGTATTTAATCTAAACGAAATTTCTTTATCGCATGAACTGAAGAAGGGTGAGAGGGTTACAGTTAATAGGCAATAGTGCGTCGGTTACAAAATACAAGACTCCTAGGAGAGCTTTCATGTGGAGGCTGCTCCCGTGTTGTCTCTAGGATGAAACTCTCCCTTGATCCTATAGTATTTAATGTAGACAAAATTTCTGTGTCTCATCAGTAGTAGAAGGCTGCGAGGTTTACAGTAAATTGGCAGTAGTGCATCGGATACAAACAACAAGACTCCCAGGAGAGCTTTCATGTTAAGGCTGCAGCCGTGTTAGTCTCTAGGATAAATCCCTCCCTTGATCCTATAGTATTTAATCTCGACGAAAGTTATGTGTCGCATCAGTAGTAGAAGGCTGCGAGGTTTACAGTAAACTGGTAGTAGTGCGTCGGATGCAAACAAGAAGACTCCCAGGAGAGTTTTCATGTGGAGGCCGCAGCCGTGTAAATCTCTAGGATAACACCCTCCCTTGATCCTATAATATTTAATCTCGTCGAAATTTCTGTATCGCATCAGTGGTAGAAGGCTGCGAGGTTAACAGTAAATTGGCAGTAGTGCGTCGGATACAAACTACAAGACTCCCAGGAGAGCTTTCATGTGGAGACCGCAGCCGTGTTAGTGTCTAGGATAAAATTCTCCCTGGAGCCTACAGGATTTATTCTCGACGAAATTTTTTATCGCATGAACTGTAGAAGGGTGAGAGGAATACAGTTAATAGGCAATAGTGCGTCGGTTACAAACTACATGACTCCCAGAAGAGCTTTCATGTTGAGGCCGCAGCCGTGTTAGTCTCTAGGATAATTCTCTCCCTTGATCCTATAGTATTTAATCTCGACGAAAGTTCTGTGTCGCATCAGTAGTAGAAGGCTGCGAGGTTTACAGTAAATTGGCAGTAGTGCATCGGATACAAACAACAAGACTCCCAGGAGAGCTTTCATGTGGAGGCCGCAGCCGTGTTAGTCTCTAGGATAAATCCCTCCCTTGATCCTATAGTATTTAATCTCGACGAAAGTTCTGTGTCGCATCAGTAGTAGAAGGCTGCGAGGTTTACAGTAAATTGGCAGTAGTGCATCGGATACAAACAACAAGACTCCCAGGAGAGCTTTCATGTGGAGGCCGCAGCCGTGTTAGTCTCTAGGATAAAACTCTCCCTTTAGCCTACTGTATTTAATCTAAACGAAATTTCTTTATCGCATGAACTGAAGAAGGGTGAGAGGGTTACAGTTAATAGGCAATAGTGCGTCGGTTACAAAATACAAGACTCCTAGGAGAGCTTTCATGTGGAGGCTGCTCCCGTGTTGTCTCTAGGATGAAACTCTCCCTTGATCCTATAGTATTTAATGTAGACAAAATTTCTGTGTCTCATCAGTAGTAGAAGGCTGCGAGGTTTACAGTAAATTGGCAGTAGTGCATCGGATACAAACAACAAGACTCCCAGGAGAGCTTTCATGTTGAGGCTGCAGCCGTGTTAGTCTCTAGGATAAATCCCTCGCTTGATCCTATAGTATTTAATCTCGACGAAAGTTATGTGTCGCATCAGTAGTAGAAGGCTGCGAGGTTTACAGTAAACTGGCAGTAGTGCGTCGGATGCAAACAAGAAGACTCCCAGGAGAGTTTTCATGTGGAGGCCGCAGCCGTGTAAATCTCTAGGATAACACTCTCCCTTGATCCTATAATATTTAATCTCGTCGAAATTTCTGTATCGCATCAGTGGTAGAAGGCTGCGAGGTTAACAGTAAATTGGCAGTAGTGCGTCGGATACAAACTACAAGACTCCCAGGAGAGCTTTCATGTTGAGGCCGCAGCCGTGTTAGTCTCTAGGATAAATCCCTCCCTTGATCCTATAGTATTTAATCTCGACGAAAGTTATGTGTCGCATTAGTAGTAGAAGGCTGGGAGGTTAACAGTAAATTGGCAGTAGTGCGTCGGATACAAAATACAAGACTCCCAGGAGAGCTTTCATGTGGAGACCGCAGCCGTGTTAGTGTCTAGGATAAAATTCTCCCTGGAGCCTACAGGATTTATTCTCGACGAAATTTCTTTATCGCATGAACTGTAGAAGGGTGAGAGGAATACAGTTAATAGGCAATAGTGCGTCGGTTACAAACTGCATGACTCCCAGAAGAGCTTTCATGTTGAGGCCGCAACCGTGTTAGTCTCTAGGATAAATCTATCCTTTGACCCTATAGTATTTAATCTCGACGAAAGTTCTGTGTCGCATCAGTAGTAGAAGGCTGCGAGGTTTACAGTAAATTGGCAGTAGTGCATCGGATAAAAACAACAAGACTCCCAGGAGAGCTTTCATGTGGAGGCCGCAGCCCGGTAGTCTCTAGGATAAAACTCTCCCTTTAGCCTACAGTATTTAATCTCGACGAAATTTCTTTATCGCATTAACTGAAGAAGGGTGAGAGTGTTACAGTTAATAGGCATAGGGCGTCGGTTACAAACTACAAGACTCCCGGGAGAGCTTTCATGTGGAGGCCGCAGCTTTGTTAGTCTCTAGGATAAAACTTTCCCTTGATCCTATAATATTTAATCTCGCTGAAATTTCTGTGTCGCATCAGTAGTAGAAGGCTGTGAGGTTTACAGTAAATTGGCAGTAGTGCGTCGGATACAAACTACAAGACTCCCAGGAGAGCTTTCATGTGGAGGCCGCAGCCGTTTTAGTCTTTAGGATAAAACTCTCCCTTTAGCCTACAGTACTTAATCTCTACGAAATTTCTATATCGCATGAACTGTAGAAGGGTGAAAGGCAATAGTGCGTCGGTTACAAACTACAAGACTCCCAGGAGAGCTTTCATGTGAAGGCCGCAGCCGTGTTAGCCTCTAGGATGAAACTCTCCCTTGAGCCTATAGTATTTAATCTCGACGAAAGTTCTGTGTCGCATCAGTAGTTGAAGGCTGCGAGGTTTACAGTAAATTGGCAGTAGTGCGTCGGATACAAACAACAAGACTCCCAGGAGAGCTTTCATGTGGAGACCGCAGCCGTGTTAGTGTCTAGGATAAAATTCTCCCTGGAGCGTACAGGATTTATTCTCGACCAAATTTCTTTATCGCTTGAACTGAAGAAGGGTGAGAGGGTTACAGTTAATAGGCAATAGTGCGTCGGTTACAAACTACAAGACTCCCAGGAGAGCGTTCATGTGGAGCCCGCAGCCGTGTTAGTCTCTAGGATGAAACTCTCCCTTGATCCTATAGTATTTAATCTCGACAAAATTTCTGTGTCGCATCAGTAGTAGAAGGCTGCGAGGTTTACAGTAAATTGGCAGTAGTGCGTCGGATACAAACTACAAGACTCCCAGGAGAGCTTTCATGTGGAGGCCGCAGCCGTTTTAGTCTTTAGGATAAAACTCTCCCTTTAGCCTACAGTAATTAATCTCTACGAAATTTCTTTATCGCATGAACTGTAGAAGGGTGAGAGGCAATAGTGCGTCGGTTACAAACTACAAGACTCCCAGGAGAGCTTTCATGTGAAGGCCGCAGCCGTGTTAGTCTCTAGGATGAAACTCTCCCTTGAGCCTATAGTATATAACCTCGACGAAAGTTCTGTGTCGCTTCAGTTGTAGAAGCCTGCGAGGTTTACAGAAAATTGGCAGTAGTGCTTCGGATGCAAACAAGAAGACTCCCAGGAGAGCCTTCATGTGGAGGCCGCAGCCCTGTTAGTCCCTAGGATCAAACTCTCCCTTGATCCTATAGGATTTAATCTCGACGAAATTTCTGTGTCGCATCAGTAGTTGAAGGCTGCGAGGTTTACAGTAAATTGGCAGTAGTGCGTCGGATACAAACAACAAGACTCACAGGAGAGCTTTCATGTGGAGGCCGCAGCCGTGTTAGTCTCTAGGATAAAACTCTCCATTTAGCCTACAATATTTTATCTCGACGAAATTTCTTTATCGCATGAACTGTAGAAGTGTGAGAGGGTTACAGTTAATAGGCAATAGTGCGTCGGTTACAAACTACAAGACTCCCAGGAGAGCTTTCATGTGGAGGCCACAGCCGTGTTAGTCTCTATTATAAAACTCTCCCTTGATCCTATAGTATTTAATCTCGACGAAATTTCTGTGTCGCATCAGTAGTAGAAGGCTGCGAGGTTTACAGTAAATTGGCAGTAGTGCGCCCGTTACAAACTACAAGACTCCCAGGAGAGCTTTCATCTCGAGGCCGCAGCCGTGTTAGTCTCTAGGATGAAACCCTCCCTTGATCCTATAGTATTTAGTCTCGACGAAATTTCTGTGTCGCATCAGTAGTAGAAGGCTGCGAGGTTTACAGTAAATTGGCAGTAGTGCGTCGGATACAAACTACAAGAATCCCAGGAGACCTTACATGTGGAGGACGCAGCCGTGTTAGTCTCTAGGATAAAACTCTCCCTGGAGCCTACAGTATTTAATCTCGACGAAATTTCTTTATCGCATGAACTGTAGAAGGGTGGGAGGGTTACAGTTAATAGGCAATAGTTTGTCGGAAATTTCTGTGTCGCATCAGTAGTAGAAGGCTGCGAGGTTTACAGTAAATTGGCAGTAGTGCGCCCGTTACAAACAACAAGACTCCCAGGAGAGCTTTCATCTCGAGGCCGCAGCCGTGTTAGTCTCTAGGATGAAACCCTCCCTTGATCCTATAGTATTTAGTCTCGACGAAATTTCTGTGTCGCATCAGTAGTAGAAGGCTGCGAGGTTTACAGTAAATTGGCAGTAGTGCGTCGGATACAAACTACAAGAATCCCAGGAGACCTTACATGTGGAGGACGCAGCCGTGTTAGTCTCTAGGATAAAACTCTCCCTGGAGCCTACAGTATTTAATCTCGACGAAATTTCTTTATCGCATGAACTGTAGAAGGGTGAGAGGGTTACAGTTAATAGGCAATAGTTTGTCGGTTACATACTACAAGACTCCTTGGAGAGCTTTCGTGTTGAGGCCACAGCCGTGTTAGTCTCTAGGATAAATCTCTCCCTTGTTCCTATAGTATTTAATCTCGACGAAATTTCTGTGTCGCAACAGTAGTAGAAGGCTGCGAGGTTTACAGTTAATAGGCAGTAGTGCGTCGGATACAAACAACAAGACTCCCAGGAGAGCTTTCATGTGGAGGCCGCAGCCGTGTTAGTCTCTAGGATAAAACTCTCCCTTGACCCTATAGTATTTAATCTCGACGAAATTTCTGTGTCGCATCAATAGCAGAAGGCTGCAAGGTTTACAGAAAGTTGGCAGTAGTGCTTCGGATGCAAACAAGAAGACTCCCAGGACAGCTTTCATGTGGAGGCCGCAGCCGTGTTAGTCTCTAGGATAAAACTGTCCATTTAGCCCACAGTATTTAATCTCGAAGAAACTTCTTTATCGCATGAACTGTAGAAGGGTGAGAGGGTTACATTTAATAGGCAATAGTGTGTCGGTTACAAACTACAAGACTCCCAGGAGAGCTTTCATGTGGATGCCGCAGCCGTGTTAGTCTCCAGGATAAAACACTCCCTTTAGCCTACAGTATTTAATCTCGACGAAATTTCTTCATCGCATGAACTGTAGAAGAGTGAGAGGGTTACATTTAATAGGCAATAGTGTGTCGGTTAAAAACTACAAGACTCCCAGGAGAGCTTTCATGTGGAGGCCGCAGCCGTGTTAGTCTCTAGGATAAAACTCTCCCTTGATCCTATAGTATTTAATCTCGACGAAATTTCTGTGTCGCATCAATAGCAGAAGGCTGCAAGGTTTACAGAAAATTGGCAGTAGTGCTTCGGATGCAAACAAGAAGACTCCCAGGACAGCTTTCATGTGGAGGCCGCAGCCGTGTTAGTCTCTAGGATAAAACTGTCCATTTAGCCCACAGTATTTAATCTCCAAGAAATTTCTTTATCGCATGAACTGTAGAAGAGTGAGAGGGTTACAGTTAACAGGCAATAGTGCGTCGGTTACAAACTACAAGACTCCCAGGAGAGCTTTCATGTGGAGGCCGCAGCCGTGTTAGTCTCTATTATAAAACTCTACCTTGATCCTATAGTATTTAATCTCGACGAAATTTCTGTGTCGCGTCAGTAGTAGAAGGCTGCGAGGTTTACAGTAAATTGGCAGTAGTGCGTCCGTTACAAACTACAAGACTCCCAGGAGAGCTTTCATCTCGAGGCCGCAGCCGTGTTAGTCTCTAGGATGAAACCCTCCCTTGATCCTATAGTATTTAGTCTCGACGAAATTTCTGTGTCGCATCAGTAGTAGAAGGCTGCGAGGTTTACAGTAAATTGGCAGTAGTGCGTCGGATACAAACTACAAGATTCCCAGGAGAGCTTTCATGGGGAGGCCGCAGCCATGTTAGTCTCTACGATAAAACTCTCCCTGGAGCCTACAGTATTTAATCTCGACGAAATTTCTTTATCGCATGAACTGTAGAGGGGTGAGAGGGTTACAGTTAATAGGCAATAGTTTGTCGGTTACAAACTACAAGACTCCCAGGAGAGCTTTCATGTGGATGCCGCAGCCGTGTTAGTCTCTAGGATAAAACACTCCCTTTAGCCTACAGTATTTAATCTCGACGAAATTTCTTTAACGCATGAACTGTAGAAGGGTGAGAGGGTTACATTTAATAGGCAATAGTGTGTCGGTTACAAACTACAACACTCCCAGGAGGGCTTTCATGTGGACCCCGAAGCCGTGTTAGTCTCTAGGATAAAACTCTCCCTTGATCCTATAGTATTTAATCTCGACGAAATTTCTGTGTCGCATCAATAGCAGAAGGCTGCAAGGTTTACAGAAAATTGGCAGTAGTGCTTCGGATGCAAACAAGAAGACTCCCAGGACAGCTTTCATGTGGAGGCCGCAGCCGTGTTAGTCTCTAGGATAAAACTGTCCATTTAGCCCACAGTATTTAATCTCGAATAAACTTCTTTATCGCATGAACTGTAGAAGAGTAAGAGGGTTACAGTTAACAGGCAATAGTGCGTCGGTTACAAACTACAAGACTCCCAGGAGAGCTTTCATGTGGAGGCCGCAGCCGTGATAGTCTCTAGGATAAAACTCTCCCTTGATCCTATAGTATTTAATCTCGACGAAATTTCTGTGTCGCATCAATAGCAGAAGGCTGCAAGGTTTACAGAAAATTGGCAGTAGTGCTTCGGATGCAAACAAGAAGACTCCCAGGAGAGCTTTCATGTGGAGGCCGCAGCCGTGTTAGTCTCTAGGATAAAACTCTCCATTTAGCCTATAGTATTTAATCTCGACGAAATTTCTTTATCGCATGAACTGTAGAAGGGTGAGAGTGTTACAGTTAATAGGCAATAGTGCGTCGGTTACAAACTACAAGACTCCCAGGAGAACTTTCATGTGGAGGCCGCAGCCGTGTTAGTCTCTAGGATAAAACTGTCCATTTAGCCCACAGTATTTAATCTCCAAGAAATTTCTTTATCGCATGAACTGTAGAAGAGTGAGAGGGTTACAGTTAACAGGCAATAGTGCGTCGGTTACAAACTACAAGACTCCCAGGAGAGCTTTCATGTGGAGGCCGCAGCCGTGTTAGTCTCTATTATAAAACTCTACCTTGATCCTATAGTATTTAATCTCGACGAAATTTCTGTGTCGCGTCAGTAGTAGAAGGCTGCGAGGTTTACAGTAAATTGGCAGTAGTGCGTCCGTTACAAACTACAAGACTCCCAGGAGAGCTTTCATCTCGATGCCGCAGCCGTGTTAGTCTCTAGGATGAAACCCTCCCTTGATCCAATAGTATTTAGTCTCGACGAAATTTCTGTGTCGCATCAGTAGTAGAAGGCTGCGAGGTTTACAGTAAATTGGCAGTAGTGCGTCGGATACAAACTATAAGATTCCCAGGAGAGCTTTCATGGGGAGGCCGCAGCCGTGTTAGTCTCTACGATAAAACTCTCCCTGGAGCCTACAGTATTTAATCTCGACGAAATTTCTTTATCGCATGAACTGTAGAAGGGTGAGAGGGTTACAGTTAATAGGCAATAGTTTGGCGGTTACATACTACAAGACTCCCTGGAGAGCTTTCATGTTGAGGCCGCAGCCGTGTTAGTCTCTAGGATAAATCTCTCCCTTGTCCTATAGTATTTAATCTCGACGAAATTTGTGTGTCGCATCAGTAGTAGAAGGCTGCGAGGTTTACAGTAAATAGGCAGTAGTGTGTCGGATACAAACAACAAGACTCCCAGGAGAGCTTTCCTGTGGAGGCCGCAGCCACGTTAGTGTCTAGGATATAACTCTCCCTGGAGCCTACAGTATTTAATCTCTACGAAATTTCTTTATCGCATGAACTGTAGATGGGTGAGAGGGTTACAGTTAATAGGCAATAGTTTGTCGGTTACGAACTACAAGACTCCCAGGAGAGCTTTCATGTGGAGGCCGCAGCCGTGATAGTCTCTAGGATAAAACTCTCCCTTGATCCTATAGTATTTAATCTCGACGAAATTTCTGTGTCGCATCAATAGCAGAAGGCTGCAAGGTTTACAGAAAATTGGCAGTAGTGCTTCGGATGCAAACAAGAAGACTCCCAGGAGAGCTTTCATGTGGATTCCGCAGCCGTGTTAGTCTCTAGGATAAAACTCTCCATTTAGCCTATAGTATTTAATCTCGACGAAATTTCTTTATCGCATGAACTGTAGAAGGGTGAGAGTGTTACAGTTAATAGGCAATAGTGCGTCGGTTACAAACTACAAGACTCCCAGGAGAACTTTCATGTGGAGGCCGCAGCCGTGTTAGTCTCTATTATAATACTCTCCCTTGATCCTATAGTATTTAATCTCGACGAAATTTCTGTGTCGCGTCAGTAGTAGAAGGCTGCGAGGTTTACAGTAATTTGGCAGTAGTGCGTCCGTTACAAAATACAAGACTCCCAGGAGAGCTTTCATCTCGAGGCCGCCGCCGTGTTAGTCTCTAGGATGAAACCCTCCTTTGATCCTATAGTATTTAGTCTCGACGAAATTTCTGTGTCGCATCAGTAGTAGAAGGCTGCGAGGTTTACAGTAAATTGGCAGTAGTGCGTCGAATACAAACAACAAGACTCCCAGGAGAGCTTTCCTGTGGAGGCCGCAGCCACGTTAGTGTCTAGGATATAACTCTCCCTGGAGCCTACAGTATTTAATCTCGACGAAATTTCTTTATCGCATGAACTGTAGAAGGGTGAGAGGGTTACAGTTAACAGGCAATAGTTTGTCGGTTACAAACTGCAAGACTCCCAGGAGAGCTTTAATGTGGAGGCCGCAGCCATGTTAGTCTCTAGGATAAAACACTCCCTTTAGCCTACAGTATTTAATCTCGACGAAATTTCTTTATCGCATGAACTGTAGAAGTGTGAGAGGGTTACAGTTAATATTCAATAGTGTGTCGGTTACAAACTACAAGACTCCCAGGAGAGCTTCCATGTAGAGGCCGCAGCCATGTTAGTCTCTAGGATAAAACACTCCCTTTAGCCTACAGTATTTAATCTCGACGAAATTTTTTTTTTTGCAAGAACTGTAGAAGAGTGAAAGGGTTACAGTTAATAGGCAATATTGCGTCGGTTACAAACTACAAGACTCCCAGGAGAGCTTTCATGTGGAGGCCGCAGACGTGTTAGTCTCTAGGATAAAACCCTCCCTTTAGCCTACAGTATTTAATCTCGACGAAATTTCTTTTTCGCATGAACTGTAGAAGGGTGAGAGGGTTATAGGTAATAGGCAAAAGTGCGTCGGTTACAACCTACAAGACTCCCAGGAGAGCTTTCATGTGGAGGCCGCAGCCGTGTTAGTCTCTAGGATAAAGCTCTCCCTTGATCCAATAGTATGTAATCTCGACGAAATTTCTGTGTCGCATGAACTGTAGAAGGCTGCGAGGTTTAGAGAAAAGTGGCAGTAGTGCTTCGGATGCAGACAAGAATACTCCCAGGAGAGCTTTCATGTGGAGGCAGCAGCCCCGTTAGTCCCTAGGATAAAACTCTACCTTGATCCTATAGTATTAATTCTCGACGAAATTTCTGTGTCGCATCAGTAGTAGAAGTCTTCTAGGTTTACAGTAAATTGGCAGTAGTGCGTCGGATACAGACTACAAGACTCCCAGGAGAGCTTTAATCTGGAGGACGCAGCCGTGTTAGTCTCTAGGATGAAACCCTCCCTTATTCCTATAGTATTTAATCTCGACGAAATTTCTCTGTCGCATCAGTAGTAGAAGGCTGCGAGGTTTACAGTATATAGGCAGTAGTGCGTCGGATACAAACAACAAGACTCCCAGGAGAGCTTTCATGTGGAGGCCGCAGCCACGTTAGTGTCTACGATAAAACTCTCCCTGGAGCCTACAGTATTTAATCTCGACGAAATTTCTTTATCGCATGAACTGTAGAAGGGTGAGAGGGTTACAGTTAATAGGCAATAGTGTGTCGGTTACAAACTACAAGACTCCCAGGAGAGCTTTCATGTGGAGGCCGCAGCCGTGTTAGTCTCTAGGATAAAACACTCCCTTTAGCCTACAGTATTTAATCTCGACGAAATTTCTTTATCGCATGAACTGTAGAAGGGTGAGAGGGTTACAGTTAATAGGCAATAGTGTGTCGGTTACAAACTACAAGAATCCCAGGAGAGCTTTCATGTGGAGGCCGTAGCCGTGTTAGTCTCTAGGATAAAACTCTCCCTTGATCTTATAGTATTTAATCTCGACGAAATTTCTGTGTCGCATCAGTAGCAGAAGGCTGCAAGGTTTACAGAAAATTGGCAGTAGTGCTTCGGATGCAAACAAGAAGACTCCCAGGAGAGCTTGCATGTGGAGGCCGCAGCCCTGTTAGTCCCTAGGATAAAACTCTCCCTTGATGCTATAGTATTTAATCTCGACGAAATTTCTGTGTCGCATCAGTAATTGAAGGCTGCGAGGTTTACAGTAAATTTAGTAGTGCGTCGGATACAAACAACAAGACTCCCAGGAGAGCTTTCATGTGGAGGTCGCAGCCGTGTTAGTCTCAAGGATAAAACTCTCCCTTGATCCTATAGTATTTAATCTCGACGAAATTTCTGTGTCGCTTCAGTAGTAGAAGGCTGCGAGGTTTAGAGAAAATTGGCAGTAGTGCTTCGGATGCAAACAAGAAGAATCCCAGGAGAGCTTTCATGTGGAGGCCGCAGCCGTGTTAGTCTCTACTATAAAACACTCCCTTTAGCCTACAGTATTCAATCTCGACGAAATTTCTGTGTCGCATCAGTAGTTGAAGGCTGCGAGGTTTACAGTAAATTGGCAGTAGTTCGTCGGATACAAACAACAAGACTCGCAGGAGAGCTTTCATGTGGAGGCCGCAGCCGTGTTAGTGTCTAGGTTAAAACTCTCCCTGTAGCCTACAGTATTTAATCTCGACGAAATTTCTTTATCGCATGAACTGTAGAAGGGTGAGAGGGTTACAGTTAATAGGCAATAGTGCGTCGGTTACAAACTACAAGATTCCCAGGAGAGCTTTCATGTGGAGGCCGCAGCCGTGTTAGTCTATAGGATGAAACTCTCCCTTTAGCCTACAGTATTTTATCTCGACAAAATTTCTTTATTGCATGAACTGTAGAAGGATGAGAGGGTTACAGTTAATAGGCAATAGTGTGTCGGTTACAAACTACAAGACTCCCAGGAGAGCTTTCATGTGGAGGCCGCAGCCGTGTTAGTCTCTAGGATATAACTCTCTCTTGATCCTATAGTATTTAATCTCGACGAAATTTCTTTATCGCATGAACTGTAGAAGGGTGAGAGGGTTACAATTAATAGGCAATAGTTTGTCGGTTACAAACTACAAGACTCCCAGGAGAGCTTTCATGTGGATGCCGCAGCCGTGTTAGTCTCTAGGATAAAACACTCCCTTTAGCCTACAGTATTTAATCTCGACGAAATTTCTTTATCGCATGAACTGTAGAAGGGTGAGAGGGTTACAGTTAATAGGCAATAGTGTGTCGGTTACAAACTACAAGACTCCAGGAGAGCTTTCATGTGGAGGCCGCAGCCGTGTTAGTCTCTAGGATAAAACTCTCCCTTGATCCTATAGTATTTAATCTCGACGACATTTCTGTGTCGCATCAGTAGCAGAAGGCTGCAAGGTTTACAGAAAATTGGCAGTAGTGCTTCGGATGCAAACAAGAAGACTCCCAGGAGAGCTTTCATGTGGAGGCCGCAGCCCTGTTAGTCCCTAGGATAAAACTCTCCCTTGATCCTATAGTATTTAATCTCGACGAAATTTCTGTGTCGCATCAGTAGTTGAAGGCTGCGAGGTTTACAGTAAATTTAGTAGTGCGTCGGTTACAAACTACAAGACTCCCAGGAGAGCTTTCATGTGGAGGCCGCAGCCCTGTTAGTCCCTAGGATAAAGCTCTCTCTTGATCCTATAGTATTTAATCTCGACGAAATTTCTGTGTCGCATCAGTAGTTGAAGGCTGCGAGGTTTACAGTAAATTGGCAGTAGTGCGTCGGATACGAACAACAAGACTCCCAGGAGAGATTTCATGTGGAGGCCGCAGCCGTGTTAGTCTCTAGGATAAAACTCTCCATATAGCCTACAGTATTTAATCTCGACGAAATTTCTTTATCGCATGAACTGTAGAAGGGTGAGAGGGTTATAGTTAATAGGCAATAGTGCGTCGGTTACAAACTACAAGACTCCCAGGAGAGCTTTCATGTGGAGGCCGCAGCCGTGTTAGTCTCTAGGATAAAACACTCCCTTTAGCCTACAGTATTTAATCTCGACGAAATTTCTGTGTCGCATCAGTAGTTGAAGGCTGCGAGGTTTACAGTAAATTGGCAGTAGTTCGTCGGATACAAACAACAAGACTCCCAGGAGAGCTTTCATGTGGAGGCCGCAGCCGTGTTAGTGTCTAGGATAACACTCTCCCTGTAGCCTACAGTATTTAATCTCGACGAAATTTCTTTATCGCATGAACTGTAGAAGTGTGAGAGGGTTACAGTTAATAGGCAATAGTGCGTCGGTTACAAACTACAAGATTCCCAGGAGAGCTTTCATGTGGAGGCCGCAGCCGTGTTAGTCTATAGGATGAAACTCTCCCTTTAGCCTACAGTATTTAATCTCGACAAAATTTCTTTATTGCATGAACTGTAGAAGGGTGAGAGGGTTACAGTTAATAGGCAATAGTGAGTCGGATACGAACAACAAGACTCCCAGGAGAGATTTCATGTGGAGGCCACAGCCGTGTTAGTCTCTAGGATAAAACTCTCCATTTAGCCTACAGTATTTAATCTCGACGAAATTTCTTTATCGCATGAACTGTACAAGGGTGAGAGGGTTACAGTTAATAGCAATAGTGCGTCGGTTACAAACTACAAGACTCCCAGGAGAGCTTTCATGTGGAGGCCGCAGCCATGTTAGTCTCTATTATAAAACTCTCCCTTGATCGTATAGTATTTAATCTCGACGAAATTTCTGTGTCGCATCAGTACTAGAAGGCTGCGAGTTTTACAGTATGTAGGCAGTAGTGCGTCGGATACAAACTACAAGACTCCCAGGAGAGCTTTCATCTGGAGGACGCAGCCGTGTTAGTCTCTAGGATGAAACCCTCCCTTGATCCTATAGTATTTAATCTCGACGAAATTTCTGTGTCGCATCAGCACTAGAAGGCTGCGAGTTTTACAGTATATAGGCAGTAGTGCGTCGGATACAAACAACAAGACTCCCAGGAGAGCTTTCATGTGGAGGCCGCAGCCACGTTAGTGTCTAGGATATAACTCTCCCTGGGGCCTACAGTATTTAATCTCGACGAAATTTCTTTATCGCATGAACTGTAGAAGGGTGAGAGGGTGACAGTTAATAGGCAATAGTGTGTCGGTTACAAACTACAAGATTCCCAGGAGAGCTTTCATGATGAGGCGCAGCCGTGTTAGTCTCTAGGATAAAACTCTCCCTTGATCCTACAGTATTTAATCTCGACGAAATTTCTGTGTCGCATCAGTTGCAGAAGGCTGCAAGGTTTACAGAAAATTGGCAGTAGTGCTTCGGATGCAAACAAGAAAACTCCCAGGAGAGCTTTCATGTGGAGGCCGCAGCCGTGTTAGTCTCTAGGATAAAATTCTCCATTTAGCCTACATTATTTAATCTCGACGAAATTTCTTTGTCGCATGAACTGTAGAAGGATGAGAGGGTTACAGTTAATAGGCAGTAGTGCGTCGGATACAAACTACAAGACTCCCAGGAGAGCTTTCATCTGGAGGACGCAGCCGTGTTAGTCTCTAGGATGAAACCCTCCCTTGATCCTATAGTATTTAATCTCGACGAAATTTCTGTGTCGCATCAGTACTAGAAGGCTGCGAGTTTTACAGTATATAGGCAGTAGTGCGTCGGATACAAACAACAAGACTCCCAGGAGAGCTTTCATGTGGAGGCCGCAGCCACGTTAGTGTCTAGGATATAACTCTCCCTGGAGCCTACAGTATTTAATCTCCACGAAATTTCTTTATCGCATGAACTGTAGAAGGGTGAGAGGGTGACAGTTAATAGGCAATAGTGTGTCGGTTACAAACTACAAGATTCCCAGGAGAGCTTTCATGTGGAGGCCGCAGCCCTGTTAGTCCCTAGGATAAAACTCTCCCTTCATCCTATAGTATTTAATCTCGACGAAATTTCTGTGTCGCATCAGTAGTTGATGGCTGCGACGTTTACAGTAAATTGGCAGTAGTGCGTCGGATACAAAAAACAAGACTCCTAGGAGAGCTTTCATGTGGAGGCCGCAGCCGTGTTAGTCTCTAGGATAAAACTCTCCCTTTAGCCTACAGTATTTAATCTCGACGAAATTTCTTTATCACATGAACTGAAAAAGGGTGAGAGTGTTACAGTTAATAGGCAATAGTGCGTCGGTTACAAACTACAAGACTCTTAGAAGAGCTTTCATGTGGAGCCCGCAGCCGTGTTAGTCTCTAGGATGAAACTCTCCCTTGATCCTATAGTATTTAATCTCGACAAAATTTCTGTGTCGCATCAGTAGTAGAAGGCTGCGAGGTTTACAGTAAATTGGCAGTAGTGCGTCGGGTACAAGCAACAAGACTCCCAGGAGAGCTTTCATGTGGAGGCCGCAGCCATGTTAGTCTCTAGGATAAAACACTCCCTTCAGCCTACAGTGTTTAATCTTGACGAAATTTCTGTGTCGCATCAGTAGTAGAAGGCTGCGAGGTTTACAGTAAATTGGCAGTAGTGCGTCGGATACAAACAACAAGACTCCCAGGAGAGCTTTCATGTGGAGGCCGCAGCCGTGTTAGTGTCTAGGATAAAACACTCCCTTTAGCCTACAGTATTTAATCTCGACGAAATTTCTGTGTCGCATCAGTAGTTGAAGGCTGCGAGGTTTACAATAAATTGGCAGTAGTAAGTCGGTTACAAACAACAAGACTCCCAGGAGAGCTTTCATGTGGAGGCCGCAGCCGTGTTAGTCTATAGGATAAAACTCTCCCTTTAGCCTACAGTATTTAATCTCGACAAAATTTCTTTATTGCATGAACTGTAGAAGGGTGAGAGGGTTACAGTTAATAGGCAATAGTGCGTCGGATACGAACAACAAGACTCCCAGGAGAGATTTTATGTGGAGGCCACAGCCGTGTTAGTCTCTAGGATAAAACTCTCCATTTAGCCTACAGTATTTAATCTCGACGAAATTTCTTTATCGCATGAACTGTACAAGGGTGAGAGGGTTACAGTTAATAGGCAATAGTGCGTCGGTTACAAACTACAAGACTCCCAGGAGAGCTTTCATGTGGAGGCCACAGCCATGTTAGTCTCTATTATAAAACTCTCCCTTGATCCTATAGTATTTAATCTCGACGAAATTTCTTTATCACATGAACTGAAGAAGGGTGAGAGGGTTACGGTTAATAGGCAATAGTGCGTCGGTTACAAACTACAAGAGTCCGAGGAGAGCTTTAATGTGGAGGCCGCAGCAACGTTAGTGTCTAGGATAAAACACTCCCTTTAGCCTACAGTATTTAATCTCGACGAAATTTCTTTATCGCATGAACTGTAGAGGGGTGAGAGGGTTACATTTAATAGGCAATAGTGTGTCGGTTACAAACTACAAGACTCCCAGGAGAGCTTTCATGATGAGACGCAGCTGTGTTAGTCTCTAGGATAAAACTCTCCCTTGATCCTATAGTATTTAATCTCGACGAAATTTCTGTGTCGCGTCAGTTGCAGAAGGCTGCAAGGTTTACAGAAAATTGGCAGTAGTGCTTCGGATGCAAACAAGAAAACTCCCAGGAGAGCTTTCATGTGGAGGCCGCAGCCCTGTTAGTCCCTAGGATAAAACTCTCCCTTGATCCTATAGTATTTAATCTCGACGAAATTTCTGTGTCGAATCAGCAGTTGAAGGCTGCGAGGTTTACAGTAAATTGGCAGTAGTGCGTCGGATACAAACAACAAGACTCCCAGGAGAGCTTTCATGTGGAGGCCGCAGCCGTGTTAGTCTCTAGGATAAAATTCTCCATTTAGCCTACATTATTAAATCTCGACGAAATTTCTTTATCGCATGATCTGTAGAAGGGTGAGAGTGTTACAGTTAATAGGCAATAGTGCGTCGGTTACAAACTACAAGACTCCCAGGAGAGCATTCATGTGGAGGCCGCAGACGAGTTAGACTCTATTATAAAACTCTCCCTTGATCCTATAGTATTTAATCTCGACGAAATATCTGTGTCGCGTCAGTAGTAGAAGGCTGCGAGGTTTACAGTAAATTGGCAGTAGTGCGTCCGTTACAAACTACAAGACTCCCAGGAGAGCTTTCATCTCGAGGCCGCAGCCGTGTTAGTCTCTAGGATGAAACCCTCCCTTGATCCTATAGTATTTAGTCTCGACGAAACTTCTGTGTCGCATCAGTAGTAGAAGGCTGCGAGGTTTACAGTAAATTGGCAGTAGTGCGTCGGATACAAACTACAAGATTCCCAGGAGAGCTTTCATGTGGAGGCCGCAGCCGTGTTAGTCTCTAGGATAAAACTCTCCCTGGAGCCTACAGTATTTAATCTCGACGAAATTTCTTTATCGCATGAACTGTAGAAGGGTGAGAGGGTTACAGTTAATCGGCAATAGTTTGTCGGTTACATACTACAAGACTCCCTCGAGAGCTTTCATGTTGAGGCCGCAGCCGTGTTAGTCTCTAGGATAAATCACTCCCTTGTCCTATAGTATTTAATCTCGACGAAATATGTGTGTCGCATCGATAGTAGAAGGCTGCGAGTTTTACAGTAAATAGGCAGTAGTGCGTCGGATACAAACAACAAGACTCCCAGGAGAGCTTTCCTGTGGAGGCCGCGGCCACGTTAGTGTCTAGGATGTAACTCTCCCTGGAGCCTACAGTATTTAATCTCGACGAAATTTCTTTATCGCATGAACTGTAGAAAGGTGAGAGGGTTACAGTTAATATTCAATAGTGTGTCGGCTACAAACTACAAGACTCCCAGGAGAGCTTCCATGTAGAGGCCGCAGCCATGTTAGTCTCTAGTATAAAACACTCCCTTTAGCCTACAGTATTTAATCTCGACGAAATTTTTTTATCGCAAGAACTGTAGAAGAGTGAAAGGGTTACAGTTAATAGGCAATATTGCGTCGGTTACAAACTACAAGACTCCCAGGAGAGCTTTCATGTGGAGGCCGCAGACGTGTTAGTCTCTAGGATAAAACCCTCCCTTTAGCCTACAGTATTTAATCTCGACGAAATTTCTTTGTCGCATGAACTGTAGAAGGGTGAGAGGGTTATAGTTAATAGGCAATAGTGCGTCGGTTACAACCTACAAGACTCCCAGGAGAGCTTTCATGTGGAGGCCGCAGCCGTGTTAGTGTCTAGGATAAAACTCTCCCTGTAGCCTACAGTATTTAATCTCGACGAAATTTCTTTATCGCATGAACTGTAGAAGGGTGAGAGGGTTACAGTTAATAGGCAATAGTGCGTCGGTTACAAACTACAAGACTCCCAGGAGGGCTTTCATGTGGAGGCCGCAGCCGTGTTAGTCTATGGGATGAAACTCTCCCTTTAGCCTACAGTATTTAATCTCGACATAATTTCTTTATTGCATGAACTGTAGAAGGGTGAGAGGGTTACAGTTAATAGGCAATAGTGCGTCGGATACGAACAACAAGACTCCCAGGAGAGATTTCATGTGGAGGCCACAGCTGTGTTAGTCTCTAGGATAAAACTCTCCATTTAGCCTACAGTATTTAATCTCGACGAAATTTCTTTATCGCATGAACTGTACAAGGGTGAGAGGGTTACAGTTAATAGGCAATAGTGCGTCGGTTACAAACTACAAGACTCCCAGGAGAGCTTTCATGTGGAGGCCGCAGCCATGTTAGTCTCTATTATAAAACTCTCCCTTGATCCTATAGTATTTAATCTCGACGAAATTTCTGTCTCGCATCAGCAGTAGAAGTCTTCGAGGTTTACAGTAAATTGGCAGTAGTGCGTCGGATACAAACTACAAGACTCCCAGGAGAGCTTTCATCTGGAGGACGCAGCCGTGTTAGTCTCTAGGATGATACCCTCCCTTGATCCTATAGTATTTAATCTCGACGAAATTTCTGTGTCGCATCAGTACTAGAAGGCTGCGAGTTTTACAGTATATAGGCAGTAGTGCGTCGGATACAAACAACAAGACTCCCAGGAGAGCTTTCATGTGGAGGCCGCAGCCACGTTAGTGTCTAGTATATAACTCTCCCTGGAGCCTACAGTATTTAATCTCGACGAAATTTCTTTATCACATGAACTGTAGAAGGGTGAGAGGGTTACAGTTAATAGGCAATAGTGTGTCGGTTACAAACTACAAGACTCCCAGGAGAGCTTTCATGATGAGGCGCAGCCATGTTAGTCTCTAGGATAAAACTCTCCCTTGATCCTATAGTATTTAATCTCGACGAAATTTCTGTGTCACATCAGTTGCAGAAGGCTGCAAAGTTTACAGAGAATTGGCAGTAGTGCTTCGGATGCAAACAAGAAAACTCCCAGGAGAGCTTTCATGTGGAGTCCGCAGCCCTGTTAGTCCCTAGGATAAAACTCTCCCTTGATTCTATAGTATTTAATCTCGACGAAATTTCTGTGTCGCATCAGCAGTTGAAGGCTGCGAGGTTTACAGTAAATTGGCAGTAGTGCGTCGGATACAAACAACAAGACTCCCAGGAGAGCTTTCGTGTGGTGGCCGCAGCCGTGTTAGTCTCTAGGATAAAATTCTACATTTAGCCTACATTATTTAATCTCTACGAAATTTCTTTGTCGCATGTACTGTAGAAGGGTGAGAGTGTTACAGTTAATAGGAAATAGTGCGTCGGTTACAAACTACAAGACTCCCAGGAGAGCTTTCATGTGGAGGCCGCAGCTGTGTTAGACTCTATTATAAAACTCTCCCTTCATCCTATAGTATTTAATCTCGACGAAATTTCTGTGTCGCGTCAGTAATAGAAGGCTGCGAGGTTTACAGTAAATTGGCAGTAGTGCGTCGGGTACAAGCAACAAGACTCCCAGGAGAGCTTTCATGTGGAGGCCGCAGCCGTGTTAGTCTCTAGGATGAAACACTCCCTTGATCCTATAGTATTTAATCTTGACAAAATTTCTGTGTCGCATCAGTAGTAGAAGCCTGCAAGGTTTACAGTAAATTGGCAGTAGTGCGTCGGGTACAAGCAACAAGACTCCCAGGAGAGCTTTCATCTCGAGGCCGCAGCCGTGTTAGTCTCTAGGATGAAACCCTCCTTTGATCCTATAGTATTTAGTCTCGACGAAATTTCTGTGTCACATCAGTAATAGAAGGCTGAGAGGTTTACAGTAAATTGGCAGTAGTGCGTCGGATACAAACTACAAGATTCCCAGAAGAGCTTTCATGCGGAGGCCGCAGCCGTGTTAGTCTCTAGAATAAAACTCTCCCTGGAGCCTACAGTATTTAATCTCGACGAAATTTCTTTATCGCATGAACTGTAGAAGGGTGAGAGCGTTACAGTTAATAGGCAATAGTTTGTCGGTTACATACTACAAGACTCCCTGGAGAGCTTTCATGTTGAGGCCGCAGCCGTGTTAGTCTCTAGGATGAAACACTCCCTTGATCCTATAGTATTTAATCTCGACAAAATTTCTGTGTCGCATCAGTAGTAGAAGCCTGCAAGGTTTACAGTAAATTGGCAGTAGTGCGTCGGGTACAAGCAACAAGACTCCCAGGAGAGCTTTCATGTGGAGGCCGCAGCCGTGTTAGTCTCTAGGATAAAACACTCCCTTTAGCCTACAGTATTTAATCTCGACGAAATTTATGTGTCGCATCAGTAGGAGAATGCTGCGAGGTTTACAGTAAATTGGCAGTAGTGCGTTGGATACAAACAACAAGACTCCCAGGAGAGCTTTCATGTGGAGGCCGCAGCCACGTTAGTGTCTAGGATAAAACTCTCCCTTGAGCCTTCAGTATTTAATCTCGACGAAATTTCTTTATCGCAAGAACTGTAGAAGGGTGAGAGGGTTACAGTTAATAGGCAATATTGCGTCGGTTAGAAACTACAAGACTCCCAGGAGAGCTTTCATGTGGAGGACGCAGCAGTGTTAGTCTCTAGGATGAAAACCTCCCTTGATCCTATAGTATTTAGTCTCGACGAATTTTCTGTGTCGCATCAGTAGTAGAAGGCTGCGATGTTTACAGTAACTTGGCAGTAGTGCGTCGGATACAAACTTCAAGATTCCCAGGAGAGCTTTCATGTGGAGGCCGCAGCCGTGTTAGTCTCTAGCATAAATCTCTCCCTGGAGTATACAGTATTAAATCTCGACGAAATTTCTTTATCGCATGAACAATAGAAGGGTGATAGGGTTACAGTTAATAGGCACTAGTGCGTCTGATACTAACTGCAAGACTCCCAGGAGAGCTTTCATGTGGAGGCCGCAGCCGTGTTAGTCTCTAGGATAAAACTCTCGCTTTAGATTACAGTATTTAATCTGGACGAAATTTCTTTATCGCATGAACTGTAGAAGGGTGACAGGGTCACAGTTAATAGGCAATAGTGCGTCGGTTGCAAACTACAAGACTCCCAGGAGAGCTTTCATGTGGAGGCCGCAGCCGTGTTAGTCTCTAGGATAAAACTCTCCCTTTAGCCTACAGTATTTAATCTCGACGCAATTTCTTTTTCGCATGAACTGTTGAAGTGTGAGAGGGTTACAGTTAATAGGCAATAGTGCGTCGGTTACAAACTACAAGACTCCGAGGAGAGCTTTCATGTGGAGCCCGCAGACGTGTTGGTCTCTAGGATGAAACTCTCCCTTGATCCTATAGTATTTAATCTCGACGAAATTTCTGTGTCGCATCAGTAGTAGAATGCTGCGAGGTTTAGAGAAAATTGGCAGTAGTGCTTCGGATGCAAACAAGAAGACTCCCAGGAGAGCTTTCATGTGGAGGGCGCTGTCCTGTTAATCCCTAGGATAAAACTCTCCCTTGATCCTATAGTATTTAATCTCGACGAAATTTCTGTGTCGCATCACTAGTAGAAGGCTGCGAGGTTTACAGTATATAGGCAGTAGTGCGTCGGATACAAACAACAAGACACCCAGGAGAGCTTTCATGTGGAGGCCGCAGCCACGTTAGTGTCTAGGATAAAACTCTCCCTGGAGCCTACAGTATTTAATCTCGCCGAAATTTCTTTATCGCATGAACTGTAGAAGGGTGAGAGGGTTACAGTTAATAGGCAATAGTTTGTCGGTTACAAACTACAAGACTCCCAGGAGAGCTTTCATGTGGAGGCCGCAGCCGTGTTAGTCTCTAGGATAAAACTCTCCCTTGATCCTATAGTATTTAATCTCGACGAAATTTCTGTGTCGCATCAGTAGCAGAAGGCTGCAAGGTTTACAGAAAATTGGCAGCAGTGCGTCGGATACAAACAACAAGACTCCCAGGAGAGCTTTCATGTGGAGGCCGCAGCCGTGTTAGTCTCTAGGATAAAACTCTCCATTTAGCCTACAGTATTTAATCTCGACGAAATTTCTTTATCGCGTGAACTGTAGAAGGGTGAGAGGGTTACAGTTAGTAGGCAATAGTGCGTCGGTTACAAAATACAGTCTCCCAGGAGAGCTTTCATGTGGTGGCCAAAGCCGTGTTAGTCTCTAGGATGAAACTCTCCCTTGATCCTATAGTATTTAATCTCGACGAAATTTCTGTGTCGCATCAGTAGTTGAAGGTTGCGAGGTTTACAGCAAATTGGCAGTAGTGCGTCGGATTCAAACAACAAGACTCCCAGGAGAGCTTTCATGTGGAGGAGGCAGCTGTGTTAGTCTCTAGGATAAAATTCTCCATTTAGCCTACAGTATTTAATCTCGACGAAATTTCTTTATCGCATGAACTGTAGAAGGGTGAGAGGGTTACAGTTAATAGGCAATAGTGCGTCGGTTACAAACTACAAGACTCCCAGGAGAGCTTTCATGTGGAGGCCGCAGCCGTGTTAGTCTCTATTATAAAACTCTCCCTTGATCCTATAGTATTTAATCTCGACGAAATTTTTGTGTCGCGTCAGTAGTAGAAGGCTGAGAGGTTTACAGTAAATTGGCAGTAGTGCGTCCGATACAAACTACAAGACTCCCAGGAGAGCTTTCATGTGGATGCCGCAGCGCGTTAGTCACTAGGATGAAACCCTCCCTTGATCCTATAGTATTTAGTCTCGACGAAATTTCTGTGTCGCATCAGTAGTAGAAGGCTGCGAGGTTTACAGTAAATTGGCAGTAGTGCGTCGGATACAAACTACAAGATTCCCAGGAGAGCTTTCATGTGGAGGCCGCAGCCGTGTTAGTCTCTAGGATAAAACTCTCCCTGGAGCCTACAGTATTTAATCTCGACGAAATTTCTTTATCGCATGAACTGTAGAAGGGTGAGAGGGTTACAGTTAATAGGCAATAGTTTGTCGGTTACAAACTCCAAGACTCCCAGGAGAGCTTTCATATGGATGCCGCAGCCGTGTTAGTCTCTAGGATAAAACACTCCCTTTAGCCTACAGTATTTAATCTCGACGAAATTTCTTTATCGCATGAACTGTAGAAGGGTGAGAGGGTTACAGTTAATAGGCAATAGTGTGTCGGTTACAAACTACAAGACTCCCAGGAGAGCTTACCTGTGGAGGCCGCAGCCGTGTTAGTCTCTAGGATAAAACTCTCCCTTGATCCTATAGTATTTAATCTCGACGAAATATCTGTGTCGCATCAGTAGTTGAAGGCAGCGAGGTTTACAGTAAATTGGCAGTAGTGCGTCGGATAAGAACAACAAGACTCCCAGGAGAGCTTTCATGTGGAGGCCGCAGCCGTGTTAGTCTCTAGGATAAAACTCTCCATTTAGACTACAGTATTTAATCTCGACGAAATTTCTTTATCGCATGAACTGTACAAGGGTGAGAGGGTTACAGTTAATAGGCAATAGTGCGTCGGTTACAAACTACAAGACTCCCAGGAGAGCTTTCATGTGGAGGCCGCAGCCGTGTTAGTCTCTATTATAAAACTCTCCCTTGATCCTATAGTATTTAATCTCGACGAATTATCTGTGTCGCATCAGTAGTAGAAGTCATCGAGGCTTACAGTAACTTGGCAGTAGTGCGTCGGATACAATCTACACGACTCCCAGGAGAGCTTTCATGTGGAGGCCGCAGCCGTGTTAGTGTCTAGGGTAAAACTCTCCCTGGAGCCTACAGTATTTATCTCGACGAAATATCTTTATCGCATGAACTGTAGAAGGGTGAGAGGGTTACAGTTAATAGGCAATAGTGCGTCGGTTACAAACTACAAGACTCCCAGGAGAGCTTTCATGTGGAGGCCGCAGCCGTGTTAGTCTCTAGGATAAAACTCTCCCTTTAGCCTACAGTATTTAATCTCGACAAAATTTCTTTATCGCATGAACTGTAGAAGTGTGAGAGGGTTACAGTTAATAATCAATAGTGCGTCGGTTACAAACTACAAGACTCCCAGGAGAGCTTTCATGTGGAGGCCGCAGCCGTGTTAGTCTCTAGGATAAAACTCTCCCTTGATCCTATAGTATTTAATCTCGACGAAATTTCTGTGTCGCATCAGTAGTAGAAGGTTGCGTGGTTTAGAGATAATTGGCAGTAGTGCTTCGGATGCAAACAAGAAGACTCCCAGGAGAGCTTTCATGTGGAGGCCGCAGACCTTTTAGTCCCTAGGATAAAGCTCTCCCTTGATCCTATAGTATTTAATCTCGACGAAATTTCTGTGTCGCATCAGTAGTTGAAGGCTGCGAGGTTTACAGTATATAGGCACTAGTGCGTCGGATACAAACAACAAGACTCCCAGGAGAGATTTCATGTGGAGGCCGCAGCCGTGTTAGTCTCTAGGATAAAACTCTCCATTTAGCCTACAGTATTTAATCTGGACGAAATTTCTTTATCGCATGAACTGTACAAGGGTGAGAGGGTTACAGTTAATAGGCAATAGTGCGTCGGTTACAAACTACAAGACTCCCAGGAGAGCTTTCATGTGGAGGCCGCAACCATGTTAGTCTCTATTATAAAACTCTCCCTTGATCCTATAGTATTTAATCTCTACGAAATTTCTGTGTCGCATCAGTAGTAGAAGTCTTCGAGGTATACAGTAAATTGGCAGTAGTGCGTCGGATACCAACTACAAGAATCCCAGGGAAGCCTTCATCTGGAGGACGCAGCCGTGTTAGTCTCTAGGATGAAACCCTCCCTTGATCCCATAGTATTTCATCTCGACGAAATTTCTTTATCGCATAAACTGTAGAAGGGTGAGAGGGTTACAGTTAATAGGCAATAGTTTGTCGGTTACAAACTACAAGACTCCCAGGAGAGCTTTCATGTGGATGCCGCAACCGTGTTAGTCTCTAGGATAAAACACTCCCTTTAGCCTACAGTATTTAATCTCGACGAAATTTCTGTGTCGCATCAGTAGTAGAAGTCTTCGAGGTTTACAGTAAATTGGCAGTAGTGCGTCGGATACAAACTACAAGAATCCCAGGGAAGCTTTCATCTGGAGGACGCAGCCGTGTTAGTCTCTAGGATGAAACTCTCCCTTGATCCTATAGTATTTAATCTTGACGAAATTTCTGTGTCGCATCAGTAGTTGAAGGCTGCGAGGTTTACAGTAAATTGCAGTAGTGCGTCGGATACAAACAACAAGACTCCCAGGAGAGCTTTCATGTGGAGGAGGCAGCCGTGTTAGTCTCTAGGATAAAATTCTCCATTTAGCCTACAGTATTTAATCTCGACGAAATTTCTTTATCGCATGAACTGTAGAAGGGTGAGCGGGTTACAGTTAATAGGCAATATTGCGTCGGTTACAAACTACAAGACTCCCAGGAGAGCTTTCATGTGGATGCCGCAGCCGTGTTAGTCTCTAGGATAAAACCCTCCCTTTAGCCTACAGTATTTAATCTCGACGAAATTTCTGTGTCGCATCAGTAGTTGAAGGCTGCGAGGTTTACAGTATATAGGCACTAGTGCGTCGGATGCAAACAACAAGACTCCCAGGAGAGATTTCATGTGGAGGCCGCAGCCGTGTTAGTCTCTAGGATAAAACTCTCCATTTAGCCTACAGTATTTAATCTCGACGAAATTTCTTTATCGCATGAACTGTAGAAGGGTGAGAGGGTCACAGTTAATAGGCAATAGTGCGTCGGTTGCAAACTACAAGACTCCCAGGAGAGCTTTCATGTGGAGGTTGGAGCCGTGTTAGTCTCTAGGATAAAACTCTCCCTGGAGCCTACAGTATTTAATCTAGACACAATTTCTTTATCGCATGAACTGTAGAAGGGTGAGAGGGTTACAGTTAATAGGCAATAGTGCGTCGGTTACTAACTACAAGACTCCCAGGAGAGCTTTCATGTGGAGGCCGCAGCCGTGTTAGTCTCTAGGATAAAACTCTCCCTTTAGCCTACAGTATTTAATCTCGACAAAATTTCTTTATCGCATGAACTGTAGAAGGGTGAGAGGGTTACAGTTAATAGGCAATAGTGCGTCGGTTACAAACTACAAGACTCCCAGGAGAGCTTTCATGTGGAGTCCACAGACGTGTTAGTCTCTAGGATGAAACTCTCCCTTGATCCTATAGTATTTAATCTCGACGAAATATCTGTGTCGCATCAGTAGTTGAAGGCTGCGAGGTTTACAGTAAATTGGCAGTAGTGCGTCGGATAAGAACAACAAGACTCCCAGGAGAGCTTTCATGTGGAGGCCGCAGCCGTGTTAGTCTCTAGGATAAAACTCTCCATTTAGACTACAGTATTTAATCTCGACGAAATTTCTTTATCGCATGAACTGTACAAGGGTGAGAGGGTTACAGTTAATAGGCAATAGTGCGTCGGTTACAAACTACAAGACTCCCAGGAGAGCTTTCATGTGGAGGCCGCAGCCGTGTTAGTCTCTGTTATAAAACTCTCCAGTGATCCTATAGTATTTAATCTCAACGAATTATCTGTGTCGCATCAGTAGTAGAAGGCTGCGAGGTTTAGAGATAATTGGCAGTAGTGTTTCGGATGCAAACAAGAAGACTCCCAGGAGAGCTTTCATGTGGAGGCCGCAGACCTTTTAGTCCTTAGGATAAAGCTCTCCCTTGATCCTATAGTATTTAATCTCGACGAAATTTCTGTGTCGCATCAGTAGTAGAAGGCTGCGAGGTTTACAGTTAATTGGCAGTAGTGCGTCGGATACAAACTACAAGAATCCCAGGGAAACTTTCATCTGGAGGACGCAGCCGTGTTAGTCTCTAGGATGAAACCCTCCCTTGATCCCATAGTATTTAATCTCGACGAAATTTCTGTGTCGCATCAGTAGTAGAAGGCTGTGAGGTTTACAGTATATAGGCAGTAGTGCGTCGGATACAAACAACAAGACGCCCAGGAGAGCTTTCATGTGGAGGCCGCAGCCACGATAGTGTCTAGGATAAAACTCTCCCTGGAGCCTACAGTATTTAATCTCGACGAAGTTTCTTTATCGCATGAACTGTAGAAGGGTGAGAGGGTTACAGTTAATAGGCAATAGTTTGTCGGTTACAAACTACAAGACTCCCAGGAGAGCTTTCATGTGGATGCCGCAGCCGTGTTAGTCTCTAGGATAAAACACTCCCTTTAGCCTACAGTATTTAATCTCGACGATATTTCTGTGTCGCATCAGTAGTAGAAGTCTTCGAGGTTTACAGTAAATTGGCAGTAGTGCGTCGGATACAAACTACAAGAATCCCAGGGAAGCTTTCATCTGGAGGACGCAGCCGGGTTAGTCTCTAGGATGAAACTCTCCCTTGATCCTATAGTATTTAATCTCGACGAAATTTCTTTATCGCATGAACTGTAGAAGGGTGAGAGGGTTACAGTTAACATTCAATAGTGTGTCGGTTACAAACTACAAGAGTCCCAGGAGAGCTTCCATGTAGAGGTAGCAGCCATGTTAGTCTCTAAGATAAAACTCTCCCTTTAGCCTACAGTATTTAATCTCGACGAAATTTTTTTATCGCAAGAACTGTAGAAAAGTGAGAGGGTTACAGTTAATAGGCAATATCCCGTCGGTTACAAACTACAAGACTCCCAGGAGAGCTTTCATGTGGAGGCCGCACACGTGTTAGTCTCTAGGATAAAACTCTCCCTTTAGCCTACAGTATTTAATCTCGACGAAATTTCTTTATCACATGAACTGAAGAAGGGTGAGAGGGTTACAGTTAATAGGCAATAGTGCGTCGGTTACAAACTACAAGACTCCGAGGAGAGCTTTCATGTGGAGCCCGCAGACGTGTTAGTCTCTAGAATGAAACTCTCCCTTCATCCTATAGTATTTAATCTCGACAAAATTTCTGTGTCGCATCAGTAGTAGAAGGCTGCAAGGTTTACAGTAAATTGGCAGTAGTGCGTCGGGTACAAGCAACAAGACTCCCAGGAGAGCTTTCACGTGGAGGCCGCAGCCGTGTTAGTCTCTAGGATAAAATACTCCCTTTAGCCTACAGTATTTAATCTCGACGAAATTTCTGTGTCGCATCAGTAGGAGAATGCTGCGAGGTTTACAGTAAGTTGGCAGTAGTGCGTCGGATACAAACAACAAGACTCCCAGGAGAGGTTTCATGTGGAGGCCGCATCCGTGTTAGTGTCTAGGATAAAACTCTCCCTTGAGCCTTCAGTATTTAATCTCGACGAAATTTCTTTATCGCAAGAACTGTAGAAGGGTGAGAGGGTTACAGTTAATAGGCAATATTGCGTCGGTTAGAAACTACAAGACTCCCAGGAGAGCTTTCATCTGGAGGACGCAGCCGTGTTAGTCTCTAGGATGAAACCCTCCCTTGATTCTCTAGTATTTAGTCTCGACGAATTTTCTGTGTCGCATCAGTAGTAGAAGGCTGCGATGTTTACAGTAACTTGGCAGTAGTGCGTCGGATACAAACTACAAGATTCCCAGGAGAGCTTTCATGTGGAGGCCGCAGCTGTGTTAGTCTCTAGTATAAAACTCCCCTTTAGCTTACAGTATTTAATCTCGACGAAATTTCTTTATCCCACGAACTGTAGAAGGGTGAGATGGTTACAGGTAATAGGCAGTAGTGCGTCGGTTACAACTACAAGACTCCCAGGAGAGCTTCCATGTGGAGGCCGCAGCCGTGTTAGTCTCTAGGATAAAAATCTCCCTTTAGCCTACAGTATTTAATCTCGACGAAATTTCTTTATCGCATGAACGGTAGAAGGGTGAGAGGGTTACAGTTAATAGGAAATAGTGCGTCGGTTACAAACTAAAAGGCTCCCTGGAGGGCTTTCATGTGGAGGCCGCAGCCGTGTTAGTCTCTAGGATTAAACTCTCCCTTGATCCTATAGTATTTAATCTCGACGAAATTTCTGTGTCGCATCAGTAGTACAAGGCTGCGAGGTTTACAGTAAAGTCGCAGTAGTGCGTCGGATACAAACAACAAGACTCCCAGGAGAGCTTTCATGTGGAGGACGCAGCCGTGTTAGTGTCTAGGATAAAACTCTCCATTTAGCCTACAGTATTTAATCTCGACGAAATTGCTTTATCGCATGAACTGTAAAACGGTGAGAGGGTTACAGTTAATAGGCAATAGTGGGTCGGTTACAAACTACAAGACTCCCAGGAGAGCTTTCATGTGGAGGCCGCAGCCGTGTTAGTCTGTAGGATAAAACTCTCCCTTAATCCTATAGTATTTAATCTCGACGAAATTTCTGTGTCGCATCAGTAGTAGAAGTCTTCGAGGTTTACAGTAAATTGGCAGTAGTGCGTCGGATACAAACTACAAGAATCCCAGGGAAGCTTTCATCTGGAGGACGCAGCCGTGTTAGTCTCTAGGATGAAACTCTCCCTTGATCCTATAGTATTTAATCTCGACGAAATTTCTGTGTCGCATCAGTAGTTGAAGGCTGCGAGGTTTACAGTAAATTGGCAGTAGGGCGTCGGATACAAACAACAAGACTCCCAGGAGAGATTTCATGTGGAGGAGGCAGCCGTGTTAGTCTCTAGGATAAAATTCTCCATTTAGCCTACAGTATTTAATCTCGACGAAATTTCTTTATCGCACGAACTGTAGAAGGGTGAGAGGGTTACAGTTAATAGGCAATATTGCGTCGGTTACAAACTACAAGACTCCCAGGAGAGCTTTCATGTGGAGGCCGCAGCCGTGTTAGTCTCTAGGATAAAACACTCCCTTTAGCCTACAGTATTTAATCTCGACGAAATTTCTTTATCGCATGAACTGTAGAAGGGTGAGAGGGTTACAGTTAATATTCAATACCGTGTCGGTTACAAACTACAAGAGTCCCAGGAGAGCTTCCATGTAGAGGTCGCAGCCATGTTAGTCTCTAGGATAAAACTCTCCCTTTAGCCTACAGTATTTAATCTCGTCGAAATTTTTTTATCGCAAGAACTGTAGAAGAGTGAGAGGGTTACAGTTAATAGGCAATATTCCGTCAGTTACAAACTACAAGACTCCCAGGAGAGCTTTCATGTGGAGGCCGCAGACGTGTTAGTCTCTAGGATAAAACCGTCCCTTTAGCCTACAGTATTTAATCTCGACGAAATTTCTATTTCGCATGAACTGTAGAAGGGTGAGAGGGTTATAGTTAATAGGCAATAGTGCGTCGGTTACAACCTACAAGACTCCCAGGAGAGCTTCCATGTGGAGGCCGCAGCCGTGTTAGTCTCTAGGATAAAACACTCCCTTGATCCAATAGTATTTAATCTCGACGGAATTTCTGTGTCGCATCAGTAGTAGAAGGCTGCGAGGTTTACAGTAAATTGGCAGTAGTGCGTCGGATACAAACAACAAGACTCCTAGTAGAGCTTTCATGTGGAGGCCGCAGCCGTGTTAGTCTCTAGGATAAAACTCTCCCTTTAGCCTACAGTATTTAATCTCGACGAAATTTCTTTATTACATGAACTGAAGAAGGGTGAGAGGGTTACAGTTAATAGGCAATAGTGCGTCGGTTACAAACTACAAGACTCCGAGGAGAGCTTTCATGTGGAGCCCGCAGACGTGTTAGTCTCTAGGATGAAACTCTCCCTTGATCCCATAGTATTTAATCTCGACGAAATTTCTGTGTCGCATCAGTAGTAGAAGTCTTCGAGGTTTACAGTAAATTGGCAGTAGTGCGTCGGATACAAACTACAAGTATCCCAGGGAAGCTTTCATCTGGAGGACGCAGCAGTGTTAGTCTCTAGGATGAAACTCTCCCTTGATCCTATAGTATTTAATCTCGACGAAATTTCTGTGTCGCATAAGTAGTTGAAGGCTGCGAGGTTTACAGTAAATTGGCAGTAGTGCGTCGGATACAAACAACAAGACTTACAGGAGAGATTTCATGTGGAGGAGGCAGCCGTGTTAGTCTCTAGGATAAAATTCTCCATTTAGCCTACAGTATTTAATCTCGACGAAATTTCTTTATCGCACGAACTGTAGAAGGGTGAGAGGGTTACAGTTAATAGGCAATATTGCGTCGGTTACAAACTACATGACTCCCAGGAGAGCTTTCATGTGGAGGCCGCAGCCGTGTTAGTCTCTAGGATAAAACACTCCCTTTAGCCTACAGTATTTAATCTCGACGAAATTTCTTTATCGCATGAACTGTAGAAGGGTGAGAGGGTTACAGTTAATATTCAATACCGTGTCGGTTACAAACTACAAGAGTCCCAGGAGAGCTTCCATGTAGGGGTCGCAGCCATGTTAGTCTCTAGGATAAAACTCTCCCTTTAGCCTACAGTATTTAATCTCGTCGACATTTTTTTATCGCAAGAACTGTAGAAGAGTGAGAGGGTTACAGTTAATAGGCAATATTCCGTCAGTTACAAACTACAAGACTCCCAGGAGAGCTTTCATGTGGAGGCCGCAGACGTGTTAGTCTCTAGGATAAAACCGTCCCTTTAGCCTACAGTATTTAATCTCGACGAAATTTCTTTTTCGCATGAACTGTAGAAGGGTGAGAGGGTTATAGTTAATAGGCAATAGTGCGTCGGTTACAACCTACAAGACTCCCAGGAGAGCTTCCATGTGGAGGCCGCAGCCGTGTTAGTCTCTAAGATAAAACTCTCCCTTGATCCAATAGTATTTAATCTCGACGGAATTTCTGTGTCGCATCAGTAGTAGAAGGCTGCGAGGTTTACAGTAAATTGGCAGTAGTGCGTCGGATACATACAACAAGACTCCTAGGAGAGCTTTCATGTGGAGGCCGCAGCCGTGCTAGTCTCTAGGATGAAACTCTCCCTTTAGCCTACAGTATTTAATCTCGTCGAATTTTTTTTATCGCAAGAACTGTAGCAGAGTGAGAGGGTTACAGTTAATAGGCAATATTCCGTCAGTTACAAACTACAAGACTCCCAGGAGAGCTTCCATGTGGAGGCCGCAGCCGTGTTAGTCTCTAGGATAAAACTCTCCCTTGATCCTATAGTATTTAATCTCGACGAAATTTCTTTATCGCATGAACTGTAGAAGGGTGAGAGGGTTACAGTTAATAGGCAATAGTTTGTCGGTTACAAACTACAAGACTCCCAGGAGAGGTTTCATGTGGATGCCGCAGCCGTGTTAGTCTCTAGGATAAAACACTCCGTTTAGCCTACAGTATTTAATCTCGACGAAATTTCTGTGTCGCATCAGTAGTAGAAGTCTTCGAGGTTTACAGTAAATTGGCAGTAGTGCGTCGGATACAAACTACAAGAATCCCAGGGAAGCTTTCATCTGGAGGACGCAGCCGCGTTAGTCTCTAGGATGAAACTCTCCCTTGATCCTATAGTATTTAATCTCGACGAAATTTCTGTGTCGCATCAGTAGTTGAAGGCTGCGAGGTTTACAGTAAATTGGCAGTAGGGCGTCGGATACAAACAACAAGACTCCCAGGAGAGATTTCATGTGGAGGAGGCAGCCGTGTTAGTCTCTAGGATAAAATTCTCCATTTAGCCTACAGTATTTAATCTCGACGAAATTTCTTTATCGCACGAACTGTAGAAGGGTGAGAGGGTTACAGTTAATAGGCAATATTGCGTCGGTTACAAACTACAAGACTCCCAGGAGAGCTTTCATGTGGAGGCCGCAGCCGTGTTAGTCTCTAGGATAAAACACTCCCTATAGCCTACAGTATTTAATCTCGACGAAATTTCTTTATCGCATGAACTGTAGAAGGGTGAGAGGGTTACAGTTAATATTCAATACCGTGTCGGTTACAAACTACAAGAGTCCCAGGAGAGCTTCCATGTAGAGGTCGCAGCCATGTTAGTCTCTAGGATAAAACTCTCCCTTTAGCCTACAGTATTTAATCTCGTCGAAATTTTTTTATCGCAAGAACTGTAGAAGAGTGAGAGGGTTACAGTTAATAGGCAATATTCCGTCAGTTACAAACTACAAGACTCCCAGGAGAGCTTTCATGTGGAGGCCGCAGACGTGTTAGTCTCTAGGATAAAACCGTCCCTTTAGCCTACAGTATTTAATCTCGACGAAATTTCTATTTCGCATGAACTGTAGAAGGGTGAGAGGGTTATAGTTAATAGGCAATAGTGCGTCGGTTACAACCTACAAGACTCCCAGGAGAGCTTCCATGTGGAGGCCGCAGCCGTGTTAGTCTCTAGGATAAAACACTCCCTTGATCCAATAGTATTTAATCTCGACGGAATTTCTGTGTCGCATCAGTAGTAGAAGGCTGCGAGGTTTACAGTAAATTGGCAGTAGTGCGTCGGATACAAACAACAAGACTCCTAGGAGAGCTTTCATGTGGAGGCCGCAGCCGTGTTAGTCTCTAGGATAAAACTCTCCCTTTAGCCTACAGTATTTAATCTCGACGAAATTTCTTTATTACATGAACTGAAGAAGGGTGAGAGGGTTACAGTTAATAGGCAATAGTGCGTCGGTTACAAACTACAAGACTCCGAGGAGAGCTTTCATGTGGAGCCCGCAGACGTGTTAGTCTCTAGGATGAAACTCTCCCTTGATCCTATAGTATTTAATCTCGACAAAATTTCTGTGTCGCATCAGTAGTAGCAGGCTGCAAGGTTTACAGTAAATTGGCAGTAGTGCGTCGGGTACAAGCAACAAGACTCCCAGGAGAGCTTTCATGTGGAGGCCGCAGCCGTGTTAGTCTCTAGGATAAAATACTCCCTTTAGCCTAGAGTATTTAATCTCGACGAAATTTCTGTGTCGCATCAGTAGGAGAATGCTGCGAGGTTTACAGTAAATTGGGCGTAGTGCGTCGGATACAAACAACAAGACTCCCAGGAGAGGTTTCATGTGGAGGCCGCATCCGTGTTAGTGTCTAGGATAAAACTCTCCCTTGAGCCTTCAGTATTTAATCTCGACGAAATTTCTTTATCGCAAGAACTGTAGAAGGGTGAGAGGGTTACAGTTAATAGGCAATATTGCGTCGGTTAGAAACTACAAGACTCCCAGGAGAGATTTCATCTGGAGGACGCAGCCGTGTTAGTCTCTAGGATGAAACCCTCCCTTGATCCTCTAGTATTTAGTCTCGGTGAATTTTCTGTGTCGCATCAGTAGTAGAAGGCTGCGATGTTTACAGTAACTTGGCAGTAGTGCGTCGGATACAAACTACAAGATTCCTAGGAGAGCTTTCATGTGGAGGACGCAGCCGTGTTAGTCTCTAGGATAAAACTCTCCCTGGAGCCTACAGAATTAAATCTTGACGAAATTTCTTTATCGCATGAACAATAGAAGGGTGAGAGGTTTACAGTTAATAGGCACTAGTGCGTCTGATACAAACTGCAAGACTCCCAGGAGAACTTTCATGTGGAGGCCGCAGCCGTGTTAGTCTCTAGGATAAAACTCTCCCTTTAGATTACAGTTTTTAATCTGGACGAAATTTCTTTATCGCATGAACTGTAGAAGGGTGAGAGGGTCACAGTTAATAGGCAATATTGCGTCGGTTACAAACTACAAGACTCCCAGGAGAGCTTTCATGTGGAGGCCGCAGCCGTGTTAGTCTCTAGGATAAAACACTCCCTTTAGCCTACAGTATTTAATCTCGACGAAATTTCTTTATCGCATGAACTGTAGAAGGGTGAGAGGGTCACAGTTAATAGGCAATAGTGCGTCGGTTACAAACTACAAGACTCCCAGGAGAGCTTTCATGTGGAGGCCGCAGCCGTGTTAGTCTCTATTATAAAACTCTCCCTTGATCCTATAGTATTTAATCTCGACGAACTTTCTGTGTCGCATCAGTAGTAGAAGTCATCGAGGTTTACAGTAACCTGGCAGTAGTGAGTCGGATACAAACTACACGACTCCCAGGAGAGCTTTCATGTGGAGGCCGCAGCCGTGTTAGTGTCTAGGGTAAAACTCTCCCTGGAGCCTACAGTATTTATCTTGACGAAATATCTTTATCGCATGAACTGTAGAAGGGTGAGAGGGTTACAGTTAATAGGCAATAGTGCGTGGGTTACAAACTACAAGACTCCCAGGAGAGCTTTCATGTGGAGGCCGCAGCCGTGTTAGTCTCTAGGATAAAACTCTCCATTGATCCTATAGTATTTAATCTCGACGAAATTTCTGTGTCGCATCAGTAGTAGAAGGCTGCGAGGTTTAGAGAAAAATGGCAGTAGTGCTTCGGATGCAAACAAGAAGACTCCCAGGAGAGCTTTCATGTGGAGACCGCAGCCCTGTTAGTCCCTAGGATAAAACTCTCCCTTGATCCTATAGTATTTAATCTCGACGAAATTTCTGTGTCGCATCAGTAGTTGCAGGCTGCGAGGTTTACAGTAAATTGGCAGTAGTGCGTCTGATACAAACTGCAAGACTCCCAGGAGAGCTTTCATGTGGAGGCCGCAGCCGTGTTAGTCTCTAGGATAAAACTCTCCATTTAGCCTACAGTATTTAATCTCGACGAAATTTCTTTATCGCATGAACTGTAGAAGGGTGAGAGGGTTACAGTTAATTGGCAATATTTCGTCGGTTACAAACTACAAGACTCCCAGGAGAGCTTTCATGTGGAAGCCGCACCCGTGTTAGTCTCTAGGATAAAACACTCCCTTTAGCCTACAGTATTTAATCTCGACGAAATTTCTTTATCGCATGAACTGTAGAAGGGTGAGAGGGTTACAGTTAATATTCAATACCGTGTCGGTTACAAACTACAAGAGTCCCAGGAGAGCTTCCATGTAGAGGTCGCAGCCATGTTAGTCTCTAGGATAAAACTCTCCCTTTAGCCTACAGTATTTAATCTCGTCGAAACTTTTTATCGCAAGAACTGTAGAAGAGTGAGAGGGTTACAGTTAATAGGCAATATTCCGTCAGTTACAAACTACAAGACTCCCAGGAGAGCTTTCATGTGGAGGCCGCAGACGTGTTAGTCTCTAGGATAAAACCGTCCCTTTAGCCTACAGTATTTAATCTCGACGAAATTTCTTTTTCGCATGAACTGTAGAAGGGTGAGAGGGTTATAGTTAATAGGCAATAGTGCGTCGGTTACAACCTACAAGACTCCCAGGAGAGCTTCCATGTGGAGGCCGCAGCCGTGTTAGTCTCTAGGATAAAACTCTCCCTTGATCCAATAGTATTTAATCTCGACGGAATTTCTGTGTCGCATCAGTAGTAGAAGGCTGCGAGGTTTACAGTAAATTGGCAGTAGTGCGTCGGATACAAACAACAAGACTCCTAGGAGAGCTTTCATGTGGAGGCCGCAGCCGTGTTAGTCTCTAGGATAAAACTCTCCCTTGAGCCTTCAGTATTTAATCTCGACGAAATTTCTTTATCGCAAGAACTGTAGAAGGGTGAGAGGGTTACAGTTAATGGGCAATATTGCGTCGGTTAGAAACTACAAGACTCCCAGGAGAGCTTTTATCTGGAGGACGCAGCCGTGTTAGTCTCTAGGATGAAACCCTCCCTTGATCCTCTAGTATTTAGTCTCGGCGAATTTTCTGTGTCGCATCAGTAGTAGAATGCTGCGATGTTTACAGTAACTTGGCAGTAGTGCGTCGGATACAAACTACAAGATTCCCAGGAGAGCTTTCATGTGGAGGCCGCAGCCGTGTTAGTCTCTAGGATAAAACTCTCCCTGGAGCCTACAGAATTAAATCTCGACGAAATTTCTTTATCGCATGAACAATAGAAGGGTGAGAGGTTTACAGTTAATAGGCACTAGTGCGTCTGATACAAACTGCAAGACTCCCAGGAGAACTTTCATGTGGAGGCCGCAGCCGTGTTAGTCTCTAGGACAAAACTCTCCCTTTAGATTACAGTTTTTAATCTGGACGAAATTTCTTTATCGCATGAACTGTAGAAGGGTGAGAGGGTCACAGTTAATAGGCAATATTGCGTCGGTTACAAACTACAAGACTCCCAGGAGAGCTTTCATGTGGAGGCCGCAGCCGTGATAGTCTCTAGGATAAAACACTCCCTTTAGCCTACAGTATTTAATCTCGACGAAATTTCTTTATCGCATGAACTGTGGAAGGGTGAGAGGGTCACAGTTAATAGGCAATAGTGCGTCGGTTGCAAACTACAAGACTCCCAGGAGAGCTTTCATGTGGAGGTTGGAGCCGTGTTAGTCGCTAGGATAAATCTCTCCCTTTAGCCTACAGTATTTAATCTAGACGCAATTTCTTTATCGCATGAACTGTAGAAGGGTGAGAGGGTTACAGTTAATAGGCAATAGTGCGTAGGTTGCAAACTACAAGACTCCGAGGAGAGCTTTCATGTGGAGTCCACAGACGTGTTAGTCTCTAGGATGAAACTCTCCCTTGATCCTATAGTATTTAATCTCGACGAACTTTCTGTGTCGCATCAGTAGTAGAAGCCTTCGAGTTTTACAGTAAATTGGCAGTAGTGCGTCGGATACAAACTACACGACTCCCAGGAGAGCTTTCATGTGGAGGCCGCAGCCGTGTTAGTCTCTAGGATAAAACTCCCCTTCAGCTTACAGTATTTAATCTCGACTAAATTTCTTTATCGCACGAACTGTAGAAGAGTGAGAGGGTTACAGGTAATAGGCAGTAGTGCGTCGGTTACAAACTACAAGACTCCCAGGAGAGCTTCAATGTGGAGGCCGCAGCCGTGTTAGTGTCTAGGATAAAACTCTCCCTGTAGCTTACAGTATTTAATCTCGACGAAATTTCTTTATCGCATGAACTGTAGAAGGGTGAGAGGGTTACAGTTAATAGCCAATAGTGCGTCGGTTACAAACTACAAGACTCCCAGGAGAGCTTTCATGTGGAGGCCGCAGCCGTGTTAGTCTCTAGGATAAAACTCTCCCTTTAGCCTACAGTATTTAATCTCGACAAAATTTCTTTATCGCATGAACTGTAGAAGGGTAAGAGGGTTACAGTTAATAGGCAATAGTGCGTCGGTTACAAACTACAAGACTCCCAGGAGAGCTTCAATGTGGAGGCCGCAGCCGTGTTAGTCTCTAGGATAAAACTCTCCCTTTAGAATACAGTATTTAATCTCGACGCAATTTCTTTATCGCATTAATAGTAGAAAGGTGAGGGGGTTTCAGTTAATAGGCAATAGTGCGTCGGTTACAAACTACAAGACTTCCAGGAGAGCTTTCATGTGTAGGCCACAGCCGTGTTAGTCTCTAGGATAAAACTCTCTCTTCATCCTATAGTATTTAATCCTCGACGAAATTTCTATGTCCCATCAGTAGGAGAAGGCTGCGAGGTTTACAGTTATTTGGCAGTAGTGCGTCGGATTCAAACAACAAGACTCCCAGGAGAGCTTTCATGTGGAGGCCGCAGCCGAGTTAGTGTCTAGGATAAAACTCTCCCTGGAGCCTACAGTATTTATCTCGACGAAATTTCTTTATCGCATGAACTGTAGAAGGGTGAGAGGGTTACAGTTAATAGGCAATAGTGCGTCGGTTACAGACTACAAGGCTCCCAGGAGAGCTTTCATGTGGAGGCCGCAGGCGTGTTAGTCTCTAGGATAAAACTCCCCTTTAGCTTACAGTATTTAATCTCGATGAAATTTCTTTATCCCACGAACTGTAGAAGGGTTAGATGGTTACAGGTAATAGGCAGTAGTGCGTCGGTTACAAACTAAAAGACTCCCTGGAGGGCTTTCATGTGGAGTCCACAGACGTGTTAGTCTCTAGGATGAAACTCTTCCTTGATCCTATAGTATTTAATCCCGACGAAATTTCTGTGTCGCATCAGTAGTTGAAGGCTGCGAGGTTTACAGTAAATTGGCAGTAGTGCGTCGGATACGAACAACAAGACTCCCAGGAGAGCTTTCATGTGGAGGCCGCAGCCGTGTTAGTCTCTAGGATAAAACTCTCCATTTAGACTACAGTATTTAATCTCGACGAAATTTCTTTATCGCATGAACTGTACAAGGGTGAGAGAGTTACAGTTAATAGGCAATAGTGCGTCGGTTACAAACTACAAGACTCCCAGGAGAGCTTTCATGTGGAGGCCGCAGCCGTGTTAGTCTCTATTATAAAACTCTCCCTTGATCCTATAGTATTTAATCTCGACGAACTTTCTGTGTCGCATCAGTAGTAGAAGTCATCGAGGTTTACAGTAACTTGGCAGTAGTGCGTCGGATACAAACTACACGACTCCCAGGAGAGCTTTCATGTGTAGGCCGCAGCCGTGTTAGTGTCTAGGGTAAAACTCTCCCTGGAGCCTACAGTATTTATCTCGACGACATATCTTTATCGCATGAACTGTAGAAGGGTGAGAGGGTTACAGTTAATAGGCAATAGTGCGTGGGTTACAAACTACAAGACTCCCAGCAGAGCTTTCATGTGGAGGCCGCAGCCGTGTTAGTCTCTAGGATAAAGCTCTCCATTGATCCTATAGTATTTAATCTCGACGAAATTTCTGTGTCGCATCAGTAGTAGAAGGCTGCGAGGTTTAGAGAAAATTGGCAGTAGTGCTTCGGATGCAAACAAGAAGACTCCCAGGAGAGCTTTCATGTGGAGGCCGCAGCCCTGTTAGTCCCTAGGATAAAACTCTCCCTTGATCCTATAGTATTTAATCTCGACGAAATTTCTGTGTCGCATCAGTAGTTGCAGGCTGCGAGGTTTACAGTAAATTGGCAGTAGTGCGTCTGATACAAACTGCAAGACTCCCAGGAGAGCTTTCATGTGGAGGCCGCAGCCGTGTTAGTCTCTATTATAAAACTCTCCCTTGATCCTATAGTATTTAAACTCGACGAACTTTCTGTGTCGCATCAGTAGTAGAAGTCTTCGAGGTTTACAGTAAATTGGCAGTAGTGCGTCGGATACAAACTACACGACTCCCAGGAGAGCTTTCATGTGGAGGCCGCAGCCGTGTTAGTCTCTAGTATAAAACTCCCCTTCAGCTTACAGTATTTAATCTCGACGAAATTTCTTTATCGCACGAACTGTAGAAGAGTGAGAGGGTTACAGGTAATAGGCAGTAGTGCGTCGGTTACAAACTACAAGACTCCCAGGAGAGCTTACATGTGGAGGCCGCAGCCGTGTTAGTGTCTAGGATAAAACTCTCCCTGTAGCTTACAGTATTTTATCTCGACGAAATTTCTTTATCGCATGAACTGTGGAAGGGTGAGAGGGTTACAGTTAATAGGCAATAGTGCGTCGGTTACAAACTACAAGACTCCCAGGAGAGCTTTCATGTGGAGGCCGCAGCCGTGTTAGTCTCTAGGATAAAACTCTCCCTTTAGCCTACAGTATTTAATCTCGACAAAATTTCTTTATCGCATGAACTGTAGAAGGGTAAGAGGGTTACAGTTAATAGGCAATAGTGCGTCGGTTACAAACTACAAGACTCCCAGGAGAGCTTTCATGTGGAGGCCGCAGCCGTGTTAGTCTCTAGGATAAAACTCTCACTTGATCCTATAGTATTTAATTTCGACGTAATTTCTGTGTCGCATCAGTAGTAGAAGGCTGCGAGGTTTAGAGAAAATTGGCCGTAGTGCTTCGGATGCAAACAAGAAGACTCCCAGGAGAGCTTTCATGTGGAGGCCGCAGCCCTGTTAGTCCCTAGGATAAAGCTCTCCCTTGATCCTATAGTATTTAATCTCGACGAAATTTCTGTGTCGCATCAGTAGTTGAAGACTGCGAAGTTTACAGTAAATTGGCAGTAGTGCGTCGGATACAAACTACAAGATTCCCAGGAGAGCTTTCATGTGGAGGCCGCAGCCGTGTTAGTCTCTAGGACAAAACTCTCCCTGGAGCCTACAGTATTTAATCTCGAAGAAATTTCTTTATCGCATGAACAATAGAAGGGTGAGAGGGTTACAGTTAATAGGCACTAGTGCGTCTGATACAAACTACAAGACTCCCAGGAGAGCTTTCATGTGGAGGCCGCAGCCGTGTTTGTCTCTAGGATATAACTCTCACTTTAGATTACAGTATTTAATCTGGACGAAATTTCTTTATCGCTTGAACTGTAGAAGGGTGAGAGGGTCACAGTTAATAGGCAATAGTGCGTCGGTTACAAACTGCAAGACTCCAAGGAGAGCTTTCATATGGAGGTTGCAGCCGTGTTACTCTCTAGGATAAAAATGTCCCTTTAGCCTACAGTATTTAATCTCGACGCAATTTCTTTATCGCATTAACCGTAGAAGGGTGAGGGGGTTTCAGTTAATAGGCAATAGTGCGTCGGTTACAAACTACAAGACTTCCAGGAGAGCTTTCATGTGTAGGCCACAGCCGTGTTAGTCTCTAGGATAAAACTCTCTCTTCATCCTATAGTATTTAATCCTCGACGAAATTTCTATGTCCCATCAGTAGGAGAAGGCTGTGAGGTTTACAGTGATTTGGCAGTAGTGCGTCGGATTCAAACAACAAGACTCCCAGGAGAGCTTTCATGTGGAGGCCGCAGCCGTGTTAGTCTCTAGGATAAAACTCTCCCTTTAGCCTACAGTATTTAATCTCGACAAAATTTCTTTATCGCATGAACTGTAGAAGGGTAAGAGGGTTACAGTTAATAGGCAATAGTGCGTCGGTTACAAACTACAAGACTCCCAGGAGAGCTTTCATGTGGAGGCCTCAGCCGTGTTAGTCTCTAGGATAAAACTCTCCCTTGATCCTATAGTATTTAATCTCGACGAAATTTCTGTGTCGCATCAGTAGTTGAAGACTGCGAGGTTTACAGTAAATTGGCAGTAGTGCGTCGGATACAAACTTCAAGATTCCCAGGAGAGCTTTCATGTGGTGGCCGCAGCCGTGTTAGTCTCTAGGATAAAACTCCCCTTTAGCTTACAGTATTTAATCTCGACGAAATTTCTTTATCCCCCGAACTGTAGAAGGGTGAGATGGTTACAGGTAATAGGCAGTAGTGCGTCGGTTACAAACTAAAAGACTCCCTGGAGGGCTTTCATGTGGAGGCCGCAGCCGTGTTAGTCTCTAGGATTAAACTCTCCGTTGATCCTATAGTATTTAATCTCGACGAAGTTTCTGTGTCGCATCAGTAGTACAAGGCTGCGAGGTTTACAGTAAAGTGGCAGTAGTGCGTCGGATACAAACAACAAGACTCCCAGGAGAGCTTTCATGTGGAGGCCGCAGCCGTGTTAGTGTCTAGGATGAAACTCTCCCTTTAGCCTACAGTATTTAATCTCGACGAAATTGCTTTATCGCATGAACTGTAGAACGGTGAGAGGGTTACAGTTAATAGGCAATAGTGCGTCGGTTACAAACTACAAGACTCCCAGGAGAGCTTTCATGTGGAGGCCGCAGCCGTGTTAGTCTCTAGGATAAAACTCTCCCTTGATCCTATAGTATTTAATCTCGACGAAATTTCTGTGTCGCATCAGTAGTAGATTGCTGCGAGGTTTACAGAAAATTGGCAGTAGTGCTTCGGATGCAAACAAGAAGACTCCCAGGAAAGCTTTCATGTGGAGGCCGCAGCCGTGTAAGTCTCTAGGATAAAACTCTCCATTTAGCCTACAGTATTTAATCTCGATGAAATTTCTTTCTCGCACTGAACTGAACAAGGGTGAGAGGGTTACAGTTAATAGGCAATAGAACGTCGGTTACAAACTACAACACTCCCAGGAGAGCTTTCATGTGGAGGCCGCAGCCGTGTTAGTCTCTATTATAAAACTCTCCATTGATCCTATAGTATTTAATCTCGACGAAATTTCTGTGTCGCATCAGTAGTAGAAGTCTGCGAGGTTTACAGTAAATTGGCAGTAGTGCGTCGGATACAAACTACAAGACTCCCAGGAGAGCTTCATCTGGAGGACGCAGCCGTGTTAGTCTCTAGGATGAAACCCTCCCTTGATCCTATAGTATTTAGTCTCGACGAAATTTCTGTGTCGCATCAGTAGTAGAAGGCTGCGATGTTTACAGTAAATTGGCAGTAGTGCGTCGGATACAAACTACAAGATTCCCAGGAGAGCTTTCATGTGGAGGCCGCAGCCGTGTTAGTCTCTAGGATAAGACTCTCCCTGCAGCCTACAGTATTTAATCTCGACGAAATTTCTTTATCGCATGAACAATAGAAGGGTGAGAGGGTTACAGTTAATAGGCACTAGTGCGTCTGATACAAACTACAAGACTCCCAGGAGAGCTTTCATGTGGAGGCCGCAGCCGTGTTAGTCTCTAGGATAAAACTCTCACTTGATCCTATAGTATATAATCTCGACGAAATTTCTGTGTCGCATCAGTAGTAGAAGGCTGCGAGGTTTAGAGAAAATTGGCCGTAGTGCTTCGGATGCAAACAAGAAGACTCCCAGGAGAGCTTTTATGTGGAGGCCGCAGCCCTGTTAGTCCCTAGGATAAAGCTCTACCTTGATCCTATAGTATCTAATCTCGACGAAATATCTGTCTCGCATCAGTATTTGAAGACTGCGAGGTTTACAGTAAATTTTCAGTAGTGCGTCGGATACGAACAACAAGACTCCCAGGAGAGATTTCATGTGGAGGCCGCAGCCGTGTTAGTCTCTAGGATAAAACTCTCCCTGGAGCCTACAGTATTTAATCTCGACGAAATTTCTTTATCGCATGAACAATAGAAGGGTGAGAGGGTTACAGTTAATAGGCACTAGTGCGTCTGATACAATCTACAAGACTCCCAGGAGAGCTTTCATGTGGAGGCCGCAGCCGTGTTGGTCTCTAGGATATAACTCTCACTTTAGATTACAGTATTTAATCTGGACGAAATTTCTTTATCGCATGAACTGTTAGGGGTGAGAGGGTCACAGTTAATAGGCAATAGTGCGTCGGTTACAAACTGCAAGACTCCAAGGAGAGCTTTCATGTGGAGGTTGCAGCCGTGTTAGTCTCTAGGATAAAAATCTCCCTTTAGCCTACAGTATTTAATCTCGACGCAATTTCTTTATCGCATTAACCATAGAAGGGTGAGAGGGTTACAGTTAATAGGCAATAGTGCGTCGGTTACAAACTACAAGACTTCCAGGAGAGCTTTCATGTGGAGGCCGCAGCCGTGTTAGTCTCTAGGATAAAACTCTCTCTTCATCCTATAGTATTTAATCCTCGACGAAATTTCTATGTCCCATCAGTAGGAGAAGGCTGCGAGGTTTACAGTGATTTGGCAGTAGTGCGTCGGATTCAAACAACAAGACTCCCAGGAGAGCTTTCATGTGGAGGCCGCAGCCGAGTTCGTGTCTAGGATAAAACTCTCCCTGGAGCCTACAGTATTTATCTCGACGAAATTTCTTTATCGCATGAACTGTAGAAGGGTGAGAGGGTTACAGTTAATAGGCAATATTGCGTCGGTTATAAACTACAAGACTCCCACGAGAGCTTTCATGTGGAGGCCGCAGCCACGTTAGTGTCTAGGATAAAACTCTTCCTTTAGATTTCAGTATTTAATCTGGACGAAATTTCCTTATCGCATGAACTGTAGAAGGGTGAGGGGGTCACAGTTAATAGGCAACAGTGCGTCGGTTACAAACTACAAGAATCCCAGGAGAGCTTTCATGTGGAGGCCGCAGCCGTGTTAGTCTCTAGGATAAAACTCTCACTTGATCCTATAGTATTTAATCTCGACGAAATTTCTGTGTCGCATCAGTAGTAGAAGGCTGCGAGGTTTAGAGAAAATTGGCCGTAGTGCTTCGGATGCAAACAAGAAGACTCCCAGGAGAGCTTTCATGTGGAGGCCGCAGCCCTGTTAGTCCCTAGGATAAAGCTCTACCTTGATCCTATAGTATCTAATCTCGACGAAATATCTGTCTCGCATCAGTATTTGAAGACTGCGAGGTTTACAGTAAATTTTCAGTAGTGCGTCGGATACGAACAACAAGACTCCCAGGAGAGATTTCATGTGGAGGCCGCAGCCGTGTTAGTCTCTAGGATAAAACTCTCCCTGGAGCCTACAGTATTTAATCTCGACGAAATTTCTTTATCGCATGAACAATAGAAGGGTGAGAGGGTTACAGTTAATAGGCACTAGTGCGTCTGATACAATCTACAAGACTCCCAGGAGAGCTTTCATGTGGAGGCCGCAGCCGTGTTGGTCTCTAGGATATAACTCTCACTTTAGATTACAGTATTTAATCTGGACGAAATTTCTTTATCGCATGAACTGTTAGGTGTGAGAGGGTCACAGTTAATAGGCAATAGTGCGTCGGTTACAAACTGCAAGACTCCAAGGACAGCTTTCATGTGGAGGTTGCAGCCGTGTTAGTCTCTAGGATAAAAATCTCCCTTTAGCCTACAGTATTTAATCTCGACGCAATTTCTTTATCGCATTAACCATAGAAGGGTGAGAGGGTTACAGTTAATAGGCAATAGTGCGTCGGTTACAAACTACAAGACTTCCAGGAGAGCTTTCATGTGGAGGCCGCAGCCGTGTTAGTCTCTAGGATAAAACTCTCTCTTCATCCTATAGTATTTAATCCTCGACGAAATTTCTATGTCCCATCAGTAGGAGAAGGCTGCGAGGTTTACAGTGATTTGGCAGTAGTGCGTCGGATTCAAACAACAAGACTCCCAGGAGAGCTTTCATGTGGAGGCCGCAGCCGAGTTCGTGTCTAGGATAAAACTCTCCCTGGAGCCTACAGTATTTATCTCGACGAAATTTCTTTATCGCATGAACTGTAGAAGGGTGAGACGGTTACAGTTAATAGGCAATAGTGCATCGGTTACAGACTACAAGGCTCCCAGGAGAGCTTTCATGTGGAGGCCGCAGGCGTGTTAGTCTCTAGGATAAAACTCCCCTTTAGCTTACAGTATTTAATCTCGACGAAATTTCTTTATCCCACGAACTGTAGAATGGTGAGATGGTTACAGGTAATAGGCAGTAGTGCGTCGTTTACAACTACAAGACTCCCAGGAGAGCTTCCATGTGGAGGCCGCAGCCGTGTTAGTCTCTAGGATAAAACTCTCCCTTTAGCCTACAGTATTTAATCTCGACGAAATTTCTTTATCGCATGAACGGTAGAAAGGTGAGAGGGTTACAGTTAATAGGCAATAGTGCGTCGGTTACAAACTAAAAGACTCCCTGGAGGGCTTTCATGTGGAGGCCGCAGCCGTGTTAGTCTCTAGGATTAAATTCTCCCTTGATCATATAGTATTTAATCTCGACGAAATTTCTGTGTCGCATCAGTAGTACAAGGCTGCGAGGTTTACAGTAAAGTGGCAGTAGTGCGTCGGATACAAACAACAAGACTCCCAGGAGAGCTTTCATGTGGAGGCCGCAGCCGTGTTAGTGTCTAGGATAAAACTCTCCCTTTAGCCTACAGTATTTAATCTCGACGAAATTGCTTTTTCGCATGAACTGTAGAAGGGTGAGAGGGTTACAGTTAATGGGCAATAGTGCGTCGGTTACAAACTACAAGACTCCCAGGAGAGCTTTCATGTGGAGGCCGCAGCCGTGTTAGTCTCTAGGATAAAACTCTCCCTTGATCCTATAGTATATAATCTCGACGAAATTTCTGTGTCGTATCAGTAGTAGATTGCTGCGAGGTTTACAGAAAATTTGCAGTAGTGCTTCGGATGCAAACAAGAAGACTCCCAGGAGAGCTTTCATGTGGAGGCCGCAGCCCTGTTAGTCCCTAGGATAAAATTCTCCATTGAGCCTACAGTATTAAATCTCGACGAAATTTCTTTATCGCACCGAACTGTACAAGGGTGAGAGGGATACAGTTAATAGGCAATAGAGCGTCGGTTACAAACTACAAGACTCCCAGGAGAGCTTTCATGTGGAGGCCGCAGCTGTGTTAGTCTCTATTATAAAACTCTCCATTGATCCTATGGTATTTAATCTCGACGAAAATTCTGTGTCGCATCAGTAGTAGATGTCTGCGAGGTTTACAGTAAATTGGCTGTAGGGCGTCGGATACAAACTACAAGATTCCCAGGAGAGCTTTCATGTGGAGGCCGTATCCGTGTTAGTCTCTATGATAAAACTCTCCCTGGAGCCTACAGTATTTAATCTCGACCCAATTTCTTTATCGCATGAACAATAGAAGGGTGAGAGGGTTACAGTTAATAGGCACTAGTGCGTCTGATACAAACTACAAGAATCCCAGGAGAGCTTTCATGTGGAGGCCGCAGCCGTGTTAGTCTCTAGGATAAAACTCTCATTTGATCCTATAGTATTTAATCTCGACGAAATTTCTGTGTTGCATCAGTAGTAGAAGGCTGCGAGGTTTACAGTGATTTGGCAGTAGTGCGTCGGATACAAACAACAAGACTCCCAGGAGAGCTTTCATGTGGAGGTCGCAGCCGTGTTAGTGTCTAGGATAAAACTCTCCCTATAGATTACAGTATTTATCTCGACGAAATATCTTTATCGCATGAAATGTAGAAGGGTGAGAGGGTTACAGTTAATAGGCAATAGTGCGTCAGTTACAAACTACAAGACTCCCAGGAGAGCTTTCATGTGGAGGCCGCAGCCGTGTTAGTCTCTAGGATACAATTCCCCTTTAGCTTACAGTTTTTAATCTCGACGAAATTTCTTTATCTCATGAACTGTAGAATGGCGATAGGGTTACAGTTAATAGGCAGTAGTGTGTCGGTTACACACTACAAGACTCCCAGCAGAGCTTCCATGTGGAGGCCGCAGCCGTGTTAGTCTCTAGGATAAAACTTTCCCTTTAGCCTACAGTATTTAATCTCGACGAAATTTCTTCATCGCATGAACGATAGAATGGTAAGAGGGTTACAGTTAATAGGCAATAGTGCGTCGGTTACAAACTACAAGACTCCCAGGAGAGCTTTCATGTGGAGGCCGCAGCCGTGTCAGTCTCTAGGATAAAACTTCCCTTTAGCCTACAGTATTGATTCTCGACGGAATTTCTTTATTGCATGAACTGTAGAAGGGTGAGAGTGTTACAGTTAATAGGCAATAGTGCGTCGGTTACAAACTACAAGACTCCCAGGAGAGCTTTCATGTGGAGGCCGCAGCCGTGTTAGTCTCTAGGATAAAACTCTCCCTTTAGCCTACAGTACTTAATCTCGACGAAATTTCTTTATCGCATGAACTGTAGAAGGGTGAGAGGGTTACAGTTAATAGGCAATAGTGCTTCGGTTACAAACTACAAGAATCAAAGGAGAGCTTTCATGTGGAGGTCGCAGCCGTGTTAGTCTCTAGGATAAAACTCCTCTTTAGCTTACAGTATTTAATCTCGACGAAATTTCTTTATCGCACGAACTGTAGAAGGGTGAGTGGGTTACAGGTAATAGGCAGTAGTGCGTCAGTTACAAACTACAAGACTCCCAGGGAGCTTCATTGTGGAGGCCGCAGCCGTGTTAGTCTCTAGGATAAAACTCTCCATTTAGCCTATAGTATTTAATCTCGACGAAATTTCTTTATCGCACTGAACTGTACAAGGGTGAGAGGGTTACAGTTAATAGGCAATAGAGCGTCGGTTACAAACTGCAAGACTCCCAGGAGAGCTTTCATGTGGAGGCCGCAGCCGTGTTAGTCTCTCCTTTATAAAACTCTCCATTGATCCTATAGTATTTAATCTCGACGAAATTTCTGTGTCGCAGCAGTAGTAGAAGTCTGCGAGGTTTACAGTAAATTGGCAGTAGTGCGTCGGATACAAACTACAAGACTCCAAGGAGAGCTTTCATGTGGAGGCCGCAGCCGTGTTAGTCTCTAGGATAAAACTCTCCCTGGAGCCTAGAGTATTTAATCTCGACCCAATTTCTTTATCGCATGAACATTAGAAGGGTGAGAGGTTTACTGTTAATAGGCAACAAGTGCGTCTGATACAAACTACAAGACTCCCAGGAGAGCTTTCATGTGGAGGCCGCAGCCGTGATAGTCTCTAGGATAAAACTCTCCCTTTAGATTACAGTATTTAATCTGGACGAAATTTCCTTATCGCATGAACTGTAGAAGGGTGAGAGGGTCACAGTTAATAGGCAATAGTGCAACGGTTGCAGACTACAAGACTCCCATGAGAGCTTTCATGTGGAGGCCGCAGCCGTGTTAGTCTCTAGGATAAAACTCTCCCTTGATCCTATATTATTTAATCTCGACGAAATTTCTGTGTCGCATCAGTAGTAGAAGGCTGCGACGTTTACAGTAAATTGGCAGTAGTGCGTCGGATACAAACTACAAGACTCCCAGGAGAGCTTTCATGTGGAGGCCGCAGCTGTGTTAGTCTCTAGGATAAAACTCTCCCTTGATCCCATACTATTTAATCTCGACGAAATTTCTGTGTCGCATCAGTAGTAGATGGCTGCGATGCTTACAGTAAATTGGCAGTAGTGCGTCGGATACAAACAACAATACTCTCAGGAGAGCTTTCATGTGGAGGCCGCAGCCTTCTTTGTCTCTAGGATAAAACACTCACCTTGATCCTATTGTATTTAGTCTCGACGAAATTTCTGTGTCGCATCAGTAGTAGAAGGCTGCGAGGTTTACAGTAAATTGGCAGTAGTGCGTCGGACACAAATTACAAGACTCCCAGGAGAACTTTCATGTGGAAGCCGCAGCTGTGTTAGTCTCTAGGATAAAACTCTCCATTTAGCCTACAGTATTTAATCTTGATGGAATTTCTTTATCGCATGAACTGTAGAAGGGTGAGAGGGTTACAGTTAATAGGCAATAGTGCGTCGGTTACAAACTACAAGACTCCCAGGAGAGCTTTCATATGGAGGCCGCAGCCGTGTTAGTCTCTAGGATAAAACCTTCCCTTGATCCTATAGTATTTAATCTCGACGAAATTTCTGTGTCGCATCAGTAGTAGAGGGCTGCGAGGTTTACGGTAAATTGACAGTAGCGCGTCGGATACAAACTACAAGACTCACAGGAGAGCTTTCATGTGAAGTCCGCAGCTCTGTTAGTCTCTATAATAAAACTCCCCTTGATCCTATAGTATTTAATCTCGACGAAATTTCTGTGTCACATCAGTAGTAGAAGGCTGCGAGGTTTACAGTAAATTGGCAGTAGTGCGTTGGATACAAACTACAAGACTCCCAGGAGAGCTTTCATGTGGAGGCCGCAGCCGTGTCAGTCTCTAGGATAAAACTCCCCTTTAGCCTACAGTATTGAATCTCGACGAAATTTCTTTTTCACATGATCTGTAGAAGGGTGAGAGGGTTACAGTTAATAGTCAATAGCGCGTCAGTTACAAACTACAAGACTCCCAGGAGAGCTTCCATGTGCAGGCCGCAGCCGTGTTAGTCTCTAGGATAAAACTCTCCCCTTAGCCTACAGTATTTAATCTCGACAAAATTTCTTTATCGCATGAACTGTAGAAGGGTGAGAGGGTGACAGTTAATAGGCAATAGTGCGCCGGTTACAAACTACAAGACTCCCAGGAGAGCTTTCATGTGGAGGCCGTAGCCGTGTTAGTCTCTAGGATAAATCTCTCCCTTGATCCTATAGTATTTAATCTCGACGAAATTTCTGTCTCGCATCAGTAGTAGATGGCTGTGAGGTTTACAGTAAATTGGCAGTAGTGCGTCGGATACAAACAACAAGACTCCCAGGAGAGCTTTCATGTTGAGACCGCAGCCGTGTTAGTCTCTAGGATAACACTCTGACTTGATCCTATAGTATTTAATCTCGTCAAGATATCTGTGTCGCATCAGTAGTTGATAGCTGTGAGGTATACAGTAAATTGGCAGTAGTGCGTCAGATACAAACTACAAGACTACCAGGAGAGCTTTCATGTGGAGGCCGTAGCCGTGTTAGTCTCTAGGAAAAACTCTCCCTTGATTCTATAGTATTTAATCTCGTCGAAATTACTGTGTTGCGTCAGTAGTAGAAGGCTGCGAGGTTTACAGTTAATTGGCGGTAGTGCGTCGGATGCAAACAACAAGACTCCCAGGAGAGCGTTCGTGTGGAGGCCGCATTCTCGTTAGTCCCTAGGATAAAACTCTCCCTTGATCATATAGTATTTAATCTCGACGAAATTTCTGTGTCGCATCAGTAGTAGAAGGCTGAGAGGTTTATAGTATATTGCCAGTAGTGCGACGGATACAAACTACAAGACTCCCAGGAGAGCTTTCATGTGGAGGCCGCAGCCGTGTCAGTCTCTAGGATAAAACTCCCCTTTAGCCTACAGTAATTAATCTCGACGAAATTTCTTTTTCGCATGAACTGTAGAAGGGTGAGAGGGTTACAGTTAATAGGCAATAGCGCGTCAGTTACAAACTACAAGACTTCCAGTAGAGCTTCCATGTGCAGGCCGAAGCAGTGTTAGTCTCTAGGATAAAACTCTCCCCTTAGCCTACAGTATTTAATCTCGACGAAATTTCTTTATCGCATTAACTGTAGTAGGGTGAGTGGGTTACAGTTAATAGGCAATAGTGCGTCGGTTACAAACTAAAATACTCGCAGGAGAGCTTTCATGTGGAGGCCGCAGCCATGTTAGTCTCTAGGATAAAACTCTCCCTTGATCCTATAGTATTTAATCTCGACGAAATTTCTGTCTCGCATTAGTAGTAGAAGGCTGCGAGGTATACAGTAAATTGGCAGTAGTGCGTCGGATACAAACAACAAGACACCCAGGAGAGCTTTCATGTGGAGGCCGCAGCCGTGTTAGTCTCTACGATAAAACTCTCCCTTGATCCTACAGTATTTAATCTCGATGAAAGTTCTGTGTCGCTTCAGTAGTAGAAGGCTTCGAGGTTTACAGTAAATTGTCTGTAGTGTGTCGGATACAAACAACAAGACTCCCAGGAGAGCTTTCATGTGGAGGCCGCAGCCATGTTTGTCTCTAGGATAAAGCTCTCACTTTAGCCTACAGTATTTAATCTCGACGAAATTTCTTTATCGCATGAACTGAAGAAGGGTGAGAGGGTTACAGTTAATAGGCAATAGAGAATAGGTTACATACGTCAAGACTCCCAGGAGAGCTTACTTGTGGAGGCCGCAGCCATGTTAGTCTCTAGGATAAAACTCTCCCTTTAGCCTACAGTATTTAATCTCGACGAAATTTCTTTATCGCGTGAACTGTAGAGAGGTGAGAGGGTTACAGTTAATAGGCAATAGTGCGTCGGTTACAAACTACAATACTCGCAGGAGTGCTTTCATGTGGGGTCCGCAGCTGTGTTAGTCTCTAGGATAAAACTCTCCCTTGATACTATAGTATTTAATCTCGACGAAATTTCTGTCTCGCATCAGTAGTAGAAGGCTGCGATGTTTACAGTAATTTGGCAGTAGTGCTTCGGATACAAACAACAAGACTCCCATTAGAGCTTTCATGTGGAGGCCGCAGCTGTGTTAGTCTCTAGGATAAAACTCTCCCTTGATCCTATAGCATTTAATCTCGACGAAATTTCTGTGTCGCATCAGTAGTAGAAGGCTGCGAGGTTTACAGTAAATGGGCAGTAGTGCGTCGGATACAAACTACACGAATCCCAGGAGAGCTTTCATGTGGAGTCCGCAGCTGTGTTAGTCTCTAGGATAAAACTCTCCCTTGATCCTATAGTATTTAATCTCGACGAAATTTCTGTCTCGCATCAGTAGTAGAAGGCTGCGATGTTTACAGTAAATTGGCAGTAGTGCTTCGGATACAAACAACAAGACTCCCAGGAGAGCTTCCATGTGGAGGCAGCAGCCGTGTTAGTGTCTAGGATAAAACTCTCCCTTTAGCCTACAGTATTTAATCTCGACAAAATTTCATTATCGCATGAACTGTAGAAGGGTGAGAGGGTTACAGTTAATAGGCAATAGAGCGTAGGTGACATACTTCAAGACTCCCCGGAGAGCTTCCATGTGGATCCCGCAGCCGTGTTAGTCTCTCCCCTAAAACTCTCCCTTGATCCTATAGTATTTAATCTCGACGAAAGTTCTGTGTCGCATCAGTAGTAGAAGGCTTCGAGGTTTACAGTAAATTGTCTGTAGTGTGTCGGATACAAACAACAAGACTCCCAGGAGAGCTTTCATGTGGAGGCCGCAGCCATGTTAGTCTCTGGGATAAAACTCTCCCTTTAGCCTACAGTATTTAATCTCGACGAAATATCTTTATCGCATGAACTGAAGAAGGGTGAGAGGGTTACAGTTAATAGGCAATAGAGAATAGGTTACATACGTCAAGACTCCCAGGAGAGCTTACTTGTGTAGTCCGCAGCCATGTTAGTCTCTAGGATAAAACTCTCCCTTTAGCCTACAGTATTTAATCTCGACGAAATTTCTTTATCGCATGAACTGTAGAAGGGTGAGAGGGTTACAGTTAATAGGCAATAGTGCGTCGGTTACAAACTACAATACTCGCAGGAGTGCTTTCATGTGGAGTCCGCAGCCGTGTTAGTCTCTAGGATAAAACTCTCCCTTGATCCTATAGTATTTAATCTCGACGAAATTTCTGTCTCGCATCAGTAGTAGAAGGCTGCGACGTTTACAGTAATTTGGCAGTAGTGCTTCGGATACAAACAACAAGACTCCCAGGAGAGCTTTCATGTGGAGGCCGCAGCTGTGTTAGTCTCTAGGATAACACCCTCCCTTGATCCTATAGTATTTAATCTCGACGAAATTTCTGTGTTGCATCAGTAGTAGGAGGCTGCGAGGTTTAGAGTAAATTTTCAGTAGTGCGTCGGATACAAACAACAAGACTCCCAGGACAGCTTTCATGTAGAGGCCGAAGCCGTGTTAGTCTCTAGGATAAAACTCTCCACTTAGCCTACACTATTTAATCTCGACGAAATTTCTTTATCGAATGAACTGTAGAAGGGTGAGAGGGTTACAGTTAATAGGAAATAGTGCGTCTGTTACAAACTACAAGACTCCCAGGAGAGCTTTCATGTGGAGGCCGCAGCCGTTTTAGTATCTAGGATAAAACTCTCCCTTGATCCTACAGTATTTAATCTCGACGAAAGTTCTGTGTCGCATCAGTAGTAGAAGGCTGCGAGGTTTACAGTAAATTGGCTGTAGTGCTTCGGATACAAACAACAAGACTTCCAGGAGAGCTTTCATGTGGAGGCCGCAGCCATGTTAGTCTCTGGGATAAAACTCTCCCTTTAGCCTACAGTATTTAATCTCGACGAAATTTCTTTATCGCATGAACTGAAGAAGGGTGAGAGGGTTACAGTTAATAGGCAATAGAGCGTAGGTTAAATACGTCAAGACTCCCAGGAGAGCTTCCATGTGGAGGCCGCAGCCGTGTTTGTCTCTAGGATAAAACTCTCCCTTTAGCCTACAGTATTTAATCTCGACGAAATTTCTGTGTCGAATCAGTAGTAGAAGGCTGCGAGGTTTACAGTTAATTGGCAGTAGTGCGTCGGATGCAAACGACAAGACTCCCAGGAGAGCTTTCATGTGGAGGTCGCATTCCCGTTAGTCCCTAGGATAAGACTCTCCCTTGATCCTATAGTATTTAATCTCGACCCAATTTCTTTATCGCATGAACAATAGAAGGGTGAGAGTGGTACAGTTACTAGGCACTAGTGCGTCTGATAGAAACTACAAAACTCCCAGTAGAGCTTTCATGTGGAGGCCGAGGCCGTGTTAGTCTCTAGGATAAAACTCTCCCTTTAGACTGCAGTATTTAATCTCGACGAAATTTCTTTATCGCATGAACTGTAGAAGGGTGAGAGGGTCGCAGTTAATAGGCAATAGTGCGTCGGTTACAAACTACAAGACTCCCAGGAGAGCTTTCATGTAGAAGCCTCAGCCGTGTTAGTCCCTAGTATAAAACACTCCTTTAGCCTACAGTATTTAATCTCGACACATTTTCTTTATCGCATGAACTGTAGAAGGGTGAGAGGGTTACAGTTAATAGGCAATAGTGCGTCGGTTACAAACTACAATACTCGCAGGAGTGCTTTCATGTGGAGTCCGCGGCCGTGTTAGTCTCTAGGATAAAACTCTCCCTTGATCCTATAGTATTTAATCTCGACGAAATTTCTGTCTCGCATCAGTAGTAGAAGGCTGCGACGTTTACAGTAATTTGGTAGTAGTGCTTCGGATACAAACAACAAGACTCCCAGGAGAGCTTTCATGTGGAGGCCGCAGCCGTGTTAGTCTCTAGGATAACACTCTCCCTTGATCCTATAGTATTTAATCTCGACGAAATTTCTGGGTTGCATCAGTAGTAGAGGGCTGCGAGGTTTAGAGTAAATTTTCAGTAGTGCGTCGGATACAAACAACAAGACTCCCAGGACAGCTTTCATGTAGAGGCCGAAGCCGTGTTAGTCTCTAGGATAAAACTCCCCTTTAGCCTACAGTAATTAATCTCGACGAAATTTCTTTTTCGCATGAACTGTAGAAGGGTGAGAGGGTTACAGTTAATAGGCAATAGCGCGTCAGTTACAAACTACAAGACTTCCAGTAGAGCTTCCATGTGCAGGCCGAAGCAGTGTTAGTCTCTAGGATAAAACTCTCCCCTTAGCCTACAGTATTTAATCTCGACGAAATTTCTTTATCGCATTAACTGTAGTAGGGTGAGTGGGTTACAGTTAATAGGCAATAGTGCGTCGGTTACAAACTAAAATACTCGCAGGAGAGCTTTCATGTGGAGGCCGCAGCCATGTTAGTCTCTAGGATAAAACTCTCCCTTGATGCTATAGTATTTAATCTCGACGAAATTTCTGTCTCGCATTAGTAGTAGAAGGCTGCGAGGTATACAGTAAATTGGCAGTAGTGCGTCGGATACAAACAACAAGACACCCAGGAGAGCTTTCATGTGGAGGCCGCAGCTGTGTTGGTCTCTAGGATAAAACTCTCCCTTGATCCTATAGTATCTAATCCCGACGAAATTTCTGTGTCGCATCAGTAGTGGAAGGCTGTGAGGTTTACAGTAAATGGGCAGTAGTGCGTCGGATACAAACTACAAGAATCCCAGGAGAGCTTTCATGGGGAGGCCGCAGCCGTGTTAGTCTCTACGATAAAACTCTCCCTTGATCCTATAGTATTTAATCTCGATGAAAGTTCTGTGTCGCTTCAGTAGTAGAAGGCTTCGAGGTTTACAGTAAATTGTCTGTAGTGTGTCGGATACAAACAACAAGACTCCCAGGAGAGCTTTCATGTGGAGGCCGCAGCCATGTTTGTCTCTAGGATAAAGCTCTCACTTTAGCCTACAGTATTTAATCTCGACGAAATTTCTTTATCGCATGAACTGAAGAAGGGTGAGAGGGTTACAGTTAATAGGCAATAGAGAATAGGTTACATACGTCAAGACTCCCAGGAGAGCTTACTTGTGGAGGCCGCAGCCATGTTAGTCTCTAGGATAAAACTCTCCCTTTAGCCTACAGTATTTAATCTCGACGAAATTTCTTTATCGCGTGAACTGTAGAAAGGTGAGAGGGTTACAGTTAATAGGCAATAGTGCGTCGGTTACAAACTACAATACTCGCAGGAGTGCTTTCATGTGGAGTCCGCAGCTGTGTTAGTCTCTAGGATAAAACTCTCCCTTGATACTATAGTATTTAATCTCGACGAAATTTCTGTCTCGCATCAGTAGTAGAAGGCTGCGATGTTTACAGTAATTTGGCAGTAGTGCGTCGGATACAAACTACAAGAATCCCAGGAGAGCTTTCATGTGGAGTCCGCAGCTGTGTTAGTCTCTAGGATAAAACTCTCCCTTGATCCTATAGTATTTAATCTCGACGAAATTTCTGTCTCGCATCAGTAGTAGAAGGCTGCGATGTTTACAGTAATTTGGCAGTAGTGCTTCGGATACAAACAACAAGACTCCCATTAGAGCTTTCATGTGGAGGCGGCAGCCGTGTTAGTCTCTAGAATAAAACTCTCCGTTTAGCCTACAGTATTTAATCCCGACACAATTTATTTATCGCATGAACTGTAGAAGGGTGAGAGGGTTACAGTTAATAGGCAACGGTGCGTCGGTTACAAACTACAAGACTCCCAGGAGAGCTTTCATGTGGATCCCGCAGCCGTGTTAGTCTCTCCCCTAAAACTCTCCCTTGATCCTATAGTATTTAATCTCGACGAAAGTTCTGTGTCGCATCAGTAGTAGAAGGCTTCGAGGTTTACAGTAAATTGTCTGTAGTGTGTCGGATACAAACAACAAGACTCCCAGGATAGCTTTCATGTGGAGGCCGCAGCCATGTTAGTCTCTGGGATAAAACTCTCCCTTTAGCCTACAGTATTTAATCTCGACGAAATTTCTTTATCGCATGAACTGAAGAAGGGTGAGAGGGTTACAGTTAATAGGCAATAGAGAATAGGTTACATACGTCAAGACTCCCAGGAGAGCTTACTTGTGTAGTCCGCAGCCATGTTAGTCTCTAGGATAAAACTCTCCCTTTAGCCTACAGTATTTAATCTCGACGAAATTTCTTCATCGCATGAACTGTAGAAGGGTGAGAGGGTTACAGTTAATAGGCAATAGTGCGTCGGTTACAAACTACAATACTCGCAGGAGTGCTTTCATGTGGAGTCCGCAGCCGTGTTAGTCTCTAGGATAAAACTCTCCCTTGATCCTACAGTATTTAATCTCGACGAAATTTCTTTATCGCATGAACTGAAGAAGGGTGAGAGGGTTACAGTTAATAGGCAATAGAGAATAGGTTACATACGTCAAGACTCCCAGGAGAGCTTACTTGTGTAGTCCGCAGCCATGTTAGTCTCTAGGATAAAACTCTCCCTTTAGCCTACAATATTTAATCTCGACGAAATTTCTTTATCGCATGAACTGTAGAAGGGTGAGAGGGTTACAGTTAATAGGCAATAGTGCGTCGGTTACAAACTACAATACTCGCAGGAGTGCTTTCATGTGGAGTCCGCAGCCGTGTTAGTCTCTAGGATAAAACTCTCCCTTGATCCTATAGTATTTAATCTCGACGAAATTTCTGTCTCGCATCAGTAGTAGAAGGCTGCGACGTTTACAGTAATTTGGCAGTAGTGCTTCGGATACAAACAACAAGACTCCCAGGAGAGCTTTCATGTGGAGGCCGCAGCTGTGTTAGTCTCTAGGATAACACCCTCCCTTGATCCTATAGTATTTAATCTCGACGAAATTTCTGTGTTGCATCAGTAGTAGAGGGCTGCGAGGTTTAGAGTAAATTTTCAGTAGTGCGTCGGATACAAACAACAAGACTCCCAGGACAGCTTTCATGTAGAGGCCGAAGCCGTGTTAGTCTCTAGGATAAAACTCTCCACTTAGCCTACACTATTTAATCTCGACGAAATTTCTTTATCGAATGAACTGTAGAAGGGTGAGAGGGTTACAGTTAATAGGAAATAGTGCGTCTGTTACAAACTACAAGACTCCCAGGAGAGCTTTCATGTGGAGGCCGCAGCCGTGTTAGTATCTAGGATAAAACTCTCCCTTGATCCTACAGTATTTAATCTCGACGAAAGTTCTGTGTCGCATCAGTAGTAGAAGGCTGCGAGGTTTACAGTAAATTGGCTGTAGTGCTTCGGATACAAACAACAAGACTTCCAGGAGAGCTTTCATGTGGAGGCCGCAGCCATGTTAGTCTCTAGGATTAAACTCTCCCTTTAGCCTACAGTATTTAATCTCGACGAAATTTCTTTATCGCATGAACTGAAGAAGGGTGAGAGGGTTACAGTTAATAGGCAATAGAGCGTAGGTTAAATACGTCAAGACTCCCAGGAGAGCTTCCATGTGGAGGCCGCAGCCGTGTTTGTCTCTAGGATAAAACTCTCCCTTTAGCCTACAGTATTTAATCTCGACGAAATTTCTGTGTCGAATCAGTAGTAGAAGGCTGCGAGGTTTACAGTTAATTGGCAGTAGTGCGTCGGATGCAAACGACAAGACTCCCAGGAGAGCTTTCATGTGGAGGTCGCATTCCCGTTAGTCCCTAGGATAAGACTCTCCCTTGAGCCTATAGTATTTAATCTCGACCCAATTTCTTTATCGCATGAACAATAGAAGGGTGAGAGTGGTACAGTTACTAGGCACTAGTGCGTCTGATAGAAACTACAAAACTCCCAGTAGAGCTTTCATGTGGAGGCCGAGGCCGTGTTAGTCTCTAGGATAAAACTCTCCCTTTAGACTACAGTATTTAATCTCGACGAAATTTCTTTATCGCATGAACTGTAGAAGGGTGAGAGGGTCGCAGTTAATAGGCAATAGTGTGTCGGTTACAAACTACAAGACTCCCAGGAGAGCTTTCATGTAGAAGCCTCAGCCGTGTTAGTCCCTAGTATAAAACACTCCTTTAGCCTACAGTATTTAATCTCGACAAATTTTCTTTATCGCATGAACTGTAGAAGGGTGAGAGGGTTACAGTTAATAGGCAATAGTGCGTCGGTTACAAACTACAATACTCGCAGGAGTGCTTTCATGTGGAGTCCGCAGCCGTGTTAGTCTCTAGGATAAAACTCTCCCTTGATCCTATAGTATTTAATCTCGACGAAATTTCTGTCTCGCATCAGTAGTAGAAGGCTGCGACGTTTACAGTAATTTGGCAGTAGTGCTTCGGATACAAACAACAAGACTCCCAGGAGAGCTTTCATGTGGAGGCCGCAGCCGTGTTAGTCTCTAGGATAACACTCTCCCTTGATCCTATAGTATTTAATCTCGACGAAATTTCTGGGTTGCATCAGTAGTAGAGGGCTGCGAGGTTTAGAGTAAATTTTCAGTAGTGCGTCGGATACAAACAACAAGACTCCCAGGACAGCTTTCATGTAGAGGCCGAAGCCGTGTTAGTCTCTAGGATAAAACTCTCCACTTAGCCTACACTATTTAATCTCGACGAAATTTCTTTATCGAATGAACTGTAGAAGGGTGAGAGGGTTACAGTTAATAGGAAATAGTGCGTCGGTTACAAACTACAAGACTCCCAGGAGAGCTTTCATGTGGAGGCTGCAGCCGTGTTAGTATCTAGGATAAAACTCTCCCTTGATCCTACAGTATTTAATCTCGACGAAAGTTCTGTGTCGCATCAGTAGTAGAAGGCTGCGAGGTTTACAGTAAATTGGCTGTAGTGCTTCGGATACAAACAACAAGACTTCCAGGAGAGCTTTCATGTGGAGGCCGCAGCCATGTTAGTCTCTAGGATTAAACTCTCCCTTTAGCCTACAGTATTTAATCTCGACGAAATTTCTTTATCGCATGAACTGAAGAAGGGTGAGAGGGTTACAGTTAATAGGCAATAGAGCGTAGGTTACATACGTCAAGACTCCCAGGAGAGCTTCCATGTGGAGGCCGCAGCCGTGTTTGTCTCTAGGATAAAACTCTCCCTTTACCCTACAGTATTTAATCTCGACGAAATTTCTGTGTTGCATCAGTAGTAGAGGGGTGCGAGGTTTAGAGTAAATTTTCAGTAGTGCGTCGGATACAAACAACAAGACTCCCAGGACAGCTTTCATGTAGAGGCCGAAGCCGTGTTAGTCTCTAGGATAAAACTCTCCACTTAGCCTACACTATTTAATCTCGACGAAATTTCTTTATCGAATGAACTGTAGAAGGGTGAGAGGGTTACAGTTAATAGGAAATAGTGCGTCGGTTACAAACTACAAGACTCCCAGGAGAGCTTTCATGTGGAGGCCGCAGCCGTGTTAGTCTCTAGGATAAAACTCTCCCTTGATCCTATAGTATTTAATCTCGATGAAATTTCTGAGTCGCATCAGTAGTACAAGGCTGCGAGGTTTACAGTTAATTGGCAGTAGTGCGTCGGATGCAAACGACAAGACTCCCAGGAGAGCTTTCATGTGGAGGTCGCATTCCCGTTAGTCCCTAGGATAAGACTCTCCCTTGATCCTATAGTATTTAATCTCGATGAAATTTCTGTGTCGCATCAGTAGTAGAAGGCTGTGAGGTTTACAGTAAATTGGCAGTAGTGCGTCGGATACAAACAACAAGATTCCCAGGAGAGCTTTCATGTGGAGGGCGCAGCCACGTTAGTGTCTAGGATAAAACTCTCCCTGGAGCCTACAGTATTTAATCTCGACCCAATTTCTTTATCGCATGAACAATAGAAGGGTGAGAGTGGTACAGTTACTAGGCACTAGTGCGTCTGATAGAAACTACAAAACTCCCAGTAGAGCTTTCATGTGGAGGCCGAGGCCGTGTTACTCTCTAGGATAAAACTCTCCCTTTAGACTACAGTATTTAATCTCGACGAAATTTCTTTATCGCATGAACTGTAGAAGGGTGAGAGGGTCGCAGTTAATAGGCAATAGTGCGTCGGTTACAAACTACAAGACTCCCAGGAGAGCTTTCATGTAGAAGCCTCAGCCGTGTTAGTCCCTAGTATAAAACACTCCTTTAACCTACAGTATTTAATCTCGACAAATTTTCTTTATCGCATGAACTGTAGAAGGGTGAGAGGGTTATAGTTAATAGGCAACATTGCGTCGGTTACAAACTACAAGACTCCCAGGAGAGTTTTCATGTTAAGGCCGCAGCCGTGTTAGTCTCTAGGATAAAACTCTCCCTTTAGCCTACAGTATTTAATCTCGACGAAATTTCTTTATCTCATGAACTGAAGAAGGTTGAGAGGGTTACAGTTAATAGGCAATAGAGCGTAGGTTAAATACGTCAAGACTCCCAGGGGAGCTTCCATGTGGAGGCCGCAGCCGTGTTAGTCTCTAGGATAAAACTCTCCCTTTAGCCTACAGTACTTAATCTCGACGAAATTTCTTTATCGCATAAACTGTAGAAGGATGAGAGGGTTACAGTTAATAGGCAATAGTTTGTCGGTTACAAACTACAAGACTCCCAGGAGAGCTTTCATGTGGATGCCGCAGCCGTGTTAGTCTCTAGGATAAAACTCTCCCTTTAGCCTACAGTATTTAATCTCGACAAAATTTCTTTATCGAATGATCTGTAGAAGGGTGAGAGGGTTACAGTTAATAGGCAATAGTGCGTCGGTTACAAACTACAAGACTCCCAGGAGAGCTTTCATGTGGAAGCCGCAGCCGTGTTAGGCTCTAGGAAAATCTCTCCCATGATCCTATAGTATTTAATCTCGACGAAATTTCTATGTTGCATCAGTAGTAGAAGGCTGCGAGGTTTAGAGTAAATTGGCAGTGGTGCGTCGGATACAAACAACACGACTCCCAGGAGAGCTTTCATGTAGAGGCCGAAGCCGTGTTAGTCTGTAGGATAAAACTCTCCCTTGATCCTACAGTATCTAATCTCGACGAAAGTTCTGTGTCGCATCAGTAGTAGAAGGCTGAGAGGTTTACAGTAAATTGGCAGTAGTGCTTCGGATAGAAAACAACAAGACTCCCAGGAAAGCTTCCATGTGGAAGCCGCAGCCGTGTTAGTGTCTAGGATAAAACTCTCCCTTTAGCCTACAGTATTTAGTCTCGACAAAATTTCATTATTGCATGAACTGCAGAAGGGTGAGACTGTTACTGTTAATAGGCAATAGAGCGTATGTTACATACTTCAAGACTCCCAGGAGAGCTTCCATGTGGAGGCCGCAGCCGTGTTAGTATCTAGGATAAAACTCTCCCTTGGTCCTACAGTATCTAATCTCGACGAAAGTTCTGTGTCGCATCAGTAGTAGAAGGCTGCGAGGTTTACAGTAAATTGGCTGTAGTGCGTCGGATACAAACAACAAGACTCCCAGGAGAGCTTTCATGTGGAGGCTGCAGCCATGTTAGTCTCTAGGATAAAACTCTCCCTTTAGCCTACAGTATTTAATCTCAACGAAATTTCTTTATCGCATGAACTGAAGAAGGGTGAGAGGGTTACAGTTAATAGGCAATAGAGCGTAGGTTACATACGTCAAGACTCCCAGGAGAGCTTCCATGTGGAGTCCGCAGCCGTGATAGTCTCTAGGATAAAACTCTCCCTTTAGCCTACAGTATTTAATCTCGACGAAATTTCTGTGTCGCATCAGTAGTAGAAGGCTGTGAGGTTTACAGTTAATTGGCAGTAGTAAGTCGGATGCAAACGACAAGACTCCCAGGAGAGCTTTCATGTGGAGGCCGCATTCCCGTTAGTCCCTAGGATAAAAGTCTCAGTTGATCCTATAGTATTTAATCTCGACGAAATTTCTGTGTTGCATCAGTAGTAGAAGAATGCGAGGTTTACAGTATATTGGAAGTAGTGCGTCGGATACAAACAACAAGACTCCCAGGAGAGCTTTCATGTAGAGGCCGCAGCTGTGTTAGTCTCTAGGATAAAACTCTCCCTTGATCCTATAGTATTTAATCTCGATGAAATTTCTGTGTCGCATCAGTAGTAGAAGGCTGCGAGGTTTACAGTTAATTGGCAGTAGTGCGTCGGATGCAAACGACAAGACTCCCAGGAGAGCTTTCATGTGGAGGCCGCATTCCTGTTAGTCCCTAGGATAAAACTCTCCCTTGATCCTATAGTATTTAATCTCGACGAAATTTCCGTGTCGCATCAGTGGTAGAAGGCTGCTAGGTTTACAGTATATTGGCAGTAGTGCGTCGGATACAAACAACAAGACTCCCAGGAGAGCTTTCATGTAGAGGCCGCAGCTGTGTTAGTCTCTAGGATAAAACTCTCCCTTGATCCTATAGTATTTAATCTCGATGAAATTTCTGTGTCGCATCAGTAGTAGAAGGCTGCGATGTTTACAGTAAATTGGCAGTAGTGCTTCGGATACAAACAACAAGACTACCAGGAGAGCTTCCATGTGGAGGCCGCAGCCGTGTTAGTGTCTAGGATAAAACTCTCCCTTTAGCCTACAGTATTTAATCTTGACAAAATTTCATTATCGCATGAACTGTAGAAGGGTGAGAGGGTTACAGTTAATAAGCAATAGAGCGTAGGTTACATACTTCAAGACTCCCAGGAGAGCTTCCATATGGAGGCCGCAGCCGTGTTAGTCTCTAGGATAAAACTCTCCCTTAATCCTACAGTATTTAATCTCGACGAAATTTCTGTGTCGCATCAGTAGTAGAAGGCTGCGAGGTTTACAGTAAATTGGCTGTAGTGCGTCGGATACAAGCAACAAGACTCCCAGGAGAGCTTTCATGTGGAGCCCGCAGCCATGTTAGTCTCTAGGATAAAACTCTCCCTTTAGCCTACAGTATTTAATCTCGACGAAATTTCTGTGTCGCATCAGTAGTAGAAAGCTGCGAGGTTTACAGTTAATTGGCAGTAGTGCGTCGGATGCAAACGACAAGACTCCCAGGAGAGCTTTCATGTGGAGGCCGCATTCCCGTTAGTCCCTAGGATAAAACTCTCCCTTGATCCTATAGTATTTAATCTCGACGAAATTTTTGTGTCGCATCAGTAGTAGAAGGCTGTGAGGTTTAAAGTATATTGGCAGTAGTGCGTCGGGTACAAACAACAAGACTCCCAGGAGAGCTTTCATGTAGAGGCCGCAGCTGTGTTAGACTCTAGGATAAAACTCTCCCTTGATCCTATAGTATTTAATCTCGATGAAATTTCTTTGTCGCATCAGTAGTAGAAGGCTGCGAGGTTTACAGTTAATTGGCAGTAGTGTGTCGGATGCAAACGACAAGACTCCCAGGAGAGCTTTCATGTGGAGGCCTCATTCCCGTTAGTCCTAGGATAAAACTCTCCCTTGATCCTATGGTATTTAATCTCGACGAAATTTCTGTGTCGCATCAGTGGTAGAAGGCTGCGAGGTTTACAGTATATTGGCAGTAGTGCTTCGGATACAAACAACAAGACTCCCAGGAGAGCTTTCATGTAGAGGCCGCAGCCGTGTTAGTCTCTAGGATGAAACCCTCCCTTGATCCTATAGTATTTAGTCTCGACGAAATTTCTGTGTCGCATCAGTAGTGGAAGGCTGCGAGGTTTACAGTAGATTGGCAGTAGTGCGTCGGATACAAACTACAAGACTCCCAGGAGAGTTTTTATGTGGAGGCCGCAGCCATGTTAGTGTCTAGGATAAATCTCTCCCTGGAGACTACAGTATTTAATCTCGACGAAATTTCTAAATCGCATGAATATTAGAAGGATGAGAGGGTTACTGTTAATATGCAGTAGTGCGTCGTATACAAACTACAAGACTCCCAGCAGAGCTTTCATGTGGAGGCCGCAGCAGTGTTAGTGTCTAGGATAAAACTCTCCCTTGAGCCTTCAGTATTTAATCTCGACGAAATTTCTTTATCGCAAGAACTGTAGAAGGGTGAGAGGGTTACAGTTAATAGGCAATATTGCGTCGGTTAGAAACTACAAGACTCCCAGGAGAGCTTTCATCTGGAGGCCGCAGCCGTGTTAGTCTCTAGGATAAAACTCTCACTGTAGCCTACAGTATTTAATAGCGACGAAATTTCTTTATCGCATGAACAGTAGGAGGGTGAGTGGGTTACAGTTAATAGGCAATAGTGCGTCATTTACAAACCTCAAAACTCCCAGGAGAGCTTTCATGTGGAGGCCGCAGCAGTGTTAGTCTCTAGGATAAAACTCTCCCTGGAGATTACAGTATTTAATCTCGACGAAATTTCTTTATCGCATGAACAATAGAAGGGTGAGAGGGTTACAGTTAATAGGCACTAGTGCATCGGATAAAAACTACAAGACGGATACGAACTACAAGACTCCCAGGAGAGCTTTCATAGGGGGGCCGCAGCCGTGTTAGCATCTAGGTTAAAACTCTCCGTGGAGACTACAGTATTTAATCACGACGAAATTCCTAAATCGCATGAATATTAGTAGGATGAGAGGGTTACTGTTAATATGCAGTAGTGCGTCGCATACAAACTACAAGACTCCCAGCAGAGCTTTCATGTGGAGGCCGCAGCCGTGTTAGTCTCTAGGATATAACTCTCCATGGAGCCTAAAGTATTTAATCTCGGCAAAATTTCTTTATCGCATGAACTGTAGAAGGGTGAGAGGGTTACAGTTAATAGGCAATAGGGCGTCGGTTACAAACTACAAGACTCCCAGGAGAGCTTTCATGTGGTGGCCGCAGCTGTGTTAGTCTCTAGGATAAAACTCTCACTGGAGCCTACAGTATTAAATCGCGACAATATTTCTTTATCACATGAACAATAGAAGGGTGAGAGTGTTACACTTAATAGGCAGTAGTGCTTCCGATACAAACTACAACACTCCCAGGAGTGCTTTCATGTGGAGGCAGCAGCCGTGTTAGTCTCTAGGATAAAACTCTCCCTGGAGCCTACAGTATTTAATCAGGACGAAATTTTTTATCGCATGAACAGTAGAAGGATGATTCGTTTACAGTTAATAGGCACAAGTGCGTCGATTACAAACTACAAGACTCCCAGGAGAGCTTTCATGTGGAGGCCGCAGCCGTGTTAGTCTCTAGGATATAACTCTCCATGGTGCCTAAAGTATGTAATCTCGACAAAATTTCTTTATCGCATGAACTGTAGAAGGGTGAGAGGGTTACAGTTAATAGGCACTAGTGCATCGGGTACAAACTACAAGACTCCCAGGAGAGCTTTCATGTGGAGGCCGCAGCCGTAATAGCATTTAGGATAAAACTCTCCGTGGAGCCTATAGTATTTAACCTTGACGAAATTTCTGTTTCGCATCAATAGCAGAAGGGTGCCATGTTTACAGTAAATTGGCAGTAGTAAGTCGGATACAAACTACAAGACTCCCAGGAGAGCTTTTATGTGGCTACCGCAGCCGTGTTAGTTTCTAGGATAAAAGTCTCCCTGGAGCCTACAGTATTTAATCTGGACAAAATTTCTTCATCGCATGCACAATAGAAGGGTGAGAGGGTTACAGTTAATAGGCACTACTGCGTCGGCTACAAACTACAAGACTCCCAGGAGAGCTTTAATGTGGAGGCCGCAAGCCGTGTTAGTCTCTAGGATAAAACTCTCCCTGGAGCCTACAGAATTGAATCTCGACGAAATTTCTTTATCGCATTAACAATAGAAGGATGAGAGGGTTACAGTTAGTAAGCAGTAGTGCGTCGGATACAAACTGCAAGACTCTCATGAGAGCTTTCATGTGGAGGCCGCAACCGCGTTAGTCTCTAGGATAAAACTCTCCCTTGAGCCTACAGAATTGAATCTCGACGAAATTTCTTACCGCATTAACAATAGAAGGGTGAGAGGGTTACAGTTAATAAGCAGTAGTGCGTCGGATAAAAACTATAAGACTCCCAGGAGGGCTTTCATATGGAGGCCGCAGCCGTGTTAGTCTCTAGGGTAAACCTCTCCCTGGAGCCTACAGAATTGAATCTCGACGAAATTTCTTTACCGCATGAGTAATAGAAGGGTGAGAGGGTTACAGTTAATAGGCAGTAGTGCGTCGGATTCAAACTACAAAACTCCCAGGTGAGCTTTCATGTGTAGGCCGCAAACCTGTTAGTCCCTAGGAAAAAATTCTCCCTGGAGCCTACAGTATATAATCTCGACGAAATTTCTTTACCGCATGACAATAGAAGGCTGTGAGGTTTACAGTAAATTGGCAGTATTGCGTCGGATACAAACTACAAGACTCCCAGGAGAGCTTTAATGTGGAGGCAGCAGCCATGTTAGTCTCTAGGATAAAACTCTCCCTGGAGCCTACGGTATTTAATCTCGACGAAATTTCTTTACCGCATGAACAATAGAAGGGTGAGAGGGTTACAGTTAATAGGCAGTAGTGCGTCGGATACAAACTACAAGACTCCAAGGAGAGCTTTCATGTGGAGGCAGCAGCCGTGTTAGTCTCTACTATAAAACTCTCCCTGGAACCTACAGTATTTAATCTCGACGAAATTTCTTTATCGCATGAACAATAGAAGGGTGAGGGGGTTACAGTTAATAGGCAGTAGTGCGTCGGATACAAACTACAAGACACCCAGGAGAGCTTTAATGTGTAGGCCGCAGGCCTGATATTAAATAGGATATAACTCTCCTTGGAGCCTACAGTATATAATCTCGACGAAATTTCTTTATCGCATAAAGAATAGAAGTGTGCGGGGATTACAGTTAATAGGCAGTAGTGCGTCGGATACAAACTACAAGACACCCAGGAGAGCTTTCCTGTGGAGGCCGCAGCCGTGTTAGTCTCTAGGATATAACTCTCCCTTTAGCCTACAGTATTTTATCTCGACGAAATTACTTTATTGCATGAACATTAGAAGGGTGAGAGGTTTACAGTTAATAGGCGCTAGTGCGTCGGACACAAACTAGAAGACTCCCAGATGAGCTTTCATGTAAGGGCCGCAGCCGCGTTAGTCTCTAGGATAAAACTCTCCCTGGGGTCTACAGTAATTAATCTAGACGTAATTTCTTTATCGCATGAACAATAGAAGGGTGAGAGGATTACAGTTAATAGGCAGTAGTGCGTTGGACACAAACTACAAGACTCCCAGGAGAGCATTCATGTAGAGGCTGCAGCCGTGTTAGTCTCTATGATAAAACTGTCCCTGGAGCCTATAGTATTTAATCTCGACGAAATTTCTGTGTCACATCAATAGTAGAGGGGTGCGAGGTTTAGAGTAATTTGACAGTAGTGCGTCGGATACAAACTACAAGACGCCCAGGAAATCTTTCTTGTGGAGGCCGCAGCCGTGTTAGTCTCTAGGATAATACTCTCCCTGGAGCCTATAGTATTTAATCTCGGCGAAATTTCTGTGTCACATCAATAGTAGAGGGGTCCGAGGTTTAGAGTAAATTGGCAGTAGTGCGTCGGACACAAACTACAAGACTGCCAGGAAAGCTTTCATGTGGAGACCACAGCCGTATTAGTCTCTAGGATAAGACTCTCCCTTGAGCGTATAGTATTTAATCTCGACGAAATTTCTGTGTCACATCAGTAGTAGAAGGGTGTGAGGTTTAGAGTAAATTGGCAGTACTGCGTCGCATACAAACTACAAGACTCCCAGGAGAGCTATCATGTGGAGGCCGCAGCCGTGTTAGTCTCCAGGATAAAACTCTCCCTGGAGCCTATAGTATTTAATCTCGGCGAAATTTCTGTGTCACATCAATAGTAGAGGGGTCCAAGGTTTAGCGTAAATTGGCAGTAGTGCGTCGGATAGAAACTACAAGACTCCCAGGAAAGCTTTCATGTGGAGACCGCAGCCGTATTAGTCTCTAGGATAAGACTCTCCCTGGAGCCTATAGTATTTAATCACGACGAAATTTCTGTGTCACATCAGTAGTAGAGGGGTGCGAGGTTTAGAGTAAACTGGCAGTAGTGCGTCGAATACAAACTACAAGACTCCCAGGAGAGCTTTCATTTGGAGGCTGCAGCCGTGTTAGTCTCCAGGATAAAACTCTCCCTGGAGCCTATAGTATTTAATCTCGACGAAATTTTTTTATCGCATGAACAATAGAAGGGTGAGAGGGTTACAGTTAATTGGCAGTAGTGCGTCGGATATAAACTACAAGACTCCCAAGAGAGCTTTCATGTGGAGGCCGCAGCCATGTTAGTCTCTGTGGTAAGACTCTACCTGGAGCCACAGTATTTAATCTCGACGAAATTTCTGTGTGGCATAAATAGTGGAAGGGTGCGAGGTCTACAGTAAATTGGCAGTAGTGCGTCGTATACAAACTAAAAGACTCCCAGGAGGGCTTTCATGTGGAGGCCTCAGCTGTCTTAGTCTCGAGGATAAAACTCTCCCATAAGCCTACAGTATTTAATCTCGACCCAATTTCTTTATCGCATGAACAATAGAAGGGTGAGAGTGGTACAGTTACTAGGCACTAGTGCGTCTGATAGAAACTACAAAACTCCCAGTAGAGCTTTCATGTGGAGGCCGAGGCCGTGTTAGTCTCTAGGATAAAACTCTCCCTTTAGACTACAGTATTCAATCTCGACGAAATTTCTTTATCGCATGAACTGTAGAAGGGTGAGAGGGGCGCAGTTAATAGGCAATAGTGCGTCGGTTACAAACTACAAGACTCCCAGGAGAGCTTTCATGTAGAAGCCTCAGCCGTGTTAGTCCCTAGTATAAAACACTCCTTTAGCCTACAGTATTTAATCTCGACAAATTTTCTTTATCGCATGAACTGTAGAAGTGTGAGAGGGTTATAGTTAATAGGCAACATTGCGTCGGTTACAAACTACAAGACTCCCAGGAGAGCTTCCATGTTAAGGCCGCAGCCGTGTTAGTCTCTAGGATAAAACTCTCCCTTTAGCCTACAGTACTTAATCTCGACGAAATTTCTTTATCGCATAAACTGTAGAAGGATGAGAGGGTTACAGTTAATAGGCAATAGTTTGTCGGTTACAAACTACAAGACTCCCAGGAGAGCTTTCATGTGGATGCCGCAGCCAAGTTAGTCTCTAGGATAAAACACTCCCTTTAGCCTACAGTATTTAATCTCGACGAAATTTCTTTATCGCATGAACTGTAGAAGGGTGAGAGGGTTACAGTTAATAGGCAATAGTGCGTCGGTTACAAACCACAATACTCGCAGGAGTGTTTTCATGTGGAGTCCGCAGCCGTGTTAGTCTCTAGGATAAAACTCTCCCTTGATCCTATAGTATTTAATCTCGACGAAATTTCTGTCTCGCATCAGTAGTAGAAGGCTGCGACGTTTACAGTAATTTGGCAGTACTGCGTCGGATACAAACAACGAGACTCCCAGGAGAACTTTCATGTGGAGGCCGCAGCCGTATTAGTCTCTAGTATAACACTCTCCCTTGATCCTATAGGATTTAATCTCGTCGAAATTACTGTGTCGCATCAGTAGTAGAAGGCTGCGAGGTATACAGTAAATTGGCAGTAGTGCGTCGGATACAAACTACAAGACTCTCAGGAGAGCCTTCATGTAGAGGCCGCCGCCGTGTTAGTCTCTAGGATAAAACTCTCCCTTTAGCCTACAGTATTTAATCTCGACAAAATTTCTTTATCGAATGATCTGTAGAAGGGTGAGAGGGTTACAGTTAATAGGCAATAGTGCGTCGGTTACAAACTACAAGACTCCCAGGAGAGCTTTCATGTGGAAGCCGCAGCCGTGTTAGGCTCTAGGAAAATTTTTCCCATGATCCTATAGTATTTAATCTCGACGAAATTTCTATGTTGCATCAGTAGTAGAAGGCTGCGAGGTTTAGAGTAAATTGGCAGTGGTGCGTCGGATACAAACAACACGACTCCCAGGAGAGCTTTCATGTAGAGGCCGAAGCCGTGTTAGTCTGTAGGATAAAACTCTCCCTTGATCCTACAGTATCTAATCTCGACGAAAGTTCTGTGTCGCATCAGTAGTAGAAGGCTGCGAGGTTTACAGTAAATTGGCAGTAGTGCTTCGGATAGAAAACAACAAGACTCCCAGGAAAGCTTCCATGTGGAAGCCGCAGCCGTGTTAGTGTCTAGGATAAAACTCTCCCTTTAGCCTACAGTATTTAGTCTCGACAAAATTTCATTATCGCATTAACTGCAGAAGGGTGAGAGGGTTACTGTTAATAGGCAATAGAGCGTATGTTACATACTTCAAGACTCCCAGGAGAGCTTCCATGTGGAGGCCGCAGCCGTGTTAGTATCTAGGATAAAACTCTCCCTTGATCCTACAGTATCTAATCTCGACGAAAGTTCTGTGTCGCATCAGTAGTAGAAGGCTGCGAGGTTTACAGTAAATTGGCTGTAGTGCGTCGGATACAAACAACAAGACTCCCAGGAGAGCTTTCATGTGGAGGCTGCAGCCATGTTAGTCTCTAGGATAAAACTCTCCCTTTAGCCTACAGTATTTAATCTCAACGAAATTTCTTTATCGCATGAACTGAAGAAGGGTGAGAGGGTTACAGTTAATAGGCAATAGAGCGTAGGTTACATACGTCAAGACTCCCAGGAGAGCTTCCATGTGGAGTCCGCAGCCGTGATAGTCTCTAGGATAAAACTCTCCCTTTAGCCTACAGTATTTAATCTCGACGAAATTTCTGTGTCGCATCAGTAGTAGAAGGCTGTGAGGTTTACAGTTAATTGGCAGTAGTAAGTCGGATGCAAACGACAAGACTCCCAGGAGAGCTTTCATGTGGAGACCGCATTCCCGTTAGTCCCTAGGATAAAAGTCTCAGTTGATCCTATAGTATTTAATCTCGACGAAATTTCTGTGTTGCATCAGTAGTAGAAGGCTGCGAGGTTTAGAGTAAATTGGCAGTGGTGCGTCGGATACAAACAACACGACTCCCAGGAGAGCTTTCTTGTAGAGGCCGCAGCTGTGTTAGTCTCTAGGATAAAACTCTCCCTTGATCCTATAGTATTTAATCTCGATGAAATTTCTGTGTCGCATCAGTAGTAGAAGGCTGCGAGGTTTACAGTTAATTGGCAGTAGTGCGTCGGATGCAAACGACAAGACTCCCAGGAGAGCTTTCATGTGGAGGCCGCACTCCTGTTAGTCCCTAGGATAAAACTCTCCCTTGATCCTATAGTATTTAATCTCGACGAAATTTCCGTGTCGCATCAGTGGTAGAAGGCTGCTAGGTTTACAGTATATTGGCAGTAGTGCGTCGGATACAAACAACAAGACTCCCAGGAGAGCTTTCATGTAGAGGCCGCAGCTGTGTTAGTCTCTAGGATAAAACTCTCCCTTGATCCTATAGTATTTAATCTCGATGAAATTTCTGTGTCGCATCAGTAGTAGAAGGCTGCGAGGTTTAGAGTAAATTGGCAGTGGTGCGTCGGATACAAACAACACGACTCCCAGGAGAGCTTTCATGTAGAGGCCGAAGCCGTGTTAGTCTGTAGGATAAAACTCTCCCTTGATCCTACAGTATCTAATCTCGACGAAAGTTCTGTGTCGCATCAGTAGTAGAAGGCTGCGAGGTTTACAGTAAATTGGCAGTAGTGCTTCGGATAGAAAACAACAAGACTCCCAGGAAAGCTTCCATGTGGAAGCCGCAGCCGTGTTAGTGTCTAGGATAAAACTCTCCCTTTAGCCTACAGTATTTAGTCTCGACAAAATTTCATTATCGCATTAACTGTAGAAGGGTGAGAGGGTTACAGTTAATAAGCAATAGAGCGTAGGTTACATACTTCAAGACTCCCAGGAGAGCTTCCATGTGGAGGCCGCAGCCGTGTTAGTCTCTAGGATAAAACTCTCCCTTAATCCTACAGTATTTAATGTCGACGAAATTTCTGTGTCGCATCAGTAGTAGAAGGCTGCGAGGTTTACAGTAAATTGGCTGTAGTGCGTCGGATACAAACAACAAGACTCCCAGGAGAGCTTTCATGTGGAGCCCGCAGCCATGTTAGTCTCTAGGATAAAACTCTCCCTTTAGCCTACAGTATTTAATCTCGATGAAATTTCTTTGTCGCATCAGTAGTAGAAGGCTGAGAGGTTTACAGTTAATTGGCAGTAGTGTGTCGGATGCAAACGACAAGACTCCCAGGAGAGCTTTCATGTAGAGGCCGCAGCCGTGTTAGTCTCTAGGATAAAACCCTCCCTTGATCCTATAGTATTTAGTCTCGACGAAATTTCTGTGTCGCATCAGTAGTGGAAGGCTGCGAGGTTTACAGTAGATTGGCAGTAGTGCGTCGGATACAAACTACAAGACTCCCAGGAGAGTTTTTATGTGGAGGCCGCAGCCGTGTTAGTGTCTAGGATAAATCTCTCCCTGGAGACTACAGTATTTAATCTCGACGAAATTTCTAAATCGCATGAATATTAGAAGGATGAGAGGGTTACTGTTAATATGCAGTAGTGCGTCGTATACAAACTACAAGACTCCCAGCAGAGCTTTCATGTGGAGGCCGCAGCAGTGTTAGTGTCTAGGATAAAACTCTCCCTGGAGCCTACAATACTTAATATCGACGAAATTTCTTTATCGCATGAACTGTAGAAGGGTGAGGAGGTTACAGTTAAGAGGCAATAGTGCGTCGGTTACAAACTACAAGACTCCCAGGAGAGCTTTCATGTGGAGGCCGCAGCCGTGTTAGTCTCTAGGATAAAACTCTCACTGGAGAATACAGTATTTAATAGCGACGAAATTTCTTTATCGCATGAACAGTAGGAGGGTGAGAGGGTTACAGTTAATAGGCAATAGTGCGTCATTTACAAACCTCAAAACTCCCAGGAGAGCTTTCATGTGGAGGCCGCAGCAGTGTTAGTCTCTAGGATAAAACTCTCCCTGGAGATTACAGTATTTAATCTCGACGAAATTTCTTTATCGCATGAACAATAGAAGGGTGAGAGGGTTACAGTTAATAGGCACTAGTGCATCGGATAAAAACTACAAGACGGATACGAACTACAAGACTCCCAGGAGAGCTTTCATATGGGGGCCGCAGCCGTGTTAGCATCTAGGTTAAAACTCTCCGTGGAGACTACAGTATTTAATCACGACGAAATTCCTAAATCGCATGAATATTAGTAGGATGAGAGGGTTACTGTTAATATGCAGTAGTGCGTCGCATACAAACTACAAGACTCCCAGCAGAGCTTTCATGTGGAGGCCGCAGCCGTGTTAGTCTCTAGGATATAACTCTCCATGGAGCCTAAAGTATTTAATCTCGACAAAATTTCTTTATCGCATGAACTGTAGAAGGGTGAGAGGGTTACAGTTAATAGGCAATAGGGCGTCGGTTACAAACTACAAGACTCCCAGGAGAGCTTTCATGTGGTGGCCGCAGCTGTGTTAGTCTCTAGGATAAAACTCTCACTGGAGCCTACAGTATTAAATCGCGACGAAATTTCTTTATCACATGAACAATAGAAGGGTGAGAGTGTTACAGTTAATAGGCAGTAGTGCTTCCGATACAAACTAGAACACTCCCAGGAGTGGTTTCATGTGGAGGCAGCAGCCGTGTTGGTCTCTAGGATAAAACTCTCCCTGGAGCCTACAGTATTTAATCAGGACGAAATTTTTTATCGCATGAACAGTAGAAGGATGATTCGTTTACAGTTAATAGGCACAAGTGCGTCGATTACAAACTACAAGACTCCCAGGAGAGCTTTCATGTGGAGGCCGCAGCCGTGTTAGTCTCTATGATATAACTCTCCATGGTGCCTAAAGTATGTAATCTCGACAAAATTTCTCTATCGCATGAACTGTAGAAGGGTGAGAGGGTTACAGTTAATAGGCACTAGTGCATCGGGTACAAACTACAAGACTCCCAGGAGAGCTTTCATGTGGAGGCCGCAGCCGTAATAGCATTTAGGATAAAACTCTCCGTGGAGCCTATAGTATTTAACCTTGACGAAATTTCTGTTTCGCATCAATAGCAGAAGGGTGCCATGTTTACAGTAAATTGGCAGTAGTAAGTCGGATACAAACTACAAGACTCCCAGGAGAGCTTTCATGTGGCTACCGCAGCCGTGTTAGTTTCTAGGATAAAAGTCTCCCTGGAGCCTACAGTATTTAATCTGGACAAAATTTCTTCATCGCATGCACAATAGAAGGGTGAGAGGGTTACAGTTAATAGGCACTACTGCGTCGGCTACAAACTACAAGACTCCCAGGAGAGCTTTAATGTGGAGGCCGCAAGCCGTGTTAGTCTCTAGGATAAAACTCTCCCTGGAGCCTACAGAATTGAATCTCGACGAAATTTCTTTATCGCATTAACAATAGAAGGATGAGAGGGTTACAGTTAGTAAGCAGTAGTGCGTCGGATACAAACTGCAAGACTCTCATGAGAGCTTTCATGTGGAGGCCGCAACCGCGTTAGTCTCTAGGATAAAACTCTCCCTTGAGCCTACAGAATTGAATCTCGACGAAATTTCTTACCGCATTAACAATAGAAGGGTGAGAGGGTTACAGTTAATAGGCAGTAGTGGGTCGGATAAAAACTATAAGACTCCCAGGAGGGCTTTCATATGGAGGCCGCAGCCGTGTTAGTCTCTAGGGTAAACCTCTCCCTGGAGCCTACAGAATTGAATCTCGACGAAATTTCTTTACCGCATGAGTAATAGAAGGGTGAGAGGGTTACAGTTAATAGGCAGTAGTGCGTCGGATACAAACTACAAAACTCCCAGGTGAGCTTTCATGTGTAGGCCGCAAACCTGTTAGTCCCTAGGAAAAAATTCTCCCTGGAGCCTACAGTATATAATCTCGACGAAATTTCTTTACCGCATGACAATAGAAGGCTGTGAGGTTTACAGTAAATTGGCAGTATTGCGTCGGATACAAACTACAAGACTCCCAGGAGAGCTTTAATGTGGAGGCAGCAGCCATGTTATTCTCTAGGATAAAACTCTCCCTGGAGCCTACGGTATTTAATCTCGACGAAAGTTCTTTACCGCATGAACAATAGAAGGGTGAGAGGGTTACAGTTAATAGGCAGTAGTGCGTCGGATACAAACTACAAGACTCCAAGGAGAGCTTTCATGTGGAGGCAGCAGCCGTGTTAGTCTCTACTATAAAACTCTCCCTGGAGCCTACAGTATTTAATCTCGACGAAATTTCTTTATCGCATGAACAATAGAAGGGTGTTGGGGTTACAGTTAATAGGCAGTAGTGCGTCGGATACAAACTACAAGACACCCAGGAGAGCTTTAATGTGTAGGCCGCAGGCCTGATAGTAAATAGGATATAACTCTCCTTGGAGCCTACAGTATATAATCTCGACGAAATTTCTTTATCGCATGAACAATAGAAGGGTGATGGAGTTACAGTTAATAGGCAGTAGTGCGTCCGATTAAAACTATAAGACTCCCAGGAGAGCTTTCTTGTGGAAGCTCCAGCCGTGTTTGTCTCTAGGATAAAACTCTCCCTTGATCCTATAGTATTTAATCTCGACGAAATTTCTGTGTCGCATTAGTAGTAGAAGGCTGCGAGGTTTACAGTAAATTGCCAGTAATGGGTCGGATACAAACTACAAAACTCCCAGGAGAGATTTCATGTGTAGGCCGAAAACCTGTTAGTCCCTAGGAAAAAATTCTCCCTGGAGCCTACTGTATATAATCTCGACGAAATTTCTTTACCGCATGACAATAGAAGGCTGTGAGGTTTACAGTAAATTGGCAGTATTGCGTCGGATACAAACTACAAGACTCCCAGGAGAGCTTTAATGTGGAGGCAGCAGCCGTGTTAGTCTCTAGGATAAATCCCTCCCTGTAGAATAAAGCATTTAATCTCGACGATATTTCTTTATCGCATGAACAATAAAAGGGTGAGGGGGTTACAGTTAATAGGCAGTAGTGCGTCGGATATAAACTACAAGACTGCCAGGAGAGCTTTCATGTGGAGGCCGCAGCCATGTTAGTCTCTAGGATAAAACTCTCCCTGGAGCCTACAGTATTTAATCACGACAAAATTTCTTTACCGCATAAAGAATAGAAGTGTGCGGGGATTACAGTTAATAGGCAGTAGTGCGTCGGATACAAACTACAAGACACCCAGGAGAGCTTTCATGTGGAGGCCGCAGCCGTGTTAGTCTCTAGGATAAATCCCTCCCTGTAGCCTAAAGCATTTAATCTCGACGAAATTTCTTTATCGCATGAACAATAAAAGGGTGAGAGGGTTACAATTAATAGACACTAGTGTGTCGGATACAAACTACAAGACTCCCAGGAGAGCGTTCTTGTGGAGGCCGCAGCTGTGTTAGTATCTAGGATAAAACCCTGGAGCCTACAGTATTTAACCTCGTAGATATATCTATGTCGCATGAACAATTGAAGGGTGAGAGGGTTAAAGTTCATCGGCAGTAATGCGTCGGAAACAAACTATAAGACTTCCGGGAGAGCTTTCATGTGGAGGCCGCAGCCGTGTTAGTCTCTAGGATATAACTCTCCCTTTAGCCTACAGTATTTTATCTCGACGAAATTACTTTATTGCATGAACATTAGAAGGGTGAGAGGTTTACAGTTAATAGGCGCTAGTGCGTCGGACACAAACTAGAAGACTCCCAGATGAGCTTTCATGTAAGGGCCGCAGCCGCGTTAGTCTCTAGGATAAAACTCTCCCTGGGGTCTACAGTAATTAATCTAGACGTAATTTCTTTATCGCATGAACAATAGAAGGGTGAGAGGATTACAGTTAATAGGCAGTAGTGCGTTGGACACAAACTACAAGACTCCCAGGAGAGCATTCATGTAGAGGCTGCAGCCGTGTTAGTCTCTATGATAAAACTGTCCCTGGAGCCTATAGTATTTAATCTCGACGAAATTTCTGTGTCACATCAATAGTAGAGGGGTGCGAGGTTTAGAGTAATTTGACAGTAGTGCGTCGGATACAAACTACAAGACGCCCAGGAAATCTTTCTTGTGGAGGCCGCAGCCGTGTTAGTCTCTAGGATAATACTCTCCCTGGAGCCTATAGTATTTAATCTCGGCGAAATTTCTGTGTCACATCAATAGTAGAGGGGTCCGAGGTTTAGAGTAAATTGGCAGTAGTGCGTCGGACACAAACTACAAGACTGCCAGGAAAGCTTTCATGTGGAGACCACAGCCGTATTAGTCTCTAGGATAAGACTCTCCCTTGAGCGTATAGTATTTAATCTCGACGAAATTTCTGTGTCACATCAGTAGTAGAAGGGTGTGAGGTTTAGAGTAAATTGGCAGTAGTGCGTCGCATACAAACTACAAGACTCCCAGGAGAGCTTTCATGAGGAGGCCGCAGCCGTGTTAGTCTCCAGGATAAAACTCTCCCTGGAACCTATAGTATTTAATATCGACGAAATTTTTTTATCGCATGAACAATAGAAGGGTGAGAGGGTTACAGTTAATTGGCAGTAGTGCGTCGGATATAAACTACAAGACTCCCAAGAGAGCTTTCATGTGGAGGCCGCAGCCGTGTTAGTCTCTGTGGTAAGACTCTACCTGGAGCCGAAGTATTTAATCTCGACGAAATTTCTGTGTGGCATAAATAGTGGAAGGGTGCGAGGTCTACAGTAAATTGGCAGTAGTGCGTCGTTTACAAACTAAAAGACTCCCAGGAGGGCTTTCATGTGGAGGCCTCAGCTGTCTTAGTCTCGAGGATAAAACTCTCCCATAAGCCTACAGTATTTAATCTCGACGAAATTACTTTATCGCATGAACAATAGAAGGGTGAGAGGTTTACAGTTAATACGTACTAGTGCGTCGTATACAAACTAAAAAGAGCTTTCATGTGGAGGTGGCAGCCGTGTTAGTCTCTAGGATAAAACTCTCCCTGGATTCTATAGTATTTAATCTCGACGAAATTTATGTGTCACATCAATAGTAGAGGGGTCCGAGGTTTAGAGTAAATTGGCAGTAGTGCGTCGGATACAAACTACTAGACTCCCAGAAGAGCTTTGATGTGGAGGCCACAGCCGTGTAAGTCTCTAGGATAAAACTATACCTGGAGCCTACAGTATTTAATCTCGACGAAATTTCTGTGTCGCATCAATAGTAGAAGGGTGCGAGGTTTACAGTAAATTGGCAGTAGTGCATCGGATACAAACATCAAGACTCACAGAGGAACTTTCATGTGGAGGCCACATCCGTGTTAGTCTCTAGGATTAACCTCTCCCCGGTGAGTACAGTATTTAGTGTCTACGAGAATTCTATGTCGCATCAATAGTAGAAGCGTGCGAAAATTACAGTAAATTGGCAGCAGTGCGTCGGATACAAACTGCAAGACTACCAAGAGAGCTTTCATGTGGAGCCCCAGCTGTGTTAGTCTCTAGGATAAAACTCTCCCTGGAGCCTGTTGTATTTAATCTCGACGAAATTTCTGTGTCGCATCAATAGTAGAAGGGTGCGAGGTTTACAGTAAATTGGCAGCAGTGCGTCGAATACAAACTACAAGTTTCTCAAGAGAGCTTCCATGTCGAGGCTGCAGGCGTATTATTCCCTAGCATAAAACTCTCCCTGGAGCCTATAGTATTTAATCTCGACGAAATTTCTGTGTCGCAAAAATAGTTGAAGGATGCAAGGTTTACAGTAAATTGCTAGTAGTGCGTCAGATACAAAGTACAACACTCCCAGAGGAGCTTTCATGTGGAGGCCACATCCGTGTTAGTCTCTAGGATTAACCTCTCCCTGGTTCCTACAGTATTTAATCTCGACGAGAATTCTGTGTCGCATCAATAGTAGAAGCGTGCGAGGATTACAGTAAATTGGCAGCAGTGCGTCGGATACAAACTGCAAGACTCCCAAGAGAGCATTCATGTGGAGGCCGCAGCCGTGTTAGTCTCTAGGATAAAACTCTCCTTGGAGCCTGTAGTATTTAATCTCGACGAAATTTCTGTGTCGCATCAATAATAGAAGGGTGGGAGGTTTATAGTAAATTGGCAGTAGTGTATCGGATACAAAGTACAAGACTCCCAGGAGAACTTTCATGTGAAGGCCGCTGCCGTGTTCGACTCTATGATAAATTTCTCCCTGGAGCCTACAGTATTTTATTTCCACGAAATTTCCGTGTCGCATCAGTAGTAGAAGGGTGCGAGGTTTACAGTAAATTGGCAGTAGTGCATCGGATACAAACATAAATACTCCCTGGCGAGCTTTCATGTGGAGGCCGCAGCCGTGTTAGTGTCTAGCATTAACCTCTCCCTGGTGCCTACAGTATTTAATCTCGACGAGAATTCTGTGTCACATCAATTGTAGAAGAGTGCGAGTTTTACAGTAAATTGGGAGTAGTGCATCGGATACAAACATAAATACTCCCTGGAGAGTTTTCATGTGGAGGCCGCAGCCGTGTTGGTCTCTAGGATAAAACTCTCCTTGGAGCCTGTAGTATTTAATCTCGACGAAATTTCTGTGTCGCATCAATAATAGAAGGGTGGGAAGTTTACAGTAAATTGGCAGTAGTGCGTCGGATACGAAGTACAACACTCCCAGAGGAGCTTTCATGTGGAGGCAACATCCGTGTTAGTCTCTAGGATTAACCTCTCCCTGGTGCCTACAGTATTTAATCTCGACGAGAATTCTGTGTCGCATCAATAGTAGAAGCGTGCGTGGATTACAGTAAAGTGGCAGCAATGCGTCGGATACATACTGCAAGACTCCCAAGAGAGCATTCATGTGGAGGCCGCAGCCGTGTTAGTCTCTAGGATATAACTCTCCATGGTGCCTAAAGTATGTAATCTCGACAAAATTTCTTTATCGCATGAACTGTAGAAGGGTGAGAGGGTTACAGTTAATAGGCACTAGTGCATCGGGTACAAACTACAAGAAACCCAGGAGAGCATTCATGTGGAGCTGCAGCCGTGTTAGTCTCTAGGATAAAACTCTCCTTGGAGCCTGTAGTATTTAATCTCGACGAAATTTCTGTGTCGCATCAATAATAGAAGGGTGGGAGGTTTACAGTAACTGGCAGTAGTGTGTCGGATACAAACTACAAGACTCCCAGGAGTGCTTTCATTTTTAGGCCGCATCTGTGCTAGTCTCTAGGATAAAACACCCCCTGGAGCCTATCGTATTTAATCTCGATGTAATTTCTGTGTCGCATCAATAGTAGAAGGGTGCGATATTTACATTAAATTGGCAGTAGTGCGTTGGATACAAACTACAAGACTCCCAGGAGAGCTTTCATGTTAATACAGCAGCCGTGTTAGTCACTTGGATAAAACTCTCCCTGGAGCCTACAGTATTTAATCTCGACGACATTTCTTTATCGCATTAACAATAGAAATGTGTGTGTGTTACAGTTAAGTGGCAGTAGTGCGTTGGATACAAACTACAAGACTCCCAGGAGAGCTTTCATGTGGAGGCAGCAACCGTGTTAGTCTCTAGGTTAAAACTCTCCCTGGACCCTATAGTATTTAATCTCGACGAAATATCTGTGTCGCATCAATAATAGAAGGGTGGGAGGTTTACAGTAAATTGGCAGTTGTGCATGGGATACAGACTACAAGACTCCCAGGAGAGCTTTCATGTGGAGGCCGCACAGTCGAGTTAGTCTCTATGATAAAACTCTCCTTGGAGCCTGTAGTATTTAATCTCGACGAAATATCTGTGTCGCATCAATAATAGAAGGGTGGGAGGTTTACAGTAAATTGGCAGTTGTGCATGAAATACAAACTACAAGACTCCCAGGAGAGCTTTCATGTGGAGCTGCTGCCGTGTTAGTCTCTAGGATAAAACTCTCCTTGGAGCCTGTAGTATTTAATCTCGACGAAATATCTGTGTCGCATCAATAATAGAAGGGTGGGAGGTTTACAGTAAATTGGCAGTTGTGCATGGGATACAAACTACAAGACTCCCAGGAGAGCTTTCATGTGGAGGCCGCACAGTCGAGTTAGTCTCTAAGATAAAACTATCCCTGGACCCTATAGTATTTAATCTCGACGAAATATCTGTGTCGCATCAATAATAGAAGGGTGGGAGGTTTACAGTAAATTGGCAGTTGTGCATGGGATACAAACTACAAGACTCCCAGGAGAGCTTTCATGTGGAGCTGCAGCCGGGTTAGTCTCTAGGATAAAACTCTCCTTGGAGCCTGTAGTATTTAATCTCGACGAAATTTCTGTGTCGCATCAATAATAGAAGGGTTGGAAGTTTACAGTAAATTGGCAGTAGTGCATGGGATACAAACTACAAGACTCCCAGGAGAGCCTTCATGTGGAGCTGCAGCCGTGTTAGTCTCTAGGATAAAACTCTCCTTGGAGCCTGTAGTATTTAATCTCGACCAAATATCTGTGTCGCATCAATAATAGAAGGGTGGGAGGTTTACAGTAAATTGGCAGTTGTGCATGGGATACAAACTACAAGACTCCCAGGAGAGCTTTCATGTGGAGGCCGCACAGTCGAGTTAGTCTCTCGGATAAAACTATCCCTGGACCCTATAGTATTTAATCTCGACGAAATATCTGTGTCGCATCAATAATAGAAGGGTGGGAGGTTTACAGTAAATTGGCAGTTGTGCATGGGATACAAACTACAAGACTCCCAGGAGAGCTTTCATGTGGAGCTGCAGCCGTGTTAGTCTCTAGGATAAAACTCTCCTTGGAGCCTGTAGTATTTAATCTCGACGAAATATCTGTGTCGCATCAATAATAGAAGGGTGGGAGGTTTACAGTAAATTGGCAGTTGTGCATGGGATACATACTACAAGACTCCCAGGAGAGCTTTCATGTGGAGCTGCTGCCGTGTTAGTCTCTAGGATAAAACTTTCCTTGGAGCCTGTAGTATTTAATCTCGACGAAATATCTGTGTCGTATCAATAATAGAAGGGTGGGAGGTTTACAGTAAATTGGCAGTTGTGCATGGGATACAAACTACAAGACTCCCAGGAGAGCTTTCATGTGGAGGCCGCACAATCGAGTTAGTCTCTAGGATAAAACTATCCCTGGACCCTATAGTATTTAATCTCGACGAAATATCTGTTTTGCATATATAATAGAAGGGTGGGAGGTTTACAGTAAATTAGCAGTTGTGCAATGGATACCAACTACAAGACTCCCAGGAGAGCTTTCATGTGGATCTGCTGCCGTGTTAGTCTCTAGGATAAAACTCTCCTTGGAGCCTGTAGTATTTAATCTCGACGAAATTTCTTTATCGCATTAACAATAGAAATGTGTGTGTGTTACAGTTAAGTGGCAGTAGTGCGTTGGATACAAACTACAAGACTCCCAGGAGAGCTTTCATGTGGAGGCCGCAACCGTGTTAGTCTCTAGGATAAAACTCTCCCTGGACCCTATAGTATTTAATCTCGACGATATATCTGTGTCGCATCAATAATAGAAGGGTGGGAGGTTTACAGTAAATTGGCAGTTGTGCATGGGATACAAACTACAAGACTCCCAGGAGAGCTTTCATGTGGAGGCCGCACAGTCGAGTTAGTCTCTAGGATAAAACTATCCCTGGACCCTATAGTATTTAATCTCGACGAAATATCTGTGTCGCATC